>NW_023425344.1:249546123-250880328 GCF_014108415.1 Molossus molossus
ACTAGATTCGGTGTTACAGAAAGTAAAAAGCACCTGCAAACTTCCATCTCCCAGACATGTGTGTCGGTGTGCGTGCAACGTTTAAAACAGCATCTCCTGGGAGGAGCTATTTGTGAGTAGGGAGTAAATACTAGGCTTTTCTGGGGGTGTAAAGAGAGAGCCAAGCAGAAGAGTTTTAACGTGGAGAACCCGTGGAGGAGAGTGGTGGACGGAGTTTTTGAGGAGGAAAGACCCATGCTGTAGGGGTCAGGTGGAAGAATGACAAATGTCAGGGACAGAACCCAAGATGCCCGTTTCTAGGAAGAGCTCAGACTGTGGGGAGGAAGGTAACCCAGACCTGTGCCTGTGCAGATTCGTCTGCGTGCGGCGCTCTGGCAGCTTGGAAGACATCCCAGGCATGGTGTTCTTAAGCACTTTATTAAAAAATAAAGCAGCACTTCTTAGTAAAACTTCCATTCAAGGATGAGAGTAAATAGTTAGAAGTCTATCATTAGGTCTGCTCTCCTTGGCCCTTCGTGATTGGAGGAGCTTTCGGGTTTGTGTTTCTAAGACAAGTTTGGTCGGCTTTCAGAGGGCACATGTGTGGGTACAAAGTCCATTTCTCTGGGCAGACCACAGGGCAGGGACAGTGAGGACCTTCACTGCACAAAGAACCTAGGTGCTGGACACTCACCAGTTTATCTGTCAGCTGTGACTGCTGGGGCCAAGCACAGCTGAAATGCACAGGGCTCCTGGCACCAGCTGGTCCCCTTAGAGTCTAAGGTTCTCAACCTGTGGATCGCGACCGCTTTGGGGGTCAAACAACCCTTTCACAGGGATCGCCTAAGACATAACAGTAGCAAAATTACAGCTAAGAAGTAACAACGAAAATAATTTTATGGTTGGTCACCACAACATGAGGACCTGTATTAAATGGTCTTGGCATTAGGAAGGTTGAGAACCACTGCCTTAGACTGATCCAGATGATGGGATCCCGCTCTGCTGCATGTGCCCTCCGCATTCATCCACCTCTGCTTGAGTGTCTGCTGCTCACCTGGCAAGCCGGCTGCTGTCGTGGGACAGCCTGGCTGTTGCGGGGCAGTCTGGAGACCAGCACTGAATCCAGGTCCTGAGGTGAATGCAGGGCGGGAGAGAGCAGCTAGAAAGAGCACTTTCCAAGGCTCAGGAAAAGGGCTCTGCTGTAGCCTTTCCTGAGGCCGAGTGGTGAGCTGGCGGGAAACCTCCATTTATGAGCTGCTCAGCATATTAGTTTCCTGTTGCTGCGGCACAGATACCCACACACTTAGTGACTTAGAAGAACATCAGCTTTCTTTTACAGTTCTAGAGGTCAGAAGTCTGAAATGGGGCCAAAATTAAGGTGTCGGCGTCACTAGTTCCTTCTAGAAGCTCTAGAAAAGGAGGTATTTCCCTGCCTTTCCCAACTTTTAGAAGCAGCCTGCACTCCTTGGCTCATGGCCCCTTCCTCCATCTTCAGAGCCAGCAGCGTGGCACATGCCAGTCTCTCTGACCTCTGCTTCGTCATCTCAGTGCCTTCTGTCTCGTAAAGACCTATGTGATTACTTGGGGTTCACCCTGATGACCCAGGATCATCTGCCATCACAGGATTCTTCATCTCATCATACCTGCAGAGTTCATTTTGCCAAGTTGAGGTCCCAGGGATTACGATGTGAACATCTTGGAGTGCCATTATCATCAGCCAAGAGTGTGTGTGTGTGTGTGTGTGTGTGTGTGTGAGAGAGAGAGAGAGAATTTATCAGTCTATATGGTAAATATTTTAAAGTCAAAAGGAAATTAGGTATGTATCTGTGATTCTCAAAATCAAGCATTACAAGAGGTGGATGGAGCCTCAAAGTCCAGAAACTAAGGAATTGCATTGTTCACAGTGGAGTGGAGGGCACTGTCCCAGAGTAGAACTTCTATATATTTTCCCATGTTGTAATTGTGCTATGAAATAAAATCATTTGACATGTTCATTTGTTTTTATTTTTATTTTGTGAACAGATTTCCAGCAGGAAAAGCAGCCTTATTTCTGTCTCATCTCCAGTACCTAGTAAAATAAAAGTGCCAGCCACTCAGTCCATAGTGAAGAAAGACAAACGGCAGAGTTCCTCCAGGTTTAGTGCCAGCAATAATAGAGAACTGCAAAAGCTACCATCTTTAAAAGGTAATTTTTATTATTTGTCTTTTATAGTTAAATTTTGTCAGTTTAGGGAGAAGGAGTAACATTTTGATAGTTTGCTAGCTTCTTATAACTTTGCTGTGTTTATATTCTGTAGGGTCATTTATTGAGTTTTTTTTTTTTTAGATTGAATGCCATTAACTTATTTACCCATCCAATATTTAAACTCCAGCCCTGGCCGGTTTGGCTCAGTGGCTAGAGCATCGGCCTGCGGTCCGGAGAGACCCGGGTTCGGTTCCCGCTAAGGGCATGTACCTCGGTTGCAGTTTGTCCCCGGCCCTGGTTGGTTGTGCAGGTGGCGACCACTCGATGTGTCCCTTTCACATCGATGTTTCTCTCTGTTCCTCTCTCTCTCCCTCCCACTCTACCTGAACAAAGAATGGAAGAATGTCCTCGGGTGAGGATGATTAAAAAAAAAAAAAAAAATTTAAACTCCAGATCTACTTAAGATGAAAATCTAACCATGAATGTATTATAGGTATAATACACTAAAACGTAACAGAGGAAAGACTTAAAAGTTTCTCGTTTTACTTGTAATTAAGCTAGCCAGTTTTTCTTTCAAGTAATTCTTCTCTTTCATCTGTCTCAGAACCCTACAACTGAGAAAGGAGCCATCCCAGTGGAGTAACTGAAAACTGTGTAGAGCCCCTTGGTGTTTCTGGTGGTGGTGGAGTGAGGACCAAAATCAAGTCCTCAGGGGACTGCTTCTATGAGTCATTGGGCGTGACTCTACCCAGGGGTTTCCTATTTGAGAGGAGTCAGGGAGGGAGAGCTCTTTGCTTTGAATTTCCCCAAAATAACACAGTTGCCCCTTTCTCCCTGACGGTATTCAGTCTCTAAAAGTGATCCTCTGGGAGATTTTGAGATTGAAGTACATAAAACCTTATAAAAGAAAATTGGGTAAGGACCTCAAAGTCAAATGTGACCTCGGAAAAACTTCCTATTTACTAAAAGCTAAGACTAGTGTACTACATAAAGGAAACTAGATATTTTTCATACCTCAAATACATCATAATGGTTCTTTTACAATTAATTTTCATTTCATATGAACTCAAAAACTTCGTGCAGATATGTGGGGCAGTGGGGGTGAAGAGAGGGATGGAGGAAGGGAGGGAGAGACTTCCAGATTCTTGGATGCACTTCCTGCTCCTGGGTTGCTAGAAGTCACTCAGTGCCGTTTCCAGAGCTCTGACTTGTGCTTGGTTTAGCTTTGTGGTGGATAATATGCGTTCGAAGTCATTTTTGAGGGGTCTTCCCCTCCCAAATAGTACATGCTTTTCTGGTGCTATTCATTCATTCAGCAAATACTGAATGCTTTTGAGCACCTACAAAAAACAGGCCCTGTTCTGGGTCCTGGGGTTACAGCATTAAACAGAAACCAGGGTCTGCTCTGTGGAGCCAGCATCCTGTCCCAATGGGGAAAACAGCAGTGAGTGAGAAAAGGAATGTGTGCCTGTGACTCCTTCCAGTATCCTTTGGAGGCTGGCCACCATACATGGCATGTCTGTGGTGGAGAAGGTGTCCTGTAACCATTATTGAGCCTTCCTTCATTCCTATACCCATTATGGGTATTAAGCCTGGCTCCTGCCATTAGGGTCTGTGCCCACCATCAGGACACCACGCAGAGGCCCAGGCTTGCGGGTCCTTCCCAGCTTCTTTTGCTTCTTCCAAGGATTCTCTGCACAGCCCTCTTTCTTTTTTTTATCCTCACCCGAGGACATTTTTTCGTTTTTTGTTCAGATAGGGAGGGAGAGAGAGGAAGAGAGAGAGAGAGAGAGAGAAAGAAAGAGAGAGAGAGAGAGAAAAACATCGACACGAAAGGGACACATTGAGTGGCCGCCACCCGCATGACCCAACCAGGGCCGGGGACAAACCTCAACAGAGGTACATACCGTTAGCGAAACCGAACCCAGGTCTCTCTGGACCACAGGCCAATGCTCTAACTGCTGAGCCAAACTGGCCAGCACAACCCTCTTTCTACAGGTCTCAGTTTGCGATTCTTAACCTCCATTTTCTCTTTATACCGAGTCAGAACAGCATGCAGTTTGCTTGCACTATTCCCAGAGAAATCAGTTTTCTTTTGTACATCCACAAATCCAGGGGCATTTCACACTGGTCAAGTCAGTTCCCTTCTCTGGTCTTGTTTGGTCGGCCTTTCTTGGCTGTTCTGAAACAGTGCTTCTGCATATATGTTAAAATAATTTTGTCTAGATCAGAAAAATAGGGATTGATTGAAATAACATTGTAGTTGTATGTTAATTTGGGTAAGATTGACACTTGTATGACACTCTTCCCATTGAGGAAGATGGTGTATCACTTCCATTTTTCTGGATCTGGTTTTCTGACTTTTTATAAGATTTTATGATTTACTTTTAAGTCTCTACCTTTTCATTAAATTTATTCCTAAGTGAGTTTTTGTTACTCTTATGATTGGGTTATATTTTTTTTATTTTTGCTTCTAATTAGTTCTTGTTAATCTAATGAAAAACCATTGGTGCCCTGGCGGGTTTAGCTCAGCGGTTGAAGCATCGGCCTGCGGTCCTGAGAGACCCAGGTTCGGTTCCCACTAAGGGCATGTACCTCGGTTGCAGTTTGTCCCCGGCTCTGGTCAGTCGTGCGGGTGGCAGCCACTCGATGTGTTCCTTTCACATCGATGTCTCTCTGTCTCTCTCTCTGGTCCTCTCTCTCCCTCCCACTCTACCTGAACAAAAAATGGAAAAATATCCTCGGGTGAGGATTTAAAAATAAAATAAAATAAAAACCATTGGTTTTTTGGGTTTGTTTTTTTTTTTTAATCCTCACCTGAGGATGTTTTTCCATTTTTTGTACAGATAGAGTGGGAGGGAGAGAGAGGAAGGGAGAGAGAGAGAGAAACATCGACGTGAAGGGACACATCGAGTGGCTGCCACCCGCACAACCAACCAGGGTCGGGGACAAACTGCAACCAAAGTACGTGCCCTTAGCGGGAACCGAACCCGGGTCTCTCTGTACCGCAGGCCGACGCTCTAACCGCTGAGCCAAACTGGCCAGGGCCATTGGTTTTTTTAACATTTTCTTATCATCACCTTACCAATGTTTTTTATTAATCTTAGTAATTTTTTTACTAGAGTATGCATATATAGTCCTGTCATTTGTAATTAGATACTCTTATCTCTCTTCCAATATTTATACCAATATATGCTAGTTATTTTAACTTTAGGACCAATAAAACGTAGATATCAGAGATGAGAGCAGGCCTCCCTGTTTTCTCCTATTTTGGTAAAAGGCTTCAGCATTTTCTGGTTTCTTGTGAAAATGGCTCTTGGTTTCTGTAAATTGCCTCAACCCAGAGTGCAGATGGTCCATGGTTCACCTTCACTTGGCTCTTACCGGCCCCCATGCTGGCTGGTTGGTGCCGTACATTGCTGCTGAGTTTTATCAAGTGCCATATGATTTTTCTGGTGAAGCTGTTAACATAGTAATTATGTGTTGATAGATTTTCTGCTTTTGAACTGTCCTTGCATTACTGGGATAAAGCTTAGTATTGTGCAGGATATGACTTTTATGTGGTTCAGTTTATTAATTTTCCTTAGGGTCTCTGCTTCTGTATTTACCACATAAAGCTGGTCTGTAGTTGTCTTCCTTTCCCATACTGCTATATTTTATCCATTCTAAGATGTGTTGATACTGGCACTTTGTGATCTTTCCCGGAGGTGGCCTGCAGGTTTCCTGTATCGCCCTCGCGCTGCCATCCAGTGGCAGAAACAGTTCAGCGTCATCAGATGTGGGGTCTTAAAGTCCAGGACACAGAGGTGAAGGTGGACTTAGAACTCAGGGGGCCTAGTCCTTTTCTCAGTGGTAATCTGTAGATTCCTTCCATGTTGGATCATTTTAAAGTAGATCGTGTATTTTCTTTAACAAATCTTTTAATGTCTTCCACATCAGTGGTGGTGATATCTCCTTATGAGCTCATGTATTCTTTGAATTATTTTGTTTTCAGTATTATTCATTTTTATATTTAATTACTAATTATATTTTGTTTTACTTTATTCTTTTCCTCATTTATTAAGTTGAATACAAAGTTTACTATTTTTGGTTTGTTTTTAATAATACAGTGGAACCTCGGTTTTCTAACTTAATTTGTTCTGGAAGGCTGTTCAAGAAGCACTTTGAGCCCTGGCCGGTTTGGCTCAGCGGTTAGAGCGTCGGCCTGCGGTCTGGAGAGACCCGGGTTCAGTTCCCGCTAAGGGCACGTACCTCGGTTGCGGTTTGTCCCCGGCCCTGGTTGGTCGTGCGGGTTGCAGCCACTCGATGTGTCCCTTCACGTCGATGTTTCTCTCTCTCTCTCCCTTCCTCTCTCTCCCTCCCACTCTATCTGTACAAAAAAATGGAAAAATATCCTCAGGTGAGGATAAAAAAAAAAAAAAGAAGCACTTTGAAAACCAAATAATTTTTTCCCATTAGAAATCATGTAAATTGAATTAATCTTTTCCATACCCCGAAATGATTTTGTTTTAACCTTTTTTTATATACAATACATGTCTAATGTACTGTTTAATCTATAAATATTTCTCTTCTCAAATGTATTGAACCACCCCCTACTGGCCTTAGACGAATCACCTTCAGCGCTTGTTCCAGGCTGTCTTTCAGGAGGTCAGCAAGCAGCATCTTTGCTTTTTCACATGTCATTGCCTCCGAAATGCTGTCACCCACCCACTAACTGCTTTTTTTTAATCTAAATCAACAACGTTTCTACCTCTTCAATTGCCCATGATCATTGTTTCATGAGCACTTTCACACTTTTAGCAACATCAGCACTCTTGATGGCCTCTTTATGTTTTAAAATTGGGCTAATCGTCCATTTCACCAGCCGCAAAAGCAAAAAAAACATGAAAGTACTCATAGCACAATTTCCTGAGATGTTACCAACTTGAGGTTTAACAGTAAAGTGATTCATAGGTGTTCATTCTCTTTTTGTTTGTGACCTGAGAGACACTTTTTGTCATGCTTATGTATCAGCATAAAAGGGTTGTTGGGTTGAGAACCCAAGTTTTGTTCTACACTTGAGACATTTTTTTCCATGAACAACTTGCTTGTGAACCGAATTGTTTAAGATGGGAGATGTTTGAGAACTGAGGTTTGACTTCAAAAGAATGTAAAGCTGTGTATTCCTCTGAGTATAACTTAAGCTGTATCCATAGATTGTCTTTATTTTTTTCAAATCAGATTTTTTTTTTTTTAGTTTTACTGAGGTACACTGTACGTACTATAAAATTCACTCATTGTAATTAGAATTTTTTAAATATGTTTTTATTTACTTTAGAGAGACTGGGAGAGGGGGAGAGAGAGAAATATCCATGGGAGAGAGAAACATCCATCGGCTACCTCCTGTATACCCCCTACTGGGATTTGAGCCCAAAACTCCAGCATGTGCCCTGACCGGGAAGCAAACCAGCAACCTTTTGGTGCACAGGATAATGCTCAACCAACTGACCCACACTGGCCAGGGCTGTAATTGGAAATTTTAATTCTTTTTATTTTTTTATCCTCACCCGAGGACATTTTTTCTATTTTTTGTTCATATAGAGTGGGAGGGAGAGAGAGGAAGAGAGAGAGAAACATCGACATGAAAGGGACACATCGAGTGGCTGCCACCTGCATGACCAACCAGGGCTGGGGACAAACCGCAACCAAGGTACACGCCCTGCGGGAACTGAACCCGGGTCTCTCTGGACCGCAGGCCGACGCTCTAACTGCTGAGCCCACCAGCCAGGGCGGAAATTTTAATTATTTTAATAAATGTGTAGAATTGTGCAGCCTTTACCAAAGCCTATTTTAGAATATTTCCATAAAAAAAAAGTCACCTTGTGCTATTTGCCATCAATCCCCACTCCTGTCCCTAGCTCCCATCAGTGAAATCATGAAAGCCTTGGTCGGTGTTGCTCAGTGATTAGAGCACTGGCCCAAGCACCAAAGGTTGTGGATTTGATTCCCAGTCAAGGGCACGTACCTACCTGGTCAGGGCACAAGTGGGAGGCAACCAATCAGTGTGTCTCTCACATCGATGTCTCTCTCTCTCTCTCTCTCTCTCTTTCTTTCTCTCTCTTCCTCTCCCCCTCCCTCTTTCCCTCCCTTCCATTCTCTCTAAAAAAGGTCAATGGGAAAAATATCCTCCGATGAGGATTAATAAAACCAACAAACAAAAAATTGGTGAAATCATGCAATGTGTAGTCTTTTACATCTGGTTCTTTCTCTTAGTATAATGTTTTTGAGGTTCATCCACATTTGTAGTTTGTTCCTTTTTTTTTTTTTTATCCTCACCTGAGGACATTTTGTTTCGATATTTTGTTCAGATAGAGTGGGAGGGAGAGAGAGAGAGAGAGAAACATCGACGCGAAAGGGACACATCGACTGGTCGCCACCCACACGACCCAATCAGGGCCAGGGACAAACTGCAACCGAGGTACGCACCCTTAGCGGGAACCGAACCCGGGTCTCTCCAGACCGCAGGCTGACGCTCTAACCGCTGGGCCAAACCGGCCAGGGCTATACTTTGTTCCTTTTTAATGCTGAATAATATTCTGTTATATGAACATCTCCCACCTTTTGTTTATCCATTCACAAATCGATGGACACTTCTTTGGCTATAATGAATATTGCTGTTATGAACATTTACATACAAGTTTTTGTTTGAATATATATTTTCCTCTGTCTTGGGTTGATACCAAGGAGCGGAATTACTGGTTTGTATGGTACGTTTGTGTTTCGTTTTTCAAGAAATTCGTCAAACTGTTTTCCAAAGCGGTTGCACCATTTTACATTTCCACTAGCCACATCTAAGATTTCCAGTGAGTCCACATTCTTGCTAATACTTGCTATTGCCTATCTTTTGGATTATAGCCTTTCTTGTAGGTGTGTAGTGGTATCTCCTCATAGTTTAATTTGCTCTGCAGTGTTACCCATCTTTTCCTGTACCCATTAGCCATTTCTGTATCTTCTTTGATGAAATGTCTATCAGAGCTTTTGCCTATTTTTAAATTGGCTGTCCTCTTATTATTAAATTACAATTGACTCTTGAACAATGTGCAGCCAAAAGTCCATGTATAACTCTGATTCCCCCAAAACGTAGCTAATAGCCTACTGTTGGCTGGAAGCTTTACCAATAATATAAAAAGTCAATTAGCATGTTATGTATATGTATATATACTGCATTCTTACAATAAAGTAAGCTAGAGAAAAGAAAATATTATTAATAAAATCATAAGGAAAAGAAAATAGCCCTGGCTGGTTTGGCTCAGCGGTTACAGCGTTGGCCTATGGTCCAGAGAGGCCCGGGTTCAGTTCCAGCTAAGAGCATGTACCTCGGTTGCAGTTTGTCCCTGGCCCTGGTTGGGTTGTGCGGGTGGCAGCCACTCGGTGTGTCCCTTTCACGTCGATGTTTCTCTCTCTCCCTCATGCTCTATCTGAACAAAATATGGATAAATGTCCTCCAGTGAGGATTTTTAAAAAAAGAAAATACAGTATTTATTGAAAAAAATTCACATATAAGGGAACCCATGTAGTTCAAATCCATGTTGTTCAAGAGTCAACAGTATAACAATTCTTTATATATCTTTTGTAAGATATATGATTTGCAAATATTTGCTCCCAGTTTGTGTCTTGTCTTTTTACATTCCTGTGTGTGTCTTTGAATCATAACATTTTAAATTTCGATGAAGTCCAATTTATCAAGATTATTTTTTTATAGATCTTGCTTTGGCTATTGTATTTCAGAACTCTTTGCCTGCCCTGGCTGGTTTGGCTCAGCGGTTAGAGCGTCGGCCTGCGGTCCTGAGAGACCCGGGTTCGGTTCCCGCTAAGGGCGCATACCTCGTTTGCAGTTTGTCCCCGGCCCTGGTCGGTTGTGTGGTGGCAGCCACTCGATGTGTTCCTTTCACGTCGATGTTTCTCTCTCTCTCTCTCTCTTCCTCTCTCTCCCTCCCACTCTACCTGAACAAAAAATAGAAAAATGTCCTCGGGTGAGGATAAAAATAAATAAAAAAGAACTCTTTGCCTAACACAGGAACACAAAAGAGTTTTAGAAGTTTTATTTTAATTCTTGGGTTTATGTTTGTGATCCATTTCCAGTCAATTTTGTGTGTAATGTGAAGTAGAGGTCTCAGTTCATCTCAACCCGCGGGCATCTGCTGTTGTCCAAGCACCATTTGGTACAAAAGCAACTCTTTCCCATGGAGTTGCCTTAGCAGTTTGGCAGAAATCACTGACCCTAAATGCAAAGACTGATTTCTGGGCTCTCAGTTTCATTCTATGGATCTGAGTGCCTGCTTTAGGCCTGCACCACATAATCTCGTTGTGCCATCCCATTGCTGTTTTCATTTACGTTTTTGTGATAAGGTCAAGTATCTTTTCAAATGTTATTCTTCATTGGGCTGCCTGACATTTTCTTAATTTTTTAAAAGTTCCTTGTTTATTCTGGATATAAACTCTTTGTTGGTTATATATGTGTAGAAAACACATTTTTTCTACCATAGCTTGTCTTTTTCGTTTTAGCCATTCTGGTGATCTGGTTTCAATTTCTAGTAAATTGATGATGGATGAAGTCCAGCATCTTTTTTAGATTATTGCCTATTCAGATAACTTATTTTGTGGAGTGTCTGTTTCAGTCTTTGGGCCCATCTTTCTATTAGGTTGTACCTTTTTTTTTTTAAAGTTAGATTTGTAGGAATCCAGATACAGGTTTTTTGTAGATACAGGAATTGCAAATTTTCCTCTACTCTGTCTTGAGTTTTCATTCTCAAAGATATCAGCACTTTGAGAGTACTTTGTATGTCCTGTTTAATCAGTTGTTGCCTGCCACAAAGTAATGAAGATGTTAGCCTTTTTTCCCTAAAACTTTATTTTACCTTTCACATTTAGCTGTACAGCCCACGTAGAATTAATTTTTGTGTCTGCTGTGATGTTAGAGATAAGATTCCTTTTTTCCCAGGTGGCTCTCTGTTTGGCACAGCACCCTTAGGTGACAACATCCTCCCTCACTCATTGCAGTGTTATCTTTGTCATTACTAAGTGCCATCAGAGCGTGGGTGCATTCCTGGGCCCTGTTCTATTCCACTGATTTGTCTTATCTTATGTCGGTACAACACTAACCATCCTAGTAGGTCTTGGCATCTGGTAGTGTAAGCCCTTCAGCCTTTTCTTCATAATTTTCTTGGCTCTTTTCATTTCCATATAAATTTGAGAATCAGCCATTTCTCTAAGAAGTCCAGGTTTTTTTAGTGGGGAATGGCATTTCAAGATCGCAGCCTGGGTGTTAGCATTCTCATTACTATTGAAATGGTCATTTTCTACAGGCCTTTTTAGTGGACCAAACTAGAAAATACATTTTTTTCAGGATATAGCACATGTGAAGTTGAGACGATATTTTCTATTCAAATTCAGGTTGCTAGGCATTCGTTTAACTTCTGTCTTACATCTCCTTTTTGCCACACCAAGATTTCTGGTTGTCAAGAACATCAGAGATCATAGAACTAAATATCAGATAATTATTTATTTACTTTGTCCCACATTACACACAAAATATTCTCAGTAAAATATAACCAATGTTATGACCAAAGTGAAGATTGAAAGGTCAAATTTTTTTGCATCTTTTCATTTTCTTCCCCCTCCCCTTTGTATGGTTTTGCTCTCTGCTCATTGTCAGACAGGTAGCACCGGGGACTGTTCCCACCCTCCCTCCCTGTGCAGACTTGGTTCCCACGTGGCATGTAGCCAGTGCTCACCACCAGTATCGACGACAGCACTCCTCTGGAGTAGATTTCAACTTCAAACTTCGAACGTCTGGTTCGAAAATCCTAGGCTCAGATCTTCTTTTCATGGAGTCTTAAGGCTGTTCCTCCATTTCCTCCTATAGTAAAGCATTGCTGTCAGAAGCTGATGTCACTTTAATTTTCTGTCCCTCACAGGTGACTTGGTCTGTTTGCTTTCATGCCTAAATAGTTGTTTTTTTCTTTTAAGTCCAGTATTTCAGAATGTATCATCCTAGGTTGGTTTTCCCACATACATGTCATGTGCTTTCTGTATGTACTAGCTGGTCTTTTTCTTGGATTATTATTTTGAGGATTTGTTCTCTTTCCTTTTACTTTCTCCTGTGGAGACTCCTATTGTATAAATAGTGAATCTTCTTTGCCTCTTTTTCTATTTGTTGTTTCTGTCTTTGTGCTTTTCATTTCTTATTTTTAATTTTTCACGTACCATTCCTTATAAGGCATTTTACGTTGTGTTTATTTGTTCTTGTGTTTCTAGCAGTTAGTTTCATTTTTGAAACTTTAAAAAAAATTCTTTACAGAATTATATTACCTATTTCTGAGTTTGTCTATTAAAGATTCGTGTAGTCCTTTCACACATTATATTATTCCTTTAATGTCTTTGGCTCATTTTGAAGTATTATGTTGTAGTTTTTAATGTCTTTAGTGGGATGTCTTTCAGACAGGCTTTTACTTTCTGCAGAGATGTCACCTGTTCTTTATTCTTTTTTCTTACAATCACCCTCTGTGGGACTTGCCTTTGATCCCTCCTTTTGTGAGAGAGTGTGCGGTGCAGGGAGATTAGAGAGGAGGGGCTTGGGCTCTAGAGTTCCGGCTTAGATTATTTTTGTGAAATTTTCAAAAATATGGCAGCTCACCTTCTTAGTGCCCTAATTCAGTCTCGTCCCCTGCTTCTACCTGGACCTGCTTTTCCCATTTCCTCCTGCCCCCTGTTGTTCAGTTGGGACTCTCTTCCCAGCAGTTTCTCCCCAGTGTGGCCTAGTTGTGGAAGGGAGCCTCAGCTGCTGAGTTTTGAGGGTTCCCGGGCTCAGACAGGTTCGGTCCCTTAAAACTTAGTCTTGGACACCTTGCTCTCACCCACTGGAGGGTACAGACCCTCCTGTTTGCAGCTGCTGTTCTCAGGTGGGCTCGCCCAGCACTCTGATGGAATGTTTCCAAGCTGTCAGCTCCATAGGCCAGCCCTGGCTTCTCTGCTGTCTTCCTTGCAGATGCCAATAGCACACAGGTCTTGTATGGGAGTCTATCCTCGTATGTTCACATGTGTATGAGGACACATTTTCAGCTAAATCTGTTGTAGACGTTGGCCACAGGCTTTTGGGATTTTTTGTTGTTGTTGTTTTAATCCTTACTGGAGGATATTTTTCTATTTATCTTCAGATAGAGTGGGAGGGAGGGAGGGAGGGAGGGAGGGAGGGAGAGAGAGAGAGAGAGAGAGAGAGAAACATCGACATGAGAGGGACACATTGACAGATTGCCTTCTGCATGACCCTGACCAGGGTCAGAGACGCACCATAACCGAAGTATGTGCCATTGGCTGGAATTGAACCCGCGACTCATTGGTCCGCGGGGCAATGCTAACCGCTGAGCCAAACCAGCCAGGGCCACAGGCTTTTGGTTTTGTCATCTTAGTTGCCCTGTATGATTTTTTGCAAGAATTTGGAGAGATTTGCCCTGGCCAGTTTGGCTCAACAGTTAGAGCTTCGGCCCACAGACCAATGGGTTCGATTCTGGTCAATGGCACATACCGCGGTTGCACTTTGTCCCCAGCCCTGGTTGGGTCGTGCGGGAGGCACCATGTGTCCCTTTCACATCGATGTTTCTCTCTCTCTCTCTCCCTCTCCCCTCCCACTCTATCAACAAAAATGGGAAAATGTCCTCGAGTAAGGATTAAAAAAAAAAAAGGAAAGAAATTGGAGAGATTTAAAAAACCATACCTCGCTTTTTTCATAATTGCCAAAACTTAGAAGCCACCAAGATGTCCTTCATTTGTTGAATGGATAAACTGTGGTACATCCAGACAGTAGAATATTGTTCAGCAATAAAAAGAAATGAGCTATCAAGCCATGAAAAACATGGAGGAACCTTAAATGCATATACTAAGTGAAAGAAGCCAGTCTGATAAGGCTGCATTCTGTATGATTCCAAGTATATGACATTCTGGAAAAGGCAAAACTAGGGAGACAGTAAAATGTTCAGTGGTTGCCCAGGCCGGTGTAGATCAATTGATTGGAACTCCATCCTACATACCAAAAGGTTGTGGGTTTGATTCTCAGTCAGGACACATGCAAAGACAGCTGATCAGTATTCTCTCTTGCATCGATGCTTCTCTATCTCTCCCTTCCCCTCTCTGTAAATTTAGTGAGCATAGCCCTGGCCAGTTTTGCTCAGTGGTTAGCACATTGGTCCTCGGACCAAAGAGTCTGGAGTTTGCTTCCCACTCAAGGGCATGTACCTGGGTCGCTGGTTCGATCTGTCAGGGTCATGAAGGAGACAACCAATCGATGTGTGTCTCACATCGATGTTTCTCTTTCCCTTCCTCCCTCTCACTCTGTCTAGAAATCAATGGGAAAATATCCTTGGGTGAGGATATTTTTGAAAAATAATTTTAAAAATTATAAATAAAATCAGTGACTGCCAGGGGTCGGGAGGAGGAAGGGATGAACAGATCACAGGAGAGTGAAACTCTTCTCTGTGATACCATGATGGTAACATGGATAACAGAATGCTAACATGCATGACATTTTGCATTTGTCAAGTCCACAGGATGCATAACATGGAGTGAGCCCTAATGTAAACTGTGGTCTTCAGCTAATAATAATGGTCATGAATTGTAACAAATGTACCAACTAATACAAGAGGTTAATAATAGGGGAAACTGCCCTGGCTGGTGTGGTTCAGCGGTTAGAGCGTCAGCCCATGGACAGAAGGGTCTTGGATTCAATCACTGGTCAGGGCATGTACCTGGGTTGCAAGTTTGATGCCCGGCCCTGGTCAGGGTGCATGTGGGAGTTAACCAATTGATGTGTCTCTCACATCCATGTTCCTCTCTCTCTCACTCCTTCCTTCTCTCTCCCTCTCTCTCCCCTTCCCTCCCTTCTCCCTTCCACTCTCTCTAAAAATCAATGGAAAAAAATATTCTCGGGTGAGAGGTAACAAAAACATAATAATAATAATGGGGGAAATGGGGGTATGAACTTTATGTTCAATTTTTTTGTAAACCTGAAAATTAAAGTTTGTTAATATTTTTTTAAGTAATGCTGCTACTGTTGGATATTTGAATCCCAGCTTTTTAAAATCCTCTGTAACAGCCTGGCTGCTGTGGCTCAGTGGATTGAGCATCATTCCATGGACTGAGAGGTTCTAGTTTGATTCCCAGTCAGGTCACAGGCCTGGGTTGTGGGCTCGATCCCCAGTAGGGAGTGTGCAGAAGGCAGCCAGTTGATGTTCCTCTCTCACATCGATGTTTCTATCTCTCCCTTCCCCCCCCCCTCAAAAAATCAATAGAAATGTATTTAGACAATAAAAAATAAAGTGAGTTATGAGGGATTAAATTAATGATGGACTTTGTTTCTTGAGGCATTCTCCCTGCTTTAGAAAAGAAGGATGTGGGAGAAGTCAACGTTTTACTAGAACTAGGTAGGACTTAATGACAATTAACTGAAGACCCAGGGGCAGAAATTTAGTTGCTAAGTATTTGGCCTTTGGGGAAAGAAGTTGCCACGTTGTTGTTGGGAAAATTTACTAGAATTTTTGAACATTGGCTTTTGAATGGAAATTAACATTTTATGTTTCTGGCCCCTCCTTTTGTGAAAATATAATACTTCAACCTCATTCAACACAATTTTTTTCTGATACAGTTGAAAATTTTGCCACTTTGTGGATTGTTTTCCTGCCTAAAAATAAATTAGAGGAGCTTAGCCTCTTTCTCATTAGCTAAAGAAGAACAGAAATGGAGAGAAGTTCCCAGAGTGGACCCCGCTTTCTACAGTCTTTTCTTCTATGATCCAGGCGTGTCTTCTGTTGTGTTTTGTTTTCCATGTCTTTTCACACAACGATGGCAGGAAGCAGCCCAGGGTTTGTGAGGCAGGTGCCAATTCCCAGCAAATGTTTACTGACCACCTGGGTGGTTGTGTGGAGCATGGGGTGTGGTCAGGATGGTAACAGACCCAGACATCCTCCCCTTCGTGACAAGACCAGCTCCAGCACCTCTTGTCTGCATTCTGCCAGCAGATGGGCAGCAGACGTGCCATCAGGGATGCTACTGTGCATAAGTGAGAGCTGGTCTCGTCAGACAGCCTGAGCCCAGTGCAAGCCACAGCCAGCCCAGCCCACTCTTCTCGGGCCACAAATGTGGCTGTTACTCCAGGGGCGAGGCCTCTGCTGGTCATACTCTGTGAGACCTTTCAGGCAGAACCTGGTAGCTGTCATCATATGTTGAATATTTAGCTCAGGCCTTCCCCAAACCTCACCTGGATTTCTCCCAGCACCTTACATGCACTGCATGCGCGCGCGCGCGCGCGCTCTCTCTCTCTCTCTCTCTCTCTCTCTCTCTCTCTCTCACACACACACACACATACACACACACACACACTGTCCCTAGGATGGTCTCATGTTCTGTCTAGTCCCTCCAGGGCCCTGTGGGCCTGGGTTTCCTTGGTGCCCTGCCTTCCCCAGAGGCAGCCTCCCTGCCCTGCTTGTTCAGTCTCCTCCAATGTCTCCTGAACCACCTTGGCTCCAGCCTGCCTTGTCTTTTTTCAGTTGAGCTTGCCTTATCTTTTTTTAATTGTAGTAAAATACACATAGCATAATATTTGTCATTTTAACCATTCTTCAGTGTATGATTTATTGGCATTAAATACATTCACAATGTCGTGTGCCCATCACTGCTATCTATTCACCATCCCCACCAAAACTCTGTACTATTTATCCATCACCCCCATCCCCTGGCTACCACCATTCTGTTCTCTGATTTCAACTCTAAGTGATCATACAACGTTTTGGGGTTTTTTTTTGTTTGTTTTTTTTTGGTAACTGGCTTATTTCACTTAATATGATGTCCACAAGGCTCATCCACATTGTAGCATCTGTCAGAATCTCCATCCTTTTTGAGGCTGAGTAACATCCTTTGTGTGGATGGAATACAGTTTGTTTACCTTCGTCCATCGTGGACACTCAGGTTGCAGAGCACTCTGCACACGCTGCCCCACCCACCTCGTGTTGCTGTTGTCAGGAGGTCCCCCGTGACCAGAGGCTGTCTGCATGACTGTTGTGGTGTTTGCCAGGGCCCTGGAAACACGTGTGCTGAAGGAAGGAAAAGCTCTTTGAGCCCCCTGCCTGTTCTTTCCCACAGAAGTGCTGTGGCGTCACCTCTCGTGGGGTGACTGGAACCATTCAGGTCCATCGCTCCCCCTGCCTCAGGCTCTTCTTTGTCAAACAGGTTTATCACTGAGAGTTGACATAAAAGCACTTCGGTAGGTCACGTGGACTCTGTCCACTCTGGGTGGGTTTCCCGCCGCCTCAGGACAAGGAAGAGCATGAGTCCTGCCTGCTTTGAAGGTGTCTCAGCCCAGGTCCCCTGGCAGCATGCAGGGGAAACTTTCCTCCATCTACTTCACTGACCTCCGCAGGCCTGCCCTGGGGCTAAACTGGTCCCCTTTCTAATCACTCCCAGGACTCACAACAGAACAACAGCAGAACAACAGTGCCTGTCCCTTTGTCCTTGCTGCTGGCAGCAGGAAGTCCCCTGGCAACCTTTGAACACAGCTAAATGCCAGGTAGCTGTGATGTGCCTAAGGAAAAAGTCTATTTTAAACTGTGAGTGAAGCCAGATTTTTTAGGTTAGGTTCTTACCCGACTAAACGCACGTCACTGTGCTCAGATAGTTCTCAGCTAAAGCAGTGACAGCGCCGGCACCTGCAGTTAAGATGCCGGTTGTCTAGGTCCAAAAAGACAACTGTCTCTTAATGAAACCACCATCAACTTCATCACTGAAGTAGGATTATATTTCATTTGTCTACAGAATTACTGGGGGTTGAAAAAGAAAGCCTTCTGAATTTAGAGATGAAAATTTGAAAGTTTTTTCAGAAATGTTACCTAGAAAGAAAATTAGTGGGAGGTATTTATAGGCCATTTGTTTTGTTTGTTTGTTTTTTAATATGTCTTTATTGATTTGAGAGAGAGAGAAACATCAATGCGAGAGAAAAACATTGATGATGATGCTTACACGCCCTCCACTGGGGATTAGTCCACAATCCGGGCATGTGCCCTGACCAGAAATCAAACTGGTGACCTCTTGATTCATGGGATGATACCCAACCAACTGAGCAACATTGGCTGGGCTAGGCCATTTGTTTTTATTTTATTTAGTTAGTTATTTTTTTTATCCTCACCCGAGGATTTTTTTTTCATTTTTTGTTCAGATAGAGTGGGAGGAAGAGAAAGAGAGAGAAACATCGACATGAAAGGTACATATCAAGTGGCTGCCACCCACACGACCCAACCAGGGCCGGGGACAAACTGCAATTGAGATATGTGCTCTTAGCGGGAACCAAACCCGGATCTCTCTGAACTGCAGGCCGACACTCTAACCGCTGAGCCAAACTGGCCAGGGCTAGGCCATTTGTTTTTAAATAAAGACCAAAACAAAGTCACAGAGCGACCAGAGAAGAGAGGATAATTCCTTTCTAAACTTTCATTCTGGTGCAGTACAGAGATGCTGCATCTCACCTGTCATGGCCCAAGTGACAGCCTTGTGGTTGGATCCTGCCTGGGTTGCAGCTGCTTTCTCCCAAGCTCTCCACTGCATCTCAGCGGGTCCTATACTCCACCCATGACATTTATGTCTCCTAACAAGCGAGGAGTGGAGAGAACATGTAACCTTTTCACAGGTGAGGAAAGACATCCAGCCCCAGGGTTGTTCAAGGCAGCTTTTCCCCAACCAAGTGATGAAAACATGTGTCCCAGTGCCAGGGACATGCTGTGTCCGAGCCGCTCCTGGGTGGCACTGCTGAGTACCTGCTTCACCCGGGAGGGACTGAGCCCTGATAACCTGGGTGAGCACGTAGATTTCAAGCAACATGACAGTGTTACAGTAAAAAGTGAAGTCGTTCAGAACCGATCCTTCCAGACAGGGAGTTTGCGTCCTCCAACTTGTTGGTTCAGTTTGTCGTGCCTGATTAGGCTAATTTTTGTTTGTGCTTTTACAAACATGATCTCCTTTGGTTAACAATAGATCTGTCTATCCTGTTTCCTGGCTTTCCATCACAGTCCTGCTCTGTTCTTAAACTACCCCTGAGAGGCAGTGTTCATTGAGGGATTCTCCCTGCTGTAACTTAATCTGTACGTCTTTTCAAAAATTGTTACTTTTAACTTTCATGGAAGTATTATATGCTTATTTTTGTACATCTTTTCAAAAATTGTTACCTTTAACTTTCTTGGAAGTATTATGTGGTTGTTTTTGTACATCTTTTCAAAAATTGTTACTTTTAACTTTCATGAAAATATTATATGCTTATTTTAGCAATACTGAACATTATAGAAAGGTTTCAGAAAGAAAAAACATTTGTGGCCATAACACTCAACAGTGACTACTGTCAATATTTGGGGAGTATTTTTTTTATGATTATACTATTTCTGAAAAATTATATCTTTTCGCTCATATTTTCATTTGCACATTTATAAATATTTTTATGGATGTGTAATATGTTATTGTGTGATATCCCTTTGAATTAAATAGTTTCTAACATTGTAGACTCAAATAAAAGTATGGTGTTCTTAAAAAGAATAAAATACTTAGGAATTAACCAAGGAGGTGAATGTACTTAGTACCAGTGAACTGTGCACTTAAAAAAATGGTTAATATGATAAATTTTATGTGTATTTTAGCATAATTTTTTTTTTTTTTTTATCCTTACCCGAGGACATTTTTCCATTTTTTTTTTTGTTCAGGTAGAGCGGGAGGGAGAGAGAGGAACAGAGAGAGAGAGAGAAATATCGATGTGAAAGGGACACATTGAGTGGCTGCCACCCGCACAACCGACCAGGGCCGGGGACAAACTGCAACCGAGGTACGCGCCCTTAGCGGGAACCGAACCCCGGTCTCTCAGGACCGCAGGCCGACGCTCTAACCGCTGAGCCAAACCAGCCAGGGCTAGCATAATTTTTAAAAGTTAAAAAAATGTGGTGCTCACGTATGGCTACTATATTTCTAGAATGGATTCCCTGAAGTAAAATTACTTAAGCAATCTTGACACATATTACCAAATTATCTTCCAAAAGGATCAGAACACTTTATAGATTTGTTGGCAGGGTTACAGCTTGCTTTTACCAGTATTGAGTAATTATCATTTAAAAAAATTATTGCTGATTTGAGAGGTAAAGAAATACTTTTTCATACAATTATTGATCAGTTCTTTTATGAACTGAATCATTTAAACATTGAGACCTCAGGTTTTTTTCTAATCAGTTTTAGTATATTATTAACTCCTTGTGTTTGTAGCATTTGAGGGAACATGCAGAAATTTGAAATTTTTTAATGTGAGCAATATCCCTTAGGGGTTCATTTCTTTTCAGCTTGAAAATTGATGTTCACTTCCCTTTTCTTCTAAAGGCTGTGGAGACTGAGGGTCATCATTTCCATTTGTTTTTTATTTAACTGTTTAATCCAGATCTTATTTTGGTATGAAGTTAAGACTCAAATTGATTTTTCCCCACATATAGCCAACCAGTTACTCTTTGTACTGATTTGAGATTCATTCCTTATCATAATATTACACTTGTATAAATACATTTATTGGTTTGGGGCCATTGGTTCTGTCCCATCAACCTGCCTCCTAAGCTCGTATCCCACTGTCATTAACTCATGTGCTTTATAGTTGGTAGGACTGGCCTTTCTCATTAGAAGTGCCTCATTCTTCTTGCTTCTTGTTTTTCCTGGTGAACCTTAGGATTATTTTGTCAAGTACCCAGAAAAATAAAGAGACCCAGGTAAATTTTGACTGTAAGCCAATTTGGGGAAGAGTTAACACCAGACTATTTAAAGTATGTATGCTTCCATTCCAGAAACATACCTTATCTCTATTTGCTCGAGTTTTTTTTTTTTCTTCCCCGTAGTATAGATTTGTTTATATTTTAGAGTGTGTTTAGAGAAATCGGTGATTTCTAGGTCACTCTTCTTTTTTTTTATCCTCACCTGAGGACATTTTTTCATTTTTTGTTCAGATAGAGCGGGAGGGAGAGACAGAGAGAGAAACATCGACGTGAAAGGTACACATTGAGTGGCTGCCACCCGTACAACCCAACCAGGGCCGGGGACAAACTGCAACCGAAGTACATGCCCTTAGCAGGAACCGAACCCGGGTCTTGACCTCAGGCCGACGCTCTAACCGCAGAGCCAAACCGGCCAGGGCCTCTTTGAGTTTTTTAAAGAACTACTTCATATGCATTAAGCTTCCAAAGAGCACGGGGAATCACTAAGAAAATTGAGATCCTTTGATCTTCCCCATTAGGGGAAAATGCATCAGAAAAATGTCTTCACATTTTCTTTGACTTCTAATCTAAATGTTTATATAAAGATTCTAGGAGTGGCTCTGGCCAGTTTGGCTCAGAGATTAGAACGATGGCCTGCGGACCAGAGAGTCCTGGGTTTGGTTCCCACTAAGGGCACGTACCTTGGTTGCAGTTTGCCCTTGGCCCCTGTTGGGGTTGTGCGGGTGGCAACCACTCGATGTGTCTCTATCACATCGATGTTTCTCTCTCTCTTTCTTCCTCACTCTCTCCCTCCTGCTCTATCTGAAGATAAATGCAAAAATATCCTCGGTTGAGGATAAAAAAAAAAAGGTTCTAGGAGTGTTTTACCCCTATGTCTGCTTTCCCATTCATTTGCACAGTCTTAGGACAGGCACATTCCACATTTTATCTCAGATGAAAACTTAAGTATTTGAGGGCAGGTCTTGGTTTTTTTTTAAGTACAGACCTACAGTAAGGTGCTTTGGACCCATTACCAAGCTCCCTGCAGGCCTTATTCCTAATTGTACTTACATCTGAGTTCATTTGGTGTCACTGCCTGGGAGTGGGGTGATGGTGAGTCGTAGGAAATGAGTCCTGGGGACAAGTTCACCCACCTCTGAGGTACCCAGAGGGTTAGCAACTAGAGTCTAAGTTCACATCACTTGACTCTAAACACAGGCTGTTTTTGTTAAGCCACACTTGCTGTTCAGACGGCTGAGGAGCCAGGCAGATGTGAGGCCCCCTCACTGATGCCTGCTCCCCGTTGCTTGTTATAATTTTGTGGCCAGCTGTGGACTCCATCAACATCCTCAGCTCTGCAGAAAGAGGGGACAAGGGTGGGATTTGGTGTGCTTTTACTTGTTTGTTTGTTTTTTAATTCTCACACGAGGATATGTTTTTATTGATTTGAGAGAGGAAAGGAGAACAAGAGAGAGAAACATTGACGTGAGAAACACCGATTGGTTGCCTCCTCTATGTACCCTGACTGGGAATTGGACCCACACCCTAGGCATGTGCCCTGATTGGAATCAAACGCACAACCTTTTGGTGCACAGGATGACACTCCAACCAACTGAGCCTCCTGGCCAGGGACTTATTTTTTAATGGCTGTTGATGCATAGTTAAAGCTATAGTCTTGCTAAGCACCCCTGAACCATTGTTTAGTGAAACGGAAGCCTGCCAGTCAACAGGTGTAACTGCTAAACTCAGTCGCGCTCCTGGTATTTCTTCCTATTATGAATATGTTTAGGAACCAAAGGGTTTTTGCATTCTTGTTTATAAGTAAGTGGGGTGGGGAGAGTTACGTGAGAAATTACAAAAAGAGAAGGTGTGGTTCAGACAAACTTGGTTGTACGTGTGAAGAAGTGAGGAATTTCTTAAGTTCTGCCTGCCAGAAGGATTGTTCTTAAGTTTACTTGTTTTGCGGCCAGCGTGGCTCAGTGGTTGAGTATCGACCCATGCACTGAGAAGTGTTGCTGGTTTGATTCCTGGTCAGAGCACATGCCCAGGTTTGGGGCCTGATTCCCAGTGGGGGGCATGTAGGAGGTGGCCAATCGATGTTCTCGCTCACTGATGTTTCTATCTCTCTCTCACTTTCCCTTCCTCTCTCAAATCAGTAAAGAAAAAAAAAACTTACTTGTTTTTATTTGGTGCTTGTAAAGACATTTCTTTTTGTAGAGAATCTGTCCAACCAACCACCCCCAGGATACTTCAATTTAGAAACAATGTCTTTCTCCTTGGAACAGCTTTTTCATTAACCTTTTTTTTAAAGATAGGAAATTAAGTTCTGTACAGTAGCTTTTAATACTAGCCCCATAAAAATAATTGAAATGTATTTTTCATTAAAAAATTTTAATGTAAACAAAATAACAGTGAGGTATCACCTCATACATGTCAGAATGGCTGCCATCAACAAATCATCAAACAAGTACTGGCGAGTGTGTGGGGAAAGGGGGACTCTAGTACACTGCTGGTAGGAATGCTATGGAAAACAACATGGTTTTCCTCAAAAATTAAAAATTGAACTGCCATTTGACCCAGTGATCCCACTTCTAGGAATATACCCTATGAAGCCTGAAACACCAATCAGAAAGAATATATGTACCCCTATGTTCATAGCAGCGCTATTTACAATCGCTAAGATCTGGAAACAGCCCAAGTGTCCATCAGTAGATGAGTGGATAAAAAAAGCTGTGGTACATGTACACAATGGAGTACTATGCAGCTGTAAGAAAGAGAGATCTCTCATCCTTTGAGACGACATGGAAGGACCTGGAGAGTATTATTCTAAGGGAAACAAAGCAATCAGAGAAAGACAAATATCAGATGATCTCACTTATTTGTGGAATATAATGAACAAAACAAGCTGATGAACAAAATAGACCCAGAGACAGAGAAGTAGGGTACAGACTGACTTACAAACCACAGAAGAGGAGGTCGGGTGCAAGGGGAGGGAAGAGATAAACCACAGAATTTATATGCATGTATACGTAACCATGGATATAGACAACAATGCTGGGGATGGGGTGGGGTGGGGTGAGGGTGGGGGGGTGTCGAGTGGAGGGGGATATCTGGAGGAAGGTGTCAGTTGGGGGAAAAGGAGAAACATCTGTAACAAAAGTATATTAGTAAAAAAAAAAAATTAATAAAAAAATAAAATACTGAGTATAAAAAACAAAATACCTAAAACTTAAAAGTATCTAATATGTTGACATCTTTAAAATACAAAAATAAACCCTAAATGTTATTTTGACTTAACTTCTACTTTCTGACTATTAAATTTTAAATAGCTTTCACTTTCCATATGATTTTTTTTTTAACTTTTAAGTTTTAACTGGCTTTTTTCAGTAAAAATTAGGTCTCGAGAAGAACCAGTATTTGAGGAATTATAAGATTATAACTTGGTGGTAGGATAGGTTGACAAGAGTGTACATTTATGAATTGGGACTGTGATATTTGAATAGCCATTTGCTTAAAAAAAAAAACTAGATTGCTAAAATGCTAAATAAGATACAAACATTAAAGTCATTATAACTAGAAAATAGAAGGCGGCCAGATGGGTATAAAATACCCTTGACTTTGGGGTACCAGTTAGGGGACTGCTAAAATTTCAGGTTCCGGTCCACATACCCACACACACTTGTTTTGGTAGCTCTTAGACCATCTGTTTACAGACTGGCGGGGCTATGGCCTCAGCCCTGCCCCCTGAGCAATGGGATATTTGCCTAAAAGTTACAGAGAAATGAAGACTGCAGAAAGCCGAGAATGCCCAGGCTTCCCGTGCACGCTGACAGCCAAACAGAAGGCTCTTTCCATTTGCAGGTTTTTTTAGTGTCATTTTAAGTTGCAGCTTCCGGCCAATCGGCGGGCTCCGTGCCTGCTGACATCACGCGGCAGCCAGTTCCCTCCAGCTGCAGAGCTTCAGTTTGCCTTTTTTTTAAAACTAAAATGGAGGCTGCTTTCTTGCCTTAAGGAGTCCATTACCTTCCCCGCCGAGTCTAGATGTTGACATGTAATAAAGCAGGAGGCAGGATGGTGGTGGATGCGGCCAACTCCAATGGGCCTTTCCAGCCCGTGGCCCTTCTCCATATTCGAGGTAAGTTATTGTGCGTTTCACTGAGTCGGAACCTTCTGTGGCTAGTTAATAAATGGCTATTGTGCTTCAGATAAGACGAGCAGGAAGTCCTTTCCAGCAGAATTCACGGTTTCACTGCAGACTTAACCAGGGGCGGCGGGGCGTGTCCCTGCAGTTTGGCATTTTACGATCTACTCACAGAATTGGAGTCTTGAGAGAGGCCTTGCATGCATAGTTCAAAGCTGGTTTTTCTGCTTTCTGCTCCCTCTCCCATCCCCCTTTCCGAGCTGTGCTGATGTCAAAGGATGTGAAGTCACCGCCTGGGGAAGGTGTTGGGTGGGGGCTGGAAGGAGAGGCGGTGGCAGCGCCTGGCCAAGTTGTTCGTCTGCAGAGTTTCTCTTACATCTGTGCTGCTTAATACTGTAAAGGTTTCATCAGGGACACATCCCTGAATTAAAGATAAACCAGTCAGAAAAGGTGCAGAAACCATTAGAAAAGAACTTTCTTTAAAAGGATTGTTTTCATTCTTGCTGTGGAGCCTAAAAGAGACATACACTCCTGCTCTGAAACATTGAAACCTGTGTGGGTCATAATTTCTGAAATGTTAGTACTTTTATGGACTCTTAAGGAAATGTTTTGCATTAAATTGGCTCTGCATTGCCGTTTGACTTTAAAATTAGCATAGCAACAAGTTTTCAATGTACATATAGTTACTTTTAATAATTACACTTTGCCTCCTATATTTTATACAAAACTTGGCTTATAAACACAAATTTAGCTTAAAAGACAATTACTCTAGGGATTAATAATAGTAATATTAAAATGTAAGTGTCATTATGGTAGTATGCTTATTGGTATTTTAAAATAGTTGCTATGCAAAATTTTGTTCAGAATTGGGTGAAATAGAAATGGATGTTAAGCTTCTTAAAAGCACTTCAAAATTTATAATATCCCGGCTGTGCCTTAACAAGACAGTGTACCTGTCAAAATCTCCTTTGAAGCCTGTATTAAGGAAGGGTGAGGGCCCGATTTCTAGGTGACCAATAGTCTGTGTGACTAAAATGCTGGGCAGGATTTTTCAAATCCCAGGGTGGACCCAGGGAAGATAACACACAGAAAGACCCAATCACTGAATGACTGAAGCTGGTGGGAATGAGTGTCCACAGTGACCAATTTGTAGGTTGGGCCTTGAATTCACTGTTTTGCAGTATGCCCAGGAAAGAGCAAACACCACCTGAGTATGGCATGTAGATCAGCTGCAGGAACCAAATGGGCAAAATACAGATGTACTTGTGTTTAGATTTAAGTTAGTTTGAAACACTACTTACCATTAAGATGATTGTATTGCAGATAAAATGTATATTTTTATACCTTTCAAGTATCTTACAAATAATAGACATTTAGGATTATGAGTTTTCTGATTTTATTAGACACTTAGTGTACCAGTTATTTTTTTTAACTATAAATTTATTCTGAAATGAAACCATTTGATTTTTCTCTCTTACACCACATTAATTTTTTAATTCTAAGACCTCATTGTGGCCTGTTTGTACTCCCTGCTGTTGGGAGAGTGGCTGGTTGTTTGCTCTCTAACCTCCGTGGGAAAGGCGTGGAGTGCACTAACCTGAAGGGACTCAGTTGTTAAGAAGGGGTAACCTGCCCTGGCCAGTTTGGCTCAGCAGTTAGAGCGTCAGCTTGAGGACCAGAGAGTCCTGGGTTTGGTTCCCACTAGGGGCACGTACCTCTGTTGCAGTTGGTCCTTGGCCCTGGTTGGGGTCGTGTGGGTGGCAACCACTCGATGTGTCTCTCTAACGTTGATGTTTCTCTCTCTCTCTCTCTTCCTCCCTCTCTCCCTCCTGCTCTCTCTGAAGATGAATGCAAAAATGTCCTCGGGTGAGGATAATAAAAAAGAAAAAAAGGGGTAACCTTTAGGGACCTAAAATTGATTTCTAATTCAAATGGTGGGGGTACTTTCTAATTTCAAAACTTGAAGAATGCTTGATTTACTCATAAGGATGTTTTAAGAGAAAGCATGTTAATGTGAGGCTTAGCAAAGTGTTTTATTTATATTGGCTTTTAGAGTCTCGATAAGTTTAATGTCCAGTTAGCAGCTTGTCCAGTGCTGAGGATCATTAAACATGACTGACTGAGAGACACAGCCCTGCAGCACAGGAGCCGGGTTCATTGGAGAGACAGACTTGGGCCCTGGTGCAGGAGAGACTGGAGGAGCCAGCTCTGGGTACCCTGGAGAGTGGGCTAGACGTCACAATGCTGGGAAAGGCCCAGAGGCAGCACCAAGGGGCCTCTCCCTCACTGGGGCTCCTTCCCACTTAGGGAAGAGGGAGTCTTCCCAGGGAAGGGACAGGAACCTGCCCAAGGTCACACCTGTAAGTTAGGGCCAGAACCCAAACCCAGGCAGTTGTTTGGCTTGATTAAGAGCTTTAAAAAAAAAAAGAAAAGAAACTCATTCAAAATGGAAAGTTGGGCTGTTTGTAGAAACTTTGCCACAGGATTAATAGCAGTTTTTTTCCAAAGCCTTATCAACACCCATCTGTTTCAGTGACCTCTTTTGTATGACAGTTTTGTGCCTAGGGCCCATTTCTTCATTTATTACACAAATATTTGTCCAGTCCCTACCTCTGCCTGCCAAGCAGCTTTCCTGCCCCCTGGGGGAGCAGTCAAGTAAACAAATAAATCAGTACTATCACTACACTGATTAGTAGTCCCAATTGGTTTGATAGTTTTCTTCTATTAGATAGTCTTTCTAAAAAGTTCTAGTGTGAAAGGGACAGACGAAACTTAGTGTAAACTTTTCTGCCTGTAGAAGGAGGGAGGCACCTGGACCCTGAAGGCTGTAAATTTAGCTTGATGACCTAAATCCTGTACTTCCAGCGTCTCCATGACAGAAATGTTCTCAGTGCTGTCTGTCCACTGCCGTGGCCCTGGCCACATGTGACTGTTGAGCACTTAAAATGTGGCCAGTGCAATTTCAATTTAGTAGGCACATGTGTCTAGGCTACTGTATTGGACAGCTCTGGATAGGGATTGACTATGTTTCAGTTTCTGGGCGGTCACTATTTTTGGCTGTGATGAAAGCAGCCACAGACAGTAAGTAAATGAAAGGGTGTGATAGTGTTCCAGTAAAGCTCTATGTACAAAAGTAGGGAGCAGGTTAGATTGGGCCCAGTGGCCATAGTTTGCAGGCCCTGGTTTAGACTATTGCTTGAACTTTTTTTTTATTTTTTTTATCTTCACCCTAGGATATGTTTATTGATTTGAGAGAAAGAGAGAAACATCGATCAATTGCCTCTTGTATGCACCCCAAGTAGGGATCAAACCCGAAACTTTTTGGTGTACAGGACAATGCTCCAACCAATTGAGCCACCCGGCCAGGGATATTACTTGAATAAAAAATTTTTTTTTCTTTATTGATATTAGAAGGGAGAGGGAGAGAGAGCGAGAAACATCAGTAACAGAGAACATCGTTTGGCCACCCCCTGCATGCCCCTCCCCACCACTGGGGATTTGGCCCACAACTTGGGCATGTGCCTTGATTGGGAACCTCTTGGTTCATGGATCAACACTCAGCCACTGAGCCACACCATCTGGGCTGTTAGTTGAATTTTTAAATTGCCTGTTAAGAATAGTAAAATGTCAAATAGGTGTCATGGAGTCTTTCCTCTACTTGATGGGGTTCGGGAGCTGGGCCCTCCATGGATCTTATGCTTACTTCCAGAGCTGGGCTCAAGGCAGGAAGAGCCAAGCCAAAGACATTAATGCCAGAGAGGAGGAGAGCTGTCTGATCCTTTTCCAGCTGGCTGTTATTCCGGCCTCCATAACGTTGTTAACTGTTCTGATCATGTTCTGGTTGTTAGCAAGCTCACCCACCTGAGTCTGTCTTTGAACGACTGGTGGGGAGCCAGAGAGCAAATGGTTCTTTTTGTGTGAAATGGTTCTTTCCTGGGAAGTGGAAGTCTGGTGGTAGAAAAGTTTGTTCTCTCACAAGTCTTTCTGGATCACCAATTAGATGAGAATTTTCACCTTTCCAGTAACAACTTAGAGAAGAGCTTGCAGGAAGGCCGTGTGGAAGTTGGACTCCATGGTGTCATTTCCTGCTGCACTCAATCTAATGGCTTATCCGGTACTACTTGTAAAACCTGTACACACACACACACACACACACACTCTCACACACGTGGACTCCTAGATGGAGAACATGCTGCATGCAGTCAAAGCCAGTGAGGACGTGCCTAGGATTATCCTCATTCCCCCAAATTAGGAAGGAATAGTGTCTCAGTGATGACCAGGAGTAAAAGACCCTCCAAAAGAGCATACCAGTGACTCATTCTCTGAATAGTGCAACAACTCAAGACGCCTTCACAAGCACCTGTATGTTATGTAACTGACACTGTGAGGTGACTTTTTAGAAATGTACCTTTGAAGCTCACTTGTAGTGACCCTCTATGTGAAGGTGTTTCTTTTGTATTCCTGAGATGTGGAACTTAACCTAAGTAGCAGGGGGAGAAAGAGTTCATGTTTGTGTGCAGTCTGCCCACCATTGTTAATTAGTCTGCCCTTGAACTTGGGTGCAGTGTCCACTCAGGTTTCTGATCATGATTCCTGCCTTGCAGCAAAAGTTGAACTCCCTAGAATTTTTTCATTAAATTATGTTACTTGTGTTTAAGAATGAGAGAAAAATAAAGAGGTAAAGTTAGTAGGCAAGAAAAGTGTGTGCGTTTTAACCTACGAAAAGGACAGGTGCCTCACAGGCATAGTAGTTGGGGAATATGCTACTTCTGGCCCCATATGTCACATGTCATGGCGCCGTAGCGCTCTGACCAACCTGTACCTCCCAGCATCCCTGCCTGGGAGGTGAGCAGGATACGTCCTGCTGTCTGTCTCCCTAAAGTCACCAGCCTGTAAGGCGGAGTCTAGGGCCCAGCACCCTGCCCCAGTGGCTATCCCAGAAAGAAAGGCAACCTTTACGGAGCACCTGCAGTGGGCTGGGCCAGGGCCAGGCTGCCCTATCCTCTCACTGAGTCACCAGCACTGGGAGGCAGTGTTATCTGGTCCGTTCTGGAAGAGCAGGAGGCACCCTTTTGCCCAGGGCCACAGAGATGAATGAAACAGGAGGCAACCCAGCCCCCTTCACACCGGCGGGCGGGGTGTTGAGGGGTGGTTGTGAAGGCTCCCATCACATGTGCCTTCTGATTGGTATGCTTTCTATACTGAAATAGATTTGAGTGTCTAGAGTTTAGACTCATCTCAGGTTTAAGTGAGAGTTTGTGAAATTCCGTGCATACATTCATGGTGTGAGGGGCACGTTGAAAATTTCCTTCCCTGCTGTTCCATTTCACTTACCAAATCAGCCAGATATTAATTATTGGCTTTATTTTCTTACTTCCCCCATGAATCGTAAGCGTCCTGGGGAAGGTTGTAGTCAGCTGGGTATTCCTCATGACATCTGAGACCGTCTCTGAGTGTAAGCACTGGTGGATTGGAAATAAAAAGCTATTTCCCTGAATGATCGCTCAGATAATAGTTATTGGGTATAATTCTTAGCTAATTACTTAGTCAGTCAAATAGTATTTGTCAGGCTCATGAGAAATACCAAGTATTAAGGGCCTCGACTTGCGCTTAGTCTCTCCTCCCTGTCGGATGGAAGTAGCGCCACCAAGGATGTGGAGACTGGAGAACTCTGGAAAATGGCAGATCATTTTTCTGGTGGTGTACTTAAAGAAAATTTTTGGAATCTTGAAAAGACCGTGGCTCAAGGTCACGAGCACAGATGACTGCTACAGTGAGTGAGGTCTGGTTTTGCTTCAGGCCCTTGAATTATCCATAAATCAAAAATCTTTCCAGCTTAAAAAACAAAACTAAATAGATGTAGTAGTGAAATACAGTGAGCAAATCTGAATCTGCATCAGATCTTTGTTTTAAAAAACAAAATTAAACCACAGAAGATATTGTTGGGCAGTTGGGGAATTTTGATTCTGTTAACAGTGCAGATGCCGCAGAAGCTGGGCTGTCCTTCCTCTGAGGGTGTGCAGCCGGGGTCCTAGGAGGGTCCTAGGAGAGCACATGATCTCTGCAAGTACTTCAGACAATAGAGACGCATCACTGCACGCAAATATGCTAAAATGCGAACACCTGCTGGATCTAGGGAAGTGGGTATACAGGTGTCCATTCAGCTTCCCTGTAGGTTTAAACTTTTTCGTATTGTTTGAGAGAAATGTCTTTAAAATGTACTGCTTTAAAAAAAAAAATGTGCAAAGGAAATGTAATTACTTAGAATTGTTTCCTGGATTGTGAGCAGTGGCCTTTTATGTTCGAGCTTTGGCTTTTCCTGTGTTTTTCTTTTTATTTCATTGTTGACAAATCAGTGGCCAGCAGTGAAATAATCAGGCTTAGCCATCTGGGTGGGCAAGGTTGAGACCCTGCCTGGCACGTTCCCTTCCTTGCTAACTCACATTGGCTGCACAGACAGCTGTACCACCTTACCAAGCGGTATTTTGGGGGTGTACACTTTTCTTGATGTTTATTGGCATTTTTATTGGTCTTTTAAAGGGTAACAGCCTTTAAGGCACACTCTAAAAGAAAACCAAGGTTCCCTCTGAACTTGAGAGGCAGGGTGCTGGGTGGTTGAGGCAGTGGGGGAGGGGTTCTGAAGCCACAAGGCTTGGGGTGAGATTCCCCTCCCCCACCCCACCCCTGCTCTAGTGTTGGGCAACTCAGCTGTCTGTGTCTGGGAACAGCTGAAATGAGAGCAGGGTGACCTGCCTCTGGGTTTTATGAGAGTTAAATGAGTACGTATGCAGTGTGGAAAATGTGCCGGCCAAGTTTTAAGACTCGAAGTGTTAGTGGTCGCCCTGGTCATTCCTTTTCTAGGTCGCATGTGGCACTTCAGAGGCCAGCACCTTAACCACACTTGCTTTACTTTTCTACTGCTGTGTGACCTGTATGTGTTCCACTTGTCACTTTACCACCTGAAGAAATTAGTCCCCTCAGTAGTCCTGGAGTGTGCGCTATGTACTGCTGGTGCGCTGTGTATAAACGTCCTCATAGGATGAGCCCAAGTTTGGCCTCCAGGGCATCTGCATCCAGGTTGCGCACCGCTCCCCAGTTAGTGCTCAGGAGTGCATCTGTTAAGTAAGATAAGAAATTGGCATTTATGCACATTCCTCCCCTCCCCATTTTAGCTCTTTGGAAGAAAAGGGTTTTTGCATAGCATTCATAAAGAATGTTATTTAGAAGTCAGAGACATTCTATGTGATTGTCACAAATAGGATGACTTCACTTGTCACTTCCTTTTAGCTGTTTTTTCTCAATGTTTTTATTTTTATTTTTAGACAGAGAGGAAGGGGGAGAGAGAGAGAAACATTGAAGTGAGAGAGATACATCAATCGGCTGCCTCTTGCGTGCCTCCCCACTGGGGACCGAGGCCACAACCTAGGCAAGCGCCCTGACCTGGAATTGAACCAGGACCTCTCAGTCCATGGGACCATGCTCAGTCCACTGAGCCACACTGACTAGATTCCCTTTCATTGTTTTCAATGCAGATGTCGCTTTCCTTTCATTAACAGCTTGACTTCCAAAAATTTACAGTCTTACTGTCAAATCCCATGATGTAAATTCCTCTGAATTCCTTTCTTGTTGAGATTTTTTTAATCGAGATAGTATTTGAACTAAGTGGAATCTCAACTGTCCACTTATATCTTATTGTTTTAAGTTTTAATGTTGTGGTATTTTTAATAGAATAAGAACTTTAATCATGTTTGGTTAGGTTTTTCAGTCTCTGTCATTGATGTATGTGAACTTTTAGTGCAACATTTGGATTCTTTTTTTTTTTTTTTTTTTTTTTTTTTTAAGAGAGACGGAGAGAAGCATTGATTTATTGTTCCACTTATTTATGCATTCATTGGTTGATTCTTGTATGTGCCCTGGCCGAGGATTTAACCCGCAACCTTGGCATATTAGGACAATTCTCTAACCCAGCCAGTGCACAACATTTGTATTTTTGTTTGCTGGTTGTGTTAATCATGAGCGATGTGTTCTAATTCCAGTATTTTGACTAATGAAGTTAAGGAGAAGAGTAATGTTTCACTCTGGGGAACAAGCCCAGCTCTTCCTAAGTTGCTGGTCCCTGGTTCTTGGTGGTGAGTGTGGCATGTATATGTGTTTACGGTTGTCCACAGTGTCTATACACATACAACTGGGAATTTTGTTCACCTTTATGTAATAAGCTGAGCTAATCCTGGGATGGCATTTGCTAGCCATGTTCTCCGAACTTAAAAGTTGTGAAAGTGTGTTCAGTCTTTACAGAGTGCAGAGTTCACAGTGGAATGAATCCCAGAGATACTCTCCAGGGGTCTGTAATACCATGACTGTCTTCATAAAATACCAAGGCCCCAGCTGCCTCTTTCACTGTGTGGCCATTTGCCTGCATGGTGCCCAGGCAGCAGCTACATAGGTTAGCTCCTTTCATAGACAAGGCAGGGGTATGCAACCAGTGGCCACTGTGTGCTCCACCAGGTGCGTGCCGGTTTGACCTAAGAATTTCTGAGTGAAGCATGAGATGGTTACATACACAGCTTTAACATCATGTGATGAATGCAGAGTCCATGGAAAGCCTTTGGCCCCAGAGCACAGTGCTGTCTCCAGGAAAACTGGGCAGTTGTTTGAGTTGCAAGCTGAACTAGCCACTTTTCTCAGGAACATCATTTCTTGAAAGAACAAAAGGCAGACAAACTGATTATTAAGACTTGAATTTTGTTGTTGTTGTTAATCCTCACCAGAGGATATTTTTTCCATTGATTTTTAGAGAATGGAAAAGAGGGAATGAGGGGAGAGAGAGAGAGAGAAACATCGATGTGAGAGAGACACATCAATTGGTTGCCTCCCACACGCGCACTGACCAGGACTTGCAACCCAGGTATGTACCCTTGACCAGGGACTGAACCCTCCACCCTTCTGTGCACAGACTGGTGCTTTAACCATTGAGCAACATCAGCCAGGGCCAGACTTGAATATTTGACAGCCATTTCCTTGAAAAGGAACAAAGTGAGCCTGTCTACTCAAGGGAAACAACAGTAACACCAAGCAAAACTGTGAACTTTGGAGAACTTGGATCTGCCAGCATGAGCTTGATCGCTGCCAAAGGTGAAGATGGGTGATGTTGACAAATGGGCTTCTTGTTGTGGTCAGGGAAAGGAAGGTCTTCCTGACTCCACACCAGCACTGGCCAAATGCTGCCCCTAAACAGGCAGAGGATACATTCAAGTGCAGGACGTACCCAGGAGCTGACAGAACTGAAACCTCTACCAGCCAGGTTTCAGATTCCATGTGGTAGCTAACATTTAAGAAACTACCACTTGTTGAATCTTAGTGTAGAATCAAAGAACATCACAATTTTTTTAAATCCATTGAAATACCTCCCTTTTATCACTAAACATGTCTGTGTGAGGCTGGGCTTTTTCTCTGAAACTTCAGCCAAAACAGCATATCAAACAGACTGAATACAGAAGCAGAAATGTAAGTCTCCCTGTCTTCTGCTGAGTCAGACATTGAGAGATGTGCAAACATACAAAAGAATGCTATTCTTCCTAACTTTTAAATAGTTATTTTCATAATGATATTTTAACTTGAAATGTGCCTTTTTTATTTATTTATTTTTATTTTCAGATAGAGCGGGAGGGAGAGATGGAGGAAGAGAGAGAGAGAAACATCAGTATGTAAGAGAGACACATCGAGTGGCTGCCACCCACACAACCCCAACCGGGGCCGGGGGCAAACTGCAGCCAAGGTACGTGCCCTTAGTGGGAACTGAGCCTGGGTCTCTCTGGTCCACGGGCCAATGCTCTAATAGCTGAGCCAAACCGGCCAGGGTGAAATGAGCCTATTTTAAATGAATTAATAAGTAAATATTTTAGATATTCTCTAAGCTGGTCAGTATCATAGATATAACCCACATAACCCAAGCTCTTTAGGCCCCTCCATGCTTTTTGTTAAAGTATACGTGGGTCCTGCCCTGGCTGTTTGGGTTCAGCAGTTAGAGCATCAGCCCGTGGACCAAAGAGTCGTGGGTTCGATTCCGGTCAAGGGAGTGTACCTTGGTTGCACTTCGTCCCCGGCCTTGGTCAGGGTCGTGTGGGAGGCAACCAATTGATGTCTCTCTCTCTCTCTCTGTCTCTCTCTCTCTCCCTCTCTCTCTCTCTCCCCCTCCCTCCCACTGTTTGAAAATAAATGGAAAAATATCCTCGGGTGAAGATTTAAAAAATATATATATACATAGGTCATGATGCCAAAAATTTGAAAACCCTTGGCCTGGGAAATCTCTCCAGCATGGGCTAAGTGTGACCCTGACGCTGTTTTTATAAGCCTCCTGTATTTTTTCTCTTTCCCCCTCAAAAAATTCCTAAATTCACCAGTTAGTCAGCTAATGATGTAAACAGGCTCTCGGGCCACAGTGAGAGGCAGTAAGTGCACCCGGAGCCTGCATGGTGAGCAGCAGCGCCTCCCCGGGACCCCGGAGCCTTTCTTTCTGCCTCAGTCAGCTGCTTTTTATCTGTTTCTAATGGATTTTTTTTTTAATTTTTTTTTTTTTTTATCTTCACCCGAGGACACTTTTCCATTTTTTGTTCAGATAGAGTGGAAGGGAGAGAGAGAGAGAGACACCGACGTGAAAGGGACACATCGAATGGCTGCCACCCGCACAACCCAACTAGGGACGGGGACAAACTGCAACCAAGGTACGCGCCCTTAGCGGGAACCGAACCCGGGTCTGCCTGGACCACAGGTCGATGCTCTAACCACTAAGCCAAACCGGCCAGGGCTCTAATGGTTTATTAAATGAGTGTGTAAAGATAGCCACTTTTAAATTTTTAAAAAGTTACAGTTAAAACTAAAGTTCTCCCTGGCCTTATCCCCCAAGTCAGTCCTTTCCTAGCCATCTCGAAGTGAATTGTTTGGAGTTTGCTGTGAATCATTGCAGACGTGCGAGCGAGTGTGTGTGTGTGTGTTTTCACATAAACATAAATATGCATTTATTCACAGAAAGTATATAGTATTTTTGTTTATTTCTTAAGAAAAAAAAAATGGGCAAGAGCAGTTTTCGAAACCTAAACATTTAACACTCTTTAAATGTCCTGACAGTGCTACAAAATGATTTGTGATGCTTGAGCTAAATTGTTACATTGTGTCATCCTGTATTGTGCTATATATATGTGCATGGCATTAGCTCTTAGTGTGGTCTTCCAAGTCTGCTGACTTGGTTTAAACTCCCAGACTAGGTGGGCGTCTGGGAGGCAGCAGCTAGTGGAGCACCTGCTCTGGGCCTGGGACAGTGTCAGCAGCTGTCACGGGCCCTTAACTCCCAAAGCCTGACAGGAGAGAAGCTCCGTGTTCAGTATATAGTCAAAATGAGTATCCACAAGTGGACTTCACCAAACCGTGAGTGACAAGGCCAAAAGAAACCTGGCACTGACAAAAAACTTGGGCCGCTCTTACTTCCCCAAGCTGCTGGGAACATGGGGTTTTATTTCCCCAGGCTTGAGACCTGGTCCTCAGGAGACCAGGTTACTTCAGAGGGCATTGCTGACTCTTCTGTACTGCTTTTAGAAATATTTTACTACTACTAGGGAATATAGTTCATAATAATGTAATTACTATGTGCGGTGTCAGGTGAGTGCTAGACTTACTGGGTAATCACTTTGTAAGGCTTATAAATATGAAATCACTATGGTGTACACTTGAAAGTAATATAATATTGTATGTGAACTGTAATTGAAAAACACATTTTAAAAATGTATTTTATCCCTGACCGGTTTGGCTCAGCGGTTGGAGCGCTGGCCCTTGGACCAGAATCTTGGGTTCAGTTCCAGTCAAGGGCACATGCCTCAGTTGCAGTTCAATCCCCAGCCCTGGTCGGAGTTGTGCGGGAGGCAGCCGATCAAGATGTCTCTCTCACAGCAATGTCTCTCTCTCTCTCTCTCTCTCTCTCTCTCTCTCCAATCCATCCTCCCACTCTGTCGGAAAATCAAGGGGAAAATATCTTCGGGTGAGGATTAAACAATAGATAAATAAATGAAATTTTAAAACTGGCCCTGGCTGGTTTGGCTCAGCGGTTAGAGTGTCGGCCTGGGGACCAAAGAGTTTCAGGTTCAGTTCTGGTCAAGGTTACGTACCTCAGTTGGGGTTCATTCCCCTGCCCCGGTTGGGGTCGTGGGGGGGCAACCAACTTATGTATCTCTCACATCGATGTTTTTCTCTTTCTCTCTCTCCCTTCCTCCCATTCTATCTGAAAAATCAATGGAAAGGTGTCCTCCGGAGGATTTAAAAAAATTTTTTTAATGTGGTTTACTTCATTTGAAAACTGTGAGGTCTTGTTAATTTAGTGACCTGCCCCCTCCTACCTTCCCAAATTAGATCCTGTCACCAGAATCTGGAGCTGTCAGGTCCAGGTTGAAGGCCTGACAGTGCCCCTTACTGAGGTCCTTGATTAAGTCTTCATCCCTTCCTGAGCCTGTGGGTATGTTTGATTTAAAAATGCATTGATTAAATTACTTATTTTCAAGAGAATTGGAAGAAAGAGGCTTAGATTGCCATTCTAGGCTGCTGTCCCCGAGGACGGAAAGCACAGTGAGAACACACGGGTTTCTCCTTTTATTTTACCCTTATTAGGAGAAATGCTCTACCTGTAGGCAACTCAGTGACTGTCCAGTGAGTGAGGACAGTCACTCACTAAGACTAATAAATTCAGAAGCTTTTTTCTTCGCAAATAAAGTCACAAATGACATATTGAAAAAGTATTACTCATCTTAAACAGGTTAACTTAAATTTACACTTTAAGTCAAAGTTAAACTTACGATGTTCTAAAATTTTTTACTTCCTGTCTCCCTAATTCGTTCCCTTAAGCAGTTCTTTCTTTCTTTATCTCATTTTCCAGCCAAGGGTATTGAAACTAACCTTTTCTATGACTTGAACTTTCTTATTCAAATAGTGCAATATCAGTGGTTATGAGTCCTGCATTCTTTACTAAGTTTTGTGCATTTATTAAATGCATATTAATCTTGAATTTTTGCATTTAATTTTGATATGAGTTGCAACTGTCAGTATTCAATTAAATTAACATAAATTGTCCTCCCTACATAGGTTAGAAAAGTATATTTGGGGAGAGTGTGTGTGTGCACATGTGTGTTTATGTGAAGCCAGATACCAACTTAAAAAACCAGTTCAGTCTGTGGTCTTGTTATTTAGTATAATTGATGGGTTTCAACATTTGTTTATTTGAGCCTTTTCTCTATTTTAAAAAGGGGGGAAAGTCTTTAAGCGGAATATGAGCTAAACTTGGAGTCCCCAAAATAATTTTTACACTATACTTCACGTTTAAATGTTAAAAACAGTAATAAAGGGAAGTTTAAGCATGTTCAGTAGCATTCCTTGGCAGGAAACAGGAACTTATCAGCCAGTTAATAGTCTTAACTGTGGCATCCATAGTAACTACAACATGCTTCCTGAGTGAATATTTATACCAGCTTGGCATGTGTAGAACCGAGGCGGAGCAGCCCCAGAGCTAATCAGCTCAAGTGTCTGCCATCTTACACAAATCTGATGCACCGAGCATTGCCGTCACTTCTTTCTTCCAGAGTGTTTCAGTTGTTTGAGAAAGCAGTTGCCCGGGAGCACTTCGGTACTCCCGGTCTGCAGCGGGATGGATCGATACCCAGAGGAGAATGCTCGGACGTGTTTGTCATTAACACCCAGGAACCTTTTTAATCTTCAAAGCTCCTTGCAAGTGTTCATTAGCCATCCTCTTTCCTATGAGGTTGCAAACAGGTATTGTTAGTCCCATTTTTACAGTTGTGGAAACCAAAGCAAAGAGGCTCCTGACTTGCCTGAGGTCCCAAAGGAGTTGGTGGCTGAGAGCAGGCAAGCACTGGGGTTTTCTGACTCAAGCTGTGGGCTAACACCTCTGAGCGCACACCAGCTGCTCCTGCAGGTCCTTTATCACGGAGATCTAGCCACGCAGTACCCTGTGCAGTGGTGTAGAATGCAGTGCAGCTGAAACCACGCTAGTTGATCTCATAGTGTCATCTAGAAAAACGAAAGATGCAGATTCTGGGTCATGAAGGTAAGGCTGTACTTTGGGGGTTCGTGGTTATGGATGAAATTAACTCACCTGAGCTTTGCATTATCTAGCAACCCACAGGGCCCCCTTACCCCTTAGTGTATCAGCAGCTCTGAAGAAACACTGATTTTCATGACAGTTTTCTACATTCTGAGGGATTCATGTTGAAGTTGCATTTTCAACATAGCCAAGGAGAGTATTTCAGTGCTAAACATAACCTGACTACTCCTAAAGGTTCCTCATGAGTAATCTTAGAGTTTGGTTAGATATGTTGTATTCTGTTGGTGGTAACATGGTAAAGAGCCCTTGGGGAGTCAGAAAGGAAAGGCCTTTTTTAACTGAAAACTGGCTGTTTTAGGATAGGCATTTGTCCAAAGCGAGATGGTACTAAACAGAACTATTTCTTGATGCTGTACACAATTGAGGGGTTGTTTACACTGTAGTAAAAAAAGTCTGTGATCATGTTCCTGATTTACATAAAGCTCTACAAATGCTTCCTTCCTCCCCTGCTTCTGCGCACTCAGTATGTGTGTTCTTGCCGGTTCAAGTATTGGCAGTACAGCGGCCCTAGCTTTTTGTTGTGCCAAATGAGGTAGAAATCAGGACCACAACATTTTCATTAACTGAGTTCATTCCAAAGGCAGGAAAACTGGAATATACTGAACACAGAAAGGAGAACACCATTTAGTTTTGACCTTCTGCCTTGGAGCCACTTAAAGCTTTGTTTTGTTCCCTGAACACATATTTAGAAGTCACCGCCTTGGAGGGTGGTTGTGTTCAGCTCTGAGCATCTCTCCTGTCACAGGCATTGGAGGGGCCAGTCGCACCTGGCTCACAAGGCACAGAGTGATAGCGGATGATGGGCAGGGGTGGAGCCTCTCAGGAGTCCTGCTCAATCAGTTCAGTGGTGGTCCCAAAAAGCAGTCAGGGTTAGGGACAGGATGACTCATTCAGCCAGCTGGGGAGTGTGTAGGGGTGGGGTGGGGTGGGGTGTGGTGAGAAGAAACCCTGAAGAAGGGTTTATATTGAGTAAGCAATGGCTCTTTATGGACCAAGCGGCAGTGGGGGTGGAGTGGGCCACCTTGTCACTACACAGGGGGTATGTGTTATAGTTCTAAGTGAAACTCAAAGACAGACAAGAAATTAAAAGTGATCCCTGAGGTGGGGAGATGGAGGGTTTTCACTGTGTGTGTATTTGAGCCGTATGAACATACTTTCTATTTAAGAAATTAAATAAGGGGAGAGCGCTAAACGTGAAATGCCTGTCCTGTTGGCTGATCCTCACAGTCAGCCCAGGGATTGCTGTCTTTCTGCATCTGTGAAGATGCCACTGTGCTTTCAGTGAGTTAACTGGCCAGAACACTGCACTGAAAGACTGAGACCTTGGGCTTGGATGTGAAACCTGGCCAGAGTCAGAGGTGAGCTCTGCCTGTCCTTACCCAGCGTTGGCTCCCACTCTGGCCTGGCCTGATGGAGTACTGCCCGCATTCAAGAGGGTACCCCCCCCCCCCACTGGGGATGGACAGGTCGGTGTGGTCACTGGGAACATCCTACCCAGGGCCAGTTTTGCTGTATTTCAGGTACTGTCACTGTGCAGTCAGCCCTGTTCCTTTCTTATCTGTGAATGTAAGGCTGTGAAAACCAGATCTGCTGGAAACCAGAAAGTTCAGTGTCATCTTCAGCTGAGAAGGTTTCCACAAATTTCTGGGGCAGGAAGGGAATTTAAAAAGAAAGTTGGTGAAGGTAGGGCCTAATGGCTTTGGTTTTCCTGGTGGCACAAAAGGGGAAAAAATCTGTGCAGAAGATGGAGGCAAGGAGGGGAGGTGGGAAGTGTGAAGAATGAAGAGGGAGCTGACCAAAGACTGGGGGGTGGGGGTGTGGAGTAGCCTGAAGGGCATGGGCAAGGGTGGGATCAGGACTTGGTCACAGCGAAATCTTCATATATGAGGTGGGGCAAAAGTAGTTTACAGTTCGTATGGATGATGATACAGTAATGAATAACAAGACACGAATAAACTCTATTTTTGTACTCATGGCTGTAAGCCTACTTTTGCCCCACCCTGTATCTTTTTTGTTTTTGTTTTTGTTTTTTGGTTTTTTTGCCCCACCCTGTATCTTGATGCCAGTCCCTTATCATAGATAAGTGGTGCAAATATTTTTTTCCCAGTCTGTAGGTTGGCTTTCGCTTTCTTGATGGTATCGTTTGCAGCACAAATGTTTTTAATTGGATGAAGTCCAGGTTATCTAATTTATCTTTTGTTGCTGTGTTTTAGTGTCATATCTCAGAAACCATTGCCTAATCCAAAGATTTGCTCTTATGTTTTCTTTTGGGAGTTTTATAATCTTTGCTCTCACATTTGCTCTTTAATTCATCTTGAGTTAATTTTTGTGTATGGTGTTAGGTAAGGGTCCAAGTTTATTCTTTTGCTTGTGGATGTCCAGTTTTCCCAGCATCATTTGTTGAAAAGACTGTTCTTTCCCCCATTGAATGGACTTAGCATGCTTGTTGAAAATCAATGGACCATAAATGTACGGGTTTATTTCTGGGCTCTATTCCTTGGTTTGTATGTCTGCGCCAGCCTTGATCACTGTAGCTTTGTCAGAAGTTTTAAAATCAGGAAGTGTGCATACTCCAGTTTTGTTATTCTTTTTCAAAATTGTTTTGGTGTTCGGGTTCCTGGCATTTCCATGTGAATTTTAGGACCAGTTTGTCAGCACTCCTGGCCTCTTTCAGGAGCTGTGTGCACTCAGATTGGATAGGTCAGGACAGCTGGCCCAGACTCTCCCTGGAAGAGGCTCTGGCTCTGAGGAGAGCCCTTCCTGTGGGGTGCCTGGGGCCTTGGCCCAATATGGTCTACTAAGAACTCCCATAAAATGTGTGTTTCTGAAAGCTCAGGATTTGTCATTAAAAGCAAATTGAATTTTGTATTCTATTTCAAAGCTATTACAGTTTAATGTAAAATATGTAACACGATTGAACTACATTGTAAAACTGATATTCTAGGAAGTGTGTCATGTTTACCCCGTGGCTTTATGCATCCCCACAGTGCAAACTTCAGTTTAAAAGGCCAGCTGAGGGGAAACCTGCTTGTTAGAGCTCTTGTCTTTGTAAAGGTGACTTCTTAGACCATTGCCACCTAGCTTCTGCATTCCCCAGGATGGTGTGCATCCACATGGGCCAGTCCGAGTCACAGCATGCTGGTGTCTCTTACGAAGCTGCCCTCCTTTCTGTGGATTCTTGAGAAAGACTTAGATCCTGTCAGCCTTGGCCATCAAAAAGATTTTATTCTTACACATGAAATCCATTTTGTTCCTGTTATTTTTTTGGAAAATCAAGTTCTTGGTCAGGAGCACACTTAGTTTATCTGGGTTCAAGTGTACCAAAGATGGCAGTCCAAGATCAGGTGTTCCCAAACACCTGTGCTGCTCTGTGACAAGACTTTTTACCTGTCTAAGGCAAAAATAAAGGTGATGCAGTGTGATTTTTTTCACAAAGCTAAATTTATTGTATTTATAGGACTGCTTTCTATTTTAAGATTCTCCTTTTTGGGATTAAAATATTTTTGTTACGATTTTTTTTTTTTTAAGAGTGGGAGGGAGCCCTGGCCGGTTTGGCTCAGCGATTAGAGCGTCGGCCTGCGGTCCGGAGAGACCCAGGTTCGGTTCCCGCTAAGGGCATGTACCTCGGTTGCAGTTTGTCCCCGGCCCTGGTCGGTCGTGCGGGTGGCAGCCACTCGGTGTGTCTCTTTCACATCGATGTTTCTCTCTCCCTCTCTCTTCCTCTCTCTCCCTCCCACTCTATCTGTGCAAAAAAATGGAAAAATGTCTTCGGGTGAGGATAAAAAAAAAAAAAAAGAGTGGGAGGGAGATGCCCTGGCCAGTTTGGCTCAGCGGTTAGAGCGTCGGCTTGCGGTCCGGAGAGACCCGGGTTCGGTTCCCGCTAAGGGCACGTACTTCGGTTGCAGTTTGTCCCCAGCCCTGGTTGGTCGTGCGGGTGGCAGCCACTCGATGTGTCCCTTCACGTCGATGTTTCTCACTCTCTCTCCCTTCCTCTCTCTGCCTCCCACTCTATCTGTACAAAAAATGGAAAAATATCCTCGGGTGAGGATTAAAAAAAAAAAAAAAAAACATAGTGGGAGGGAGGGAGAGAAAGAGAGAGAAGCATCGATGTGAGAGGAACACATCAGTTAGTTGCCTCCCACACGACTCTGACCGGGGACCTAACTCAAGCCAAGGTACATACCCTGGACTGAAATCAAACCCAAGACCCTTTGGTCCATGGACCAACGCTCTAACCAGCCAGGACTGTTTTGATTTTTTTTTTTTAATGTTCTTATTTGTTAGGTGGTAACTCAATGTCAGTTTTTAAGATTCTTCACAAAATTTTACTGGTCTGTGAAATCCTAACTTCAGAACATCATTTTAAACCACAAATCCAAGATTTGTATCTTGTTTATATTTGGAATTACTACATAATATATCAGATATCTAATGTAACTTAAAAGCCCATTTTTTATTACTTTTATGTGAAATGTCCAAGATAGGCAAATCCATGGAGACAGAAAGCAGATTGGAGGTGCCAGGGCCTGGGCGGAGGGGAGGAGGATGAGTGATCACTTAAAGGGTACAGGGTGTTTTGAGCCCTGGCCAGTTTGGCTCAGCCATGAGAGCTTCGGCCTATGGATCAAAGAGTCTTGGGTTCGATTCCAGCCAAGAGCACGTACCTCAGGGTCGTGTGGGAGGCAACCAATTGATGTGTCTCTCTTCCATTTATGTTTCTCTCCTTCTCCCCATGCCCCAGCTCTATCTGAAGATAAATGGAAAAAATATCCTCGGGTTAGGATTAAAGAAAAAAAAATTTTGAGACTAGAGGGAGGTGGTTGTTGTTGCACAACATTGTGAACGCATTAAATGCCACTGAACTGCACACTTTAAAACAGTTTGTTGTGTGTTACGTGAATTTCACCTGCTTTTTTTTAAGCTCACTTTATGCATTAGTATAATTACATAGAGAGAGTGGGAGGGGAAGTGTTTTATTCAGGCAATATAAATGCAGGTGAACACATGGCACATGATATATGCTTATGTAAGTGCACACACATGCTATGTATACACTATTCATTTGTAGGCAGCCTTTCTGCTTTGGAACAGCAGAAAAGTTTTTTTGTTTTGTTTTTTTGTTTGTTTAATTTTTTTTTTATCTTCATCCAAGGACATTTTTCCGTTTTTTGTTCAGATAGAGTGGGAGGAAGAGAGAGAGAGTGAGAGAGAGAAACACCAACATTAAAGGTACACATCGAGTGGCTGCCACCTGCACCACCCAACCAGGGCCAGGAACAAACTGCAAGGTACGTGCCCTTAGCAGGAACCGAACCCGGGTCTCTCTGGACCGCAGGCTGATGCTCTAACCGCTGAGCAAAACTGGCCAGGGCAGTTCTTTTGTTTTTTGTTTTGGCACTGAGACTCAAAGATTTTCCCTGTTCCCACCAACTTTTCAAACCCTTTCACACTGGAAAGTTGAAGTTTTGAAATCACCTTTGGAGGAATCTGAGTAAAGTTTCTCTTCCTGCTCTGTTTAGTGGGCCTGTTCTCCTTGTTTACTGGGACACTGGCCACCAGGCTGAAGGCAGGGAGCCAGCTCTGTTCTGTAAACCGTGAAAGGCAGTGAGATCTGTCCTCTCCTCCCCCCAGAAAAGAAAGGAAGGGGAAAGAAAAAGACCCTGCATTATGTTTAAGTGAGTAAAATCCTTATTATGAATTCTAAGGGCAGCATTTTTTAGACTTTTTGTCCCAGCATTTTCCCACACTGGAAATGCCAGGTTAGGGCCCTATCTGGACTTGGGGTTCTGGAGCAACCTGAACCTTTACTACTGTTCAGGTTTCTAGTTTCCTAAAATTATTAAACTTGTCACCATAACTTCACCTAAAATACTAACTGTACTTTACTTTCTATAGAACATTAAGATCTCTTATAATATTCTATCCATAAAGTTGGAATTTTTTCCAAGAAAGATTATTTTTTCACTTAGTTTGGACTATATTTGTAAATGTGTGTGTGTGTTGTCAATGTTCAGATGGTTTTCTGTACAGCAACCCTGATCACAGGACAGTCTTGTGCACCCTGGTCACACGGAGGAGGAATTCAAACACACAGCTCCAAAGTGGTGGCAATTCCTGGCCCCCAACCCCCCCCCCCCATCACCCATAACTGCACCTTCAAATTACATGTCCTCAGGAGCGAGCAGCTTGGTCCCACTTGTGTTGTTTTCTTTTTTGCTGGATTGAAATTGTGCTCGTAGTAACTGAACACTGATTTAGTGTCCATAGTGACAAACAAGAAAAGTTTTCCAAAGTTGTCTCTTCAGTCCCCGCCGCCACAGCTGATTGCTTGGTGTTCTTGCCTCGTAAGAGCTGAAACTGAAATTAGGGCATGCATGGTATTATCTGAACCTCGGGGTCTGTGAATAACCACTTTGTAAAGAACACATCTGCTTTTTCAGACCTGTCATTGAGACAGAAGATCTTAGATACATTTATGACAGAGCAGCACTGAAGTGTAATTCCTGACGATGCCAAATTGTTCTCCCACTGGTTCTTTTTTTAATTTATCTTTATTATTTTACAGATGTCCCCCCTCTTTCTTTCCCATTGACCCCCTCCATCCTGCTCCCCCCACTATTCTGTGTCCATTGGCTGTACATATATGCATATAAGTTCTTTGGTTAATCTCTTCCCGCCCCCACTTCCCTCTGAGATTCGTCAGTCTGTTCCATGCCATGTTCTTGAAGACTCATTATTTTTAGGCCATAAGAGAGAATTTCCAAATCCACCAACCCAAGTCCTTGTTATCAGCTCATATTCACACCCCCTGAAACACATATTCAACACACAGGACCTCTAACTGACACTGCTCTCCAGATCTGGAGGCAAGTTCTCAGTGGCGGCTTGAAGGTTCTGACCCGACTCAGCCCTGCTTTGAAGCTGACCACAGCCAAGGGTGGCCTGGGTCAGCAGAAGTCAAAGCAACAGAAAGTTGCCCCAGCCAGGGCTCCCAATGGGGTGTGTCTGGAAGGGACCCGGCAGTAGCATGTCCGATGAAATGGATCATTCTAGTGAAGGTACTTAGTGAAAATTCAGCATTTTGTGTTATTCTTTAAACATACCATTTTTATTAAGTTGGCTGAAATTATTGGTACTTGAATTTAAAGATGTTAAAGGAAAATTCAAGACCATAAAGCAAAAAATACAAAGATAAGCCAGAAAGCCTGTCCTTGGGAATTTGCAGCCTAAGTGACTAAAAGGGCATAGGTGTCAGTAGTGGATAGTCAGGTGACAGCAACTATCGGGTAGAGGGTGGAGAGATGCTAAGTGTCCTGTAGGATTGGGCGTGGGGGGACCTGATGGGACAAACTGTGCGGATGGACGGGGTGCCAGTAGTGAGGCAAATTGGCCCTTGTAGCTGTGTTGTTTGCTACATGTTTCTGAGCATTTGGCCTCTGATAGCTGTCACACAGGTGAAAAATGTGAGGCCCACGATCCATGTGCAGAGAATGGTGTGCATGATCAGGAGAGGCAGTTGTGCAGGGTGTTAGCCAAGCCCCAAAAGGGCGCAGGCTCAGCTCTGCTCTGGGGGAAGAAGTGTGCTGCTATGTGTTTGTTTCATCACAAAGGAAATTTGCTTCTTCTCATTGGCATCTATGATGTCTTAGTGTTTAAGACATGCTACATATTTATGTAGGTCATTATTTCTATCTTGGCTACTTCCAAAAAAATTTTGATATGGTCTAGAATGTTAGAATATATGCACCAGTATATTAAAGAAAAAAACTTACTAGAAGCCATTTTAGAGGGACCAATTCAACTTTCAAATGGAGTTTATTCAGCACAGTTTCAGAAAAAAGTTTATGTTGCTGATGGGCTGTGGGCACAGCATCTTCTTGGCTCCCTTCTAGTTGTGGTGCAAAGCCATTGCTGGTGCACAAAGGAAGATTCTTGCCTCCTGTGTGACTTGTAAGATGGGACATGTCGCCTTACCATATGTCCCTTAAATAAGTAAAAGAATGAACCTGTTACTTACACTCAGAATTGGGTTTAATTTGTTCAAAGATACTCTTAAATTGGCAGCAGTATTACAATGTAAATATGAAGGCACAACGGAAAAGAACTAATTGATAGCCTGGGATTGGTGGAGAGATTCTGACACTGGGTGTCTAAACAGTATTTAATGTATAGAACCAAAGACTGGCCAGGGGATCAGAGGCTGAGAGGAACTGTCTGTCTGTCTGTCTGTCTGTCTGTCTGTCTGTCCTCTCAGTGAGAGAAACAAGTATAGTAGGAGTAGAATGGTCTCCTTGGTCCTCTTTCAGAACAGGTGGCGGAGACTCCAGATCCTGTACTTTGTTGAGCAGTAGTAGTCAACATAGAAATCTATGAATTAAGGGAAATAGGGGATCCTGTTCTGTGTTTTCCTTTACTTTGTGGGTGGCCCTAGATTTCCAACCATGGGAGACACCCCACCAGGGGTACAGGAGATGATTTGGTGATCAGAGTTGAACATTTTGTTTTCATAATTATATATTGACGAATATAAAATAAATAATTAGCAAGTCGAATCCATGATTTCTTGGGTTACTATTACTTAGGTCAGAGCTTAGTAAAAAAGTATGTCTATTTAAAGAAAAGCACCCACTAAATAATAGCATGCCTGGGCACACTTGTGGCAAAAATCAAGAAGCCCCTGGTGAATGCCTGAAGAGTGGGAAGCCCTGGGGCCACCTGCTCGCATTCCCTCCTTGAAGACTGTTCTGAAACCCCTCCAGTCTCCTGCATTTGGTTCTAAGCACAGGAGCCCCTGCAGCTGCACTTGGAGGCTGACAGCCAGGATCCCAGCAACCCTCTGGGAGGGGCACCAGCAGCTCAGCTCACAGCTCCCTCCCTCTTTGTTGCCTCAATCCCTACCCCTCCACCTCCTGGCCTCACTGCCATTCCCCAGGGGATTTCTCTGCCTGTCTCTCCACATCTGCTCCATGGTATTAGGGCTAGAGCCAGTTACTTAACCTGCTGAGTACCTGCTTCTTCATTTGCAAAATGGAAGTAATAACAGTTTTCCCCCATGGAGTAGTTGTGGGTATCTAATGAGATGAGGGTGTGAGCACTTGGCATAGAGTCTGGAACACACTAAAATCAGTAATGTTAGCAGTGACGATGATTTGATCCGCCCGGTTCTTCCCATGTTTCCAAATTCAGATTCCAGTTAGTGAAAACTGATGGTTGATAGCTTCAGTTTTCAGGAGAAAAACTGATTTAGCCAAAACATTGCCTTCTAATCAAGTTGTTTACTCTTAGCCCAAGCCGCCTGGCAGGATGTCCAGGTGTTGCAAAAACCTGAAGCCTGGACCTGCCCCTGTGTCCCCTGGTGGGAACTGCTGTTAACTGTCTGGTGTTGGGGCTTTCCTTAGTGTGGGCAGGGAGGGGGGCTCCCGCTCTAAGGCAGCCTCCACCCTTGTGGTGTGAGCAGTCGTGGCCAGCTTGGTCTGACTGGAGCAGATGTTTTAAGAAGATGGGTTACTGAAGGTCAGCTAGGAGATTCCTAGACTTGGAGAGTTTGGCACAAGCTGTTACACAGTCACAAAGTTGCCTAAACGACTGATTTAATTAGGTTGTTTGATAATTCTTCAGAAGCTACTACTGTGGTAACCCACTGTGCTTAATTTTGCATTCATTCTTGGCTCTGATCACCTAACCCAGAAGCCGCCTCCTCCCTCATATTTGAGGAGGACCTGCAGTTGAGCTCTGTCTCTCCCACCCATTGTCAAGTCAAGTAACTATTCCAAAATGGAGCTTTCTGGGCTTGTGATAAGGGTAAGGCAACATGATGTTTGTGAGTATGTTCTCTCAAACATCAAAGTACTACAAGTAGGTTTTCTTCCAAATGTTCTCTCTAAAACACTGGGAGTGCTTTGGCTCTAACTCTCCGCTTCATTGAATCCACAGTTCAAATGGTCCGTTCCTCTGATTAACCAAGTGCTCTGATCAGGACAGTTATGTCATACATGAAGGCCACCTTGCGCATCAGTCATGTGTTGACTTAGGCCCTGAAAGCCTACCTGTGGAACTGGACAGCCCTTAACCTCGTCTGATCCTGCTTGTCCACTTGCTCAGGCCAGTGAAGTCATATGTGGGGCTAGAAGCAGTGACAGCGATCCTGAGGCCAGTGAAGTCATATGTGGGGCTAGAAGCAGTGACAGCGATCCTGAGGCCAGTGAAGTCATATGTGGGGCTAGAAGCAGTGACAGCGATCCTGAGGCCAGTTTCAGGAAGAAGCGGTCTTTTTGATCTGTACGAAAAATAGTCTATGCAAAAAAAGGAAGTGAAGGAAGAGGATGACATGAAATGCTGCTGATAAGGCATCTACGTGTAGCTGTCACTGTCCACCGGCCACCAGCGATCTAACCTGGGCAGGTATTTTCCTCCGTAATTCCAACTGCTGTTCCAGGACAAATGGCTCAAGGGAAATTAAATACTCTTCCCAGACTCAGTGTCTTATAGGTGAAATATCAGTCCTGGCATCCGAGTCCCTTAAATTATGAGGTCTTATAATGGCTGCTTACCCTCACAGGCTATCAAGTTGCTTAGGGGTGTCTGTACAAAGGATTTATGCATTAAGATACTAATTTGGTTTTATCAGGAGTCTGGATGGGGATTAGAGGAGCGAACCTTGATTGTCTGCTGGGAAAATCAGAAATTAACCCTCTCATAGCCCACCACTAGCCTTTTCTCTTCCAAAGGGACTCGGCTGAGCAGCTCTGAGAAAAAGCCCTCAAGTCTTGGTGATTCACTTTCTTAAATTCAGCTCCTATGAGCACATGATAAAACAGCCTCAGACAAAGGTTAGGTCTGGCAGGATCTTATGTTTTGCTTCCCTTTATTTCCAGATTTCTGGAGAAGCATCTTACTTTCAGGAGTGTGTTCTAAACATGTGAACAGTGATGAAAGCATGGCCTTTGACCTTTAGGCTTGGGGGTCTCTGATTCCGCCTGGCTGATGGCCCAATGGCCTGGAGCTGTTCCTTCCAGTCCAGGTACAATGGCTCCTTGGCTGGGGCCATTGAAGGAAGACTGTCCAATGGGCACATGCAGGAACAGCAATGTTCTTGGCCCTTTAGACCAAAATCACAGCTGCTGGGACCGTGCATGCATCCACAGCTAGATTTTATGACGTTCAGTTGTTATTGTAAATGAGTCACTCTGTAATTTTGGAAATGTGTATCTCAAAGAGTTGAAGATCTTTTTCAAAATGATATTTAAACTAAATATATTTATTTAAACAATATCTAATGGAATATTAAATACATTTTTCTAGGCTAGCAAAATTTAAGGGTTACTTCCATAAATTTAAGTTACAGTTACCCTTATATAGGCACTACTGTCAGTAATAAGTTGAACAAATAGGACTCTAACTTCAGCCTTAAATCCTAAAATGAAATGGGTAATGTGTAGAAGGGCATTAAAAAGAATAGAGAAGAAATGTGAAAATGAAAAAGGAAATATGTTAAGCATGTTAACCTAGAAATAAAAGGCCTTTCAAAGTGAGAGGCTGCAAGCGTTTATTTGAGATAAAAAAGAATAGCTTTTCCTAATGCACTTATTTAGGCAGAAGGCCAAACGGTGTTCCAATAAGGAGGCAAAGAGAGGAGCAGTTAGAGCCATAGAAGAAGGCACTTCTGTTGGTGCAGTTCAGCTTAACATGGTGATGTTAATTCTAAACAGGTTCATTTTCTGTGCAATTCTCATTGGGTCGTAGTTGTCAAATCTGCTTTCTTGCTATCTTTGCAAACAGTTCTTTGGGGCACATGGTTGTTTAGGCCCAGTGCAAAGGTTATTTTGCCTGCTTTAACATTCCTCTGGCATGGCAGCTTTTGGCTCCATGTTAAAGTGGCCTCATTTATACTGTTTTGTTTTTGTTTTGTTTTTTGACAGGCAGATAGATGCAAGGGAAAAGCAGGGGCCAAGACCTTCATTCTGGGCAAAGGTGAATTCAAGGCAAAAAAGATTCAGGCAGGCAGGAGCACTTCCCTGGGATGACAAAACTACTGTGAACGTCCGTGGCCTAGTGATCGAATGGCATGAGCTGGAAGGACACAGTCCACGAGGCCAGGACAGGAGGGGGACGTGCCCACTCCCCTAGCAGATGGTGACCAGGAGTTTACAGTGAACCAGGAGGAACTTCCCAAGACAGGTGCTCGCCAGGGTTTTAAGTTTAACATGCAATCATTCACAGAGAAAGGCTCTGCCGTTTCTCAGAATTTGAAATGAGTAGAAACCATATTCTCTCACATACTGCAGTAAAAAATAGGAATAAGTGCAAAGGGAGAAGCAGGCCTCCTGGTTGGTGCTGGGTAGCCTGGCTGGAGCTTCCGTGGACTTGGCCCTGCTGGCTCCTATTTAGCCTCCACGTTTCAGCAGGGACTCATCTTCAGGGACAGGCCCCTGCCCCATCTAACCCATCACTAGGGTTTCTTCTTGCCTAAGATGGTTTTATTGGTGTTTTGGTTTTGGTTATGGTTTTCGTGCTTGTCTCTCCGACTTGAGTGAGCCCTCCATGAAGGCAGAGACCTTACGTTTTGGGTTGAAAGCTTTATCCTTAGAGTCTAGAATACTGCCTGGTACCCAGTAGACTTTGAACAATGTCAGATGAACAGTGGCTATAACAGGATAGATTTTGCTGCAAAGACTCTCCTAAGCATTTACGTTATTGTCAAAGTTACTCCTTACATTCACCCCGAAGGAGGCTCAGCCAGCGTCACCATTGTCCAGTTGGGGGCCTAAGCATAGTGCTCAGCAAACCGCCCACCATGTGACAGCAGGTGAGCAGAACTGCGGCCTGAGCCGGGCTGCCTGGCATGGGCTGTGCTCTCAGATCCCAGGCCCCCAGGCCTTGGTGAATGGCTGTGTAAATAAGGTGGCGTCTTACAGAGGTGCCATGTAAAGACAGTTATTAAATAAGAATGAGAAGAAATTATTTAAACACTTTTTATTTTTTTTTTAAATTGTTTTTAGTAATCCTCACCTGATGACATTTTTCCATTAATTTTTAGATAGAGTGGAAGGGAAGGAGGGGAGAGGGAGAGGGAGAGAAACATCAGTTGATTGCCTGGTGCATGACCCTGACTGGAGCCGGGGATAGAACTTGCAACTCAGGTACGTGCCCTTGACCAGAATCGAACCCAAGACCCTTTGGTTCAAGGGCCGACACTCTAACAGCTGAGCCAAACCAGCCAGGGCTAAACTTTTAAAAAAATAGAAAAGGACCAAAATAAATTAAAGAATTTCTGTATGTTATAAAGACAAAAGCAGAAATAAATGAATTAGGAAACTAAAAACAGAAAAGGATAAAACCCAGGAGCCAGTTTGGGACGGGATGTGCGGTAGAGAAAGGGGCAGAAAGGCAGGTACAAAAAGCCTGTGGCGGAAATCACCGCACAGCATGTCAGTAGGTCAAAGGAAAATGCATGGGAACATCTTCCTAATCTGAGGGTGGCGTTTGGTAAAATTCAACTTCCATTCCTTATTTTTGTGATATGTTTGTTTTTAACTTTTTGAAATTCAAATGTATAAGACGTTGTAGAAAAGTACACAGAATTTTCTTTACCAAGTTTCACCCATTTGTCAGCATTCTGCCACATTTTCTGTGTCGCTCAGCTCATGTATATATTTACATTCAGGGAGCATGGGATCCAGGCAGCCCCTCTTGCCTTCAGGGCCCTGGGTTCCTTTCTGTCTTGAGAAGGGTGACCCCAGGTGCAGGGCTCACCTCTTGGGTTTCTGTTGTCTTTTCTTCTTGAACCTATAAAACCTCACTATTTTGTGAGCTCATTGGTACCTTCAAACACATTGTTTTAAAAATACTTTCTCACTGGGCCAGTGTGGTTCAGTGGATTGAGTGACTGAGTGGGTTTTTGATTCCCGGTTGGGGCACATGCCAAGGTTGCATGCTTGATCTCCAGTAGGGGACGTGCAGGAGACAGCCAGTCGATGTTTCTCTCTCACATTGATTCTTCTATCTCTCCCTCCCTCCCCCTCTCTCTAAAAAACATATACATTAGTTTAAAAAATATTAAAAATACTTTCTCAGATTTTTCTTGCTGCAGGAGGAGAGACCGCTAGTTTTGTAGTCAAGGGGGGCAAAGGGTTCTGTGGAGGATGGCTCTTAAGGACCTTTCCCCAGTCTGCTGTCCACCCTCTACACCCTCCTTCGTGGGGCCTGTGGCCATTCTTACTGGGGCCTTTGGGACGTTGCCAGTGCCTCCCTGCCACATCACTGTCCTGTACCCCTCTCCTTGCTGTCCAGCCAGCCTCCCTCCTCCACCTGCTTTCCAGCCAGCAGTCCTGTTCCTTGAAGGTGTAAGCCCTTCACAAAGTTCACTGTCCTTTTTAGTGAAGTTTTAGGAGGGAGTAGTATAACTAGATAAGTGTGTTCCATCTTCTACCTGTAATTACAAATTAAAGCTTTATTTGTGACTTTTGATAAAGAACACTAAAAAAACTGGTTTGATTTGTTAAGTTATAGCACACATGTACAGTGAAATTCCAAACAATTCCAAATGATGTTGGTCTATTTATTACTGATCTATGGATATTCTTGACACAGTTGAGAGAGGCAAAAATGAGAGCGTTAGGAAGCCTGATACCCAGTAGCGTGTTGACAGGATTCAGCATGCCAGGTGGGCGTGGAGACCAGGTTGGCACGCGTCAGTGGGCAACAGCCCTTTTCTCCGCACTTCCCTTTTTTTTAATGGTTCAACATTTATATTTAATCTGTAATCAGGCATTAATATGTTATGCAAAATGGATTTCCTGGTAGGAAATGAAGGAGTGCTGCGGGAAGATGAGGGAAGGAAGAGATAGGAAGAATTTAAAAAGTATCAGATTCATGGACCTTAAGATGGCACCATAATACAATCACCAAACAAACAGAAAAAAATATGAAATAACTTGTTTTGAGTGAGTTACAAAGAGGAGCACAACCAAGTCAAGACCTTTTAAAGAAAAAGGCAATCAAGAAAAAAGATACATAGGTTCTTCATAAAATTATGGAGATTTGACCTTACTTAGATTTGACATTCGTGCCGACTGATGAAGTTATCTGTAAAGATACATATTTTTTTATCTTTATTGTTGAAAGTATTACAGATGTGTCCGACCGGTGTGGCTCAGTGGTTGAGCATTAACCCATTCAACAAGAGGTCGCTGGTTTGATTCCTGGTCAGGGCACATGCCTAGGTTGTGGGCTTGATCCCCAGTAGGGGGCGTGCCGGAGGCCTCCAGTCTATGTTCTCTCTCATCGACGTTTCTATCCCTCTCTCCCTCTGCCTTCCTCTCTCTAAAAACAATAAAGAAAAATATTTTTTAAAAAAAGAAAGTATTGCCCTGGCCAATTTGCTTAGTGGTTAGAGCATTGGCCCACGGACCATTGAGACCGGGTTTGATTTCGGCCAAGGGCATGTACCTCGGTTGCAGTTCATCCTTAGTTGCAGACCAGGGCCGGGGTTGCACAGGAGGCAACCAGTCAGTGTGTCTCTCTCGCATCGATGTTTCTCTCTTTCTCCCCCTCCCCCCCAAATCTGTCTAAAGATGAATGGAAAAATGTCCTCAGGTGAGGATAAAAAAATAAGAAGAAAAAAAGAAAGTATTACAGATGTCCCCATTTTTCCTCCACTGACCTCTTCCTCCCTGCTCCCAACCCCCTCCTGCTTTCCCCACACTGTTGTCTGTGTCCATTGGTTGTACATATATGCATATAAGTCTGCATTTCCCTTTCTACGTTGTTTGGATATTTTTTAATCCTAACCTGAGGAAACATTGATGTGAGAGGGAAACATCAGTCAGTTGCCTCTCTTACATATACAACTGGGGATCAAACCCACAACCTAGGTATGTGCCCTAACCAGAAATCGAATCTGAAAACTTTTGGTGTATAGGATGATGCTCCAACCAACTGAGTCACCCTGCCAGGGATGTTTGGATTTTCTTTTTTATTTCACAGTAAGCATATTTCATTTTTCTGAAGACAAAATTTTTCTAAATACATAATACATGTATACATGTGAATACATTATATATTAGAAATTGAATACTAAGTTCCAGTTTTATTTAAAGACCAGTAGTCAACTGTATGCAGAGAGAAAATTTCACGTATAGGTTCACACCTTTGGCTTTGTATACATTCTCCCTTGGTACCCCTTATCAGTTCCTGCCCTGGATTTTAAAAACAAAAAATCAGTCCTGGCTCAATGGTTGGAGTGTGGGCCTGAGGACCAGGGGAATCTTGGGTTCAATTCCCGGTCAAGGTCACGTACCTGGATTTCAGGTTCAATACCCGGCCCTGGTTGCACATGCTGGTTTGGGGCACATTGCAGGAGGCAGCCAGTCAATGCATCTCTTTCACATCGATCTTTCTCTCCCCCGCTCCCTCCCTCCCTTCCACTGTCTCTAAAAACCAGTGGAGGAAATATCCTCACGTGAGGATTAAAAAATTTTTTTTTAATTTAAAAAAAAAAATCACACGGTTCTTCCCCTATTCCTGTTAGAGACGCTGTTGTCTTTGCAGCCTGACTATTGCTGGCAGGCTGATCTCTGAGAGAAGGGCTCTTTCACATCTCATAGAGCAGAGTAACCTAGTTCTTCAGATGTGGAAACTGAGGCCCAGAGATCTCAAGCAGCTGGTCACAGCTGGGTCATCGTGTGTTTCCTGCCGCCCCACTCTTCTGGCCACTTTCCAGTTTTATTTATCTTCTTATCCTGTTAGCGTCTAAGCTCCCCCCCCCCAAAAAAAAAGCTCCACCATAATCTTTTATAAGCCTATCAAACTTTAAGGCTATTTTTCCATTCAAATCTAGTTATGCCACAAATTGATAGAACTAAAACGTCTGAACTCTCTGGAGAGATTGGCTACTCACTGACCTAGCACACACATGGGCCATAATTGGATTCGGGGTTCGTTCACCCTCTTTCACTACGTTTAAGTAGCTACCCTTGCACTGCACTATTCTAGAGCAGAACAGCAAAGCGCGATCCCTATAATTGTGTTACGCACAACCAGACGCACAGCCACGTAATTGTGTTACGCACAGCCAGACGCCACCAAATTGAGAGGCCACCTTTCGTTGGGGACAAATTTAGTTGCTGAGTAAAGTGCATTAGTGGCCTGCTTGGAAATGCTTGGGGAGGATAAAAAGCATTGCTTCCATAACGGACTTTTTTTTTTTTTTAATCTTCACCTGAGGACATTTTTTCATTTATCTTCAAATAGAGCGGGAGGGGGAAAGGGAGGAAGAGAGAGAGAGAAACATCGATGTAAAAGAGACACATCGAGTGGTCACCACCCACATGACCCCAACTGGAGCTGGGACAAACTGCAACCGAGATATGTGCCCTTAGCAGGAACCGAACCCAGAACTCTGTGGTCCATGGGCTGATGCTCTAACCACTGAGCAAAACGGGCAGGGCCATAATGGACATTTTTTAAGGACAGGAGCATGAACAGTATTGAGTGCTAGATGCTAAGGTCTCCTGGCACCTGAAGAACAAAAATGAAAACCAGTAGTGCTTGCTGCAGACATACTCTGTCTGAGACACTCCTCCAAGCACGCCACCTATTTATTCACAGCAGCCCTGCTAAGGACAGTGATCCCCTTTTCCAGTTGAGGAAACTGAGGCCCAAAGAGGTAAAATACTGTGTCCATGGTAACCAAGGTAGTAATGGGTGGAGCTGGGATTCCAACCCAAGTATTCGCACCTTCCACCCAGTTCTAACCCCTTCATTCTGCTGTTGCTGGTGTCTCGGGGGGGCTCTTATCGTTTGCTAAGGGAAGGATTCAGTGTCAGAAACCAAGAGGTGATTAATTGCATTTTTTTAATTGCATATATTTTGATTTAACTATAAAACTTGGACCATAAAGAACAAGTTTTTGAAAGTGCTTTGTACAGAGTCATAGAATTTAGAGGACTAGACCATGGAGATTCCCCCAAAAGGCACCAACTCATATCACCAGAGTCACAGGCAACTCCAGTGTGGAGTGCAGGGCAGCATCCTGCTCCAGGTCCCACAAGTGTGCTCTGTGTCCAGACAGATGTTGCCACTGCTGGGTACACCCACGTGGTGTTCCATTTGTAATAAAACCCTCTGGTTTCAAACAGAGAGCAGTCGGGAGTAAATGTTTCAGGGGTGGGGGGCAGGGTTGCCTGCCATGAGGGGAACTTTGAGACCAAAGAGGGCAGTAAGTCAGGCCAGGAGCAGGGCCTGGTAATGGCACAAGAACAGGCAGATAGATGAATGGAACAGAACAGAAAACCCAGAAATGGACCCATGACAATATGCTCAATTAATATTTGACAAAGGGGGCAAGAGCATATAGTGGAGTAAAGACAGCCTCTTTAATAAATGGTGTTGGGAAAATTGGACAACTGCATGCAAAAAAATGAAACTAGACCATCAACTTATACCATATACAAGAATAAACTCAAAATGGATAAAAGACTTAAATGTGACTCATGAATCCATAAAAATCCTAGAAGAAAATGTAGGCAACAAAATTTCAGACCTCATACGCAGTAGAATTTTCACTGATACATCACCTAAGGCAACAGAAACAAAGGAGAAAATGAACACATGGGACTACATCAAACTCAAAAGCTTCTGCACAGCAAAAGAAACAACTACCAAAATGGAAAGGCAACCCACTCTATGGAGGAGCATAATTTCCAATGATACATCAGAGAAGGGGTTAATTTCCAATATGCATAGAGTGCTCATACAACTCAACAAAAGGAAGAAAGACAGCCCTGGCCGGTTTGGCTCAGCGGTTAGAGCGTCGGCCTGCGGTCCGGAGAGACCCGGGTTCGGTTCCCGCTAAGGGCACGTACTTCGGTTGCAGTTTGTCCCCAGCCCTGGTTGGTCGTGCGGGTGGCAGCCACTCGATGTGTCCCTTCATGTCGATATTTCTCTCTCTCTCTCCCTTCCTCTCTCTCTCCCTCCCACTCTATCTGTACAAAAAAATGGAAAAATATCCTCGGGTGAGGATTAAAAAAAATAAAAAATAAAAAAAAAAAAGGAAGAAAGACAAAGAACCCAATTAGAAAATGGGCAGAGGAACTAAATAGACACCTCTCCAAACAGGACATACAAATAGCTAAGAGACATGAAGAAATGCTCAACATCACTAATCATCAGAGAGATGCAAATTAAAACAACAGTGAGGTATCACCTCACACCTGTCAGAATGGCCACCATCAACAAATCATCAAACATCAAGTGTTGGCAAGGTTGTGGAGAAAAGGGGACCCTAGTACACTGCTGGTGGGAATGCAGACTGGTGCAGCCGCTATGGAAAACAATATGGTGTTATCTCAAAAAAATTAAAAATTGAACTTCCAGCCCTGGCCGGTTTGGCTCAGCGGTTAGAGCGTCCGCCTGCGGTCCGGAGAGACCCGGGTTCGGTTCCCGCTAAGGGCATGTACCTCGGTTGCAGTTTGTCCCCGGCCCTGGTTGGTCGTGCGGGTGGCAGCCACTCGATGTGTCCCTTCCACATCGATGTTTCCCTCTCTCTCTCTTCCTCTCTCTCCCTCCCACTCTATCTGTACAAAAAAAAAAAAAAATTGAACTTCCATTTGACCCAGTGATCCCACTTCTAGGAATATACCCTAAGAAGCCTGAAACACCAATCAGAAAGAATATATGTACCCCCATGTTCATAGCAGCACTATTTACAATAGCTAAGATCTGGAAACAGCCCAAATGTCCATCAGTAGACAAATGGATAAAAAGGCTGTGGTACATATACACAATGGAGTACTATCTCTTATCCTTTGAGACGACATGGGGGGAGCTGGAGAGTGTTATCCTAAGCGAAACAAGCCAAGCAGAGAAAGACAAATATCACATGATCTCACTTATTTGTGGAATATAATGAACATAACAGTCTGAGGAACGAAGTAATCCCAGAAATGTGGAAGTGGGGTACAGACTGACAATCCCCAGAAGAGGGGGTTGAGGGGAGAGATAAACCACAGAACTTATATGCATGTATGCATGAACAATGGACATGGACAACAAAGCTGGGGACAGGGCAGGGAGGGAGGAGGCGGGGGGTATCAGTGGGGAGGAAAGGAGAAACATCTGTAACAAAAATAAATTACTTAAAAAAATGTTTCTTGAATTCATTGGGGTGACATTGGTTAATAAAATTGTATAGGTTTCAGGTGTACAATTCTATATACATCATCTGTATATCGTGTGTTCACCACCCCAAGTCAAGTTTCCTTCCATTCATCCCCCCTTTACCCTCTTCTACCTGCCCCCACACCCCCTTTAGTTTCTTGTGCAATTTCGGATCAGATACATAGAAAGGGATCAGCTAAATGTCTTTCAACAGATACCAGAATACTAGTGTTTCTCATTGTAACTAGTAATGATAACATCAGATACCTAAGGTGGCATGTTCTTCTCCAGGGAAGTGGGCCTTTTGGTGAGCTCCTTGGATAATGCACTAAATGTGTTACAGTTGTGTGTGATTTGGGCAACAGGATGTACTTGGGCCCTTTTTAAAAAATATGTTTTTATTGATTTTAGAGAGAGAGAGAGAGAAACATTGATGGAAGAGAAACACATAGATTGATTGCCTCCTGAACCACCTGCACTAGGGCTGGGGATTGAACCTGCAACCCAGGTACGTGTCCTTGACCGGAATTGAACCCTTGACCCTTTGGTTCGCAGCCCAAGGCTCCAACTGCTGAGCCAAACCAGCCACGGCTGTACTCAGGCCCTTGTATAAAGCATCAAGGGCCAGAGTCCTTTATCAGAGGAAGGCAGGTGCCACTGCACTCCGGACGTGGTCACCTCCCTTAGTGGTTTGCTTTGCAGACCTGGGGAGCCGCCACTGGAGAGTTTCCTGAAAAGGAGCAGAGCTTGACTTTTACCCTCTGACTATGTGTGTTCCATTCAAGGACACATCTATACTCGCTGCCTCAGAGCCATGACTCCCTCGTGACGGATGTCGGGGAGGGACTCATCGTAGAGCAGTGTTACTGGTAATTACCCCTGACATAAAGGGGCCCACTCTGCAGGGATGTAGGTGTGGGAGTGAGCATGGTGCTGGGTGTTACCCTCCAGTTTCACAGACCTGAGACCAGGCACTGGTGGACAGACCTGCCTCGGGCTCATCTTCCTACCAGAACAGGCTTCCAGTGTTTCTGTCTCATGGTCTCCAAGCTCTGAGTTAAAGCCTTCTCTTTATAATTCATATATGGAGACAGTAAAGTGACAGGTGCAAGCCATGGGGAAGTTTCCGTGTAGTTTATGCCACAGGATTCTTTCTTGCCCTCTACACTGGACCTCCCACCTGGCCCAAGGAACACCATATCTAAGAGGGATGCCTGCACAGGAAAGTAGGAGTCACTGGTTATGAACACCTGCGGTTTTGTCCTTGTCAGTGTCTGTATATGTGACACATTTGTTGAGTGCCTGTCATTTGCCAGGGTAAGAGAAGGTGGAGGATGCCACACCCCCTCTCCTCCCAGGATTACAGTGAGAGTTCTGTGTGAGAGCAAGTCAGGGGGCCCCTCCAAAGGCTTGTCCAGTCCCCAGGAGACTGTCGGCAACTCCCCACCCTCAGGGCTGCTGGGCCCTTGGAGACAGGAAGAGCTGTCATTCTTCTTTCTTGGCTTGTATCTTTAACACTGTTGGCCTCCTACCAGGATGAGTTGATGGCCAGATGAGATGGAGAGTGGAACCCAACATAGGTTAATATTACCCCTATTAACTAGTACTAATCTCACAATGGTGGAGATGAGAAGGTCAGCAGATCCTGGGAGTGGGGACAAGAGGGGTCCAGCACCAATTTCATCTGCTTCACCTCTGCATGGAGGGTGGGGGGAGCACACATGCATACACATGGTCCCTGATCTTGTGGTTCCCTGTATGCGTCATGATGCCTGTATTACTTTAGGGCCCTGAGTTCCAGGGCTGTCTTCCAGGTCCTGGCACATAGGCCCTGTAGCTTATTTGACTGTGTTGTTCATCGATTCCCCCCTGCTGCATATCTGGGCCAGATGTCATGTTTGACAAGCTCAGAATTCATTGTAAGAGAGCTTGTGTCCAGAAAGAGCCACTCGTATCTGTCTGAGACACTAAAGAAGAAAGTAGAGAATATAAAATAGAAACTGAAAAGAATGTGTTTGTATTTGCAGCATATCCTTCCCACAGCTCTACGTTCTATCTGCTGGTAAACATATTCAAAGTTCTGGAATCTTCCTTTGGCAGTTTCTTGTTCGTCAAATGTGATAAAAGCAGTGACTTTTCCTGAAATGCTGCCTGTCCTGTGTTTTAGATAAGTAGATAAGCAACTGCTATGGTGCTGAAACTGTCGGTCACCAGGTGCATGCAGTGAGATTATTTAATATTTAGTGTTTCACAAAAAAATCTCTTGAATTCCTCTTGCATGTCACCTGTCCCAGGGGGTGAAGACACACTTCTGAATATGCAAGAGATCTTATAGCTTAAGGAACCTGATGCTCAGATCCTCATGACTTCACCCTGTTCTTGTTGTGGCAGAGTCTAGACTAGAAATCGTTTCTTCCAGGACATCTTCACTGAAAATTTACTTGCCTCAATTCAGAGTTTTTGTGTGGAAACCAGGCCTCCCAGCCTCCTCTTACATTGGTGTGCTACGCTCCCTCCCCCCAGGCCCTGGTGAGGATGCCCATTCTCGGGGGCAGAGGGCGGGCTGAAGTACACCTTGGCTCCAGCCACTGTTTTTTGAAATGAAAGTATCTGTCTTACAAAATTACACTGTTATTTCATGAGAAAGGGGCAGTGGGTGGAGTCGGTGGTGGGAAGTTGTGAAGAAAGTGAATATACTTCTTTCTATGTGAGCAGATAAAGGCGGGCTGAAGAGTCGCAGAAAAGCCAAAGGGGAGGGCAGAGAGAGCCTCAGGCTGGCAACAAACCACTTGGCTGTGGGATCTACACGAGATCTGCTTGTCCTGAGCAGGTTTCCACCCGGAACGTGACCCCGGGGTAGCAGATCTTTTCCTTCAGGGAGGGAGGAGGATGTAGGCTGGGTGACTGTGTCTGACACTCCATGAAGAGTTAGGGTTCTAAAGGGAACACTCATAATGGATTTTGAGCTGTAGAGTATCTCTTAAGAAAACATGAGTTTAAAGCGAAAGTGTGGATGTAGAAACTGCTGGGCAGCCCTGCATTGTTACCATGTCTATGCAAATTAGCTGAGCAGGCAGGAGACTGGAAAAGGGCACTCTGCTCTGTGCTAGGGACAGTAGGGACAGTAGGACCGCTTGCTGCTGGTAGTTGCTCTAGGAAACAACCACACGGTAGCTCCCTGCAGGTGGACAGCACGGCATTCTTACACAAGTGAACACGGCATAGGATGTGCTGTCTGCTTCACGTCACCACTGTCCCTGCATCTCCTTGACATGAGACCTTATAGGAGGGGCTCAGTGGCTGTGCATTACATGGATGCTGAGGGTCAGGGTAGAAGTTAATCTTATTGTTTCATCCACTTAAAGTGAATATTTCATTTAGTCATGTTCATCATGCTTTCAAGTTGTAGAAGTTTCGATTTATAGAATAAGAGGTCATTGTTGCCAGAGATGATCCCTGCCAGGACAGAGCTTGAGTGGCATGGTTGCCTCCTGAGAAGACAGAAACTGGTTTCATGGACTAGCCTTCCCTTTTAAAGTAGATCTTCCTGTCTCTGGCATCTAAATTTCAGTCCCCAGGTCCCTTCTGAACAGATCTTCCTTATTTCCAGATCGCGTTGTATCGCTCATCTGCTTAAAAGCCCGCTGTGATTCGAATCTCTCTACCCCTAGTACTGCTCACATTTCTCTATCAAAGTACCTCTGACTGAGAGATCAGGGTGCCGAAATGCCTGGTAGGAACAATTTCTTTGAAGACCTTGATTTTTTTTTTAATATGTTTTTATTGATTTTTTTAGAGGGAGAGAGAGAGATAGAAACATCAGTGTGAGAGAGAAACATTGATCAGCTGCCTCCTGCATGCCCCCTATTGGGGATCGAGCCTGCAACCCAGGCATGTGCCCCTACCAGGAATCGACTTGGACAACGCTCAATCCACTGAGCCACACTGGCCGGGCAAAGACCTTGATTTTATCTTAAGTTTGTGTAGACTTCCCATTCTACTCTGATACATGTAGCATTATTTAAATATAAACAGGTTTTAAATTATGGTACCTCTCAGTTAAATTTAATTTGTCCTGTAACTTCCAGACCCTCTGGTTTGAAAAGTGGGCACCTGGAGGTAGTCTTTCCCTTGAGCGGTGCTTCAGTGCCTCCAAGCAGGACTCAGCCTCCTCAAGCCAACGTGGCTCTTGCTCACTCTCCTCCAAGGCCGAGGCAAGCGCCCCCAGGAAATGCTTCCCTCAGCCTGCATCCCATCCCCAACCCCTGGGTCCCCATTGTACCTCACAAGTCTCGATCGTAGCACTTGTCACCTCTCACAGGTTTTAGTTGTTTTCTTTTCTTTATTTTTTTTTTTATCCTCACCTGAGGACATTTTTCCATTTTTTGTTCAGGTAGAGTGGGAGGGAGAGAGAGAGAAACATCGACGTGAAAGGGACACATCGAGTGGCTGCCACCCACACGACCAACCAGGACCGGGAACAAACTGCAACCGAGGTACGCGCCCTTAGCAGGAACTGAACCCAGGTCTCTCTGGACCACAGGCTGACGCTCTAACCGCTGAGCCAAACCAGCCAGGGCTAGTTGTTTTCTTTTAGATCAAGTACAGTTGTCCCTCCTTATCTTCGGGAAGTACATTCTAATATCCCCAGTGGGTGCCTGAAACTAGCTGGTACTGAACCCTACATGTACGATGTTTTTCCTGTGCGTACACACCTATAATAAAGCTTGACTAAAAAATTATGTGGCGCAAGAGATTAGTAATAACTAAAAATAAGAGAGAACGATTATAATCATCTATAATAAGTATGTGAATATGTTCTCTCGAAACAATGTACTGTACTGTCTCCCGCTTCTTGTGACGACATGAGATGACAGTGTCTACTCGAGATGAAGTGAGGGAGTGACATGGGCATTGTGATGTAGCATTGGGCTACTATTGGAATGACTTGAACACAAGCACTGCGACATCGCGACAGTCCATCTGATAACCGAGACAGCTACTAAGTGACTAATGGGCAGGGAGCATCCACAGTGTGAATATGCTGGACAAAGGGATCAGTCATGTCCTGGATGGGACAGAATGGGACAGCACAAGATTTTGTCATACTACTCAGAATGACACATGATTTTGAAACGTATGAATTATTTATTTCCCGAACTTTCAACCTAATATTTTTGGGCTTCAGTCGACCACAGGTTACTGAAACCACAGGTAAGGGGGACTACTGTATCATGTTTTAATGTATCTGTGTTGTCAGTGCCTGGCATGTGTGTTGGATACATTTTTTAATTATTCCTTACGATACAGCTGCGATACAGCTGCGTACTCAAGGTTGGAGCCTACTCTGAGACCTCAGTTTCCATATCTCAGTTTCTTCACACCAGGTGTGTTAGATCTGACGAGCAAGTCATACCCCAATTTATATTATTCATTTGGGATCATAATTGCTGGTCTTTTCTTAGAGCAGGAGAGGGAGACACTTTATATAAATAGAAAAAAATTAGAGATTACTTAGAACTTCATCTTGACTGGGAAATTTTTTCAGTTTAAAAAAAAAAAAGAGCCCTGGCCGGTTCGTCTCAGCAGTAAAGCCTCGGCCTGCGGAGTCACAGGTTACATTTCAGCCAAGGGCATATACCTCGGTTGTGGTTCATCCTCAGCCCTTGTCTGAAGCAACCAGTGGATGGGTCCCTCTCACATCAATGTTTCTCTCTTTCTCTCCCTCCCACTTTATCTGAAGATAAATAGAAAAATATCCTTGGGTGAGGATTAAAAACAAAAAGATATCCAGAACTTAAATTCTTCAACATAAACACTATGTAGAGGAACGTTAGAAAATGTATTGAGCCCTGGCCGGTTTGGCTCAGCGGTTAGAGCGTCAGCCTGCGGTCCAGAGAGCCAAATTTGGTTCCCACTAAGGGCACGTACCTCGGTTGCAGTTTGTCCCTGGCCCTGGTTGGATTGTGCGGGTGGCAACCACTCGATGTGTCCCTTTCACGTCGATGTTTCTCTCTCTCTCTCCCTCCCACTCTATCTGAACAAGAAATGGATTTTAAAAAAAGAAAAAGAAAATGTATTGAGCCCTGACCAGTGTGGCTAAGTGGTTAGACTGTTGGCCCACACACTGAAGGGTAGTGGGTCCGATTCTTGATCACGTGCATATACCTAGGTTGCAGGTTTTGATCCCTGGCCCCAGTTGGGGCGAGTGCAGGAGGCAACCATTATGTCTCTCTCACATCCATAATTCTCTCCCCCCCCCCCACTCCCACTCTCTCTTAAAAACTCAATGGAAAATTACCCTCGGGTGAGGATTAACAAAAAATAAATAAAATGTGTTGGGAATGTGTGTGTGTGTGTGTTTGAGTTTTGAAGTTTTTGGTGTTGATTCATCCAGAGTCTAGATTCTAGAGTGTTGTGAAAAGGCTTACTTGTGTACATACAATATGCCTGGGCTGTGCACACGGAGCACCTCTGGGGACCCACCAACTGGTGACTGGGTCCCCTTGGGAGGAGAGAGGGTTTTTTGGGGTTTTTTTGTTTTTTGCCATATGCACATACTATGTAGCCTTTTTAATGTGAAATATAACTCACATACAGAAGTATATAAAACAAACGTGATGAATAATTATAAAGCAAGTACTCATGTAACCACCAGCCAGACCAGGCACCCAAAAGCCCCCTCCAGATCCTGTGTAGGTTTCAGGATGCCTATTTCTATGCTCTATATAAATGAAATCATACTGAATTACTCCTTTCCCTCGCCTTTTACTCAACAGTATGTTGTAAGATTTATCCTTGTGGCGTGTAGCTGTACTTCATTCATTTCCATAGTTTGGGAATGTTATAAAATATCCACTGCTGATGGACATAGGGCTGCTGGGGCTGCTGCGAGCACTCTTACATAGGTTGTGGTGTGCGTGTGTGCCAGCCTCCTTTGGGTTATGTGTCACACCACATGTGTCTGCCCTGTACTTGACCTCACTAGCTGCCCTGTTCAGCAGTGTGTGGGAACTCCAGCTCAGCACCTTCGAGCACTGTGTGTCTTCAGACTGCTGAATGAGTGTCAGTCTGTTGAGTGTCTAATGGTATCTCACTGTGGTTTCAGTTGCATTTCTCTAGTTATTGGTGGGTAACGATCCTTTCATATGATTAGCCGTTTGGGGTTATTTTGTGAAGTACCTGGTTAAGACTTTTGCCTACTTTTCTCTTGGTACTCTGGATGTTCCCTACTGATTAATTGGCAAAGTTTATGTATTCTGGACATGAATCCCTTAGCAATATGTATTCAAATAATTTCCCTATTCTGTGGCTTGTCTCCTGGTGGTGCCTCTTTCTCCTCCCCCTCCCCCTTCCTTTCTTCTCCTTTTTGTCCCTGAATGCCTACTTGTTCTAGCACCATATATTTAAAGATTGGCCTTTCTTCGCCGTTCTGTGATCCAGTTATCATAACGTGAAGTGTCCGCATGTGCACAGGTCTGTTCTGGACTCTATTCTCTGTGGCATTTCAGGCTTGGCTGTTTTCATTAATAAAGCTTTACACTTAATCTAGCAAGTCCCTCACCCTGTTCTTCTGCCAGGGTCCTGGTTAGTGTTGACCCTTTGCATTTCCATGTCCATTTTAGAATCCCCTTATCCAGTTGCATGGTCTGTTAGGATAGAGATTGAGATAGCTCTGAATCTGGAGGTCATTTGCTTAATCTGGGAAATGTTATCCGCAGAGTCCCAGCGCAAGCACCACCCTCAGTGGCGGAGCAGTGAGAGCTTCCCCAGAGTGGGCAGGAGGTGAGGGTGCTACTCTGGCCATGTCCTTGCAGCTCAGGCAAGAAACATAATGACGTCAGCATCTGTGGATGGAAGGAAAACCAGAAGAAATCGGCAGATACTTCTTAGAATTGATGAATTAAGCAAATTGGCTAGATATAAAAGTAATACCCAAAACCTTTTTTCTATATCACAGCAGCAGCTAGAAAATTGTCTTTTAACTCTTTTTAAAATTGATGTTTTTTTAGAGAGAAAGGAGGGAAAGAAATAGAAACATTGATGTGTAAGAGAAACATCAGTTGGCTGCCACCTGCCTTCTGCCTCCTGCAAACCCCCTACTGGGGATCGAGCCTGCAACCTGAGCATGTGGCTTGACCAGGAATCACACCAGGACCTCTCAGTCCATGGGACCGACACTCAGTCCATGGAGCCACACCAGCCGGGCAAGAAATTCTTTTTAAAGATACTATATTTAGAGTAGCATCAGAACATAACAAATACCTAAGAATAAATCTAAATGATGTGTACCACATGTTTTAGGAGAAAATTGTAAAACTTTATGGTAAGATATTTAAGGAAAACATGAGCAATTGGAGAAATAATTCCATGTTCACGGATTGGAGGACTTGGAATTGCAAAGACCTCCACTCTCCCCAGATCGATGAGGAAGTTTCAAAGCCATGAATAGTTGAGACATGGAGCAGAGGGAAGTGAAGGGCTGAATCTGACAGGCAGTAAGTCTTACTTTAAGGCTCTGTGGTGCAGGTGCAGGGAGCAGCAACCGCTACCAGGGAGTGCCCATGCCTGCGGACACTCGTCTAGGCCAGAGGCCACACAAGAAGCAAAGTGAAATGATCAGTTCAGAAAATGATGTGTGAATTTTCTCTATCAAAAACAAAATCAGCCCTGGCCGGTTTTTCTCAGTGGTTAGAGCGTCGGCCTGTGGTCCAGAGAGTCCCAGGTTCGGTTCCCACTAAGGGCACGTACCTCGGTTGCAGTTTGTCCCTGGACCTGGTTGGTCGTGCGGGTGGCAGCCACTTGATGTGTCCCTTTCATGTCGATGTTTCTCTCTCTCTCTCTCTCTCTCTCTCTCTCTCTCTCTCTCTCTGTCTTCCTGTCTCTCCCTTCCATTCTATCTGAACAAAAAACGAAAAAATGTCCTTGGGTGAGGATACAAAAAAAAAAAATCAGACTTCCGGTCAAGACAGCGAGTAGGTAAACACGTTAGATATCTCGTCCTCCCACAACCACATCAAAGTTACAACTAAATTACAGAACAACCATCATTCAAAGCCACCTGAAATCAAGCTGAATGGAAGTCCTACAACTACGAAATTAAAGCAGCAGCCAAATGGAGACTGGTAGGAGGGGCGGAGGGGACAGGCTGGTTCCACACCCACATGTGTCAGATAAAAATCAGGGGGATACCTCGGCTGGGAAGGTCCTCCCTGAGGACTGAGGGGTCCTCATCCCACACCAGACACCCAGCTCAGGGTTCCAGTGCCAGGAAGAGAATCCCCATAACTTCTGGCTGTAAAACCAGCAGGAACTCTGAGGCTCAGGGAAGCTGAAGCAGCTGGAGCCCCAGGCAGCTCCTTAAAGGGCCCACTCACAGACTTATCGGACTCTCTCCCTCTAGGCTTGGAGGGGAGGCAGCTTGAGGGGCACCAGAGACATACAGGGAAGAACTGAGCTGTTTGGCACTGGAGCGAGGGCTGGAGAGGGGGCTTTCTCCGGCCTTTGTTCCTTTGGTGAGCCCTTCTGTGGGGTGGCAGATGCCACCATATCTGGGACTCCGGCAACCTGGCTCACACTGGTAGCCCCACCCTGGTAATTCCCTGAGGCCCTGCCCCACCCAACTTTCAGGCCCACCCAAGCTGTTGCCAGTTGCTTAACCATAGGATTGGCCTGTCTTGGATCCTGCTTCAGGTTTTTATAAATTCTTTCAAACAGCAGCATCTGGTCTCGGCGAGCCCCATACCTCTCAAGTAATACACAGAAACAAACACAGGGAGGCAGCCAAAATGAGGAGACAAAGAAACAGGTCCCAAATGACAGAACAGAACAAAAGACCAAGAAAAGGACTAAGCAAAATGGAGATAAACAACCTAACAGATGTTGAGTTCAAAATACTGCTTATAAGGATGCTCAATGAACTTAGTAAGAACCTCAGTGAACTTAGTGAGGGCCTCAAGAGCATAAAAAAGAACCAGTCAGAAATGATGGAGGCACAGTCAGAAATGAAGGAGGCATTAACTGAAATAAAGAATAATTTACACAGATTCAATAGCAGAGTACATAAATCCAAGAAGCAAACCATTGATTTGGAATATAAGGAAGCAAAAATAGCCCAATCAGAACAGCAAAAAGAAAAAAGAATCCAAAAAAATGAGGAGAGTGTAAGGAGTCTCTGGGACAACTTCAAGCGTGCCAACATTCGCATCTTGGGGGTGCCAGAAGGAGAAGAGAGAGAACAAGAAATTGAAAACCTGTTTGAAACAATAATGGCAGAAAACTTTCCTAACTTGGTGAAGGACACAGACATACAAGTCCAGGAAGCACAGAGAGTCCCAAATAAGATGAACCCCAAGAGGCCCACACCAAGACACATTATCATCAAAGTGCAAAAGGTTCAAGACAAAAAGAGAATCTTAAAAGCAGCAAGAGAAAAGCAGTTACTTACCTACAAGGGAGTTCCCATAAGGCTGTCAGCTGATTTCTCAAAAGAAACTGCAGACCAGAAGGGGGTGGCAAGAAATATTCAAAGTGATGAAAAGCAAGAACCTACAACCAAGAATACTCTATCCTGCAAAACCATATAAAGAGTTTCCCAGACAAGAAAAAGTTAAAGGAGTTCATCACCACCAAACCGTTATTATATGAAATGATGAAGGGTCTTTTTGAAGAAAAAGATAAAATATATGAACAAACAAAATGGCCATGAATACATATCTATCAACAATGGAATCTACAAACAGAGTGAACAGGCAGAACAGAAACATTCTCATAGATACAGAGAACATTTTGTTGGTTGCCAGATGGGAGGGGGGTTAGGGAAATGGGTGAAAAAGGTGAAGGGATTAAGAAGTACAAATTCATTGCTAGACTGACAAACCTCAAAGGGAAAGGGGTTGGGGGGGTGGGAAGAAACAAACCAAAGAACTTATATGCATAACCAATGGACACAGACAATAGTGTGGGAAAAGGCAAGAGGGGGCGGTGGTGGGGAGGAGGGGGTCAATGGGGGAAAAATGAGGAACAGTGTAATACATTCAACAATAAAGATATAAATAAATAAATAAATAAATAATCATATTGCTGAACTTTTGTTTTCTTAGTGGGAGAAACTTGCCATCTGCTAAGTTTCTTCATATAGGAAATTGAGCTAAGTGGAATTTAGTACATTTTAATAAAGAATCCCAAACTTACTCCAAATTGTTAGTTGGTTTTAACTTTATTCCTGCTCACTTTGTACTAAGAATAAGTGTATTAGAAAGACAAGATAACGCCATAACTGAAGGTTTGGCTCTGCCTTGGAGAGATTACTCGTTTGTTTTTGTTCACTTTCATAGACCCTCATGGGTCCCATGCACCATGCCCTTGAGAAGGCAGAGTGAACACTCAGAGGTGGTGCAATGACACATGGTCTCCCCATGAAATCGAGCTGCTTCCGCTGTTTAGCCAGTAGTGTGTATAACCAGAAAGTGTTTCACGCCATCATGAGTGTACCTTTGGGACAGCTGAGTCGACATTCTCTAGGCCTGTAGTTGTTGGGGTTTTTTTGTTTTTTAATTTTTTTTAAATAGAGTCTAGGGTGTGGGGAGAAAGAAACATGGGTTGGTTGCCTCCTGCATGCACCTGACCAGGTCTGGAGATCAAACCTGCAACCCAGGTACGTGCCCTTGACCAGGAATTGAAACCACGACCCTTTAATCTGCAGGCCAACGCTGTAACTGTTGAGCCAAACTGGCCAGGGCATAGGCCTCTAGTTTAGGCAACTGGTCTCTGTTTCATTGGGGTAACAGTCATTCGGAAAAAGCCATCATCTACATACCAGGGCGGCTTGGGTCTGCTCTCTTTGTGCAACTGTCCTGCAGAACTTGTCCTTTTGTATCTGGGAGTGTTTCCTTTCACCACCAAGACTTGTCATGTAGAAGTGGGCTTGGCCTTTTTTTTTAATGCTTTTTCTGTGAAACAGAGTTCACATGATGCCTCTTTGTGTATAGTGACAGTTTGGTGATTCAGCCTTATCATATCCTACGATTTGGTGCTTAAGGTGTTTTGTGTCACGTCTGTCAGTCCCTTCATAAGTGTTGTACACATTGCCTGCAGCACCTGTGCAGGTGGTTGCCATGTGATTGGCTGTTTTGGATTCACATGTACAAGCCTTGTGGCTCTCATGGCTCCTTATTGCCTTGCATGGTCTCCAGACTGCACACGCCTGGCCGCAGAGCAGTCTCAAGCACACGCCTCCTGCGTGTATCAGTTTGTACAGTAAATGTTAGCACATCTGACTTTTTTATTCTTTGTAGAAGAAAATATAAGTGGAAGTTGGTTGTCACCTTGGGTAACCCCCAGGGTTCACCCCCACCTTAGAGGTCAGGGGCCAGTGGAACAAGTCCACTCTGTAGCTTGCTCTGTGCCACTCACACACTGTGAGACCAGGAACACCTACTGAGCCAGAAGTGGGTGCTCCCACCTGCTCTAACGCTACCTTCATTAAGTGTCTTCACCACTTATTAACTACAGGCTTCCCTTTAGTAAATATGCTTTTAAAAGAATAATACATACATACTTACCTCCACCTTCTTTGTGCTATTTTTAGTGCCAAGGTCACTGTCTTCTTCCCTTCTCCCCTACAGGTTTTTTACAAGGATATTCATACATTTTGTTCCTGATATCATTAAGGATTGACTTTGAAATAATTGGGACGTATCCCAAGTTCACCACAGCAAATCAGTGAAAATGCCAGGGGTGGGAAGGGTAAAGAGATTTATACAAACCAAAGGTGCTTGTGACATTATTTGTGTAGAAGAATGTTACAGCTCTAAACTTTAAAAATAATGAAAAGAAGTATTAATTAATATTGAGACTATTCGCTTAAACTGTGATAACCTCTTTTATGTTCCTCTTTCTCTTAGATCTGCAGTTTCAACCTTGCGTTGGACTTTTGGGTGGTGTCATGGGACTTTTCCTGGCAGGTGTCCTTTTACACCTCTTTCTAGTTAAAGAGCCCTGTCCTTGGGCCACTCCAACAGGCTGCACTCGAGTTTTTTCTCATGTTGTGCTGTTTAGTTGATACTTTCTGTTGGCATTAAGACTCTCCATTAAGCCACTGTTTTTCATGGGCAGAATTCAAAAATAATTTTTTTTATTCTGCTCTAAGAAGTATTGTAAGATTTGAGTCAAATCTTAGGGTCATGATTTATACTGTAAGAGTTAGTCAGTCTTTTTTTTTTTTTTTTTCTTTATCCTCACCCAAGGACATTTTTCCATTTTTTGTTCAGATATAGTGGGAAGGGAGAGAGAAAGAGAGAAACATCGACGTGAAAGGGACACATCGGAGTTACTCAGTCTTGAATACCAAGCACAGAATTGTAATATACCAACAGTGTTAGTCTTGGTTAGTTTTTCATATTTGTCTCACATTCATGGATAACTAAAAAGTCAAGTACAGGTTCTATTCTGTTATACCTTTTTTTTTTTCTTTCAATATTAGCAGTGCTGCCTGACCAGTGTGGTTCGATTGGAGCATCATCTCCTACACCTAAAGGGCATGGGTTCAATTTCTGGTCAGGTCACATACCCAGGTTGCAGGTTCAGTTCCCAGTCAGGGCACTTATGAGAAGCAACCAATCAATGTTTCTCTTTCTCTCTAAAATAAACAAATATTAATAATGCTAACTTATAAAGACTTTATTTGTATTTATAAAAATAACTCCTTTATACTGTTAAAACATCAGAATACATAAAGGCCTAAAGCATATTCTTTTACCACTGATTTTTATTCCCCAGTGGTTTAGTCCTATTAACACAACAGAAAGTAAAGATGTTTTCATTATACTCACCATTAAGAAGCTAAACTTAAGTTGCATTCAGAACACATCTGACAGGGCTATGGGATGCAATGTTTATAATGTTTTGCTCAAATTGATTGTTATGATAGATTTTTTTAAAACAGTGAAAGTGTAAAAATAGCCAAATAAGATTTTTTTTTTTTATCCTCACCCGAGGACATTTTTGGATATTTTGTTCAGATAAAGTGGGAGGGAGAGAGAGAGAGAGAGAGAAACATCGATGTGAAAGGGACACACTGAGTGGCTGCCACCCGCACAACCCCATCCGGGGCCAGGGACAAACTGCAACTGAGGTACGTGCCCTTAGCGGGAACCGAACCCGGGTCTCTCGGGACCGCAGGCTGAAGCTCTAACCGCTGAGCCAAACCGGCCAGGGCACCAAATAAGATTTTTAAAAGTAAAGAGCATTCATAAAATTATAATTACAAACTTTTTAATAAACTATAAATAAAAATAGTACAGTAGTATCTTCAGTGTCTGCAACCGGGAAGAATTGGCATAATTGCTACACATTTGATATTTTCTTGCCTTTTAGAGGAATTTTAGATATAAGTTTTATGGGGGAAAAGAATTTCAATCTACTCTTCCTTCTTAATTATAATGGATTTGTTTGAGTGTTTTGGTAACAATGGAGTCTTCTTTCTGAATGTTGGTTACTGTCCTGTGTTTAAGAGTAGCCAATGCTCTCAGGGCCTTTTGGTGTATCTAAGACTTTGATGCCACCTGGAATGACCCCAGTGTTGTCTTGCATTCCGATGCCCTTGTGTTAGAGTAGCGGTTCTCAACCGGTGGGTCGTGATCCCTGTGAGGGTCAAACGACCCTTTCACAGGGGTCGCCTGAGACCATTGGAAAACACATATTTCCGATGGTCTTAGGAACCGAGACCCCGCTCCTCTATCCATCTCCAGGGGGGTCCGCCCACATGCAGATACACCCACATACAACATGAGGAACTGTATTAAAGGGTCACGGCATTAGGAAGGTTGAGAACCACTGTGTTAGAGTATATTGTACAGTCATGCCTGTGCTGTGCCATGCATCAGCGTGGTGGCCGTGGGCAAGGCATTTGGGCTCTCATTGTGTGTGTGCTCCTCTCTACGTTGTACATCAGTGTCTGCCTGGCACTGTCCTTACAGGGTTCATGGGATGTGCTTAGAAGGCTCACCTGCCACTTCTTAGAAGCCACAGTGAGAGTGTCAGGGGTGCCAGGGTGGCCCTTAGGGGTAAATACAGGCAGTGCCAAGAACATGAGAATGCCGGAAGGTTCCAAATGTACAAGCTGCAACTGCAAATGAGCTCATAAGGTGATCCTGCAAACTGGAGGGTGAACAGAGGGTGTAGAAGAGGGTGACGATTGAAATCAGGCATGGAGTCCATTCAGAAAATGAAAGCTTTTCATTGAAAAAGGCTGGATGTTTGACATTGAAAAGACCCAAACATTATAATGACGTTGCTCTTTTTAAATGGTTGCACAGTCACTGAGTAATTACAGTGTTTATGAATCAAATTTTGGTTCCCTTGGCCTCCTAAGTATCCTGTAGGCCCCAATGCCCTCACCCTGCTGCACACAATACAGGAACTAGGGGAACCACAGTTCCATACAAAGTGGATTGATTCAGGTTTGGGCATTAGGGGACAGAGAGCTGGAAAACATCATCACCTGGCTCCTGCCCTCTGTGCATGTTTAGTTGGGGAAGGGAGTGCTAAGTGGCCAGCTCAGAGTAATATATCTGCTCTAACTCTGAATGGAGTAGAGGCCTGCGGAGGAACTCTGAACAGAAGATGGACAGTTAGGAGTGGAAAAGAGGAGCCGGAGGACTCGGTGGGACGAGGTGGTGAGCCAAGCAGATGAAAGCCCTGCAGGCAGGCTAGTGTGGGGTAGTGGTCTCAGCAGCTTTGGTCTCAGGAACTCTTCACACTCAGAAAAATCATGTAGGACTCGAAAGAGCTTTTGTGATGTGGCTTTAGTTACCAATATTGACCACATTTGAAATCAAACCACAAAAAAAAGTTTAAGCATTATTTATTAATTCATTAGTGAAATGACAAACCTATTACATGTTAACAGAAATAACATACTGTTATGAAAATAGCCATGTTTTATAAAACAAAAACAAACTTGGTAAGAGCTGATTTGCATTTTTGCAAATCTTTAATGTCTAGCATCGTAGGAGATGGCTGGGCTCTCCTGGGTGCCTCTGAGTTCCGGCTGCCTCCCTGTTTAGGTTGAAGTATAGGAAGATGTGACTGCGAAGAGGAGGAGCATTTTAATAGCCTGGTCAGATCATTGTGGACGTTTTCTTTGATATTACACCAGAACTTAACAGTGAGTAGTTTCTTGAAGGAATCTGAAATGTGGAATCTGAAATCATATCAATAAACAGTCTGTACATTTTATTACATTAAAATCCAGAGGACTGTCTTGCACTTTGAGTGACTCTTTTGTCCTCGAATGATATTGAAACACTATTTATTGATCCCTTGGAAAATACTGTGACTGAGTTACACAAACCTTCTAAGACAGTTTCAAATCGTGGACAGATTTAAGTATCTGTATCAATAAATCCCGTTGTTAGTATCATCTGGTCTCATCCTCAACCTGGAGAAGCTGTCAAGCTCATCCTATCGGAAATTTTCCAGGTTTCTGGGAAGTCGTAGAGCTCCATTACTTCTAGCCCTACACTGACCCACCAGACCTATTTCTTAATCTTGTATCATCATAAAGGTTACATGAAAATAATGTGTCAATATGCGTAAAGCTTTTGGGATGGTGCCTGGCCCAGGTAAGCACTCAGTACGAAGTAGTGATTGTTATCTGTGCTTTTCGTTGTTGCTGTCATCCTGGGTGATATATGTTGCCCGTAGCCCAGAAGGGAATGAAAGATGCTTTGTGGAGCAGCAGGGTAGGCGCCTGCTGGATTTGTGTAACAGTTCATTTGGGCAAGCTTCAGACTTCCCCTGAAAGGTTACAGACTTCCCCTGTAAGGTTCTTACTCAGCCTGCACCTGCGATCTCAGTTGTCACGTTGGTGTGGGTGTCGATGCCCCTCACCAGGTCTTCATTTGCCTCGTGTTCCATGTTCACATATGCCACATGTGGTAACTGGCACTCATATAATATTTGAATGAATGCACTTAGAGAGATTTCGTTTTGAACAGCTCTCAGCATGGTTTTAGACTTCAGTATAGAAACTTGAACATATGAAGCATATGATCTGAGCAGTGGCTAGTGTTTTATCCTTTTCATTTATTTAAGGAATGTTAACTTCTTCTATTCATCCCTATCCCATCTCTTTTTTTTCTTGAATATCTGTTCATTCAAACTAAAAATAGTAGAAGGCTTAAAGTGTTTCACAATGCCCTGGCCGGTTTGGCTCAGCGGTTAGAGCGTCGACCTGCGGTCCTGAGAGACCCGGTTTCGGTTCCCGCTAAGGGCGCGTACCTCGGTTGCAGTTTGTCCCCGGCCCTGGTCGGTCGTGCGGTGGCAGCCACTCGATGTGTTCTTTCACATCGATGTTTCTCTCTCTCTCTCTCTGTTCCTCTCTCTCCCTCCCACTCTACCTGAACAAAAAAATGAGAAAATGTCCTCGGGTGAGAATAAAAAAAATAAATAAATAAAAATAAAGTGTTTCACAGTAATTTGGGGTTAAGCATTTTTTCAATCAATATACTTTGCTTTCTGCTTTTCAGATGTTCCTCCTGCTGATCAAGAGAAGCTTTTCATCCAGAAGTTACGTCAGTGTTGTGTCCTCTTTGACTTTGTTTCCGATCCACTAAGTGACCTAAAGTGGAAGGAAGTAAAACGAGCTGCTTTAAGTGAGATGGTGGAATATATCACCCATAATCGGAATGTGATCACAGAGCCTATCTACCCAGAAGTAGTCCATATGGTAAGTGACTGCAGCTTAACCAGCCTGTCCCAACCCTGAGCTACAGCCAAGACTCTGACATCTTAGAATAAGCTGAGACGTTTGAGCCAAACACAACACTTCCAACAAAAACATCCTCCTGTTCCAGAGTTTGTATTTGTGCCTTGAAGAATGAAAATCTCTGTGATGTGTCCTGGAGCATAGTGTTAACAACAGTGAGGGGAATTGATCGGGTGTCTTCTAGGGACCAGTTCAAGAGTTAGTTCATTTAATTCTCATAATTACCAAAGGGGGTAGAAATGTTAGAACTTTTTTTTTTAATCCTCACCTGAGGATATTTTTCTTTTTATCTTCAGACAGAGTGGGAGGGGGAGAGGGGGGGGGAAAGGGAGGGAGAGAGAAACATCAACGCGAGAGGGACACTTCGACTGGTTGCCTCCTGCACAACCCTGACCAGGGTCAGGGACGAACCACAACCGAGGTACATGCCCTTGGCCAGAATCAAACCTGCGACTCATTGGTCTACGGGCTGATGCTTTACTGCTGAGCCAAACCGAACAGGGTGAAATGTTAGAACTTTTATTTGTACTTATTATCTTATACTCTTTACGTTTGTTTTTCTTTTTAGTTTATATAACCTTACCATAATAATGCCCATACATAATATAGAAGTAAACATGTTCTCCATACATGTACAGGAAAATTCTAATAGTGGGTACAGTCCAGGTGGTGGTGGGACCCAGGTGGTATCAGGACAGTCCATCCTGATTGGCTAAGCCCGCCTCCATCTGTCAGTGCTGCGTGAAAACACACACAACGCCCTGGCCAGTTTTGCTCAGTGGTTAGAGCGTCGGCCTGCGGTCCAGAGAGTCCCAGGTTCAGTTCCCACTAAGGGCATGTATCTCGGTTGCACTTTGTCCCTGGCCCTAGTTGGGTTGTGCAGGAGGCAGCCACTCGATGTATCCCTTTTACATCAATGTTTCTCTCTCTTCTTCTCTCTCCCTCCCACTCTATGTGAACAAAAAATGAAAAAATGTCCTCGGGTGAGGATAAAAAAGAAAACACATCCAATTCTGCCCTGCAGTTAGCTCATGGCTGGTTTCATTCAGCCCCCAAACCTCAGTCCTCTGCTGTCTCCTACTTTACAACCTGTTTTCAGGTCCTTTGCAGGGACTCACTGTGACCTTAGTGGGTACCACCTGGAAACATTTTACATGATGCCTATAGTTACTAAAACTCCTACTGTTTGGCACTGAACTCCAGTTTTCCATTGTTTTTTGGAATTGTCTATATTTTATCTGCCTTTAAAATTAATACTCCCCAGTTACTAGGGAGTCTTTGTTGCTTAATACAAAATTTTAAATTCTTACTTTCATTGTACTCCTTACATTCAGTGATCTCCGCCCCCCCAAAGCTATATATTTCAGAATTGACTAGACTTGTTGACCTAAAATATGTTTATTTCTCACATTGGTATGTTTGCTTTGGAAAAGAAGATGTAAGTAATGTTCTTTTTATAATTCACAATCTGTTACGTCAGGAGTTGAGATCAACTTGATTATTTTATTTTATTTTATTTATTTATTTATTTATTTGGTACGTGCCCCTAGCGGGAACCAAACACGGAACTCTCTGGTCCACAGGCCGACGCTCCAACCGCTGAGCCAAACTGGCCAGGGCCAACTTGATTATTTTAATATATTTTATTGTTAACTCTTGACGTTTTGAATTTGCCAGTTTATAGTCAGACTGGGACTGCAAAGGTAGTGTCGGTTTCTTCCCCAAACTCACACCTGAGGAATAGTCAGAGGCGCATATACTGAATGGTGAATACTCTGAAACCTTACTCACTTAGACTAAGAAATAGGGAACTCTCTTTTTTCTCTTCTTAATTTCAGCTCTCAATTACTTTGAAGGGCCTCCTAAACCCCAGAATCACAAAGAAAAATCTCTGATATTTTCTCCTCATACTTTCATATTTTTTTGTTCACAGTACAGTTTATAATCCTCCTGGAATTTTTTTAATGCTACAGGGTAGGGATAAAACTTTATCATCTTCTAAAATGATTGAAGAATCATTCGTCCCTAGACCATGTATTGAATATTCCATTTTCCCCATTGATTTTAAGTGCTTTTTTTATTATATATTAAATTTATTCTATTTTAAAGTACATGTATTAATATATTACATATTAAATCTATAAACACATACATTTATCCTGTGTTAATTTACATGTATGGAAGGTTTTTCTGTTTTTAAGGAGCTTTGGCTGCCAGCATTCCCTGAGTCCCACTCTTAACCCAAGAGGGCAGAGTCTGCAGAGAACACATGAGTTGGCCTGGTCAGGGTCAGGTGCCTGCCCTTGATCCAGGTGTGGGCTGCCTGCGAATCGAGGTCTCTCGCATTTCGCAGGGCAATGCACATTAGCAGAACCGCTTAGTGGGTTAATTAGCCCTGAAGACTACTTTAAAAAAAATTTATTATTTTTTTTTTATCCTCATCCGAGGACACCTTTCCTTTTTTTGTTCAGGTAGAGTGGGAGGGAGGGAGAGGAAGAGAGAGAAAGAAACATCGACATGAAAGGGACGCATCGAGTAGCTGCCACACGACCAACCAGGGCCGGGGACAAACTGCAACCAAGGCACGCGCCCCTAGCAGGAACCGAACCCAGGTCTCTCGGGACTGCAGGCCGATGCTCTAACTGCTGAGCCAAACCAGCCAGGGCTTAAAATTTTTTTAAATAATTTTCTACCACTAATTTCTTATTCCTATCCCCCCAAGACATTTTCTAGATTAGATAATCAGTATTTCTCCTCACCCTGTTAAAATTGCATCCTAACTAGCTTCCCTTCCTGCTGTCTTAACTGTGCCCCGACCTAGAATCCATGCCAGTCTTCCGTGTTGGACAGTTTGCCCTCTAAAGCACTGAGCAGACACTTCCTGAGCACCCACCGTGGGCCAGGCACCTTGTTAGGTGAGGAAATCAGTGGGCCAGATTTCTGCCTGCCCGGCTTGCCTCTGCTCGGAGGGCAGGCCTAAAGAGTGCTGGCCAGCAGTGCACCACTTAGGTTACAGTGGCCCTGTAAAGGAAAGTAACTCGGGAAGGGGACACACCTGCAAGACTGCCGTGTACCATGTGCCATGTGGTGGGAGCGGGGTGCAGAGCGAAACCTTGCACGGGATGGATGGGATTGTCCCATGAAGATACTGGCTCGTAAGGTGCTTTTCTGTGTCACTGGGAGAACGGGGACAATTTGTTCTTCCCTCCCTGCTCTGACTGAAGGGAGTGAAGGGGAGAGCATGGCCTTTCCCTTTGGGGAGCTTTGGGATGGAATGAAGGGCGGGGGGCAGGTAGGATTCGGGTTTTACTGGTAGTGTTGTTTGCTGTGTGGATAAAGGGCAGGGATGAGAGAAGAGAGTAGGGTGGGATTGTACTGGCGGTGGTTCTGATCCTCTCAGGAGAGAGCGGCTGCAGGATTTGAGCATCCATCAGAAGGCCTCTGCCCAGCCACTGCACCAGCGTGGCAGGCAGAAAAGATAGGGCCCTGTTGCTCCCACTCGCCCCGTGTGTTGGCCACTGAAGCAGCACCTGGCAGGCTTGCTTGAAGGATTGCTTCTGTGTGTGTGTGTTGTCATAGTGTTTTTAGCTATTAATTTCCACTTTGAAAAATCCAAAGCTCTAAGATATTAAAATCCTTATGCTTGCTTCTTATAAATATATTGCCTATTAGACTGGATTGCTATATGGTTTTAAAAAATACTTTATTGATAGAGAATTCACATCCCATACAATTCAATGGGGAAGGCAGAAGGGGGTGGGAGTGGGGAGGAGAGAGGGGGTCAATGGGGAAGAAAGTGGGGGACATCTGTAATATATTCAACAATAAAGATTTAAGAAATAAAATAGCCCAGCCAGTGTGGTTGTGGTTTGAGCATCGTTCCATGTACTGAGAGATTGATTCCTGGTCAGGGTACATGCCCGGGTTCCAGGCTCAATCCCCAGTAGGGGCTGTGCATGAGGCTGCCGATCGTTGTTCTTTCTCACATCGATGTTTCTAGCTCTCTCTCCCTTTCTCTCTCTAAAAATCAATAAAAAACCATATTTAAAAACAAATAAAATGTACAGTTCAGTTACTTTTAATATATTCACAGGTTATGCAGCCATTGTCGCACCTAATTTGATACCATTTTCATTCCCCTAAAAGAAATCCCATACCCATTAATGTCACTGACATTTCTCCTTAACCTGTACCCCCAGCCCCTGGCAACCACTCATCTCCTTTGTGTCTGTGGATCTGCCTAACCTGGACATTTCATGTAAGTGGAATCACACAGTATGTGGCCTTCTTTCACTTAGCATAACGTTTTCACGGTTTATCCATGTTGTAGCTTGTGTCAGAACGTCTTTCTAATGCTAAGTAATATTCCATTGAATGGATATATACCACATTTGATTTATCCATTTATCTGTTGATAGTGGGTATTTCTGCTACTTGGCAATTGTGAATAATTAGTCTACAAACTTTTGTGTGCGGAGGTGTTTTCATTTCTCTTGAGTATTTACCTAGGAGTGGAACTGCTGGGTCACATGTTAATAATCTGTGTGCTTAACTTTTTGAAGAACTTCCAGATAGTTTTCCAAAGTGCCTGCACCTTTTCACATTCCCACCAGCAGTGTATGAGGGTTCCAGTGTCTATCCTCTCCAATACTTGTCATTGTCTTTTTTATGACAGCCGTCCTAGTGGGTGTGAGGTGGTGTCTAACTGGTTTTGATTTGCATTTCTCTCATCGCTGTGTATTTTTATACATTACAGACTTCAGTCCTAAATATTAACAGAACCTTACAGATCATCTGGCCTATTCCTCTCTTTTTCCAAATTTTAAAAATTTAGGTTCAGGGAGATGAGGATGAAAAAAAGCAGTACCCAGGGGAAAAAACTCCTGGCATCTGGATTCTCAGGCCTAAATTACATCAACTCCATTATCTCTTAATTCCAGTCATTTAAAAAATATAACCTGCCATCTGTTGTTGTTTTTTCAATTAGATTATCTAATTAATGTGTTTTTCAGGCTTAGGCCTTTTCTTACAGTTAAAACGCTGATAGCAAAACCAAGTAATAGCATAGCCACTTTTTTCACAGAACACAGCTTTACTTGAAGGATGACTGACAAACTGCTTATTCGGACTTGAATAGTTAGTGAGCATTTTCTCAAAAAATAAAGTGAGAGTGTCACTTTAAGGAAAATAACTGACAGTGTTTGTTGTCCATGATCAATTCAAACTTTCAAGCGAAAATTTGAATTTTGGGAAATTTGTATCCATTGGTGCGAGCTTCCCCATGCCACAGTCTCTGCTGCCGAGATTGGCAGCAACATGAGTGAATGGGATCTGTGGTACGTGTGACGAGATGAGCCCCCACTGGAGGATCGACGTAATGTAGAGACCAGTACTTTCCAAATGAGCCATAAACCATTCAAGGGCCAGACAGCCATTCAAGTGCAAGACACAGCACTGGACCTTATTCGGTGGAGTTGAGACCCTCATTGATAATGGTTTGAGTCTCCACATAACAGCTGGCCTTTCATAAACTACTGCTTGTTGAGTTGTTTGTTTTTTTATCCTCACCCAAGGACATTTTTGCATTTATCTTCAGATAGAGCGGGAGGGAGGGAGGGAGGAAGAGAAACATCGATGTGAGAGACACATCGACTGGTTGCCACCCACACAATCCCAACCCAGGCGGGGGACAAACTGCAACTGAGATACATGCCCTTAGTAGAAACTGAACCCGGGACTCTCGGGTCCATGGGCCGACGCTCTAACTGCTGAGCAAACCAGTGAGAGCTGTTGAGTTTTGATGTAATATCAAAGAAGTCCACAGGGCCCTGGTTGGTGTAGCTCAGTTGGTTAGGTGTTGTCCTGTGCACCAAAAGGTCGCCAGTTTGATTCCTGGTCAGGGTGCACATCCCCGGGTTTTGGGCTCCATCCCCAGTGGGGGGCATGCAGGAGGTGGCCAATCTGTGTTTCCCTTTCTCTCTCTCTCCCTCCCTCTCTCTAAAATAAAAAGAAGTCCACAGGTATCTGAAAAGTCTGTTAGTTAACCTCCCTCTTCCAAAGACTTGTCTGTGGGAGACAGATTTTTCTTCCTACATTTCAATCAAACCAACATTCTGAACATAGAAGCAGACATGACAAACCAGCTGTTTTCCATGAAGCCAAACATTAAAGAGATTTGCAAAAATGTAAAAGAATGACACTCTTCTCACTGAATTTGTTTTGAGAAATATTTTTAATTTATATGAATTATTTTATGAAACAAGTAATATGAAAATTATTTTTATAAATTTTATATTAAGATGTAATAGGTTTATTTTTAATTTATTCATATTTTTTAAATTTGGGGGGTTTAATTTCTAATACAGTGAATGTCAGTAGATACATCTCTCTCAAAAGCTCTTTGGGGTTCTTAATAATTTTTAGGAGTCTGACAGATCCTAAGACCAAAAAGTTTAAGAACCGCTCTTCTGACAGAGTGCTACTCAAAGGCCAGAGCACCCACGTCACGGGGGCCTGTCAGAAAGGCCGTCTCTGGGTTCAGCACTCTTCTCGCCTGTCCTCCGGTTCTTAAACACGCGGAAGCTTCAGCATCTCTGTTCCCAGTGCCTTCCCATGCTGCCTCTCTGCGATTAAAGCCCTCATGTAGCCCTGGCCAGTTTGGCTCGGCGGTTAGAGCATCGGCCTGCGGTCCAGAGAGACCCGGGTTCGGTTTCCGCTAAGGGCACGTACCTCAGTTGCAGTTTGTCCCCGGCCCCGGATGGGGTTGTGCGGGTGGCAGCCACTCGGTGTGTCCCTTTCACGTCGATATTTCTCTCTCTCTCCCTCCCACTCTATCTGAACAAAATATTGAAAAATACTAAAAAAAGAAAACAAAACAAAAAGCCCTCATGTGGGACCTGGGACATTTCTTTCTGAGGCTGCAGGTTGTAAGCCCCATGAATGAATGCTCTCACATGCCTTCCACTGAATTTAGCCCACTGCCTTTCATAGGCTCGGTAGATGTCCCCTTCATAGATTTTTCTGCATAGACAACAGCATTAAGACAGAAAAGAAGGAAATGTTACCATTTGCAACAACATGGATGAATCTAAAGGTTATTAAGCCAAGTGAAATAAGTCTGACAGAAAGACAAGTACCCTGTTATTTCACTCATATGCAGAATCCAAAGAACAAAATAAATGAACAAATAAAAGAAACAGACTCAGATACAGAGAATGGGCTGGTGGTTGCCACAGGGGACAGGAGTTGGGGGTCTGGGTGAAAAGGTGAAGGGATTAGAAACTACAGATTGGTAGTTAACAAAATAGTCACAGGGATCTAAAATATGGCATAGGGAATATAGTCAGTAATATTGTAATAACTGTGCATGGTGCCAGGTGGGTACTAGAATTAGCAGAGGATCACTTCATAAATTGTACACCTGAAACTAATATAAAGTAGTATTAAATGTTAACTGTAATTGAAAATTTATTTTAAAAAGACTGTCTTGCCCTGGCCAGTTTGGCTCAGCAGTTAGAGCGTCGGCCTGCGGTCCACAGAGACCCGGGTTCGGTTCCCGCTAAGGGCATGTACCTCGGCTGCAGTTTGTCCCCAGCCCTGGTTGGGTCGTGCAGGTGGCGGCCACTCGATGTGTCCCTTTCACGTCAATGTTTCTCTCTCTTCCTCTCTCTCCCTCCCGCTCTATCTGAATAAAAAATGGAAAAATGTCCTCGGATGAGGATAAAAAACAAAGAAAAACAAAAAGACTGTCTTAGTCAAGGGTGAATTTAGCCTGAAGATCAGAAAAGGAATTGGTTAGATCAGTAGTAGAGTGAGTTGGATGCTTACAGTGGCTTCTCTAGGATTACACACATGTTCGGTGCTGGATTAATAAGTAGGAGACTGCACCCCACACAGTCTGCCTTACTGTCTAGGAGACTGTATTCTACGGGAATGGGATGCAAACTGCTACTAAGCTGCCTTTGGATCATGTGATTAGGCACATTTTCCCCTTTTACTATATTTTTGTAATTTTTAAAAATTTTAATAATGGTCCAGCCTGTGTGGTTCAGTGGTTGAGCGTCAACCCATGGACCCAAGAGGTCACCAGTTCGATTCCCCATCAGGGCACATGGCCAGGTTGCAGGCTCAGTCCCTAATAGGGGATGTGCAGGTGGCAGCCAATCATTGTGCCTCTCTCGTTGATGTTTCTTTCTCTCTCTCCCTCTCTTTTCCTCTCTAAGAATCAATAAAATCATTTTTTAATTTTAATGATTATGTACCACATTTGTCATCATCAAAAGTTAATATTTTTTTTCTTTCAGAAAAAAAAAGAGCAAGCTCTCATATTTAGTCTAATAGTAGTACTGTTCTGACCAGCATCCAGAGACAACAAGTTCATCATATTATTTTAACCCCCTGCTGCTTATAAAGGACTAGATACTGACTTACAAGTTTTATTTTCTTACATGCTTAGGGTCAAGTCACCATGTTGTACTAAGAGGACAGGAGCTGCTGGATCCTTGGTGGTTTCTGACCCAACCCCCACGGTGATTGTCTTGAGCTTCACTTAGGGTTGATGTGAATACTCTCCTATTTTTATATCTAATATTTACAGTATGTTCTGGAAAGTATTACTTGTGAGATGATGGGAGAGGAAAGAATGCTTCGAATTAAAGAAGGTACTATATTAACCAGTGAAGCCTCAAATAGTCTACACATTTCTTTTTTACTATTATTATTAAACCCTGGGACTTGCTTGTTTATTATTTATTCTAGTTGTATACACATTTCTTTTAGTTGATGGTTTAAATCACGCATTTCCTCTTTGCTTGTTTGTTTCACCAAAGTCATGGTAGCATGGGTTAGAGAAGCACTGGCCAGCGACGAGCTAAAGCCAATTAAAACATCAAGTGCTTTTTAGAATCCACAGAATGATTTTTCTACTTTAAATAGCAGTGAACCATTTCTTGGCAATTTGCTGTTGTTATTTTGAGAGAATTACCCTTTGAACCATTTGATGTTCTTAAATTGTAAAAGCAGTGCATGCTTATTTTCTAATAAGTGAAATAAGTACAAAAACACAGGAAATAAAAGTTAATCTTTTTCTTTTCTCCATCCCTCCCCACTTCTGCCCATACACCTGTCCCCACCTCCAACCAACCAACCAACCAACCTAACCAATTTATATGTATTAGTTTTTTCAAAAAACTACTAAGAAATTTTGGGGGATGATGGATGTGTTTATTATCTTGATTGTATGATGGTTTCACAAATGTATGCGTGTGTTAAATGTATCAAATTGTACATTTTAAATATGTACAATTCTGGTTGGCTTTAGCTCAAGTAGTTACTCTGTCATGGCAGACATTGAATATGTACAGTTAATTGTTTGTCAGTTATATAGGTCAGTAAAGCTTGTGGGGCTTAAAGCTTCTTAATTGATGGGCATGACTTTTGGCACAGGGTAGTGAAGAAATTACTTAGGCACTAAGGACGTTGTGAATCCAGAAGATTTGGAAACTTAATACCTTATAAATATCTTTTCATAACATTTTTAAATTAATTTTTTTTTATCCTCACTCGAGGATATTTTTCCATTTTTTGTACAGATAGAGTGGGAGGGAGAGAGAGGAAGGGAGAGAGAGAGAGAAACATCGACATGAAGGGACACATCGAGTGGCTGCAACCCACACGACCAACCAGGGCCGGGGATAAACTGCAACCGAAGTACGTGCCCTTAGCGGGAACCGAACCTGGGTCTCTCCGGACCGCAAGCCGACGCTCTAACCGCTGAGCCAAACCGGCCAGGGCTTTAAATTAATTTTTAATTCACATACAGCAAAAATCACTTTCTAGTGAACAGTTCTGAGACTTGATAAATGCATGTAGTCATGTGACCACCACCATAGTCAAGAAGAGAACAATCATTACTCTCCATAAAAGTCCTTTTTAGTCAGGCCTTCCCCTTTCCCATTATCCCCAACCTCCACCCATCTGTCCTCCAGCTCTGTCATTTTGTCTTTTTCACAGTGTCATATGAATGGACACATACAGTATGTAGCCTCTGAGTCTGGCTTCTTTCACTTGGCATAATGTGTTTGAGAGTCATCCATGTTGTTGATATATCAATAGTTTGTTCCTTTTAATTGCTTAGTAGTGTCTCATTTTACAGAAGTACCACAATTTATCCTTTTCCCAGTTGAGGGATAATTGGGTTACTTTGAGTTTTTGACATTAAACCATAAATATTCATGTACAGGTTTTGGCCATGGTTTTTTATTTAACTTGGGTAAACACATAGGCATGGGATGGCTGGTCATATTGTAAGTGCATGTTTAACTTTCTGAGAAGCACAAACTGGGTCACAAAGTAACTGTCCTGTCTTTGCACTCCCACCACAGTGTGTGTGAATTCTGGTCGCTCCACATGGCGTGTGGTATCATCAGTCCTTTTGTCTCATGCTGGCTTTAGTTTGCATTTCCCTAATTACTAGTGTTGCTGGACATTTTGTCTTGTGCTTATTTTTCATTTGTATATCTTCCTTGGTAAAGTATCTGTTCAGATCCTTTGCCCAGTTTTTAATTGGGTTGTTTTCTTGTTAATTGAGTTTGAGACTTCTTTACATATTCTGGATAGAAATTGATTTGCAAATATTTTCTCCATCTGGACCCTGTCTTTTTACTTTTAACAGTGGCTTTCAAAGTTTTTCATTGAGACGAAGTCTAATATATGATTTGTTTCTTTCACGGATAATGCTTTTGGCATCACATCTAAGAAGTCTTGCATCACCCAAGTTCACCAAGATTTTCTCCGACAAAAAGTCTGCTGCCACTCATGTCTTTGTTCCTCTGCACAAAATATATCTTCATTCCTTTCTAGCTACTTCTGAAATTTTTTATGATTTTTAAGCAATTTGATTGTGATGCGCCTTAGTGTAGTTTCCCTCTTTTTCTTGGGTTTGGAGTTCGTTTATTGTTTTCATCAAATTTGGAAAAGTAGCCCCACCAGTGTGGCTCAGGGGTTGAGCATCGACCCCATGCATCAAGAGGTTGCTGGTTCCATTCCCAGTCAGGGCACATGCCCAGGTTGTGGGCCAAATCCCCAGTGGGGGCGTGCAGAAGGCAGCCAATCACTGTTCTCTCTCATTGATGTTTCTCTCTCTCTTTTCCTCTCCCTTCCTTTCTCTCTAAAATCAATAAAGAAAAAAATTTGGAAAAATATTTTGTTCTTTTTTTTTTGTCCCCTCCCCTGTCCTTCAGGGACTCCAGTCACATGTGCATTAGATTTGTTCAAGTTGTCCCACAGCGCACTGGTACTCTTTTCCTTTCCAGTCTCTGCTTTCTTTGTTTCGTTTGGTAGTTTCCTTTGCCATCTTCAAGTCCACTGATCTTTCTGTAATGTCTTACCTGGCATTAATTCCCATCCAGTAAACTTTTGATCTCATACATTGTAGTTTTAATCTCCAGTAGTTTATTAGTGTTTTTTTTATATCTTCAAGTCTCCACCTAACTTTCTGAACACATAGAATACTGTTTTAATATCTTAGTCTGCTAATTCTGACATTGTGTCAGCTCCCAGTCAGCTCATTTTACTGGTTTTTCTCTCATATGAATGATATTTTCCTGCTTATTTGCATGTCTGGTAATTTTTAATGGGTGTCTGGCACTGAATTTTGCCTTATTGAGTGCTCTTTCCTTACATATTTCTATTCATGTTCTTGATATTTGTGTTGAAATACAGTTGAGTTACTTGCAAATGGTTTGATCCTTTTAATTTTTTTAAGATGTGTTAGGGTCTGGCCGGTGTGGCTCAGTGATTGAGCATCGACCCGTGCACCAAGAGGTTGCTGTTTTGATTCCCGGTAAGGGCACATGCCCAGGTTGTGGATCCGATCTCCAGTGGGAGCATGCAGGAGGCGGCCAGTTGATGTTCTCTCTCATCAATGTTTCTCTCTCTCTCTCTCTCTCTCCCTCTTACTTCCTCTCTCTCTAAAATCAATAAAGGGAAAAAACACAAAAGATGTGTTAGGAAAGCCTGGCCAATGTGGCTTGGTGGATTGAGTGTCATCCCATGGACTGAGAAATCCCAGTTTAATTCCTGGTCAGAGCACATGCCTAGATTGCAGGCTCGATCCCCAGTAGGGGGACATGCAGGAGGCAGCCAATAGATGGTTCTGTCTATCTCTCCCTTCCTCTCTCTAAAATAGCAATAAAAATATTTTTTTAAAAAAAATATGTGCCTGGCCGGTTTGGCTTAGTGGTTAGAGCATCAGCCTGCAGACCAGAGAGTCCCAGGTTCGGTTCCCGCTAAGAGCACGGACTTCGGTTGCAGTTTGTCCCTGGCCCCGGTTGGGGTCGTGGGTGGCAACCAGTCTATGTGTTTCTCTCGCACTGATGTTTCTTTCTCTGTGTCTCCCCCCTTCCCCCCCCCCCCCCCCCCCCCCCCCGCTCTATCTGAAGATAAATGCAAAAAGTGTCCTCGGATGAGGGTTAAAAAAAAAGATGTGTTAGATAGGACCAGAGCCACGGAAATTCTATGGCTAATTATCCTCACAACTGAACAGGCATTGTTCCTACCCTGGGCAAGTACTGGTCTCTCTGATCTTTCCAGTTGGTTCTTTTCACAGCCTCTGGTGGTTTCCTCGCACAAATATAGTGATCAACCCTCTGCTGTAGAGCTGAGGGGCTCTGAACTCTCAGTGTTCTCTCTGCAGCTCTCCTCTCTGGGCCTTTGCCTTGAAAATTCTAACCTCGGTTGTCTGCTGGGCTCCCCCTGGGTTCATGGAAGTTCTATCTAGGCAGCAGTCTGGGCAGTTGTAGGGCTCACCACACTGTTTCCCAGTGCTCAGGGCCTCTGTCCTTCACTGCCTGAAAGCCAGTGTCTTGAATGCCATAATTCCATACGTTTTCTCCAGTTTTTTTGTTCTGGAAGTAGGTTAAATCCCATTCCTATTACTCTAAGTGTAAGTTTCTGCTTAATTTATAATAAATAATCAACACAACTGCATCCAGCAATGATTCTAAAAAGATGTACTGATCAAAAGCTATTTGTATAATTTGTAATTCCATAACTTTGTACATCTAGTATGTGGTTAGGCACATAGCATAAAAATGGTTGACTCTCCATACATGAGTGGGAAATCAGTACTTGAGCTCTGAAACTTCCTTTTTCAGTTTGTCTACATCACATAGGCTACAAAATAGTAGTTTTGCTATGCTAAAGCATTCCTAAACATTCTCATGTTTTACTGCAAAAAATAGATCAGAATATGTGATAAAGCAAATATGTTAGAATGTAAATCTAACTGGTGGCTACACAGCTATTCCCTGTAAGATTAGACTTTTTTTATTGGTATTTTTCATAACAAAATATCGGGTAATATACATCACTAATAATCTGTGCAGAGCTAAACTTTGGTCCAGAGCAAATCACGTAAGAGAGACCTCCAAATTCAGCCTTATCTGCAAACAACACTAATTGGATTAAGGTTTGAGTGCGGTGGGTCCTCACTTCACGTCATTAATAGGTTCTTGGAAACTGTGACTTTAAGCAAAACAACATAGTATAATGAAACCAGCTGTGCCCTAGGCTAATTGATGTAAACGATTTGAGTTCCTACAGCCTATTCCTAATCATAGGAAACACCAAATTTCTCAATGAAGACCCAAAATATTTCTAATATTAAACATTGAAATGTGAGCTATACAGACATCTAAGAACAGTGAATTAAAACAAGTCAGATAATGATTTTCCTACCTGCTAATTCCAGTCAGGGTCACAGGTGACTCAAGTCTCTTCCCACTGCTCAGGGTACAAGGTGGACCCTGGGTAGGACGCCCTCCCATTGCAGATGAACTCACACCCACTCACACCTACACTCACACTGGGATGGTGTAGGCAGCCATTCGCCCTGCCCTCCCCTGTGCACATCTCTGTGATGTGGGAGGAAACAGAGCCCCTGGAGAAAACCCACGCAAACACAGGGACACCCGGCCCTCTCCACGGACAGTGGTTCTGGACAGGAAATGGTGGTGGTGTTTTTACTCAAAAACATTATAATGAAACTATGTGGAACAAAATGACATTATTCAAGGAACTGCTATATTACAAATTACTGCTTATCTTTTGCAAATAATTTTTCTATTTTGGAACTCAAAAATAAAAAGAATAAACTTATGCACATGATTACAAATGACTAGCATATTTTCATGCTTATCTGAAGATGGTATTGTACATTTAGTTGTGAAGTGGTCATAAAATTAAAATATCCTTCGTTTTAAAAAAAATGAGACTAAATTTCCTTTAATAGATTTTTTTATTTGTAGGTTGTTGTTTTTTATTCTCACCCAAGAACATTTTTTGCATTTATCTTCAGATAGAGTGGGAGGGAGAGAAGGAGGAAGAGAGAGAGAGAAACATTGACATGAGAGAGACACATCGACTGGTTGACACCCACACGACCCCAACTGGGGCTGGGGGCAAACTGCAACTGAGGTACGTGCCCTTAGTAGGAATCGAACCCGGGACTCTCTGGTCCATGAGCTGACATCTAACTGCTGAGCCAAACCGGCCAGGGCTGTTTGTAGGTTTTATTTCCACAATATCTTTAACTGTTATTTAAGAACACATTTGAAGGACTATGAAAATAAACTATTCAAAATAAGACTTTAGTAGTTTGTTGGGGTTTTTTTTTATGTTTTTTTCTTTATTAATTTTACAGAGAAAGGAAGAGAGAGAAACATCGATGAGAGAGAACATTGATTGGCCTCCTCCTGCATGCCCCTCACTGGGGATTGGGCCAACAACCTGGGAATGTTCCCTGACCAGGAATTGAACCGGCGACCTCCTGGTGCATGGGTTGACACTCAACCATTGAGCCACACCGGCCGGGCTAGTAGTTTTTTTCTTAAAGGTCGCATTCTGGCATCTACTTGGAGATAAACTACATTCTTTGAAGACCCTTGCCTTAGTATATTCCCCAATATTTTGTTATGAAAAATACCAATCAGAAAGTGGTAGTGTTTCTTCTTGGTAAGGGGAACCTGCTTCACTCCCCTGTTTACTACTGAGTGCTTGTCTGTGCCAGGCGATGTGGGGACCTGGGAGGTGGTGCTGGAGAAAGACATTAATCTGAGAATTACCCAGTCATTCAGTAATAGTTGATACAAATATCATGAAGAAAATGTACAGCCTGACAGGCGAGCTTAAAATCAGGGATCCAATGAAGTCTGGGCTTGGGACAGGCTCCCCTGATGAGATCCCAGTTGAGATCCCAGCTGTCATTGGGAAATGTTCACAGGTTTCAGTAATTATTTGGAGTGTGGTTAACAAGGTGAGTGGCAGCAGGTATTTGAGGACCTCTTGGGTGCGTCCCCGCAGCAAGTGCTGGAGAATCGACAGTGAGTGAATTGTGGCACGTGTGTCCCCAGGATGACAACTGAGCTCTGCTGGGAAAGCAGACTAACTCACTTTACAACTGGGAAAGGACAGTCTCTCCCTTTCAGTGTGCTGCTAGGACTTTCATTACTCACCTCAATTTTAAATGACATCCATTGAGGTCATCAAAATTCAGTTAGTTACATTTAAAATTGCATTCGGGGTGTGAGCTGCCTTGTGGAGAGGTGACATCTTGGTAACGTGACATCCCCCCACCCTGGAGAATGGACAGCCCCTCCGCCCTTTGGGACAGTTCAGTGCCCTTTGCTAGGGTTGATAACTGACTGTCATTGTGTCCCTTGGCCATTGTGGCCATATGCCTGGGTCCTCCTGTCTGTTACATTTCCACACTGCTGGTTAATGAAGAGGGGGTGCCGTTCAGTTTGTGGTTTTGGTTTTTGTTGGGTTTTATATCCATGGCCCAGCTGAGATGGTCTGTTTGGTGCCTCTGTTGGTTGGTTTTTCCAGGTACATTATGTTGTTTACAAGCAAATACAATTTTGTATTTTTTAAAATATAGATAGGCCCTGGCTGGTTTTGCTCAGTGGTTAGCGTGTCAGCCTGCAGACCAGAGAGTCCCAGGTTTGGTTCCCACTAAGGGCACATGCCTTAGTTGCAGTTTGTCCCCGGCCCCTGTTGGGGTCATGTGGGTGGCAGCCAGTTGATGTGTCTCTCTCACGTTGATGTTTATCTCTCTTCCTCCCTCTCTCCCTCCCACTCTATCTGAAGATAAATGCAGAAATGTCCTTGGGTGAGGATTAAAAAAATAAATAAATAATAAAATATAGATGGGTTTCCACTGTCTCCTACCCCAAATGTGCCTCTTAGCAACCTGACTCAGGACCTAGTGTGTCTACTACAGGAGGAAAGTGTCTGGAGGGACTGTGATTTGGCCTTTGGTGGGCTCACCTTTATAAATCCTACTAACGTGTATAAAATGGCATCAGTGTCATAATAGAGTAGCCCTTATGGTTTTGAACAAAGAACTGAATAATCAACCTTTCTTTCCTCATCGTCTGAAATGAGATTATCGGTTGTGGTCTTCAGAGTGAATCCCTTCATATCTTAAACCTCCACGTGTCATGTCCCCTGTGCTGCAGTGACCTCCAACATGAATGTTCCTTACCCCCCAACCCCCACCCTTGGTAGTGACTTCTACAGGTAGAGAAGGGCGTGATGGTGCAGAATTGTGAGTTTTCCATGTTGTTGCTTCGCGGGCCATTTTGGTTTGCATCTAATTCAGTACATTTTGCAGTTTGGTGGGCAGATTTTAAGCACTGAAAATGGAATTGTCAAGAAAGCTGTGAAAGCAGGTGCATTCTGATATTACAGAGTCAGTCCACGCTACCATGCCATGTAGACCACACATGTGTGCCCACGTGCAGTATCTCCTCATGCCTCATGCTTTTTCACTTCACCTGTGCCCAGTGCAAAGAGGGTTTACCTTCTTTCAACAGATGAGAAAACCAAGGCTTGGGGGGCAGTATTTTCATTCTAGGGTCCTGCTTCTGGGTAAGAGGAGGCCCATTTGGGGAGGCTGTACCCCGAGGCCATGCTGCTCAGGGTGCCCGACTCTGGCTGTGTCTGAGCACCAGTGAGCACTCAAATCACAGCATTTCAGCTGAGCCGATAGTGGACCTGTGTGCTCGCATCAGACCTCAGACTTCCAGACCAATGGCAGATGGCAGGTTCCCTTTGGCTTCCATGGCAGGACGTTGACAAAGGTCACCTTTGTTTCTCTCAGACAGAACTCCACACATCTGGTTGGCATACTTCTTTCGAGTACATGGACATTAGCATCATGGCATTCAACAGATTTGACCCCCGAAGTCTTTGTGCTAAGAAATACTGCTAGATTAGAAATCCCAGAATAACCTGAAGTGGCCCCGTTTGCCTTCTCCTCTTCTAACCTTGTCTAGACATGAGCATTGAGTTAGTGCAATGTAATGTGTTAGGGAAAGGTGGGTAGAAATTACGGTGCAAGATTTGTTTTTGCCTAAAATAATTAACTTTTTATCAATTAGAGTTGGCTAATAATGACACTTTCTGGATTGTGGGTGATCATCCTTCAAGGATACCAAAAAGGGGATTTCTGCATTAAAAGCAACTTGGGCCCTGGCCAGTTTGGCTCAGCGGTAGAGCATTGGCCCTCTGACCAGTGAGTCCTGGGTTTGATTCTGGTCAAGGGCACATACCTCGGTTGTGGTTCTTCCCCGGCTCTGGTCAGGGTCGTGCGGGAGGCAGCCAGTCAGTGTGTCCCTCTTAAGTCAGTGTTTCTCTCTCTTTCTTCCTATCTCTCCCTCTCTCTCTACCTGAAGATAAATGGAAAAATATCCTCAGGATTAACTAACTAACTAATTAAACAAACAAATAAATAAATAGCAACTTGGTCCACCCTGGCCAGTGTGGCTCAGTTGCTTAGAGTGTCATCCTATGTACTGAAAGGTTGAGGGTTTCATTTTCAGTCAGGGTATATGCCCAGGTTGTGGTTCAGTCCTGGATCACACAGGAGGCAGTCAGTCAGTGTTTCTCTCACATCAATGTTTCTCCATCTCTCTCTCCCTCAACTTCCTCTCTCTCAAAAAAATCTATAAAAACATATTTGATAAAAGCAACTTGGTCCATGCCCCCTTGCAGCCTCCTGTCTCAGCATCTAGGACTCCATGAAGGTGCAGGTGCTGGGGATGGGCGGAGGTTGACGGAACATTGTGCATGAACTTCACCATGTAACTAGAGTCAGACCAGCGGGGTAGAGACAGAAAGAGAGGGATGGAGCATTCAGGGAACTGGTTTATGCATGTGGAGGCGACTGGGCAAGGCAAACTGAGGTGGGGCCAGGCTGGGCCAGGGCAGGGCTGACAGCTGTCACGTGAGATTCCTTCTTTCTCAGGGACCACAGTGTCACTTGTAAGGCGTTTCAACGGACTGGGTGTGGTCACCCACATTCTTGAGCGTAATCTTATTCAAGTCAACTAATTGGACACCAACAGCTACTACCTACCTTCATAGTGACACATTACTGCTTGGCTGAATAATGGGGTACTCTAAGACTAACTATTGTCCTTATCCATAGTCTGTGAAATCTTCCTTTCCTGCCCCTTTTGTCATCTCTAGTTATAGTTGTCCCACCTAGTTTAATGCTTTAACCCCCAACTCAAGCCTCATCTGTGCCCCTCCAGTGAACAGCCTGGTGGGTGAGGGAGGGAGGCTGTGTGTTGCTGCGTGCTGCCTGGACCTCTTCCATGTGGTGCTCTTTCCTATGGGGATGTGTGCTCCGGAAACCCTCCAGAGGGAGCCTCCTCCCCTTTCCTCCACACCTCTAGCCCCTATCTGGGTGAGCTGATCACTCCCTCGGCAGTTTCTGGTATCCTCACTGCTCCTCCTACCTCCCCCAGCCTCTGTGTTGCCCTCCAGGTGCCATGCACCCTGAAGTCACAGGCTGCTCCAGCACATCTGCCACTGAAGTCTTCAAAAGAGGCAGGCAGTGTGTGTTCACAGACACCTCTGCCACCAGGGACACAGCTTGTGGCTGCCACCCACCAGCCTCCAATCTCTGGATGACTCTCTTGGAGCCCCCCAGTCATTTGGCTTTGAGGGAGAGGGTAGAAAACCCCAGATCACAAATGACACTCTCCTCTCTGCCAGAGAGCTCTTCCTCCTGGAGGTGATGGTGCCCACCCAGGCTGTGGCCTTTCCTTACTGGGGGGGCTCTCTGGGGCCCCTTATTGTCTTGTGTGGGCTTTTGGAGTCAGGGTGCCAGGAGTATACTGGGCTAGTGACTGAGGACATGCCATCTACTTGGCAATACCTGTCACAGTCTTGGTCCATTAATCACCTGTTGTCTTAGAGGCCCTTCTGAACCCTGTACACACAACCTGGTCACAGGTTCCTTCCTTTTTCTAATGTGTCTTAGGAATAATACTCTTTTTTTTTTTTTTTAATCCTCACCCAAGGACATTTTTCCATTTTTTGTTCAGGTAGAGTGGGAGGGAGGGAGAGGAACAGAGAGAGAGAGAGAAACATCGATGCGAAAGGAACACATTGAGTGGTTGCCACCCGCACAACCGACCAGGGCCGGGGACAAACTGCAACCGAGGTACGCGCCCTTAGTGGGAACCGAACCCGGGTCTCTCAGGACCGCAGGCCGACGCTCTAACCACTGAGCCAAACCGGCCAGGGCAATACTCAAATTTTTACTACACATTTTTCCAACCACTCGTTTCTGGATTTCCAACCATTTCTTCATCTCTTCCACTCTTGCACTGTCTCTGTGCCCAATGTAGTCATTGCATCAACCCACACTGTTGGTGACACAGAGAGCAGACTTGATGCTTAGGGCTCTCGTGGCTGGTGACTTAAACGGGGACGTTTTTCTTCCTGAAAAATGATGTTACAGTTTGGGGTTTCGATATCAGTAACAGTGAAGACAGGACAAAACTCGGTGGTGGCACGTCCTGGACTCTCCCCCGCAGATACATTCTAACTGTTGTCATGGAGTCAGGTTCCATCTTTAGGGTCAAGTGTTTTGATTTTGTGCTCTGGGGAGTGGTGGGACCCAGGGCTTTTCTGATTACCTGTAAGAAGCCAGCTCTGTACAGGTGGTAGGTTCAGACTCAGTAAGGGGCTGATCATGTTTAAACTTACTACCAAAAAACATTGACCATAGAGAAAAACTGAACTTTTTTTGTATCACAAATGTGTCAATTATGTTGTGCTTTATTTAGAGAGAGAACTTTTCATATTAATCATACAGGCATTGAAACATACCTGTGCTCCAAAGAACCATCGACCTAATGCAGAAAACATCTGTTCTGAAACATATTGATTCATTTTTATGAAGTCGAAAATAAACAGAGCCTGGGATGGGGGGACTGGTGACAGGCAATTAAAAGATGAAGATCTGAGAAAAGGGTTACAAGTCCTACGAGGGAATTATCCAAACCATGGGGAAATTTCTTCTTCCTAAGTCATTTTTGTGTGAGTCCAAACACACTAAGGAAACTCGTAACTGTCGGGTCCCTGGACATACAGCCAGGCTGTCCTGTGCCGATTCTTCTTGCCAGCGTGCAGCCTCTCTGGGAGTGACCCTCTAGCCCTGCACTTGGAAGTCCCCAATCTTGACTGTCATTGTTGGTGTCGGTTGCAGAGGACTCTGTATTAGTAGCAGGCCATCCCAGCTCACAGTGGTATTTGCCATCTATCACCTATTTCGGTTCTTAACCTCTGCTCTTTCCTTCATAATCTCTCCCTTTTCTTCCTTTTCTTGCTTTTGCACTTAGTAGACATCATCACGTCCTGTCACATATGTAGGTGCTGTTTGACTGTGGAAGTTGACAGCTCAGACTCAAGCAGGCATCTTGGGTCTGTCCACACCCATGTTTCCTGCTGTGGTTTTGACCAGGATCTTGTTGGGGCGCCACACTGCTTCTGAATTTTGAGATAGATAAAAAACACTGGAATCAGCTCTCATTAGAATTACTTAAGATTTTTTAAATGTTTTTGTGAATATTTTTAATGTCCTGTTTATAATTATAGAATATGTGGATTTTAGTTTGCAGTTAACATGTTTCGAACATTACCACCTTCCTCCAATCCTACGGGAGCAGAGTTTGACCCAGAGGAAGATGAACCAACGTTAGAAGCAGCCTGGCCTCACCTTCAGGTACCGAACTCGGGAATGCTCCAGAAACGGGCATTAGTGAGATGTGTATGTTCATGGGGTCTTCGTCTAATGCAGGTGCACCAGCCCGAGGGCCTCACCCCAGCTGGTTGCAGGTGGACCTCTGACCACCTGGCATAGGCCTTGCGCACCTGTGTGTACATGAAAAAAAAGTGTTTAGCAGAAGAGAGCATTGAATGGTTTTTCTTTGTGTGGACGCTGTACATTAACTACAGAGATAGGGAAGTATCAGTATGTCTTTGTATTGAGGCCTGGGGGATTCACCCAGACATTTCCTGGTTTGGGGTACTTAGATTTAATGTGCACCTGTTATGTGCCTCAAAGCTCACCTGCTGACGAGTGCCTTTCTAGAGCATTTGTAAGGCAAGAGGTTGGGAGCATGCCTGTGGGAAGGTGCTGAGACCACCCTGAGCAGAGTGCTGGACTGGGTGTTCTGGGTTGTCCTAAGAGGGGAGATGGAGAGGTGACAGGTGGGGAGCAGACCAAAAAGGAGGGCTATCTCAGTAGCAGAACATTCTCTCCTGTGGCATCTGCCCACCAACCAGTCCCAGCTTCTATCTGCCTGCTTCTCCCAGGACACTTGGAGGTGATAGGCTACAAATCCTACCCAGAATTTGATCACAGCCCAGCTTTGGCTGCTGTGCACTGTAGTCTCTGAACAGCATAATTTAAGCATTGGTGACATCAGCGTGAAAATCATTTTGTTTAAATACCATTTAGGGTGATGGTCTGTGCTTCTTAGCGAAATAAAATAATTATCAATTATAATTAAATTAAACCATGTAATTTGGCATTAATTCTATAGATATATGGCTTTTTGAAAGCTAATATTTGCAGATGCACATTCAACTCATGGTATATTTTTAATCTCCATTTAATAAAATACCATGTTGGGGGTTTTTTTTTGACTCATTGTTTTGTTTTGTTTTCTCCTAGCTTGTTTATGAATTTTTCTTAAGATTTTTAGAGTCTCCAGATTTCCAACCTAATGTAGCGAAGAAATATATTGATCAGAAGTTTGTATTGCAGGTAAGGCACAAATTAGCTGAAACCACAAAATCCCTAATTTACAGAGAGAATCCCAAGTCACTAAATGTCTTTTTTTCCTTGAAGCTTTTAGAGCTCTTTGACAGCGAAGATCCTCGAGAGAGAGATTTTCTTAAAACTACCCTTCACAGAATCTACGGAAAATTCTTAGGCTTAAGAGCTTACATCAGAAAACAGATAAATAATATATTTTATAGGTAAGTCAGTGTGGGTGTCATTTCTCTTTTCACACAGTGATGCTCCTTTTTATACTTAATGCCCTCCACCTCATCATTCCTTTCAAGTGACCAAGGAGCAGCGGTGGCTGTTTCTAAACAGCCAGCTGCTTAGGTCCAGGTGGCTCCAATCTACGCCTACATCTGTGTGCTGGGCTGGCCTGACCCTGTCCCTTCTTCATCCCCTCCCTGTACCCCTCCCCAACCCCTCCCAGCACCTTGACACGCCCTCCTTTGTTTCGGTTTTTGTCCCTCTGGAAGGCGGAACAGTGATCTGTTCAAAGCGGACTGTTCCTTCTTCTTGTGGTTCCTTCCTTCTTCCCCATTGCATCTCAGTGAAAGGAGGAGTGAGGAGTGAATCTTTAGGAAGTCTCGGGAGATCTGAGACTGACATTAGAGGTTTGGAGACTGCCCTGAGCACCCAGGGAAAGGCGGCCCTGCTGGGAGCAGCTTGCAGCAGTCACAGCCACCCTGGGCCTGCAGGACCACGGAGACTGGGAAGCTGGTCACAGGACTTTACGTGGAGGAGGGCACAGCCCCACAGCTCATGACGGAATGTTCCACAGTATTCCAAGTGCAGTATTCACCTTGACCCCGCCCTCCCCATCCCAGTCTCAGCATCCCTCCGACATCCTTTCATCTTTGTGCTGCTGCTGAGGCACGCTGGTCGATGCCCTTTGTGAACAGGTGTGAAGTCCTGAATGGGGCCCTCGGTCTGGGTTCCACAGGCCAGGCTCCTCATAGTTGGCTCTCTGCTCAGTTTTGGTGCCTCCCACACTACCACCTGGCAGCCTTGTTTATCCTTCAACGTTCTTTTCCACCAGCCCTTCTCCTCCACCTCCCGGGCTTCCAGAAACATCTGCTCACCAGGAAAGCCTCCCTGGCCTGGCGGATGAGTCCAGTCTTCTTGTGAGGGCAGGCTTCGTGTCATCTGCTCTGTCACACACCCCATGCCAGCTTGTGCCCAGCCATGGTGGCACCAAATAAATGTTGGTGGACAAAACAGTTCATGTAGTTTCTTATCTGTCCCTGGAAGGCTTACTAAATTAGTAGTTTGTTCTATGAATTTTGGCTTCTTAGGACAGCGTACCCTAAGGCCCCTGGCTCCAGGATGGCTCCCAGCAGTGACAGGTCCTAGCAGTGACAGGCATAGTGTTCAGGTCCCTCTGTGAGATAGTCTAGTTACAGTGCCAGAGTGAGAGTGACAACCCCGGCCGGAGCACCATGGAGGCCAGGCGGTTCCCTCAGATGCTATGACCAAGCAAGGGAGGTGAGTGGACGACAAATCCAGTCCCACGACCGAGACCCACAGCCTGGCCCTGGTGTACAGCCCAGTCCTTGAAGTCTCCCTGGCTCGCTCTTCTGCAGTCATCAGGGTGTAACCCTCTCCCCCATCTTCACATTCAATATGGCGTTCCGAGGTCAGAGCCTTCCAGTGAGCGTGGCTTCTCCCTGAGCTCCTTCCAGGTCCCCTGCATCCATTTGGGTCACAGTCCAGGCCAGGCACAGCCCAGCACCCAGACAGTGATGTCATGCTTCCTATGCTGCTCCTGGTTCATGTTCTGGTGTCACATCTCCTTGTGAACAAGTCATCACTCGGCTGATGTACTTTCCTATCAAAACATAATGCAGTTGGCCCTCGTTTATCGCGGTTAATCAGTTTCAGACTCTACCGCAATAAATGAATTTCCATGAAGTAGGATTCTTTATTTATATACAGTCGTCCCTCGCCACTTCGCACCACACCCTGATAGCGTGAAGCCAGGAAAGTCGAAGCGCAAAGTGGCAAGGGACGACTGTGGTTCAGTGGTTGAGGGTTACCCCGTGCGCCAAGAGGTCGCTGGTTCGATTCCTGATCAGGGCATATGCCCAAGTGGTGGGCCTGATCCCCAGTGGGGGGCGTGCAGGAGATGGCCAGTCGATGTTTTCTCTCATTGATGTTTCTCTCTCCCTCTCCCTTCTTCTCTTTCTCTAATATCAATAAAGGGGGAAAAATTTTTTTTAACATAATATACTTAAAGCAGAGGTACAATTTAAGTTCTGCTCTTTTAAGCCTAAAATTAAAACGCCATGTAAAGTAGGTTCTTGTCCTTAAACATAGGTTGTACTCAGATAACAGAATCACAAAATTATTATTTTTTGTTTCCTCACACAAGGACATTTTTACTATTGATTTTTTTTTTTTAGAGACAGAGAATGGAAGGGAAGGGGGAAGAAGGAGGGGAGAGAGAGAGAGAAACATAGATGTGAGAGACAGAGACATCCATTGGTTGCCTCCTGCACAAGCCTCACCTGGGGCCCGGGATCGAACCTGCAACCCAGGTATGTGCCCTTGGCTGGGAATTGAACCTGAGACCCTCTGGTGTGCAGGCTGATGCTCTTACCCTTTAGCATCACCAGTGAGGGCTATAATTATCATTTTTGATAGATACAATAAAAAAGTAAGCATATCAGGTAGATTCCATAATTGATTGGGTCTCCACCCTCAACACCACTTTCTCCTAGTTTCATATGAGAAAACAGTTAAGGGGAACGACCTTGAGAGAGACACTCAGCTCATCGAAGTTCTTTGCAGTACAGCTGTGTCTTATACAAGAAAAAGGATGTGTCAAACATAATTGCTTCAACTCACTGAAATGTAAATACAAAGTTCCTATTTGTAGTTTCTCATTCTAATCAGCATTTATAAGATGTGGTTTAAAGAGAGCTCTAGATACCAGTAATGCCTGTTTGGCAAACAGTGGACCCCAAAGGTTAGGTGGCTATGGTGGGGTCAGGCTTCAGTCCCCTACTGCATAGCACACCACCCCACATCTGAGTGGCTGAATACCACAGTTTATTCTTTCTCACGATTCTATACTGGGGCACCAGGTGTCCACAGGGGCTGAGATGGCCGCAGTGGCTCAGGGCAGTGTGATGTCTTGTGGCCACAGCAGCTCCCAGAAGGGGGAGCTGGGCTGCCAGGCTTTGGGGGCGTGGCCGGAAGTGGTTCAGACCTCCACCTGGAGTGTTGGTCCCAGCCACTCAGGCAAGGACAGGACAGCCAGACACAGAGGAGCAGGAAGTAGTTACACCTCTTCACGGGAGGGCAGGACTCACCCTACAGGGCGGAGAGGAATTCATCGGTCCACGACCGTCTACAACAAGCAGTTTTTAGAGTCCTGACTCCTTTTTTACTCTGGATGGACCTCCGTGGCTTGTCTCCCACTTCGCACCCTGCTCTTTTGTCTCCCGCTGGAAAAGTAAGGAGGAACGCCATGCTTATTTCCTCTTTTTTTATACCTATTCAAATCGGGTTAAAATAATTCGAAATTAAGAACTTAGCAATAAGAAATATTATGGTTGGCTTAGGAATACAAAATGGCTCATAGCTGAAAGTCATCCTTATTTGAACATTAAAGCTGGTAGAGCCAGACCAGAAGCACTGTGTGGATGAGAGGGTGGCAGGCTCGTCTGTCTCAGGCTCGGCTCCCCCAGGTCTAAGTGAGAGGGACTATAGGAAGTGGCTACGTTGTACTGAATACAAAGCTGTAGCTTTGTACACTTGAACTGTTTTGAGTGTTTTAAACCAGTAAAGCAGAGGGAGCCTTCAGGTTGAGCTTCATGAATTAAAGTGCTTCTTGTAGACAACCATGGAGGCTGTGGCTTGACGTGCAATGAAGGGACGTGTCTGCCATGGCTTGGACACTTCCGTACCGCCCTCATCCCTCCCCAGTCCGCCGCGTCCATCTGTCACTTCCCTGCCCGTCTTTATGTTGCCATCACATTCGCTTCCGGGTCATTTTCGCCGACCCTGAGGCCTGTGGGCTTAGATTGTAGTCTGTCTGAGCTGGCTTCCAGCCTCTACGGGCCACCCTGTCCACTTTCCCACTAGTTGCCCGCTACCCACTCCGAGCGAGTCACAGACCTTTGTTCTGGCTAAATGAGTTCTCTGCCCACTCCACACCCCCAGATTAGAAACTCTGTGGGAATCCTCTCTCAGGACACAGTATTATAGTGCACGTTAGGCCCATCCTGCGGGGGCTCGACCGTATTTTCAAACTAGGACAATGGACTGTGAGTCAGATTCTTTATAAATCTCAAACTCTTATTTTTTACTTAGAGCTATCTCTAAACTGTTTCAGTCTGATGGGCGGAAACCCTTTTCTGACACCACACTTCCAGCCAAATGAGCCCAAGTCAGGAATACTGGGCTCAGGCCATATAAGGCCCTCAAAATCAATACCAGCTAACATCACATGCCTCATCAAGTTAGCCTGACCAAATAGAGCAGGCTAATTTTTAAGTGGATAATTTTGTATGGCCTGCAAATGATGTTATAGATATCCAAATGGCCCTGGGCATAAAAAAGGTTCCCCACCCCTGGTACGCATGCCAGGTGAGCAAGTGTGAGACAGGGGCTGGTGGTTTCTGAGCAGATCATCTGAGGAAGAAGGCATCTTCCTGTTTTGTGTCCCTGTTCTGCTCATTGTCCCAGTTAATTCAACAGATGTATTTGCGGTATCGGACGAATGACGGGCTGGGTCCCGGCACGGGAATCTCGGTCCTCAGACCAACCCAATGTGGGGGTGCTACAGGGAAGCAACAAGGCGGCCCAAGTGGTCAGGAAAGAGCTTCTGCCTTTGCAGAGACTGTAAATACTGGAGGCTTCAAGATTAAGATATCCATTTACGTTGAAATGCAGCCCCCCAAAAAGCTGGATTAATGGATGGGTGGAGAGGGGTGGATGGAATGATCTGATAAAGCAAACAGCAGATTGTTCATTGTCGAATCTGCTTGGTTGAAAAGCGGGTGCTCACTGTAAAATTCTTTCAACTTTTTGTTTAAAAACTTTCTAAATAAAATGTTGGAAGAATTTTTTTTTTTTTTTATCCTCACCTGAGGACATTTTTCCATTTTTTACTCAGATAGAGCGGGAAGGAGAGAGAGGAAGAGAGAGAAACATCAATGTGAAAGGAACACATTGAGTGGCTGCCACCCACACGACCCAACCAGGGCCGGGGACAAACTGCAGCCAAGGTACATGCCCTTAGCGGGAACTGAACCCGGGTCTCTGTGGACCGCAGGCTGACGTTCTAACCGTTGAGCCAAACCGGCCAGGGCTGTTGGAAGAATTTTTGAGCAGGCTTTGCTCTCTGCCCTCCAGGTGTTCACACATCAGACTATGAGGAGTTTATTTGGTGACAAGGAACAGTGCGCCCGGGATGGTCTTCACAAATCGTCCTTATTGTTGCCTGGCTGCACTGATTTTCCTCCTAAAAGAATTGTTTTCTTTTTTAGAGGATTTTAGTCTTTCCAGCTGTTACTTCACTATCATTTCTGAATGACAAATTGCTTTTTCTAGGTTTATTTATGAAACAGAGCATCACAATGGCATAGCAGAGTTACTGGAAATACTGGGAAGGTAAGTTGTCTCTGTTGTTGGTAGCAATTGGCTTTAGGTGGAATTAATAGCCGAATGATCCAGTTCATTGAGTTCAACTGCTCCCTCCCCAAAGCAAGGCAACTTAAACCATTAAAAGAACTTAAGATCTCACTTAGTGGAAGGGGCCCGTGAGCTCTTGGATGAGAACATGCTTGGTAACAAATGTCTTCCATTTGTATAGTTCCACATGGAGACCCCATCTCCTGTACCTCAGGAGCATTACCGTGGAAACACAAGTTCAGTCATTTCCTCAAGAGCATTGCTAAAAATAGTTACATTAAGATTTATATTTGACACTTAGAAGAAGAATAGATCATTTGTTATACATTTGAGGAATTGAGTAAATGCTAATATTTCAGATTGCTTTGATTTTATAATTTTTTCATATGTATACTTATAAAATAATTAACATTTTGAAAATTGTATCTTAATCCAAGTAAAGTTCTTGCTTGCTATCATTTTTTAAATTGGTGACTATAGATTTTATGGCAGGCCTCCTAATCCACTGTTCCCCAGCGTCCTCAGGAGCCCCAGGCAGAAGAGCTAGAAAGGGCTTTCTCCAACCCCTTTCTCGGGATTCCATGCACAGCGGCAGCTGGAGGCTCTGAGCACTCCTGCAGTGAGACCACCTGTGTGTGTTTAACGACTCCCAAAGCTATTGGAACAGAAGAAGCTCTTCTCAGGGAACACTGAGGTCATCCTGTGGCTCAGTGGTCTCGTGCTGTAGTTCTGAGAAAAATGTCCCCACTGTTTTAGATGTAATTTGTAAAAAATGTTAGTCCTCAGGGAGAATTCTACTTTGACTAGTGTCAGCACACTCTCAGGGGCTCTCCCCCTCAGTAGAGCATAGTGAGCAGTCAGGTGGGTGCCCCTTACATACGACCTCGGGCAGGTTACCACTCTGCCTCTGTTTTTTTATCTGTGAAATGGAAAGGTAATTATATTCACCTGCTTGGTTGTCACGAGGCAGGAAGAGCTGTCTGCATTGTCCAGCCCAGCCACGTGGTGCACACAGGGCCTCTGTCTTCTCCCACGACTGGGCTTGGTTACTCTGTCCTTCCAGAAGAGGGGTCTGACCTTGAATGTTCCCCACATGTGAATGAGTATATCATCCCTGATGGCCACTTAAGACTAACCCTGCCTGCAGCGCCCCGTCCCTGAGATTTGTGAACAATGGGGGAACAATTTAGAAAACACTTTAACTGCTTCTGCAGCTCTCAGTGACATTTATCTGCACCTGCCTAATTATAAACCAAATGGATAAACTACTTGATGTCAGAAACAGAAACTTCAGTTTGGAGGTTAAGAGTAAGACCCCCTTTCTTTGCAGAAGGGAACAGGTTTTTTGCTGATTTTTAACCAAAGCCATTCTGTGCACTCAGACTCTGTTCTGCCAGCATTATAATAATGAGCCAGTATCTCTCCTGGAAAGTGAATTCCTGAGGCCGAGTGCAGGTGCTGGGTGTGGGCGCAGTGGAGCTGGGCTCCCACCTGAGCTGACTGGTCTTTGTGGTATAAGAAAGGAGGTTTTGCCCCCCAGAGACTCCTGCTGTTATAGATAATACCCTATAAACCCAGAAATTTAAAATTATCCTGTAGTTACAAAGACAAAATTGACTATGCTTCCTTGAAGGTATTTCATTTTATTTTTAATTTCTGCTGATATTCTTTTTTCTGAAACGTAACTTTGCTTGATGGTTTTCATGATGAATACAAAAACAGGAAGAAAAACAGCAAGATACTTTTTTAAAATCTGGAATTTGTAAATATTTAAACTTTACATGAATTCTGTTTTCACAGTATAATTAATGGATTTGCCTTACCACTAAAAGAAGAGCACAAGATTTTCTTATTGAAGGTGTTGCTACCTTTGCACAAAGTGAAATCTCTGAGTGTCTACCACCCCCAGGTAAGGTCCTCAGCAGTGATGGGCTCGTTACCGTGGTTGTCTTCCCTGAGCGTTGACTCGTTCCTGAGTCCAGCCTGTTAACTGGGGGTGTTTCCTTCCTTATATCACATTATGACTCAGATATCAAGACTCTGGTGATAAATGAAAGGACAAGAAGGTAAAGACAGATTCCTTTTAAGAAAAGCAGAAAAATCTCAGGAATGGAGAATTTCAAAATGAGTTTTAAGCATAGGAAAGGAAGCGACAGGCTTGATGAAGAGTCGAGGAAGACTTAGGGAAAATTTGTGTGCAGTATCATTTAAAATCTAATACCTTAGCTGGCCTTTGTGGCTCGGTGGTTGAGCATCGACCCATGCACCAAGAGGCCGTTGGTTCGATTTCCGGTCAGGGCACATGCCCAGGTTGTGGGCCCAATCCCCAGTGGGAGGCACGCAGGAGGCGGCCAATCGATGTTTTCTTTCATCGATATTTCTCTCTCTCCCTCTCCCTTCCTGATGAAAGAGAACATCAATTGGCCGCCTCCTGCGTGCCCCCCACTGGGGATCAGGCCCACAACCTGAGCATGTGCCCTGACTGAGTTGAACCAACGACCTCTTGGTGCATGGGTTGACGTTCAACCACTGAGCCACGCCGGCTGGGCGAAAAAAATTTTCTTAATAAATAAAATAAAATCTAGTACGTTAAAGAAAAGGCCTCTATGTCCGTGGCCAATGAAGAGGTTTTTTTTCTTCTTGTTATTAATCCTCACCTGAGAATATTTTTCCATTGATTTTTAGATAGAGTGGAAGGGGATGGCATCGATGTGAGAGACACATTGATTGGTTGCCTCCTGCACGACCCCAGCCAGTGCTGGGGATGGAACCTGCAACCCAGGTACATGACCTTGACTGGAGATCAAACCTGAGACCCTTCAGTCTGTGGGCTTACGCTCTAACCACTGAGCCATGCTGGTCAGGGTGAAAAGGTTTGTTTTTAAAGTATGGATTTTTATAACTTTGTGAAAAATCTAATTACAGTCATACTGACAAGTTGATCCATAAGTGGTTACTAACCCCACTGCATGTAACCAGGAGACTGCTTTTTCTTTCACTCTTAAATAAGTTCCATGTAGACAGACCTCGGCTAGGCTGATGGCAGTGCACTGGATTGGGGGCTCTCATCCTCACCTGCAGTCCACATGTTGGTTCTTTGTAACCAGTGTGTCCCAGAACCCAGGAAGCTCCACTCTGCAGGGCCTCCCTTTGGGAGTTTGCAATGTGGGATCAGTTGCAGAAAGTACTGTGGACCCTTGAACAACTCGGATTTGAGCTATGTGGGTTTGTTTGGCATGGACTTTTTTTTTTTCATTTGACCCACACGGTTCAGACCCATTTTTCAAGGGTCAACTGGTGGTTGGGAATCTATGGAGGGCTGGCTTGAGTTACACGTGGACTTTTGCTGCGTGTTGTTCAAGAGTCAACTGTATATTCTTTAGGTGATTCTAATGACATTGGCCTTCTGGAAAATATTTTGCTTAGAACTTTTTTCTCTGATTGCCATTAACTGGTAAGATCTTTACATTTAACCCTGTTGGTGCATGTTAATTGTTCTGTATTAGAAATCAATACTTCAGCCCTGGCCAGTGTTGCTCAGTGGTTAGAGCATCGGCTTTCCCTGTGAAGGGTCTCAGGTTTGATTCTGGTCAAGGGCACATACCTGGGTTGCAGGTTTGATCCCCGGCCCCGGTCGGAGCACGTTTGGGAGGCAGCCAATTGACATGTCTCTCACATTAATGTTTCTCTCTCCCTCCCTCCTTCCCTCTCTCTCCCCTCTCTCTCTCTCTCTCTCTCTCTCTCCCCCCTCTCCCCTTCCCTCCCTCTCTTCCACTCTGTCTAAAATATCAATAGAAAAAATATCCTTGGGCCCTGGACAGTTTATCTCAGCGGTTAGAGCGTCGGCCTGCAGTCCAGAGAGACCCGGGTTCAGTTCCCGCTAAGGGCACGTACCTCAGTTGCAATTTGTCCCCGGCTCTGGTTGGGTCATGCGGGTGGCAACCACTCAGTGTGTCCCTTTCACATTGATGTTTCTCTCTCTCTCTCTCTCCCTCCCACTCTATCTGAACGAAAAATGGAAAAATGTCCTCGGGTGAGGATTAAAAATATATATATATCCTTGGGTGAGGATTAACAAAAAAAAAAGAGTTCAACGATTTAAGGTGGAACCAGATTTTAATTCAGTTTTTTCCTTCTGTCAGATTACTAGTTCATTAGTCTCAAAAGAAATTAAAAAACAAGAAAAATCCCCATCAAACCTGGGCTGACATATTGGTGTTAGCCCAAAAGAGTTTCCTGATTTCTTTAGCTTTCCATTGTACCTTCTGCCATTGATGAGGGACAAGAAGCTGTGCTGGCCTGCAGTGGGGAGCCCACCCCACCTGGCTGGGGAATACCCCCCAGGTGGTGCCTGAGCGCGTCAGACCCTTGTCTCAGCAAAAGAAGGCATTTAACAGTGATGCTAGGGCCCTGGCCGGTTTGGCTCAGCAGTTAGAGCATCGGTTCGTGGACCAATGAGTCGCGGGTTCGATTCCAGCCAAGGGCATGTACCTTGGCTGCAATTCTTCCCTGGCCTTGGTTGGGGTCGTGCAGGAGGCAGCCACTCAATGTGTCCCTTTTGTGTCAATGTTTCTCTCTCTCCCTCCCACTCTATCTGAACAAAAATGGAAAAAAAAAAATCCTCGGGTGAGGATTAGAAAAAAAACAAAACAGTGATGCTAAGGTCCTGGAAACACAGTGGCATTTCCATGTTAAAACGAAACATTAATGCTTTTCTCCTTTACTTGTCAGCTGGCGTACTGTGTTGTGCAGTTTCTGGAGAAGGACAGCACCCTCACGGAACCAGTAAGTGCCCCTGTGCTGTGCTATCACTGGCCACCTGCCTGCAGGGTACTCAGTGTTGACACCCCACTGTCTGCTCAGCACACAGCTGGTCAGCTCTTTTTTCTTAAGTTACAGTCCTATTGAACACACTGAGTTCACTTGGTATTACAGGTTTTCCAGGTGTAGTCCTTTTAGGTCCCTTGATTGCAGTAGATTTGTACTGTGACATCACCTTGTCCCTCATTGTTTGGAATGCAAATCACTGGGCAGTTGTTGCCACTAAGTCATGTGCATTTTAACACACTCTCTCTTTTTTTAATCCACACCCAAGGATATTTTTCCATTGATTCTTAGAGTGGAAGGGGGGAAAGAAGGGAGAGAGAGAGAGAGAGAGAGAAACAGAAACATCCATGTGAGAGACACACATTGATTGGTTGCCTCCTGCATGCACCCCAACCAGGGCTGGGAGTGGAACCCGAGACCCTTTGGTGCGCAGGCTGACGCTCTAACCACTGGGCCGCACCAGCCAGGGCTCACACGCTCACACACACACACACACCCGTCTTGGTTTAGCAGCACGGCTAACTGACTTCAATCAGAGCGATGTGGTGCGGGTGCCAGTGCTGCCTTGAGAGGCTTTACTGACAGAGCACTCCCCACCTTCGTGCAACTTTTCTGATCCTCGCAGCATAAACGGTGCACATAACTACCTTCCAGTCTTTAGATTTTTCAGTTTCTTGGCATTTTATCTTTACTAACAATAGAAAAGCTGTTGTAGCCTAGAGTAACAAAGTCGGGCGTGTCAGGTGCCAGGGGAAGCATTTGAAGACACTTTTTGTTTAACAGCTTTATTCAGATATAATTCACATGCCACACACAATTCACCCATTAATATGTACAATTCAGTGGTTTTGGTATAGTATATTACTAACCTTTAAAACTGGTAACTTACACACAACATAAACTGCCGTTTTAGGTGTATAATTCATTGGCATTAGTGACATTCACAAAGTTGTGCAATTGTCACCACTGTTTTCAAAACTTTGTCATCACCCAAACGGAAGCTCTGCATGCACGCAACATTAACTCCCCACCCCCTCCCCAGCCTCTGGTAACCCCATTCTCCTTTCTGTCTCTGAATTTCCCCGCTCCAGGGACCCCATGTGCGTGGAATCATAACAGGATTTGTCCTGTGACTGGCTGTTTTCCTCAGCATAATGTCATCAGGGTCCATTTATATCGTAGCAGGTGTCAGAACGTCATTTCTTACTATTGCAGAATGGTATTCCTTTGTGTGGATGAACCAGTTTTTGTCTGTCGTTCATCTGTCCATGGACACTTGAGCTATTCCCATGTCTTGGCTACTGTGAACAATTCTGCTGTGACCCTGGGTGTACAGAGAACTCCAGTGCCAGCTCTTCGTTCCTTTGGGTATGCACCCAGAGTGGATTTACTGGATCACGAGTAGTTCTAGGTTTAGCTTTTTTGGGAACCTCCAAACTTGGTTCTCCACAGCGGCTGCACCATGTTCATTCTCATCAACAGGGCACAGGGTGCCAGTTTCTCCACGTCCTCACCAACACGTTATTTTCTACTTACTTTCTTTTAGCCATTCTGGTGGTTTGAAGTGGTGCTGTCTTGCAGTTTTGATTTGCATCTGATGACTAATGATATTGGGCATTTATATATCTTCTTTGGAGATGTATCTTTAAATCCTTTGACTGTTATTTAATTGGGTTGTTTTTTACTATTGAGTAACAAAGTAAAAAGTACTATGCGCCAGTTTAAATGAGTACTCTTTTATTTATTTATTTATTCATTTTATCCTCACCCGAGGACATTTTTCCATTTTGTCTTTAGACATATTAGGAGGGAGGGGGAGAGAGAGAGAGAAAAGCATCAATTTGAGAGAGAGAGACATCGACTAGTTGCCTCCCACATGACCCCGTCCAGGTACAAACTGCAACCAAAGTACATGCCCTTGTCCGGAACCAAACCCGTGTCTCACTAGTCCGCGAGCCGAAGCTCTAACCACTGAGCAAACCGGCCAGGGCAAATGAGTACTCTTTTAAAAGTTGCTCTTGGAATAGAAAAGGTAACTGTTGTGATTCCTAAGTTTTCTGTCCCTTCAGCAGTGTTTTTTTTTGTGAAAATGCATGAAGTCCTGATACTGTGTGTCTGAGTGAAACTGACTTCTGAGCTCTGCTTTCTTTTAAGCTTCTAAATTCTGTGTGCAGGCTCCCCTATCTCACCCACAAATTCAGAAGCAGCCCTGACCATGTCCCTCAGCTGCTGCCTGCAGAGATAATGGGCAGCCCTTTCTGAGTGACCCTGTCCCTGCACTGTTCTCCCTGGCGTCCCCTCGTACCTCTGAGATTCTGGAAGCTCCCAAGGAAATGTACCAAGTCTTTTCAGAGTTCATATCAAACAAGATGTCTTCTCCAGTTAGAGTAAGGACCTGTAGTTTTTATCCTCCTAACAGAACTGAAGACATGTGTACGTAGGGCAGGAAAGATGAGAAGACACAAGTAATTTTTAAAAGCCTTGCTGTCTTCCTCCAGTGACGACACATCCTAATGTGAATTCTTCTATTTTGAGGGTCTCAAAATAGCTGAAAGGTGAGTTTTTACTGGACAAAGTGATATGTGAAGAAGTTCTAACACACCCCCGCCCATTTTCTGCTTCAAAAGTAGAAAGGCAAAGAAAACTATGGAAGGAGCAAAAGAGTGTGCAGTTTCCTTCTTCGATTCTCCTTTGTGCGTGCTTACTGTCGACGCAGGCTTCTGCGCCGCGGCCCCTGCAGTGTGTCAGAGGCACATCCTAGCTCTGCTCCAGCAAGGCTCAGAGAGCGGGTTCCAGCTGCTCTCTTACACCTACAAGTAATATGAAAGCTGATAAAGTGTATAAATGTTTTTAATTCCTACTAAGAAAGCTAATATAACTTGGCAAGAATGGGAGCTTTTCATGGCAATTGCCTGGAAGGGGGCAAAAGATGGTATGCTGGCCTCAGCTGGGTCCTACCAAGTAGGAGGTAGAAAACTTGAACTTGGCTGGAGTGCAGAGATGCTTCCGGCCCCACACAGCCAGTCCCCCAGTATTTCCACCCAGAATCACTCATTTCCTAATTTCCTGCAGCACAGAGGATAAAATAAAGACTACGCCCTGGCCGGTTTGGCTCAGCGGTTAGAGCGTCAGCCTACGGACCAGAGAGACCCGGATTCGGTTCCTGCTAAGGGCATGTACCTCGGTTGCAGTTTGTCCCCGGACCTGGTTGGTCGTGCGGGTGGCAGCCACTCGATGTGTCCCTTCACGTCGATGTTTCTCTCTCTCTATCCCTTCCTCTCTCTCCCTCCCACTCTATCTGTACAAAAAATGGAAAAATGTCCTAGGATGAGGATTAAAAAAAAGACTACTGTCTTTAGTGTAGGAAGCAGGTTTAATTTTCCACACATTAAAAACATTCAGCCCTGGCTGGTTTAGCTCCGCGGTTAGAGCGTCAGCTCATGGACCGGAGAGTCCCAGGTTTGGTTCCCACTAAGGGCACATATCCCAGTTGCAGTTTGTCCCCGGCCCTGATTGGGGTCGTGTGGGTGGCAACCATTTGATGGTCTCTCTCGCATTGATGTTTCTCTCTCTTCCTCTCTCCCTCCTGCTCTATCTGAAAATAAATGCAAAACTGTCCTCTGGTGAGGAGTAAGTAAGTAAGTAAGTAAGTAAGTAAATAAATAAATAAATAAATAAATACATTTAGAACCTTACCTCAATAAATTTCTTTCTTTGACATTCATTGTGAAAATACAAAGGCCATTCTGTCTCAAGCATCAAAAGCTTATCTCTAAGAGATGAGGGTGTAGACCTTGTGACTTGCACGTCTGCTCAGCCACCACCAATGGCACTTGGCACACCCAAGGCACGCCTGAAGTCAACACCTGTCCAGGCTCCAGAATTCTTTGTTTTTTCCTTCTGGTTTGGGGGCTCCAGAATTCTTAAAGTACATCCATTTAAAAGGTATCTGTTGCTCCCGTTTGTAATCTGTAATTAGTACTTTTTATTTGCAAATTGTATACAGTGCTCAAAATTGTGGGTACGTCGAGCACATCATTGTTGTAATAAGAACAGAAGCTCATCAAATGGTGACAGAAGTAAAACTGTCTTGTTGCCTGTCAGTCTCTTCAGGCCACACATGGCCTCATGAGAACTCTCTTCCCCTGGTGTGCCAGATCAGGAGGTGGGCTCTCCACGATGTCAGGCAGGGCCACGGGCGCACCCCCGGGCTCCTGTGCTCTCTGGAGAGTAAGCAACCTATGAGTTTGCAGAGGAAAGCCTGTTCTTGAAGTGCTCCCAGCAGCCAGCCGCCATTGTCCCCTGGGATTAGCATGCCAGAGCAGACGTCCTCTTCTGCAAAATACTGTTGCACTCTGAAACGGTTGTTGATCTGATCATAGGTGGTTCCAGAAAGTACAAAAAGCCAGTCTAGGGTGTGTCCCCGGCCCTGATTGGGGTCGTGTGGGTGGCAACCATTTGATCGCAGAAATGGCACCTTTGCAGCGACACGAGTAGCTCCATCACCTGCTCTGCAGCTCAGATATGAATGTGTCCTCTGTAAACTGCACTTGTGGATGACCAGGAGCTGTGGGCTGTGCAGTGGTGTGCGCCTCCTGAACGCAACAGTGGTTCCGATGCAGCAGAGTGTAGTGTTGCTTGGTACATGTCTGTTATTTTTAGCAAAAAGGAGGAGGAAAATCATTAAAAGATGCATTTTTTAGAATAATTTCTTCTAAAGACAATTGTATTGTAAATTATGTCAGATGTCAAAACTAAGAGTACTTTCTTTTTATAAATTTTGGCATTTTCTGTCCGGCCAGTGTGGCTCAGTGGTGGAGTGTCGACGCATGTACCAAGAGGTCACTGGTTTGATTCCCAGTCAGGACACATGCCCAGGTTGTGAGCCTGATCCCCAGTGGGGGCATGCAGGAGACAGCCAGTCGATGTTCTCTCTCATCAATGTTTTCTTTCTTTCTCTCTCTCTCTCTCTCTCTCTCTCTCTCTCTCTCTCTCTCTCTCTCCTTCCTCTCTGTAAAATCAATAAAGGGGGAAAAATTTTTTTTTTAATTTTGGCATTTTATAAAGTGCAGTATCAAAGATTATCCAGAAGCCTGCATGCCACAAGCCTCAAAACAGTTGCTGTCAATGGGTGCTGCTCAGAGGGCACCATGTCGCTAACCACAGTGGTGATTAGGAGGCTGGCCTGCAAAGCAGTGAGTTGTGTGATCTTCAGGCTGGAAATGACTGGAGATGGAACCACCAGCCAGTTTGCAGGAGCGGACGTGGCGGTGATGTCGCGGTGACGTCCGCAGCAGTCCTGACGCCCGTGGCTGGCTGTGGTTCCAGAGGCTGAACAGCTTTCAAGTCATAGGTTAGTTACAGCCACTCAAGGACATGTGCTTACATGTAAATGCCAGCTCTGAATTGTTTTGCTGTCTTACACTTAAGATGGCTAAATTCTAGAAGTAGTATTAATCTGCACAGAGTCAAATCTGATATTTTGGGTGGACAATATTTACTGGTATGATTGTGGTAGGAAATTTGGAAACTAGAGGAATGATAAAGAAAGGTTGCCCAGCACAAGCTCTACCCATCTGACTTGGGCAGGGAACGGAGCACCTAACCTCCACAAATCAGGAAGCCGCCACCGTGGAACTGAACGTGCCTCCAAGGGCGTAGGCCCATAGATGCTGTCTAGGTGGGGTCCTTGCTACGGGCCAGCAGTCCCTAGGCAGCTGTGTAATTTCCTAATCAGGTCCTCACAGCAGCCCTCGCGTGGGGGTTATTGTGCCCCTGATTCTTGATGGGGGCTCTGAGGCACCTATGGGCTGGGGACCAGTCCAAGGTCATGCACACCGAAGGCACTGTGGGTCCAAGCCCAGGTTCCTCGGCAGCCCTGTGTGGCATGAGCTAATAACACCAGCTCATTTCATGTCTTTCTGAGGTGTTTTAGCACCACTGACAACGCTATACATAAACACACACAGTGTCTGTATATTTGTGTTAAATGTGTATAAAGGGTCAATTAATTTGAGAAAGAAATGGACTCTGTATATGTGTGACCAACAGTTTTAGAACTGGCTGCTTCGACATGGAAACATGTAGAATTCATGTGCCCTGTTTGTCCATTGGGTTTTTCTCTCTAAACAGGAGAGTTTACTTTTTTTACTTATTTAAAAGAACCAACACTGAAACTGGTCAGAGTGAATGGGTCACATACATTAAAATTGTAGTGCTAAAGTGTATGAAATTAGACCCGTTTCTCTATAAAAAATTCAGTTAGTAATCGGCTGAATCACTGTTCTTCCTACAAGGAAAAAAGCACCACCTATTTTGTTGCTTTGCGATGGGGACGCAAAAACAGACTTAACGGACATCAGGGCACCATGAACATCACACTGTGTGCTGTTTCTTTCATAGGTGGTAATGGCACTTCTCAAATACTGGCCAAAGACTCACAGTCCAAAAGAAGTAATGTTCTTGAATGAGTTAGAAGAAATTTTAGATGTGATTGAACCATCGGAATTTGTCAAGATCATGGAGCCGCTCTTCCGGCAGTTGGCCAAGTGCGTCTCCAGCCCGCACTTCCAGGTACAGGCATGGTTGGAGGGCACTCGGGGAACGCAGGGGCGGCGAACAGCTGCAGGCTGAGCTCCTGTGGAGGTAACTGGAGACAAGTTTCTGGGTGTGGCCATTCATGTACTTCTCATGTGATTTGAAGGTAAACTTCAAGTTTTACTTTAATTGCACTTCAGAATAAGATGCTAAGACTATAATTCTATAAAATATACTTTAGTATCTTGTTCCTATTACTAACAACATTTCTCAATAAGAGCAATTAAAAATGGCTTCTTGCCCTGACCAGTGGCTCAACTGGTTAGAGTGTCATCTCAATACACCAAGGTTTCAGGTTCGATCACCAGTCAGGGCACATACAGGAGTCAGCCAGTGAATACATAAGTAAGTGGAACATGCCTGGCTGGGGGGCTCAGTGGTTGAGCATCAACCCATGCACCAAGAGGTTGCCGTTCAATTCCCATTCAGGTCACATGCCCAGGTTGTGGGCCCCATCTGCAGTGGGGGGCTGCAGGAGGCAGCCAATTGATGTTCTCTCTCATTGATGTTTCTCTCTCTCTCCTTCCTCTCTCTCTAAAAAATCAATAAAGAAAAAATAAATAAGTAGAACAACAAATCAATGTTTCTCTCTCCCTTCTCCCCACTTCCTCTCCCTCTTGCTCTAAAATCAGTAATTTTTTTAAAAATGGCCTGTTTTTAAAACTGTTTTTATGTTCAGCATGCTCCGAAATGCATAAACCCTGTTTTCCACAGCTGACTGAGTAATCAATATTTATAGATACTACGATGATAAAACCTTCAGCTCTGAATTCTCCCCCTCCTTAAGGTTCTTTGTTTCTGACATCATAAAAATTTGTCTCCCATCACCTTTTAGGAAAACTTAATAGCCCTGATTTCTGTCACGATAGAATTCTCAGGCAAGTCACTTTCCACTTTCTTTTCCTGGTTTCCTTCTTAAACCCTCAAGGCTTTCTCAAAGGTTGTCCCAGTGGCTTTATTCAGCCACTCTGTCACTCTGTCCTTTTTTTTTTAATTTTCACCCGAGGATATTTTTTCATTTATCTTCAGATAGAGTGGGAGGGAGAAAGGGAAGAGAGATACATCGATTGACTGCCTCCCACACGACCCTAACCAGGACAAGGGCCCAGGGCCACCCTGTCCTTTTCTGTTGTTGAGCAGACGTTTATTGTAAACTCATCATGAACAAGGTAAAAATCTAGCCACAAAATGAGCAAAATCTCATGGTCTCCAGGCAGTTGGTGACCCAGCAGAAGAGGGAAGATGAGTCAGCACAGCTCCAGGTGACATGTGTACTTGTTACCTCAGCCACTCCCTGTCCATTTATCCCCTGCTGCCCTCAGCCAGTGCCCTCACCTTCCTCGGACCCCTCCTCGTGTGCTCCATGACCACATTTCCCCACGCACACACAGCAGTCCCTGCCCCACTGATGACGTACCAAATGCTTCCTCACACTAGATTGCGAGCCCCTGGTGGCCAGGATGGCTGCCTCGCCTCATTCCCTGCTGAGCGTGTGTCACTGGCAGCAGGCGGCAGGAGGGGACTCATTTGACTTGTGTCCTCAGCATGTAGCCCAATGTCTAGCACAAATGTTGAGTACGTGGTGCCAGTGTTCTTGGTGCACAAGAAACAGTCTGCCTCTTTGTTGAAGTCTCTTCAGAGTTATGGTCTAGGGCCGAGGTTTTCAGCCTTCTTTTTTTTTTTAACTTTTTTTTCTTTATTGATTTTAGAGAGGGAGGAAGAAAGAGGGAGAGGGAGACAGAAACATCGATGAGAGAGAAAATCAACTGGCCCCCTCCTGCATGCCCGCCACTGGGGATCGGGCCCACAACTTGGGCATGTGCTCTGACCGGGAATCAAACTGGCAACCTCTTGGTACATGGGTTGATGTTCAACTAGTGAGCTACACCAGCTGGGCTCAGCCTTTCTTATCTCTTGGCACACATAAACTAATTACTAAAATTCTACAGTACACCAAAAGATGTATTTTTTGACGATCTGCTGAAAAAAAAAATAGGTATAATTTTTATTGATTTGCTGAATAATAATAATAGTGTCTAACCAAGCAGACACAACCTTATTGTGAGATGTAACCAATAAGATGCAACTCTATTACATGATCTATATATTTGTGGTTTAAGACAGGGCATTCACACCAGATGGCTATTGTTGGTGTTCGGTGTTGTCTTTTTTCTTTTATTTGACAATCTAAAGGAAAACAGACAGTGCCCTGACTAAATAATCGGGTATTGCATGTTTTTAAAATTCTTGCAGCACACTGATTGAAAATAGCTGGTCTAGGGTATTTTGAATTTGTAGAAATAGTAATAATTTTCTAATGTAGTAGACTTTATTATCCTACTCACAGGTGTAATAGGAAGGATATTTGCTGAATGATTTCCATCATGACCTGGAATAAAGCATGCATTTCCTGTCTTCCAGGTGGCGGAACGAGCACTGTATTACTGGAACAATGAATACATTATGAGCCTAATCAGTGACAATGCGGCCAAGATCCTGCCCATCATGTTCCCATCCTTGTACCGCAACTCGAAGACCCACTGGAACAAGTAAGCAGGGCTGGCTATCAGCATGTCTGCATGTTTTTATTTATTCATTTTTATTTTATTTCTCAATTACAGTTTGCATTCAGTGTTATTTGTATTAGTATCAGATGTAGCATCTGTGTGTTTTTACATTTGTGTATTCTACTCATAGTTCAAACCAGTTAGGATTGAAATCCAAGTCTGAACTATTGGTTAAGAAACAAGATTTTGATTTCTTATTGGACTTGTAATTGACTAGAAGTGTGGCATTTAATTTGCTTCCTTACCCCTAGTCCAAGCCCACATGTGTTCACACCTGCCATCCTGGTACGTGCCCTCCAGAGGAGTTGAAGGTCCCTGCAGAGTTCACGGGGCTCAGCCCCAGCAGGAGAGCAGTGGCCACCCGGTCCTTGGCCCTCGAGCTCTGCTGTGACTCACCCTGGTGAGCCCTCCTGTGTGACCAGGAACCACCGCTGTGCTCCCTGCTGGAGAGCAGGTGATCTACCGCGGCCTGAGGAGTCTCACATTTGCTCTGTGTCTCCTGGCCTTTCACAGAAGAGGATGAGTGGACTGATTTTCTCCGCATGCTCATCTGAGACCTTACCCTCATCGTGGCAGGCAGAGTAGGTGCTCGTGTTATTTACAGAAACACGGGTGTCAGCTGGCACTTTCTACTCCTCTCATTTTTCTTCTTTCCATCTTCTAGCAGTAAGTCAGAATTTCAAACAGGAAGAGCAGAGCCAGGGCCTCCAGTCCTGCCCCCTCATACAGGCCAGGCCAGCGGCCTCAAGGAGCAGCAGCCCGACCTGCAGTCCGAGCTGGTTTGTGGGTGTTTGCCCACAGCCAACTAGAGCTCCTGGCCAGTTTCCTCCTCTGAAGAGTAGAGGATGTTGGCACCCAGCTCAGTGTTTTGTGATGACCAATCAAGACAGTGTTAGTACACAGGCATACCTCACTTCATTACACTTTTTACAGATGTGTCTATAAATTGAAGGCAACTCGCTCTATAGTGGTGGTCTGGAACCAAACCCGCTGCGTCACCTCGGTGGGCCTGTACACAAAGCACTCTGCTTTGCGGTGACCTTCACCTTGATGTAAAGGTTAATTATAGTGAAGTTAACATGTCATAGCGCCTGACTGCACCCCATGACCACTCACCGCAGTCTTGGAGCCGGAATCATCTTTGTGTAGTCTAGTCATTGTTAGTATGTCAACTTGGAACAACTTACTTGTAGCATTCATTTTGTATTGAGTTTAGTGGGTGATAGCAAAGTTCCTGTGCATGACTGAGCATGCTTCCTGCCCAGGGTAAAGGAAGAAAGGTTCTTTTGTTGTTGCTGTTGTTGTTAATCCTCACCTGAGGATATTTTTCCATTGATTTTTAGATAGAGTGGAGAGGGAGGGACATCAGTGTAAGAGAGACACATCAATTGGTTGCGCATTAGGGGGCCAGGGGTCAAACCTGCAACCCAGCTACGTACCCTTGATCGGGAATCGAACCCGAGACCCTTCAGTCTAAAGACCGATGCTCTTAACTGCTGAATCAAACCGGCCATGGCAGAAAGAAAGGGTTTTTTTAAGTGTTGTCTAAATATGATTTGGGTTTTATTATAAAGTAAATTAAGAAGTAATTATGATTTGAAAGTTTCTATTTTGTTTTGGGTTTTGGTTTAATTACTGTTTTACTGTTGCTCTCAATTTTGTGGGTTGACAAGGCTCTGCTGCACAGTTTCTCTGCCAGTCTCACTAGGGGTCGCTTATATGGCTGCACAGATGGCAGCTGGCACTTGAGTCACCTGAGCCTCCGCTGGGGCACAGAACAGCTGGCCCCCGTGTGTCAGAGCCTGCAGCTCAGTTTGACCAAGCTGCTCTGCGGAGATTTTATTTTCTACCTGCCAGAGCTCACAGGCCTCGTTAAAATTCATTTTCCTGCCTCTGATGAGTAAGATTGAAAGGAAATCGACATTTATAGGAAATAAAGTGTTTCCTATAATGTCCTCTGTAATTAAGTCTATAATTTAGTTCTACTTGTTCAAGCTTCAACATTTTTTATTCAGTTTCTGAGTAAGGTGGCCTTCGGCTGCTGGGAGCCAGGGTGGTGAGCTGAGCGACCCAAGGTCGGGCACGTGCCAGTGAAAGAGGACTCGCGGCTGTGCGGCTGCTAGAAGGGAAGGCGCGAGTGATTCAGAGCAGCAGCTTCTTTGCTTCAAAGCTTAGGGAACTTGCCCTGGCCAGTTTGACTCAGCGTTAGAGTGTCGACCTGCAGAGCAGGTTCGATTCCGGCCAACGGCATGTACCTCAGTTGTGATTCGTCCCCGGTCGTGCAGGAGGCACCCAGTCGATGTGTCCCTTTCACGTTAATGTTTCTATCTCTCTCTTCCTCCCACTCTAGCTGAACAAAAATGGAAAGAAAGCCCTCGGGTGAGGATAAAAATAAATTTAAAATTTTTTAAAATAAATAACTAAAGCTTAGGTAACTTGTAAATGTGGGTCTATTGAAATAGCCGTGTAAGTTTGAACGGAAATAGATTATAGCCAAGGAGGAGGGGGAAGTGGGTAGAAAAGATCACGTTTTCTGAGTTTCAACACAGAGCTTTTTTTATAGGACAATACATGGCTTGATATACAACGCACTGAAACTCTTCATGGAGATGAACCAGAAGCTATTTGATGACTGCACTCAGCAGTTTAAAGCAGAGAAACTGAAGTAAGTGGCCACGGTGGCGGATTGCTCCTTTTTAATATCATCAGCATGGGGACATGGGCTCTTTTCACCTTGATCCCCTAATGCCATGGTGTAGCCTCACTTTCTATAGATAAACTTCTCATCTCTTCTGCACATCCTGTGAGGGAGCTACTCAGTGGGAAGGATGGAAACAGAAGAAGAACTTTTACAAGTGTTTTTAAGAACTGACATTCTTAGACATGTTAAAATTTTAGCTTTTTAAAAATCTGTTTACTCTAAGTCTTGGTTGTTTTTTGTTTTTCGTGTCCCGTACATTGTGACCTCCACTGCGAAGGAGACAAGACTTCGTGACTGCCCACTCAGTATCTTCCCTTTAATGGTTTCTTGGATTTGATTTGTCTCTCTAATACCAATGACATTTTACTGTTTTTCAGAGAGAAGCTAAAAATGAAAGAACGAGAAGAAGCATGGGTTAAAATAGAAAATCTAGCCAAAGCAAACCCCCAGGTACTAAAAAAGAGAGTAACTTGAAAACGTCCAGGGTGTGACTGAATGTTTATAAGTAAGGCCTGTGGCTTCAGCACGGGAAGGAGGGAGATGGCGCTCACTGACACTGTATATGAAAGTACCCGCAATAAAAATACTTTTCAACTTTTGTACAAGTACTCATTTTGCCCCAAAAAGCTTTTACCACAGGATTTTTCTTTTGCTTTTTAAATAAGATATGAAATTGATGAATATACTGTGGTAAAAACAAAACCAGGGTACAGCCTCTATTTGGACCAAGATTGTGGTTTGCTTTCTCTTGTAAATGTCATAGATGCTGTAGCTCAAACTATATTTCCTTCTTTTTAATGTCAAATTCTAAAAGAAAGAAATTAGATTTGGAATAGATTAAGTATAAAGTTTATGTTCTCTTTGCTAAAATTAGATTTCTGTAGGCTGAGCTTTTTGTGGTTAAAAAATTGCCTGACTTCTGCCATGTGAGCAACTGATCCTTTTCCCCATTGCAGTCAAGAGGGCCTGCGAGCTCTGGCAGGTGGCACAGATGCCATCTTCTGGAGCTGCCGGCCTAGAGCCCTGTGCTCGGTACGGAGCATTGACTCGGGCTGGCCCCTGGGGCAGCCGGGCTTGGACCTGGGTCTGGTCTTTGGTGTTCCGTCTGTGAGTCCGGTGACGAGCACAGTCACTGCAAACATCCTGTCGGTCTTCAGTGCCTGCGCCTCCTGAAGAGCATTTGTGTGAATCTTTGCATGTTAAGAATTCTCAGGCTTTCTCCAACTCCCCAGAAAAGAAAAGATTTTACTTTATGAGGAGAGCTACTTAGCTCCCCTGGAGTTGTAATAGGTTCAGTAAGGTGAACTAGATTGTAAGCAGTCTGTTTCCTTTGATGAGAGGCACATATAGGTGATTATTATCTAAGTTGGTGTGTGGGTTTTAAAACTCTCACATTTAATGAAAAGCGACAACATGAACACAGAGTTAAAAGTGTACATTTTACCTACATAATAACATACTGATTTGTGTTCCCTTTGCTAACACGGCGGTCAAGAGACTTGAACCATAGAGAACTGAAGGACATGCTGAAGTATGTCTTGAGTCTACCTAACACAGCCAACCAGCATTAGTCTAACGATGCTTATTCCTTGCCATTACATTGAAAGGCTATTTTAAGATTACTGTGAAACTGCATTAATATTTAATTTAGGTAGATATCTATGGGTATCTGCTTTAAAGGATAGAATTTATGTTGAAAGTAAGGTTAAAATACTGACATTTGTTTTAAAGCACAGTAAAACCATAAATCTGGGCAGGTGCCGGTGCAAAGGGCAGTCAGACAAAGTCCCAGCTAGGCCCGTCAGGACCTAACCCTGACCCTAACCTTACCCTAACCCTAACCATTCTTACACACTCAAAATCAACACCCTGGTAAAACACAACATATGTACAAATGAGAGTCTGGTCTTACTGGTTTCACCTAGAACATAGAAATAACTCCGTGGGAGTTGAATGAACGTCAGCATTACGAAGGGGGTGCTGGGTGACGGTGCTGCCCAGCGTGACTGGTCCCACCGCGGAGCTGCGCCAGGTGTCCCTTCTGAGATGCGTGCTGTTCTGAGCTCTCCATGAGCTTTCTGACATGACATTGCTACTCCCTGTGGCTGCTCTTCTGTAAGTGTCTTGGTGACCAGGGCAGTGTGGAGGGTCTGCCTGCTCTCTGTGTGCTCACTGTGGGGGCCTGCACTCTGGTCTGAGTGCTGTCCTGACTCCTCATCTCTGTGTTGACACCACCTGTGCCTCGACCCAGCAAACCTGTCTGTGTGGAAACGGAAAATACTTCATGGCTAACCTCTCAGCGCTGGAAATTAGGCCTCGGCACTTGCTATAATTCTCTCGAGAGAAAATCTTTTCTGAGTTCTAATCATTGCTTGCCGTTCACAACAAAAGTAAATAATTTGTTTCTTGTCTCTGTAACAAAAATAGTTGGGTTTTGAAAGCTTGGCTCGGGATCTCAAATCTGCCTTTTTGAGAATGTATTTAATAGCTTCCTTTTTAAAGATGGATTCCCAATAATTCACTGTCTGTTTACTGACGTGTGTCGAGAAGTCTTCCAGGCAGTTCCTGTTTTTCACAAAGCAAGGATTTCACGTTCACACAGACGTGCGTGCCCATGGGCCCTGTGGGGCTGGCAAGGAAATGCCCTCGTAGTAGTCGGTCTGTCTGTTCTAACAGGGATGGCAGCTTCAGGGGTATTAATGTCATGCATGATTTAACTTTTAAAATCATGAGATGTTGAAGATAACTTGTTTCCTCATCCACCAAAAGAGGCCATGTGGCATTTGACTGCTTATGTCTCTTTGACTTTCGTGGGGCTCGTGCGAAGTGACTTCTGTGAACTCTAAGTGTAGCTCCACGACCTTGGTTCCTTTATCCTTTGTGAACTTGAGCCTTGATGGAGGTTTCTATCCTAGTAAAGACCCTGTCCTGCCACATGACGTCGATTTTGCTGTGGACATTGCATAGTGCCCTTGTTGACACTTTCTCTGCCCTGGGCCCAGGGAGGACATTCAGGTTCCATTTTCACTCAGGGGAGCCAAAGCTGATGCTGATTCAGCAGCAGTTCCTGTGCTGCCTCTGAGTCTTATGGTTACTGCCATTTCTGTCTGGCCCAGTGGCCATTAGGCCCATAAGGACAAGACGCCATATCATGTCCCCATCTCCCCGTCACCCCTGTGCCCAGCAGGCTGCTGTTTCACTGGGCAGATGGGTGCCTGTTGTGTGTCCCTAATGGAACTCTCCCAGTACAAAGATGAGAACAGGACACAGCCCTCGGGTTTGAGGAGCTTGCGGCCACAAAGGGGCTAGATGGGAGCCCAGAGTTCAGTTCGATCAGTCAGATTGTAACACAGGCTGAGTGATGATGGCGGGAGGCCTGGATCCTGCCTTCAGTACATAAAGAGGTGATGCACCTCTGGGAGGCCATAGTCCAGGGCTTAACCAGTCTTCTTCTGGAAGGGGCTTAAGTCAGAGAGGAGACAGCAAGGAAGCTGAGCCATTCAGCACAGGTGGCCTCTGGGTGATGGAGGAGGGGCTGGCATTGCTCTGTGCCAGGGACAAAGCTGGAGAGGGAACAAAAGTATGGGTTTTGTCCCCAAAAACGTGTGCAGGTGTTAGTGTCACAAAGAGCCAAGAGGCTTAGTCAGACTTGCATTTCAGAATCTTGTTCTGGCAGCAGCGCCAAGGGGACCTGGAGGGCCGGGCACTTAGGAGGAGCGCTGCGGGTCAGGCAGAGGGCACTGAGGGCACCTGTGCCCACTAGTGTTGAAGAAACAGTGAGGGTGTGACTCCCGTGAGTGAGCAGCCATTACAAGGACGGGGGCGTGGAAGGCACAAGTGAACAAGAAATGGCATGTGAGATCCCACAGGACACACGAGACAGGCAAGGGCTGTCGCCAAGGGACAGCAGAGAGGTAGGAAGGGAAGCTTCAGGGATGGTGGTGTTCAGGTTCAGGAGGACAGAAACCGAAAAGCACCACTGCCAGCCTGAGCACAGCCCCATCACAGAGGTGGGAGCTGAAAGCTGGTAGGGAAGAGAAGGGACGCCAGGGTACTAGCTGCTCTTCCTGGAAGCTCACCAGGGTGGGAGGGAGGCCAGAGGGCAGGGGACCCCCACGAGGCAGAATGTGGAGGGTGTGGGATGGAAGGACACCAGCTGCCCCTCACTGCCCCCTTCATGTCTCAGTCCTCATCAGTCACATGGGCCATGGCACCACTTTACGGGTCTTTCCCAAGACAAGCCCCTGGAATAGCACCCAGCTCATAGCAGACTCATGGGTTTCTTCCCTTTATCCTCACCCTCACAGAGAAAGTGGGCACCAGACGCTAACAGTGTCCCTTGGCTGAGTTAACTCTCCCAGCAGCCTTCTGCTCTTATCCTTATGTCATACTCAGGTAAACACAGTCCAAGAGGCCTGTCTGCAATTCATACCAAGCCCAGAGCCCAGGGACAGTGGGGAGTGGCAAGGGAGCTGCTGGGAGGCCTGTGGGGCTGGGCTCTTCAAACAGGAGGCCCTGGACTTCGGGATGCACTGGTCCTCCCTGCAGTCCCAGCTTGGGGCAGCATCTGTGCACTTTGGGTGTGGGCAAAGGATGTGGTCCGTGGAGGGGCTGAAGCAAGTTAGGAAAATGGGGTGCAGGATCTAGGAAGGATGGTGTGAGAGGAAAGGAGGAAAGGGCCTCTGGTCAGCAGGTGGTTGTGAAAGTTGGGAGGTTAGGGGTGGTCTCAGTGGGGAAAAGGCCCCGGTGACCAATCCAGGGCATGCCCTCACTGCTCATATGGAGTCAGGACACCAAAGGCTGTGAAGTGGGTGTCACAACCTGTCTGTCCCCAGCCCCAGAGGCCAGGAGAGTGGAGTGACCACTGAGGCCAGCTCTGCCCTCCCACCCGCATATGACCAGAACTGTAGGGACTGTAGGTGGTCTGCGGCAAGGCCCGGGCGCCAAAGGTAGAGACAGCAGAGGGCCCTGGGGGGCGTCAGTGGGAAGTCCTGCCCGGCCAGGAGGAGACCCTGGTGCCCAGACCCCAGGCACTAACAGAGAGTGATTCCACACTTTGCATTTCAGTACACAGTACATAGTCAAGCGAGCACCGCAAGCATCCCGGTTGCAATGGAGACAGATGGGCCCTTATTTGAAGATGTGCAGATGCTGAGAAAGACAGTGAACGAAGAGGCTCGCCAGGTAAAAGTGCGCAGAGCTCAGCTGTGAGGCGCTCACTGTAGATTTGCTTTGAAAAGCCTATTATGTAGGGGAGGTGCTGTTCAGCAGTCTTCTGTGCGAGCCAAAGTTAAAACTTAAACTTTAGTACCTTGTAGGGGACATTTTATCCATGCATCTTAGTGCTCGATTTGCTAGAAACAGCTTTTAAGGATTAAGTATGTGCCTGCAATTTGTGTCTTCGTTTATCTCAACAGTAATAATCCCCACCCTTAACTGTTCTTTCAGTGTTAACTGGAGCAAAAAGTCAAAAGCTTCGCAGTAACGTCTTGCCGCTCTCTCCCCCCTGCCTCCCTCCAACTTGCTTTGGCCCAGCGAGTCCTGTTAGGCTCTCTTTGCAGTTACTGCCAAGCTCAGCAGCCCAGACACCAGGGTGGAGCCTTGTCTCCCTCCCCATGGAGAACCGCATGGCCTGTGGGGTCTCTGCGGGGCCCAGGCTCTGTCAGGACCACTGCATGTAGTACCCTTGCTCGAGCGGTTTTGTTTCCACTGTGATGGAGATACCTATTTAGACCCCCCACACACACTGGTCCAAAGATAGACGTATTACTGAACTGAGAACACACAGTGTGTGCTGTAAGGAGGGTCAGGCACTGGGCTCCTGCCTATGTGCAGGGAGCCTTTCAGTGAGAGCGTGCCTCCGTTTCTGTTCTGTTCATGGAAGCTGATGTAGTCCTGCTCAGGCTGGGGACTTGGGCCTCTGACTGTGAACTTTAATCCCCTTCGACCAGGGAAAGAGTTTCTAAAGACACCATTACTGGGACTCTGACACATGAAAAGTTAGAGTGGCTGGAACTGCACCAGATACTATGTGCAGATGGTTCGTAAGTGCTACCATTGTTTGGAGCTCTGTTAAACGGGGTTTCCGTCTGTTTGATTAAGTCAAGTGAATTGTGTTCCCCACCTGGTCAGACAGGATCAGACGTTCCCAGAGCACATGCTCAGACCATCTGGAGGGCACTGTCCACCCACAGCCATGCAAGCTGCACATTCAGATGTGGCCACTGGCACCGAGCTGTGCTGGGGCTCAGACTCGGGCACGCCCAGGCCTGCTGTGAGGGAAAGAGTATAAAACATCTCATTCGTCATTTATTTTTGATTTTATGTTGAAATGATAATATTTTGAATATATTAGGTTAAATAAAACATTAAAGTTAATTTCCCCTATTTCTGTTGCTTTTTACTTTTTGACATGGCTACTAGAAAATTTGGAATTACATACGTGACTGTCGTTACTTTTCATTTGGGCAGCCCAGTCTGGACTGTGTTTTTCTTGGTGCTGCAGAAGGAGATGCCCGTGCTGGCCACGGTCACGCCGCTTGGCCAGCCGCCCTTGGCCACAGGTCAAAGTGAGAAGCAGGTGGACGTGTGCTGCTTTCAGCTCATGAAATACCAAAACTGCGGTGGTAAAACTACCCAAGCAAGCGCCAGCAACTCACTTTTACTTCATCCCGCTGAATTCCATAATCTCCTCACAGTTCATGTTTTTATCAGTGAAACAGATCTAATAAAAAGCATAATAATTCTTATATTTTTTTCTATTTGTGGGAGTGTTAATTTTCCTACTTGATTTTTTTTAACTTGGAAGGAACCTGAGGTCCTCTTTCTGATTACCACTTTGATTCTACGGCTTACAGTGTGCTAAGGACAGGACAGCCAGCCTGTCCCCTCAGGCGTCCAGAGGAAGCCAAGTCAGTGCCTCCCCAGTGAGCCTGCCTGGGAACCTGGAGCCACACATTCGTCCCTACAGCGTCAAGAAGGACATGGATGAGCCAGTTCTTTCACATTAACTGTTTTAGGGTTGGAAAAGTTTTCTTTTTGGTACATTCTCTGACTTAATAATTAAAGCTAGGAAAAGAATAAGCTGTGCCCAAAATGTAATGAACATAATACATACTTGTGTAATTCATAGGCATCTTTATGATTTCAGGCCTCCTTGTAGAAGATCGCAAACTTGATCAAGAATGTAAACCAAGATAGCATTGTCCTCCTGTGTAGACCACCTTTGAAAGTCAGCACTGCCTTTGTGTGGCGGCCTGTGCCAAGCAAGGGCGTCTCCTCCTCGGGAGGGCCACCTATATGTGTAATGGGGAGAGATTAATCTACTTGTTTAGTTCCTGATAGAGGGTGTGGTAGACAGGGTGGTTTTTGGAGAACTCCTAACATGTTTGTCCTTATGACCCTTGAAATTAGATTACATGTCACAGTTTTTTGTATAATTGACATTCTTACAAAAATTATTCCCCCACCCTTACCTTTAAATTTCTGGGGATCACATTTCAGTCTTGGAGGACTCGAAGTCATTAAAGTATCAGCTCTCCCCAAACTGACGCAATCTGAAGCAGAATCCCAGCAGGCTTTTTTTTTTTTTCTTCAAAGAAATTGACACTGATTCTAAAATTCATATGGAAATACAGAGGACCTGGAATAGCCAAAATTATGCCACAAAAAGAATCAAGTTGAAAGATTAACACTCCCCAATTTCAAGACTTATTATGGATTTCTGTGGATCAGTTGAAACCCCGTACCCCCAATCTCAGCCTATCTAGATGGAGATATTTATAGTGCAGTCTCTGAGGAGTAATATTTGGTGTGGGAGACCCTTCTTAATTTGAAAATGTTTAGAGTCATATTCCTGAAATTCTCAAATCATTAAAGCAAAGAGAAGATACCGAGATTCAGGGGAAAAAATGTGTTTGTGTAATTTGGAGACCAAATTTGACATAACAAGCTTTTTAGCTAAAAATTAAGTCTTTAGTATTTCCAGTGCCCTTTTAATTTTATTTTCAGCTAATTTTACTTTTCCAAAATAATTCCACATTTCTTTAAAAATGACTCGAGTGCTGGCTCAGAACGAGACTGGTGAGGTGAACGAGAGTATGGCAGGAGGGGGTGGGGAGGGGGCCCTCAGGCCGTGGAATGGAGCTGGTTGGAACTGGAGAAATTCAGATGCATGTTTACCTGTCAGAACCATATTTGCCTTTCTTTTGAGAAACTTGTATAACCCTATAGAGAACATCCTAAGAAAACTAGTAAATTTCATGTGAAAGACGTTTCTGTCAGAGACATTTAAAATGTTTACAATTCTCGTTTTTAGCAGTCGGTCGGGAGAAAAGCAGTGCCAGCCAGGAAGGTGTAGACAGACGCGAGGTGGGAAGTAAAGGTATTCTTTACTCACTCTGTAGCGTGTGTTAAGGCTTTTCTGCTTAGGAAAAGAAGTGACAGGCTGATGTGCACATGAAGTATTTTCCCTGTCATTCCAGCTTGTGATTGATGGTGAAGACCAAGAAATCGGGTCCGTTAAGAGAAGTTTATTAGTTCTCTCCTAATTTAAGTAGTAAAAACATGCAGTTCTGTATGTCCAACCCCCGGTGTTGTACCACTCACTGTATAAGTTAGTCTCTTAGATCTGCCATTATGCTGCAGAACAGGCCGTTTCTCTCTGGCTTGCACCCGCAGCCGAGATGTCAGTCATGGCTCTGTCTGTCTTGTCTATTCTGTGTGTCTTGTCCATTCCACCCACTGCCGGCATGTCCACCAGCACGAGCCCTCCACCAGGTGTTGCTCACTTAGGTGACGTCTGCATGGTGTCTTGTGCTCTCCTCCTGTTTCTCTGACTCCTCCCACCCCCGGCTCCCCCCAGTGGTTTGTGGTTAGCCTCTGCTTCACACACCTATTTAAAGCGCCTGCGCAGAGTGGCTCCACTGTGCCCGCCCCTCTGCCCTCTCGGGCTTGGGCTGCACTCCCAGTCTGCTCCTGCCAGCTCCAGCACCACGGCTTTGCTGTTGCCTTTTTCTAGTAAAGCATTCTCTTCGGAACGCCTGTCTCAACGGTCGTGAAACACTTCAGGTACATAAAGTCTTGGTTTGGTTTGGCTGCGCTTTGCTTTCTTTTACAGCTCACCCTGAAATGGGCATAAAACTCAGGGTAGAATTTCCCCGAGTTTCCCAAGGGTCGAAGGCAAATCCGCTTCACAAACGAAAGCACTCAAACGTACAAGTACTGAGACCACGACAGGCTGGTGCCCCTCACAGTCCCCTGACGAGCATGGCTTTTCTTAGCTGTCTTACACCAGTTTCCAGGGGAAAATCGAAGCTCCTGCCTTTACCATGAATGGGTGTTAATGTTCAAATAACATTTTAGAATCATCTTAAAATGATGTCACACAAAATTCTCTCTAAACCTTGACATTATTGCTGTTTCCGTAGATAAATTTGCAAAGAACCTTAAGTAAAGTATTAGCTGTAAAAAATGTGAACTTTTCATGTATGACTTCTGCAGGTCCTTGAATTTTTTATTAAAGCAAAGTGTACTTGACAGACAGTACCACAGTTAGGGATCTGGACACCATGAGGTGTTTCACCGTTATGTGCCCATTGTCAAATGATCGACTTAAAACAAATTTCCTCTGGTAGGTGCTTGTTCACCACCAGAGTAACTTACCCTCTGTAAACACTGTCTTCTTTTTGATGGAGACACGGACAGGAAGGACGGCTTGGTTCAGGTTCCGGTTTCCAGTCAACAGTCTTCCATACATACACGTTTGGATGAGATAGATGGCTTGTCGTGTTTCCTGGACGCTGCTGTTAGCACGTCAGCCCTGAGCCATCTGTCTGATTTGTTCATAGGAATGGAAACAGGCCCCTTGCTTTGCAGACAGTTCTCCAAATTCTCATGCAAAAGCAGGATTCACTTAATTTTTTTTTTTAAGTAAAACCCAAATGTCGTAAATTTCAGGAAGAGAATGGATAGAAAAGAGTCTTTTAATTTTTGTACAGTTAATGTTAGGAAATTTTATGTAAATAAATAATAATAGTTTATCTGAGTTCTAGAGGGGTTTTTCCCCCGTACATGACCCATTTAATACCTCTTAAAGTATCTTTTTTCAAATTTGATAGATGTTTGAGACTTTTTTTGCTTTAAATTCAGTTTAAAGTATTTTTTCATTCATTTTTATTTACCTACAAAGAAAATTTCTACTTTCTGAAATGCTTCTGGAATGGACAGAGCCATAGAATGGCTTTGAGGACGTTTTATCAAATAGGGGCTTTTACAGTTTATGAGGTTGACTAAAACTGGTGGATTTGCAGAATAGAAGTACTGAGCACTCTGCAAAACTACCCATTTTAGCAGACAGCACTGTGCACACGTGCTCACTGGGACAGACGTGACATCTGGGGGTGATTACCGCGGGAGACAGACCTTGCCTCTGTTGTCCCTTAGCATTCGGGGCCCCAGGGTGCTCTTCCTCAGCTGTCCTGTACATGGAGCAGACGCGCTCGCTGTGGGGACAGCACAGTCCATAGCCAACGCCACTGCGTTTGTAATTCCAGGCACAGAAGGACCTGAAGAAGGACCGGGCTCTGGTGCGCCGCAAGTCCGAGCTGCCTCAGGACCCCCACACCAAGAACGCCGTGGAGGCTCACTGCAGAGCCGACCAGCTGCTGTCCCAGGACGGCCGCTAGCCCCCGCCGTCGGCTCGGTCCTGGATTCTATAGAAACATACTTTCGTGCCATACAAATCAGTTACACTCAGAGTCCGAGCTTTCTTCGCCCCCGTCCTGTAGGCAGTAACGCACTCCCGCCCCAGCTCGAGATTAGGAGTTCAAACAATGGTGACTCAGACCCAGGCAGAGCTGGCCACAGCGTCCCTGTCGAGGCCCCAAACATGACAGTGTCCCAAAGTCAGAGCTAAGGCAAGCACCCTGGTCATCACCTTTACATTCTACCCAAATGGAATTGATCATTTAAAATAGGTGGTTCTAAGAGAATATCAATGTTTTTCAAATCAAAGGAACACCTTTAAAAAGTACTTCATATCTTTAAGACTTTACCACCTTTGACATTGTTTCCACATGATTGTTTACATCAGCAGTTTCTTTCTGTTTTGGTTTTTTTCTTCCCATTGAAATGGTTTTTTGCTGTCATCATTCTAACACAGGAAAGGGGACGCGACAATCCTCAGCCGCTGTTTTCCCTGAGGTACCCTTCACTTTGAGGAACGACACGTACACCGTGTCCGACTTCTTGTGGATTTCTAAAGCCATATTTGCCAGTCGGTGGTCCAGCACCAGGACTCCTGGAGTGAGTGCATAGGAGACATCTCTTTACAGGAGCCTTTTCTGTCTCCCTTGGCTAGAATTGGGGTTTTTTAAAACGTTGTGTTCATTTTTGGGTTTGCAGAATTTTTTTTCTGTACTTACACATTGTTGCCCTTTAACTAGGCTCTTGAATTAATAAAATTAGAGTCTCTGAGAATTCCACACTTTGCAGAAAGCTAGAATGAGAACGTTTTGAGTTCAGCCAGTTCTTGGCAGAATGCAAACTGCGGCTGCCTTTGGGCAAAAGTCACAACAATACCCCCATGCTGGCGTGACATTCATTATTGCTGTGACGTGGTTCTAAGAGCTTGGAGAGACAGGATGACTTCAGATGAGTCCTTATGTTGAAAGGAGCACATGTAGTATGCACCTCGTAAGGAAAATACAGTGTCTGAGTTTTCATCAAATGCTGCTATCTATTTCCCAGACTTCCTTGCATGTGTTGAGCTTCTTGTTTTTGATGGAATAGCACGAGGAAAAAGTCTTTAAACTTAGTGCTTTGTATGTTCTTTATTTCTCTCAGGGTGGCCAGTATCTTGACTTATTTATCCTGCTTGAAAGCTATTTGAGATGTGTACTGCTATTCTAAACAAGTGATTCTAGTTTTTTGTTTTGGAGTTTTTTTGTCTCCAGCATAAGATTATATAACTTAATGTTAAATGTCTTCATGCATAAAGATAAAACGTGGCTTCTTTTAGGATGTCTTCTAATTGAGGTCTTGGTATCCACTCAAACGTCAAAGCAGACATCGTTCTCTGCCACTTAAATCCACAGACGATGTGTATGTCCTGTGTCTTGGAGGAAACTCCCCAGGGGGAGGGGACTTTGTGTGAAGCCCACGTGCTGAATTAAGAGTGCCCAGCCAGCCAAAAGTGGAAACCCGCTTTGTGAGCAGACACACTTCCTGAGAAACTTGATGAGTATATATCCATTTTACCATTATGAAATTTACCATTTTAAAAAATTTAGATGCCTTCTCCTTTTGAGGGAAAAAGGGTGCTTTTTATTGTATAAAGCAGCGTCTTACGTATTTTGATATACCATTGTTTGAACTTCCGTCTTTGGCTGGCAGATGCTCAGATATCCTTGATTTTGGATGTTCAGTATGTTTGTGAGAGAGCTTTCTGGAAGACTCTTTTGCCCTAGGAAAAAAGCAAAATTTCAGTGTTTGAGTGATTGTGTGAAATTCATGGTTTAAGAACATCTTTTGTCTAGGTTTTATTTCTGCTCTTTATTGAAGACAAACATTCACCAAAAAGGGAAAAACAGTTTTGAGAGAAACTAATTTTCTTTGACAAGAGTATTATTTAATATTTTGGCCTATTAAGGTTTTCCTAGTTAGTATTCAGATTCCCTGTGCTAATTGTTCAACTTATATATTATTATATAGACACATTGTTTATTCCGTACCAAACTGATTTCAAACGTACTACATCAAAACTAAACTGGTGACTGTTTTTCTTCATAAAGTTCTGCATTTGGCATCCTCACTCTTCACAGAATGTATCTGTACATCAGAAATGTCACTATTCCGAGTGTCTTTTTAGTGTGGCTTTAGTATGGCTTCCTTTTACTATTGTACATACATTGTATCTTTGTTTTATGGTAATAAGTAATAAAAATGTAGACATCATATTTTGTACAAAATGTCCTATGTACAGAATAAAAAAGTTCATAGAAACAGCAAAAGTAGGTAAGTGGCACAATTATTTTTCTTTAGAAAATATCTGTAACTTTATGCTTTAGTGAAATGTTAAGTACCTACATATTTTTTAACATTTTGTAACTCAAAACTTTTTGTTTTGACATTGTTTATGAAGAGAAACTTCATACACTTGCCATTTAATATGCTCTTTTATCTAATTTTAAAAAACTCTAAAAATGGTGTATTATATGGACTAAATAAAGAACATGTGAATTTTACTGCTCATCATGAAACTAAATGTAGCCATGGTGTTGGGCCAGCTGGTTCTGCCCGTGATTGAGTCACTGTTAGGGACGGGCGGGTGTCCCTGTGCGGCCGGCCGGAGCCAGGTCCTTCCCCAGCGTTCCGTGAGCTCGCTTTAATTCTCTGAAGGGAAAGGGAAAGGTGTCTTTATATCCACCATCGCACTTGTTAAATAGGCAAATGTGGATCGAAACACAGTTTGTGGAAATGGAATTAATTGAGCCCTGATTGTGTTTTAAATGATTCTTGAAAAGCCGTTAATGTCTTGGAAATAGAGTAGAATTGCTGAGAGAATGAACGTGGGGTGTAGGCATCCACCCCTGCCCAGCGCAGCCCACTGTCCTCACAGTGCTGTTACTGAGAAGTCGCCAGGATCCTGGGATAGAGATTTCCTCACCTCTCCGTGGTTGCACTTGATCAAACATTCCAGAAGGTGGGTTGTGACCTGTGCTCCTTAGTGTCCTTGTCTATCAGATGGTGTTTGTGACTCCCTTTCACGTTGGAAGAGTCACTGTGGGAGCCGGGGTGCAGTGAAGAAACCGAGCTCCAGGCAGCAGGTGGCCCTGGGACCTGCCCAGTGTCTGGCCTGGGCGTCTGGTAACCTTGTGGGGTAGTTTGGAGAACCACACAGTCCCTGCTTCCCCCTGGGGGCAGGTACATTGCTCAGGAGACCCTTCCAAGCTGCTGCGGCTCCCACTGTTGCTGTTTCCTCAGACTAGGTGTTCCTCATCTCCCACCTTGAAATTGGAGGAAGCCGCTGTGTTTAGTAACTTCTTCCGCTCAAAAATTCTTGACAGCCCTGGCCGGTTTGGCTCAGCTGTTAGAGCATCAGCCCGCGGACCAGTGAGTCTCGGGTTCAATTCCTGTCAAGGGCATGTACCTCGGTTTCGGTTCGTCCCTGGCCCTGGTCAGGTCTTGCAGGAAGCAACCAGTCAGTGTGTGTCTATCACATCAATGTTTCTCTCTCTCTCTCTCTCCCCCTTCCTCCCACTCTATCTAATGATAAATGGAAAAATATTCTCGGGTGAAGAATTAAAAAAATAATTCTTGAGAGAACTTAGAAGCACGCTGCGATTTAAGGCCAGCTTCTTGTAATAAGAGGCCTGGAAGCGAAGCGGGACCACGAACACATGAAGGGCCCCAGGACTGCTGGAGAGAGGCCTGGGACCTGCAGTATCAGGGGGTGGCCATGAATCCTGGGCAGGGGCTTCTGACCCTGCGCTTCTAGAAAAACCTCAGAAACCATCTCGTCCAGTGGCCAGCACCCACACCTCAGAAGCTGCTGTTTGTATTTAAAGTACATCCTGTAACATTTAACTACTTAAAAAAAAATTCAGACATGTTATACCACATTTAAACACTTTGGAGACCAGCAACTCATTAGCTTCTGTTTTCATTAACTTTACTAATATGAACCTATGAATTTATCAAAACTTCCACTCTTATTTGTTTATTTTGTTAATCCTCACCCAAGGATATTTTTCCATCGATTTTTGAGACAGAGTGCAAGGGTGGAAGTGGGGTGGTGAGAGAAAGAGAGAAAAACTCAATTGGTTGCCTCCCACACAACCCTGACTGGGGGTAGGATCGAATCTGTGACCTTTCAGTCTGCAGGCTGATGCTGTAACCACTGAGCAACCAGCCAGGGCTCTTGTTTAATAGATGTGGTTTTAGCCCAGTCGGTGTGGCTCAGTGGTTGAGCGTCGACCCACGCACCAAGAGGTCTTCGGTTCAATTCCCAGTCAGGGCACATGCCCAGGTTGTGAGCCCAATCCCCAGTGAGGGGCATGCAGGAGGCGGCCAATCAGTGTTCTCTCATTGATGTTTCTTTCTATGTCTCCCTCTCTAAAATCAATAAAGAAAAACTATTAAAAAATTTTTAAATAGAAGTGGTTTTAACATAAGATTTTTGGGGGTTGGAGGTGGAATGGATCCCACTACCACAAAGTTTGAAATCCACTGAGATTAACATGTTTTTAGAGAAGTTCCTAGAAGCAAAGAGACAAGTATCCCACACACACTCTGGCAGGCTCTCTCCTGTTTTTCTGCTTACAAAAGCAGTAAGTGAATTCCATAGAACAGGAGTGGGGAGTAGGGTAAACTCGAATTCATTTTTTCTGCCCAAGGCTTTTCCTGATCATATCCAGTTCCCGGTAAAGGTGGCCTAGGTTACTCCTGTGGGCCTTTTAGAAATATGGTTACAGCCCAGCTGGACTGAGCGACACCCCATGGACTCAGAGGTCCTGGTTCAATTCCTGGTCAGTGCACATGCCCAGGTTGTAGGCTCGATCCCCAGTGGGGGGCGTGCGGGAGGCAGCTGATCAATGTTTCTCTCCCACATTGGTGTTTCTCTCTCTCCCTTCTTCACTCTCTATAAAATCAATAAAATCTTTTTTTTTTTTTTAGTAAAAATACAGTTACATACGAGCTGGAGCTGATCTAGGCTTTGGTTTGTGGATTTGTATAGGGTTACAAGTCAAGTGCATGAGTTTCTTGACCCATCTGCTCCCGTTTCACTGAGACACGGACAGGTCTGCAGGTGCAGGGTGTGCTGTGCTGCGAAGCCAGATGCGCTCGCCGCTCCTCCGGCACAGAGGATGGCCTGGCGGGCGGGGACGTGCTGGTGGGTTTAGTGACAACATACTGTGACATGGTGACAGGTTCAGTTAACATCCATCCCATGTAATGACCAAAGACATCTCAATTCCTGTAACAAAAGCAGCCAATAGCAGACAGTTTTGGCGACCTTGGCACAGACAGGATGGAAGGAGAGCTGTGTGGGCCATGACGGCCTTCACCCTGGACTCCCCTAGAATTATATATGTGTCTCTCTTCTGCAGGAAGTAGCTTTCATCAAATGGGTGTGTGTCCCAGAAGTTTCTAGTACACTCCCTCTGCCCCGACACCATGATCTGCATGCACGTGCACTATGCGTGGAATGCGGATCCGAGGGAGCAAGGGGCAACGGAGGGCAGATCCAGGCACTAGACTGCAATGGAGCAGTCGGTTTAAGGCTGATCTCTCAGGTGTGGTAGCCTCATTAATCTTTCCTTCTGGCTCCAAGATGCGTCTTGTAGAAATCGGCCTCCATTAGGTGTAAAGGTCGGGACACCTGGCCAGTGATGGCACCATGTCAGGGACCCTTCCCTCCAGGACTTCCTCCTGGAGCCCCAAGTTCCCGAGGCACCTGTTTGCCATAGACTTGGTTAGAGGGTGTTTAGACCTTACTGAAACGGGTTCTTTCATCAGAAGTTGCCCCAGAGTGAGCGTACCATCAAGGGGTGAGAGACCCTGAACAGGAAAGGGGCCTCTTGCAAACCCCCATGTGGGGCACCGTGTGGACCTTGCCACAGACCCACACAATCCGGGCTGACTCCCCCACCCCTACAGCCACATCACTGGCTGGTCTTGTGCTGAAAGCAAATAATACACCAAGTAAAGATTCCTACTGAAGGGTTTTAAGGCTTTCTTTTTCTCAGTGTTGTCAAAGTCCAGATGATTGTAGAGTGATGTTCTTGCTGGAAAATCTAGAGGTTGCTTCTTCCAGAACCGCTGCTTCGTGAGTCTCAAGACTGGAACAAAGAATGAAATCAGAGTGAAGCCTGAACATTGCAGTGATGGGCGGAGGAGAGAAGCTGGCTTTCCGGCAGCCCACACTCAGCCAAGTGCTCCCAGGACGGTCAGTGGGAAGGGGGTTGCCAAGTTCAGGATGGCCTCGAGACCACCCTCTGGTTCAGTAATTCCCTAGAAGGACGTACAGAAGTGAGCAAGGCTGTTCTACTCATGGCTGCGATGTGTGGTGGTGAAAGATACGGATTAAAGTCAGCAGCAGGCCCAGCCGGTGTGGCTCAGTGGTTGAGCATCAACCCCTGCATCAAGAGGTCACAGGTTTGATTCCCGGTCAGGGCACATGCCCAGGTTGTGGGCCCGATCCCCAGTGTGGGGCATGCAGGAGACAGCCAATCGACGTTCTCACTCATCAATGTTTCTATCTCTCTCTCCCTCCTTTCCTCTCTCTCTAAAATCAATAAAGAAAAAAAAAATTTTTAAATAAACTCAGCAGCCAGAAAAGGTATATGGGGCAGGGTCATCCGGGAGAGACCAGGCTCGGAGCTTCCAGTCATCCTCTCGCCATGCAGTGGTGCCAGCCAGGGAAGCATACCCGAGCCCTGGTGTCCAGAGTTTTACTGGGGGTCAGTCACATTTACACAGCTGACCTTAGTGTTCAGACCCACCAAAGGTGGAGCTGATACTGCACGGCCCAACACCCCGTGGGTAAATCCCACTGTTAGTACAGAATCTCCAGCATGGCCCAAGGCCCCAGGTACACAGACACTCGAATGAGGCAGCACATTCCCAGGGCTCGGGTGACCTGCCAGGAGCTGGGAGCAAAGGGCAGAGTGAGTCCTTCACGGCACAGCTGTCCTCCCAGAAGAGGATCCGCAAGAGCAGGGGTATATTAACTGGCTCTGGCGACTGCAAGCAGGGGGCTGGACAGGAGGTGGGGGTTCACATGGGGCCTCTGATCAGAGCTGTTCCCACCACTCGGCCTCGTGCACACAGTGAGAGAGGGCAGAGACTCCAGATAAATTGTGAGACCTACTTTCCAATTAACTGGCTGTGAAAGCAGAAGCTTCCAGAGACGAGACTAATGATTGCTGAGTAGAACAGACCTAAAGATTAGGGGCCACTGTCAATAACTGAGAGGAAACAACTCAAAACCCTGAACAGGCTGAGAGGTGGCATGTATTAATATCAGCATTACATAAATACAGGAACTACACCTTGCTTTATTTCTCCCCCTTCAACTCAAAGCCTGAATGAGGGGAATGCATGCATTGCTCCATAGGGCACCTAGGAGAGTCCGGCTGGCGAAGCACATGTGGGTAATGAGTGGTAACAAGGGACGTCTTTAGGTAACCAGAGTGTCTCCAGATTATCAATCTAGCAACGTAAGAGCCCAGGCAAAGCCTCAGGACTGCATCAAAGGAAACTTCTTGACGTCATTCATTCATAAATACCAAGGGCCCATGGCTAAACTAATTAGTAGCCAAGTAACAGTAACTTTCATCTGCCTCACTGGATTTTTTCTCCAGCCCTTGCAAGACTGCCATGACTATATAGCAAGTTACTTCACCGGTGAGGAGCCCAGGCCCAGGACCGTGGAGGCTCAGCTTAGTAGCAGTGAGCATGTGGACTGAATCTGTATCTCCCAACTCCTGGTCCCTTGCTATGTCAACATGGTGTGGAGGTGAGACCCTAAATCTACTCCACCGGAGTTGACACTGGGGCCATGTGGGATCTCTGATGACCATGCACGGGTCCCCACCACCTGGCTGCTAGCTAGTCAGTGGTAAAGACAGAATCCAAACAGGCCAGCGGGGCCCTAAGATCTTACCTTGCCCGCTGTAAAGCTCTCACTTGTCCCCACATTTATGTATGAAGAAATTAAAACCCAGTGCGTGTTGGCAGACCCTAAGTCAGAACTCCGGTGTCCAGGTTCCCAGAATGTGGTCTTGCTAGTGCTCCATCTTTATCGAGCACCTTGTATGTGCCCGGCTGTGACCAGTGCAGAAACAGGAAGGCCTGGCATCTCTGACTTGCCATGTTGTCCAAAATTTTTAAAGAACAAACAATAAAAAATGTCCTTCCATTCCTCTGTGCCTTATCCCTCAACGCCAGCCAGCCAGCCCCACTCCCCAGAGGTGAGCTGTGTTATCCACCTTGTGCATTTTTTCAGAAATTATTTTTATCTGCTTTTAAGTCAATGTATATATTTTTATTTTTTTTTCTTTATTGATTTTAGAGAGAGAAACATCAACGAGAGAGAACATCAATCGGCCGCCTCCTACGTGCCCCCCACTGGGGATCAGGCCCACAACCTGGGCATGTGCCCTGACTAGGGATTGAACTGGCGACCTCTTGGTACATGGGTCAACGCTCAACCACTGAGCCACACTGGCCAGGCATGTATGTATTTTTAAAGAGTTGCAGTTCCCAAAGACAAAGTCACCTAGCACATTAGAGGCAGAACCTGAGATGTAGGGAGCTGGGGTGAAGGGCCCATGGTCACACACCAGTACAAGCAAGAGTCTGCGTCTAAGAATGGCTCTGACTTGGGCAGGCTTCTGGGTCCTTCTTGCCCCTTGAAACCGTGCTCTTCCCAGTGTCCCCTTGTGTTTGTGACACACTCTCCCTCCCCCACTCCTACCTCTTCCTTCCCATTACTTCTCTCTTCCTAAGTCATTTAATAATCACCTACCAGAGTGTTGCCATATTTGAATCAGAGGGGGGAGGACCTTAAAGATGGAGTTCAGTTCCCACACTTTGCAGCTGGGGAAACTGAAGCCCAGAAAGTCTCCACCATGCTCAGATTTCTAAGTCAGCCTGTGCTCCGCTGTTCCCTTTTCCCGCCTCTGCCTGCCCAACTCCTCCTGCCTTTGCACCCTGTAATTGGAGGAATCAAAACACTCACCTGATCAGTCTGCGCCCTGCCTAGCAACCCCTCAAGAGTCAACATTGGTCCTGCTACCTTCCCTAATGTCCTGTGACAATCTTACCCATGAGCCTTCCAACCTGCTGTCGCTCCGCACCCTGGCTTGGTTACTGGCTATCCATCAGTCTTTTTTTTTTAATCCTCATCCGAGGACATTTTTCCATTTTTTGTACAGACAGAGTGGGAGGGAGGGAGAGAGAGGAAGAGAGAGAGAGAAACATCGATGTGAAAGGGACGCATCGAGTGGTCGCCACCCACACAACCCCAACTGGGGTGGGGGACAAACTGCAACCGAGGTACATGCCCTTAGCGGGAACCGAACCCGGGCCTCTCCGGACCTCAGGTGGACGCTCTAACCGCTGAGCCAAACCGGCCAGGGCTATCCATCAGTCTTGATGCTCCATCCCGAGGCACTCACAGCTTCTCCCTCATCTCCAACTTCACGGTGTCCCCTTCTAGACTGTGAGCTCCATAGAACACTGCTTGGGCTCTTGTGGTTCACCACAGTCTCCAGTGTCTGGCACAGCACTCCATTTCTTCACCCCAAGCACAAAGGCTCAATGGTGTTTGATGGAAGGATGAACAAGCTCCTGAAGAGGGAAGAGCGACCCCAGTAGGGAGGCGTGCAATCAGCAGTTGTATGCAGCCCTGGCCAGTTTGGCTCAGCAGTAGAGCACCAGCCCCTCTAACCAGGGGTCTCGGGTTTGATCAGGGTCAAGGACACATACCTTAGTTGCAGTTCAATCCCCGGCCCTGACTAGGGTTGTGCAGGAGGCAGCCAATTGATGTCTCTCTCTCCCATCCATGTCTCTCTCCCTCCCTCTCTCTAAAACTCAATGAGAAAAATATCCTTGGATGAGGATTAACAAACAAACAAACAAACACAAAAAAAAGAGTTATGTGCAGGTAATAGCAAGTACTCCAGCAGGAATACTGAGGCGCGTGCAGACAGTAATTGGGAGAAACAAAGTTAGCATAGTCTCTGCGGTCTAATAAGCACACCTTTGAACACCTGCGCCCGCCCTGCGCTGACAAGGAGCACAGACCGGCAGGGCCCTGAGAGTCCCGTGGGGCGCTCAGCCCTTGTGTCTCGTGAAAGCCTCTCCCACCCCCAAATCCACAGAAGCACCCACACAGCCTATTCTGCATATACTTCGAAGGGGTGGCAGCCCCCAGAAGCCCAGCAAGGCCCACGGCTTAAACAGCCCCAGTCTGGGTGGAACGGGAACCAGCAGATGAGTGCGTGGAAGGCGAGGCAGCCCAAGACAGGAGTGGGACGGATCCGAGGGCTTCCGAAGCCGCGGGGACGGGCTTGGAGGCAGGGAAGGGAGGGCGGAGGGGGCCCCCGGGTCTGCGTTATGAAACTTGTCCCACGCTCCACGCAACAGGAAGCCGAGCAAAGGTTTCAGGGCGAAAAGCGCCATAAACTGAAAGGTGGACTCAGAAAGATGACGCAAGCGGAGCGCCAGGCGGCGCCAATACGCACCGCCCCATCCCTGCCCGGTGCATTGTGGGACTTGGAGTCATCCGCCGGACCTCGGGTCTCGCGAGCGAGCGAAATTCACGCGGATGATAGATTGAGTGGGCTGACAACACTTCCCCACCTCGGCGCAAAGTCCCGCCCCCTAGCCAGGATGGGCCAATCCCAAAGCCTCCCGCTCCTGGCCGCAGAGATTGGTTCAGGAGATCACATGACCAATATAGACACGTGACCTTGGCGACTCCCACCCCTTTGCCCTAGGCACGTGACTAAGACGGCGGCGGCCTTGAAACCTGGTTTCATCTGCGGAAGGGCTGGAGAGACCCAGACCCCAAGCGGGGTTCAGGACCGTGAGCTCCGCTCTCCCATACGGCCCCCCGGGGCCTTCTGCAGAAAGGTCTGGGCACTAAGTAAGGAGTCGCCTGCTGCGTCCTGGTCTTATCGCAAAGTGGCCTGGGCCTCAGTTCCCCGGCTGTGACGTGGGCACGGTGTTGCACGGAGACCAAGGTGACCCTGAAACCGGACAGTGGAATGGGTCCCTGCCGCCTGTCACTACTTGAGCCATTGAGCAGAGACCAGGTTGAATGTATGTGCGCGGTTATCCCAGTACTGCCGGCGCTAAGGGAGAGCAGTGGGTCCTTCCTGCTTTCTGAAAATCCTGTCTGACAACCCTTGTCCTGTATTTGGGGGCATTATTGCTAGGCTGTGTTAAGTCACTCCCTTTGATTTGTTCTTTGATCTGTACTTTGTTGTGATTCCCCTCAAACCCCTTCTTTCCCCAGAGTGCTGTACACCCCACCACCCACCTGGGGCCCAGGGTGCCCTTGTTCCTCCCCATCGCTGTCTGGTCCAACAGCAGGCCTGTTGCTCTGCCTTCCACCTGTGGCTCTCACCTGGGCTCCAGGCGTCATAAACACAGGTCCGAGGCTTCAGCTCTCAGCCCAATGGCTCCCCATCTCACTTAGAGGGCCAAACGTCATTGGCCGTAGGCCTGAGTGATCTGGTCCTTGGTTCTCCCTTCAAACTCATCTATTTCTGCCCCTGGGCTTGCAGATTTTCTGATGTCCCCCAGTGACACATGGCACACCTTAGCCAGAGGGTCTTTCCCTCTTTCCAGGACGTTCTTTCTCTAGGGTCCTAAAGGGCTGGCCCCTTCAATAAGTCAGACCTCTGCTCAAGTGTGGCTCTATAAATAGGACCTCTTCCACCATCTTCTCCAAAACACTCCTTTACTGATCGCCCCTTTTTACTCCCGGGCATGCTTCCCTGTGCGACACTCATGTGTGCTGCTTGTTCATAGTCTGTACCCCCAGCTGGAATGTGATTCCACGCAGTCCAGGACGTTGTCTGGTTAATCTTGCCTGTGTCCCCGCTTGAAACTGCGTCCTGCTCCAAGTAGGTGTGGAATAAACCTTTGGGTCAGACGTAAGTAAACAGTACTCCTGTCCAGGTGAATTGCAGGGTGATTATAAAAGAATAGAACTTAAGCCCTAGATGGTTTGCCTCAGCAGTTAGAGCATCAGCCCGTGGACCCAGTTCCAGGTTCCATTCCGGTCAAGGCACGAACCTCAGTTGCGTTTCCTCCTAGGCCCTGGTCAGGGTCGTGTGAGAGGCACCCAGTCAATGTGTCTTTCTCAAAACACATTAATGTTTCTCTCTCTCTCCCTCCCACTCTATCTAAAAAGATAAGTAGAATAATATCCTTGGGTGAGGATTTTTTTAAAAAGGAATAGAACTTAAAAAAAAAAAAGATCATTCGGCAATACAAATACATCAAAGCCAATTAATAAACAGTCCTGGCTTATTCCTGTGACATTACAGACTTGCACTAAGCACCCCTCATGTCACGCGCACTCCATTCGTGGTCTAATCCTTCTCGGGCCTTTGCAGTTTATTGCCATCCGTGGTCTAAGTGGTAGCCACAATGTACCCCTTCATTCCTCAAGACTTAGAAGAGGTGTCGCTTGAAGCTCTTGATGTACCTTCACAAAGTCACTTCATGGGACAGCTGAGGATTTGGGAAGCCACGTGTTGTGGGTTGAATTATGTCCCCCAAAATGTTGAAGTCCTAACCCCTGGTACCTGTAAGCATGACCTTATTTGGAAATGGGGTCTTTGCAGATGTAATGAAGACACTATTCTAAATTAGTGCAGGCCCTAAATCCAACGACTGGTGTTCTTATAAGGGGGAATTTGGACCCTGATACACAGACCCACATAGGAAGGAAGCACCTCCAGCCAAGGACACCAAGACTGCTGGCAACGCCAGGAGCTGGAGACAGGCCTGAGACAGATTCTCCCTGTCTCAGGAAGGAATCAGCCCTACCTGGATTTCAGATGCCTACCCTTCAGAACTGTGCAAGGGTAATTTTCTGTCATCTGAGCCACCTGTTTTGGGTAACTTGCTACAGTGGCCCTAGAGGATTAAAGCACTGCTGTCCCAGAGACAACTTAACCAGGAGCCCAAATCCTGCACCACGGGAGCTTCAGGACTGGGGGATGGACGGGAACTAGGGCTCCCTCTGCCAGAAAATGAAGTTGTCTCAAACTTCCTATGGCTGTGGGGTAAACCACTCCACTAGCTAGTCTGTCGCTGTGTCCTCCACAAGACAGCAGGCCAAACCCGTGTCTCTGATGTGGCACAGACTTGCAGCACATCCCTCGTGTGCAGTGACAACATGCTGATTTCAGTGCCCGATGCAGCATCACGTGACCCACTTTTATACTGAAGTGGCATATAGCCTTAAATATGTTTTTATTGATTTTAGAGAGAGAGGAACATTGATTGGTTGTCTCCCCTACACGCCCCAACTGGGGAATGAACCCAGAACCTAGATATGTACCCTGGCTGGGATTAAACCTGCAGCCTTTGGTGTACAGGGCGACACTCCGACCACCTGAGCCACCCGACCAGGGCTGGGCTCATTATTTTATTAGAAAATTTGAAAAGAAATCAGTCCCCTTATTAAATAGGTACTGCATGTTTTAAAAAGTTTTGGAGCACACCAGTGTGCATGGCACAATGGTTGAAAATCATTGTCCTAGCAAATACTACTAGGAATAAATGACATTTCAAAACGATAAAGGGATCAGTTCATGTAAAGGACATAACAATGCCTTATGTTTATGCATCTGATAACAGCTTTAAAATACATGGAGCAGCCCTGGCCGGTTTGACTCAGTGGTTAGAGCATCGGCCCGTGGACCAATGAGTTTCGGGTTTGATTCTGGTCAAGGGCAGGTACTTCAGTTGTGGTTTGTCCTGGGTTCCGGTTGGGGTCGTGTGGGAGGCAACCAGTCGATGTGTTCCTCTTATTTCAATGTTTCTCTCCCTTTCCCTCTCTTCCTCTCTCTCCCTTTCACTCTATCCGAATAAAAATGGAAGAGAATCCTTGGGTGAGGACTAAAATAAATAAATAAAGTAAAATACATGGAGCAGCCCTGGCTGGTTTGGCTTAGCATTGATGCTCAGACCAGAGGGTCGCGGGTTGGACTCCTGGTCAAGGGCATGTACCTGGGTTACAGGTTCGATCCTCACGCAGGAGGCAATCAAGCGATGTGTCTCACTCACATTGGCGTTTCTCTCTCTCACTCCCTCCCTTCCACTCTATCTTTTTAAAAAATCAATGGAAAAATATCTTCTGGTGAGGATTTAAAAAAACAAAAAACATGGAGCAAAAACGGATCTACCTCTCTCTCTGCAAGGAGAGAGAGAGATGCTCCATGGTACTCTGGAAGTTCAATGACTCAGTAATCGATAGAACAGGTGAGTAGACAATCAGTAAGGATGTGGAGGCCTCGGAAAGTCCTTTCAATGTGGCCTAATTGGCATTTCCTAGAATACTCCACACAACGGCTGCAGAAAGCTTCCTAAGGTGAGGAGTCATCATGGAGAGATGTATTGAATGTCACAGGGCCGGGAGCATCGATAGAACACGGCTGCCTCTGAAGGCTGAGCATTGGGCCCTCCAACCTTCAGGGGTTGAAAAGAGGAGAGGGTCCAACAGAGGAAATGGAGAAGGAGCCATATGCTGAGGAAGGTCAGTAGAGCCAGGCCGCCAAAAGCCGGGTGAAGGGATGTTTAGAGGGGGTGCCCCGCTGTGTCAGCGCTGTCCAACAGTCAGCAAGGTGAAAACAGAGCTGGTCGCTGGGTTTGGCCACAGGAGCGTTGCCCAGGAACGTGGGGGTGGGCTTGGAGCACCCATCAGTATGTTGAAGACGGGCGAGAGGCAGTCCCCCATGGAGACTCATTTTCAAAGAGTTTTGCTGAAAAGGGCAGCAAGAGATGGAGAGGGCCTGGCAGAAAGGTCTGGCAGGATTTTTTTTTTAAATCCTCACCCAAGGACATTTTTGCATTTATCTTGAGATAGGGAGAGAGTGAGGAAGAGAGAGAAACATCCATGTGAGAGAGACACATCGACTGGCGGCCAGCCACATGACCCCAAACAGGGCCAGGGACAAACTGCAACCGAGGTCCGTGGCCTTAGCGGGAACCAAACCCGAGACTCTGGTCTGCGGGGCCCACGCTCTAACCACTGAGCAAACTGCCCAGGGCTCTTTATTCTTTTTAAAGAAGGGATGCACTGGAATAGGTTGGCACCACCGGGAAGAAGTTAGGAGAGGGAGGGAGGGAACGTCTGTGAGCAGGGGGAGAATTTCAGAGGTGATGTTCATCCTCGGGTCGGAATGGGGTCCAGCGCACCCAGGGCGCGCGCAGTGGCCTTGACTGGGCACACAGTTCTTATGTAAGAGAAGGGGCCAGGGCACTGTTAGGGGTTCAGAGGGCCCTTACCAATGGGCGGGCGCTGGGACGCAGGCTGAGCCACGGGCTGGCATTGCTTGCCCTGGGACCCTGGACGAGGGACTCAGGTGACCTTGGGAAGGTGAGCCAGATGAAGCCACGGAGATGGATAGGGAAGCGGCTGGGGAGGTGCCTCCTGCAGCGGGGGGGAGGTTCCACTGTGCACGTGCTCCTCCTCTGCGCCACCAGAGGGCGCCGAGAGACCGCTCTGCTCCTTGGGGGGCGCTTGCCCTCCAGCCCGGCAGCTGGGCTCAGAGCCCTGTTAGGTCCCAGCTTTACCCTGAGGCTCTTGACTAGGAACTGAGACAGAAAAGAGGGTGGATCCTAGGAGAGCTTCTTGAGAAAGTGCACCTGAACCCAGTGCCGGGGACGATGGATGGGTGGAGCCCCGCGCTGGCAGCGGCTGGGAAGGTCAATATCCAAAGTGTGCCCCGTGGACCCGGCGTTGCCACCACTGCCAGCACCCCGTTCCCGGAGGAAGGCGATGGATTCACAGACATAACCAGCAGCACCACGCTGGGAATGAGCCCGTGGAATGCATGAATGAATGAGATGTGGAATTTCAAGGGAGAAGAGGGGCACCCCAGGCGCGGAGCCTGAAGGTGCTGGGCCAGCGCAGCTTCCGCTGACGCGCTCGCCCGCCTGGGTGGGGAGGAGGGGAAAGGGAGAGGGTGGGGATGAGACTGACCACCCGATTCGGACTTGAGGAGCCACCAGTGCAGTACTTTATTACTTTATTATTTTTTATCCTTACCTGAGGATATTTTTCCATTTTTCTGTTCAGATAGAGTGGAAGGGAGAGAGAGAGAGAAACATCGACGTGAAAGGGACACATCGAGTGGCTGCCACCCGCATGACCGACCAGGGCCAGGGACAAATTGCAACCGAGGCATGCGCCCTTGGCGGGAACCGAACCTGGTCTATCTGGACCGCAGGCCGATGCCCTAACCGCTGAGCCAAACCGGCCAGGGCCAGTGCAGTACTTTAAAGAGAAGGGTGGGGAGTGGATGCGGTCTCCTCCGTGTGACAGTTCATCTCCAATTTCCGATAAAATACAAGTGCCTCCTCACCAGCCACTGTCATTCCCTATCAACCAGAACGAACCCGGTCTCAGGCACCTGCTGCCCATTGGAAAGACAATTCCACTCGGAACAGGGGACAGCTGAGCTGCCAGTCCAGCAAGCAGTGGGAGCTGCCAGGTTTGGGCAGGGCCCCACCCCACCCAAGGTCATCTTGGAGAGTGATGAGGGAGGGGGCAGTCTGGCAGCAGGAGACCAAAGGGGCATCTCACAAGAAGACTCACCTTTCAGCCCCCAAGATAGGAATTTAGAGTGCTTTGCTGAGTATCCTGTGTACAGCAGCACTCAAGAGAGAGGAAGGGAGATGGAGAGAAAGATAGAAAATGCCCTGGCCGGTTTGGCTCAGCGGTTAGAGCGTCGGCCTGCGGTCCTGAGAGACCCGGGTTCGGTTCCCACTAAGGGCACGTACCTCGGTTGCAGTTTGTCCCCGGCCCTGGTCGGTTGTGCGGGTGGCAACCACTCGATGTGTCCCTTCACATCGATGTTTCTCTCTCTCTGTTCCTCTCTCTCCCTCCCACTCTACCTGAACAAAAAATGGAAAAATGTCCTCGGGTGAGGATTAAAAAAAAAAAAGAGAGAGAGAGAGAAAGATAGAAACATGGATGAAAGTGAACATCGACTAGCCGCCTACTGCATGCCCCCCACTGGGGTTGGGCCCACAACCTGGGCATGTGCCCTGATAAGGAGTTGAACTGGCAACGTCTTGGTTCATGGGTCAATGCTCAACCACTGAGCCACACCAGCCGGGCTTGACCATTATTATTTATAAAATGTAACAAACACTGCCCTGGCCAGTTTGGCTCAGCGGTTGGAGCGTTGGCCTGTAGTCCGGAGAGACCTGGGTTTGTTTCCCGCTAAGGTCACGTAACTCGGTTGCTGTTTGTCCCTAGCCCTGGTTGGGTTGTGCGGGTGTCCTTTTCACGTTGATGTTTCTCTCTCTTTCTCTTCCTCTCTCTCCCTTCCACTCTATCTGAACAAAAAATGGAAAGATGTCCTCAGGTGAGGATAAAAAAAAAAAAAAGGAAAGAACTTTCTGTACATCAGAATTTAAAAATAGAAAGAAAAAGAAAAAATATATAACAAACACCTTTAAAAAACAAATGCATGAATCCTTGCAGACTGGTTAATGTACGAATCTTTGTAGATTGATTGTTCAGGTTCCCCATTGCCATCCTCTCTGAGATAAACACTTCTAGTTTTGAGCTTATCATACAGGGCTGCAAATCCCCCGGCTGCGGCCCTGTTGCCCTGGCTGGGGGCCAGGTTGCAGATGTTGAAGTCCCTTGGATGCTGGAGTGGCTGTCTCCAGCTTGGTGCTGACTCATGGTGCAGCCCTCATGCAGCCTCTCTCCCTCTGCCAGGTCTTTGTTGGGTTTCTGGGTCCCAGATGACATGCAGTCAGTTTAGATTTCATTGACCTGCACCTAACAGATTTTCCTCATTTTCCCTGTTCCTACCCCAAAGGACATGGGGGTGCGGGGAGAATTTAGCAGGGTGCTTAGCATTGAGTGAGCACTGTGTTAGCTGTTGGTGGTGTTATTATTCATTACTGTTATGATCATAGCACAAACTCAATGCAGTTGCTTTTATCATTCCTGGAATGTTATTTTGATCTGCTTGGGCATATTACCCAAGGATGAACTGTAGGGCAGGAGAATAGGGTATTAATCTCTTTTCTCCTCCATTTGCTCCTTAAAGTCAAGAATCATCTGATTAATCTTCATGTTCCAGCAGCTGCTGGGGCCTGGCACTTGGTAATAAAACAAGGATAATTTTATGTTTCCAAGTTTTCCAAAGATGATTTGGGGAAATCAAATCATCCCATCATCCTTCCACCAATCAGGACTCAGCTCTCTGACGGTGCACTTTGATGTACAAAATCGTCTTTGGCTTCCCTTCCTCCACGAAATTTAAGCAGCAAGTTATAAATTTGAACTATCAAAGGCCAATTAAAAGAAACTGTCATCTCTAAACCAACAATGTGTAATAAGTAAATAAACAAGCCAAAAATGTGGACCACCTGGATTCTGGCCCTAATGTCATTTCAGTGTAAGGAAGGAGGGCCAGGTGGGTGGGAGCCGGGGGACACTTAACCAGCAGGCCTCGCAGCCTCTGCCTTAGTGAACCCAGATGCTGAGGTCCATAAATGAATGCCAACCCCACTGCAGCGGAGCATCACTGTTCTAGGCGGATGCTCTCACGTAGGCGCCCCTCTTGGTCCTCACAGCATCCCTGGGGGTATTATTTAGTCATTAGCAGCCCAGACCCACAACAGCTGGGCTTTACCCTATCGTTCAGGTGCCATCTCCCGGCTTACCTAATATTGTCCCTGCAGTCAGGGCTCCAAGCGCAACCTTCAGGTGCTCTGCCCTCTTAGAAACTATTTTCTCTGCTGGGAATGCCCCCTCCCAACCTTCCTCCTTCCAGCCTAGCCACGTGACACGTGCCCTGACACGCTTCTTATCCCCTCCCCCTCTGATAAATGTCCTCACTCTCCCTAAATATATCTAATAACATGTATGTCATGACTATATATGGTAGCACTTAACACATTGTAGTCATTCATTTCTTCAACGAGAGAGCACGGGCTCAGTGCTTAGAACAATGTCGGGCACAAGCTAAGAGCTCAAAAAACGTTAGCTCTCGTCATTAACACCATATTCATTCATTCATTCATTCATTCATTCATTCATTCATTCATTCATTCAGCATTTATGGAGCGTCTTGGTTCTGCGCTGTTCGCTGCGGCCACAGCAGTAAACAAGACAAAACCCAGCCCCTGACTACCCCTCACCGACCCGCGCGCCGAGTTCCCATTTTCAAGAGGTTGAGGTGCGGAGACTAGGGGTCCCGACCAAGGCTGGGACTACAAGTCCCAGAAGGCTGTGCATGGTCGTTGCCGGGGGCCGCCCGTGCGCATGCGCAACGTCATGACGCCAGGGCCGCGAGCGGGCGCCAGTGGCTGCAGCGGGCTGCCGGCGGACGGGGCGGGGCCGGCGGGCGGTGGCCTTTAGGGCGGAGCCGGTGGCCACTTGTCTCAGTCAGCCGCGGGTTAGCGGCGGTCGGCGTCCGGCGCCCGTTTTTCTCGTTCGCCCGCTCCCTCTCCATCGCGCGGAGTCTCGGCCGCCGTCTCTGCACTGCCTGCGGGTCCCGAGCGCGGCGTCATGTCGGAGCCCGGCGGCGGCGGCGAAGACGGCTCGGCCGGTCTGGAGGTGTCGGCCGTGCAGAACGTGGCCGACGTGTCGGTGCTGCAGAAGCACCTGCGCAAGCTGGTGCCGCTGCTGCTGGAGGATGGCGGCGAGGCGCCGGCCGCGCTGGAGGCGGCGCTGGAGGAGAAGAGCGCCCTGGAGCAGATGCGCAAGTTCCTCTCGGACCCGCAGGTCCACACGGTCCTGGTGGAGCGCTCCACGCTCAAAGGTGCGGCCCCGGGGTGGCTCCCAGGCCGCCGCCTCGCTCCCGCCGCGCCCGGCCGGGCGGAGCCCCGGGGTGCCCCTTCCGGGTGGCGGGAGGAAGAGGGTCCCCCTGTCTCGCCGTCACCCACAACAATGGGATCGCTTTGTCTGTCGGGCCTCAAGATGGCCGAGTTGGGTGGAGACAGCGTCTCCGAGGCTGAGCGCGGCGGGCGGAGGCCGCATCCCGGCCTCCAATGTCACATGAGCTTTTCGGTTTCGATTTGTGTCCGGGCCAGCCCGGCTCGGGAGGGATGTGTCAGGGGCAGACCCGCGGAGCCGTGGGCAGCCCGGGGTCGGGCCCTTCCGAGGTCTGGGCGGAGGCAGAGGTCCAGGCGGTCGGACTGGGGGAGCAGTGACGGTCGGGCATCCCCGCCCCGGCCTTGGCCTTGGCCTTGGCCTTGGCCTTGTGCGGACCTGGACGCCGGGCCCGGAGTGACAGGGCTGCGAGCCGCGCGGCCCCAAAGGGTGGATGCCTGCACTCAGCTCTGCTTCTTGGTCCTCACAGCGTCCGTGCCGAGTGGGTGTATCTCCCCATTTCACACGCGAGGAAACTGAGGCTCAGGTGAAGTGAGCCAAGGTCACCAGCTAATCCTCGTCTTTAGACTCAATGGCTCAGTTTCCAGCCCACGCTAATCATAGCTTATAATTTGTGTAATGCTTAGATGATCCTAATGATGACCCTATGGTCTTTGAGTTTATTTTACAGATTTTTTTCTTTTTTAAAAAGATTCAGGTTGGGTAGCGAGTGGAGAGAGGAGGCCAATAGTGACCTCCCAAAAGCAAGGCTAGATTGTCTTGAGAGCAGCGCTTGCCTTCAGGGAGGTTTCCCGTTGACTCTTGAAGATCACTTGGTAGAGGATGGTGACAGTGCACCGCAGGGATGGGTGTGGATGGGTGTGGCTCCGTCCATCTGGGAACCCAGGGATGATGTGCAAGTAAATTGGAACGTTAGTACCAAAGGATTGTGCATTGTCTGAAAATGTTACCCGGCAAGCTTCTTATAATCTCAAAAAGCTGTGTGGTTCTGTCAGTAGGAGAACCTGTGCTATACAGGTCTCACCCCAGCACACAGTGTTTCTTTGTGATAATTTGTTTCTTTCAAAGGCTAGTCTTCTAGGGAGATGCTTCATTGTAGCCCTTGCTTCTGCTGGAGGGTTGGAGGCTCAGAGAGTGTGAAAGACTATTTTTCCTAGATCCACAAGGAATTTTTAAGCAAATAAGCATTTAAGGCATATTTAGAGTATTAAATGTATTAATGTTTAGGGTTATTTTATGATTGGGTTTATGTTTTACAGAATGGAAACCCACTTGTTTTTTTCCTAAAACATTTAATGCAACTACTCTTTTTCAAAAAAAAGTACATAGTCATGGTAGAAAATGTTAAAGTAGATAGATAAAATTTAAATCACCTGGAATCCTTTGACTCAGCTGTAACCATTGTAAGCATTTTTGGCATCTGTCTTCCTGGTCTTTTTTCAGTGAATGCACATTATTTCATTAAAATATATTTTAACCTTCGTTGTTCAAGTTACTGCATTTTGAGTAGTTTGGCCTTGGCTAATTCTTAGTGCATGGGTTGACACTCAACCACTGAGCCACAGCAGCTGGGCTAGCCTTGGCTAATTCTTGATCGTATTTTCACTGCACAGTTGATGTGTTGAAAACAGAGATTTCTATCTTGAGTCTTTAATTTTTTGAGAAAAAAATTGTATTGTTTGCTTCTAGAGTGCTCATAAGTAATTCACTTTTCTCAAACATCTTAGAACTGGACTTTGCTAGATATCAGGTGGAAACCTATTTTCTGGTATGCTTTGTAGTTAATGCAGGTCATCTTTGTGATTCTTGATGGGCATATTTTCTTCTTTCAGCAAAGGGAACATCCAGGCATCCAAATCTTGGCTCCATAATGACTTGCACTTTTGAACGTTGACTAAGGAATGAGACTGTCTAAAATTGAAATCCTACCTCATTCCTACGTTTATAGAAATCCCTGAAGCTGCCCTGGCCAGTGTGGCTCAGTTGATTGGAGCGTCAACCTGTTCATTGAAAGGTTGTGGGTTTGATTCCTGGTCAGGACACATACCTGGGTTTTGGGTTTGATCCCTGGTTGGGATACATACAAAAGGCAACCAATCAGTGTTCTCTCTCACGTTGATGTTTCTCTCCTTCTCTCTCCCTCTCTCCTTGTCTCTCCCTCTTCCTCCTTCCCTTCCCTTCTCTCTAAAACAGTGGCTCTCAACCTTCCTAATGCCACAACCCTTTAATACAGTTCCTCATGTTGTGGTGACCCCCCAGCCATAAAATTATTTTTGTTGCTACTTCACAACTGTAATTTTGCTACTGTTATGAATTGCCATTGGAAATGTGTGTTTTCCAATGGTCTTAGGCAACCCCCGTGAAAGGGTCGTTTGACCCCCAAAGGGGTCGTGACCCTCAGGTTGAGAACCGCTGCTCTAAAATCAATAAGCATATCTTCAGGTGAGGATTAAAGAAAAAAATCCCTGAGGTATTTCAAGAAAAAGGCTAAGGAAAGGCTATGTGGCCCCATTGGTCTTATTAGCATCCAAGCTACCCTAGCGTAATTGAGACAGAAGTACAGACCCAGGTCACTTGATAAGAGGGCTTTCTTCGCGGTGGTTTTTATGAGTTAGCATTGGCGTTTGGACATTTAAGCAAATATGAGCATCCAGTAATGACTACAGTGAAAAGGTAGGCTTGCGTTATAATATGGAAAATAACTTTGAATTATTTAAACTGGATAAAAACCACCACTCACAATGAAATTATTTAATTTATTTAATCAGCGTGACAAACTGATTTTATTTTAGCCCATTTTTATGGAAAGAATTTTCCATAAAACACATGTGATTGAATATAAAAGATTTTTGTTTTTAATCCTCACCTGAGGATATTTTTGTATTGATTTTTTTTAAAGGGGAGGGGGTGAAAGAGACACAGATGTGTGAGACACACATCAATTAGTTGCCTCCTGCCTGACCCTGACCGGGGCCAGGGATCAGACCTGCAACCAAGGTATGTGCCCTTGGCCAGTAATCGAACCCTTTGGTCCAAGGGCTGATGCTCTAACGGCTGAGCCACACCAGTCAGGGCAGAGAAGCATTTTTATATGAAGATCTCTATATCTTCTAACTACCCCAGCTAAATATAACTGTTTTCTGGTGTGTGTTTTTAATCCTCATCCGAGGACATTTTTCCATTTTTTGTACAGACAGAGTGGGAGGGAGAGAGAGGAAGAGAGAGAGAGGGAAACATCGACGTGAAAGGGACACATCGAGTGGCTGCCACCCGCACGACCAAACAGGGCCGGGGACAAACTGCAACCCAGGCACATGCCCTTAGCGGGAACCGAACCCGGGCCTCTCCGGACCGCGGGCGGACGCTCTAACCGCTGAGCCAAACCGGCCAGAGCAACTTTTTTCTGTTTGAAAGGTAGAATAAAGATTGTGAATTCAACAGTTTATTTTGATAGTGAAGAATTGGAGAGTTGGTTGGAAAGGGAGAGTTAAATTGTAGCTCCTCCTGTTAAGAAGAGATATCTGCCTGGCTGGTGTGGCTCAATGGTTGAGCGTCAACCCATTCACCAAGAGGTCACTGTTTCAATTCCTGGTCAGGACACATGCCCAGGTTGTGGACCAGTTCCCCGGTGGGGGGGCATGCAGGAGGCAGCTAATCAGTGTTCTCTCCCATCGATGTTTCTATCTCTCTCTCCCTCTCCCTTCCTCTCTCTAAAATCAATAAAGAAAAAAAAAGATAAATTTCCTTTCTGTAGTATCTGGCATATAGAATATTCTTTTCTTTCTTCCTTTCTTTCATTCCTCCCTCCCTTCCCTCCTTCCTTCCATTGTTTTCATCATAGAGTATCTCTGAAATTATGACCAGGTGGGGACTCATTTGCGAATAGGCATTTTATGGTGTTAATGATGTTTTGTAGCACTTTTTACTCAGGTGCATTTTGGGTTGTGCTCTGTCCCCATGAGAGGGTGGGAACAGGTAGCAAGCGGGTGCTCCAGTTTGCAGTGGTGGAGCTGGGGTCCAGGACCTGTGTGCACTCCGCTTGTTAGTGACCAGGCTGGGATCTGGTGCTGTGGGTTTTGTTTTTTTTTTCACACTCAGGCCTAAAATTTTAACTTAGAACTTGGAGACTGAAAATAGTGGCTGCCTTTAGTCAGCACTTACCCTGCGCTTAGATCTCTAGTTTTCCCTGAAATACACGATCGAGGGGACTCACCTGCTCTTAGTATGAGATGGATGCAGACTGGGATCTGAAAGCAAGCTGGTGCCTGTTCCAGCTCTCAGCTTCTTAGAGCTGCAGCTGTCGGAAAGTTGTATGGGGAGTTTTGTGTGTGTGTATTTTAAAACATTATTTGTCTGAGGACTTAATTTCCCTAAAGGACAAAAAAGTGAAGTAAATTGATGACTAAAAAGTATTTGTTTTTGGCCTTCGCTTAGCCCCCCAAATGGTTAATAAAATAGCTAATAAGTTAAGAGGAAGAATTTTCTATGACACTGTACTGTCTTGGACCCAGTGCAGGAGTCCATCAACCTGGGCTCTTACAGATGTCCTGTGCTGTGACGCTGTGACGCTGTGGCCGGGGCCCTACGCCTTTATAGGACAAACCTGCAGCAAGGGGATTTCGAATGTGCACTGTAGCACAGTCAAAGCAACTGATGAACAGCACAGGGAAAATTGCCATCACTTCTTTTTTAAAAGTAAAGATGGATGAAACTTCTCTCTATCAACGTCGTAGACTAGCTAGTTGCGAGCAGCAGAGAGAGTTGGTCCAGCCTCCTCTGTCCTGAGTGAGGAAACCAAAACCCAGGGTTTGAAGACCCAGTTGGGAAAAACATAGTTTAAGGAGAATTCAGTTCCTTGGTATCCATTGAAATAGGAGTGTTTGTTTTTATTTATTTCATATCACATTTCTTTTGAATTAGTATTAGCCTTGAAAATATTAAATCTCTTGGTGCTCTTCCTCCTGGGAGCTCCCTGTGTTTCCCCCCACCCCCCAGGGCATTTCCCTTCCTCTCTTTCTCCTGAGCTCCAAGGGCCCTTCTTTTGCTTCTGTACCTTGTTTCCTGAGCCCAGTTCTTCTATGGCTCACTTCTCCTACCTCTGTGACTTTTAAAATAAATTTTCTCTCATTAAAAAAAAAATTAAATCTTAAGTCCCTTAGGTATTAGGTATTAGTAACTTACTAGTTTTCAATACCTTGTCTCTTTTTTTCCCTGGAAATAGCAACATGAATCCCAGGTTATGATTGTGTACAAGTGTTCAGTGGGGTTAACCCTCCCTTCACACTCCTAGCCCCTTTCCAAAGGGAAGCTGCAGGCTGCAGGGGGCACTCCAAGTCCTCACCAGCTTTCAGCCTGTCCTAGAGCCCGGGGGTCGTGGCCGAGAGGTGACAGCCCTCAGGGGGAAGATGGAAGGGTGGACATTGAGGTGACAGGAGGAAGCACGAGCCAGGAAAGAGGAGACTAAAGCCACCACCTGAGGGAGAAGGGCGATGACATATGTCATAGTGCTGGACCAGAACCTCCGGGTGTTGGTGAGTTTTTTATTTTTAAGGGAAAGAAGACAGAATACAGAGAACCAGGAACATGTAACAAGCAATTTGGTCGTGTGTGCCAGCTAAAGAAAAGGACTGACTTCGTTCACCAACAGGGCAGAGACTTGCCCATGGCTGGAGAGAGTGGGGAGGAGGAAGGCATGAATGAGGGAATGCCCACGGGTGCAGGGAGCCCGGCAGCCTGGCCTGGTCCTTTACCCGCCTACTTCATCCCTTTTCTACCTGCTCGTGTGCCAGACTGTGGAAACCTCCCAGTCTACCCAAGAGAGAGGTGGTTTGAGTCTTTTTAAATTTTATTTTAGAGAGAGAGAAACATCAGTCAGTTGCCTCCTGTATGCGTCCTGACTGGGGATCGAACCCACAACCTGGGTATGTGCCCTGACTGGGAATTGAACCTAAACGCTTTGGGTGTACGGGACAATGCTCCAATCAGTTGAGGCCACCCACCCTGGGCAGTACTTCTAAGTCTTAAGGTCATTGAATGTGTACCTTTTTCAGGTTCATTAAATGAGGCAGAATGCTCACCTAATTCACAGTGTAGTTTGAAGTAAACTAGTCTTTCAGTAGAAACACACAGATTAGTGTAAACGACACTCTGAACCTCCCTAGGAATTTGGCACTCTCAGAAGTTAGCCAAAGAAATGGTTTACGGTTCTTTGTGTTAGCAGGCAGTGCAGTGTCGCTTATTATGTGCTAACTAGTAATGGCAGTTAGGACACTCACTCAGACTTCATTGCAAGATATTACCTGATAAAAATGCAGTTTGGGTCTGTATATAAGCTTCTACAGAATTAATGGCCTCATTGTTATTAAGAATTAACTACTGCCCTGGCCAGTGTGGCTCAGTGAACTGAGCATTGTCCTGCAGACTGAGGTCCTGGTCAGTGCACACGCCCGGGTTGCAGGCTCAATCCCTAGTAAGATGCTTGCAGGAGGCAGCCCATCGATGTTTCTCTCTCATCAATGTTTCTATCTCTCTCTAAAACAATCAATAAAATCATACTTTAAAAAAAATTAACTATCAAGTGTCTTCTCTGAAAATTTTTTAATACTTCTTCAGAAGTAAAAGGTCAAATTATTATTTGGAAGATGAAATCATTTACAGAGAGGGAAAAAAAGGTTAAATTACTGGATGGCAGTTTATAAAAGTGGCATAGATTCTTTAACTCTGGGAGTCAGACATAATCAGACTTCATTTAATCTTTGTATATTTATGGAGATAGGCATTTAAAAAAATGAATCCAAAATGTGATCTTTGCGTGATTAATAGCAACTTCCATTAGTTATTGTCATCAAGAGAAGGTAGACTTTTACAGAGCAGTTGGAGAAGACTCGTGTGCATGTCCTTGTGTGGGGACCGTGTCATCAGGCGCGCCTGCTGCAGTGCAGTGTCCCGTGGAGCAGGGTGGCAGCAGAGCCGTGACTCATCGCCTGGCCCGCTGCCCGCTTCCTTCGGCCCGCCTGCATTCGGAAGTGCAGGCAACTTCCTTGATGCTGCGTCCATCCAGAGTAATTTTATTTGTATCGATGATGAATCTTTAGCTGGGAGGAAGAAATGATTTAAAGTTAACATGCCATGTTTTTAGTTATGTCAGTAATTTCCTTTGGTGACTCTGGACTGTTTGATTTTCTTTATGTGGTTTAGGTGTTATTTTGATGGTGTATTTTATGTAAATTATAGAACAGTATTATGAAAAGTTCAAACAGTGAAGGAGAAGATACTTCACAATGCCACCTCTTGACAGCTGTTTTGTTTGGGGTATGTCCTTTTGCTCTTTGCTGGCATGCAGGCTGTTAGGTGGCTGGCGTCGGGCAGTCTGGTTCCTCTTACCTGTGGTGGAGCCACAGTTCGGTAGTCAGAACACTCAGCAGATCACTTGGCTTTTTGTTCTGTTCTGTTTTTAGTTAGTCATTTTAAAAAAAAACAATTTGTAAGTACCTATCATACTAGGATGTTCTACCATACCTCCCTCTCCTTCCTAAAATTATATCGAAATCAATATTTTAAAAATATATATTTTAGGGATTTTTTTTTTTTAAGAGAAAGAGGAAGGGAGAGAGAAGTAGAAACATCAGTGAAAGAACATCAGCCCTGGCCGGTTTGGCTCAGCGGTTAGAGTGTCGGCCTGCGGTCTGGAGAGACCCGGGTTCGGTTCCCGCTAAGGGCGCGTACCTCGGTTGCAGTTTGTCCCCGGCCCTGGTCGGTTGTGTGGGTGACAGCCACTCGATGTGTTCCTTTCGCATCGATGTTTCTTTCTCTCTCTGTTCCTCTCTCTCCCTCCCACTCTACCTGAACAAAAAAATGGAAAAATGTCCTCGGGTGAGGATAAAAAAAAAAAGAAAGAAAGAAAGAACATCAATCGGCTGCCTCCTGCATGTCCCCAACTGGGGGTTGAGCCAGCAACCCTGACATGTGCCCTGACTGGGAATGGAACTGGTGATCTCTTGGTGCATGGGTCGATGCTCAGTCCACTGAGCCACACCTGCTGGGCCCAAAACCAATATTTTGAAAGAATTATTGTCTTATTGATATAGAAATGTTTTATACACTTTTAAGTGTGGATTTTGTCTCATGTTAAAACTAATGAAGCAGATAGTTTTTGCTCAGGCGCTGTACCCTCAGATTTCCTAGTTTTAGAAACGGTCTAGACCACTTGATTTAATGCCCCACCCTCTCCTCCTCTGCCCATGTCACATCTCATGAATCTGAAGCCCAGAGGAGGAAAAATGACCTTCCCAAGATTATTTAGCTACGTCTGCTGCCTTTGCTATTTCATCGTGGGGTAAAAGTGAAGGTGAACCATGTATGAATCATGTCAGGTTAGTCCTGGGGTAGTGGTTTTCGCTGACACTGGTTTCCGTATCACTTGTCATTGCAGAGATAATCCAGCTAGAGCATTGGGCCTCCACTGGGTTAGTGCTACCTCTAGAGGTTCTTACACTTTTTTTAATTCCTTAGTTTTGATTTTCAACTCTGTTTTTTTGTTTGTTTGTTTGTTTGCATTTATCCTCAGACAGAGAGGGAGGAAGAGAGAGAGAGAAACATAAATTTGAGAGAGACACATTGAGTGGTTGCCACTCACACGACCCCAACCGGGGCTGGGAACAAACTGCAACCGAGGTACGTGCCCTTAGTGGGAACCAAACCCGGGACTCTCTAGTCCGTAGGCTAACACTCTAACCGCTGAGCCAAACCAGCCAGGGCTGATTTTCAACTCTTTAGAAATGTTGTTCGTATGTATCTTGAGCTATCACTGTTAAATCCAGTAAGCTGTTAAAATGGCTCCTGCCCATCAAGAGCTCACCACATTCCTAAGCTGACCCCCAGCCCCCCAGCCAGCTCTGAGAAGTGCTGCAGAAGCTGAGGGGACGGCAGGGGCATGCCTCTCAGGGACCCTGGCACGGTTTCTAGACAGCAGTTTTCTTGATGGGGGTTTGCTCTGGGGACCTGGATGAGGGAGGGGACAGACTGTGTACTGGTGGGGACACTTGGTTTGGAATCACATACTTCTGAAGTCTTCCATTGTCCCTGTCCAGCCATGTGTCTGAGGGCAGTTTGTTTACATTTCTTACCTGGAAAACAAGGATAGTGACAGTCATGCTAGCCCCACAGAGATGTCATGGGAGTCAAAGGCGTGATACTACCTCAAGAACTTAGTAAAATGCTTGTCACGTAGTAAGTGCAGACTGAGCAACTGAGCAGAATACTGGGGTGGGGGTGACGTCTATGTCCAGAGCACCGGGGCCAGGCCTGGGATGGGCCAGGAGGACCGGCTGTAAGGCACGGCCCCAGCACTCCCCGCCCAGCAGGCCCTGCCCCCGCTCTGCACAGCAGCAGCAACCCGGGCACAGGACGGGGCAGGGAAGTTAACCCCCTTGCTCAAGGTCATTCAGCAAAGAGTACTGGGGTCAGGAGTCAGGAGTCAGAAAAAAATGGGTGGGAATGGAAAAATAGGTAGAGCCAATTCAAAATTGGAAGTGTTGACAAGGAATTTGATATAATATTTATTATGGTTTGTAGAGGATGTTGGTGATGAAGGAGAAGAAGAAAAAGAATTCATTTCCTATAACATCAACATAGACATTCATTATGGAGTCAAGTCCAACAGGTGAGTAGTGTGGATATATCATAATCTTGGGTTCTGAGCTTGTGAGAATTAAACATCAATCCTAATGGACTCAAAGACATTAAGGAAACCCTCAAAAGATTTCCGCTCTATAAATTTAGCATCTTATCTTTGATTTCATGAATCCAAGTTAAGAAGATTTCCAAATTAATATAAAGTCTAAAATATTTTTACTTTAATCTCCATGTCATGGCACCCTTTTTAGATTTGACCGTAATGTAGTTAACATATCTAATATCCTCAGATTATATCCAAGCCTCCGTCATTATAAATACCTCATAAGTAACTAGTAAACACTGTTAGGTGCAGGTGTGGCTCTTTGTAGGACAAATCCCTAAACATAGCATTTCAGGGTCAGAAGCACCGTTAACATTCTTCATGCGTGTTCCCAGATTTTCCACCTTCCAGAAAGATTGTGCCCATTTAGACTCCAGTAGACTTGTCCAGATTTAAATATACATGTGCTGTGATTGATTCTGCATGGGCTTTTAAAAACTTTTGCTTTTGAATAATTTCAAGTTTACTAAAGAGTTTCATGAATAGTATATGGAACTCCCAGATATCAGTTGTTAACATTTGGCACATTTGCATTCTCATTTTTCTCCTGAACCATTTAAGAGTTGGTTATAGACGACCTGCCTAAATACTTCCCTAAATATTTTCCCTAAATACTTCAGGGTGTTTCCTAAGAATAAGACCGTCTTGTTCTTAGCCTCAGTGCAGTAATCAAATTCAGGGAATGCGGTGTTGGAGTAATACTGTTACCCAGGTACAATGTGTGTTCAGGTGTCTCAGCAATGCTCCTCACAGTAATCCAGTCTGTGTCAGCCCTTTGTGTCTGTCATGACACTGACATGTTGGTAAGCACAGACGGTGGTCTGCGGCACACCCCTCACTCAGGTCTGTCTGATGTTGTCCATGATCAGATTCAGGTTGTACATTGTTGGCAGGAATTCTGTTGTGACTTTGTTCCTCTTGGTGTGTCATGTCAGGAAGCCTCACTGACCTTTTAGAATATTAACTAGTGTGTATCAAGTACTGGCCTGGAAACTGGGAAATTCAAATACTAATTTTCTTTAAGGTATTAGTTCAACCACCTTTGAGCACCTGCTATACGTAAGAGATGCAGTAGGTATGCAAAGCAATACGGCCTGGATTCTGTTCCTAAGCTGTGGTCTTTGGGGAGGAAGATTGGTGAATACACAGCTAATTGTAATGCCTGGCAGGGTCCTAAAGGTGCGAACTGCCCTGAAACATAGAGGTCCTCAAGATTGCCTCTCACTAGGGAAGGCCCTGTGGAAGGAGTAATACAGGAAGTGGGTTTTGAGGCTTACTTGGAATTTCAGCAGCTGAACATAGATTTCTTCAGCAAAGCCGCAAAAGCACATGACACGTTTGGAAAAGGGGACAGGTAGCTTAAGTGGTGACTCAGGATGGGGAAAGGAAGGGAGTACACAGCAGGAGATGGAATGCCCGCTTTCACTGTAACCAGTGGGTGACTTTGTTTATTTGAGCTGATATGTGACCTAGTGCCATAAGCGAGTGGTACAAATTGGTACAAGATCAGATCTAAGTATATTGTGGCTTGTGACTTGCAGGTTGTGGCCAAGGAGGTGTGTGTCAGTGAAGCCAAGGTCATGAATGTGACCTTTTTATGAGACAAACAAACTTTGCCTGGTTTTATGGTCCCATGCTACAACCATAACCTTGATTTGATTAGTTTTCATGTGAGTCAAGGAAGACAAGCACTGTGTTTCACTGTTAGGGATTTTTAAGTGGAAACATTCAAATGAATTTTTAAGTTGTATGCAATACAGAGAAGGCCACAGTTACAAGACCTATTAGGAATGAGACTTTTGTTCTAATTTCTCCCTTTGCTGTCTTGTAGCTTGGCATTCATTAAACGCACTCCAGTGATTGACGCAGACAAACCAGTGTCTTCCCAGCTCCGCGTTCTCACGCTCAGCGAGGACTCCCCTTATGAAACCCTGCATTCTTTCATCAGCAATGCAGTGGCTCCTTTCTTTAAGTCCTACATCAGAGAGTCCGGCAAGGCAGACAGGTAAAACCATTTTCCTTTGTTGGTTTGAATTACATTTCAGTAAGTGTTCATAAGACACTGGGAGGTGATGTACAATTCAGTAATCGGGAGGGTAATGCTAACAACCAAGAGGATATAAACCATTGTGTTAAATGTTAGATTGTTAACATTTGACAGGCCTAAAATAAGAGTATGTCTGTGATGGAGACCAATATTGTACTAAGTTTTGAGATATTTTCTCTTTTTAGGGATGGTGATAAAATGGCTCCTTCCGTTGAAAAAAAGATTGCAGAACTTGAAATGGGACTCCTTCACCTGCAGCAAAACATTGAAATTCCAGAGATCAGCCTGCCGATTCACCCGATCATTACAAATGTTGCAAAGCAGTGTTATGAACGTGGAGAAAAGCCCAAAGTTACAGACTTTGGAGATAAGGTTGAAGACCCAACTTTTCTCAATCAGCTGCAATCTGGAGTTAACCGCTGGATCCGAGAAATTCAGAAAGTAAGAGTACAGGTTGAAAGTATGTGTACATGCTCCACTCTTTGACATCTGTGGGAAAGCTGGTCCGGAGCTTTGTCAGCGGGGCAGATTCTGTGGGCACTGTCGGCCATGCCTGCCCTCGGTCCTGGGCTGCTCAATGGGACTGCCAGACTCGGGGCAGTGGGCGACCACACACATTACCTCAGAGCTCTCGCCTTGCTCCTGTCCCACCTGTGATCTCAGGTGTATCTCCTTTCCATTGACAGGCAGGAAGTCTGCTGGCAATAGGAAAATTAAATGAGAATGCATTGTGTTTAGTGAATGAGTCTTTTCCCCTTTGTTTAGATGTGAATACTCCTCAGTGTTGTTTTACGTTTACAGGTGACCAAACTGGACCGAGACCCCGCCTCAGGAACCGCCCTGCAGGAAATCAGTTTCTGGCTGAACCTGGAGCGCGCGCTGTACCGCATTCAGGAGAAGCGCGAGAGCCCCGAGGTGCTGCTCACGCTGGACATCCTGAAGCATGGCAAACGCTTCCACGCCACCGTCAGCTTCGACACCGACACAGGTAAAGCGAGACCCGTGCCAGCCAGGCACGTCACCTGGCTTCTGGGTGGCCTTGCTGGTCATTTAGATGGAAGTGAACACATGCCCAGCTTTCCTGACGGTTTCCTCTCACACCTCGTCTCGTCTTTCCCTCGGTTCTGGGTAAGGAAAATGATTTTCCATGTACCGCCTGTCCCCTCCCGGGGTTTTGAGAACACAGTCAGTTTCTAGGCCTGAGTATGGAGAGCCGTGGGGGCCCAGTCTGTCCACAGGGACTGGTCCCCAGAGCAGCCTGTGCTTTTCAGTGTGAAGTCCATGTGCTGCAGATAGGCTAGCAGGGAGGTGCACAGGAAGCAGGAGTACTTGCCCACAGGGCCGTGGATGGAGAGCTACTCATACTTTCTCTTCCTCCTTTTACCTTCTCTGTCTGTTTTCTACTCCCCTCCCCGTTCTAAAGTGGGCGAGGTGCCTTTAGTTTTCTTTGCAGACAACAGTGCATGGTGTTGCGTTAGCATACAGTGGGCACACGACGTTGGAGCGCCGGGCACGGTTCGCATGTCTGAATGAGTCCATGCCCACAAGACCTGTTAGGGGCCCCGCTCTCTCCTTCCCTCCAAAAGGTGCGGAGCTCACGTTTAAGTGTCAGAGAAAGTTCCAGCTGGAGATCGTCCCTTTCCATTGACTGCACTATACATGTTACCTGGGCATTTACTCATGCTGAAAAGTACGCCTTGAATTTTCTGTAATGCCTCTGAAACTCTTATTTCTTTCTAACACACTTTTTAAAAATCTTATGCCTGCCTGGCCACTGTGGCTCAGTGGTTGAGCGTCGACCCATGCACCAAGAGGTCACCAGTATGATTCCCTTTCAGGGCACATGCCCAGGTTGTGGGCCCGATCCCCAGTGGGGGGCATGCAGGAGGCGGCCAATCAATGTTCTCTCTTATCGATGTTTCTCTCTTTCTCCCTCTCCCTTCCTCTCTCTCTAAAATCAATAAAGAAAAAAAATAATTAAAAAAAAATCTTATGCCAGAGGAAGTAAAAAAAAAAAAATAGACTAGGGGCCCAGATGTTTCTCTGACAATAACACACTCACCCAGCTTGAGCCAGGGGTCTAAAATTTAAATTTTAGTGTTTTTAAAGATGATAAAAATCTGGTTTTTCTAAACTTAATTGTTATTAGTAGAACATTTAGATTATATAGAAAGCAAGAAAACAATGAAATCTGAGGGTACCCCCACAGCTTCAGAGCGTGAGTTGACTGATACTCTTCACAAGTGGAAATAAGGCTACGCTAGGACCGTCCTATTAGTGACAGATCTGTGTCTCTGAATCTTTCAACATCAGAGTGTTCCATGGTGAGGACACATTCCAGTTTACTTCCTGGTTTAGGCCTGTATGGGATATTTTGATGATTGTATCACTTTTTAATCATGGTAAAATGGACTATACCATTATGTTAGATTTTTTTTACTTCGTATGAAAACTGTTAACTGTCTCTTACTCTAGGGCTAAAGCAGGCTTTGGAAACCGTGAATGACTACAACCCGCTGATGAAAGACTTCCCTCTGAATGACTTGCTGTCTGCCACTGAGCTGGACAAGATAAGGCAGGCTCTGGTGGCCATTTTCACCCATTTGAGAAAGATCCGAAACACGAAGTACCCCATTCAGAGGGCGCTGCGCTTGGTGGAGGCCATTTCAAGAGACTTGAGTTCTCAGTTACTCAAAGTGTTGGGCACTAGAAAACTAATGCATGTTGCTTATGAAGAATTTGAAAAAGTAAGTTTTACTATGTCAGAAACCAACCTCAGGGCGTTGAGATGAAACTGTGCTTTAATAACAAGCTTTCTTTCTTAAACTGTATCCTAGGTTATGGTCGCATGCTTTGAAGTGTTTCAGACTTGGGATGATGAGTATGAGAAACTCCAGGTGTTGCTGAGGGACATTGTCAAGAGGAAAAGGGAAGAAAATCTGAAGATGGTGTGGCGAATCAACCCGGCCCACAGGAAGCTTCAGGCTCGCCTGGACCAGATGAGGAAGTTCCGCCGGCAGCACGAACAGCTGAGAGCAGTCATTGTCAGGGTCCTGAGGCCCCAGGTGTGATTCCTGTTCCAGAAATTCACGCACGGTTGTTTCAATGATGTTCTCTCTTTAGAATGAGAGTTAACTGCTTGTTTCTGTTTGCACTGTTAATACTCCTTTAGCTCCGCTTTTATCTTGTCACTGTTAACTTTAAGATCTAGTGATTCTGCATTATATTGTTTCAATCCAGATCTTTATTGTTCTCCACCCACCTGTTCCTACCCTCAAATTGCATGGACCCTAGAGCCAGACTTCCTGTGTTTAAACCGTAACCCACTGTTGGACTAGCTGACTTGGACACACTATTTAACCTTTCCCTACGTTCCTTATCTGTAAAATGTGGATAATAATTGCATACGCCTGAGATTTGTTAAAATAATTGACTCCTTTTCTTTGTACGTACATGGTTTTTTCTCTTCTCAACTCAGCTTCTCTTCACCAGTGCTTTTCTTCTCTTCTTGATATAAGATGCATCAAGATATATATGTAGAGGGATTGTAAATGGATAGACACATATGACAAAGCCAATATACAGCAAATGTTAATTGGCTGAATGTTAATTAGAATCTAGGTGGACCTATAGGTGTTCAGCCCATAATTTTTTTAACTTTCCTATAGTTTGAAAATCTTGTAATAAAATGTTAGCAGGGGTTCCTGTAGAAATTGTGCTGTCTAGGAAGTTTCACTCACTCGCTGATCGGGGTGCCTGCTGCTCAGGGCTGAGTATGTGTTAACAGTGAACCCTCAGCAGCTTCTTACTCAGTGTGGTACTAGAATGTGTGCGTGTGTGGAGGTGTTTAACATTCACCCTTTATTTTACGTGAGAGAGTTCTGAGACGTCCTTCTAGCCTAGGGTTTCTTACCTTTTGCCATGTACCTCTTCTCATATATCCTTTTTTCAGGAGTAGCGTGTATTTTCTTTTTGTTTGTGGATCATGTGGTCCGCATCCCTCGGCTCGGCACAGTTTGTAATAAACGTGTGCGTGTGTTCTCGGCGTGTTCTGGTGGCGCGTTTGGTCTGCTCACTCGGCGTAGTTACTGCTGTGGTCGGCGTGCTGTCTGCCGTTCGCGCTTTCCCAGTGTCTCATTCTGTCCCTCTGTCCGTCATTTTTGGTATACTGTCTTAATTTCTCTAGGGCCTTGCAGCTGTGTTAGTTTGTTAGAGATTACTCTTGGGATTATAATGTTCATCGTTAATTTATCATGACAAACTCAGTACTGACTTCCAGTAAAATATAAGAGCCTCATACCAGTCCGGCTCTGTTTCCTCCTGATTGTCATGTATACAACAGGGGAGACAGTGTTATTCTCGTCATCTGTTTATATCTGTGTGCTAGAAACCCAGCAGTGCAGTGTTGTAAGTTTTGTTTTAAACAGTCATGTACTTTTATTAAAATATAATTTTATTTTTTTTAGAGAGAGAGGATGGGAGAGGGGGAGAGAGAAGCATCGATTGGCTGTCTCCTGTGTGCCCCCCACTGGGGATCGAGCCTGAAACCTGGTCATGTGCCCTGACCGGGAATCTAACCAGCGACCTCTGGCAACAGTCCATATACATTTTAGAAACATGAGGAGGAAAGAAAAACATAGAATCTTTTCTATTTGTCAATATACTTGCCTTTCCCAGGTGTCCTCATTCCTTCTTGGGGATCTGAGTTGGTTTCTGGTGTCTTTTTCCTTCAGCCTAAGGGATTCTATCAGTACCTCTTTCTCCTTCCACAGGGCTGCTGGTGACAGATTTCCTCATTTTTTGTTTATCAGGAAAACTATTTCGCTTTCATATTTGAAGAATGGTTTCACTAAATATAGAATTCTTGGTGGACAGCAAGTTGTAAATCGCCCTAGATTTTCATTCTCACAGGGCTCACTGGGGTCTCCCGTGGGTGATTTCCTAGCTCAGCCTCTCGGACTCTCACCTTCAAGTCTCCCTTTCAGCTCGGCGCCACCATGGGGCTGCAGGTTCTGATGGGCTGGGGGTGGGGGGCCTCCCGCAGAAGGCCCTGCTCGCCGTCTGACCTGGTGGTGCGGCTGTCCTGGTTCTTTTCCGTTGTCCGGAAATGGCTGTTTCTCATAGTTTTGTCCAGTTTTTGTCCTCACACCACCACTGCCAGGATTCCTCAGAATTTCCTAAGTGCATAAAATAAAAGGCATAGGTTTACAAAAGAAACAGTTACCAGTGATTTTTTAAGTTGTGATCTGGTAACCTATGTGCTCTGTCAGGAACACACAGAATAGCAAGACCTAGCGACAGAGCTAGTGTCAGGCCTAGCGCCCTAACTTTGGAGTAGAGCTGGGCATGGATGAGGCCTGGGGGTGGGGCAGCTGCGACCACTGCATTCAGAACTGGAGGGCACGTTCTGCTTTAGAAAATGAAGATTTTACTTTTCCCAAACAAATTTGCAGTCCGTGTAAACTTCATCCGAGGCATCTGTGGACTCCAGGTCAAGACCCCTGCCTCGCTGTACAGTCCTGTGGGTGTGGGCATGAGCTCCGCGGGGGAGTCTGGCACTTCCTACGGGCAAGAGCCTGTGTTTGCTCCGCTCTCTCCAGCTGAGTGGCAGAGATGGAAGGGAGGTTTCTGATGTTGCTCTAGCACTTTAGCTGTCCCTCTGCTGTGTGCTTATCATTTAAGGTTTTAAAACTCAAAAAGGAAAATTGGGGCACTGAGTTCATACATATGAATTACTACCTATGAATTACTACGTACACTCTCATACGCAGTTTTAATTGCTGACTGAAATTGAAAAGGGACGTACCCAAAGCCCAGGTTTTAATGCGTGTTAATTTAGCTTCTTAAGCAGAGGAACCACTGTCAGAAGATCTGTATAGTGCAGTTAAAATACACTCTCGTGTTCTGCTTGGCTGTGTTGAATTGTGGTCATCAAGCGTTTGACTAGAAGTTGTGTGTCCAAAGCTGGCTGACAGTTCGTGTGTGTACTCTGCTGGTGTGCAGCAGAACACCAGTCTCCACTGGTAACCTCTTGTCACGGATCCTTCCCTTCCAGGTCACAGCTGTGGCACAACAGAATCAAGGGGAGGTCCCTGAACCCCAGGATATGAAGGTAGCTGAGGTTCTCTTCGATGCTGCTGACGCGAATGCTATTGAGGAGGTGAACCTCGCCTACGAGAACGTCAAGGAAGTGGATGGGCTGGATGTTTCCAAAGAGGGCACAGAGGCGTGGGAGGCCGCCATGAAGAGATACGACGAGAGGATCGACAGGGTGGAGACCCGGATCACTGCCCGCCTGCGGGATCAGCTCGGCACGGCCAAGAACGCCAACGAGATGTTTCGGATCTTCTCCAGGTTCAACGCACTGTTCGTCAGGCCTCACATCCGAGGGGCCATCCGCGAGTACCAGACCCAGCTGATCCAGCGCGTGAAGGACGACATCGAGTCCCTTCACGACAAGTTCAAAGTGCAGTACCCACAGAGCCAGGCGTGCAAGATGAGCCACGTGCGTGACCTGCCGCCCGTGTCGGGCTCCATCATCTGGGCGAAGCAGATCGACCGGCAGCTGACTGCCTACATGAAGCGCGTGGAGGACGTCCTGGGCAAGGGCTGGGAGAACCATGTGGAGGGCCAGAAGCTGAAGCAGGACGGCGACAGTTTCCGCATGAAGCTCAACACCCAGGAGATATTCGATGACTGGGCCCGGAAGGTGCAGCAGCGGAACCTGGGCGTCTCGGGGCGCATCTTCACCATCGAAAGTGCCCGGGTTCGCGGCCGATCCGGGAACGTCCTCAAGCTCAAGGTCAACTTCCTTCCTGAGATCATCACGCTGTCAAAGGAAGTTCGAAACCTCAAGTGGCTCGGTTTCCGAGTCCCACTGGCGATTGTGAACAAGGCCCATCAGGCCAACCAGCTCTACCCATTTGCCATCTCCCTCATCGAAAGCGTGCGCACCTACGAGCGGACCTGCGAGAAGGTGGAGGAGCGGAACACCATCTCGCTGCTGGTGGCCGGCCTGAAGAAGGAGGTGCAGGCCCTGATCGCAGAGGGCATTGCGCTGGTGTGGGAGTCCTACAAACTCGACCCGTATGTGCAGCGACTGGCGGAGACTGTCTTCAACTTCCAGGAAAAGGTGAGTTCTAGTCAGGGAGGGAGCTAAGCACAGTGATGGCTAGCTCACCACGCTAGTTCTCCGGTCGGCGTGTGTGGTTGTCACAGCAGGAGACGAGGGAGTTGAAAGGGAGATGGACCTTCCGACACACTGGGCTGTTTGATGGGGTCAGGGCTATAGGGAAGCTGTTATGTAACTAACACCTGAGTTTAGAAATCAGTGGAGAGATGACAGACACATGAGTTTGACAGCAAATCGAGAGCTTTGTTACTGATGAAGCTGCCTGGAGAGCAAGGCTCTGGGTCTGCAGCCAGGGCGCTTGGCGTTGCTCCACCGCGACCTGGGCATCCGCCCAGGCTGCCGCGCAGCTGGACAGTGTAGGCCTGCTGGCCCTGCGCCCGCTGCGGGCAGACAGGGTGCATGCACCTGGTGCGCAGGCTGGCTCCCCAGGACAGAGAAGGCGCTGGGCGGAACACTTCTTACTTCCTGCTCCCAGTCTTAGCAATCACGGGTGCCCTCCCAGGCAGGAGGGAGCAGGGGGCAAGCTGACAGTTTCCAGACACTTCTCTTCACTCTCACCCCAGAAGGACTCGCTGCTTATGGAAGGACTTCTCTGCCTCAAGCATTTGTGAATTGTGTAGAATGTACAAAAAGATAACGGGATAGAGTGAGTAGGTGTTTTAAGTATTAAATATGCTTTCCTTTAGGTGGATGATCTGCTGATTATTGAAGAAAAAATAGACCTGGAAGTCCGTTCTTTGGAAACTTGTATGTACGATCATAAGACTTTCTCCGAGATCCTGAACAGGGTCCAGAAAGCCGTGGACGACCTGAACCTGCACTCTTATTCCAACCTGCCCATCTGGGTCAACAAGTTGGACATGGAGGTAAGCCTGGGGCTCGTGAGGAGCTGTGTTCTCATTGTTCTGTTCAGCATGGGGCTGGGTCCTGCTTCCTGAGCTTATTCGTTTGTCATTGAAAAGCATTTTTTCCTAGAAGTTATCAGTGACAGTTCAGTTCCCTCCAGAAATCTCATTTAACTAACGATGGAGCTGACGTGTGATGCTAACAACACTCACGCTGGTCCATGTTGGAGGCAGGGTGCTATGAGGGAGGAGAGAGTTCCCTTTTATCTCCTGGGTATATGACCACCTGCTTCGCCCTCCCTGCCCTTCTAATTCAGGGTGTCCTTCTTGCCCTTCCCTCCAGGCATCCTTCTCTGATGACCCTGCCCCTCTCCACCATGCACTTTAAAAACAAACACATACTAGGAGAGGTATGTGGTAGGGGGTAGAGAAAGACAGGGCGTGCACGGGTGTGTGTAGCACATTTACCACCCCATGTGGCTCTCGTGGGTGGATGTTCCAAGACCGTTTGTGGGTCACAGCTTTCCTTTTCCCCTTCAAAACGGGCAAATCAGTTGCAGTGCACAGGGGATGTCCACAGAGGGAAGCCAGCACAGCCCGCTCTTCTGAATCCGCCGAGAGTCCCAGCGTCCACCCTCCGTGTTCCCAGGGTGGCCCTGTGCCTGGGGCTGCCTCTTCATAAAGACACACAGGGTCCTGTTTGTAGGAAGTTTACTTGTCTCATTCTGGGTCGGAGAGAAGGCTTTGTTCTGTTTGTGACACAGAAAATGTCACTACATAGGGTGACAGACGTTAACTGGACTTTTGTGATTGTTTTTGCAACATATACAAGTAACGGAATCATTATTTTGTGTCTAAAACTAATGTACTGTTGGAAGTCAATAATTCCTCAGAACAAGAAAAAGAAAATGATTTAATCATCAAATTATAATTTTCTAACTTTATCTCTGAGGCAGCCAGGAAAACATTTTGTTTCGTGAGCTTTCTATGATGTTAAACAGATATCAAGGCCTTACCTGCATGTGCTGCACCTGTGTTAGTCTCCATCACTCAGCAGTGGGGAGGCTCGGGGCCTTGGCCCTGAGCTGGAGAACAGCCTGACGGGGCGGGTTCTCAGGCTCAGAGTAGCGCAGGGGGCGGGCTATAGTTAGTGACTCCTTATCTTTGCCTGAAACTCTGCTTCTAGTTAATGCACTCTGTGAGCTCAATTTGGGAAGAACTGCTGTCCTTCAACACTGCTTTCTCTGTAGATTGAGAGAATATTGGGCGTCCGCCTACAAGCTGGCCTGAGAGCTTGGACCCAGGTGCTTCTTGGACAAGCTGAAGATAAAGCGGAAGTTGACATGGACACGGATGCGCCACAAGTCAGCCACAAGCCTGGTGGAGAGCCAAAGATCAAAGTGAGTGTTTCTCAGAGCTTCCCCCCAAAACGTACCAATGAAAAGGCCTCCTCACCACAGAGTAACCTGGCAGACACTAGCTCACCCGGTGACAAGACATTATGGGGCTGTCTGCGGGGGCACCTGAGAGGAGCCTTAGGTGGCCTGCCCTCTGACTTACAGCCCCCTGGGGAGGGCACAGACCCCAGACATGGAATTGCAGGTCACATCTAGTACGAGTACCTGGCAGCCTTGTGGTTCAGACTGAAGTAGTTTAGTAACTTAGAGAAAGGGTGATGCATCAGAACCATTTTGTTGCAATATTACTACAACAAGACATGAAATCTGTCCTCTGCAGAACGTCGTCCACGAGCTCAGAATAACCAATCAGGTCATCTATTTGAATCCGCCCATCGAAGAATGCAGGTACAAGCTGTATCAGGAAATGTTTGCCTGGAAGATGATTGTGTTGTCTCTCCCCAGGATCCAGAGTCAGAGGTACCAGGTGAGCCTCTGACCAGCCGCCCCCGGGTCTCTAAACACAGCTTTCGTGTCTTCTCAGATCCCAGGCTCAGGCTTAGCACTGTGGGGAGGAAGCTTTTTCTCCCAGGAGTTGCTTTTCCCAATAGTTGTGTTTGCAGCTCTAGTCTGATAGGCTATTGGAAAGTCCTTCCGTGAACTTGTGGAATTTTACTTCCTGCTCCTTCCCTCCACCCCCACTTTTTGTTTTGGAATTTTGCAAAAATACACAGAAGTAGGGGGAATCACATGAGTTCACATCACCTCGTTTCATGTCTCAATATGGGGACAATTCTGTTTCATTTGCATTCCCCTCAATGCCCCCAACAGATTATTTTAAGGCAAATCCCATGTAGAATATACTCCTTTTAGTACGTATTCCTAGAGCAAGGAAAACGCAAGACCACTTGATCCCACCAGACCTCTAGCGTGTTACTTCTGAACGGGACCAGTGCTTTTCAAAACAGTTTCCACAACCTCTGCTTTAACAGGCTCTTCTAGAAAACGGTGGTCCTGTAGGAGATTCTCTTTTCTAACTTTGAACACAAACCCGGTTCCTTTGAGATTTTTCTGCATTAGCAGCTGCCTGTGGGCTTGCAGTCTCGGCATGTTCGTCCAGACCGTGGAGGTGAGCGCCTGCGGGAACGGCCCTGCGTGCGCCTGCGCCCAGGAGTCTGCCTGGCAGGCGTTTCTGTGGGCTTGTCCTCCTGTCGTCCTGCTGGAACGAACTACAGCAGCCCCTCTGAGCTCTGGCCCCACCCTGGGCTCCGCAGTTCCTCCCTCTCTTCTTTTTTTTAAATCTTTATTGTTGAATGTAGAATGTATTACAGATGTTCCTCATTTTTCCCCCATTGACCCCCTCCTCCCCACTCCTGCCCCCCTCCCGCCTTTTCCCACACTGTTGTCTGTGTCCATTGGTTATGCATATAAGTTCTTTGGTTTGTTTCTTCTCACCCCCCACCCCCCACCCCTTTCCCTTTGAGGTTTGTCAGTCTAGCAATGAATTTGTATTTCTTAATCCCTTCACCTTTTTCACCCATTCCCCCAACCCCTCTCCCATCTGGCAACCAACAAAATGTTCTCTGTATCTATGAGAATGTTTCTGTTCTGCCTGTTCATTTTGTTTGTAGATTTCGTTGTTGATAGATATGTATTCATTGCCATTTTGTTTGTTCATATATTTTATCTTTTTCTTCAAAAAGACCCTTCATCATTTCATATAATAACGGTTTGGTGGTGATGAACTCCTTTAACTTTTTCTTGTCTGGGAAAGTCTTTATATGGCCATCGATTCTAAATGACAGCTTTGCAGGATAGAGTAATCTTGGTTGTAGGGTCTTGCTTTTCATCACTCTGAATATTTCTTGCCACTCCCTTCTGGCCTGCAAAGTTTCTTTTGAGAAATCAGCTGACAGCCTTATGGGAACTCCCTTGTAGGTAACTAGCTGCCTTTCTCTTGCTGCTTTTAAGATTCTCTCTTTGTCATGAACCTTTTGCATTTTGATGATGATGTGTCTTGGTGTGGGCCTCTTGGGGTTCCTCTTGTTTGGGACTCCCTGTGCTTCCTGGACTTGTGTGTCTGTTTCCTTCAAGTTAGGGAAGTTTTCTGCCATTATTGTTTCAAACAGGTTTTCAATTTCTTGTTCTCTCTCTTCTCCTTCTGGCACCCCCAAGGTGCGAATGTTGGCACGCTTGCAGTTGTCCCAGAGGCTCCTTACACTATCCTCATTTTTTTGGATTCTTTTTTCTTTTTGCTGTTCTGATTGGGCGTTTTTTGCTTCCTTATATTCCAAATCAGTGGTTTGCTTCTTGGCTTTACCTACTCTACTACTGAATCTGTGTAAATTATTCTTTATTTCAGTTAATGCCTCCTTCATTTCTGACTGGTCCTTTTCTTGAGGCCCTCACTGAGTTCGCTGAGGTTCTCACTAAGTTCATTGAGCATCCTTATAAGCAGTGTTTTGAACTCAGCATCTGTTAGGTTGCTTATCTCCATTTCGCTTAGTTCTTTTCCTGGAGATTTGTTCTGTTCTTTCATTTGGGACCTGTTTCTTTGTCTCCTCATTTTGGCTGCCTCCCTGTGTTTGTTTCTGTGTATTACTTAATGAGAGGTATAGGGCTAGCTGAGACCAGATGCTGCTGTTTGAAAGAATTTAGGAAAACCTGAAGCAGGATCCAAGACAGGCCAATCCTATGGTTAAACAAGTGGCAACAGCTTGGGTGAGCCTGAAAGTTGGGTGGGACGGGGCCCTCAGGGAATCACCAGGGCGGGGCTACCAGTGTGAGCCAGGTTGCTAGAGTCCCAGATATGGCAGCTGTCTGCCGTCCCAGGGAAGGGCTCACCAAAGGAACAAAGGCCTCTGACAGCACGTTTGTCCCGGAGAAAGCCCCCTCTCCAGCCCTCGCTCCAGTGCCAAACAGCTCAGTTCTTCCCTGTATGTCTCTGGCGTCCCTCGAGCTGCCTCCCCTCTGAGCTTAGAGGAAGAGAGTCCGATCAGTCCGTGCGCGGGGCCCTGTAAGGGGCTGCCTGTGGCTCCAGCCGTGTCAGCTTCCCTGAGCCTCAGTTCCCGCTGGTTTTTCCAGCCAGAAGTTATGGGGATTCTCTTCCTGGCACTGGAACCCTGAGCGGGTCACCTGGTGTGGGACGGGGACCCCTCAGTCCTCAGGAAGGACCTTCCCAGCCGAGGTGTCCTCCTGATTTTTATCCACCACACTTGGGTGTGGGACCAGCCTGTCGCGCCTCCGCCCCTCCTACCAGTCTGGATGTGGCTGCTGCTTTAATTCCGTAGTCGTAGGACTTCCATTCAGCGCGATTTCAGGCGGTTTTGAATGATGGTTGTTCTGTAGTTTAGTTGTAACTTTGATGTGGTTGTGGGAGGACGCGATACCGCGATACCCACCCACCACCTTGACCGGAAGCCCCTCCCTCTCTTCTGAGGCTGCCTGTCCGCCAGTAAACTTGACCCTGTTCCCTCCTGGCCACCTATTTCTCTGCTTCTCTTGGTGGCAAACATGGAAGAGTTGCCTGCGCAGCTGCTCGAGGGCCCCACCCCTCAGGTATGCCTGCCGCTCTGTCACCGCTGTCCCCCCAGTGTGGCCAGGACTGCACCCGCTGCCGTGGCTCCTCCGCCCTTGGGAAATGCCGGCTGCAGGATTCTCCGAGGGTGTGTGCTCCTTTCATTCCGTACTTTTCTTTGCTTGGCTCTCTGGTTCTATCTCACCTCACTGGCCAGTCTTCTTTCCTGGTTCCTCTTTGCTCCCCTTCGTCCCAGCCTCTAGATGTTCAAGGAGAGGTCCTCCCCAGGACAACGCTCTGTGCTTCCTCCAGGTGTCGACTTTAAACACCAGCTGTGTGCTGACAGATGCAGACCTTCCTACCCACCTGCCTCTTTGGCATCTCCATGTGGCCATCTGACAGATGTGTCAGACTGAGCCTGTCTCGAACCCATCCCACCCCTAAGTTTGGTCCTCCCCAGTCTTTCCCATCCTTCAATCTGCCCAGGCCAAAAATTGTCTTCAAAATTCTCAGTAATTTATCTCCTACCACAGGTCCTGCTAAGGCCCCACTCTCTCTCACTTGGATTATTAATTCCTTCCTGACTGGTCTCTGTGTTTGCCTTGCCCCTAAAACGTGTTTCAACAGAGCAGCCAGAGTAAGTCTTAAGTTGTAGGTTGGTCCTGACGCTGCTCTCTTCACGGCCTGTTGATGGCTTCCTGTGCCCCTGAGCACAGGAGGCACGTCCCCAGTGGTTTGCTGGGCGCCACGGCTGGGCTGCTCGTGCCTCTCTGGCTTCATTTCTTTCTTCTGCCCTCACTGGCTCTGCTCTGCCCACACCGACTCCTGCTTGTCCTCAAACATGCCAGGCAGACTCTTGCCCCTGAGCCTTTGCAGTTGCTAGTCTCCTCTTAGAATCCCTGGTGGCAAATATTCACATGACTCTCTTTCTCCTGCCTCTTGGTCTCTGTTCAGATGTCAACCTCCTCAGTGAGGCCTTCCCTGCCCCACACTCCCTGCCCTCCTCGTTCCTGCTCTTTCTCCGTAGTACTTCTCACCATCTGACATTCTGTATGTTTTGCCTTTTCCCCCATCATCTCTCTCCTCCCATACAAAGGAAGTCGTGAGCAGAGACAGCTGTTCGTTTATCGGACCTACGACAGTATTGGCACATAGTAGGCACTGCCGTTGGTTCCATTGTCCAAGTTGACGTACCAATGGTCACAGTGATGCGTGTTCTCAGACCCCAGTAAGAGTTCCATCTCAGATGAGACGTGCAGGGCTTGGGCCCGCTCCAGGGGCCAGTTCTGTGTGCTTTGTGCGATGGTGACACTGTTTTCTAGCTTGTGGATCTGCTCATCCTTTCATTGGCTTGCAAATTAAATATAAGTAGGCTTCTGGTCACTCGTGACTGGGCAAGTGGACCTTGTCCCTTAAACATTTTTGTTGTTAACTGTTCTTTCAAAGTGAGAGGTGCTGCCGAGGTGCACGGTTTTGCACACACCTCTGTTCACTCTGGCTTTGTGTGGCTAGGTGGGCGTACATTACGAACTGACTGAGGAGGAGAAGTTCTATCGGAATGCTCTGACGCGGATGCCTGACGGCCCCGTGGCCCTGGAGGAGTCATACTCTGCAGTCATGGGCATCGTGACCGAAGTGGAGCAGTATGTCAAGGTGAGAGGCTCCAGGTTTCTACTTTAGACACTTAGGCATGAGGGAGGTGCAGTGAGTGTGAAGCTGAGGGGTCTTGACCATATGTAATATGAGTCACTAGATATGTGCTTCTTCAATGCAAAGAATGAACAGTTGGACAAATCTTTTGGGGTATTATCATTTTGGAGAATTGCAAATTTTATTTTTTAAATATGTTTATTAATTTTTAGAAAGAGGAAGGGAGAGGGAGAGAGATGGAAACATTGATGAGAGAGAAACTGATTGGCGACCTCCTCCATGCCCCCTGCTGGGGATCAAGCCCACAACCTAGGCATGTGCCCTGACTGGGAATCAAACCGGCGACCTCTTAGTCCATGGGTTGATGCTCAACCTGTGAGCCACACTGGTCGGGCAATTTTATTCTTTTTCGATAAGAAAATTTTGAGAACTTGAGGTGAAAATTTCTCTAACGGTGATGATGACCAAACATGAGCCTTTCTGACAGAATGTGAAGATACAGGTGGATGTTGCACAGGGTGAAAAGCCAGTCTGTTTGTGTTCTCTGTCTGTAGGTTTGGCTTCAGTATCAGTGCTTGTGGGACATGCAGGCCGAGAACATCTACAACAGACTTGGGGAGGACCTGCACAAGTGGCAGGCTCTCTTGGTTCAAATAAGGAAGGCCAGAGGAACCTTCGACAACGCGGAAACCAAGAAAGAATTTGGGCCAGTAGTCATAGACTACGGCAAGGTGAGCCTGCTGACTTGTCGCAAGGTGCCAGCCAGGTGGCTCTGTGGGGACATCTCCGTCTGACATGGGGTGCAGATGTGCCGCTGAAGACCCACGCTTTGTCCTGTGCTCCCTCACCTGCAGGTGCAGTCCAAGGTGAACTTGAAGTACGACTCCTGGCACAAGGAAGTTCTCAGCAAGTTTGGGCAGATGCTCGGCTCCAACATGACAGAATTCCACTCGCAGATCTCCAAGGTGAGGAGGCCGGACCCCTAGCAGGGGCCTGCTGGTTCACCAGGGCTCCGAGTTAAGCTGTGTGCTCTCACCAACAGTCTCGCCAAGAGCTGGAGCAGCACTCGGTGGACACGGCCAGCACTTCTGACGCGGTGACCTTTATCACCTACGTGCAGTCTTTGAAACGGAAGATCAAGCAGTTTGAGAAGCAAGTTGAGGTGCGCTCTAGGGGTAGTTAAAATTCCCACCGCGTCCTCTGACTCACCACCAGCCCTTCAGGCGCCGGGTCGAAGGTGCCTCCACAGACACCTGTGTTGTCACCACCTGCTGTGCTTGTTAAGGGGCAGATATGGGCATCGGGCATGTGCATTTTTAAAAGCTCTGCAGGTGATTCCTCTGCACACCTAGGTTTGAGAACCTCTGGTTTTAGTCTTTTAAGATCTTTTATTTTAGTTGTTGATCTTCAAGTCGCCAAACTGAATTTCCATTTTATAATTTGGGTTTGGGGTGCGGGTGGGGGAAGCACAGCTCCGGAGTGCAGAGATGCTCTCCAGGGCCTTCTGGATATAGCTGGGTGCATAGCCAGACTGTCAGGGCAGGCTCTCGGGGCGCCACCTCTGATCATAGCCTCCAGGTGCCCGTGCACCCAGGTGACCGCACCCCAGGTAACCACAGCGAGGTGACCACAGTGTCCAGGATGGAAGGCTTCTGGAGCAGAGCATATGTATTGACGTTCTGTATTCTGTAGCCACCGTGTCTTCTCCATTGTAGACCCTGACAGTAGTTTCTATTATTGTCATAGAAGAGAAAATTCAACTTCTTTTCTAACTCTCAAAGCTCTACCGCAACGGTCAGCGCTTGCTGGAAAAGCAGAGGTTCCAGTTCCCACCTTCCTGGCTTTACATTGACAACATCGAGGGCGAGTGGGGGGCCTTCAATGACATCATGCGGCGGAAGGACTCTGCCATCCAGCAGCAGGTGGCGAACCTGCAGATGAAGATCGTGCAGGAGGACCGGGCCGTGGAAAGCCGCACCACGGACTTGCTGACTGACTGGGAAAAGACCAAGCCTGTCACGGTGAGTCCGGCCCACTGCCCCTCGAGCCCCTGAGCCAGCAGCAAGATCCAGTGTCTTTCTTTTTTTTTTCTTTCTTCTTTGATTTTAAAGAGAGAGGGAGGAAAGGAGAGAGAGAGAGAGGTAGAAACATTGATGAGAATATTGATTGGCTGCCTCCTGCATGTCCCCCACTGGGGATCGGGCCCACAGTCTGGGCATGTGCCCTGCCTGACCACGAATCGAACCAGTGACCTCTTGGTGCATGGGTCAACACTGAGCCACACCGGCCGGGCATCCGGTGTCTTTCTTTCAAACCAAAAGGCCTTGCTATGGTTTTGTTTTCTAGCAACGAAGACTTCTTTTGTAATTAAAAAAGCAGTGCTCACAGATAATATAGTTGAAAACATGAACATGACCTTCAACCTCTTGATCCAGATCCCCTCATGGCAATCCCTTCAGTCAGGAGATGGTTTCTTGTTTTGTCTTTTTTTAATATGTTTTTATCAATTTTTTCAGAGAGAGAGAAATATTGATGTGAGATAGAAACATTGATCAGCTGCTTCCTGCACATTCCCTACTGGGGACCAAGCCCACAACCCGGGCATGTGCCCTGACCAGGAATCGAACCAGGACTTCTCAGTCCATAGGACAGTGCTCAGTGCACTGAGCCAAACCAGTTGGGCAAAAGATGGTTTTAAAGATTAAAAATTTTCTGTTCCTTTTTTTTTTTTGTTAATTATCATCCAAGGATATTTTTCCATTGACTTTATCAGAAAGGGGGAGGGTTGGATAGAGAGACAGACAGACAGACAGACCTTGATTGGTTGCCTCTCGCATGACCCCCACCAGGGCCAGGGTTCAAACCTGAAACCAAGGTACGTGCCCTTGTCCATGAATCGAACCTGCTACTCTTCGGTCCACGGGCCCGCACTCTCTAACCACTGAGCAGAATCGGCCAGGGCAAGATTTTCTGTTCTTAAGTTATTCTCTTACTTAGGTACACTCAAACATTGGAATTTAACTTCTCGTGGATGCAGGCCAAGCCTAACTCTGCTGCTGGCTGTGTTGTGGGGAGGCTGGTTCTCTGTCATCACATCACAGTTACTAGCCTTCTGTGCCCAGAACCTGCCTGCCACATCCAGTCCTCTTGGTCCGTCCAGTGTTTGTCGCGCTCTTGCTGTGCTTGGCCTCGTGTGGCCGCAGGGTGCTGCAGTGAACAAGACAGGAGCCTGTCCTCTTGGAGTGACACTCTTGTGGGAGAGGCAAATAGTAACAAGGGCTCGGAAACGTGCTAGAGTCATGGTGCTGTGTGCCGTGGGAAGGGTGGGGCTGGGGGGAGAGGTGGGGTGGTGCACTGCTGTGTTGGAGGGGTGCCATTTGTGTGGAGCCCAGACGAGGGGAACCGGCAGGTCATGCAGGCACCTGAGGGGGCCAGGGTGTCCGGCAGAGGGGAAAATGCGCAGGAGGTGCGCTGAGAGGGTAACAGTGGAGATCAAGTCTTACTCGTTTGGGAATGTAATAAATATAAACAGGGACGAAAGGACGTTCAACTGCCCTGAGTGTTAGTCTGGTCTCGCAGTTTGAGGATACAGGTTTTCCATGCCAGGCTTGGTGGCCGGGTTACCTCCCGCCATCCACCAGTCAGGGCTCTGTCCTGCCTTCAGTCCTGTCGCAGCTGCTGGGCCCAGAGGTCCTTGTTTGTATTTGACCTGGGTTCCAGGAGCCCTTGTTTTGAGACGGTCTCTGCAGAATGCTGGCTCTAGTGGGGGGAGTGAGCATCGATCAGTAGACAAGGTTCAGGTCACCAAAACTGGAATGGCCCTTACCGCCTTACCTGCTGGTAAGGTGTTATCAACAGTCATTCTCACGTCATCAACGGAGAGAGTGTGTGAACCGTGCGGACGCTGACGCAGAGGCCGTCCCCAGGGAGAATAGGGCGTGGTTTCTCAGGCTTCTCTCGGGAACTGCTGTACAGCTGTGTGTTAGGGAGTGTGTGGCTAGAAGACCCCGAGAGCCATTTCCTGCCCCTCAGATTGGGAGTGTCCTAGTCGCTCCAGGCTCTTCTCTCCGTCTCCCGGGCACTCAGGAGCCAACCGGAGGTGCCCACCACCCTCTTACATTTTCACGTGGCAGGTGTGGGCATGAATGTTGCCCCAGAAGTGTAGTCACGAGTGCCCAGAACCCTAGCACCACTTCGGGGCCACAGCGTCCACCTGTCCTGGCGCAGCCCTGCAACTCAGTCTGTCTGCTCTCAGGGCAACCTTCGCCCAGAGGAGGCGCTTCAAGCTCTGACCATATACGAGGGCAAGTTCGGCAGGCTGAAAGACGACCGGGAGAAGTGTGCAAAGGCCAAGGAGGCCCTGGAACTGACGGATACGGGGCTGCTGAGCGGCAGCGAAGAGCGCGTCCAGGTATGGACCACCTGCGTGGGAGGCAGGGGCACGGCCTCATCCCGACTCTGCCCTTGACCTGGGCCACATTCCAACCTGGTTTGTTTCCGGTTTCACCCCTTTTTCTTACTCACAGGTGGCCCTTGAAGAATTACAGGATCTCAAGGGCGTTTGGTCAGAACTCTCTAAGGTCTGGGAACAGATTGATCAGATGAAGGAGCAACCATGGGTCTCAGTGCAGCCTCGGAAGGTACATCTCCTTAGGCGTGTTCGTGTGCACCTTCAGGCATGGGGAGTCACAGAGTGTCACATGACAGTCCTGCGTGTCATTTTCTGCTGGTCCAGCCGAACATAAAATTTCTTCACAACTGTTTTTTTAAAACATGAGGAATGTTGGCTCACTCAGTATCATCATGCCTCTGTTGACAGCTGCGACAGAACTTGGATGGCCTCTTGAACCAGCTGAAGAACTTCCCCGCGCGTTTGCGGCAGTACGCGTCCTACGAATTCGTGCAGCGGCTCCTGAAAGGCTACCTGAAGGTGGGTGGCCGGCCGCTGCGGTCGTGGGCCCTCCGGGAACACGCTGCTCCTTGTGACTTGCTGGCTCTCTCCACAGATCAACATGCTGGTGATCGAGCTGAAGTCTGAGGCGCTGAAGGATCGCCACTGGAAGCAGCTGATGAAGCGTCTGCACGTGAACTGGGTGGTCTCCGAGCTCTCCCTCGGGCAGATCTGGGACGTTGACCTGCAGAAGAATGAAGCCGTCGTCAAGGACGTGCTGCTGGTGGCACAGGGGGAGATGGCGCTGGAGGAGTTTCTGAAGCAGGTAAACGCCAGGGCTGGCGGCACCTGCACGGTGCGTTTCAGGCGCCACACAGACTTGAGCCGTGTGAACGTGGAGCCTTGTCCGCGGTCCTCTGTCCCTGTGACGCTGGCTGCTTGTGCAGCTGGTGAATCCCACACAGTGTAACCTGCTCTGGCTTTGCTGCAGATACGGGAAGTGTGGAACACTTACGAGCTGGACTTGGTTAACTACCAGAACAAGTGTCGCTTGATTCGCGGCTGGGACGACCTCTTCAACAAGGTCAAGGAGCACATCAACAGCGTCTCCGCTATGAAGCTGTCTCCGTACTACAAGGTACCTTTGTTGGGAAACTTTCCTCCCTGATCCAAGCTCCTCCCACACTGTTTGTGTCATACCTTTTGAGTACAGTTCCCAGAGGCCTGCTTTTTAAAACATGAGCCAGATAACTGGGCGGGATCTTACCCTGCGTTCTTAGTGACTTCTGCCATGTCTGTGCTGGGGATGAAAAGTGTGTGGTTGAGCTCTTCCTTTTGGGGTCCGCCAGGTCTTCGAGGAGGATGCCCTGAGCTGGGAAGACAAACTGAACCGCATCATGGCCCTCTTCGACGTGTGGATCGACGTGCAGAGGCGCTGGGTCTACCTGGAAGGCATCTTCACGGGCAGTGCGGATATCAAGCACCTGCTGCCCGTGGAAACGCAGCGGTTCCAGAGGTAGGGCCTCCGCCAGGGATTAGACGGCCTGGGAGCCCTCCTCGCACCAAGGCTGACCTCCTTTTCACCTTGATTTGTAGCATCAGCACAGAGTTTTTGGCGCTAATGAAAAAAGTATCCAAATCTCCCCTTGTTATGGATGTTCTCAACATCCAGGGGGTGCAGAGGTCCCTGGAGAGATTGGCAGACCTGCTGGGAAAGATCCAGAAAGCACTGGGAGAATACCTGGAGAGGGAGCGGTCGTCTTTCCCCAGGTAAGAGGTCACTGTGCTTTCTCCCAGCCCTCCTCGCCTTCCGGGCCTGCGTGTGGTTCCAGAGCATCCACTTGCCGAGGCCCGTTCCTCGCTGTGACATGCCTCCTAGACAGCTTGCAGCTCTTAAAGATGCGGCTCTGATTATTTCCTAAGTGGCTTCTCTTCCTTTCTGAATAGTTTGCTTAGTGTATAAATGAGGTTTTTTATTTATTTAACTTTTTAAAATTGATTTTTAGAGAGAGGAAGGGAGAGGGGGAGATAGAAGCATCAATGAAACATCCATCAGCTGCCTCCTGCATACCCCCTACTGGGGTTTGAGTCTGAAACCCTGATGTGTGCCCTGATCAGGAATCAAACCAGGTCGGTGATGCTCAATCACTGAGCCACACTGACCGGACAGTCAGACAGGTTTTTTAAAAATGAATTTGTGAAGTGAGGTGCATGACATGAAATGTACTGAATCCCTCTCCAGTGTCTCGGTAGGTGAAGGTACACGTTGTGCTGAGGGCTGGGAGGAGGTGGTGTACCCGAGTCCAGGCTGAGGCTGCGCAGAGCCTCCAGACGCGCCTTCCCGTCTACAGTCGGCAGTTGTGCCTCGGTTCCCTTGTCTGTGTCCTGTGAGGAACATGGGTACTGTTTTAATTCTAGATTCTATTTTGTGGGAGATGAAGATTTGCTTGAAATCATTGGAAACAGCAAGAATGTAGCTAAATTGCAGAAGCACTTCAAGAAAATGTTCGCTGGAGTTTCCAGCATCATCCTGAACGAGGACAACTCTGTCGTCTTGGGCATTTCATCCCGCGAAGGAGAGGAGGTAGTTCACTGGTGCTCGCGGTGCAGAAACTTCTCTCCCGTGTGTGCACATCCGAATACTTAGATTTTACTTATTTCAGGTTATATTTAAAACTCCCGTGTCAATTACTGAGCACCCCAAAATCAATGAGTGGCTCACGCTGGTGGAGAAGGAAATGAGAGTCACGCTGGCCAAACTCCTGGCTGAGTCTGTGACGGAAGTCGAGATTTTTGGTAAAGCCACTTCCATCGACCCCAACACCTACATCACTTGGATTGATAAATACCAGGTAAAAGGGGGTAGCAGTGGGACGGGCCACAGGCGGGGTAGGCTGACCACTAAAACCACCCTCCTGGACTCTGTGTCTCTGTCTTTCAGGCCCAGCTTGTGGTTTTGTCGGCCCAGATAGCCTGGTCTGAGAATGTGGAGACGGCACTGAGCAGCATGGGTGGGAGCGGGGACGCGGCAACCCTGCAGTCCGTGCTGGGCAACGTGGAGGTCACCCTCAACGTGCTGGCCGACTCGGTCCTCATGGAGCAGCCCCCACTCCGCCGGCGGAAGCTGGAGCACTTGGTCAGTCCCATGCCTGACTCACCCTTCCTCCCTTAGGCTCTGGGTCTTCAGCTCAAGCATTTGGATTATGCTTGGAAAATATTTTGGTTGCATTAGGGAGAACAGTGCATGGCACAGGGGTATGCCCTGGGGTGGGTATGGGGCTCTGCTTCTGCTGAAGGTAATGTGGGTGGAGTGCAGGAGTGTATATGACATCCTCTTGGGGAAAGGGAGGCAATGCCTGTGACCAGGGTCTTTCACTCCTTATCATCTCCTTCCAAGAGGGTGCAGAGGCCCAGTGAGCTCGGCACGGCTCTGAGCTGGGTCCTGTGGCTGGGCTTTGGGCCCAAGTGCAGCAGAGAGACAGCTGTTCTACCATCAGGGCTTATGCTGGTGTCCTGTGCGTGCTGCCGCTGTTGATTAATTGCACGGCGTGGCCAGTGTCTCTGAAAGCGAATTTGCATCTTAGTGTAGTAAAGCAGACCTAGCTCTCAGTTTCAGTCCCAAGTACGCCATGCGCCAGAGGGGTGCTGCACTGCTTGAGCTCGCGACAAGCCCTCACGGTGATCTCTGCAGATTACAGAGCTGGTTCACCAGAGAGACGTCACCAGGTCCTTGATCAAAAGCAAGATCGACAACAGCAAATCTTTCGAATGGCTCAGCCAGATGCGGTTTTACTTCGACCCTAAGCAGACAGACGTGTTACAGCAGTTGTCAATTCAAATGGCAAATGCCAAGTTCAACTATGGCTTTGAGTACCTGGGTGTCCAGGACAAGCTAGTGCAGACGCCCCTCACTGACCGCTGCTACTTGACAATGACACAGGCCTTGGAGGCCAGGCTGGGCGGGTCCCCATTCGGTAAGTTACTCCACAAACCTGGATGGATGGAATCCATTGGCAAATGTCATTTTTAATTATTTAAATGTACTTCTTAATTATGTGGCTATTGTGTTCTAAAAGCTTTGAATTTCTTTTCATTTATTACATCTGGGTTTTTTTTTTAATCCTCACCCAAGGATATTTTTTCATTGATTTTCAGATAGAGTGGAAGGGAGGGAAGGAGGGGGAGAGAAAGAGAGAGAAACATCAATTGGTTGCCTCCAGAGCCGGGGGTTGAACTGCAACTGAGGTATGTGCCCTTGACCGGAATCCAACCCAAAACTCTTTGGTCCTTGGGCCGACGCTCTAACCACTGAACCAAACTAACCAAGGCATTGCATCTGGTTCTTAAAATGAATTGCTTTTTACAGTTGCCCTTAAGCTAAAGCTGTATTCCCAGCTGAGTAACGACCTCAAGCACCTGTCCTTTTCTCCGTGTGCAGGGCCCGCCGGGACCGGGAAGACAGAATCTGTCAAAGCTCTGGGCCACCAGCTGGGACGCTTTGTTTTGGTTTTCAACTGTGATGAAACTTTTGATTTTCAGGTGAGAAACTGTGTGGGGTCCACGCATCATCGGAGGGTCTGAGAGGGTCGGGGGGAGCACCATGCCTGCGACCCTGAAAGCGTCCTCCTTGTTTCCCAGTGGGGCCGCAGAGGCTTCGGGGCGGGTGTGTGCAGTGCCCAGCATGCACTGCGACAGGAGCGTTGTGTTCTCGGCGTTCCTTATTTCGGGGACCAGATAGTTTTTCTCAAAGGCCAGTTTCTCTAAGTGGCTAGTGCCTATATCTGGTAATAAACAAATGTTATGCAAAGGTTTTTTTAATCAACAGAAAGTGATAGAGTAAAAATGACAGCTTTGCCATTGGGACCTGGGCACGGGAGGAAAGGTATCCTAGTCCTGTGTGTGCAAAGGACCACTCTTGTCTTCCTTTTTTTGGGTAATCCTCACCTGAGTGTATTTTTTCCATTGATTTTTAGATAGAGTGGGGGTTAGAGAGAGAAAAACATTGATGTGAGAGAGAGACATCGATTGGTTGCCTGCTGCGTACCCATAACTGGGGCTGGGGATTGAACCTACAACCCAGGTACATGCCCTTGGCCAGGAATCAAACCCGTGACCCTTCAGTGCACAGGGCCCATGCTCTGACCACTGAACACACCGGCCAGGGCAGTAAGGATCACACTTGATGAAGCACTTGCCATGGTGGGCTGCCCTCGCCTCACCTGTGAGTGATTTCCCCTTCACAGCACCTGGGGAGGGAGGCGCTCTTATTCCCACTTCAAAGACGAGCAGCCTGGACTCCAGATGGTACTTGCCCCGGGTCAGACACATCACCACAGTCAGGAGTTGAGCCCTGGAAAGCCAGTGCCCAGGCCACTGGTTCTAGCTCCTTTCTTTTCATTTCAGGCGATGGGACGCATCTTCGTGGGGCTTTGCCAGGTGGGGGCGTGGGGCTGCTTTGACGAGTTCAACCGCCTGGAGGAGCGGATGCTGTCGGCCGTGTCCCAGCAGGTGCAGTGCATCCAGGAGGCGCTGCGGGAGCACTCCAGCCCCAACCTGGACAAGAGTAAGGCTCCCTTCCTCAGCCACTCGGGACGGGGCCGACTCACTGTGGGCTCTGCCACGGTTCTGATCAGAAGTGAGCTGGACTTTCATTAGCTCCCAGGACTCAGTGTTGCAGGCAGGGTGGTGAGTCCCGAGTGTAGGTGAAAGGGCGGATCTGGGGTAACTCCGCGTCAGCAGTTTGCACATCTCATCCCAGAGCTCCCCAGCCCGAGCATCCCTGGGCCCCTCCCCTTGGCCTCCGGAGCTGCCTGCCTGCCAGTGTTCTTCCACGGAGCTTGGGGAGTGAGAGGTCACGATAGGAGCGCCTCTGATTCCAGAACGATAGTAACTCGTCCTACCAACAACGTCCAGATCTCCTGCAAAAGCAAAGAGTATCAACGGAATCGGCACCTGTGTGCTCGACCCTCTGGAGCAGACACGCTGTCCCTGGGGCTCAGCTGTAGTTTGTTTCTAGTGGTCCTGGGAAGGGCTAACTCATATCCAAGCCAGCCAGTCATGTCACTTGGTTTTCATTTCTGAGACTGTTGGGCTGCATCTCTAGCCTAGCGTTGCCCTGGTGACATTGGATCGCACAACCAGAGCTGTGGGCTCCCTGCCCGGTGACACGACCTGTTCCACAGTCAGACGCATCCATGTGGGTGGGGTGTGTAGACATGGGTGTCGCTGGCAGGGTGCATGTGCCTGTGGGTGCCTGTGGAGAGGCCCAGAGCGCCTCCTTGCCATCCTGGGCTGTGGGCTAGGAGCCTGCAGGGAAATGGGTGCTTTGTAATTTTAGAAGGACTTTTAAATCTTTTTTTTTTTAATTCCTCACCTGAGGATATTTTCCCATTTATCATTAGCTGGAGGGGGGGAGAGACAGAGAGAAACATCAGTGTGAGAGACACATCAACTGGTTGCCTCCCACACAACCCAACCAGGGCCAGGGATGAACTGCAGCCGAGGAACGTGCCCTTGACCAGAATCAAACCCGCGACTCATCGGTCCGTGGGCCAATGTTCTAACTACTGAGCCAAACCAGCCAGGGCTTAAATCGTATTTTGAATATCATGAGTCTTAACAGTATCATCCGATTTTCAGGCTCTGCCCCCATTACTTGTGAGCTGCTAAACAAACAAGTCAAGGTGAGCCCAGACATGGCCATCTTCATCACCATGAACCCGGGCTACGCAGGCAGGTCCAACCTTCCAGACAACTTGAAGAAGCTGTTCCGGAGCTTGGCCATGACCAAGCCCGACCGGCAGCTGATCGCCCAGGTCATGCTGTACTCGCAGGGCTTCCGCACGGCCGAAGTCCTTGCCAACAAGATCGTCCCCTTCTTTAAGTGAGTGGCGCAGTTTCCCAAGTTTGCATTTCTTCTGTGCTCAGTGTGTCCATTTAAGGGTGACCCCATCACAGCGCGTCTTTGTCGGTACCCTCCGATTCCCTGGCACGACCCGTTGTCACGGCGAGTGCACGGGTCTGAGATGACGCTCCCTCTCCAGGCTGTGTGACGAGCAGCTCTCCTCCCAGAGCCATTACGACTTCGGGCTCCGAGCGCTGAAGAGTGTGCTGGTGAGCGCGGGCAACGTCAAGAGGGAGCGGATCCAGAAGATAAAGCGGGAGAAGGAAGAGCGAGGCGAAGTAGTGGACGAAGGAGAGATCGCAGAGAATCTGCCCGAGCAGGAGGTTTGTCCGTGGGTCCTTCAGCCACTGAGCCTGGGCACTGCTAAGCTCACCTCCCAACACGCGCTCAGAGCGTGCGTTCCCTCGGCGGTGCGCGTGCGCTGGGGCGGGGACTGCAGAGAGCGTGGGCGACGCACCCTCGAGCTCAGCCTTCTCCCCACAGATCCTGATACAGAGTGTCTGTGAGACCATGGTGCCAAAGCTGGTGGCAGAGGACATCCCGCTGCTCTTTAGCCTGCTGTCGGACGTGTTCCCCGGGGTCCAGTACCACCGCGGGGAGATGACCGCACTGCGGGAGGAGCTGAAGAAAGTGTGTCAGGAGATGTACCTGACCTACGGCGACGGGGAGGAAGTTGGCGGGATGTGGGTGGAAAAGGTAAGTGGCACTGTGCTGGTGCGCAGCCGCAGCGACAGTGGGATCACACGCGAGGACGCCACAGGACAACGCTGCCCTGGCAGGCAGGGCTCTGCTGGTTCAGGGAGATTGGCCACAGGCCTGTTTGGACATTTTAATTTTTTAATTTTTTTTCTTTTGGAGATAGCAAGGGAGAGAAAGAAACACCAATCAGTTGTGTCCTGCATGCCCCCTGCCAGGGATCGAACCTGCAATCTGGGCTTGTACCCTGACCAGGAATTGAACCAGCAACCTCTTGGTGCCCAGAAGGACACCCAATTGAGCCACACCAGCCAGGCTGGACTTTTTTCTTAACTGAAATGTAGAAATAACAAAATGTATCTGAAAAGTTCACTTACATGGGATGTTGCGTTCCCTAGAAATGCTAAGGACCTGATTCTAATAGGAAAACGTTTATGCCAGTGGAAGGTCTGTTTGAGACTTTCCAGACTAACAGCACAAATCTCAGATCAGCACATGGCTCACATACTATTGTGGTCTCTTTCCTTTTTCTGTGGGACTCGCCTAAGAAGAAGTGAATTATTCACACAGTGCGTACTGAGCCCAGGAGCCAGCGCACTGAACCAGCGGCTTGTCCCTGGGCCTCCCCCTCCGCAGAGGGGTCTCATGTAACTGTTCAGGCAGCTGGGTGAGCCCCTTCTGCCCCGCTAGCTCCGCCCTTCCTGACTTATCACAGCTCCCCACAGGGTACTTAGAACCTTTGCGAGATGTGTTTGTAGATGTGGCCTGTGTAAAGTGTGTCTGGTTAAAAAGCCCCAATACTGCCCTGGTCAGTGGCTCAGTTAGTTGGAGCATCAGGCCGTACATCAAAAGGTTGTGGGTTCGATTATCAGTCGGGGCACATGCCTGGGTTGCAGGCTTAATCCCCAGTCTGGGCACATGGAGGCAACAATCAATGTTTGTCTCTCACATCTGCCTCCTCCCCCACAAAATCCCATAAAAATGTATCCTTGGGAAAGTCCCAGTACTTGCCTTGGAGAAGTCACGGCACGAGTGTCTCCCTTGTTGACGTGGGAATGGCTGGAGAACTCTGCCGTCCTTGCTCGGGAAGGTCACTGCAGGGGTGTCCGCCCGCAGGTCCTCCAGCTCTACCAGATCACCCAGATCAACCATGGCCTGATGATGGTGGGGCCCTCGGGGAGCGGGAAGAGCATGGCTTGGCGTGTGCTTCTGAAGGCTTTGGAGAGACTCGAGGGTGTGGAAGGCGTGGCCCACATCATCGACCCCAAGGCCATCAGCAAAGACCACCTCTATGGAACCCTGGACCCCAACACCAGGGAATGGACAGACGGACTGTTCACACATGTTCTGAGAAAGTGAGTCGCTGGGTCAGTGTCTGCGTTCCAGTGGGGTGGGGCCTGGCACTCTGTCCTTAGCAGTAGTGTGCGGGATTTCTCCAGCCCAAGTCTGAGCAAATTAGAGTCACTTGAGAAAACCATTGTAGGGTGAGCATTTTAAATCTTACAACCTTGAGCCAGCACCTGTGTGAACGCTCCCTCCCCCCAGGATCATCGACAACGTGCGAGGTGAGCTGCAGAAGCGCCAGTGGGTCATCTTCGACGGCGACGTGGACCCTGAGTGGGTGGAGAACTTGAACTCGGTGCTGGATGACAACAAGCTCCTCACTCTGCCCAACGGAGAGCGCCTCAGCCTTCCGCCCAATGTAAACGGCCTTCCTCGCGGGTGGCGATCGGTGTTCCGTCCTAGGTGCAGGTCCCTGGGCAGCCCTGGAGCGGCTCCGGTTCGGGGGGAGGTGGCTGTGCAAACAGTTCTGTCAGAGCCTCTGCACCAAGGTCTTCCCCGCTCCCAGGGCCAGTGAGTTACGAGTAACTGTGTACTGCTGACTGATGTCAGACACACTCGGCCCTTCCTGCAGCCCGTCCAGTTTGGGTGGGGTGGGATCTGAGGTCACTGCGCGTGAGGAGGTGGTGCCTGAGGAATTCAGGGGGATGCTTTCGTGGCTGCCCCTTGGGGTGAGCATTTAGTCGGGTCCTGAGCATGCGCCCACAGAGGCAGGATGTGCCGAGGGCTCACATGCAGTTTTTTGGTTTTTTTTTTTTAAATTTTTTTCTGTATTGATTTTAGAGAGAGAGGAAGGGAGAGGGAGAGAGAGAGAAACATTGATTGGCCGCCTCCTGCATGCCCCACTGGGGATCAGGCCCACAACCTGGGCATGTGCCCTAACCGGAAATCAAACCAGTGACCTCTTGGTGCACGGGTCAGTGCTCAACCACTGAGCCTCACCGGCCGGGCTCACATGCAATCTTGACTCAGCACTCTGCAGTGCCGTCGTGTGCGGACACTGAAGACACAGGATAGACAGCACAGACAAGGCCTGGGGCTCACAGTTCGCTGGGAAGAAGGTGGTGGTGATGGTGGAGGAGGAAGGAGGCCGGGGGAGGGCTGTCGTGTTGGTGGCAGGTGGAGGCTGCCCTGTCAGAAGGGGTGGCCGAGGCGTCCCCGGGAAGGTGGGTTTTAGCAGAGATTGAGGGGGTGAGGGAGCGAGCCTATGGGTTTCCAGCATTCAGGGCAAAGGGACAAATGGCAGAAGGAGCGTCTTCGTGTGCCCAGTGTGTGGGGGGCAGCACAGGGCAGCTTGCTCGTGTGGCAGGAACTGGAGGAGACATCAGGTGAGAGCACAGAGGATGCGGGCACGATCAGGTCAGGCCTCGCGGTCCTTGTGAGGGCTGGGCTTGCCCACTGAGTGAGCTGGACACGTGGGAGTGCTGGGTTGGGACACTCCTTGTTCGTTGACAAAGCCCCTCTAGCTGCTGTGTGGAGGACAGGCTGGGAGCCAGGGGACCTGGGGAGGCTGCTGTGCCACAGGCACAGCCACGGGCAGGGGAAGTGAGGGTTAGGAGTGGCCGACGGACTGGAGGTGCTGCGAGAGAAAGGAGAGCAGCTGGCGGGTGTGAGCCCTCATCACGTAGGCCCATCGCTGGTCGTCATCACTTCAGAACCGAGCCCTGCATGCTCCTTGCCAGTCCGACAGTGCACCACTGAGACTCGTGTCAGGGTCTTTTCTCTGAGCTCACTGTTCGGTATATTCTAACCGGTCGGAAAGCAGGTGATCTGGAGGCATGGTAGCGCCGAGCCGCCTGCCCCGGAGCCGGTTCCAGGTAGGGTTAGCAGGTGCGTTCGCTGCTGGCGTCCCCTTCGAGGGAGCCCATCTTGCTGGCTGTCACTGCCCACCCCAACCCTTTCTCTGTCCCGATTCTCATGGAGAGGTTGTGGATGTTGTAGTGATGCTGAATACAGATATTTTTGCTGTAAAACTAAGTGCAGAAAATTTAGATGTGTCATCCTTTCAAAGGTGTATATAGGTAAAAGATTTCTAAAACCTGCCTCATTCAATCTCCCTGATCTTTTTTCTCAAGGTACGGATCATGTTTGAAGTGCAGGACTTGAAGTATGCCACCCTGGCCACGGTGTCGCGCTGCGGCATGGTCTGGTTCAGTGAGGATGTGCTCAGCACGGACATGATCTTCAACAACTTCCTGGCCCGGCTGCGCAGCATCCCCCTGGACGAAGGGGAGGACGAGGCTCAGCGCCGGCGCAAGGGCAAAGAGGATGAGGGGGAGGAGGCTGCGTCCCCGATGCTGCAGGTACGGTATCTGGAAGCCAGATGCGCTCAAGGTTTGCCACCTGAGAGCTCTCACCCACCTTCCTTCCCGCTGCAGACGGGTGCAAGTCTGCCCTTCCACGTCGAGGGGGAGCCACTGTTCCCAGGAAACATGATTTTTGAGAACCGTCAAGATGAAGGGATGGAGATTGGTCATTTGAGCTTCATCCTTCATTTTTTAATCCAAAATATAGTCTCCAGAAGTCATGTGATCGACCCTCTCTGGGCCTAGATTAGCAGCATTTCCTGCCTCTCGCAGATCCAAAGGGACGCGGCAACCATCATGCAGCCGTACTTCACGTCCAACGGCCTGGTCACCAAGGCCCTGGAGCATGCCTTCAAGCTCGAGCACATCATGGACCTGACCCGCCTGCGCTGCCTGGGCTCGCTCTTCTCCATGCTGCACCAGGCCTGCCGCAACGTGGCCCAGTACAACGCCAACCACCCCGACTTCCCCATGCAGATCGAGCAGCTGGAGCGCTACATCCAGGTCAGGGAGCCTCCCGAGGCGACATGCCCACAGGGTGTGGGCTCCATCCTTGGAGGGTCGGGCTTCCCTGCAGGCTCAGGAAGGTGCAGAGGGCATCTAGAACCCAAGAACGCCAGGAGCCGCTCTCAGGGTGAATGTTGCCATGAATGTCTGGTTTGTTGCCGAAACAATAGAACATGAGTCGCTTCCTCTTCCCACAGCGGTACCTGGTTTATGCCATTCTCTGGTCCTTGTCTGGGGACAGTCGGCTGAAAATGAGAGCAGAGCTGGGAGAGTACATCAGGAGGATCACAACCGTGCCCCTGCCCGCTGCACCCAACATACCCATCATTGATTACGAGGTAAGTGGGCCGAGGGCGCGGCCTTCCCGATGGTCGCCGTGTTCACTTGGTTCTGGGGCAGCCTCACCGTGGACGTGGACTTGGTCTCTCCACCTCATGGAAGCAGCAGCTTCTCCTCGTTTATTCTGACTTGTATGACACTGAGCTTGTCTTGCGAGGAGGTACGTGGGGTCCTGGGGTGACTGCTCCCCATCTCGGCAGGTTTCCATCAGTGGGGAATGGGCACCGTGGCAGGCCAAGGTGCCTCAGATCGAAGTGGAGACACACAAGGTGGCAGCCCCTGATGTCGTTGTGCCGACCCTGGACACGGTCCGCCACGAAGCCCTGCTGTACACCTGGCTGGCCGAGCACAAGCCCCTGGTGTTGTGTGGCCCCCCTGGGTCCGGCAAGACCATGACGCTCTTCAGTGCCCTCCGGGCCCTGCCCGACATGGAGGTAACGAGGCTGGGAGGTGGGCAGCAGGCAGCTGGGGTTGGGTCGGCCCTGCAGTACTGGATTTGTGGCTCCCCTTCTGCAGGTGGTGGGCCTGAACTTCTCGAGCGCCACAACCCCAGAGCTCCTGCTGAAGACTTTCGACCACTACTGCGAGTACAGGCGTACCCCCAACGGGGTCGTTCTGGCTCCCGTTCAGCTTGGGAAGTGGCTGGTGTTGTTCTGTGATGAAATCAACTTGCCAGACATGGACAAATATGGGACACAGAGGGTCATATCCTTCATCAGACAGGTTTGTTTATCTTCTCGAGCCCCCCGCCCCCCCCCCCCCCCCCCCGTTTCTTCACATTTGCTCCTAACTTCTTACCCTCCTGCTTTCTTCAGATGGTGGAACATGGAGGCTTTTACCGGACGTCAGATCAAACCTGGGTGAAGTTGGAGAGAATCCAGTTTGTCGGGGCCTGTAACCCGCCCACGGACCCTGGGAGAAAGCCCCTCTCTCACAGGTAACAGCTCTGCGACCTCGCTGGCCTCGCACCACTTCCGGGGCGGCTTCAGGGCGGCAGACAGGCATCTAGGTGTGGTTATAACGGTAACAGAGCACTGCCACCTGGGTTCTCTGGGTTCCTTGCACCGCACTGTGATGCTAGGACGCACCCTGGAGAGTGAAAGCAGTGCCCTCTTGGACAGCAGTGCACTGCCCAGATCTCTCCGCAGGCCCGGGAGGCTGAAATGAGCCTGTGTCATTTTCCCGTCTTGGCCTGGTTCTTTCCCGAGTGCTTTGCATGTACGAGTATGTCAGACTCAGGCCCGAGCTGTTCGGTGTGACCTCGGGTGGCTGACGTGCAGCCTGTGGTGTTGGATTAGGAAGCAGCTCTGGGCCTGGGCCTAGGATGAGTGCCGCCCTGGGCATGCGCTCCTCACCGGGAGGGGCTGAGCCTGCTGTCTCTGCCCAGGTTCCTGCGCCACGTGCCTGTGGTGTATGTGGATTACCCGGGACCTGCCTCCCTGACACAGATCTATGGCACCTTCAACCGGGCCATGCTGCGGCTGATCCCGTCGCTGCGCACCTACGCGGAGCCGCTCACTGCCGCCATGGTGGAGTTCTACACCATGTCCCAGGTATTCGGCCTTCTCCACTCCTCTGGTCAGGGACGGGCTCTGCTAGAAGACGGAGCTGTATTCCGAGCCCTTGTTTAGTCAGCGGCCTTTCTCCAAAGTCTGCCATCCAGTTGTTCCCCTGCACAGGCTCCATGACGGCAGACGGTCCATGCTGCTGCTTGCGGTCCTTGTCTGTACACGTGTGCACTGTGTCCTCTGTGCACTTTCTACAGGGACGTGAACACTGTTGAACAGTGTCAATGGAGCCTGTGACTGCAGGGGCGGCCGCTGTCACCTGCTCTCGGGCTGGGCCCTTACCCCCACCTACAAGGCCTCTGCCTGTGTCCTCGTCAGCATTTTAAGTGTTTATTAAAACGTCTCTGCCCACTGGACATACATGGAGGCTCTCGTCGGCTTCCCTTCGAGAAGCCTTTGCAGGCCTGCCCTTTCCCACGGGTCAGGAGAGAACGCCTATTGCTGTCCACTCGCCCACCTTGGTCCAGGGCTTTGCGGCACTGCCGGGCATACCACACACATTGCCCCCGTTTTTACCTTGTCTTTGAATTTGTGTGATTGTTGTCTTTCCTACAGAATTTTTAATGTCATCACTAAATCTTTTTTTGAACTGTTTTGCTTTTCATTGAAATCATGCTTAGAGAAACTTTCCTTCAACTTAGGAGTTACATTTAGGAAAATGTTTTCAGGGGGACTTTTTTTATATGTATTTTTTCTTTTTTTTTTTTTTTTTTTTTTTATTCTCACCCGAGGATATTTTTCCATTTTTTGTACAGATAGAGTGGGAGGGAGAGAGAGGAAGGGAGAGAGAGTGAGAAACATCGACGTGAAGGGACACATCGAGTGGCTGCCACCCGCACGACCAACCAGGGCCGGGGACAAACTGCAACCGAAGTACGTGCCCTTAGCGGGAACCGAACCCGGGTCTCTCTGGACCGAAGGCCGACGCTCTAACCGCTGAGCCAAACTGGCCAGGGCTGTATTTTTTCTTTATTGATTTTTAGAGAGAGAGAAACGTCGATGAGAGAGAACGTCGACTGGCCCCCTCCTGCATGCCCCCCACTGGGGATCGTGCCCACAACCTGGGCATGTGCCCTGACCAGGAATCTAACTGGCGACCTCTTGGTGCATGGGTCAGCGCTCAACCACTGAGCCACACTGGCCGGGCTCAGGACAGTTTTTTTATAATTTTTTCCCCCAACATAGAATGAGTGGCTTGGACCTGGCTTTGTTCTGGGTGGCTGTCCAGTGGCTCCATGGTACTTACTCCATCCTGGAATATCCCAGGGTCTGGAGACTTCATCATTAATGTAAAAATGTTATACAACATTTTTTCCCCACCACTTTTTATGTCTTAAGGTATTTACACATAATTTCCATTTTTCTGATCCCCACAGGAGAGATTCACTCAGGACACACAGCCCCACTACATCTATTCACCCCGTGAAATGACGAGGTGGGTGCGGGGCATCTTTGAGGCCCTGAGACCCCTGGAGACGCTGCCTGTGGAAGGGCTCATTCGGATTTGGGCACATGAAGCACTTCGTCTCTTCCAGGACAGGTAAGACCAAGGGTCTGGGTAGCGCCATGCCCCTACTTTGAGTCCTTACGACCCTCTGGGTTGGTGTCAGTATCAGGCTGGCCTGCTCCCGTTTGAGCCAGGCGAGGCCAACCTTACATCTGGGAATTGATCACGATCACCCTTGACAGAATGGGGTCCCAGTGCACTGTGACTGCCCACCACTGGTTAGCTGTGACCTCAGGGAAGGCACCCAGCCTCTGTCGAGTGGGCACCAGTCAAGGTAGTTAGGCACCTGCAATAACCTGTCAAGTGCAGAGCTCACTGGTGAGTTAGTGTCTTCGCAGCCTCCCTGGCGTGTGGCCTCCACAGCACCCCTCCTTCCTCGCCCTGTCTTGGTTCTCATCAGAGCACTCGCAGCCGTGTCTCTGGGACACTGGTTTTCTCTTTACTGTGGGCCACGTGTCAGCTCTTGTAAGTTTCGAGTTTTCCTAGATACTACAGGACTGTGGATCCGTATCCATAGCAGAGGGCTCATGGTCTGTGTCAACAGAAAGTCGCAGTTTTTTCTCTTTTAAGGAAGCTTGAAAGTTATTGGCCTTGTAAAATCAGGACCTTTTTCTTGTATTCTTTACAGTAAGTTCTTAATTTTTGTGTCTCCTATCCTGTCAGTTTTCCTTATAGTTTTAATTTTATGTATTTGAGCAGTACAGCCTTTCACAGAATTTTAGGCTCATTTTAGGTTAGTGAGAAAAGGTTACATGTGTGTTGCTTGACTAGACGTCTAGTAAACGATAGATCTTGACTGCTTGCTGTTTAACATAGCACCTTTTCCTGCTGCAAATCATTTGGGGAAATGTGCCCATGAACCAGGTCTCGCAGCAGGGCCCCTCCCCCGCTCGTCTACAGGAGGACCAGGACAGTTCCTCTGGCCACTGGTAATCTTAGGTGTAGGCAGTTGCTGGCAGCTCGAAAACAGTTACTCCCCTGGGGAAACCCAGGCCGCTGGCTGCCTCCAGACTAGGGCAGACTGAGAAAGAGTGTGTGTCGGTTACACCTGGGGACCAGGTGTCCTGCCCCCAGGCAGCTGTTTTCATCCAGGCTGTCGGGCTCAGTGCTGCCTCGTCGTAGATCCAGGGTTTTCAGGTCAGCCTGCAGGGTGGGCCTGGGTTCCACGAGGCACCTACCAAGCCAGCTGTGAGATGCATGAGGCAGGGTGGTCCTATGGTTCAGGGGTTCTGCCACTTTAAAAATGCAGTCTTTTTGTTATGTGAGCTGTCACTCTTTTGTTTTTTCTAATTTTTTTCTTTTTTGATTTTTAGTGAGAGATAAAGGGAGAGAGAGAGAGATAGAAACATTGATGAGAAAGAACATCAATTGGCCACCTCCTACATGCCCCCCACTAGGGATTTGGCCTACAATCTGGGCATGAGCCCTGACCGGGAATCAAACCGGTGACCTCATGGTGCATGGGTTGATGTTTAACCACTGGGCCACATCGGCTAGACTTCACTCTCCCTTTTATAATTTAAAAAAAGAATTTGGAGTTATAATGTAATTTTCACAGCTTTCCCAAAATACCAGGAATCAAGTTTTGTTTAGATTTAAATGTAGCCATAGCAACCATGCGTCTTGGTTCTGATCGGCTGTGGTAACTCCATGACATGCCTGCTGGTGTGCGGTGGTCACCTCACAAGGTCCTGTCACACCTGCAAGGACAGGCACAGCCTCACCTGCCTGCTCTGCCATTTTCTTCCCCAGCCGTGTGCCTCCAGAGCTATGCACCTGCGGCTCCTCCTGCTTGTCCCCTCGGCGCCCCTGACACTCAGGATGTTTGCATTAAACAAGCTTAGAAACTGGAGCCACGTGTTCATTTAAAGTCACTGTGATGGAACCTTTTCAAGGGAGTTAAGTGTAGTGGCGCCGTGGTTCTGAGGGTTTTTATATTTAATATTAAGTTTTTTAATTGCTTAAGCCATCTTGAGTTCAGAGTCTTGGGTTTTTATGTTTGTAGAAAATGAAAATTTCTGGTAAACACTGATCCCAGCCCTTGGAGTTGCCCACAACACACACAACTTGGCGCTTTTTCCTCACGGCCTCTGGACTCACCTGCGCGCTGCTCTCCTTCCAACAGGCTGGTCGAGGACGAGGAGCGGCGCTGGACCGACGAGAACATCGACATGGTGGCCCTGAAGCACTTCCCCAACATAGACAAAGAGCGGGCCATGAGCCGGCCCATCCTGTACAGCAATTGGCTGTCGAAGGTGACACAAGCCCTCACTTTAGAGATGCTTCCTGTCCTGCCGTCCTGTTGGTTAGAACGAGCTTCTCACCAAAGATCTCTGTCTTGAAGTGCACTGTCCGTGAAGCTGTGGTTATATGTGTGACGATGGTCTACTACACACGTGACCATGGGCCATGTCTTTGCAGCCGCTGATAACCGAGGGCTGTAGGGTAGAAAGCCCTGGGGTGTGGCTGTGGGGCCGAGCGTTCCTCCTGGGTGACAGTTGCTGCAGCGGCAGACGTGGCTTCAGCGTGCTTGCAGGGACAGCCTGCGCGTCCCTTTGCCTCTGCTCTTCTCACTGAACGTGGGGTGATGTGGCTCGTTCGTGTGAAATAGTTCCCATTCCAAAACACTGCACAAAGGTGACATTTCCAGCCTAGCTGTGGGCTGTTCTTTGTAAGTTACTGCTTGCTGTGCATTTCATTCGGGGGCACTCCTGATACGGGCCGAGTCAAGTTCCCAGTGTGAGAGGGGCGAGGCAGGAAAGTGGCTCAGAGGGGGAGAGGTCTCGGTGGAGCTGCCCCTTGGGAAGGGCCTTCTGAGGGTCAGAAAGGCGTGCCAGGCAGAGGCCTGACAGGAGCGAGGAACCGGCAGGTCTGCTCGGTGCGCCAGTCTTCTGTGTGCATCAGGCTCCTGGCGCTAATTCTTCACTGCGGGCAACAGCTCCTCCCAGTGGCTGGTCAGATGTTCTTAAAAAAATACCACTTAGATCCATAATTCATCAGTAGTTTCGTCTGTGTGTGGAGTGGGTTGTGGGCACGTTTTCCGTTTTTCCCGTGACATCCTCTGTCCCGGCTCCGTGGAATGGCCTCTGCTCTGCAGTGTCATTGTCAAATGGACTTCCTGTGCCTGCGGTCTGTTTCCGAGCTCAGTCCTGTCACCAATCAGCGTGTGGCTTCCCTGAGTGCAAACACATCGTCCTGATTACGGTGATCAGTCTGATAGACTAGGTCCTCACACCTGGTTCTTCTATAGGGAGGTCCTGACCCTTTGGGCCCTCTCCTCATCAAATGAGATTTCGAATTGGCTTGGCAAGTTGTAGCAGAACTGCCACCCACCACCACACCGTTGACAGGCCCCTGTCGTCCTGTCGGTGCGGATGGAGCTGGCACGGGCACAGTGGCGCTTCTTCTGCAGGACCGGGGTCCCTCTTCACTTGCGTAGGTGCTGGTGTGCTCGAGGGAGTCTCCATGTTCTCGGGTCTCGTCCTAGCTAACGTGTTTTAACGTGTGTTTTTGTTGCTATGTTGTAAACAACACCTTTTGTTGCATTTTTAACAGTTTCTTATAATATGGAATACAATTGACTTTGGTATAATAACTAAAGCAATTTCTTCTTAGTAACTTGGGTCTTACCTTTTCTACAGGACTACATCCCAGTAGATCAAGAGGAGTTACGAGATTACGTCAAAGCAAGGCTGAAAGTCTTCTATGAAGAAGAACTTGACGTTCCTCTGGTCCTGTTCAATGAAGTGCTGGACCATGTGCTCAGGATCGACCGGTGGGCTATTTGTGTCCCAGCTCCCCACTCACCTGGGCTGCTCTTGATTTACCAGTGCGGGTGGGGGGCCCAGCCCCATGCTCTTCTCCTGACTGACCTCAGCCCTCCCTGCCAAGCGACTCCCCCTCTCTTCTAAGTCTAGCTTTTCTGTCCCAAACTTTCCTGCTCAGCGGACCTCACCAGTCCCCCTAGTTCCGCACACCTGCCGTGATGCTGCCCTTCCCACCTCCTCCGAGGCCTGCCCTCCTCCTGCGTCTGAGGGTCTGAAGGGCAGAACCGTGTCTTACTGGTCTTTGCATCCCATCGGACCTGGCAGTAACAGATGTCTACTGTGCAGACTTAAGTTAGAACAGATTAGAAGTGTTGCTTGTCAAAAGGGGAATGCAGCATAAAAGCCTTAAATGTCATTCTTTCTGGCGCTGTTTCAGAATATTCCGCCAGCCTCAAGGCCACTTGCTTCTGATTGGTGTCAGTGGAGCAGGGAAAACCACGCTGTCCCGGTTCGTGGCCTGGATGAACGGTCTGAGCGTGTACCAGATCAAGGTGGGTGTGCTTGCAGCCTTCTCCCCACGCAGTGGGCCTGGCTCCTGCACGCAGCTCCTTGCATGAGAGCGGCCTCACCTGCCCACTGCTCCGCAGGTCCACAGGAAGTACACCGGGGAAGACTTCGACGAAGATCTTCGGACGGTGTTGAGACGTTCCGGCTGTAAGAATGAGAAGATCGCATTTATAATGGATGAATCCAACGTGTTGGATTCTGGGTTCCTGGAGCGGATGAATACGCTTCTGGCCAATGGAGAGGTGATTCCGTGACCTGTGGTGGGTGTGGCAGGTTCCGTGGCTGCGCCACAGGGACCAACCAGACATGGTGTTGCTATTTCCCAGGTCCCGGGTCTCTTCGAAGGAGATGAGTATGCCACCTTGATGACCCAGTGTAAGGAGGGGGCCCAGAAGGAGGGCCTGATGCTGGACTCGCACGAGGAGCTGTACAAGTGGTTCACCAGCCAGGTCATCCGCAACCTCCACGTTGTCTTCACCATGAACCCATCCTCCGAGGGGCTCAAGGACCGTGCGGCCACGTCCCCGGCGCTTTTCAACAGGTACGCGGTCTGCACTGGGCTCTGGGTCAGCACAGTAGGTTCCTTCCCAGGGGCAAACCCTGCGGGTAGCTGCTCTGAGACACGGCATCTTCCGCAGGTGTGTGTTGAATTGGTTTGGAGACTGGTCCACAGAAGCGCTCTATCAAGTTGGCAAAGAATTCACCAGTAAAATGGACCTGGAGAAGCCGAATTACATTGTGCCTGATTACATGCCCGTCGTGTATGACAAGCTCCCGCAGCCGCCGTCACACCGGGAGGCCATCGTAAACAGCTGTGTGTTTGTCCATCAGACCCTCCACCAGGTGGGTTACAAAGACGAGAAGGTACTTCACAGTGGATACTGTGCTGTCACCTGCAAGACAGAGAACTTGCCTTCCTGTTTTCTTACCTCTGTCAACCACATCTCATCCTCCACATCGCCACCCTTGACTGCCCCGATTCTACTACTATGAAGTGTTCTCTCCTGCTCACTGCTGCTGTCTGGGCCTGTGCTCGCCTCTCGGCTAGCGACCTGCACGCTTTTTCTGTGAAGGGCCAGGCAGTAAAAATGTCAGGCTTTGTGGGGAGACGGGTCTGTGGTACAGCTGCTGGGCTCCACCCTTGTAGCACAGAAGTCCCTGCAGCTCGCGTGTAGAAAAGTGGGTGCATGTGCGGAAACACGGGGTGGCAGCACCTCCTACTGGCCCTGGCTGCTGTCCTCGCTCTAGACTGATAGGAGAGTCCAGTCTGTAAAAACGACTCCGAGCTAGTGGGTGTCCTGTGGTCACGGCCGCTCCTTGTCCCCACTGCACCTGCAGGCCACCTCCAGGGTTTCCAAAATGTTGTCCAGCCCTGGCCGCCCTGCTGGCCTCATCTGCTGCCGTGCCTCACACGTCCCACTTTGGCAGAGGGGACCAGAGCAGGTGGTAACAGGGAGCCTCTGCGGCCTCACCCGCATGCTGGTGTCTTGTTCTGGTACCCACTAAAAATGAGCAGTGGCCGGAGGGGAGGCATAACTGACATTCACGTAGTGATTACTGGTCCGCCCTCCTTTTCCCCGGAAGCACACGAGGCTGTCAGGATCCCCTCCTCGTCTCAGGAGTGTGAGGAGGAAGCTTTTGAGACTTGAGATCTCCTACAAGGCTGAGTGCAGATCTCAGCTGAACGCTGTGGCCCCTGAGGGCTGGGTCCATGCCACCATGTCACACTGGTCCAGCAGGCAGAACAGTTAGGGTTTTTTGAGGTTAAATCACAATGTCCTAAAGAGTAAAAAGGTTGGACTTTGTTTTCTGAAAGGCTAATGCTCGGCTAGCCAAACGGGGCGGCAGGACGATGGCCATCACGCCACGCCACTACCTGGACTTCATCAACCACTACGCCGACCTGTTCCACGAGAAGCGGAGTGAGCTGGAGGAGCAGCAGATGCACCTGAACGTGGGGCTCAGGAAGATCAAGGAGACCGTCGACCAGGTGCTGTGCCCACAGAGCTGCGGGCCACACTGGGCTGCAGTGCGGCCCTTTGACCTGACTGTCCATGGCTCTTTCCCCATGTGGGTTGTGTTGTTCAGGTGGAAGAGCTGCGTCGTGACTTGAGGATAAAGAGCCAAGAGCTGGAGGTAAAGAATGCGGCAGCCAATGACAAGCTGAAGAAGATGGTGAAGGACCAGCAAGAGGCTGAAAAGAAAAAGGTGCGCCTTTCATTTCAGGATCTGTGGCCGTGTGAGCATTTTCAGTCCTGAGAAAAGTGGGAACTGTGGTCTGGGACTGCTTTCAGGGTCTAATGGGTTATTTGGGGTGGGGATGCTTGGGGCAGAGTGAGGAGCACCGGTCTAGGAGCCACTCAGCAGGTTAGCATTGAACCCAGCCGTGCCATCCTTCCACTCTAGGTCATGAGCCAAGAAATCCAGGAACAGCTGCACAAGCAGCAAGAAGTCATTGCAGACAAGCAGATGAGCGTCAAAGAGGACCTCGACAAGGTGGAGCCCGCCGTCATCGAGGCCCAGAATGGTAGGTGGTGCAGCGTATCGGAGCCCTGCCTTCCAGGACGGTGCTCTGCCTCCTCGTTCCTGCTGTTCAGGGTGTGAGCATGGCCTCCCTCAACTTCTGGGCATGTGCACTTCCAAAAGCGTCAGTGCTGCATCTCCGAAGGCTTTTTAAATACTTCAGACTGCCTTTGGGTCCTTAAAGCACAGTTCCTGTAGAGCTAGTCTGCTTCCACCATAGCCAAACCCTTCTCATGAGAAAACTGACAAAATAAGCTTCATGTTGATGCAAAGTTTTTAAAAATCTGTTACTGAAGTAAATTGTAATCCCTGGCTTGAATTTCTGCAAGACACTCTGAAGTGTGCAGTGTTGCCCTCTAGTGGTCATTTCTGGAAGTGCTGTGGTCATGGCCTGTGGCTACTGATTTAAGTGGACAGCAGTCACCTCCACCCTTCCACCGCAGTTCACATCCTGTGAACCGTGGCAGCAGTGGGGCCGGACCTGCCACTGCTTTGTTGGCAGCCTGCACAGTAGTCAGGAGTGGCCTTAGCCCTGTGCCCCCGCCTGCCCGTTAGCATCAAACTTACTCAGGTAGCCAGTTGTGTGTCCACACCACGAGTTAATAGGCACTGTCCACACTCTGCATTTTCACTCCTAGTTGGATTTGGAGGAGAATGTAATTTAGTTCTCATACGCTGAGTAATTACTTAGAAAGGGCTTTAACACAAGTTCAGGAGGGAAACGGCCTTGCAGCATGTGACAGGCACTGGCCGCTTTTCCAGGACTGTTAGTTCCGCGTCTTCACCCGTTCAGTCCGACAGCTTCCAGACGGGCCAGTTGGGAGCATCTTTGTTTACATTGTATGAAACGTGCAATTACAGTGCTTACCCATAGCTGCATCATTTTTGCACATTTGAAAAACCTTTTCAAATATTTCTGGAGGCTTTTGTGAGGCAGTTTTGAAGGTAAGATCCTACTCTTTATAGAAGGTTGCAGTTTGTGCTTAGCACAGTAAGAGCTTCATAATTATTAAAGGATCGGCTGCTGAAGGGGGGACTTAGGACAGAACCACGTCCATTCCTTGGCTCCAAGCCGCTGTGCTGCCCTAGCTGGAGTCAGAGTGTGTGCTGCGGCTTGGCCCCTTCTCCCCGCCACACTGTCTTCTCCCCCAAACCTCTGCGCCTGCTGCCCTCAGCCGTGAAGTCCATAAAGAAGCAGCACCTGGTGGAGGTGCGGTCCATGGCCAACCCCCCTGCGGCCGTGAAGCTGGCGCTCGAGTCCATCTGTCTGCTGCTTGGGGAGAGCACGACAGACTGGAAGCAGATCCGCTCCATCATCATGCGGGAGAACTTCATCCCCACCATCGTGAACTTCTCTGCCGAGGAGATCAGGTGAGCCCGGGAGGAGAAGCAGCTGCTTGGGTGTCGAGGCTTCTGGGGTCTCAGCATCAGTTACATTAGCCACACAAATGCCTTTCTAGGCCCTTTCCACTCGGAGAAGTAACCAGGTTTCTTCCCCACGCTCTTCGTGGTGGTTTTCTGACCCCTTGACCCCTGCAGCAGAGCCTGTCCTGTCGGCGGGGGGGGGGGGGGGGGGGGGGGGGGCAAGAGGCAGGCAGGTCAGAGTCCTATCCCCTGGAGCAAGGGTCGGAGTGGCCTGACCTGGTGGTCACTGGGGCAGCAGCCGGGAGCTGGCCGTTCCATTCTGATTCCTAAGAGCTCCGCTTCGCTCTCGCCCGGCACGGGCTCAGAACACACCCTCTGTTGCAGTGACGCCATCAGGGAGAAGATGAAGAAGAACTACATGTCCAACCCGAGCTACAACTACGAGATCGTGAACCGGGCGTCCCTGGCCTGCGGGCCCATGGTGAAGTGGGCGATCGCACAGGTAAGGGGCCCGGCCAGGCACTCTGGGTGCACGGCCGGCTGTGCGGTCACTCGTACATGAGGTCCCATCCGCTCTCTTCAGCTCAACTACGCAGACATGCTGAAGCGCGTGGAGCCCCTGCGCAACGAGCTGCAGAAGCTGGAGGACGACGCCAAGGACAACCAGCAGAAGGCCAACGAGGTGGAGCAGATGATCCGGGACCTGGAGGCCAGCATCGCCCGCTACAAGGAGGAGTACGCCGTGCTCATCTCAGAGGCCCAGGCCATCAAAGCAGACCTGGCCGCCGTCGAAGCGAAAGTGAGCCCCGGGATCTGCGCCCTCTGCCCACGCCCTGGAGTCCTGGCCCTGCGCATCAGCGTGCAGTGCTGGGGCGGGGCAGCCTCCTTAGCCTGTGCTGCCCTAGCACCACGTGTCTCGGCCAGTGAGCCCTTGTGTCCAAGCGGGTCCAAAGGACTCCAAGTGCCAGTTAGATGCCACCTGGGCAGTCCAGCACCGTGCGCCCTGCCGCCTCGTCAGGGGCTCCCCTTGCTGTGTCCCCATCATCGCTTACACCCGTCCTCTGATCCTTAGGCTGCTCTGCAGCCTCTGCCCCCAGTGTGTCCCCTGCAGGCCAACCCGCTCCCGGCTGTTCCTTCACCCTGCCTTCCTCCTGCCCCGTTTTGCTCAGGCACGGGCTGACATGGGCTGGCGCTTAACGCTCTGCATTCAGCTCTCGCCCCACTAGACCCTGATAGGTCGCCGGTCGGAGGACCCAGGCCCATCTCCTCTGGGCTGTGAGCAGCCCCCGCGGCCTGCACTCGTGTACACCCTGCCGCTTGTCCTCGCAGGTGAACCGGAGCACGGCCCTTCTGAAGAGTTTGTCTGCTGAACGCGAGCGATGGGAAAAAACAAGTGAAACCTTCAAAAACCAGATGTCTACCATCGCTGGGGACTGTCTCCTGTCGGCCGCGTTCATCGCTTACGCGGGTTACTTCGACCAGCAGATGCGGCAGAACCTGTTCACCACGTGGTCCCATCACCTGCAGCAGGCCAACATCCAGGTACAGTCCTGGGGGCGCAGGGGGCGCGGGCCTAGCCGCATCGGGAGACGTGGTGCCCCCAGGCAGCATGCAGGTGAGGACAGCTAACCGCCCTGCTCCTCAGTTCCGCACAGACATCGCCAGGACGGAGTACCTCTCCAATGCCGACGAGCGTCTTCGCTGGCAGGCTAGCTCCTTGCCTGCTGACGACTTGTGTACAGAAAACGCCATCATGCTGAAGCGCTTCAACAGGTACGGGCACTGGGCTGTCGGTTGGTGCAGTGGCCCCGTTGCAACCCCTTCATTGGGAGAGGTGAACGGAACATGGGGAGTGGCCAGCACTGCGCCCAGGCTGGCGTTCACCTCCATGGCGGGGGCACATCCTTCTGTTCTGCTAGCGTCTGACCTGTCCTGCAGTGAGTGTGTCTGCTCTACCTTGTGAAACCGAGTAGCAGGTTGTGTCAGGTGGGCATTAAAACAGACCCTCTCTCAGACCATCAGAGTGAAAACACTCAGCTAGAAGCAGCACTGCAGGGGAAATGCCAGAGTGAGACCTGGAAGAGGCTCAGCAAGGGGGCTGGGCACCCAGGCCTGGGCGTCTGGGACCCACCGGGGCCGTCCCCCAGCTCTGAGGCTCCACCCTCTGCACCAGCTGGCACCTGGCGCCTTTGATGTCTCTCTTTTGTAAAACACTTATTCCCAGATTTATTTTTGACCTCATCAGAATGTCTTAATCTTCTGAGCCTTTGCTGTGCACCAGTGTCCCAGGGACAGACACGAGCTCCCCAGAGTGTGATTTTGTGAGCGAAGGACCCCGTGCACCTCCGGTCCCACCAAGGGCTGAGCATCTCACACAAGGGTGCTGGCGAGGAGCATGACCCGTCGGTGGTGGGTGTGCAGAGCAGGATTCGTCTGAGGCAAACGCACACCTCTGTGTGTCTGTCCGTAGCTGACACCTGTGGGACCCGAGTGCACCAGCAGGTGCCCTGGTTGGCGCCAGTACACAGGGTGCTGTGCGTCTCCATGGGGGAGACCGAGGGCCCTGGCCAGCCCGGCCATCCACAGAGAGCCTGGGTGTATGCTGCAGATAGTGAGCCAGGTGCTAAGCGGGGGCAGTGTGCTCCCCTCCGACACATCTCTGAATGCCTAAACCTCTGCATAGACAGACCGGGACGGGGACCAAAGGGGGCATTTCTTTAGTAGCTTCTGAATTTTGTAGAAACACATTTTTTTTTTTAATTGGCTGTGTGACCCTGAACAAACTCTAGCCCCTTGCACCGCCTCTTCCTCGTTTGTACAACGGGTGTGACGACGGCACCTGTCGCCCAGGATTAAACAGGCAGTGTTTGCGGTCTGCTAGGGCACCGGCACCAAAGCTCTTTGTAAGCGCCAGGTCTCGGCGCTGCTGCTGGCAGTGGGACACCCCGCCTCGTTCCAGCCCAGGATGCTCGGCCGAGAGGCTCTGACTCAGCTCTGCGTAGCACTGATCTCCTGTCACAACTGCTTCATGCATAAACTGGGAACTGCTCCGGATGGTGGCAGCCTCTCCACCTGCCCTCGGGCTCTGCACCCCCCCATGTTCTGTGCTTCCCGTTGCCTCCCACAACCTGCTGCTCCACCCCGTCCTCAGGTACCCGCTGATCATCGACCCCTCAGGACAGGCCACAGAGTTCATCATGAATGAGTACAAGGACCGCAAGATCACGCGGACCAGCTTCCTGGACGACGCCTTCAGGAAGAACCTGGAGAGCGCACTGCGGTTCGGGAACCCGCTGCTGGTCCAGGTCTGTGCCTGAGCGCGTCCGCTCCCGCTTCCGCAGTGAGCTCCTTTTAGGGCAACATTGAGTTCTTTTTTCCAAACACAGTTGATGTGAAATGAAACTAGATGATGTAATGATTTTTTATCTCTGTAAGGCTTCATATATCAGAGCAAGGGAAAAGCTTTGAGATTGTCTCGTTAAGAAGTAAACCCAACAAAAGTGGTTGTTCTTTTTTTTTTTTATCCTCACCCGAGGACATTTTTCCATTTTTTGTTCAGATAGAGCAGGAGGGAGAGAGAGAGAGAGAGAGAGAAACATCGATGTGAAGGGACACATCGAGTGGCTGCCACCCGCACGACCAACCAGGGCCGGGGACAAACTGCAACCGAGGTACGTGCCCTTAGCGGGAACCGAACCCAGGTCTCTCTGTACCGCAGGCCGACGCTCCAACCGCTGAGCCAAACCGGCCAGGGCAAAGTGGTTGTTCTTAAATCCCACCTGGTCTGGACCCTCGCCGTCCACTGGAGCTTCCTGCAGGGACAGAAATGCTCTGTGACCTGCCAACTATGTCTCTGGCCGTGTGACCGAAGGATGGGATTTGTAGTTCATTAAAGCAGGCACGTGTGGCCCATGGTGCCGTAGTGGCCAGTGCAGCTCTGAGTGGCCAGGTGCTTCTGGGAAGGTGTGTTTGTCTGGAGTAGGAAGTCTGTCTGCAGCATGACTTGCGTGAACACAGCGTCAGTAACTGTCAAACGTCACGTGTGTGCAGGACGTGGAGAGCTACGACCCGGTGTTGAACCCAGTGCTGAACCGGGAGGTGCGGCGCACGGGAGGGAGGGTGCTGATCACCCTCGGCGACCAGGACATCGACCTGTCCCCCTCGTTCGTCATTTTCCTGTCCACCAGAGACCCAACGGTAAGGAGCGAGCCCTCTCCTATGACAGCGTGGCAGCACTGGTGTTGCAGCTGACCCAGCAACGTGCACCTCCCTGTCACCCCTTCCGGCAGGTGGAGTTCCCGCCAGATCTCTGCTCCCGGGTCACCTTTGTCAACTTCACAGTCACGCGCAGCAGTCTGCAGAGCCAGTGTCTCAATGAGGTACTCAAAGCAGAGAGACCCGACGTGGACGAGAAACGCTCTGACCTTCTCAAGCTCCAAGGTGCAGCTGCTGGGGACCGGCGGGGGTAGGGGGGCAGGGCTGCTGGGGACCGATGCTTCGGGCTGCTGTCGGCTCTTCGGAGAGGAGGTGTCTGCAGCGAGCTGGGTGTCGGTCCTTCCAGGGGAGTTCCAGCTGCGCCTGCGCCAGCTGGAGAAGTCCCTGCTGCAGGCCCTGAACGAGGTGAAGGGGCGCATCCTGGACGACGACACCATCATCACGACGCTGGAGAACCTCAAGAGGGAGGCTGCCGAGGTGACCAGGAAGGTCGAGGAGACTGACATCGTGATGCAGGAAGTGGAGACAGTGTCCCAGCAGTACCTGCCGCTGTCCACCGCCTGCAGCAGCATCTACTTCACCATGGAGTCCCTGAAGCAGGTGACCGCGAGGCAGGGGCACCGGCGGGCGAGGGCTTGCGCTGGGCCGTGTGGGTGCTGACGTCGCTACCTCCTGGCAGATACACTTCCTGTACCAGTACTCACTGCAGTTCTTCCTGGACATCTACCACAACGTCCTGTACGAGAACCCAAACCTGAAAGGCATCACTGACCACACGCAGCGCCTCTCCATCATCACCAAGGACCTCTTCCAGGTGCGGGGCAGCGCGTGCTCGCGGCGGGGGCGGGAGGGCGGAGGCTACAGGGAGCGGCAGTGTTCCCTGCCTTGGTCCCCAGGTGGCCTTCAACCGGGTGGCCAGAGGCATGCTGCATCAGGACCACATCACCTTTGCCATGCTGCTGGCGAGGATCAAGCTGAAGGGCGCCATCGGGTAAGGCTGGGCTCCCTGCCCACCTCGTCCCGGGACAGGGCTGGGGGTCCCCTGCAGCATTGCACGTCAGGACGAACCCTTTTTTTCTGTGAGTCACGACTGCTGTGTTAGTGACAGCAGAACGAGTCCGAGGGACCCGACTAGCCCTGTCGCTCCTTCACAGGGAGCCCACCTACGACGCCGAATTCCAGCACTTCCTGAGAGGGAAGGAGATCGTGCTGACCGCTGGCTCGACGCCCGCGATCCAGGGCCTGACAGTGGAGCAGGCAGAGGCCGTCGTGAGGCTGAGCTGTCTCCCTGCCTTCAAGGACCTGATCGCAAAGGTCCAGGCCGACGAGGTGGGCTCCTCTGAACACTGGCCGTGGGCGGTGTGTCCTGTGAACCCAGCGCCGCCCTGTGCCCACGAGCATGGGCTCTGCTCCAGGGTGACGTGCCCGCCTTGTCTCCACAGCAATTTGGCATCTGGCTGGACAGCAGCTCCCCAGAGCAGACGGTGCCCTACCTCTGGAGTGAAGAGAGCCCCACAAGTGAGCCCAGCAGGCCTCCCTATTTCATCCCGGGCTTTGCTGCCAAAAGCAGCCACTGGTTCCCGAGAGCAGTGTGTCCGAGCTGAAGCGTTAGGAGCTGGCTTAGCATCGGGAGAGCAAACACTTGCTGTTCCTGTCCCGGCTCGTGTTTAAAGACCAGGAGGAATTACAGGAAGGCCCTGGGCGAGCCAGGCTCCTGGGGTGGGCATCTCCTCCCGGCTGCAGGTCACCGGGGGCTGGTGATGACTTCCTCTCTGTAGACTGAGCGTTCAGGTGTTCTGAGTGAACTGCCACAGTGCCCACAAAGGTGTTAGCACAGGTGTGTCCAGAGGCTCACCGAGGACACGGGGTGGGGCAGACAGGACCAGAGGTGGTGCTGTGATTTCTGAGGGGCCGTGTGAGCTGGGCCTTGGGCTCCAAGAGCTTGCCGATCAGAGAGGCTCGTTGCTTGAACAGTCCAGGCAGGGGGACAGGTCTGTCTGTGCTGCCGCCAGCTCCCCCGCCCTTCACCCGCCTCGTTCCAGCACCCATCGGGCAAGCCATCCACCGCCTGCTCCTGATTCAGGCCTTCCGCCCCGACCGCCTGCTGGCCATGGCCCACATGTTTGTCTCCACGAACCTCGGAGAGTCCTTCATGTCCATCATGGAGCAGCCGCTTGACTTGACGCACATCGTGGACACGGAGGTGCGCGGGGCCAGCTCCGGCCTCAGGGCTGCTCGCTCCACACAGCCACGCCGTCTGCTGGGACGCCCTGGCTGAGTTCCGACTCCTTCGTCTACAGGTGAAGCCGAACACACCCGTCCTCATGTGCTCCGTGCCTGGTTATGACGCGAGTGGGCATGTGGAAGACCTGGCAGCCGAGCAGAACACGCAGATCACATCCATTGCGATCGGTAAGGGGGCTCGATCCCTTCCTGGGCGGGCGCTCACGGCAGCCGTGCTGCCGCGCTGACACAGTTTTCTGGCACCAGGCTCGGCAGAGGGCTTCAACCAAGCGGACAAAGCGATCAACACGGCAGTGAAGTCGGGCAGGTAGGCCTGTGGTGTTTGTCCAGGAAGCCTCGGCCCCAGAGCTCAGACAAGAGACTGAGCCTGGCTGTGGCTCGCTCTGCCTGCAGGTGGGTGATGCTGAAGAACGTGCACCTGGCCCCGGGGTGGTTGGTGCAGCTGGAGAAGAAGCTGCACTCCCTGCAGCCGCATGCCTGCTTCCGGCTCTTCCTCACCATGGAGATCAACCCCAAGGTGGGTGGTGGTGTGGGCACCCGTCTTCGTGTGGGTACGCAGCTGAGCCACGGCGCCCAGCGACCAGTGTGGTGACGGGCACGTGTCCCTCAGGTGCCCGTGAACCTGCTCCGAGCTGGCCGCATCTTCGTGTTCGAGCCGCCCCCGGGGGTGAAGGCCAACATGCTGAGGACCTTCAGCAGCATCCCCGTGTCACGGATATGCAAGGTGAGGGCCACACTGTCAGCATCCCCGTCAGCATCCCTGTGTCACGGGTGCGCGAGGTGAGGGCCGCATCTGTCGGCATCCCCGTCAACATCCCTGTGTCACGGGTGCGCGAGGTGAGGGCCGCACTGTCAGCATCCCCGTCAGCATCCCTGTGTCACGGGTGCGCGAGGTGAGGGCCGCATCCGTCGGCATCCCCGTGTCGCGGGTGTGCGAGGTGAGGGCTGTCACCGAGTGCAGACACAGGCCTTCGTGCTCCCCAGACGCACCAGCCAGCCGTACAAGTGCTCCGCTTCACTGCGGGCACCGCTGACTTTCTGTGAAGTCAAAAGGTATGTGCAGTGCTTGGGGGCCGGGCTGTGACGTGCCCACGGTGCAGCTGTAGCAGAACTCAGATTTGTGCCCAGGTGTCTGGGAGTCCTCCACTCCCAAGCATGAGCACCCGAGGCCGAGCAGTGCCCTCCTGGACACCAAGAGAGACCAAGGACATGGCAGCAGGAGGGGTCCTTAAACGTTAGTTGACCTTTGAACAGTGCAACCTCTGTGCAGTCAGAAATCTGCGTGTAACTGCCCCAGAAACCTTGCAGTTGACCCTCAGTGTCTGCAGGTGGGTGTCCACATCCACGATACTCGAGTCCACATAGAAACGGGGTGAACAGTGCGTGTAGTCGACCCCGTGTCGGCATGAGCGCAGTGACACGAAGGGCTGACTGTGTTTATTGGAAAAACCCACGTGTATGTCGACCATGCAGTGCAGGCCGGTGGTTCAGGGCCCACTGTGCTCTGTGCTGTGCCTGCTCCGTGCTGGCAGCTGTAGAAAGTCGTCTTGTGCACGACTGTCTGGTGGCTGAACGACTCACCTCAGCAGCGGCACCGATAACGAATCTGCTGCGCAGTCGCCCTGGAGCGCGGGGCAGTTCGGTGTCAGAGCACGGAAACCTCCTGCAAAGCTTTGGTCCCGATGAGGACCCGCACCACCTTCTAGAAAGGACCCCGCTCTCTGCTGAGTGTCCTGACGACTTTCCCTGCAGTCTCCCAACGAGCGTGCTCGCTTGTACTTCCTGCTGGCCTGGTTCCACGCCATCATCCAAGAACGCTTACGATACGCACCCCTGGGCTGGTCAAAGAAGTACGAGTTTGGGGAGTCTGACCTGCGGTCGGCCTGCGACACGGTGGACACGTGGCTGGACGACACAGCGAAGGTGAGTGTGGGCTGCACCCCGTTGGGGGGTGGAGGGGAGCACTTGCCCTGTCCCGGGGTGTTGGCAGCTCAAACAGTGGGCGGTGGGCTCGGCCCGTCGGGTGTAAGGAAGGAACCTGCGAACAGCAGGGTGTGCCGCCCTCGCCCTACGCTGACGGCATCTCCTCACCAGGGCCGGCAGAACATCTCGCCGGATAAGATCCCCTGGTCCGCGCTGAAGACGCTGATGGCGCAGTCCATCTACGGCGGCCGGGTGGACAACGAGTTCGACCAGCGTCTGCTCAACACGTTCCTGGAGCGTCTGTTCACAACCAGGAGCTTCGACAGCGAGTCCAAGCTGGCCTGCAAGGTGGACGGGCACAAAGACATCCAGATGCCCGACGGCATCAGGTAGGAGCCGGCCCCGGGCCCCGGTCGGGACCAGGCAGACTCCCCCGTGCAGTGACGGCATCTGTCCTGTGCTGGTGTTTCAGGCGGGAGGAGTTTGTGCAGTGGGTGGAGCTGCTGCCCGACACCCAGACGCCCTCCTGGCTGGGCCTGCCCAACAACGCTGAGAGAGTCCTGCTCACCACCCAGGGTGAGTGCCCGCGCCCAGCCCCGGCCATTTGCCAGCCCTCCCGCCACCTGACTGCTCCCGGGGGCCCCGCAGCCCAGCAGTGTCCATTCTGCGGTGCCGGGCGCAGGCTGCTGTCTGTGCCGACGAGACGCTCACATTCAGTGGTTTTACTTTGTCTTCCTAGCACTGGGAAGTGCCTGGTGTTAAGTGTGGTTTTCAAACCATTAGTCCCTCCCTGAGTATTTGTAGAGCTGCTCCTGGAGAGGGAGGGAGGGAGGGGAGAGGGAGAAGCACCGCTGTGAGAGCCAGACTCCGCTCTGCCCGCGGCCCCTCGGGGTGACTCTGTGCGTTTACGTCCTCCCTCTGCTCTCCCTGTTGTCTCCCCGCCTCCGCTGCGCCTGGGACCGTGGCCAGGTGTGGACATGATCAGTAAAATGCTGAAGATGCAGATGCTGGAAGACGAGGACGACCTGGCCTACGCAGAGACCGAGAAGAAGGCGAGGACGGACTCCACGTCCGACGGGCGTCCTGCCTGGATGAGGACACTGCACACCACTGCCTCCAACTGGCTGCACCTCATCCCCCAGACGCTGAGCCATCTCAAACGGACAGTGGAGAACATCAAGGTGGCCGGGTGGAGGGGGCGGGACTGCCCAGGGTCCCGGGGAAGGACTGTGCTCAGTGTGGTCAGGTCCTAGGAGGTGTCCGTCTCCCAGGAGCTGCGTAAATGACTCTCGGCCCCTTAGATGCTGTCGGGCTGCTGGCAGTCAGGCCCCGCAGGTCCACCCAGCTTCGTGGGGGTCAGGCCAGATCGTGCTCGGGCAGCCGTGGGAACCGGGGCAGCACTGCGGACCCAGGGCACTGGGTTACCCTGGAGAAGGGCCTCTTTGACCGCTCCTCCCTCACTCTGGCCTCTGCTTGAACGACCCCAGGACCCGCTGTTCCGATTCTTTGAGAGAGAAGTGAAGATGGGCGCCAAGTTGCTGCAGGACGTCCGCCAGGATCTTGCTGACGTCGTCCAGGTGTGTGAAGGGAAGAAGAAGCAGACCAACTACCTGCGCACGCTCATCAACGAGCTGGTGAAAGGTAGGCTCCCGGGAGCTGGGTCAGTCCTCTGGGTCCGGGACCAGCGCCTGGCCTGGCACCACCTCCGCCTGCACAGGCTTCTCCCTGCAGCGGGTTCCCCCAGGCAGCCGTAGAGAGGGGCCTGAAGGAACGCATCTTCCTCTTGTGCTGTTCTGTGGAGTGTTTATTAAAATCCTTATGTGACTTCTACAGTATTTAGGGATAGGAACAGGACAGGAAAAGTGGGGGGCCTTGGGTACAAAGGGCAGGGCAGCCCCAGGTGTCTCCCATCAACCCGTTTCCATCACTCCGGGGGAGCTGTGGGCTGCCTGGGTGGTCGTGGTTCTGCAGACAAGCCCGTCAGTCACACTGGGTGGGCGCAGAGGGGATGGCGCCCTGGCCGGGCACCTGTGGGCACCCTCGGGTGCAGGTGAGTGCCAGCCGATTCGCCCGGTCTGTCCCGGGAACTGACGCCGGCCTGGGGTCTCCTTGCCTGCAGGGATCTTGCCGCGGAGCTGGTCCCACTACACGGTACCTGCGGGCATGACCGTCATCCAGTGGGTGGCCGACTTCAGCGAGAGGATCAAACAGCTGCAGAACATCTCCCTGGCAGCTGCGTCCGGCGGAGCCAAGGAGCTGAAGGTGTGCCGGGGCTCCTGCGACGCCCGGGGAAGGGTGGGCAGCTGTCCAGGGCTCGGGGGCGGCGGCAGCCGGGAGACCAGCGGAGGCCCAGGTCTGACCGGGAGAGCGTGGGTGTGCTCCTCACCGGTGCTGCTTCTCCCACAGAACATCCACGTGTGTCTGGGTGGCCTGTTCGTGCCCGAGGCGTACATCACCGCCACCCGGCAGTACGTGGCCCAGGCCAACAGCTGGTCCCTGGAGGAGCTCTGTCTGGAGGTCAGTGTCACCACCTCCCAGAGTGCTGCCCTGGACGCCTGCAGCTTTGGGGTCACCGGTGAGTTGGAGGGTTGTGGGCCCAGCCTCGGGGGCCACTCCACATGAGCGCGGTCAGGTCAGCCGGGGCCCCCAGGGCCGTGGGGCCGTGGCTGTTCCCACCCTGATGGCCGGTCCCCCCCAGGCCTGAAGCTGCAGGGGGCCACGTGCAGCAACAACAAGCTCTCGCTGTCCAACGCCATCTCCACCGCGCTGCCCCTCACGCAGCTGCGCTGGGCCAAGCAGACCAACGCCGAGCGGAAGGCCAATGTGGTAGGTGACGCCCCCAGCCTGTGTGGTCAGGGAGACGGTGGGGCCCCTGCGTCCGTGACCGGGCGAGGTCATCTCCCCTTCCCGCCCCAGGTGTCGTACCTGGATGAGTCACCTGCATTGTAGGAGAGACCCACCATTCCCTCGGCAGCAGGCCCTCACCAACCACCTTCAGCCAAATTCTCTCTCCTCCTAGGTGACCTTACCCGTCTACCTGAACTTTACCCGGGCAGACCTCATCTTCACAGTGGACTTCGAGATCGCCACCAAGGAAGACCCTCGCAGCTTCTACGAGCGGGGCGTCGCCGTCCTGTGCACGGAGTGAAGGGTGTTTTCTAGCTCCCCGCCTGTAGGGGTGAAACGCGGTATTTAACACTCACTCGTTGTTAAACCTTCGGAAGGCAAAGACTTGTCGAAGCGAAGTCGAGGTTGGAGGCTGGAGGGATGTGAGGCCTGACGGTTGGGATGCTGAGCAGTGGAAGGGCCCGTGTGCGTGTCCTGAGGGTCGATAGCAGCATGGCTTGTTTTATGAAATAAAACACTAAGCATGGTTTGGCTCCCACCTCTTCTGTCTCAGCGCCGGTCCCAGGTGCCGGGGCCCCGGGCCTTGGGGCTCTAGGTGATCTCCCGGGCATCGGAGCCCCGGGCCGTGGGGCTCTAGGTGATCTCCGCCATGACTGTGACATCCAAACCTGGGAGGGAATGCCCTAAGGGACACAGAACAGCCGTGTGCCTAGAAGAGCCCTGGCCACCTGCATCAGTAATCAGTGCCCAGCTTGTGCAGCCGGCCTGCACCCTCTTGATGGAGCCAGGCAGTGTTTCTCCGCCACCCGTCCTGTCTCCTCCCTGGCATCTAATTCCTGCAGGTCCTAGGGTGGCAACAAGTAGAGAGGCTGGTCCTCTGGGTGCTACTCCTGTTGCGGGGTGTGGTGGACGTGGCCTCCCTGTGGCAGCCCCCAGGGTTGACCGGTGAGGCCCAGGTTGTGATCAGACCTGCCAGTCTTGCTGGCCACCTGTGAGCCCTATGAGCCCTGTGCCCGTGCTTGGCCAGCAGCAGAGTGAGGGTCCGAGTCCTGCTTGGTCGCTTCTCCTGCCCCCGACGTCCCTGGGGGCCTGAGACCACGCAGCTGCCTCCTGACCCGCTTTGGAACCTTCCTTCCGATTCTGTGGTGGCTTCACTGCAGTCCATTGAGAGTTGGGCCCATTTCAAATCTACTTCTGAGCCAGTGAAAGGATTCTCAGTGTGTGCAGTGGGAGCCTGGAGGACGCCTGCCCCACTGCAGGGGAAGGCCCTGAGCACGGGGCTGGCGTGGCGCCGGGTGAGGGCTCCAGAACCAGAGGCCGAGCCCTAGGAGCCCGGAGGCCCAGCTGGGAGGGGCGCAGAGCAGCCCCCCCCGGGCGGAGGGCTTGGCTGCAGCCCACAGACGAGCAGAAGCTGCTCGGCCACCGGCCACCCAGAGACGCCATCCACTCCTCAGCCTGGGGCAGGTCACCCACCGAGGGGACCCACGAGTGCCCAGGGCCCCAAGTGACAACACCCAGGTCAGGGCCTCCTCAAGCCTCACCCCACTGCCGCCCCTCACTGACTCCATCCACGGGGCCTGAGGGGCACCCCCACCTCTGGGACCACCACAGTGGCCACAGCCCTACCGTCCTCGTGGCTGAGCTGGCGGGAAGGAGCCCCGGGGTCTGTGCGCAGAGCCCCTGCCCGAGGACCAGCTCCACCACACATGCCCTCCGCGCCCCGTGCGGGAGAGGCGGCCCAGGGCCTGGGCACTGCCAGGAACAACACACGCGGCTCCATCCTCTGGAGACCCCCTTTTATTGGCACTGGGAACAGCGTGGGCCCAGGGCCTGTGGGCGGAGGGCTCGGCCGCACGTGCTGACAGCGACTCCAGATGGCGCTCGGTCCCCGCCTGCGAGGAGGTGAGAGGGGTGAACGCTGCGCCCCCCCCTGTGCTGATTCACCGCCTCAGGCCACGCCAGTGCGGCCCCGCGGTGCGGTGCGACAGGAGCAGGGTGAGGACCGCTCGGCCCCTGCCTGAGCCCGCTCACCTGGTCAGGTGACATACTGCTTCTTCCTCTTCCTCTTCTCGGGCTCTGACAGCAACAGCTCCAGTTTCCTCTTGGACAGCGAGAGCTTGGGCCCCTTGTCCCTCTCGCTCCCGAGTCTGGGCGGTGGCCGTGACGCTCTGGCTCTGCCCTGCGCCTGTCGGCCAGTCTCGGGGGGCTCCACGGCAGGGGGCAGGGGCCCCCAGTCTTCCTCTGTCATTTCCTCGGGCTGCATGTCCACATCGTTGTCCCCCAGGGACGCGGGGGCCCCGCGGAGGGCTGGGGCTTCCCCCGAGGGGGTGTCTCCTGCGTGAGCTGGACTCCTGGACGTCGGCGTGTGCGAAGGCCAGTGGCAGGTCACGGTACCTGGGGAGCAGTCCCTGAAGCGGCAGGCAGAGCGGGCAGGGGTGTCCTCCAAACTGGCGTAAGGGTCTAAAAACTGACAACAGCGAGCCTCTGAGCTGTGGGGCAGGCGCAGCTCCTCGTCTGTGCATCATCTCTTCCCTCACTGAGGCGGCAGATCTTTAAAACACATGACACACGTATCGGGGCACCCGAAAGCCCGAGGTGAGGGTTCAGCCCGAGCCCTTCAGCTAAAAGCTCTCCTCCCGCCCAGTGGGTGTGGCCCAGTGGTTGAGCACCAAGAGGTCGCAGGTTGTGGGCCTGATTCCCAGTGGGGGGCACGCAGGAGGCAGCCAATCGATGTTTCCTCTCATCAGTGTTTCTGTCTCTCCCTCTCCCTTCCTCTCTCTCTAATATCAATAAAGAAAAAACAAAAAAATGAAGCTCTCATCCCAGCACTGGGCGTAGACCCGGCTGGCTCAGTCCAGGTGCCAGCCCACCCCCAGGGGGTCTAAGCCCATTCCCTCCCAACGTCCCCTCCAAGGCTGTATCCCTGCAGAAGGACACTCAGCCCTGTCCTGCTCCCTGACCGGGCCTGTGCACAGGTGCCCACGCTGCCCGCTGCCCGCTGACCCACACTGCTGCACTGCCCGCTACCCGCTGCCCACTGCCCGCTGCCTCACACTGCCCCACTGCCCTGCACTGCCCACTGCCCGCTGACCCCCACTGCCCGCTGCCCCACACTGCTGCACTGCCCTGCACTGCCTTGCTGCCCGCTGCCCACTGCCCCTCGCACCAGTGGCCAAAAGCTGCTGCAATGAGCCCTTCCTTCCTGTTCCTCCATTTTCAGAGGTGCCTGGTCTGTTCTCGACGCCATGTGTGCAGCAGGTCTGTGCCCAGGGCAAGAGCCGCAGCCACCACCCCGCCCCAGGGCAGTGGCCACGCAGAGGGGCTCAGGAGCTCTGGTCTGGTAACAGCCCCCCTCCGCCCTGACTCTGCCAGAATTCCTCCCTCCTCTGAGGGGCGGGCCTGCAGGGCAGGTCTCCAGGGCACGTCCCAGTCCCTGCGCCAGTCCCGCCCCCTCCGCCAGCCCCGAGCTGCTCTTCCGATCACCACCCCCGCCTGCAGACGGCCCACGAAGGGGCCATAGTCGGGCTAATAGGTAGAGCCAGTGCTCATGGGCCCCCACGGCCTCCCTCTCTGCTCCTGGGGGTCAGCGCAGGGACCCTGTGGGGAGTGAAGACCCCAGAGAGCTCATCTCTCTGGACAGTTGGCACTGTTCTTCATCCCCGAAAAAGGTAAATATGGGATGGGGAGGGGGGTGCCAATGGGGTAAAAAAGGAGAAACATCTGTAACAAAAAATAAATAAATAAATAAATAAATATAAATAAAGTAAATATAAAAATAAACACCGCAGTCTGCAGACAACTATGATCAGTTTCTAATCAGAAAGTGGTCGGAACTGTTGGAATCAGAAAGCCGCACCCACTCTGGGGTCCCCTCTCAGTGCCTCTCACTGCGAACAGCCCAAGGCCGGCTCTTACCAACCACAAGACACCAGGCGGGGCGCAGGACGACCTAACGGGGCCCCGTCCTCCAGCACCCGGGCCAGGATTAACTACACTTCCAGCATTGCGGTTCATTTTTATTTTGATTGAGAATTTTGAAACTGACTAACTGTAAATCCTCCAAGCAAAATACTTTGAATCTTTTTTTCTTAAAAGTGATCTTGAAAGAATAAAGATAATGTAAATATCAAAATAGAGGTTTTTCCCCCCCAATATATATATATATATATATATATTTTTTTATCCTCACCCGATGACATTTTTGCATTTTTTGTTCAGACAGAGCGGGAGGGAGAGAGAGGAAGAGAGAGAGAGGGAAACATCGATGTGGAAGGGACACATCGAGTGGCTGCCACCCGCACGACCAACCAGGGCCGGGGACAAACTGCAACCGAGGTACATGCCCTTAGCGGGAACCGAACCCGGGTCTCTCTGTACCACAGGCCGACACTCTAACCGCTGAGCCAAACCGGCCAGGGCCCCCCCAAAATATTCTAATACCACCATGAGGGGCAAGTCCACACAGCAGGCTTGCGACTGCTCTGCGGACCAGGCTGGCTGGCCCTGGGGACTTGGGTTGCAGGACAGCTCCCGCCATCCCCTACGTAAGAGTGGCCACGGCGGCCCTGGCCAGGTGGCTCAGCTGGTTAGAGCGTCGTCCCCAATATGCCAAAGTTGCAGGCTTGATCCCCAGTCAGGGCCCGTATAAGAATCAACCGTGAATGCATCAATAATGGAACAACAGATTGATGTTTCTCTCTCATCCTCCCTTCCTCTCTCTCTCAAATCACTAAAAATTTAAAAGTAAATAAAGCGTGAAGGAGTGCCGCCGGCTCACTGTGGAGCGAGCCTCTGGGCAGCCGCCCTCTCCAAGGTCCGTGTGGCGCGCTCTGGTCGCCGGAAGGCGCAGCTGTCCCTGCAGGGCAGGCGGGCGGCAGGCTGGGTGCTCCAAGGCGCCCACTCCCCAACCAGCAGGCCCGCGCAGGGTGGTGGCCCTGGGGGTCGGGTGACGAGGAGGCTCTTCCGGAGCCTGAGCAGGGGCAGGAGAGCCCTCAGACGCTGTATTAAAGGTGCGGCATTAGGAAGGTTGAACCACTGCCTTAGAGGATTGGCCGGGGACTAAAATGCAAAGATGGGCCACGGTGAACCAGGGACGCAGGGAGGAGACAGCGGGCGTCTGGGGTGTCCCCCGCATGGGGCAGACAGAGGAGCCCGGGCTGCTTCTGGAAGAACTAGGTCCTCCTCCCCAACCCTTGCTGGTGGATGCAGAAGTGAGGTCCAGACACAGCCAGGCCCTGCACGGCAGGTGCCGCATTCTCGAACCCTCCCCACCAAACCCAGGCTTCTAGGACACTCTTGTCTTACTCAAAAGACAGACGCCCAAAGGACAGGAAGTTGAACACCTCTGATTTGGGGACGAGAAAAAGATCCGTAAGGACGGCATCAAGTACCACTGAGAGCTGTTTCCCGGAGGGTCAGGCCCCTGGCCGGGTTCCGGGCCGGGACGCAGGGTGCCCTCCCCGCGGCGCCCTGCCCGTCCGCACCCACAGGAAAGTGTGAGCAGGAAGCACCTTGAGGCGGTGGCGCGTGTTCCTCTTCTGGAAGCCGGCGCGCGTGCTGGTGGCGCTGAAGGCCGCCCGGATGCAGCCGCGTCGCCCGGACCTCAGGCTGGCCATGCTGTGGGGTCAGACACCGCTCACTTCGCTGAAAATACCAGGTCAGTGGTGACAAGGCTGGGGTGAAGGGCGGACCACAGAGAACAGGAGAGAACTTTCTAGAAGCAGGAAATCATCCTGTCTGTGGCGGTGGTTGCTCCACAGGGTACATTTGTCAAAGGTCAGAGCCCAGAGCCCACAGGGTGAAGTTCACGGTAAGTCACACACCTCTCAGTTAAAGCGAGGGAGCTCCCATTGCTTTAGTCAAAAGAAAACCCAGCCCTGGCCGGTGTGGCTCCGCGGTTAGAGCGTCGGCCCGCGGACCAGAGGGTCTCGGGTTCAGTTCCGGCTAAAGACTTGTACCTCGGTTACAACCCACAGGTGGACCCCTCAGGATCAGTACCTCAGCCTGGGGAAAGCCCCTCGTGGGGAAATGTCACACATTCATCATCACAGAAAGTTCTAGAACTTTGCAATGAGGATGGGACCAGCATCCAGTGCAAATATCCCCCCTGCTTTGTTTTGAGGTGTTTTTTAAAAAAAAAAATGTTTTTATTGATTTTTTTTTAGAAAGAGGGGAAGGGAGAAGGAGAAACATCAATGAGCTGCCTCCTGCACGCCCCTTACTGGGGATCGAGCCCGCAACCCGGGCATGTGCCCCGACCGGGACCTCTCAGTCCGCACAACGCTCAAGCCGCTGAGCCACACGGGCCGGGCTCCCCCGCTTCTGGTTTCCTAACAGATAGAGAAAGGTAAGCCACCCCGGCCAGCGTGGCTCAGCAATTAGAGCATCGGCCTGCGGACCGGAGGGTCTAGGGTTCGATTCCGGTCAAGGGCATGCACCTCAGTTGCAGATTCGATCCCCCGCCCCAGTCAGGGATGGGGTCATGCGGGAGGCAACCTACCGACCTCTCGCTCGCTCTCCCTCCCTTCCACTCCCTCTAAAAATCAAAGGAAAAATAACCTCCAGTGAGGATTAACAAACAAACAAACAGAAAGAAACTGAAGCCCAGGCTGAGGGCTGACTCGCTCAAGGTGACGTAAACTCGGAGCTTCTCATAAAAAGTCTGAAGTGGTTAAAAACAGTTTTCTTGAATATGGAACGTGTCACAAATGTGCGTGTCATCTTCGCACAGGGGCCAGGTTAACCTCTGTGTCGTTCCAGCCGTTTCGCATGCGTCCTGCGAAGCAATCACGGAAGCAAATTCAAAAGTCTGTACGCCCGCCTGGCCGGTGTGGCTCAGTGGACTGAGCATTGTCCCGTGGACTGAGAGTTGTCCGTGGACTGAGAGTTGTCTGTGGACTGAGAGGTCCCGGTTCGATTCCCAGCCAGGTTGTGGGCTCCATGCCCAGTAGGGGGCATGAAGGAGGCAGCCAATTGATGTTTCTCTTTTACGTCGATGTTTCTCTCTCTCTCTCTCTCTATTTTTTTTATCCTTGCCGAGGACATTTTTACATTTATCTTCAGATAGAGCAAGAGGGAGAGATGGAGGAAGAGAGAGAGAAACATTGATGTGAGAGGGACACATCAAATGGTTGCCACCCACACGACCCCAACCAGGGCCGGGGACAAAGTGCAACAGAGGTACGTTCCCTTAGTGGGTACCAAACTCAGGTCTCTCTGGTCCGCAGACCAACGCTCTAACCACTGAGCACACCAGCTGGAGTATAAGTATAATTTTGATTCATTCACACCGGATGGCTATTGTGTTGGCTATTGCCTTTTTTTAAGACAATCTAAGGGAAAACAACGGGGCAGTGCCCCTGACTAAGTAGTCAGGTACTGCATGTTTTAAAATTTCTTCTCCCACACTGGTTGAAAAACAGTGCCCTAAGGCATCCTTGCTCAGTACACATCCACATTTTGTTTGTTTTGTTCATCCTCACTGACGGATATTTTCCCATTGATTTTTGGTTAGAATTGAAGGGAGGGAGAAAAAGAGAGAGAGAAAGAGAGAAACATTGATGTGAGAGAGGCACATCAATTGGTTGCCTCCTGTACAACCCCTGACCAGGCTGGGGGTCAAACATGCAACCCAGGTACATGCCTTTGACCATGGGCTGACACTCTAACCACTAAGCCAAACGAGCCAGGGCTAAAGGTCTGTTTATTTTTTTGTTTTTTTTGTTTTTATCCTCACCCAAGGACATTTTTCCATTTTTTTGTACAGATAGAGTGTGAGGGAGAGAGAGGAAGAGAGAGAGAGGGAAACATCGATGTGGAAGGGACACATCGAGTGGCTGCCACCCGCACGACCAACCAGGGCCGGGGACAAACTGCAACCGAGGTACATGCCCTTAGCGGGAACCGAACCCAGGTCTCTCCGGACCGCAGGCGGACGCTCTAACCGCTGAGCCAAACCGGCCAGGACTAAAGGTCTGTTTTTTAAAGGTATTATCCCCCAATGTTATATTTGAGCTTTAGATAGCAAAAAAAACCAAAACAGAAACAATCTCAGGACCCACTTCCTACCCCACCCAACCTGGGAAAAAGTCTTTTTCAGACTGACTTCACAGGTATCAAGAAGTCATAACCTGAAGTTTTAAAATAAAAAAGCAAACCAACTTCTGGCCAGTCCTTGGTTCTGCCCCCTATCCATCCTGGCCCCACCCCTGCCCATCCTGGCCCCACCCCTGCCTGTCCTGGCCCCACCCCTGCCCATCCTGGCCCCACCCCTGCCCATCCTGGCCCCACCCCTGCCCATCCTGGCTCCCAGCTTCCTGCAGCTGTGACCATGAAGTAGGAGGATGAGCATCACAACAGAAACGGAAGACAGGACGGTGCATTTATCACCCATCAAAGGGCATCTTTCGCTGGCTAAGTGTACTAGATGCAAAGGGTCCATGTGATAATTTGACATTTGTTGAAAGGTGGACATTTGGCAAATTTTCCTAATGAAGCTTTTTAAACTTCACTTTGGCCCTGGCCGGTTTGGCTCAGTGGTAGAGCGTTGGCCTGCGGTCCAGAGAGACCCGGATTCTGTTCCCGCTAAGGGCGCGTACCTCGGTTGCAGGTGGTCCCTGGCCCTGGTTGGGTCGTGTGGGTGGCAGCCAGTCGATGTGTCCCTTTCACATCGATGTTTCTCTCTCTCTCTCTCTCTCTCTCTCTCTCTTCCTCTCTCTCCTTACCAGTCTATCTGAACAAAAAAATAAATAAATAAACTTCACTTTGTAAATAGAATGTTTAGCATATTAGAAAAAATGCTGGATAATAACACAACAATGTTTAAAAATAATACAAACTAAATGCCTGTCAACAAGGCAAGAAGAAGAAAATATGATGGGTCAGGACCTTCCCAAACAGTCCAAAACCCCAGGGACTAGAGCGGCCTCCTCTGTCCCAGGGAGCGAGTTGCCCAGGCCTGAGCAGCCATAGCTCTGCCTGGGGATCTGCCCCAGCCTCCACCCCGGGGGCCAGGCCGCCTCCGCCTCCGTAGGCGCCTACCTGGAGTCCGGGAGCATTGGGAGCATCGGGGAGCAGGGGCTGCGGAGGGAAGGTGGAGGTGCGGTCCGCAGAGCCAGCCGCCGAGAGCCGGGGAGTCCGGGGGAGAGCCGCTGGCCTGAGGCAGGAAAGTGGGATCAGAGAAAACTCTTTGGAAAAGGCCGGCTCGGCAAATCGGCTCCCAAGACCCGGACAAATGGAGGGAACATCTGAGCGTCCTCTCTTTCAAAGAGAAAACCGGCCAGTGCCCCGTGGGAGCGGCGGGGCGCGGGGCCCACACAGGCCGCCTCTCAGTGGCCAAAGTGCTTAACTGGGCTCTCATTTCCACTCTAAAGGAAAAACACATTTAAAAAGTTCTCTCTTGACGACATTCGACGACTAACCAGCAGTTCTAGTTCTGAAGGGTTTCTCACGCTCCTCTTCCCCTCGCCGGCCGCTTACCTGGTGGTATTTATGAGCGGGCCTCTCCACAGAGCCTGGGCTCCTAGCAGGATCCATCAGATCACAAAGTTCTACACCCCAAAAAGAAGAATCCCCATTTGGGCTGGAAGAATCCACAGAAAAGATGAGCACAGCACCATGAGGGTTTTATTTCTTGTTTTAAATCACGTCGCTTTAGACTCTAAAGTTTAGAGGAAACCACAGGCCCTATTTCTATTTTAGAGAAATACTGAGTAGCTTTGCCAGCAGATGCTACTTGGCAGTAGGTTAATCCCAGGAGCCCTAGACTTCTCCCCTGCGCATGGGGATGGGGGTGGGGCCCACATTGCCCAAGCACAGGCTGGTTGGTGTCTGAAGGCCAAGCAGGGGCGGCCCCCAGGCCACCCTCCCACCATCACCCTGGGCAGAGCTGGCCCAGGCAACTCTGTTGGAAGCCAGCTAGGAGTGCCCTTTCTCAATCCTCATACCTGGGTGACATGGAAGAACCCCCACATCGGCCCCCCTCCTCACACCAGGGTCTCCAAAGCAGGAACCCCAGTGCCAGAGGGTGGGGCACCGTCCTCACTCCTCACTCCAAAGGGCAGGGACCCCCTAACAGGGTGGGAGTGGGGTGTGGTGGTGATGTCCTCGCTCTCAAAGGGCAGGGACACCCTCCACGCTCTAGGGCAACGATCTCACTCCCACCGGGCAGGGGCAGCCACGCAGGAACTTGGTGGTCTTGGGCCCCTTCTTTCTGAAGGAGGAACCCCCTCTCCTATCCCGGCCAGCATGGCTTTAAGAAGTGTGCCCCTTGCCAGGCTGGTATGGCTCGGTGGTTGAGCATTGAGCCAGGCACCAAGAGGTTGCTGGTTTGGTTCCTGGTCAAGGCACATGCCAAGGTTGTGCGCCTGAGCCACAGTGGGGGGCATGCAGGAGGCGGCCAATCAATGTTCTCGCTCATCAAAGTCTATCCTTCTCCCTTCCTCTCTCTCTAAAATCAATATAAAAACTAAATAAATAAAATAAAAAAGGAGTGCGCCCCGGGGCCCCCATCTGTGGACTGTGGAAAAGGAGCCACAGGTGGCAGCACTTGGTGCTGGGGGTGCACCTGGCCTGCACGGGCGCCCACCTGCTGGAGACGGGCTGGGCCTCGGCATCCCCATCAACCCCCCGGGGTGGCGAGGAACTGGGGCTGAGGGTGGCTCCGAGCAGGGGTGTTGTCACTCAAGTTGGGGTCACCGGAGTCGCTCAGGTGAGGCTGGCCCCCGTGATGCTTGTTCAGAGCAGCGGGGGTCGGAATGCAGGGGTCGGGTGCGCAGGGCACAGTCACTGACTGCACTTACCTTTTGAATGGCATGTCCATTTTGTGCCCAGACTGATGGTTCCTGAGTCAAGGAAGGTCTTGCAGGCCAGACCTGTGTTGTGTGACGTCACAGGCATCTCCATGGCAACGAAGCACGCGGCTCTGGAAGCCGGCTCCGGGGCTCCGGTCTGCACCGGGGAAGGGGGACTGTCTCCCGCGGCCCCGCCGCTGGCTGGTCCCTCCGCAAAGCTCGGGATCCTTCCTCGCCGGGCCGCCGTCCGGGCTCCACGCAGGGTCAGGGAGGCCTTTTCAAGTACATAATTTTGCCACAAAACCTTGAACGGCGCCCTGTGCTCTGGGACGTTGGGAACTGACTGCCCCAGCGCTGGGGCGGCTGCCGCGCTCACCCCCTAATTCTGGAAGGTACCAGGCGCCTCCCCTCCCACCACCCACAGCACTGACTTTGGCCAGAGACGCGCCCCTCACCCGCCTTCACCCCGCTAGCTTAGCTTTTGCGCCTTAGCACCTCTTCCAGGAAGCCTGCCTTGACCTCCGAAATCCCAGTTAGCAGCTGCTGCTTTGCGCGCCCACTGCAGGCCCCACCAGCCTCTCCAGAAGTTGCCTGTTGATTTCTTTTTTTTTTTTTTTTTTAATTTCTTTATTGAGAGAGGAAGGGGGAGAGAGAAACATGGAGAGAGAACATCAATTAGTTGGCCGCCTCCTGCACGCCCCCCACTGGGGATCCCGCCCAGAACCTGGGCACGAGTCCTGACCGGGAATAGAACTGGTGACCTCTTGGTGCCTGGGTGGATGCTCAACCCCTGAGCCACACCGGCCCTGCCGTTGCCTGTTGATTTCTATGTGGCTCTTTAGACTGTCCTCTTCTGAGCCCAGGGACCTTCAATCCCAATCTCCCGCACAGTCCCTCACAGTAAGTGCTCAACAGTATATTTTGAATGAATGATGAATTGGTGAATTAAAGATGCCACAAATAATGTTAACTGCTCATTTATTTACCTAAGGAATTTGTTATTTTTGTTACAGATGTTTCTTTTTCCCCTCCCGATGCCACCCCCTCCCCCCACACAGCATTGTGGTCTGTGTCTGTTGGTTATGCACACATTACTTCAGCAATTTTTTGAAGTGAGGAAATGTGGATCCTCTTTGTTTTCAAGATTGTTTGGCTTTTCTGGGTCCCTTGCGTTTCCATGTGAATTTTAGAATCTGCTTGTCAATTACTGAAAAAAATGCCAGTGGGGATTTTGGTAAGAATTGTGTTGAATCTGTAGGTCCCCTTGGGGCGTATTGCCAGCTTAACAACATTATGTCTTCCAGTCTACTAGCATGGGTGTCTTTTCTTTCTGAGGTCTTTTCTGTTTTAACAAAGTTTTGTGGTTTTTAGAGTGTCATACATCTCTTTGGTTAAATTTGTTTCTAAGTATTTTTTTTTTAATCCTCACCCGAGGACACTTTTCCATTTTTTGTTCAGATAGCGTGGGAGGGAGGGGGAGAGAGAGAGAGAGAGAGAGAAACATCGATGTGAAAGGGACACATCAAGTGGCTGCCACCCACACGACCCAACCAGGGCCGGGGACAAACTGCAACCGAGGTACATGCCCTTAGCGGGAACCGAACCCGGGTCTCTCTGGACCGCAGGCCACCGCTCTAACCGCTGAGCCAAACCGGCCAGGGCTGTTTCTAAGTTTTTTTGATGCTACTGTAAATATAGAAGTTTTCTTGATTTTATTTTTGGATCGTTCATTGTTAGTTCATTTTGAATTGTTCAAAATCAGACCTATGGAAATACGACTGATTTGTTTTAATGTTTTACTGATTTATTTATTTTTATCCTCACCTGAGGACATTTTTCCATTTTTGTTCAGATAGAGTGGGAGGGAGAGAGAGAGAAACATCGATGTGAAAGAGACACATCGAGTGGCTGCCACCCGCACAACCCAACCAGGGCCAGGGACAAACCGCAACCGAGGTACGTGCCCTTAGTGGGAACCAAACCTGGGACTCCCGGGTCCGTGGGCCAACACTCTAGGCGCTGAGCCAAACCGGCGAGGGCCCTAACATTCTTTCATAAGACAAGGCATGTGTCAAGGAGGCAGATACCTTTGGCAGACGATCTGCTCAGCTCGCTGGCTCTGCACATCATCAAGGAATCTGTTCAGATTTTAATTGTGCTATTAATAGGCCGTGACTCACTGAAGCCCTGCTCCCTGGAATGTTCTCTCCAGGGAAGTGAATCACTGTTCCTTCCTACAGAAGAGTAATCTGTAACCACACTTCCAAAGGTTGGAGCAGATCTTGAAGGCTTAGTAAAGGGAACAAAAGCTTCCCAAATTATACAAAGTTATTTGAACAAATCGTCATCCCCACAGGAAGGGAGAAACATAACAGTTATACATACCAGGTATTCATTCAAATCCACAAATGTGTACCAGGTGCACTGGGCTGGTGGTGGCAAACGTCACATGCCTGCCTTCATGGGGACAGGCAGCAGGGAGGCAGGAGAACGGACAGAAAATGAGGCACCACAGGACAATTGTAAGAAATGCCACGAAGAGCCCTGGCCAGTTTGGCTCAGCGGTTGGAGCATCGGCCTGTGGACCAGAGAGGCCCGGGTTCGGTTCCCGCTAAGGGCATGTACCGGGGGGGGGGGGACCCACAAAGGGAGAGGCTCCAGGGGCCTTTCTGAAGGAAAGCAGTGCACTGGTCAACTGAGACCAGACAATGGGAGGATTTAGCTTGGTCCTAGGGGGCATGAGGACCATCACATCAAGTTACTGCTTAATGGGTAGATTTCTGTTTGGGGTATGAACAAATTCTGAAAACAGGCCCTGTTCGGGTAGCTCAATTGGTTAGTGTCGTCCCGATATGCTCCACTGTGGGTTTGATCCAAATCAATGTTTCTCTCTCCCCCCACCCCCCCATTCCTCTCACTTTGAGATCAATAAAGAGAGAGAGCCCACCTGGCTGGTGTTGCTCCGTGGTTAGAGCGTCAGCCTGAACACAAAGGGTTGTGGGTTTGATTCCCAGTCAAGGGCATATACCTGGATTGCAGCTTTGATTCTCTGGAGGCTTGCTGGAGGCAACCAATCAATGTGTCTCTCTCATCAGTGATTCTCTCTCTCTCTCCCTCTCCTTCCCTCCCTCCCTTCCACCCTCTCTGAAAATCAATGAAAAAATATCTTTGGCTGAGAATTTAAAAAATTTTTAAATTAAAAATAGAAGCCCAGCTGGTGTGGCTCAGTGGTTGAGCGTCAACCCATGCACCAAGAGGTTGCAGGTTCAATTCCTGGTCAGGGCACATGCCCAGGTTGTGGGCCCAATCCCCATTTGGGGGCATGCAGGAGGCGGCCTGTCGATGTTCTCTCTCGATGTTTTTATCTCTCTCTCCTTCTCCCTTCTTCTCTCTCTAAAAATCAATAAAGAAAAAAATCGTTTTTAAATAGAAGAAAATTAGAGACTTGTGTTTATAAGCACTTAGCTTTGGCTAGGTTATTAACCAATACCTGTGTGTGTGCCGTGTGCTGACACTTTGCAGTATTTCGGAGAGAGCTGCGTGTCTGTTCTCGACACTCAGGACTGAAAAAAAACCCTCAGGACTGGCCGTGTGGGCTCTTCCTCAACCCCGACTGCGGAGGCCGAGCCCACCCCAACGCTGCCGCCAGAGCTGAGGTGCAGGGAGCCTGTGCCCTCAGCCTGGCCGCTCAGCCTAGATGGCCGTTTCCGGGGCGTAAGATGACGTGGGCTAGAACAACGTGAGGGCCATGGAACAGGATGATGACACACCAAACCACCTCAGTAGTCCCGGCATTAAGGACATTTTCCAGGGTGGGCACAGGCCCCAGCATTTTGAAGAGGGCACCAGCACAGATGAGCCTTCCCCCCAAGTGAGTTGCTGAGCAGTCCCAGCACAGGCCTAGGGCCTGGGCTAACCTTCAGGGCACACAGTGACTCCTACCCTCCAGCTTCCTCTCGTCACTTAGATCGTCTGCATGTTCCTTCCCGAGACCGGACAGTCCAGGCTCAAGCCTGGCGATGCCCCCTCCCTCGTCCTGGGGAGGCTCCCCATTCCCCCCCTTTGCTGAAAGGAAGTCAGGACCATGTCAGCAGTCACCCCCGTCTAGAACCTTCCCCAAACTTTACCACTCCTTGCTGTCCTTACACCTCTGCTGTGGTCCACATGGCCTCCAATGACACCGTTTTCATGAGTGGCATCCAACTGTCCTGGGCTGGCTCTTAGTGGGTGCTCAATGAAAGACTCGATGAATGTGTGCCTGCCAGGGATGGCTGGGAGCTCAGAGGATGAGGCGGTGAGGGCGGAAGTGGTCTCACTTCCTGGAGGTGAGGCTGACTGGGGCTTGTGAGACCTTACACTCCAGGACATTATCTATGGCAGGTGACCTCATAGAGCAAGAGGGAGGAAAGGTCCCACCTGAGTAGGTGAGTCTTTGGAGTAATAGCTGTCAGTAATTGGGCACTTGGTAATGCCCGGCACCTGCTAAGCCCATTTACCTAGAAAGGGGCAGCACCCTGAAGGAACTGTATAATTTACAAATGAGATAATGAAGGGCTCCAGCGACTTGCTCAAGGTCACTTTTTCAAAATCCTCACTCAAAGATATTTTTCCATTACTCCCTAGAGAGTGGAAGGGAGGAAGGGGGGAAAAGGGGGAAGAGAGAAGTTGACGTGAGACACATCAGTTGGTCACTTCCTGGGGCTGGGGATGAACCTGCTACCCAGGTACGTGCCCTTGACCGGAAATCGAATCCTTGACCCCTTCAATGTACAGGCCAACTTTTTTTTTAATCCTCACCCAAGGATATTTTTTCATTTTTAGTTCAGATAGAGCAGGAGGGAGAGAGAGAACCAAACATCGACACGGAAGGGACACATCAAGCAGCTTGCCACCCACACGACCCAACCAGGGCCGGGGACGAACTGCAACCGAGGTACATGCCCTTAGTGGGAACCGAACCCCAATTTCTCTGAACTGCAAGCCGACACTCTAACCGCTGAGCTAAACCGTAGGCCGACATTTTAACTGCTGACCTGCTCTGGCCAGGGTGCTCAAGTTAACTTTTGAATACCACTAGACTGCTTTCTAAGCCTTTTTCCTTTTTTTAAAATACAGCAGTAAGAGCATCAGCCCACAGTTCAGAGACCAGGGTTCGGTTCCTGCTAAGGGCATGTAACTTTGATGCAGTTTGTCCCCGGCCCTGGTTGGGGTGGAGCGAGTGGTAGCCACTCAATGTGTCCCTTTCATGTCGATGTTTCTCTCTCGTCCTCTCGCTCTAACTGAACAAAAATGGAAAAAAGTCCTTGGGTGGGGATAAAAAAACGAATAAAATAAAGCAGCTTTCTTTTTTTAAATGTTTTTGATTTTTTAAAGATAGAAACATCAGTCAGCTGCCTCCTGCATGCCCCCTACTGGGGACCGAGCCCACAACCCAGGCATGTGCCCTGATCAGGAACCGAACTGGGACCTCTCAGTCCATGAAACAATGCTCAATCCACTCACTGGACCACACCAGCCAGGCTATTTTTTCTTTTTTCACTTGCTGTAAGATATAGCACACAATTAAATCCACCCATTTTAAGCTCTAGGGGCTTTAATGAGTATATAAACACATGCAATCGTCGTCTCAAGTTTTTGGACACTACCAGATAATTCCCTCTTGCTCCTAGACAGACAATCCCACTAGGATTCCTGGCCCCAAGCCACCCACTTACCCACTTTCTGATGCACTTTTGCCTTTTCTAGAATTGCATGAAAATGAAATCACAGTGTGCAGCTTTTTATGCCTGGCTCCTTAATGCAATGATTTTCAGGAGAATCCACATCTTTTAAATTTTTTGTCCTCACTGGAGGACATTTTTCCATTTTTTGTTCAGGTAAGAGTGGGAGGGAAAGAGAGGAAGAGAAACATCGACATGAAAGGGACACATCGAGTTGCCGCCACCCTCAGGACCCAACCAGGGCCAGGGGCAAACTGCAACTGAGGCACGTACCTTTGGTGGGAACCGAACCTGGGTCTCTCTGGACCACTGGCCGACGCTCCAACCACTGAGTCAAACTGGCCAGGACAGAATCCACATCTTAACACTTCTGAGTTTGTTTCCCTAGGTCTCTTTTATAGTTGTGTCCAGGTGTTGCTGTCTTTTGCAAACATTTCTATTTAGTATGCTGTGAATGAATGCCTTGATTTAACTCATGATTGATTTTTGCTAACTCAAATTCAATTGGTTTTTATATATTCATCTGTTCTAGGAATTTGCTAAATCCATGTATTAGTTCTCAGACTTTTTTTGTAGATTCCTTACTGATTGTCTACAACCAAGTAATCTGATAAAAATGTCCTTTTTCGCCCTGGCCAGTTTGGCTCAGTGGTTAGAGCATCAGCCTGCGGTCCCGAGACCCGGGTTCAGTTCCCACTAAGGGCATGTACCTTGGTTGCAGTTTGTCCCCGGCCCTGGTCGGTCGTGCGGGTGGCAGCCACTCGATGCGTCCCTTTCACGTCGATGTTTCTCTCTATCTCTCTCTCTTCCTCCCACTATACCTGAACAAAAAATGTCCTTTTTCGTCTATTCCCATTTTGCTTGTTTAGCACTCATTACCCTCTTCAGCAGGATGAGACTAGTGTGAGGCCACACTGTTGTTGTTTTTTTTTTTTTTTTGGTGGTACCGAACCCAGGACTCTCTGGTCCGGAGGCCAACGCTCAACCGCTGAGCCAAACTGGCCAGGGCCACAGTGGGTTTAAAGCAGAAAGGCTTCCTGGGATGGCAGGATGGTGTGCATATGCCTCACCACTGGGCTGGGTTACTGGAGACAGTTCCAGATACACAGCACTTGTCTCCTCAGCACGACTGCACTCAGGTAGGCCAAGTTCAGTGGGGCGATCAGGCACAGATGTCCTCAGTTTGTGGATTCCAATTGCCTGCTGTTTTGAGTGTATCTTAAATACTTTTATGAAATGCATTATAACCTCCCCATTGCCCTGGCCATTCGATCCCTAGATCCCTGGCTCCAGCACTTACACCCACTTCCTCTAGCTGGTAACCTCTTCGTAAGCACACAGCAGAGATGACTAGTGTTCACCAGGCACAAAGTACCCACTGAGCTCTAGGGCACTGACCTTTCCGTGTGCAGAATCTCATGCTCCTCCCCTATTAGCTACTATCAACCATTACAGGTGGTCTCAGACACCAAACACAAATCCTGTATGGACTTGCCACCCGTTTTTCTTAAATAAAAAAAGTCTTTAGGACCAGAAGACTTTAATTTAGCCATCACTGTCCCCAGCCCCCAGAAGGGACCATAGGTGTTTCCTTTGAGACTAATGATCACCCTCTTTCCACCGTTACCAGCAGCTCAGCCACGCAGACATGAATCTTGCCTGAAGCTCAACAAAGTTACTGGAAAGACCAAAGCATGTCAGGGCAGATGGCAATAAATAGATTAAGTAAAGATCTTTGACATTCCTAAGGCCAAGGTTTAAGGGGCTGTATTTAGACAGCAAGGTATTTCAGAAATGCCATTAAAAAAGCAGTCTGGAGCCCAGCTGGTGTGGCTTGGTTGGTGGAGTGTCAACCTAGGCACCAAGAGGTCACCAGTTCAATTCCTGGTCAAGACACATGCCCAGCCCTGGCTGGTTTGGCTCAGCGGTTAGAGCATCGGCCTGCAGTCTGGAGACTTGGGTTCAGTTCCTGCTAAGTGCACGTATCTCAGTTGCAGTTTGTCCCCAGCCCTGGTTGGGTTGCGCGGGTGGCAACTACTCCATGTGTCCCTTTCATGTCACATTTCTCTCTCCCCCTCCCACTCTATCTGAACAAAATATCAAAAAATGTCCTCGGGTGAGGATTAAAAAAAGACACATGTCCAGGTTGTGGGCCTGAACTCCAGTTGGGGGGAATGGGGTACAGGAGGCAGCCAATCAATGTTCTCTCGATGTTTCTCTCTCCCTCCCTCTAAAAAAAAAAAAAAAAGAAAAAAAAAAGAAAAAGGCAGTTTGGAGATGACTACCCTAAGGCAGAAGGGTCACTCAGGTGATTCAAGAACATATCAAAAAGAGACAGGAGTGCTGGTCACCTGCCACCTGGGGTCCTGGGAAGGTCACAGCAAGACTTGGGACGGTCAATGTGAACCATCTTTTTCCTAGGCAAGGTGTGTATACCTACTGCTTCTACACCCTGGGACCACCCTGTTAGCACCCCCCAAATAAGACATTTCCACGTAACTTTTCTTTAATTCGTATGTATTTGCCACAACCTTTTAAAGCAAAATGTGACCTGAGCACTACATTCTACTCACAAATTCGCTGAGCTACTTCTGAACAGCTTCGCCATGTGCCTGGACAGGCACCACCACTCTGAACGGCGCTTTTCTCTGGACATGCCCCGTGGGTAGTTATGCCCATCAGGTTGGTTCAGCTCAGCACACTAATTTCTAGAGGCGCACATGCAGTTGGTGACTACAGAGGGTGTCGGGTAAAAAGTAGATCCTAGGGATAGAAGCGATTTTAACCACAGATCTATCCGAACACTTCAGCGACAAAAGATTTGGTCTACTTAGAATCCGCTTGAGAGAGAAACACTTTAGACCACAAAGCTAACAAACATTGGGCTATACGTATCTTACAACAAACATACCCCACTCTGTTAAAATAGGCCAACATGAAACCAGAAACAAAAACTAGCTCTGCTTTAGTGCCTGAAGTATCACAGTATCATACACTTAGGGGTGAAAAAAACCTCATCTTCCCTTTAAGCAGTTATTATCATGCCATACAGATTTTTTAAATGTTAACAAAAATAAAGAAAAGTCCTTGAAAATACATCATCCAAGGGCATGAAGTCGAGTGAAGAAAGGGACACGTGCAGGTCCTTCAGGCGCGCTCAGTCTACTTCCTCCATGCGGGAGGTGTCGTCGTCGCCTTCCAGGGGCGGCATCTCCTCAGTCACAGCAGCATTGCTCTCATCAGCAGTGGGGTCATCTTCATCAATACCTTTTTGGAAACATTAAGCCATATATTAGATTTCTTAAAACCAACTCCTTAGCCTAATACTACTGCTGGCTTATAACCACTTTCAATTGGTATGTGAGTCTCTGCTCCATTTTTAGCCCTTACGGACTAAGAGGCCTACTTACTATCCATGCCCGTCAACACGTGACTTTAACGCTTCCCAAGCTGGATGAGATAATCCAATTATGACCAAGTAGCTAAAAGTTGCCCTCCCGCCCCCACTCAACAGTCACGTGGTAAATTTCTCTAACAATAGGCTCACCAAGACCCAGTTTGATCATCCTGTAGATCCTGTTAGCATGCGTCTGGGGGTCTTCCAGACTAAAGCCGGATGACAGCAGGGCAGTCTCATAGAGCAGGATGACCAGGTCCTTCACAGACTTGTCATTCCTGTCTGCCTCTGCCTTCTGCCTTAAGGTCTCAATGATGGAATGGTCTGGGTTGATCTCCAGGTGTTTCTTTGCTGCCATGTAACCCATTGTTGAATTATCTCTCAGGGCTTGAGCCTTCATGATTCTTTCCATGTTAGCAGTCCAGCCGTATGTGCTTGTGACGATGCAGCATGGAGATGTCACCAATCGATTTGACACGACCACCTGTAATCAAAGTATTAAGTAATGACCAGGACTAGAAAGATTCTGTTACTACTTCTCAGCACCTATACCAGCTTTATTGTGAAATGAAATCTAAGGAACCCAAGTACTAAGGCATCAGAAGCACTATGTACTCGCAAACTTAGGCATCCCACTGAAGGGACTAAACTAACACACTGCGTACTGCACAGAAATCTCTAAGACACATGCCAGGGACCGCACATTTTTGGGCAAACTGCATGTTAGATTCTGAGCCACACTCATTTGAACCAGCAGATAGATATCCATTCCCTCGCTACTCAAGAATATAGACGGTGTGCTGTTTTGCGAACTTCAACCCTCAGGGCGAAGAGTCACAAATACAATAAACCTGTATTACCCTGAGTTTCAAAAACTGAAATAGCTAATGCAAGTGCAAACCCGAGTTAACTCGTGCGCAGTCTGCAATGTTTGGGCAGAAAAACACAAGTTAACTCGTGAGCAGTCAAAAATGTGTTAAGAAAACTATGAGAAAGGGGCCACATACAGCTTAACTTCGAAAAAAAATTTCAACACTGCCGCTTCTGCTTTTAAGTGTCAAAAATTAGCAAGTGCAGGTAGAAGGAAACACACCTTTTCTACTTTTTTCTCCAAGATCTCCTTCATGATTTTGCACAGGCTTTCAAACTTGGTTTTTTTCTCTTCCTGTTTCTTTTTCTCTTCTTCATCTTCTGGAAGTTCCAAGCCCTCTTTGGTGACAGACACTAGAGTCTTCCCCTCAAATTCCTTCAGCTGCTGCACACAGTACTCATCAATAGGCTCGATCATGTAGATCACCTCCAGGCCGTGCTTCCGAAGACGCTCCACAAAGGCTGAGTTAGCTACCTGGTCCTTGGTCTCACCTGGTATTAAAAAGAGTTACTTTTAGATGTCTCACAAGGTTTCATTTCCTTTAACTTTTCTTATTTAATCAGATCTAACACCACAGATGTGGTCAGCTCGTTAACTACCTTGCCTAGATTAACAACTACTAATGTATGTATAGAGCCACACAGGTAGGAAAGACCCACTATTCCTGTGAAGCTACCAAACCACATGACTTGATCACTTAATTGTCCATTACCTGTGATGTAGTAGATGTGTTTCTGGTTCTCCTTCATTCTTGTGCAGTAGTCCTTGAGGGAGACCATCTCATCCCCAGAAGCAGATGTGTAGTATCGTAACAGCTCTGAGAGCTTCTTCCGATTTTGAGAGTCTTCATGTATTCCAAGCTGAAAGATAACATTAGCTTTAGAAAAAAACCTTACTGCATTAAAAAAAAAAAAAAAAAATCGCTAAAAGTCGAGGAGCCACTTCATATTATTGGTACTAATGCTCAACGTGTTTATACCAACCTTAATGTTTTTAGAGAACTGCTCGTAAAACTTCTTATAGTTCTCCTTATCTTCTGCCAGTTCAGTGAAAAGCTCTAAGCATTTTTTGACCAAATTCTTTCTGATAACTTTCAAAATTTTGCTTTGTTGTAACATCTCACGGGAAATATTTAGAGGGAGATCCTCTGAGTCCACCACACCTCTAATGAAGTCTGAGAGAATACAAAGACCAAGTCACTCCAAAAACAATAATCAAACGCATTAACACTCAACCCCAGACGAACAATTTCCACTCCCCAAGCTTAAATTAAGAATAAAGTTAACCAGTGACAGTGATCATTCTTCATACCCAACTTTTTACTTACTCAGGTATTCAGGGATCAGCTCCTCACAGTTGTCCATGATGAAAACTCTGCGAACATACAACTTAATGTTGTTCTTTTTCTTTCTGTTTTCAAACAGGTCAAAGGGAGCACGTCTTGGGACAAAAAGAAGTGCTCTGAACTCCAGCTGTCCTTCAACTGAAAAATGCTGTAATAAAACACAACCAGTGGTTAACACCTGCAGTTCTGTAACTCAGAGCACTTGGGGAGAGGGGCTAGGGTGAGAAAATTAACAATTTCAGACAGAACCTTGCAGACGCAGACTGGCTTGGAAGCACTCAGCAGTCCACTCACCTTCACTGCCAAGTGATCCTCCCAGTCATTGGTCAAGCTCTTGTAGAATTCCCCATATTCTTCATTAGTAATGTCGTCAGGATTTCTGGTCCAAATTGGCTTGGTTTTGTTCAGTTCTTCTCGATCAATGTACTTCTCCTTGATCTTCTTCTTCTTCTTCTTGTCACCATCCTTCTTTTCTTCCTCCTCTTCGTCAGAACCAACATCTTCGATTTCGGGCTTGTCATCGGACTCTTTTTCTTCTTTTTCTTTCTCTTCCTCCTTCTCTTCCTTTTCTTCAGCCTCATCATCACTGACTTCTTTATCACGTTCCTTCTCCACCTGCAAAATAAGACAAAAATCACATTCTAGAGGGAATATATTAATTACACAGAGCAGACAAAACTATACCAAAGCCTAAATTAGTTAGGGTGAGAAACACTAACCAAGAAACTCCTCATTAATACTTGATGTAGTTAACTAAATATAGCTTGGGGTACCCTGGCAGTAACAACTTCAGACTAGTCTAGTCACTACAAATTTAGGTCTCTGCTTTTACAGATCTTAAAAGACTAAAGACTAGTTCAGCCACTTTGGTTATCTATATTCACACAGGCTACACAGAAACGTACAAAAAGAGTAATGGGGTAGCCAATAAACTGAGAGTGTTTCTTCACAATCTCCTTGATCCTTCTCTCCTCCAAGTACTCTGTCTGGTCCTCCTTCAGGTGCAAGATAACCTTTGTTCCTCGCCCCATGGGTTCTCCTGGAAGGGAAGCAGGGAAACAAATTTAATTTCAACCTCAATGGCCAAATCACAGTAAAAAACAAAACCAAAAAACCCAACTACAACCTACATAGCTGTCGGCATCATACCTAACACGTTTTTGGACAAATCTGTAGAACAGAGTTTACAGTTATCCTATGGTATTAAGTCCCACCGTCGTTAACTGCCTCAACCAAGATAATACACCACCATGATGTTAGGCTATGTTATCAGTGATCACCAGCATGGCTCCCAAAGTCAGGCAAATTTCTGCCTCTTTAAGGGCTCCACTACCTCCAGGCCACTGACTTAGCCAGCAAATTATGCCACCAGGTACCTACCTACGTCAGTCCTGACTGTGAACGAGCCTCCTGCAGAAGACTCCCAGGCATACTGCTCATCGTCATTATGTTTGGTGATCACAGTCACCTTCTCAGCAACCAAATAGGCCGAGTAAAACCCGACACCAAACTGGCCGATCATGGAGATGTCTGCACCAGCCTGCAGAGCTTCCATGAACGCTTTGGTCCCGGACTTGGCGATTGTGCCCAGGTTATTGATCAAGTCGGCCTTGGTCATTCCGATCCCAGTGTCCACAATCGTGAGGGTTCGGTCTTGTTTGTTCGGAATGAGGTTAATGTGCAGCTCCTTCCCCGAGTCCAGCTTGCTGGGCTCCGTCAGGCTCTCATACCTGATCTTGTCCAGAGCCTGTCGAGAAACACACAGGGGTAAGCCCGCGGGCTCTAAGTGGTGCAATTACGCGGAAACCAAAACCCAGCTCGGCAGGCACCGGCGACTTACATCTGATGAATTCGAAATCAGCTCCCTCAGAAAGATCTCCTTATTCGAGTAGAAAGTGTTGATGATCAGGGACATCAACTGGGCGATCTCCGCCTGGAAGGCGAACGTCTCCACCTCCTCCTCCTCCATCGGCTGGTCGTGGGTCTGGGCTTCCTCCGGCATCTGCGAACGGCCCGCGCCGTTGGACCCGCCGCAGGTCCGGGCCCGGCGGGCTCCCCGCGGCCCCCGCCCCCGCCTCGCTCCCGACACACGCGGGGCCGCGGCCCCGACAGCAGGCGGCGGCCGACAAAGGGGTGACCTCATCACGCGGGGCCGCGGCCCCGGCGCCACCGCGCTGCGACTCGGAGCCGCGGCTAAGCCCTGGGAGAGACCTTCGGGCGGGGAATGGGTCCCCCTCCCGACACCCCGCGACACTTCCCCGACCGGTACCGAAGGCGGTGCGACGCCACAGCAGGGCCGAGGCCTCCGCGGCGGACCCGGCCGCCCCGCATCCACGAGCCGAGGGGCTTCGGCGCTGGGCCAGGTCCCCACTGTCCGCCGCTCCGCGCACCCACCCGCCCCGGGGCCCCATGTGCCCGCCATGTGACCCCCCAACCCCCAGCTGCCCCCTCACCTCGGCTATGGGTCCGCGAAGGCTCTGCAGCCACGCAGCAGCAGGACGCAGAAGCGACTGGCGCGCGGCGGCTGCTCCTCCCTTATATAGACGCGGGCCCGCCCTGCGCGCGCGGCGCCTTTTCCAGAAGCCTCCCGAACCTTCCGGAAGAACCCGCCCCGGCCGCGGCCGCGGCCGCGCGCCTGCGCCTGCGCGCTGGCCGCCGCCCGCACCTCCCCCAACCGCCGCCTCAGCGCGCCTGCGCAGCCCGGAATTCTCGGGAAGGTCTCGCGCCTTCGGGCCCGCCGCCGGCTCCCTGCTCCCGCCCCCTCCGTTCTGCGCCCCCAGCCCCGCACGCCGGGGGTCGGGGTTCGCGCTCGCGCGTGGATTATGTCCGCAGGCGGGAACTTGTGATTCTTGGGTCCCTGTGCTGGCAGCTGCGTGCACTGGGTACCGGCAGACCCTCGCCTTTCTGCGGGTGTCCCTCGCGGCCTCGGAACCGGGTCTCCCCGCGTCCGGGGACCCGGGGCCCGGCTCAGGGCCTGGAGGCTGTGCTAGGGGTGACAGGCAGTGAGTGGAGGCTCCAGGCCACGTTTAGGGGCTTGGGGGACGGGACCGCGCCTCTGCGAGTGGCGAGTGTGGGTCCAGACCCCTGGAATTCGGGCAACACGTGCCCGCCAGAGCGTCGTGGTGCGGCCGGCCCGCGAGGTGTGCGTGAGGGGTGACCACCCGACCCCCCTTTCTGCCTCAGAGCCTGCGCCCCCGCTCACAGGAGGCTCTGCTGAGGGCCCGCCCCGCCCCCTAGGGTCCCCGGCCACCGCCGATTTGGGGTTGACCCTGCCCCAGCCCCGCTGTGTACCGGGGACATGGCCAAGGGGACAAGCACAGTCCTGAATTCTCCAAACACAAGCGCAACACCTTGTCTTCCCCGAGGCCCCGGCTTTCCCACTTCAGGGCCCTCTGGTTTGAAATTCCGCGTTTGGCAAACAGAATGCTGCGCCCCCCACCCCGACCCCCGCCATGAGGAAGCACGTGTGTGTTTGAGGTGGTGCCAGGAGCGCAGGGAAAGTATCAAGTCCTGGCTGCTTTCTCAGTGGGCGTCCTCAGTGTTGAGCCCCCGGGGGAGAGGTGTGACTCCCGAGGGGCCGTCCTTAGACTTGGCGGCTCCACAACCGGGTGTTCCAGCAGAGGAAGGCGAGCGCCCCTGCCCCGCCCGACTCGGGGCTCTTTGTCTCCAGCTCCTCCCACTGCCGGCCCCCTCCTCCCCACACTGCGGGCGTCGGGAACCATCTGGAAGCTCCTGGCGATGTAAACAAACTCGAGGGGACATCCCCTCTCCTGGCTTACCCCATTTTCCAGGAATGGGAGACTTTCAGGATGGGGCTTGAGACCCATTAGGAGTGTGTGAAACCAACGCGGGGCGTCCTGAATCGAGTTAAAACAGGAAAAATAGGATGGAAAGTACCACCCACATGGTGGGGTGGGTAGGCATTTTCTGGGGCATGGTGCAGAATGTCTCCCTGACCCCCAGCTGTGTCGGAGGCTCTCAGCCTGGGTTTTCCCAGCGGCGGGGGCTGGGGGCTGGGCGAGGGGGAACAGGGTGAGGAGGGGGGAGGGGCAGTTGAAGCCGCATCTTCCTGTTGGCCACTGCCGGCCGTGGAAAGGTCACCTTGCGTGGTGGCGGCGGGCGCCTCCTCCCCCAGTAGCCCACCAGCTGCCCTGCTGCTCTCCTGACGTGGAGGCCTGGCCCACTTCTTCCTTCCTACCCACTGCTGCAGCAGCCCAGGAGGCTGAAGACTAGTTGCAGATGCGCCATTCCCAACCCCAGCGGTGAAATTCTCCCTTCCCAGCGTTCACCTCCCCTCCTCTCCGCCAGAGAACTTGCCCCAAGGCCACTCCGGGGCCTCTGTTTCCCAGCAAGCTCCAACTTTATTGTCTCTCCCACCTTCCGGATGCTCCTGCCCTCCAGCTCAATTAGGACGGTGTCAGCTTCGACCTCTGGGTGGCCACCCTCGCCCTCCTGAGGCCTATGCCTTAGTTCCCCCATCAGCTTGCTGTGGCTTCCCTTCCGCCCGCCCCTGGAGGCTGCTTCTGTCTCCTCTGCAGACGCCCACCCACCCCTCCCCCACCTTCCCTTGTTGCTGGGGCTCCTGAACAGGCCACTTCCCCTCACTACCTGGGCTTCTTCCAGGGCTCACGAAGCAGGTGATGGTCCGCCACATTTTAGAACCCCAAGCATCCCTCCAGGGGGATCTGGGTGAGTCCTGCCATTTGTGCCCCCTGAATACCTCTTGAATCCACCCACTTCTCCCCACTGCCATCCCCTTAGGTCCTTCACCACTGCCCGTACAACAGCAGCTCACCTGGAGGACCTCCGCAGCCACTTGACTGCTCCTTGCCTCTGTGCAGGTCCCTCTCCACCCCGCAGCCAGAATGAGCTTTGAGAACACAGATCTGAGCCTGTCAGGCCTCGCCTTCACACACTCCCCAAACTCACTGCCACCCCGTCACTCCTAGGAGAAAAAGAGCTCCTCAACCAGGCCTGTGAGTCCCTGCAGGGCACCCCATCTACCCATTTGTCCTCAGCTCCTACGGTGTCCCTGCCACTCTCCTTTTTAAACCCCACTCCAGGATCCACCCCACGGGGCTGTGCACAGGCTGGAACACCATTCCCTTTCTCCTCTAATTAATATCCTAGTGGACCTGAAGGGCTCGCATTTCCTTAGCGGCCCCTTCCCACCCCCACCTTGCATGAGATGAAAAGGTTCTCAGAACTTGGGCCCCTCATTCCCAGCATGAACCACAGGGCTCACCCACTTCACTGGGCCCTCCAACCTCCCTTGTACACTTCCTTTTCTGACCAACTTCTTCCTGCCTCCTCAGCTCTATATTTCTAACACCTCGCCAAGTCCTGCAGAGCCAAGTCCTGCAGATTTAGCTCCTAATTATTTGTTGAACTTGTCCCAAAGTGGTCTTTTGTCAGGGGGAGCTGATGTTTGAAACCTCCAATGCCCTTCTGTTAGGCTGAGACATGAGGCATAGACTCAGGATCCAGGTGCCCTGGGTTCAAATCCCAGCTCTGCCACCACCTATGTGACCCAGGAAAGTCACTTACCCTCTCTGTCTGGCTCAGCATCTGTAAAATGGGCATGAAAATATCTTCCTCACAGGGTTGCTGTGAGGCTCTTAAGTGAGCTACAATGGGAAATGGCCAGGACAGGGTCTGGCACACAGTAACTGCTAGGTATGTGTGTATTAAAGTAAACTTTCTAATTTTCCTTTCGATTTCTTTCTTTTTTTATTTTTATTTTTATTTTTCTTTATTGATTTTAGACAGAGAGGAAGGGAAATGGAGAGATAGAAACATCAATGAGAGAGAACATCAATTGGCCACCTTCTGCATGCCCCCCATCGGGGATCTGGCCCACAATGGGCATGTGCCCTGATCAGGAATCAAACTGGCAACCTCTTGGTGCATGGGTTGATGCTTAACCACTGAGCCACACCGCTGGGCTCTTTTTTAAAAATTTATTTTATTTATTTTTTATTTATTTGTTTTTTATCCTTACCTGAGGACATTTTTTTCCATTTTTTTGTTCAGATAGAGTGGGAAGGAGAGAGAGAGAGAGAGAGAGAGAAACATCGATGTGAGAGAGACACATCTAGTGGCTGCCACCCGCACGACCCAACCAGGCTGGGGACAAACTGCAACCAAGGTACATGCCCTTAGCGGGAACCGAACCTGGGTCTCTCTGGTCCGTGGGCCAATGCTCTAACCGCTGAGCCAAACTGGCCAGGGCTCTTTTTTTTTTTAAATATGTTTTTATTGATTTTTTTTTTAGAGAGAGATGAAGGGAGAGAGATATAGAAACATCAACGTGAGAGAGACAACCCCAGCATGTGCCCTGACCAGGAATCGAACCAGGACCTCTCAGTCCACAGGATGATGCTTAATCCACTGAGCCACTCCTGCGGGTGGATTTCTTTTTTGATCCATGGGTAATTTACAAATTTGTTAGTTTCCAAATATTTGGTGGTTTTCCAGATATCTTATTATTATCGGTTTCCAGTATTTAATTCCATTGTGATCAGAGGTCACTTTGCATGATTTAAACTCTTCCAAACTTATTGAGAGTAATCTTGGTAAATGTTCTGTACAGAAAATAATTATGCCGAGGGAATGATGCATCATTTATATAAAATTTTAGAAAATGCAAACTAATCTATAGCATCAGAAGGCAAATCAGTAGTTGCGTGTGTGTGTGTGTGTGTGTGTGTGTGTGTGTGAGGGCATGTGGGGGGGGCAGGGCTGAGGAGACCAGGAGCGGGATACAGAGGGCAGGAGAAAGCCTTGGGTGATGAGTCTGCTCACTAGCTAGTTTGCGGTGATGTTCACAGGTATGTGCCTATGGGGACATGTATCAAACTGCACTTATTTATTTTATCCTCACCCGAGGATATTTTTCTATTTATTATCTGATAGAGTGGAAGGGAGAGAGACAGAGAAACATTGACATGAGAGAAACACATTGACTGGTTGCCTCCCGCACAACCCAACCAGGGCTGGGGATGAACCGCAATCGAGGTACGTGCCCTTGACCAGAATCAAACCTGTGACTCTTTGGTCCGTGGACCAGTGCTCTAACTGCTGAGCCAAACTGGCCAGGGCTCAAACCGCACTTTAAACTTGTCCATTTTGTAGCATATGTCAATTATACCTCATAAAGCCGTTTTTTTCTTTCTTTTTTTTTTTTTATCCTCACCCGAGGATATTTTTTCCATTTTTTGTACAGATAGAGTGGGAGGAAGAGAGGAAGGGAGAGGGAGAGAGAGAGAGAGAAACATCGATGTGAAGGGACACATCGAGTGGCTGCCACCCGCACGACCAACCAAGGCTGGGGACAAACTGCAACCGAAGTACGTGCCCTTAGCGGGAACCGAACCCGGGTCTCTCCGGACCGCAGGCCGACGCTCTAACCGCTGAGTCAAACTGGCTAAAGCCGTTTTTTTCAAATTGATGTTGTTTAGCAAAGACCTGGGAGATGTGTTCAGAATCAAGTTATGTAGGAAAATTCAGCGGTTCATACTTCGGAAAGAGGCACGGTTGACTCAGAGGTGGCCCTGAGAGCAAGGTGCACTGGGTCAGGGGCTGAACATGTGGCCCGAGGATTACAGGAGACATTGGAGGCCTTCCCAGGAGTCCCAGTCAGACCTGCAGCCACTCTGAGCATGGCGTGGACCAGTGAGACCCAACGAGCACCTGCACCTGCAGAGAAGGTGGGTGGACAGGGGAGGCTCCAAGAGACCAAGGAGATAGGCTGGGTGAGCCCGCAGGATCCTACATGGATGGGGTTGTGGTCACCATGGGATAGCAGGTGACTTAGACATCTGTGGGGTATCAAGTGGATGTGTGTCTAGTAACCAGGGTGCTGGGATGTGAGCAAGAACTGTTGGAAGGGATGGATGGGAAGGAAGGGACCTGTGTGTGCTTGGACAGGTACAGGATGGCAGCCTCTGAAAAGCCCAAGGGCTGGGCACTGGGAGGGGGAGGGAACTGGGACAGGAGGCTGGTCTTTGAGGGGGACACAGTGTGGGGGCACCTGGGTGGTGAGACTTGCCCTGCCCATCCCCCCCCACCTCCCTAGTCTCTTGTGGAAGCCTCATCTACTGCGCTGAGTCCCTCCCCCACAAAGCTGGAGGAATCTCAGGCAGCACCCTCAGGAGTTTACATTCTAGTGAGGGGGTGGGCGGCAAACTATAAACATGCAAACAAGGAATGGGACCAGTTCAGGCAGTTCTTCGGTCCTAAAGGAACCAGCAGTCCTGGCCATGAACTTGAACTTCTTCCCAGAAACAGCATCATTTCCCCTTGAACTCACCTTCAAACCTTCTGAGTCATCTGACTCATTCTTCAACCTCCACATTCTGGCAGTTGCCAGGGCTGGTGGATTTTTCCTTTAAAGTGTTCTGTCCCTCATGCTCAGGATCCTGAGTCATGGCCACCTTCAGCTGGCTCAGCCCAGAGACCAGCTGCTCAGCTCATCCTTCCCCTGGGCTCTCAGTCGTCCAGCCTCATCCTCCCCGACTGCATGCCTGACCTCTGTGCTCTCAGATCTGGAATACTGGCTGCAGATACCCACACGTTGCCAGGCCCCACAGGCCCTGCTCTCAACCCCACTGACTGTCCCGAGGAGGAGGCACCACTGTTAGCCCTGACGAGGTGGCCTGGAATTTAAGAATACAGCAGAGAAATCGATGAAGAGGGAGGAAGAACAGAGCATGAAAGTGTGGTGTTGGGGGGGTGCGCCAAGAATATGCTGCTGCAGTTTCCTGATCTCCTTCCTCTGTTCTCTCAGCACCCCTCACCCCCAACCCCAGGCAGTGGAAATGATCAGCTACTGGCCAGGCCGGCCCGGGGCCCTCAGGCAAAGGATCCTCACAGCACCCTTCATTCATTCACTGCAGATCATGTGATGCAAGGACTTGATGGCCTGGCCCCGATCTTCTCTCCAGACCCTTCTCTGTCCACTCTGAGTAGCTCCTCAGATGTGCCTGAAACCTCAGGGCAATTTCTCCACCTCCAACACCCTTCACCTCTTCTGCAGGTCGACACCTGTCTGTCAAGCTCATCTCAACTTGGAATCACCTCTTGTGGCCAAATGACTGGATGCCTCCTCCGAAACTCTCAGCCCTAGGGCCAAACTGAGAATAGACTTTGTCATTCTCACCTCTTTGGCCCAAGCCCACCCATTTCAGGACCTGCAGGTGGCAAGTGGCCACCTACGTGGGGAATGAATGAGTACAGTAAGCCCTCACTTAACTGAGTACAGTAAGCCCTCACTTAACGTCATCAATAGGTTCTTGGAAACTGTGACTTGAAGCAAAGTAACATAGTATAATGAAACCAGTTGTACCCTAGGCTAATTGATGTAAACAAGTTAAGTTCCTGTAGCCTATTTCTAGTCACAGAAACATCACCACACTTCTAAAGGAAGACCCAAACCATTTCTAACATTAAACACTGAACTAAATGTGAGCTATATAAGCAGCTAAGAATGAAAACAAGATAATGATTTTCCATCCCGCTGATTCCAGTTCAGGGTCACAGGTGACTGGAGCCTCCCCTGTCTGTTCAGGGCACAAAGTTGGGACCACCCTGGACAGGACGCCCTCCCATCGCAGGTGAACTCACACCCACTCACACCTACACTCACACTGGGACGGTGGAGACAGCCACTGGCCCCTGTGCACGGCTCTGTGATGTGGGCGGAAACATTCCTGGAGAAAGCCCGCGCAGACACGGGGACACCGCCCTCTCCATGGACAGTGGCCCTGGACAGGAAACGTTTTTTTTTTTTTTGTTCTCATCAACGTTGAAATGAAACCACCTTGAAGAAAAAGAAAGCGGTCAAGGACCTGAAGTATGTGAAGACAGGTTGGAACTTTCAGCTCAAAGGCAGTGGTTAATCTTGGGCGCCATCTGGTGGCCGGTTGATGAGTTGTGTTTGGGGCCTCCAACTGGAAAAGGCTTGGATGCCTAGAGATTTCCTGTTTTCTTCTCAGTGAACAGGAGAAATAGGAAAGACAGTCATGTGAGCTCCAGTCTAGATCACCATCATGCATGTCACCCTGAAACGTTGGTGGCAAAGCTTCCAGCCTCTCACTGAGTAGGAACAAAACTGTCTTTATAAGGGAACAGAAGGTGGCAATTAAAAAATTTTTTTTCTTTATTGATTTTAGAGGAAGGGAGAGGGGGAGAGAGAAACATCGATGATAGAGAACATGGTTGGGCTGTCTCCTGCACGCCCCCCACTGGGGATCAGGCCCACAACCTGGGCATATGCCCTGACCGGGAAATGAACTGGCAACCTCTCGGTGCACTGGTCAATGCTCAACTACTGAGCTACACCAGCTGGGCAGGAAGCAATTTTTTAAATTAAAGAATGTGTGTGTTCGTGTGTATCAGGGGTCCAAGAAGGGCATCCCAGACAAGGGCTGGCTCTTGGCACAGCCAGTGGCCATGGGACATGTCTTGGGAGAGGCTGGCAGGTATATGGGCCAACAGAGCTGCTCGTTGAGGTGGGGAGACTGGTTGGGGTGTGCGTGGGCCAGGCTGGGCGTGGCCCCCGTGGAGCGTGGTCCGAGGGAGGGGGGCCTTAGCCACCCCCAAGAACTCAGGGAACGCTGTGTGGACAGAGCCCGCTCAGCTGGAGTCTGCAGCAGCTGGGTCTGCTTATGCAACAGCGTGGGCACGTGGGCCCTCTGCCCCCCAGTCTCGGGCTGTCAGGGTCTCAGCAGTAGTGGTGAGGCAGCGGGGGAATGAGACCGCGGGCCAGCAGCCCAGAGGACGGTCACCACCAGCGTGGTGGAGGCTGCCGTGGGCCCAGCACTGGTTCCTCCTCCTCATCTTGTGTTGTCAGGACCCTTGTTTCTTTGTGGGGTGACCAACAGTACCTCACCCCTGTACTTGTTGGACAGCTAGCTGCCCCAGCAGGTCCATCACAGGACTGCATTCCAGGGCCATGGGACTGGTCCAGGACAGGGGCCAACTGGAATTGGCCGGGAAGAGCTTACTTGCCTTTTCAGATTCAAGATTATAAAGATGAGTCTGGTGCTTTGACACCACTCTGGAGAATCAGAGATAAGAATGGGCAGTGAGCCCTGGCTGGTTTGGCTCAGCAGTAGAGCATCAGCCCGCGAACCAATGAGTTGCAGGTTTGATTCTAGCCAAGGGCATGTACCTCAGTTGTGTTTCATTCCAGGCCCTGGTCGGGGTTGTTCCGGAGGCAACCAGTCCACATGCTCCTATCGCATCGACATTTCTCCCCCTCCCACTCTATCTGAAGATAAATAGAAAAATATCCTCAGGTGAGGATTTAAAAAAAAGAAGGGACAGTGAGAAGCTTTCAGGAGGCAGCATGAGAGCCAAGCTCCTCCCCCCGTACCTCCTGGCTGGGCTCAGGAGCCAATAATCCCCTTTCCATTAGGCTGAGAACTGGGCTCTGCAACCAAAGGAGATCTGAATGGCACACCAGGAAGCATCCTTCAGCGTCCACAGGAACTTGTCGGGTGGGTTGGAGGACCTTAGCGGAACAATGAATTTCCTTTCTTAGGTAGAGCTCAGTGTCTTACAAATGTAAGAGGTGGAAACTTCTTTGCTACTGAGGCAGGACTCCTGGGTCATGTAAGGAAAGAATGAATGACTGTTGCACGCTACCTACGTTCAGTGTGGACTCCCTTGGATGCCCTCAGTGGTCTCTTCAGTCAAACCCACAGCCTCTCCCTGGGCAGCCCAGGAGGAAGTCTGGAACGCTGAACAAACACTGTCCAGGCTCCCCCAGCCTCTCAGCAGAGGGGCCACGTGACCCTGTCCTGGCCGAGGAGACACAGCACTGTCCATTAACGGTGGGGGTGGGGTGGGTGGCGGGGTGTGGTATGATAGTTTCCCTTTCATTATAAATTGCCACATATAGCCCTGCCAGTTTGGCTCAGTGGTTGGAGTGTCAGCCTGTGGACCAGAGAGTCCCGGGTTCGGTTCCGGCTAGGGGCACATACCGAGAAAAAAAAAAAAAAGTTGCCTCATATAATATTTAGATGTTTGTAGAGGTATTAAATATAATTAAAGAGTTAAACAATTGGCCCTGGCCGGTTTGGCTCAGCAGTTAGAGCGTCGGCCTGAGGTCCAGAGAGACCCGGGTTCAGTAGAGACCCGGGTTCAGTTCCCGCTAAGGGCACGTACCTCAGTTGCAGTTTGTCCCCGGCCCTGGTTAGGTCATGTGGGAGGCAGGCACTTGATGTGTCCCTTTCACGTCGATGTTTCTCTCTTCCTCTTTCTCCCTCCCACTCTATCTGAACAAAAAATGGAAAAATGTCCTCGGGTGAGGATTAAAAAAAAAAAAAGAGTTAAACAATTGATTTTATAGAAATTTCTAGTTTATTTTCTTTTCTTAATCTTTATTGTTGAAAGAATTACAGATGTTCCCCCTTTTTTTTCCCATTGGCCCCCTCCTCCCCACTCCTACCTCCTTTCTGCTTTCCCCAAACTAGTTTCTTTTCATTCTGGATAAAAATAATTATAAGAAAGTATTTCAAACATTCAAAAATAATTTCTAAGGTCGATGGAAAAACAGAGCACAGGCATTGCTGATGTTCCTTCCAAGAGGCAAGAGACTTCCTTCGACCTTCATTCAACACGCAGTGGTCGAGGTCTAGGGACTCAGAGACTCACCAGACCAGCCCCTGCTCTCAGGGGCTCGCTGCTGGGGACAAGAATAGGCAACTCTATCCCCAGCATCAGTGTAATGATGAAAATAGGTGCAGAGTGTTGGAAGCACAGTGAGGGTCAGAGAAGGCTGCTGGAAGACCCATGCCACCTGAGCTGAGTTGTAAGGAAGAGCTGGTCAGGGTGGAGGAAGGGCTTGCCAGCCGGAGGGGACTTGTCTGAGGTGTAAGGCGAGAGGTAGCGTGGCCGGAGCATGGCTGGCACCTGGGACTGAGAGTGTGTTCTCTGTCCTGCAGGAGACGGTGGGCAGCACGGACAGCCATTCACAGATCTGTGTTCCAGGTGGAGGCGTGGCTCAGTGGGACTGGGACTTGAGGGCCACCAGCCTGGGCACCGGGAGACAGCAGGAAAGGCTGGGGTCAGGGTTCTGGGACAAGGAGCCTGGCATGGGAGTCATTTAGACCACATCCCTGCACTGCTGGAGCGCAGTCAGCTTCTCCAGTTCCTTGTTCAGAAACAAACCTCCCAATCGATGACTCCTGACCTCTAAAAGCATCTGCCCACACAACTAGTCAATTGCTCCTGGAAGGTTTTTGCTTGTGTTTTCTATTTTCATAGCAATGGATGTCAACAATCATTTTGCTCAAAGTATTTCATTAGGTTTTGACTTTCAGTGAGCAGAAACGAGCCACCATTTGATCAAGAACCGTGTGTTCTGCAGTAGGGAGCTCCTTTAGGGAGAAACACTGGTCACGACAAGACCAAGCGAGCCAAGTCGCAGTGGGGGCCAGCTGGCCAGCCCGCGCTCCCTGTGTGGCTGAGAGGATGGACAAAATACCTTGAAGGAAAGCACAGTCAGAGGCGCATCCTGGAAGTGACACAATCCTGACAAACACTGTCAGGACGATGCTGTGGTGGGCCAGAAAACCCAAGGAAAACGAACAGGTCTTTACAGCTGTCTGTCCTCAGAGACAGAACAAAGAAGGGGTAGATGCGCCGCTCTGGTGACAGAAGTGGAGTGATGCTGAGGGCAGGTAGAAACCGAACTCTTTTCCTGTTCTGTTGACATTACAGGTGTCCCCCATCTTCCCCCCTCTGCCCCCCTCCACCCAGCCCCTGCCCCACCCCGGCCTTCCCCACACTATTGTCCATGTCCATGGGCTATACATATATGCATACAAGTTCTTTGGTTAATTTCTTCCCATTCCCCGCCCCCCCCCAGGTCTGTCAGTCTGTTCCCTGCATCCATGCCTCTGGACCTATTGTGTTGTTCAGTTTATTTATTTATTTACATTTTATTATTTTTTTAATCCTCACCAGAGGATATTTTTCCATTGATTTTTAGATGGAGTGGAAGGGAGGGGGAAGAGGGAGAGAGAGAGAAACATTGATGTGAGAGAGACACATCAGTTGGTTGCCTCCAGCTGGGGATCAAACCTGCAACCCAGGTACCTGCCCTTGACCAAGAATCGAACCCTTGCCCCCTTAGTCCGAAGGCTGATGCTCTACCTGCTGAACCAAACCTGCCAGGGCTGTCAGTTTATTTGTGTTTGTTAGATTCCACAAGTAAGTGAGATCATGTGACACTTGTCTTTCTCTGACTGGCTTATTTTGCTTATTAGCACAATAATCTCCAGGTCCATCCATGCTGTTGTAAAGGGGAAGGAAGCCTTCTCCTTTTCACAGCTGCATAATATTCCATTGTGTAAACAAATGCACCACAGCTGCACCTTCACACACTGGGGCTGCCCTCTGACCGTGCTCTCTTTCCTTTACAGGTGTTACTTTAATAAACCTTTTGTACTCAACCACATCTCAGCATCTGCTTCCTGGAGAACCCAACCTGTGGCACTGTTAGAAACCAAGATACCGCCTCAGTTTTTAGCTCTGTGCCCTGTATTAGTGAGGTGATAGGAAACATTCACTTGGGGTATGGATTAGTCAGGTACTGACACAGTCACAAACCGCCACAGATGCTCAGACGTATACAACAATAAGCGTTTATCTCTTGCCCACGCGTGGGAGTCAGCTGGGGCAGCTCTATTCCACGTCTCATTCTGGGCCCTGGGCTGAAGTTGTCCCCGGGAAGTGGTTTTCATGGCAGATTACCGGAGTGGAAGATTACAGGCGCCCACGCACAAGCGCACTCAGGCCTCTGCTCGTATCATGTTCACCAAAGCCAGTCGCACTGAAATGAAGGGGAAGGAAGAGCTTGACCTGGAGGCCATGGCCGAGGCTTTGGCTGTCTACTATTGCTACGGGGATCAGCAAGTCCCCTACTGCCAATGGCAGTTCCAGCAAGTTGGAGAAGTCCTGACCTAGCCATAACTGGCCAGCTCATACTTCCAGGCCGTGCACCTTGCCTCTGTCCTGTAAGTCAGCTCGCGCCTGCTGGCGGGCTTTCCTCGGGTTCAGGCGCGTGTAGGGATGCCTGGGTGATTTCTGGGGCAGTCCCGAAGGTATTCAGGCTAAAGTGTTTTCTACAAGGCAAACTCGAATGCTCCTCTATTGCCAGCGTCACGGAAAGGTCAAGGATGCTTCTTGGTTCACTGAAATATAGTTGACAGTTTGGCGGCGTGTACACTGCGTCTGTGTTGTTGTGTTTCAGAATAGTTAAACCACTTTCTTGAGGGACATTTGACTACAGAATGCTGTGCTCATTCGATGTGTGCAGCCCGCCGAGTTTCTGGGTACCAAAGAACGTTTTCCCGGGGGCAGGCTGGGCCTGTTGTCTGTATGAAAAACACAGACCCCTGAGCTCTCATCCAATTTCCCCGGATCCGATCTACTGCACGGATCACAAACACCTGTTCTGAACCCCCGCTTTCCACATGTGTGGGATTATTAGAATAGAGCAGAATTTTCAGAACTTGCTATTGCTTTCAGCATTCTTATCACAATGTAAAATGATCTTCGCAGCAATTTTTCCAAAGTCATAGATAGCTTAAATAAAAGTGTTCGAAACAGATTTTAATGAGAGCCGGCAGCCTGCTGCCCACCCGCCCCACTGCCTGTGACACACAGCGGCCTATCCAGCTCTGCCGCTCCTTTAGCTGTCTCTAAACAGGCCTATCCAGCTAAGCAAAAATTCCCAGTAGCTACTACTGACTTCCTGTTTATGACACCTGAGGTCGTAGCTCCTTTACCACTGCCAACCCCTGCTTCTGCTCCCCACCCTCCTCCAGTTTACTTTATTTTTTTAATTTCTTCAAAAAAAATTTTTTTTAATCCTCACCTGAGGATATTTTTACATTTATCTTCAGACAGAGTGGGAGGGAGGAAGAGAAAGAGAGAGACATTGATGTGAGAGAGACACATCAATTGGTTGCCACCCCCACAACCCTAACCAGGGCCGGGGACGAACTGCAACCAAAGTACATGCCCTTGGCTGGAATCAAACCCAGGGCTCTTTGGTCTGCGGGCCAATGCTCTAACCACTGAGCAAAACCAGCCAGGGCTACTTTACATCAGTTTTGGTTAAATAAATAATCAGTGTTGTCTGGCTGGTGTTCTCAGTGGTTAAGCGTCTCAGTGGTTAAGTGGTTAACCATGCACCAAGAGGTTGCTGGTTCGATTCTGTATCAGGGCACATAAAAAAAAGGTTTTAAAAAATAATGTAAACACTGATTATTTATTTATTTTTTCCTTTATTGATTTTAGAGAGAGAGGAAGGAAGAGGGAGAGAGAGATAGAAACATCGATGACAGAGAACATCGATTGGCCGTTTCCTGCATGCCCCTACTGGAGATCAGACCCAAAACCTGGGCATGTGCCCTGACACGGAATCGAACCAGCGACCTCTTGGTGCATGGGTAGACACTCAACCACTGAGACACACCAGCCGGGCCAGTGTTTGCACTATTAAGCATATGTAAGTCTTACTCAATGATGAGCCAGGACCTGTACCTTTACATGGCCCACTTTGATAACCTTTCATTATTCTGTTAATAATTGCCTGGTGTTCATTTGCTTGCATTTTGTTTTATAAAGTTTTTCCTACAGTCTCCATCAGAGCCTTCAAATACCAACAATATTTTCAAAAACACTGACATGCGGCAGTCACCTTCCAACCTCCCGGGATCCTCTCTCCCGCAGCCTGGCATCCTTCTGCTCCAGGTTGGGCCGGCTGTATAACTTGGGGCTTCCTCTCACCACTTTCCTCTACTAGGGTCCTTGTTTCTAGCTCCCTCGGCTCCTCCTTCTTGGTTAGCCTCTAGTTTTGCAGAAGCACATCCTCTAGGGCACATGGCAGATGCTGTCCAGGATGGTGGTGGCTGCAGCTGTTCTGGAGAGCCATCAGGCAGTTTCAATCAAATGCAGAACACAAGAACTCCAGACCCAGCAATCTGCTCCTGAGCACACAACCAAGCAAAAGGCTCGCACGAGCCCTAAAAGATACCTGTGAGGATGTTCACTGTGACATGGCTTATTCATTTGTATGCATAAAGGCTTCTGATGTCTGTACATAATTTTATACCCCATCACACTAAATTCTCTTAATAGCAGTGTTTTAGTCGATTCTCTTGGGTTTTCTTTTCTTTTTGAAAATGTTTTTATTGATTTCAGAGAAAGGAAGGGAGAAATAGAAACATCGATGAGAGAGGAACATCAACCAGCTGCCTCCTGCACACTCTCTACTGAAGACTGAGCCCACAACCCCTGCGTGTGCCGACTGGGAATTGAACCAGTGACCTCCTGGTGCATGGGATGATGATCAACCAACTGAGCCACAGGGGCCGGACTCTCTTGGGTTTTCTAAGTATTTAATCATATCATTGACAGATAGTTAAAGTTTTACTTCCTCTATTCTAATTTTTTTTTTTTTATCCTCACCTGAGGACATTTTTTTTGATATTTTGTTCAGATAGAGTAGGAGGGAGGGAGAGAGAGAGAGAAACATCGATGTGAAAGGGACACATCGAGTGGTTGCCACCCACACGACCCAACCAGGGCCGGGGACAAACTGCAACCGAGGTACATGCCCTTAGCGGGAACCGAACCCGGGTCTCTCTGGACCGCAGGCCAACGATCTAACCGCTGAGCCAAACCAGCCAGGGCTCCTCTATTCTAATTTTTATGCATCTAATTTCTTCCTCTTGTCTGATTGCTTTGGTTAATAACTTAAGTACAATGTTAAATGGTAGTAGAAACAAGGGACAGTCTTGTTCTGACTTTAGTAGGGTTAGGGCATTACATTTCATTCATTTTAATTTTTATTGGACAATTGGATTTCTTTTACTTTTTATTGAGATCTAATTTACATATGAAAATCCTAAGTGTAGAGCTTGATGAAGGTTTATATGTGTGCACACCCAGATTAAAATATAGTATTTCCAGCAAACCAGAAGGCTTTCCATGTCCCCCTCTCAATCATTGTCTCCTTCAAAGATAAACACTAGTGTGACACCATTGATTAATTTTGTCTATTTTTGAACTTCATATAAATGGAATTATGAAATATGTGCTCTTGCCCTGGCCGGTTTGGCTCAGCGGTTAGAGCGTCGACCTGCAGTCCAGAGGGATCGGGTTCAGTTCCCACTAAGGGCACGAACCTCGGTTGCAATTTGTCCCCGGCCCTGGTTGGGTTGTGTGGGTGGTAGCCACTTGATGTGTCCCTTCCACGTCGATGTTTCTCTCTCTCTCTCCCTCTCTCCCACTCTAACAAAAAATGGAAAAATGTCCTCGGATGAGGGTAAAAAAAAATGTGTGCTCTTGTGTCTGGCTACTTCCATTCATCATTATGTCTGTGGGATTCATCTATATTGGTGTGTGTAGCAATGGTTATTTTTCATTGCTATGTAGTATTCCACAGAAATGTACAAATATACCACAACCTATATTTCCATGCTGTAGCTGCTGATAGACATTTGGGTTGTTTCCAGTTTTGGGCTATCATAAATAAAATTATAAAGAACACTTTTGCATACATTTGTTTTTGGTAAATACAGTATGCATTCCGGTTATACACCCAAGAGCGAAGTTGCTGTGTCATAGGGGGTGTGTGTTTTAGCTCACGTTTGCTGAGTTGTAGCTACTGCAGAACCACTTTCCAAGGTGGTCGTACCAGTTTACACTTTCAGTTGCTCCGTTTCCTCCCCAGCACTCGGTTTCCAGTCCTTTGCCTTGTAGCCACTCTAGTGGGAGTTAGGGGTGTTACTACGAGTTTATTTGCATTCCCCTGGGGACTGATGATGCTGAATACCTTTGCACAGGACCACTGGCCAACACAATGTTGTGACTGGGGTGGACCTCTCAACAATCTCTCAGTAAATGAAACAGCAAGTCTTTTTTATTTTTAATTCCTCACCCAAGGATACTTTTTATTTATCATCACATAGAGTGGGAGGGAAGGAGGGAGAGAGAGAGACAGAAGTATCGATGTGATAGAGCCCATTGGCTAGCTGCCTCCTGCACAACCTGACCAGGGCCGTGGACAAACCACAACCAAGGTACGTGCCCTTGACCAAAATCAAACCCGGGACTCTTTGGTCTGTGGGCCTATGCTCTAACTGCTGAGCCAAACCGGTCAGGCGAAACACAGCAAGTCTTTTGCCTAATCAGAAAATTGCATTTTTTATTTTTTGTTAATTTACTCTGCGCATTTATTTATTTTTGCTCCACATTTCTTTTCTTTTTTCCATTTATTTTCAGATAGAGCAGGAGGGAGAAAGGGGGAAGAGAGAGAGAGAAACATTGATGTGAGAGAGACACATTGACTGGCTGCCACCTACACGACGCCAACTGGGGCTGGGGACAAACTGCAACTGAGGTACATGCCCTTAGTGGGAACCGAACCCAGGACTCTCTGGTCCGAGGGCCAACGCTCTAACCGCTGAGCCAAACCAACCAGGGCACATTTTTTGAATAGATAATGTAAAATTGTACACCAAAAAGTTTACACCAATTTACATTCTTACCAAGTTTACGAAGATGCTAGTTTTGCCATACACTGTCCAATGTGGGATATTACCAAACCTGTTCATGTTTGCCAGTATGGCAGAGATGAGAGGTATTTCATTATTACTGTAGTTTTAATTTTCTTTTTTAGGATTTTGGAAGGATTTGGGCCCCGGCCGGGTAGCTCAGTTGGTTAGAGCATTGTCCTGATGCACCAAGGTTGCAGGTTCAATCCCCGGTAAGGGTATGTATAAAACTCAACCAATGAATGCATAAATAAGTGGAACAACAAATTGATGTTTCTCTCTCTCTTTCTCTAAATTCAATTTAAAAACATTAAAATTGTGGCCCTGGCTAGTTTGGCTCAGCGGTTAGAGCATCATCCTATGCACCAAAGAGTCACGGGTTTGATTTCCTGTCAAGGGCACGTACCTGGGTTGCAGGTTCAATTCCCGGCCTCCATTGGGGCCGTGGGGAGGCAACCAATCGATGTGTCTCTCTCACATCAATGTTTCTCTCTCTCTCTCCCTCCCTATCTAAAAATCAATAGAAAAATATCCTCGGGTGAGGATTAACAAAAATAAATAAAATTGGGAAGAATTCATACACACACACGCAAGTGTATATGAAATATACACGTACATAATTAAAAGACTGTACCCATCGGGTTAAGAAGCAGAACATGCGCAGACCTTAGCAGCTCCTGTGGCCTCCCCTATGGGAGTCCCCTCTTCTGTGTTAGCATATGTACTGGGTGGGGCAGGAGGGACTGGCGCCTGGGAGCTCAGGTGTCAGGGCTCCCACTGTCCCCTGAATGCTGAGTGGCCCTTTGCGCAGAAGCTGTGCAAGCCGGTGGTTTACGTTGAACGCCCGCTTTCCTTCTGGGAGTCTGGAAGTTTGGTGTGTGCCAGGCGGAGGTGGCTGAGTCTCTCGGTAGCTCCCAGGGTGACACACTTCACACACGCTGTCACCGATCCAATGCTGGGGGCACTGAGCGTGCCCCGTGTGACTCCACTTGGAGGGGATGCCTGGCTCACGCCTGGTTCCTCTTTAGACTTTGCCCATCACCCCTTCCCTGCTGATTTTCTGCGCACCCTTGGGTTGTAACAAAGCAAAGCCTGCGTCCAACCACAGGCTGAGTTCTGTGAGTCCGCCCACGGAGCAGCACACCCGCGGAGGTCCGGGGACCTGACGGCTCGCTCACGAGAGGGCGCTCGGGTCCCCACCGGTGGTGCGGCGGGCTGTACTGCAGGGCGGGTCGGTTCAGCATCTCTCAGGAATGGTGTCAAGGAGACAGGAATGTGCTGTGTGTTCTCGTTCCTAGTTCATCTTGGCCCACCCCTGCTCTCAGGAGTAGGTCAGAGCAGACTATTTTCCGGAGTGACATGAACGCTGTCTGTTAATTCAGGTGGCAGGGGATGGAAGGGAGGGCGGGAGACGCACTAGCACACGGTCCGGGCAAACTAAGGACAGGTAAGAAGCTGGACCAGGTCCCCCAGGGCCATCTGTGCTTAGGCTCAGCGGTGCTCCATGGTGGTGGGCGCTAGTGACCTTCCCCCTCATATAGAACTAGTACCCTGGGGTCTCTCCACCATCTTCCGAGGGGCCCCCTGCGTCTCCCCCAGCGCTAGACCCCACCTCCGGTGCTGCGGGCCTTTCTTTGGCTCCTCCCTCATGCTGATGGAACATACCCTGTCAGAGCCTCCTGAGCAAAGGTACACCGAGGGGCGACTGTTTGAGACCGTACATGTCTGACAGGGCCTTTCCTCCCCCCCTGTACTCATGATATTCCACAGGGTCTAGTTACAGGCGGGAAGAACCGTTTCCCGGAATTTTGTAAGTATTGCTCTCTTTCATTACACAAATTAAAAAAAAAAATTTTCTTTATTGATCTTTTTTTATTATTTATTTTTTCCTTTTTTTTTTTTTTTTTGTTCACATAGAGCGGGAGGGAGAGAGAGAGAGAGAAACATCAATGTGAAAGGGACACATCGAGTGGCTGCCACCCGCACGACCCAACCAGGGCCGGGGACAAACTGCAACCGAGGTACATGCCCTTAGTGGGAACCGAACCCGGGTCTCTCCAGACCGCAGGCCGACGCTCTAACCGCTGAGCCAAACCGGCCAGGGCTATTGATCTTTTTTTAGAGAGAGAAGAAGGGAGAGGAGAGGCATCCTGCTTGCCCCCCACTAGGGATTTGGCCCACAACCTGGGCATGTGTCCTGACTGGGAATCGAACTGGTGACCTCTTGGTGCATGGCCTACTCTCAACCTCTGAGCCACACCGGCCGGGCAAATCATCACACAAATTTTAATTGAGACCCTAGTACATGCCAGCACTGTCTCTAAGCACTTGGGGCATGTCCGTGAACAACAGAGGCCAAGGTCACAGAGACCCAGTCAAAGAGCTTGTACTCCAGCCCGTGTCCCGGCTCTTGGTGTGGCTGCAGTGGAGTCTCAGGCCACCTGACTTCTATCCTTCCCGTGACCTTCCTGTCTGCAAGTCTGTAGGACCTTGTCTATGTTCCGAGTGCTCTAAAATTTCAGTGTTGTGCCTAGTAGGGGTTTATTTTTATCCCTTTTGCTGGGTACTTGGTGGGCTCATTTACCCTGTCAGCTCACGTCCTTCAGTTCTGGACGTTTTACTGGAATATCTGTGGATGAACATCTCCGTGCGTGGGTGTCGGGTCTCTTGGAGCAGTCCTCTCTCGTTCTCCTAGGATTCCTCTTTGTCTTGTGCTCCTTCTGGGAGATTTTCTCAGTGTTCTTTTCCAAACTGCTTGCTGTCTTTATTATTATTATTTTTAATCCTCATCCAAGGATATTTTTCCATTTATCTTCTAGAGTGGGAAGGAGAGGCGGGGAGAGAGAGAGAAACATCAACTCGAGAGAGACACATTGACTGGCTGCCTCCTGCATGACCCTGACAGGGGCTGGGGATCAAACTTGCAATCTAGGCATGTGCCCTTGACCGGGAATCAAACCCATGACTCTTTGGTCCACAGGTCAACGCTCTAACTGCCGAGCCAAACCAGCCAGGGTAAAACCTACATTTTAGATTTGCATTAGTTATTGCCCAATTATTCTCTATTGAGCTTGTATCTATTTACACCATCACCAGTACTATATGAGAGTATGTTTCCTCATCCTTTATAAACAGTTATCAAACTTTCTGACTTTGAACAAAGGTCATTTTAGCCCTAGCCAGGTAGCTCCGTTGGTTAGAGCATTATCCCCAAATGCCAAGGTTGTAGGTTCAATCTCTGGTCAGGGCACATACAAGAAGCAACCAATGAATGCATAAGTAAGTGGAACAACATATCGATGTTTCTCTCTCTCTCTCTCTCAAATCAATCAATTAATTTATTTATCCTCACCTGAGGATTTTTTTGCATTCATCTTCAGATAGAGAGGGAGAGAGGGAGGAAGAGAGAAAGAAACATCGACGTGAGAGAGACACATCGACTGGTTGCCACCCGCACTACCCCAACCAGGGCCAGGGACAACCGAGGTACGTGCCCTTAGTGGGAACCAAACCCGGGACTCTCTTGTCTGCAGGCCAACACTAACCGCTGAGCCAGACCAGCCAGGGCTCAATAAATTTTTTTAAAAGACAAAAAGGTCATTTTATCTATGCTATTTTAATTTACACTTTTCTCAAGTTTGAGACTGAGAGCATCTTTTCCTGGTTGAGAGACATTTCCGTTCATTTCCTGTGAAGCGTTTGCTGGCATCCTGTGCCTGTTGGACTGTCAGCCTTTTGTTGATTTCTAGCAGCTCTTTACTTTTTTCAGTTTCTTGTTCATTGCTTTTGCTTATAATGGTTTACCAGAAAATAAACCATTGTTTAAACAAAGCAAACACTTTTATTATCTATGCAAAGTTGATTCAGAGAATTTATATAAAGGTGGGATGGGGCAGAGGAGCAGGGAGCTTCCAGTGTGAATGGCTTGTTTATATCCTTTGCCTGTTTTTTATTTTCCGTACTGGGTATTTTTTTCAAATAATTTATTTTATTTTATTTATTTTTAAATGTTTTCTATTTAACTTTATTGCTGAAAGTATTACAGATTTTATAACTGATTTTTAAGAGCATTTTTTATTTTTAGGGATGTTATCCCCTTGCCCATATGTGTTACAAATATTTTTTACAAGTTTGCCGTCTTTTTAAATGACGTTTTATGCCATGCAAGATATAGAATAAAAATATACCATGGCTTCCAGCCCTGGATGGGGTGGGTCAGTGGATAGAGAATCGGCCTGAGCACCGAAGGGTTGATGGTTCGATTCCTCCCCCGCCAGGTTGGGGCATGTGCAGGAGGCAATCGATGAATGTGTCTCTCTCACATCGATGTTTCTCGACCTCTCTCCCTCCCTCATTCCCTCCCTCCCTTCGACTCTCTCCGAAAAAGAAAAGAAAAAATATCCTCGGGTGAGTATTATTAACAACAAGAAAGAATCCTATGGCTTCTGAGTTTTGAGCTATATTTAGAAAAGCCTTCTCCATTTCAAGACTACAAATATATTTATTCAAGTAGTTTCTTTTTGGACCCTTATGGTTAATTTTTATATTTAAATCTTTGCTCCAGCTGGAGTTTATTTTGGGATGGGGGAAGTAGGAATCTATATTTATTTTAGTATAAATGGCTAGTTGCTTCAATACCTTTCATTAAATTAACCATGCCATCTTTATCAAATGTCAATTTTTAATGGGGGCTAGTTCTGTACTCTTGTATTCCATTTATTTTTTAATTAAAGAAGTTTTATAATTTATGTTAATATTTGAAAGAGAAGTCCTCTCCCAACATTACTCTTCTTTTTTATAGTTTTCCGTAGTAATTCTTAAATATTTATTCTTCCAAATGAAATTTAGGATAATTTCAACATTTTTTGGACACATTTATATTGCAATGTGATTGCTATTTCATCACATAATTACATGTATTTTTTCTAGTGGAAAGAACAATTAGGATCTATTCTCTTAGCAAGTTTCATGTTTATAATACAGTCTTGTTGTCTATCATCTCTGTAATATGGATTAGATCTCCAGGACTTTTTATTTATTTATTTTTAATTTTTAAAAATATGTTTTTATTGAATTTTTTAGAGAGGAAGGGAGCAAGAAACAGAAACATCAGTCGGCTGCCTCTGCACACCCCCTATTGTGGATGGAGCCTGAAACCTGGGCATGTGCCCTGATTGGGAATCAAGCGGGACCTCTCAGTCCATAGGACGACGCTCAGTCCACTGAGCCACACCAGCCAGGCTCTCCAGGACTTATTTAGCTATGAGTTGCAAGTATGTGTCCTTAAATAACATCTTCCCCACCCCCATGACACCAGTCCACCCTGGTGTGTTTCAGTTCAGTTCTTTTTATATTCCACATTTTAAGAGATACTATATGGTATTTGTCTTTCTCTGACTTACGGCATTCCAACAAGTTCTTTCTTTCTTTTTTTTTTAATCCTCACCCGAAGTTATTCTTTCATTTATCTTCAGATAGAGTGGGAGGGAGGAAGAGAGAGAGAAAAACATCAATCAGTTGCCTCCTGTATGTGCCCCAACCAGGGATCAAACCCACAACCTGGGCAAGTACCTGACTGGGAATCAAACCTGCAACCTTTTGGTTTACGGGACGACGCTCCAACCAACTGAACCACCTTGCCAGAACAATATTTTCTTTTTTTAAATATTATTTTATTGCCCTGGCCGGTTTGGCTCAGCAGTTAGAGCGTCAGCCTGCGGTCCAGAGAGACCCGGGTTCAGTTCCCACTAAGGGCATGTACCTCGGTTGCAATTTGTCCCCGGCCCTGGTTGGGTGGCAGTCACTCGATGTGTCCCTTTCGCGTCGATCTTTCTCTCTCTCTCTCTTCCTCTCTCTCCCTCCCACTCTATCTGAAAAAAAAAAAAAAAGGAAAAATGTCCTCGGGTGAGGATAAAAAATAAAATTATTTTATTGAATGTCTCAGGGTGACATTGGTTAATAAAATTATATAGGTTTCTGGTATACAATTCTATGATACATCATCTGTATATTACATTTTGTGTTCACCACCCAAAGTCAAGTTTCCTTCTGTCACTATTTACCTCCTCTTTACCCTCTTCTATCTGTCCCCATCCCTCTTCCCTCTTTCCCTCTGGTGATCACCATACTGTTGTCTGCGTCTGAGTTTCTTTGGGGGTGGGGCTTAATCCCTACACCTTTAAAAAAAATTTTTTTTCTTTATTGATTTTTAGAGAGAGAGAAAGGGAGAGGGAGAAATAGAAACATCGATGAGAGAGAACATCGATTGGCCGCCTCCTGCATGCCCCCCACTGGGGATCAGGCCCACAACCTGGGCATGTGCCCTGACCAGGAATGGAACCAGAGACCTCTTGATGCATGGGTCGACGCTCAACCACTGAACCACACTGGCCAGGGTTTTTTTTTTTAATCCTCACTTAAGGATATTTTTTCATTTATTTTCAGGTAGAATGGGAGGGAGGGAGAGAGGGAGAGAGAGAGAGAAACATTGATGTGAGAGTGTGAGAGAGACACATCAACTGGTTGCCTCCACACATCCCTGACCAGGGCTGGGGATGAACCACAACCGAGGTACGTGCCCTTGACGAAAACTGAACCCGAGACTCATTGGTCTGTGGATCAACACTCTAACCACTAAGCCAAACCGGCCAGGGCCCCTGAACCTTTCTCACTCAGTCCCCAACCCCTCCCTGACAGCGCTCAGTCTGTTCTCTGTATCTGTGAGAGCTATGAGACTCCACATGTCATCATATGGTGTTTGTCTTTCTCTGACTAGCTTATTCACTTAGCATAATGCTCTCCAGGTCCATCCGTGGTGATATTTTCTTTTGTTATATTCAAATGAGTTACTGTTTTGACATGAGAAAGTTATTGATGTTTGAATATCAATTGTATAACCTGTTATCCTATTACATCGCCTTCTTGTTTAAGAGGTTTTTCATTGCTCCTCCTAGGTTTTCCAGCAGACAGTGATAAAGAATGATGGTTTCGTTCCGAGCTCTTGCCTGCTGCCCGGCTCCCCCTCCAGCATGGCACTGAATAATGGGATCACGGGTAGAACTCACATCATGTCTTTTAACCTTCAGTCCAGTGCTCCTTTTGGGTACATGTTCAACCCACTAAACAGTTACTGAGCACCAACTGCCTATAAAGCATTGTTCTACCTGAGAAAGACATGGTAAAAAGAAAAATAAATTGTTCAGTGTCCAAATTAATAATCTTTCCTTTCCCAGTAAACAGATCTAGACTAATACCCAGCTGATAATTCTTATGCTGTTAAACCACTCCAGCAAATTTAATCGTCCACCCTATTAAGGTGAAATGTGGCCCTAAGGAATGATTACAACAGTGTTTTGTTTTGGGGAAAAAGAATCAGTTGGGACTAGGGAAGGGACTGAACAATGGGCATGCTGAATCTTTCCTCCAAAGCCAAATACGTAGAATAAATAAGGGCTGGAGCCCCGCACCGCCCCCCAAAGCTGGGAGCGGAGCTATCAGAAGGCACGGCAGGTGCGCCTCGGGCACAGCTGACGCTCAGGCGAGGCATGGGAGAAGAAAGCGTGCACGTGTCCGTCCGGTCCGCGAGCTGCGACCCTGCAGAGCTAACAACCCAGGGAGATGAGATCCACAGCACAGTTCAGCATTGACACAAAGTGCTCCAAGCTGGAGAATGTTTCTCAAAGAAGGAAAGTCATTCATTTGGCAGACAGATTGAGGGCCTGCTGAAGGTCAGGCCCCATCTGGATACAAAACACTGAACAAAAAGACAAGGGTCCCTGTTCTCCGTGAGCCTGCAGCCCACCCAGAACAGCGGATGTTACTTAGGTAAACATATGCAAATGTGTGGATATAAAATGAAGACATTATCAGAAATTGTGATAAGTGCTCTAACGGAAATGAGGAAGCTGAGAAAATCATGAAGTGACCTGATTTGGATTGGGGTGCCAGGGAGAGAGAGGCTCTCAGGAAGCAGCCTTGGAGCTGACGCCTGAGGCTGACCAGGTGGGTGACTTTCTGGTCAAGGGTTAGAGGATGAGCGCAAAGGGAACCTAGCTTATGCCAAGGCACGAACGCACGGGTGTGACAGGTATGAGGAACCACAAGCACCACAGCTCAGTGAGGGAGCAACGGGACAAGGAAACCCCAGGAAGGGAAAGGGAAAAAGATTAAAATAGGAGGAGGACAGAAGAGGAGAAAACTGGAAATAAACGGAGTACGGGCTGTGTGTTTACCACATGCTTCTCCACATGGAGGAGTCTCCCACGGAAGAGAGGAAGGGAGGCTCCCTCCTCCCGAGCTGGTCTTCCAGAGAACACTCCCTGCCCCGCCCTACACCAGCTCTTTTTTTGTTTGTTCTGTTAATCCTCACCCAAGGATATTTTTCCATTGATTTTCTTTTTTAAAGAAAGTGAAAGGAAGGGAGAGGGAGAGAGAGAGAAACATTGATGTGAGAGAGAGACATTGACTAGTTGCTTCCCACATGACCACAACCAGGGCTGGGATCGAACTGAAACCCAGGTACCTGTCCTTGACTGGGAATCGAACCTGAAACCCTTTCGTCTGAAGGCTGATGCTCTTAACCACTGAGCCAAACAGGCCAGGGTCAGATAACATCTTTTTTTTTTTTTTTTTTTTTATCATCCTCACCCGAGGATATTTTTCCATTTTTTGTACAGATAGAGTGGGAGGGAGAGAGAGGAAGGGAGAGAGAGAGAGAGAAACATCGACGTGAAGGGACACATCGAGTGGCTGCCACCCGCACGACCAACCAGGGCCGGGGACAAACTCCAACCGAAGTACACGCCCTTAGCGGGAACCGAACCCGGGTCTCTCCGGACCGCAGGCCGACGCTCTAACCGCTGAGCCAAACTGGCCAGGGCCAGATAACATCTTTTTAATATCATAAACTGTATTTTACTTTTCTAAATAGGAACTCCTAAAATGAATTTTTTTTTTATCCTCACCTGAGGACATTTTTGCATTCATCTTCAGATAGAGTGGAAGGAAGAGAGGGAGGAAGAGAGAGAGAGAAACTTTGATATGAGAGAGACACATCGAGTGGTTGCCACCCGCACGACCCAAACCAGGGCTGGAGACTAACTGCAACTGAGGCACGTGCCCTTAGTGGGAACTGAACCTAGGACTCTGTGGTCCGCAGGCCCGCAGGCCGACGCTCCAACCACTGAGCCAAACTGGCCAGGGACTAAAATGGATTTTTAATAAATGCATCTTACTTCAGGTCTCAGGCCCCCGGACACGACTCCACAGAAGCCTATGGCTGTAGGTGTCAGCAGCCCAGCGACCTGAACCCGACTCCACGGGACGGACCAGGACTGGTCTTCTGGTGGCATCAGGGAGGTGTGTTACTTCCTCCCTTGCACGTAGAGCACCATCTCTTCCCTTCAATCTCTTCTTCCTTGTTTCAGACTCTCCGAGGGAGTGAGTTAGAAATTGTTGCTGAGGCTACGACGCGAGAGCGCCCTTGCTCTGATCCCTGAAGAGATCAAACCCGCTGTGCTGATGGGGCTGCTTGGACAGGCTGTCACTGAACCAATAACGAGGAGCTTACCAGTGAAAAGAAAACTGGCACAGGTTCCACCTACAAAAAGTGGTGTCCTGCCCAGCCAGTGTGGCTCAGTGGGTGAGGGTCAACCCATGCACCGAGAGGTCGCCGGTTCGATTCCCGGTTGGGGCACATGCCCAGATTGTGGGCCTGATCCCCAGTGGGGGCACGCAGGAGGTGGCCAGTCGATGTTCTCTGTCATCGATAATAAAGAAAAAAAAAAAAAAGTGGTGTCCTCCTTCAGAGGTGCAGTGCTGAGATACTCTAACAACTCAACCGGTCTGTGTCTGTGAGTGACAGGACGTCACAGCCTTGGACCACCGATTCTCTCATTTTCTTCCTGTTTTTCCCTTTGTTACTGTGTCTTCTCCCTGGAGGCTGAGAGATTAAAACAGCACACATGGAGTTGTGTCTCTAGGAGGTGGGAATCCGCTAGGAGTCTTTCGAGGCTGGGCTCAGAGATGGCGAGATGGGTGGAGGGTTTGCTTTTAGTTGGAGAAAGAGCATTCTTTGACAACCACACCAGGCCACACTCTCGGCACCCCGCCCAGGTTTCCTCTTCCGGCTACTGTTCTCGCTCAGCATGTTTATAGGATACGGGAGGGGACAGGAGGCAGTGCAGGGTGGGAGTTTGCCCGGGAGACACAGTAGGTAAGTCACTGCTGCCGCCCAGTGTTCTAGAAGGGACAAGAGGGACTTCCTGCAAGAGCATGGTGGAGAAATCGTTTTCAAAACAAGATACAGCTCTTCCTTTGATCCCAGAAGACAAGCGTGAGAATGGGTTCAGATGGAGATAAAAATGCAGGTACAATTTGGAAATTAGGGAGGTTCATGCCTTATGGCCGGATAGTTTGGTTCTCGGGGCCCTTGGGCTCAGTTCTTCATGTCACCCCCAAACAGAAAGAATACGAGCGGGTCCATTTGCTAGGTAAGGCCAAACAACCAAATGAGTATTGGTTTCTAATAACTTAGTAGCTGCCTGAGACAAAAATTGGGCACTATGCAGGGTGTGCTCTAGTTTTAACGGCACATACGATTCACCCACTTACAGTGTACCATTCAGTGGATTTTAGTATACTCAGAATTGTGCAACTTATCCACGTAATCACTATTAGAAAATGTTGTCATCCGCCCTGGCCGGTTTGGCTCAGCGGTTAGAGCGTCAGCCTGCGGTCCACAGAGACCCGGGTTCGGTTCCCGCTAAGGGCATGTACCTTGGCTGCAGTTTGCCCCGGCCCTGGTTGGGTCGTGTGGGTGGCGGCCACTCGATGTGTCCCTTTCACATCGATGTTTCTCTCTCTTCCTCTCTCTCCTTCCCGCTCTATCTGAGTGAAAAATGGAAAAATGTCCTCGGGTGAGGATTAAAAAAAAAAAAAAGAAAATGTTGTCATCCAAAAGAAACCCTAGCAGTCACCCCTCTCCACCCGTTTCCTATCATCCCTAGGTAACCACTCACATATTTTCTCTCTCTACAGATTTGCCTGTTCTTGACATCTCATACAAATGGAATTGCACACTATGTGGCCTTTGGTGTCTGCCTCCTTCTGTTGTCCTCAAGGTTGGCTCATGTTGCATGCAGCATACATTGGGACTTCATTCCTTTTTATGGCTGAATAATATTCCATTGTATGGATAGACCACATTCATAATGCTGCTATGAATGTTCATGTACAAGTTTTTGTGAGGAAAAGTTTTCATGTCTCTTGGGTGTATACCTAAGAGTGGAATTGCTGGGTCATATAACCCTAACTGTTTAAACATGTTTTTAAAAAGCCTCACTGGGCCCTGGCCAGTTTGGCTCAGCAGTTAGAGCATCAGAGAGCATCAGCCTGCAGACCAGAGAGTTTCAGGTTTGGTTCCCGCTAAGAGCACATACCTCGGTTGCAGTTTGTCCCCACCTCAGTTGGGGTTGTGTGGGTGGCAACCAATCGATGTATCTCTTTCACATTGATGTTTCTCTCTCTCTCTTCCCCACTCTCTCCCTCCTGCTCTATCTGAAGATAAATGCAAAAATGTCCTCGGGTGAGGATAGAAAAAAAATCCTCACTGGATGATATGTTTTTATTGATTTGTTTTAGAGAGGGAGGAAGGGGAAGAGAAAGAGAGAGAGAGAGAGACATTGATGAGAAAGAGAAACATCAATTGGTTACCTACCGTATGTGTCCCAACCAGGGATTGAACTGCAACCTCTGGTATGTGCCCTGACTGGAAATCGAACCCACAACCTTTATGGTGTATAGGACAATGCTCCAACCAACTGAGCCACCTGGCCAGGGCAACTGTTTAAACTTTTGAGGAATGCCAGACTATTATCCAAAGTGGCTGCACTGTTTATATTCCTAATAGCATGTGCATGAGGGTCTGCATTTCTCCACATACTCACCACCTGTGATTATCTTTTTTTTTTTAATCCTCACCTGAGGACATTTTTGCATTTATCTTCAGATAGAGGGAGAGAGGGAGGAAGAGAGAGAGAAACATCGATGTGAGAGAGACACGAGTGGCTGCCATCCACATGACCCCATTGGGGCTGGGGACAAACTGCAACCCAGGTATGTGCCCTTGACTGGAATCGAACCCGGGACTCTTTGGTCTTCAGGCCAACGCTCTAACTGCTGAGCCAAACTGGCCAGGGCTATCTGTCTTTTTGATGACAGCCATACTAGTGGGTGTGAAGTAGCATCTCATTGTGGTTAGATTTACATTTTCCCTGATGGCTGATGTTAAGCATCTTTTCATGAGCTTAATTGCCATTTGTGTGTCTTCTTTGGAGAAATATCCATTGAGATCTTTTGCCCACTTTAAAATTGGGTTATTTGTGTTTTGAGTTGTAGGAGTTCTTGACATATTCTACATACAAGTACCTTATTAGACATTTGATTTGCAAATATTTTATCCCATTTTGTAATTTTCTCTTCTAATTTTGAGTTGGAAAAAAAAAAAAGAAACACCTTTGAATTTTAAAAAACATGCTTGCTGCCCTGGCTGGTTTGGTTCAGCAGTTAGAATGTCGGCCCAAATACCAAAGAGTCATGGGCTCGATTTCCAGTCAAAGGCACATATGTGGGTTGCAGGTTCGATCCCCAGGCATTGGTCAGGGTCATGAGGGAGGCAACCAATTAATGTATCTCTCTCACATCAATGTTTCTCTCTCTCTCCCTCTCTTCCTCCCTTCTACTCTATCTAAAAATCAATGGAAAAATATTCTCGGGTGAGGGTTAACAAACAAAAGACTACATTTACTTCACTTAAGTTGCTATTCTTCCCCTTTTAGTAATGTACAGTATAAAAATGAGTACTTTAAAAATTTTTACTCCAAGGAGTTTCTCTTTTGAGACCTGAATTCAAATTTTGTTTTTGCTAATGACTAGCTCTAGACAGTAAGTTAGACAAGTCATTTAGTTACTCTGAGTTTTCTCATTTCTAAAAAGGGGATAATGGGTCCGGCTGGTATGGCTCAGTGGTTGAGCGTCGACCCATGCACCAGGAGGTCGTCCGTCGGTTCGATTCCCAGTCAGGACACATGCCAGGGTTGTGGGCCTGATCCCCAGTGGGGGGCATGTGGCATGCGGGAGGTGGCCAATCGATGTTCTCTCTCATCAATGCTTTTATCTCTCATTTCCTCTCTCTGTAAAATCAATAAAGGAAACATTTTTTTTAAAGCAATGGAGCTTCTCAGGTGCAAAAGCTATGAATAAATAAATAAATAAATAAATAAATAAATAAATAAATAAATATAAAAAGGGGATAACAGTTCTTACTTTACAAGGTTGTCCATGAAATAAGAGCAGGTATAAGCACTTAGCATAATACCCACATAGTAGGCTCTCAGAATGTGCTGTATTTGAACACCTTGAAAGATCTTTAAGAAGCACTTATATTTGAAGATACATGTGAAATATTAAGTATTGCATCCACTCAATAATGATTATGTAAGAAGGAATAAGATGCTTTGTACATGATCAATTTATATCTAAAAACTTATAATTTAGCCGACTGGTGTGGCTCAGTTGGTTTGATTCCTGATCAGGACACGTTCCCAGGTTTCAGGTTCGATCCCCTGGTCAGGGCATGTACGGGAGGCAAATGATCGATGTTTCTCTTTCTCCTTCTCCCTTCCTTTTCTCTAAAATCAATGAAAAACATACCTTTGGGTAAATTAAAAAATTTAAAAAAACCCCCACAGTTTAGCAATCCTGATGGTGTTAGCTTTACCATTCTGCAAATTTGAGGCAGAAAGTAGGAGTGGTGTGTTTTTTGTTTGTTTTTATCCTCACCCAAGGCCATTTTTTTCCTTTTCTGTTCAGATAGAGTGGGAGGGAGAGAGGAAGAGAGAGAGAGAAACATTGATGTGAAAGGGACACATCGAGTGGCTGCCACCCGCACGACCCAACCAGGGCCGGGGACAAACTGCAACTGAGATACATGCCCTTAGCGGGAACCAAACCCGGGTCTCTCTGGACCGTTTAGGCCGACACTGAGCCAAACCGGCCAGGGCAGGAGTGGTGTATTAAGGACAGTATGTTATGGGATGTTTTCCAAATTTGTTTTCAAGTCCCATAATGGTCTTATAAGGAAGTACTGAATCATAATGTAATAATAGAATAAGCTTATCCAACAAAACAGATCTGAGAGGTTGGTGACTTTACATAGTGAGTCAGTAAAGATTTCAAATGTGGTTCCTAAAGACACCTGTCTATGTCTATTTCTCTTTAATTTTTTAATATGTTTTTATTGTTTTTTTGAGAGAGAGAGAGAGAAACATTGATGTCAGAGAGAAACAGTGATTGACTGCCTCCTGCAGACTCCGCACTGGGGATCGAGCCCACAACCCGGGCACGTGCCCTGACCAGGAATTGAACCAGGATCTCTCAGTCCATGGGACGATGCTCAATCCACTGAGCCACGCTGGCCGGTCTGTGTCTATTTCTCTTTTGAAGGTCACTGTGGCAAACACTTGTTCTCCTCAAAGTTAAAAAACAAACATGATTTTTAGCATCTCTGTTTTGTGCTCTTCAGTATCCTAATGGATTGATCTCTGAATCTGAAAAAAAATGTTTGACCTGAAGTGAATACTTTACATGTATTACGTTGCAAAAAAACCAGTATGCTCTTCTCCCCAACCTCCTGGATTGTCCCACTGTTCACACTCACTCCCAGTGAAACTTGTCTCAATCTTGACAGTGACCACCCCTAGTCCCAGCCTCCACTGCCTTGGGCCTGGGTTATTATCGCTCGCCTCCCACACGCCCTTTCACTCTCGCTTCCTGCAGTCTACTCTCAAATCGGCAAACAAATGGATTTAAATTTTTATTTTTTTATTCCTCACCCAAGGATATTTTTCTATTTACCATTAGAGTGGGAGGGAGGGAGATAGAGACAGAGAGAAACATTGATGTGATAGAGCCACATCAACTGGTTGGTTGCCTCCTGTACGACCCGACCAGGGCTGGGGACAAACTGAAACTGAGGTACGTGCCCCTGATCAGAATCGAACCTGAGACTCTTTGGTCCGTGGGCCAAGGCTATCACTGCTGAGCCAAACTGTCCAGGGCAAACAAATGGATTTTAAACCCTGTAAGTGGCTTTCCTGCCCGTTTTGCTCCAACCACACTGGCCGACTGCTGTTCCTTGAACACACCAGGCACACTTGTGCCCTGAAGACTCTGCTGTGGCTTTTTCCAAGATCAACCAAGGCCCACTCCTTCACCCCTTTCAAGCCTTTGCTGAAATGTCACCTTCTCAATGAGGCTTATCTCGATCACATTTTATTTTAATTAATTTTTTTAGTAATTAATTTTTGTTACAGATGTTTCATTTTCCTCCACTGACATCCTCCTCCCGATCCCGCCTTCACCCCCGCATTCTTGCCTATGTCCATTGGTTGTGCCTATATGCATATACATTCTTTGATTTATCTCTTCCCTCTCCCTGCCCCCTCTTCTGAGGTTTGGCAGTCTGTACCCCACTTCCATGTCTCTGGGTCTATTTTGTTCACCAGCTTATTTTGTTCATTATATTCCACAAATAAGTGAGATCATGTGATACTTGTCTTTCTCTGATTGCCATATTTTGCTCAGCATAGCACTCTCCAGGTCCCTCCATGTCATCTCAAAGGATAAGAGATCTTTCTTTCCTAACAGCTGCATAGTACTCCATTGTGTACATGTACCACAGCTTTTTTATCCACTCATCGATTGATGGACACTTGGGCTGTTTCCAGATCTTAGCTATTGTAAATAGTGCTGCTATGAATATAGGGGTACATATATTCTTTCTGATTGGTGTTTCAGGCTTCTTAGGATATATTCCTAGAAGTGGGATCACTGGGTCAAATGGCAGTTGATCACCATATTTTAAATTGCAAACTACCCAACACATTCCCAATCCCCCTTATATTGCTCTACTTCTTTTCCTAGCACAGTCACTATTTGGTTTCCTTATTCGTGTTTGTTTATTCTCTGTCTTCTCCTTGCAAGAATATCAACTCCACAAGTGAGGGATTTTTGTTTACTGATGCCTCTCAAAGGCTAGAAAAGAGTGGCACACGTGGGCACTCAAATAAATATTTGAAAATACAAAGCATTTGAATGAGGTTGAAAGGCAGCATGTACATACTAAAAGATAAATATACAAGACAATTAGCACAGGCTGATAAATACCAAAAGGAGATAACAGTTTAGGATATTACATGTGACAAGCGAAAGCTCGGAGAAGTGGCACAGAAGTTTAGAGGTAATTTTGAAATTTGGGGGAAGGTGGTCACACCTCTTTGAATCTGATGAAAGCTACAGACCCCAATAATATAATGAACATATTCACAATTCTCAGAACAATCACAAAGATTTCAAACACTTCCTGAAGTCAGCCATGTATCCTGAATTGAGAATCCTCGGTTTCAAATGCGGTTTTATCACCCGGGGCTTGGTGAAGACAGTACTTAAACCAGATCTGAAGAACAGGCTATGAAGGGGAAAGCGGAGGAAAGAAGGTTCTTTCCCAGGAAGAGAAGGAGCTCAGGGTGACGTGGCAGTTTGTCTGGAATGCAGGTTTCTGCAGTAAGAAAGAACAGGCTGAGAACTGCTAGATGCACTTCATATGGCTATTGCGAGTCACTGAAAGTTTCTGGGCAAGAGAATGCAGTGTCTAAAGTATGTCTAAAGAAATTGATTTGGCCAGGCCAGTGTAGCTCAGTGGATTGAGCGCCGATCCATGGACTGAGAGGTCCCAGTTCAATTCCCGGTCAGGGCACTCACCCGGATTGTGGGCTCGATCCCCAGTGGGGGGCATGCAGGAGGCAGCTGATGGATGTTTCTCTCTCACATCCATGTTTCTATCTCTCTCTCCCTTCCTTTCGCTCTAAAAAAATAATCAAAGAAAACACATTTTAGCCTTGAATGGTTTGGCTCAGTGGTAGAGCATCGGTCAGCGGACCAATGAGTCGCAGGTTCGAATCCGGTCAAGGGCATGTACCTTGGGTGTGGTTTGTCCCCAGCCATGGTTGGGGTTGTGCAGGAGGCAACCATTGATGTGTCCCACTCACATCGATGTTTCGCTCTCTCTCCCTCCCTCCCACTCTATCTGTAGATAAATGGAAAAATATCCTCAGGTGATGATTAAAAAAATATACATATATGCCCTGGCCGTTTTGGCTCAGAGGTTGGAGCGTCGGCCTGCGGTCCAGAGAGACCCGGGTTCGGTTCCCGCTAAGGGCACGTACCTCGGTTGCAGTTTGTCCCCGGCCCTGGTTGGTCGTGCGGGTGGCAGCCACTCGATGTGTCCCTTCACATCGATGTTTCTCTCTCTCTCTCTCCCTCCCGCTCTATCTGAACAAAAAATGGAAAAATGTCCTCGGGTGAGGATAAAAAAATATATATATACATATAAAAATATTTTTTTAAATGTTTAAAAGAAAATTAATTTGGAAGTTGTTTATAAGAGAAAAGTTGAAAGAAAAAGTAAAATTAAGAACTCATTTATAAAGCCATTATATAATAATTCAAGTTTAAAGAAAAAGAAAGGGAACTCATAAGGTTTACAGACTGATGAATTTGAGGCACAAATTCCTGGTATGAAACTGAAAATCAGAAATGAACTTCAGGTCAGGCCCAGTTACATAGATTCAGATGTTATGTACTTAATACTTTAGTATGGGGGAGGGAAAGTGACAGGAAAAAAAGTATTAAGAATAGAGATTATTCAAAGGCTTTGGATGGGACAAAGTGAACAACATATTGTTATTGTGATCACAATAAAATGTCAAGTTTATATAGAATAAGACCCTAATAGGATACCTGAGGCAAACAGGTATTATGGGTAATTGAAAGATGTGGTTGAGGACTAATAAAATTATTTTGTTTTAGCCTAGCCGGTGTGGCTCAGTGGACTGAGTGTAGTCCCATGGACTGAGAGGTCTCAGTTCAATTCAGGACAGGGCACATAGCCGGGTTGTGGGCTCCATTCCCAGAAGGGGGCGTGCAGGAGGCAGCCGCTGAGCCAAACCGGCCAGGGCAAAAAATTTTTTGTTTTAATTTCTGCTTGCTGAGTTTTTTTTTCCTCCAAAAATATTATGCCTTTTCCCCCTTGATAATGGGAACACAGCTGAATTATTTTTAGATGATTCAAGATGTTCACTGTCCCTCAAGGTGATCATTATAAATACATATGTATTTTCTTTTAAATTTTCTCTTGCCCTGGCCGGTTTGGCTCAGCGGTTAGAGCGTCCGCCAGCGGTCTGGGGAGACCCGGGTTTGGTTCCCGCTAAGGGCATGTACCTCGGTTGCAGTTTGTCCCCGGCCCTGGTTGGTCGTGCGGGTGGCAGCCACTCGATGTGTCCCTTTCACATCGATGTTTCCCTCTCTCTCTCTTCCTCTCTCTCCCTCCCACTCTATCTGTACAAAAAATGGAAAAATGTCCTCGGGTGAGGATTAAAAAATAAAAAATAAATAAATTTTCTCTTGATTGATTTGAGAGAGAGAAAGGGAGAGGGAGAAATGGAAACATCGATGAAATAAAACACAGATCAGCTGCCTCCTGCATGCCCCCCACTGGGATCAAGCCCACAACCTGGGCAAGTGCCCTGACTAGTAATAGAACCAGCGACCTCTTGGTGCATGGGTTGATGCTCAGCCACTGAGCCACACCAACCGGGCTCATCCTGGTATTTTAAGACTTCTGATATCTACTTGACTTTTAGGTAAATGCAGATAACATCAAAAGAATAATAACAACAAAAATTTAAAGTATTTTATTAGGGAACTATTAATTAAGTAGAATGTTAGTGGCTTTTTGACAACATGTACAAAGGATACAGGATGTTAGTGTCAAATGCATTATTACATCACTGGCACAGTTTCCACTGGCATCTATCTACTTGCTTTGTGATACATAAGATGTTTATGATTTAGACTCCTCTGACTTTAGGATTTACCCCCCTCCACTTCTTTTGTGACCCTACAGCTATGATGTGCACTTAAAGGAATAGCTCATTCTTGCTGTAACAAATGTCCCCGTCCCGGAATTCTATCAGAATGTTTGTGACTTCGGAAACTTTCTTATTCTAGTGCAACATGCCAAAGGAGCCCAGGCATAAAATGCTGTTTCACTTTCAAAACGTGTGCCTGTCCTTACAAACCTAGACACGGTACAGTATATGCACAAAACTATGCCTGGGAAACAATTTCGCAGATTCCACTTGAGCCTCTTTAAAAAACATATCCGTCTCTAATCAAAGGTCTCTTAATAAACGTTTAAGAGAAGTGAATCCTGACACTGATGTTTCTCTCTCTCTCTCTCTCTTTCTCTCTCTCATCCTTCCCTCCCTCCCAAAAATAAATAAATAAATAGAAGAATCCTGCTTAAATTGTCCCCCCATCTCTGAACACCTGGTGAAGACAAACTTAACGGAAGTGCCGACACAACCTCCTTTTCTTAAAATCAGCCACCGCTCACTAGGATCCGTATGCAGGTGGCTGACCTGCAAACACAGGTGCTGTGTGCATGTATACACTGCTCTCCCTCCACCCCGCCTAAAAAGGATGGTGAGCGCAAAACTGAGGTCCTCCCGTACCTTCTCGGAAACTGGCGCAGGGAGGTGCGGAGGGGATCCCGACGGTCGCGCAGGGTGGCCGGGGGCACGCCCCTGGGGAGGGGAACCGCCCCGCCCCTTCCGAAGGCATAACGTTGGGCCTTCGGCGCTCCCTTCGCGGCAGAAGGCGGCGGCGGCCGACTCTTTCTCAGCTCCTCCGAGTCCCGGGGTGCCTCGGCGCACGGCCTCCCCGAGCTCACCTCTGCGCTCCCGACCGCGGCTTCCCCAGGCGACTCCGGCCGGGCCCAGTCGGCGGAAGCCGGCGCACGATTAGCCCGCCTCGGGGCGGAGCCGGCCTCACCTGCGCCGCTGTGGGGCCGGCCCAGGCCGCGCCCAGGGGAGGAGCCTGCGGACGTCCCGCCGCGTGGAGCGCGCCAGGTGAGCACGCCTGCGCAGTCGGGCCGTAAACAAGCCCGCCCCTTCCCCTCGGCCTGCCTCCGCTGGGCCGGCTCGCGGGTGGGAGGGGCCAGGAGGAAGGGGCGGGGGGGAAAGCGCGAGCCCGGGACGGCGCCTGCGCGGTGGGCGTGATCCGGGCACTTAGGGCAGGATGAACGCTGCTTTCCAAGATGGCGACGGAGGGAGGAGGGAAGGAGATGAACGAGATTAAGACCCAATTCACCACCCGGGAAGGTCTGTACAAGCTGCTGCCGAACTCGGAGTACAGCCGGCCCAACCGGGTGCCCTTCAACTCGCAGGGATCCAACCCTGTCCGCGTCTCCTTCGTAAACCTCAATGATCAGTCTGGCAACGGCGACCGCCTCTGCTTCAATGTGGGCCGGGAGCTCTACTTCTATATCTACAAGGGGGTCCGCAAGGTACCGACCCGGGCGTCACCGGGGCCGCCAGCGGCGTGGGCAGAGGCCGGGAGCAGGGCGGTGACAGCGGGGGGCAGGGTGGCCGATCGGGGTGGCTGTCGCGCTTACTTTTGAGTGGGCCGGTAACTCCACCGGGGTGCTCCTGAGGAAGGGGGATTCTGGAGAGCAGGGTGGGGCAGTGGAAGGGCCGTGGGGTGCGGGGTTCCGTCCCGGAGGCCCCAGGGCCAGCTGCCTCCCCTCCGGCAGCGTCCGGCAGGCTCCGGCAGGCTGTGTGACACGGCCGGGGAGCGGGCCTGCGAGTCCCCGGAAGAGGTGGGGTGGCAGTCGGCTGGCTCAGACGGCCTCGCCTCCCGGGAGGGCTGGGAGCCTCGCTCAGGGTTAGAGAACAGGCGGCTGGGGAAAGCAGCGGGACCTAAGACGAGGTCAGAGAGGACCTGCCGGGCAGGAAGGGCTACTTCACCTGCTGCCGCACTGACACTTCCTGGGAGCCTCTGCTGCTGGTGTTAACGCTTGCTCTTTACAGAAACGACTGGGGGGACGGCTGTCACTGCCTCCGCCGGCAGCCTTCCTCCGAGAGGGTGTCCCTTTCAGTATGGGACGGCTAACTACTCCAGTGTGAGTCGAAATGACGTTTTCAGTGAACTAAGCCGGTTCATAAGGGTTCTGTGTGAGTGTGCCCAGATCAGCCTCGTCCAACAAGTCAGACTGTGTCCCAAACAGGGAGGGCTATGCCTTAAAAGCTACTTTTACAAGAACCATTCCTGGCGGGCAACTTAAGAGGAATTCTGTGAAGGATGTAATCATCCTTTAAAAATATCTCTTGAAAAGAAGCAACTTATCAGAGCTTTTCTTTCATTAGCAACATAGCTTTGTCCTCATTGAGAACTGCTTTTGACATTTGTGGTCTTTGACTTGACTCTTGGAAGAGGGAGGAAATTAATGCACCCCACAACATCTAGGCATGGGAAAAGGTGGTAACAGATTAATATCTAAATGTCCAGCTAGTGCAAAAATAAATTGTACGTATTGAAGAGGGAACATTCTCTAAGATTTAGTATATCCAGAATGGTAGGGAATGACAGTGGTATCTAAATGTAGCAAGTTGTCTCATTTGTTCAAAGTGAATCTTGTTTGTTTATAAGTGTACCACTGTGTTTGAGACGTATTGTTATAAGTTAGTGACAGTAAATCGCTTGACTTTTTTTTTTTCTCTTTGGAACTGGAAAAGTGTGAAGTCATTAGTTGTCTAGTAGTAGAGGTTTTAGTCCTAATCCCAGTTTTGTCACTGACTTATTGGGTGACCTTGGACGAGTTATTTAACTTCTATCTGCACCTCTTTGAAAAGAGAACATCACAATACAAACATTTAATTTATAATATAATGACTGTAATGAACTTTAATGCCCTGAACTTTAATGCCCATAACTACTATTATGTAAATATAGTTAAAATAAGCATTAAGAGTAACTGTCGTCCTGGCCGGTTTAGCTCAGCGATTGGAGCAGCCTGAGGACCGAAGGGTCAAGGATTCGATTCCCAGTCAAGGGCTCATACCTAGCTAGGTTGCAGGTTTGATCCTGCACGTGCAGGAGACAACCAATAAGTGTGTCTCTCTCACATTGATCTTTCTCTCCTCTCTCTCTCACCCCCCCTCCCTCCCTTCCACTCTAAGAAGCAGTGGAAAAAATATCCTTGGGTGAGGAAAAAAAAAAAGTAACTGTCAAACAGGAAGTTGCTGTGTTAACATTGATACTAGGACCGAACAGATCAGCCTTTTCTCTGGAAATAAGTTTAGCATTTTAAGTTATTACAATTTATTTGTATAAAAATAAGCAAGCGCTTAAAAAATAAATTTACTAGCAATTACTAGTATAAAAAAGGGTATTACCGCCCTGGCTGGTTTGGCTCAGAGGTTAGAGCATTGGCTCAGACCAATGAGTTGCAGGTTCGATTCCAGCCAAGGGCACATACCCCGGTTGCAGTTTGTCCCTGGCCCCGGTTGGGGTTGTGCAGGTGGCAACCAGTTGACGTCTCTCTCTCTCACATCCATGTTTTTCTCTCTTTCTCTCCCTCCCTCCCACTCTATCTGAAGATAAATGTAAAAATATCCTCGGGTGAGGATTTAAAAAAAAAAAGGGTGTTACTGCCCTGGCCAGGGTTGCTCAGTGGTTAGAGCATTGGCTGCCCAATGAAGTTTCGCGTTCCATCCCTGGCCACAGATGGGTGCTTTCCGGAGGTGGCCAGTTGATGTGTCTCTCTCACATCAATGTTTCTCTGTGTGTCTGTTCCCGCCCCTTCCACTCTCTCTTAAAAAAAAAAATCAGCCCTGGCCGGTTTGGCTCAGCGATTAGAGCGTCGGCCTGCGGTCTGGAGAGACCTGGGTTCGGTTCCCGCTAAGGGCACGTACCTCCGTTGCAGTTTGTCCCCGACCCTGGTTGGGTCGTGTGGGTGGCAGCCACTCAATGTGTTCCTCTCTCTCTCCTTCCCACTCTATCTGAACAAAAAAAAAAAAGGAAAAATGTCCTTGGGTGAGGATAAAAAAAATAATAATAATAATTAAAAAAAAAAAAAAAAAAAAAGGTAATGCCCGACCATTGTGGCTCGGCGATTGAGCATCAACCCATGCACCAAGAGGTCACCAGTTTGATTCCTGGTTAGGGCACATGCCCAGGTTGTGGGCCAAATCCCCAGTGGGGATTTGACATGCAGGAGGGGGCCACTCGATGTTCTCTTTCATCGATGTTTCTATCTCTCTCTCCCTCTCTCTTCTTTTCTCTAAAATCAATAAAGAAAAAAAATATTTAAAAAGTTTTCTTTGAAAGTATACTATTTCTGAAGCATTCTAGTGGGAAACCTTATCTGGATCAGATAACCCTGGTTTGCATCATAAAAACAGGTCTCTTGATGGGAACTATCAAAATAGTGTTCTTTTTTAGTGGGATACTGTTCAATGAAGGGTAAACTAGGAGAGCTTTTTAAAACTCCACCGACCTGGTGGAGTTTTATTTATTTATTTTATTTATTTATATTATTTATTTATTTTTAAACATTTTAAAAATATGTTTTTATTGATGTTTTTAGAGAGAGAGGAAGGGGGAGAGAGATAGAAACATCGATGTGAGAGAGAAACATCAATAGGCTGCCTGTGCACACCCCTATGGGGATCCAGCCGGCAACCCGGGTATGTGCTCTGGCCTGGAATTAAACTGGGACCTCTCAGTCCATGGGATGACTCTCAATCCACTGAGCCACACAGACTGGGCCCAAAAATTATTTTAAACAAGACAAAATCTTAAACATGTAAATTTGCCTTTAGCGGCACAATTTATATGAGCACTTTAATTAAAATTTTATTTTTATGTGTTAATATCTTATAATTCATTTATATCATATGGTAGACATTTCAACTCTTTTTTTTTTTTTTTTTTTTATCCTCACCCGAGGACATTTTTGCATTTTATTTTCAGACAGAGCGGGAGGGAGAGAGGGAAGAAGAGAGAGAGAAACATTGATGTGAAAGGGACACATCGAGTGGTTGCCACCCACATAACTCCAACCGGGGCCGGGGACAAACTGCAACTGAGGTATGTGCCCTTAGCGGGAACCGAACCCAGGTCTCTCTGGACCGCAGGCTGTCGCTCTAACCGCTGAGCCAAACCAGCCAGGGTGACATTTCAACTCTTATCTAGCCATTGTAATTTAAAATTTTTTCCATGAATGAGTTTGCATTTCTTATTTCTGAGTATAAGTGATTCTTTTTATGACTCTATTTTCTGATTTTAAAATAGAGCAGATAGTGTTGTTTCTTAATCAGAAACCAAAATTTACTTTTTGGGGTTAGTAATAAATCTGTTTTTGACAGTTGGTCATTTTGACTATTTTTTTCATTTTTTTTCTTGGGGGACATAAAAAGTTTTACAATTTTCAGATTATTCAGAAGTTCTGATTTGGGTGAGTACATTCAACTTAAATCTGTTTGTAAAAGAAGTGAAAATAGGTCTCCTTAAAAACTTTCTGCAAGGAAGTATGGAGTCATGGGAACGGAGTGGATGAGGAGGTAGTCTACATCAAAGCAGAGATCTGTAATCTTGGCCCTTTTAAAACATGGACAGGTTAGGTTCTCGAGCTAGAAGGGACCTCAGAGTTGGTGCATCCTCGCCCCTCAGAGGACACAAGGGCTAGACAGCACGTGCAGATCTGTGCTAAGGTTTCTGACGAGAAGGGAACGGAGGCACAGCTGACTCAGAACTATCTCACTGAGAAGAGGCTGATCAAGATTTTTGGTCACACGGATGCCATGTACTCCAAGCATTTCAGAGTTTACCCCAGCGTTTTGCCAAAGCAATCCTGTCAGGTGGATGAAAGCATCTTTCACAATCCAAGTAGTTCGAAATGGGGTTTCTTGTGTGAGATGTAGTTTGGTGAATTTATGTTGCTTAACTAAAGATAATGTGAACATTGATTTAATACTGATAATTTAAAGATTTGAGTGACTACCATGATAATAATCATGCTAGGTAAAGTGATGTGGGGTATCCAAGGATGAGTAAAACCCTGTCCCTCCCCCAAAGAACTTTCAACTACTAGCTTTCAGGCCTCTCTGTATCATGCTTTGCTTTCCTCTTTATTTATTCATTTATTTTTTTTATCCTCACCTGAGGACAGTTTTGCATTTGTCTTCAGATAGAGTGGGAAGGAGAGAGGGAGGAAGAGAGAGAATCATTGATGTGAGAGAGACACATGGCTGGCTGCCACCCACACAACCCCATGGGGCCAGGGACAAACTGCAACCGAGGTACGTGCCCTTAGTGGGAACTGAACCTGGGACTCTCTGGTCCGTGGGCCGATGCTCTATCCACTGAGCAAAACTGGCCAGGGCTTTGCTTTCCTCTTTAAAAAAGAAGTTGTTTTGGGATAAAGATGCCAAAGGTAGCCGGGCTTATTGGACCAACCCTTTCATTTTATGGAGATTTGTTTTTACATAAATGTGAAGGACCACCATTTAGATCTCAGCCGGAACATCATTTCCTCAGAAAATCCTTTGAGTCCCAGGCCAGATCACTTGTTTTCCCTATTTCATGTTCTCAGAGCATCTTGTACTTTGCCTTTCTAGCACTTTTTAAAATTTGTCATTCTTTGGGTGATAATCTGACTGCCTTTTCTATAAACAAAGCTTCCTTAGGATAGAGGCCATGTATTTTGTGCCTTCACTGTCTTCCTAGTGCCCAGCACTGTCCAGCATAGAGTAGGCCCTTACTGTTTACTTGTTGAGTAAATGATAGAATAAAATGTCCATGTCTATCTATGTCATACTTTTAAAAAGATCTTTAGAAGCTGAAAAACTCAGTTTTGAGTCCAAAAGTAACAGGTGTTTTTAGTAGCTCACATTTTTAAAGACATTGAAAGTTATTGTTGAAAGGTTACAAATGAGCTTTCTTACAACTGGGAAGTTATGTAGCAAGTGATAGTGAAATAATGGAGAGGAACCAAATAGTGCAGTTTACTTTTGATCTACTTATGTCCAACCATGTTAGTTACCAGATCTATGCACTAACCAACACCTTTGAAAATTTTTTTTTTCTTTATTGATACTAGAGAGAGAGAGGAAGAGAGAGATAGAAACATCGATGAGAGAGAACATTGATTGGCCACCTCCTGAATGCCCCCCTTGGGGATCAGGCCCACAACCTGGGCATGTGCCCTGACTGGGAATCAAACTGGCGACCTCTTGGTGCATGGGTCAACACTCAACCACTGAGCCACACCAGCTGGGCACGAACACCTTTTTAAAGCTATACAGACTCAGAATTACTTGACATTCAAGTCAGAGCCCCACCCCCATCTTGAGATTCCAGGCCACAAGTGTGCTGCCCAGAGATGTTATTGAAGCAATTTCTACAATAGGTGGGACACAGAATTAGATGGCTTGCAAGGCCTTTTCAACTCCTAAAGTTGTATGATTCTGTGCTCAATTATTTTTATGTTTTTACACTTTAAAAAAAGTTATTGATTTGAGAGAGAGAAACATCGATTTATTGTTCCATTTATTTATGCATTCATTGGTAGCTTCTTGTATGTGCCCTGACTGGGGATTGAACCTGCAACCTTGGCATATCAGGATGATACTAACAAACTGAGCTACCTGACCAGGACAATACTTTTTAAAAAAATACGTTTTTATTGATTTTTTAGAGAGAGAAGAGGGAGAGAGAGATGGAAACATCGATGTGAGAGAACGTCAATTGGCCGCCTCCTGCACGCCCCCCACTGGTGTTTGAGCCCACAACGCAGACATGGGTCCTGACCAGGAATTGAACCGGGACCTCTCAGTCAATCGGTCGCCACTTAATCTACTGAGTCACACCGGCTGGGCAGGGCAATAATTTTTAAATGAAAAGAAATTCATCTTTCTGTTGGGAAGATGTGTTCATGGATTCATTGCCTACTTCTTTTTTTTTTTTTATCCTCACCCGAGGACATTTTTCCATTTTTTGTTCAGATAGAGTGGGAGGGAGAGAGAGGAAGAGAGAGAGAGAGAGAAACATCGACGTGAAGGGACACATCGAGTGGCTGCCACCCGCACAACCAACAAGGGCTGGGGACAAACTGCAACCGAGGTACGTGCCCTTAGCGGGAACCGAACCCGGGTCTCTCTGGACCGCAGGCCGGCGCTCCAACCGCTGGGCCAAACCGGCCAGGGCTCATTGCCTACTTCTTGAATGGGAATTGGGAAGTATGGAGTGTTGTGAAAGCAGGTGAAACACATTGTGATTATAGGTCTTTCTGTTGGAAGAAGCTTTGTACTCACCATGCTGAGATGAAGCTGGGGCCGGAAGAGTCCATTAGTAACAGCTAAAATATTTTTAGTGCCAGAGTTATCCAGGACAGTGATGGGTTGACTTGGGAGAGAATTATCATTTGGTATGGAAAATATTCTCTTTGGCAAAGACTGCAGGACCACCTGTTGGTGACTGAGGAATTCATGCCTTATGTGGGAGGGTGAACTGGATGCCTTTTAAAGGTTTTTTTTTCCTTTCCCACTGACTGGTTTTAGATACTGGACTGCTCCAGAGAAGGTCATGTTCTTCATACCTTTCTCCCCATTTGTAATTTTCACACCTCTGTGCTCCCCATTTATAGTTTTGAAAGAGGCTTAGAAGTCTGGAACTTTTACATATATATATGTTTTATTTTGAGAGAGAGAGAGGAAGGGAGAGAGAGAGGGAAACATCGATGTGAGAGACAGACATCAATCGTCTGCCTCCTGCATGCCCACCACTGGGGATCCAGTCACAACCCTGGGTGTGCCCCTTGACCCGAAATTGAATCAGGATCTCTCAGTCCATAGGACCAGCTCAATCCACTGAGCCATACCGGCCGGGCAGAAGTCTTAAACTTTTTATATCAAATTTACTTGGAAAATTTTTGTATTCAGTAGGTACATGTGGAATTGAGTGGAAACCTAGAATTTATTTCCATTAAGGGCTACTTAATGACTTCTGAAATATTAATAAAGATGTAGTTATTTGACTGTAGAATCTCTTATACTAAGGAGAAAGAATCTTCATTTATCACTCACAGCCAGCTTGAGAACCTCATGTGATACCTTGGTTCTCTTGACCTTGAAGCAGAGGATGGTGATGTGGTTTGAAAGACTCCATGGGTGGATATCAGCAATGGCAAGAACCTTCCAGAATATGTCAGTGAAATCCATGAGATAGTCAGAATGTCGTTCCTTCAGCAAATATATGGGGCACACCTACCAGATACGAGTTACTTTTCTAGATGCTGGGTGTAGACAAAGTCTCCACCCTCAAAAAACTTGTCACCTGTTTATTATCGTTGAGTTCATCTGATGACTTTATTTAAGTGTTTATTGTGCTCTGGTAGAAAACTTGAACAAGGATCAAAACATAGTGGATTTTGTCACTGACTATTTTGGTCAAATGCCTAAAGAACCTTGTTTTAAAAATATATGTGAAGATTGTTGTAGCCTGGTATTTGATGTCTTGGAGAACAATTTTATTTACATGTATATTTTTAAATAAATTTTTATTGATCTTAGGAATGGGGGTAGAGAGAGAGAGAAAGAAACATCATTCAGTTGCCTCCCTTATGCACCCCAACCCAGGATCGAACCTGCAACCTGGGTATGTGTCCTGACTGGGATGACGCTCAACCAACCAAGCCATACTGGTTTTTAATGAGGTTAGTTTGTGAAGAAATATGAAATGTGGCCCTATTTGGTTATTTAGGAGTAGATATCACAAATAGAAATAACTTTAACTGGTAGACATTCTCAGTTTTAATTTTTAGGACATTTTAAGTGGTTTGAGAATATTAGTGACAAGTTACCTTATCCTGTTTGTTTGTTTTTTTAAACCCTCATTCATCAAGTTATGTACATTGCAGAACTGTTTGTTATGTACAAGGTACTGCTGTCTATCGTGGATAACTTGAAAGTGAATTAAGACATTTCAGGTCTGTAAGGAGCTTGTGATTTTGTACTGATAATTGAAACAAAGTGGAAGGCACGTGCTCTGCACAGGGTATAAGCAATACAAGTGTCAAGTGGAATTAAGGAATAAAGGTGAAGTGTTTCTCTGCCTAGTAGGAAAAGAATATTGGGTTGGATTTCAAATAGATGATTTGCCCTGAAATGATGTATACAGGTCATATATTTGTAAATTTTCAAACTTGTAGCATTATATTTCTAGTTTCAGAAATGCTTTATCTTAATTTCTGATTGAGCTTTAGTTGGCAATTGTCTTTTAGCATTTCCTTAACTTCACAGCTTCTCTACCAATTAATGATTTGTAAGTTGAGTAATGTTTTGCATTGTCAGTTTTATTTTGTAATATGGATTTTTAAAAAGTAGGGTATATTGTAACTAAACACATACCAAATCAATATATGCTATACTTTATCTTGTTTTGTAGCAGTTGAAAAATGGACTTGAAACTGTAGATTTTATAAGCAGCAGCAATCATTCATGAGGAATGGGTTTATAAGGTTTTTATATTTTAAAAGAATAGAAATATTTTAACATGTTCTCAAGTAACCACATTGTGACCTGAAGCTGTTCTTTTAGTTGGTTCACAACCAGCTCACTATTGTATGGTGCCTTTTCCCTCCCGCCGTAGCAAAAAAACTGTACACGTGTTCATTTTCTTTACTTACTTTGATCTGCATTTCAGAGGATCTGTCTTGTCTTAATGTTTCATTTAATAAATATTTAGTGGTTTTGTGAAAAGCTGTATACTAGACCAGGAAATCAAAGTATGAGACATAATTCCTGACCTTGAGAGGATTATCATTTAACCAAGGAGACAAGATATTCACACATTCATTCATTCTATCAAGATTAAGTGAGTGCCTGCTCTTGACTGTTGTTGAGACAGAATCTCTGCCATCAAGGCGTTCACAGTCCAGTAGACTAATAAATGGCTTATTCATTCAGCTAACATTGGACTTGCAGACCCAAAGACAAATCAGACTTAGTCCCTGGCCTGAAGTGCCTACAACCTAGCACTGAGATGTGCAGATGGTATTTGTTCTTTTCGACAATACTCACTTACTAGGGCTTCTTAATCTGAATAGAATTTGGAGGGTGTGTCAACCTAGATGGGTTTCATCTTTATTTTTACAATCTCAACTGAATTTTGCCCTGGCCGGTTTGGCTCAGCGGTCAGAGTGTTGGCCTGTGGTCCAGAGAGACCCGGGTTCGGTTACCGCTAAGGGCGTGTACCTTGGTTGCAGTTTGTCCCTGGCTCGTGTACCTTTCACATTAATGTTTCTCTCTTTCTCTCTTCCTCTCTCTCCCTCCCACTCTATCTGAACAAAAAATGGAAAAAAAATGTCCTTGGGTGAGGATAAAAACAACAACAACAAAAACAAATACAATCTCAACTGAATTTTAACACGTCTTTCAATTGTGAATATAGACAACAGATCACAGTAGTAACAGATCCATGACTTTCTCACCAATGAAAATCACAGATGTTTGCATATCATATTATGGTTTTTGCAGATATCAAATAACATTGACACTCATCACTACTTTGAAATTAACAATTGTTCATGGGTCTGCTACTAGAGTTTGTTATTCTTTATGTGAAATAAACTTTTTAAAATCCTGAATTTGTTTAATATAGTGTAACAATTTAAATATGATTGATTGCCTTCGTAATCTTTTATATTTAAAAACATTGTGAGAAGGAGTCCGTGGTTCAGGAAGTGTAGGCACCCTGGTTAGGGAAGTCTTGGCTTACTTTCTTTAGTATTGAATGTATGAGTGCATGTATGGATTGTTCCTGGTTTCCCCTGTCCTGTTAGGCAAAACTTTTAGCTCCATGAAGAGGTCTCTGTGGTACCCGAAGTGATTTTGTTACTCGGCATTGCATATCTAGAATTCTGAGTTGGCCATGCCATGTACTTTTCTTTTTCTTCCTGGTTATTCCTTAGCCCATTTTATTCTACAAGACTCACAGTGTTGCCCTGGCCAGTTTGGCTCAGCGGTTAGAGCGTCGGCCTGCGGTCCGGAGAGACCCGGGTTCGGTTCCCGCTAAGGGCACGTACTTCGGTTGCAGTTTGTCCCCGGCCCTGGTTGGTCGTGCGGGTGGCAGCCACTCGATGTGTCCCTTCACGTCGATGTTTCTCTCTCTCTCCCTTCCTCTCTCTCCCTCCCACTCTATCTGTACAAAAAATGGAAATATATCCTCTGGTGAGGATTAAAAAAAAAATTAAAAAAAAAAAAAAAAAAAAAGACTCACAGTGTTCCATTTGGTCCAGATAGTAGATGATTTCAATGTAATGTTTGTCTCAATTGCAATGGGAACTTAAACTTTAAGAAGGTGACATTGGAATTGAATTCTGATGGGTGGGATGGGCTGACAGGGTGGAGCAGCGATTTTCAAGCTTTTTCATCTCACATAAACTACTGAAATTCTGCGGCACACCAAAAAATATATTTTTTGTCAATCTGACAAAAAATAGGTATAATTTTTATTTGTTCACATTGGACAGTTATTGTTGTGCTGGCTATTGTCATTTAAAAAATTACTTACTGATTTGAGAGAGAGAGAGAAAGATTTATTGTTCCACTTATTTATGTATTCATTGGTTGATTGTTGTATGTGCCCTGACAGGTATCAAACTCACAACCTTGGCATTATTGGGATGATGCTCTGACCAACTGAGCTACCCCGCCAGGGCTGTTGTCATCTTTTAATTTGACAATCTAAGGGAAAAGAGGTCAGTGCCCCTGTATTGCATATTTTAAAGATTCTTGCAGCACACTGGTTGGAAATCACTGGGGTAGAGGATTCTAAAGCAGGAGAACTAAAAGCCCAAGACCTAAGGATGTGGCATTTGATGGCTCCTTCTGAGAGTTGTGAGCTGCACTGTGAGGGTTAAAGCTTGTGAAAGGCTTGGGAGGGTAGGATTATCTTCCCATAGTGGTAATCATTTAAATGTTGGCTGTATCCTAGCTTCCAGAACGCTTAGTATGATTAAACATTTTTTAATGTATTTACTTTCTTTTGGTACTACTTTTGAGATAATGTACTACATTATCTACATTAGTGTACTGTCTTTGTTTAGAATTCTAGTGCATTATCCTCTTTCAGGACTCACGTCATGAGATTGTATCACCACCCTCATCACATTATTTCTCCATGTTCTTAGCTCCTGCCATGCTGTTCCTCTCTCAAGCACACTCTTATCTTAAATGCTGTTGTTAATTGTTATAATCCCCCATCTCCTGCACCCCTCTGTTCTAACCCTGGTGAAATCTAGTTCATTCCCTGTGGGGTCCTTTGCCCCATTTCTTAGCTACTTCTTAGATCAAGAGCTTTCCTCAAGTTGTCGAAGTTGTCTGGACCCTCAGTGTGGTTCACAGATCAGCAGCTTCAGTACCTGGGAGCTTGTTGGGAGTACAGAACTCTGCCCACTCCAGACTTACTGAGTCAGTCTGAGGTTCTCAGGGGCCTGGTGATACCTGGCTCACTGGGGTTGACAGGCATTGGTTTGGATCAGCTTTCTCTAATTTCTTCACTGCCTCTTCTTACTTATTCTGGTCAAATTATTGTACCTTCCTGCCATCTATTTTAAGTGTACAATTCTATGATTTTTAGTGAATTTACCAAGTTGTTCAACTATTACCGTAGTCCAGTTTTATTTTTTAATTATTTATTTATTTATTTTTTTATCCTCACCCGAGGATATTTTTCCATTTTTTGTACAGATAGAGTGGGAGGGAGAGAGAGAGAAACCTCGATGTGAAGGGACACATCGAGTGGCTGCCACCCGCACGACCAACCAGGGCCGGGGACAAACTGCAACCGAAGTACGTGCCCCTAGCGGGAACCAAACCCAGGTCTCTCCGGACCGCAGGCCGATGCTCTAACTGCGGAGCCAAACTGGCCAGGGCCCGTAGTCCAGTTTTAGAACATAAGCGGTTGTTTTTAAATTTAATTTGTGTAAGTTTCAGTTATGCTAGATGAATAAATTCTAGAGATCTGCTATACAACATAGTGCCAGTATGGTTGTTGTGCACTTCAAAATTTGTTGAGAGGATAGATTTCATGTTAAGTCTTCTTACCACACATACACAAAAACAAAGAGACACAGGAAATTTGGAAAGTGTTGAGTATGTCTGTTACCTTGATTGTGGTGACAGTATCATGGGTTTTGCTTATGTCAAACCAAACTCATCAAATGTACACATTTAGCGTGTGCAGTTCTTTGTATTTCGCTTATACCTCAATGAATATTGTGTCTAATTGTGTAAAACATTTATGTGGTTCTAACCTCAAGCTAGAAAACTATCAGAGGTCTGGCTCCCATTTCTGTCCTGTCCCCTCAGTTCCTTCCTTTCCCTCTAATCATTTTATTTGTTTTTGACTCATCCTTCTGTTGTTGTAAGAAGAAGGAATAAGAAGGAATTGAGGGAGCGTACTATATATGGTATTTTGCATCTTTTTTTCTGCTTTATGATATACATTGGAAGTCTTTCCATATTACTAAATGGAGAGCTTCTACACATTTTCTTTCTTTTTTTAATCCTCACCTGAGGACATTTTTCCATTTTTTTGTACAGATAGAGTGGGAAGGAGAGAGAGGAAGAGAGAGAGAGAGAAGCATTGACGTGAAAGGGACACATTGAGTGGCTGCCACCCGCATGATCCAACCAGGGCCGGGGACAAACTGCAACTGAGGTACGTGCCCTTAGCGGGAACCGAACCTGGGTCCCTCTGGACCGCAGGCCAACACTCTTAACTGCTGAGCCAAACTAGCCAGAGCCACATTTTCTTATAATTACTTTATATTCCATACTGTGATGTATTATACTTTATTTAACCAGATGACTCTTGCTAATTTTTCTAATACAAATGATGCTGCAGTAAGTAGCTTTGCATGTATATTATTGTGCATAGAGACAGGTATATATGTATATATATAGCAGGGGTGGGGAATGTCCAGCCGGAGGGCCATATAAGGCCCACAAAATCATTTGGTCTGGCCCTGCCAAGGCAGCCGCAGGCGGGACTCGAAATTCAAAAAATCTAGGAGCTTTTTTCATAGCAACACAAATTTATATTAAGTGAATCATAATAATAATGTAAATTTTGAGGGACAAGCAAGGAATGTCCATTAAGGGATAGACAGGACACTTGAGTACATGACCATACAGACCCATGTGCTTCTCGTTGGCTGCCTGAGGCCTGTCTGCCTGTATTTCGGTGACGCAGAGGACAGTCAGTGCCAGGCAGGCTGGGGGTGTACACGGTGGGAAAGGGTAACACACTGTGGGAAACTATGGCAATATGGTGATGATGAGAAGAGATGTGATGAGGTGATTCCTTGTGATGTTGACGACCTTGACGACCTTGACAGTGATGTTGCTGACATAGACGAAAACTCCAACCTTTATCCACATGTCCATGATCAACAGTCCTCAAAAAAACTGCATCTCAGATGAAGATTAAGGAGTTGACAAGACACAGAAAAGACCTCTAGAGTCAGTGATATGAACATTGGGTATGTTCCAAATCCAAGATGCAGGATTAGAACAGCGATCAAAGGAAAATAATCATGTCGCTGGTGACACACACACTGGATAGTTATTAAAACTTAACTGGTGTGACATTTTACAAATGGCGACTACAAAGAAAAGTTGATGCAGCGTGTCGATCTCTCCAAGAGAAATGGACAAAAGATTATTTTTTGTTGAAGTCAAAGGCAAACTTTTGTGCCTAGTTTGTGGCGATGCATTAACAGTAATGAAAAAAGCCAATCTGGAGCGTCATGACGGCTCAAAACATGCAAAACTCAGTGAATTAGGAGGCCAAAGTGTCTGGATAAAACCAATGCTCTTCAGCGGAGTTTGGAATCACAACAAGCCGCTACCACTGGGCCTCACTGTGACAGAGACAGCGTTATTCAGACGAGGTGTGTAGTGAGCGAGCTAATCGCAAAGAAGCTAAGCCTCACGTAGAGGGAGAGTCTGTGAGGGCATGCATGGGGGCTGCTGCGGGGTTGTTAGCACCAAAGTAAAATTGTTCCAGTGTGTGTTTGTCTTGGAGAACTATCTCTGATTGGATTACTGGCTTAGCACAAGATAGTGAAAAAACACTGAAGGGTTCTGCAGGAGATTTCCAAGTTTTCTCTCTGGCTTGTGATGAGACAACAGACATAACAAATACTGCCCAACTGACTGTTTTCATTCGTGGGATAACTGCAGAGTTTGACATGTGAGAGGAGGTGTTGTCACTAGAAGCCGTGCATGGCACTACAAGAGGTGACTTGTTTGAGAGACCTGTTTTATCAATGAAAAAACTGGAGTTAACATTTGAAAAGTTAAATGGCTTTAACTACTGATGAAGCTCCAGCAGCCATGGTTGGCTCGCAAAAGGGATTAATTACATTTGTCAGGAAAGAACTAAATTGTTTTAGTCTTGATCTAAGTCATTTAATTCTATGCCACTGCATCCTACACCAACATAGTCTTGTGCACAGTCTTTGTGGCTTAACAATGTGATGTCAACAGTAGTGGCATGCATAAATTTTGTCAAAAGCAGAGGGTTTAACAGCCACCAGTTTGAGGAGTTACTGAATGATTTTGACTCTTGAGTGTGGTGATTTTGTTTATCACTGAAGTGCAGTGGCTGAGTCGCAGGAACATGCTCATGAGGTTTTATAAACTGTGGGGTGAAGTCAAGCAGTTAATGGAGATGAAGGCAAACCTGTCAGGAAACTCAATGATAGCAAGTGGCTGTGTGATTTAGCATTCATAGTGGACATCACCAAGTACCTCTCAACTGAGCGTCAAGCTGTAGGGTCCCAACCAGCTTCTCAGCTCCCTGCTTTCAAACGTGAAATCATTTGAAGCTAAATTAAGGCTGTGGAAAATGGAACTCGAAAGGAATAACGGGCTTTTCCCCACTCTGGACAGACAAAATCCTAGGACCTTGAATATGTTGGTGAATGTGCAAAACTACTTGAAGTATTTAATGAAAGATTCAAGGATGTGAAAAGTAAACCAATGGAATTGAACATCTTTGCTACACTGTTCAGTGTGAAACCAGCTGATGTGCCTGGTAACCTACAACATGAAATCATTCCACTGCAAAGCAATGATGAGCTGAAAGTTAGGTACAACCACCTACGCTGCTCGAGTTCTGTAAATGTTACATAAGCGATGGTGAACTTCCCACTCTGAGGAGACACGCATTGAAATATGCATCTGTGTTGGGAACGACTTAGTGCTGCAAGCTGGTCTTTTCAAAACTTGTCACTGCAAAGAGTGGACTATGCTCCAGACTGACTGGCGCAAACCTGGAAGGGCAGTTGCGAGTAGCAACATCAGTACCAGCCGACATCACAGCCTCACACAGAGAAGCAGTCCCAGCCATCACATTAGGGGTGAGTTCATTAAAGGTTTGACCAAATAGAGCAGGCTAATTTTTAAGTGGAAAATTGTGTATGGCATGAATGATGTTATAACTATCCAAATGATCCTTGGCTGAAAAAAGATTCCCCACCCTGATCTATAGGATGCATTTCCAGAGGATGTGCTGCTGGGTCAGAGGGTACTGTGGGGTCATATATATTTTTGACAGATGTCATCAAATTGCCCTCCAATATGGGAGGGGTTGTACTAGTTTGTACTCTCACAGGGCACCTGTTTCACCACAGTGTCACCAACAGTGTGTTGTCAGACTTTTGCATTTGATCTGGTTGGTGAGAAATTAGTGTACTTTTTGTTTGTTTTTTCCTTGCAATGAAAGAGGTTGAGAATCTTTCTACATATAAGAGTAAAATGTATTTCTTCTGTGAACTATCAGTTTTATATCCCTTGCTGTTTTTCTATTGGATTGTTGGATATCCTGATTTTTTTAAAAAAAGGAGCTCTTTATCTATTAGGGAGATTAGCCCTTTGTAATATGAATTACAGATATTTTTCTTCCCTATTTGTCTTCCGTTTTATAACTTTGTTTAGGGGGTATGTATGTAAATGTGTGTTTTTGCCATGAAGAATTTCCTTATTGTAGTTAAATTTATAAATTTTCTTTTGCAAACTTCTATAGATAATTTTAAGCCACAGTTTTATTATTTAGGTGTTAACCAGTTCACATTCTCCAGAGTTTAAATAACAGGGACAAGATTTATATTTTAATATTTACGAATTAGCCAGGGCTGTTTGACTCAGTGGTTGCAACGGCCTCAGACCAATGGGTCTCAGGTTCAATTTCCAATCAAGGACACATATCTCGGTTGCAGGTTCGATCCCTGGACCTAGTTGGGGTCATGTGGGAGGCACCCAATCAATGTGTCTCTCTTATGTCTATGTTTCCCTTTTTCTCTCTCTCTCTACCTCTCTCCATCCCTCCCTCCCGCTCTATCTAAAAAATCAATGGAAAAATATCCTTGGGTGAGGATTAAAAATTTTTTTTGAGAATTAGGTTTAACAAAGAGTTTTTGGGAATCAAGAGATATACATTAGAATGTGCTGTGAAGAAAACTGGTAGACAGTGACTCACTAGTGCTTCTTATGGTTTAGCATACCTTAAATATGTTAGGATGTTTTGGTTTGCAAATAACAGGAAACCCAACTCAAACTAGTTTAAACATTAAAGGGGATGCATTGACTTATATATCATTGAAGTTCCAGAGATAATGTGGTTTGATTGGCCTGCCAGCTGTTTGCTAAGATTCACTTGGTCTTGTTTTCCAATATGTGTCAGCCTGGATTAGGTGGCAAAATGGTGGTGGGCATGCACCAGAATGAGAGCCAGTATCCAGGATGAGAGTGAACAGTTCGCCCTGGCCAGTTTGGCTCAGCGGTTAGAGCCTTGGCCTGCGGTCCAGAGAAACCCGGATTTGATTCCCACTAAGGGCATGTACCTCAGTTGCAGTTTGTCCCCGGCCCTGGTTGGGTTGTGTGGGTACCACTCGATGTGTCCCTTTCACGTTGATGTTTCTCTCTTTCTCTGCCTCCCACACTATCTGAACAAAAAATGGAAAAATGTCCTCGGGTGAGGATTAAAAAAAAAAAAATTTGAAGACAGTGAACAGCTCTTCTTGTCACATTCTAAGAAGAATAAGGAGGATTGGTACACAGAAACCTTCTCCTTTGATTCACTACCCAGATTGAATTACTCGCCCATTCCTGTGGCCAAGGAAATACTGTTGTTGTTGTTTTTAATTATTATTATTATTATTTTATTTTATTTTTGTTACAGATGTTTCTCCTTTTTTACCCCATTGACACCCTCCTCCCCATCCCCGCACCCCTTCCCCATTGGTTGTCCATGTCCATCGGTTATGCGTGCACACGTATAAGTTCTGTGGTTTATCCCTTCCCTCCCCCCACCACCCTCTCTTGTGAGGGTTGTCAGTCTGTACTCTACTTCCACGTCTCTGGGTCTACCCTATTCCTCAGACTGTTATGTTCATTATATTCCACAAATAAGTGAGATCATGTGATAATTGTCTTTTTCTGCTTAGGATAATACTTTCTAGGTCCCTCCATGTCGTCTCAAAAGATAAGAGATCTTTCTTTCTTACAGTTGCATAGTACTCCATTGTGTATATATACCACAACTTTTTTATACATTTATCTACTAATGAACACTTGGGCTGTTTCTAGATCTTAGCTATTGTAAATAGTGCTGCTATGAATATGGGGGTGCATGTATTATTTCTGATTGGTCTTTCAGGCTTCTTAGGGTATATTCCTAGAAGTGGGATCACTGGGTCAAATGGCAGTTCAATTTTTAAGTTTTTGAGGTAACACCACATTGTTTTCCATAGTGGCTGCACCAGTCTTCCTTCCCACCAGCAGTGTACTAGAGTCCCCTTTTCTCCACACCCTCCCCAACACTTATTTGATGACATGTTGATGGCGGCCATTCTAACAGGTGTGAGGTGATACCTCATTATTGTTTTAATTTGCATCTCTCTGATGATTAGTGATGTTGAGCATTTCTTAATATGTCTCTTGGCCATTTGTATGTCCTGTTTGGAGAGGTGTCTATTCAGCTCCTCTGCTCATTTTTTAATTAGGTTCTTTGTCTTCCTTTTGTTGAGTTGTATGAGTACTCTATATATTTTGGAAATGAACCCCTTATCTGATGTATCATTGGCAATTATGCTCTTCCATACAATGGGTTGCCTTTCCATTTTGATGGTTATTTCTTTTGCTGTGCAGAAGCTTTTTAGTTTGATGTAGTCCCATGTGTTCATTTTTTCCTTTGTTTCTGTTGCCTTACGTGATGTATCAGTGAAAATTCTGCTGTGTATGATTTCCACAATTTTGTTGCCTACATTTTCCTCTAGGATTTTTATGGATTCACATGTCACATTTAAGTCTTTTATCCATTTTGAGTTTATTTTTGTGTATGGTGTAAGTTGATGGTCTAGTTTCATTTTTTTTTTTTTTTTTTTGCATGTAGCTGTTCAATTTTCCCAACACCATTTATTAAAGAGGCTATCTTTATTCCATTATATGCTCTTGCCTCCTTTGTCAAATATTAATTGAGCATAATGTTTTGGGTCCATTTCTGTTCTGTTCCACTGGTCTATATGCCTGTTCTTGTGCCAGTACCAGGCTGTTTTGATTACAGTAGCTTTGTAGTATAACCTGATATCTGGTATTGTGATCCCACCTACTTTGTCCTTCTTTTTCAAGATTGCTGTGGCTATTCAGGGTCTTTTTTGGTTCTATATGAACTTTTGAAGTATTTGTTCTAGTTCTGTGAAATATGTCGTTGGTATTTTGATGGGGATTGCATTGATTCTATAGATTGCTTTGGGTAATATGGACATTTTAATGATGTTAATTCTTCCAATCCATGAACAAGGTATGTGCTTCCACTTTTTTATATCTTCCTCTATTTTTTTTTTATAATGTCCTGTAGTTTTCTGCAAATAGATTCTTTACTTCTTTGGTTAAGTTTATTCCTAGGTATCTTAATTTTTTTGCTGCGATGGTAAATGGGATTGTTTTTTTCAGTTTCTCTTTCTGTGAGTTCATCATTGGTGTATAAGAATGCCGTCGCCCTGGCCGGTTTGGCTCAGCGGTTGGAGCATCGGCCTGCGGTACAGAGAGACCCGGGTTCGGTTCCCGCTAAGGGCACGTACCTCGGTTGCAGTTTGTCCCCGGCCCTGGTTGGTCGTGCGGGTGGCAGCCACTCGATGTGTCCCTTCACATCGATGTTTCTCTCTCTCTCTCTTCCTCTCTCTCCCTCCCGCTCTATCTGAACAAAAAATGGAAAAAAAAAAAAAAAGAATGCCGTCGATTTCTTGACGTTACTTTTGTATCCTGCTACTTTGCCAAATTCATTTATTAAGTCTGGTAGATTTTTGATGGACTCTTTAGGGTTTTCTATCTATAATATCATGTCATCTACAAATAATGACAGTTTCACTTTCTCCTTTCCAATTTGGATCCCTTTTATTTTTTCTTCATGTCTGATTGTTGTGGCTAAGACTTCCAGTACAAGATTAAATAAGAGTGGTAAAAGTGGGCATTCCTGTCTTATTTCTGTTCTTAAGGGAAATGCTTTTAGTTTCTGCCTATTGAGTATGATGTTGGCTGTAGGTCTTTCATATATGGCCTTTATTATGTCGAGATATGATCCCTCTATTCCCACATTGCTGAGCGTTTTTATCAGAAATGGATGCTGGATTTTGTCGAATGCTTTTTTTTTAGCATCTATTGATATGATCATGTGGTTTTTATTCTTCATTTTATTTATGTGGTGTGTCACATTTATTTATTTGCGAATATTGTATGAGCTTTGCATCCCTGGGATGAATCCCACTTGGTCATGGTGAATAATTGTTTTGATGTATTGCTGGATCCGATTTGCTAGTATTTTCTTCAGCATTTTGGCGTCTATGTTCATCAGGGATATTGGCCTGTAGTTTTCTTTCTTTGTAGTGTCTTTTTCTGGTTTTGGAATTAGAATTATTCTGGCCTCATAAAACGAGTTTGGAAGTCTTCCTTCTTGAATTTTTTGAAATAGTTTGAGGAGAATGGGTGTTAGTTCTTTTTTGAATGTTTGGTAAAACTCCCCCGTGAAGCCATCAGGCCTGGGCTTTTGTTTGCTGGGAGAGTCTTGATTACCTCTTCAATTTCCTTAGTTATTATTGGTCTGTTCAAGTTTTCTATCTCTTCCCAGTCCAGTTTTGGGAGACTGTGTGTTTCTAGAAATTTGTCCATTTTGCTTAGATTGTCGAATTTGTTGCCATATAATTGTTCATAGTAGCTGTTAACGATCTTTTGAATTTCTGTGGTGTCAGTTGTTACTTCTCCTCTTTCATTTCTGATTTTGTGTATTTGGGTTCTCTTTGTTTCTTGGTGAGTCTAGGTAAGGGTCCATCAATCTTGTTTATCTTTTCGAAAAACCAGCTCTTTGTTTCATTGATCCTTTGAATTGTTTTTTTGGTCTCTATGTCATTTATTTCTGCTCTGATCTTTACTATTTCCTTCCTTCTTCTTGCTCTGGGGTTTACTTTTTGTTTGCTTTTAGTTCTTTAAGTTGTGAGGTTAGATAGTCTATTAGAAAATTTTCTTGTTTCTTGAGGTAGGCCTATAGTGCTATGAACTTCCCTCTCAGAACTGCTTTTGCTGCATCCCATAGATTTTATGTTGTGTGTTCATTTTCATTGGTTTCCAGGAAGTTTTTAATTTCTTCCTTGATCTCCTTGGTAACGCATTCATTGTTTAATAACATGCTGTTTAGCCTCCATGTGTTCAAATGTCTTTGCATGTTCTTGTTGCAATTGATTTCTAGTTTCATGCTGTTGTGATCTGAGAAGATGCTTGATATGATTTCAATCTTCTTGAACTTGTAGAGACTTAGTTTGTGTCCTATCATGTTGTTTATCTTTGAGAATGTCCCATGTGCACTTGAGAAGAATGTGAATTCTCTAGTTTTGGGGTGTAATTCTCTGTGGATATCTATTAAATCCATTTGGTCTAGTGCTTCATTTAGAGTCTTTGTTTCCTTGCTAATTTTTTGTCTAGAGGATCTATCCAGCGATGTCAGAGGGGTGTTAAATTTCCCTGCGATGATTGTATTGCTGTCGATTTCTCCTTTGAAGTCCTCCAGAAGATTTTTAATATGTTTTGGTGCTCCTATATTGGGTGCATATATGTTTACCAAGGTTATATCTTCCTGTTGGATAGATCCTTTCAATATTATGTAGTGGCCTTCTTTGTCTCTAGTTATGGCCTTCATTTTGAAATCTATTTGATGAGATATGAGTATTGCTACCCCAGCTTTTTTTCCTTTCTGTTTGCTTGGAAGCTTTTTTTCCATCCCTTCACTTTCAACCTATGTGAGTCTTTTGTTGTGTGGTGGGTTTCTTGTAAACAACATATAGATGAGTCATGCTTTCTTATCCAGTCAGCTACTCTGTCTTTTTATGGGAGCATTCAAACCATTCACATTTAAGGTGATTATTGATATGTACTTATATATTGCCATTTTTGTTTAGTGTGGTTATATTTTTCTTCCTATTTCTTCTACTAATTACAGCAGTCCTTTTAACATTTTTTGCAGTGCTGGTTTGGTGCTAATGTATTCCCTTAGCCTTTTTTTGTCTGGGAAGCTCTTTATTTGACCTTGTATTTTGAATGATAGCCTTGCTGGGTAGAGTAGTCTTGGATTCAGATCCTTGTTTTTCATGACCTTGATTACTTTGTGTCATTCCCTTCTGGCCTGTAGTGTTTCTGTTGAGAAGTCAGCTGAGAGCCTTATGGGGGTTTCTTTGTAGGTAACCTGTTGCTTATCTCTTGCTGCTTTTAGGATTCTCTCTTTGTCTTTAATTTTTGGCACTTTGATTACTATGTGTCTTGGTGTGGGCCTGTTTGGGTTCTTCTTACTTGGGGCTCTCTGTGCTTCTTGAACTTGAATGCCTTCTTCCTTCACCAAATTAGGGAAGTTTTCTGTCACTATTTCTTCAAATATATTATCTAACCCTTGCTCATTTTTTTCTTCTTTGGGGACTCCTATGATGCGAATATCATTATGTTTTCAGTTGTCCCACAGTTCTCTTAAGCTGTCTGCCTGTTTTTAAATTTTTTTTTCCTTTTGGTTTTCTGATTGGTTGATTTTTTTTCTACTCTGTCTTCTAATCCACTGGTCCGGTCCTCAGCTTCTTCTACTCTGTTTAGACCTTCCAATGTGTTCTTTATTTCTGCTTTGTCATTCTTCACTTCTTGGTGGTGTTTAATTTCAAATTGGTTGATTTTCAACATTTCTATGTCTTTACTCATGGTGTTTATGTCCTTACTCATGCTGTTGAGATTCCTCAAGATCATGGCTCTGAATTTTAGCTCTGTTAACTTGCTTAACTGCTCCTCATTTATCTCATCTTCGGTAGAGGTCTCTTGTTCTTTCATTTGGCATTTGTTTCTTTGTTTCACCATTTTGGCTTTCACAGTGGGCTTAGGAGCCTGCCAAATTTTCTCAGTGGGTGTTGTTGTTCTGCTGTTTATGGCTCCCTTTCCTGGGTTTGGATGAGCGAGGGAGTAGCCTCCAGGCGAAAAGCTGGAGGATAACTGAACCATTCCTGGGCTTGCAACTCTACCCAGAAAAGTAAGACTTGACAGTGGGGTAGACTTGGAGGCTATCAGTAGTGGTTACTTGAAGAACCTTGGGCTCTGGTTGAATGAAAAACTCCCTCAGGTTCCAGGGTAAGGGGATTTCCCGAGGGTGGGGCGGATGCTGGTTGTTAATGAGCCTCAATTTGCATTTCAGTGGCCCACCTGGGTGGGGTTGAATCTCTGAGAGAGGGGCCGCTGCCTCTCCCCATAACCCCAGGAAGGAGTAAGGTGGTCACCATCCTGCATGGCTGTAATTCAGCAAAAGCTGAAATCCCCTCCAAATCCCAAGTGTCCCCACACAATTCCAGTCCAGTCCGCCCTCCCTCTGCCGAGCTCAAGGTGAGTGGCTGTGGCTATTTTAGCGTCTGTCCTGGCTCTGTGCTGTGGAGCCCCTTGGGAGTTTAACCCGAGGGCGCTGCTCACAGCTAAGGCTGCTGCCGACTGTGGGCTCCCAGCTCCCCTCCCTCGCGCCTCCGCAATCCTACCAGGATTGAATCAGTGTCCCTGGTGATATGGTCCTCGCAAGCTGCTTTTCTGTTGCTTTTTCCCAACGATTTATCTTTATTTTAGTTGTAATTCCTGTTTGGTCTTGGGAAACGGTCTGTGTAGCTTCCATTCACTCTGCCGCCATTTTGGAATTCCTCCATTGCTCGGAAATACTGTTATGAACTGGTTGACCAAGTCTTGGCGAACCCACACGTTTATTAAGGGGGTTGGATATCCAGTACCTGATTGGAGTAGATACCAGACAGGAGAACAGATCTATAGACAGACACTGGGGAGGCAACTAAGAGGTGCAGACTACACTGAGGGTCTGACACTGGGTTAGGTACTGGGGACTGAGACATAATAGACAGTTCTTTCCTCAAGAAGGGCTCGTGGTCTGATGAAGCAGTAAAGAAGAGAATACAGCCTGGCCAGTGTGATTCAGTGGTTGAGTGTTGACCCATGCAATTCCCAGTCAGGGCACATACCCAGGTTGTGGGCCTAGTCCCCAATGGGGGGCGTGTAAGAGGTGGCCAGTCAGTGTTCTCTCTCGATGTTTCTACCTCTCCCTCTCCTTTCCTCTTTCTCTAAAATCAATAAAGGAAAAAATTTTTTTAAAAAGAAGGGAATGTAATGCAGTAGAGTTGCCACATTGAACATGGCCTGGGCTGTGTTGTAGTCCTGCATGGTTTAGAAACCTCTTCCCTTTGCTCTTGCTGTTGGCTTTCCAACTTTTCACAGTTTTGGAATTTATTGTTTGACTCTGATCCCCCATTACACTGTGAATCTTGAGGGCAGAAACCATTGTATTCATCCAAGTCTATCGTGATGCCTGTGCACATTGTGTTTGATTTTACATGAATGAATTGGTCGAGATTATAGTCCTCTAAGGACTTACTGGAGTAAAGGAATCTTTAAAATCCCTGTCACATGCCACATATGGTCAATGTTAGTTATCAAAGCTCACAGAGATAATCTTGTCAGGGCCTTTTGCTTTGCTTGAGAGGCTCTTAGAAATTCTTCACAGCCTCAGATCTTGTGCTGTTTTGAGTTCTGGGAGGCAGTTGTATCTGGTGTCTTGATCACCTAGAGCTGGCTTTGTTTGGAAGCTTCGTCATCCTTATTCTGATGTCCTGGAAAAAAGTGTCCCTTCTAGTCCCTTCTTCCCACTTAATTATGGGAATTGTACAACTCCTTACTTTGCTCTTTTTTCTCCTCTGGATTTTGGAATAAGTTTACATCCAGCTAGTAAAACTGAGGGCAGTATTAGCTCGGCTAATTAAAAAATGATGATGGGTGTTGCCCTGGCTGGTGTTTCTCTTTCACATCAGTGTGTCTCTCTCTCCCTCTCCCTCCCTCTTTCTCTAAAAATAAAAATAAATAAATATAGCCTGGCCGGTGTGGCTCAGTGGTTGAGCATCCACTCATGCACCAAGAAGTCACCAGTTTGATTCTCAGTCAGGGCACATGCCCAGGTTGTGGGCCTGATCCCCAGTGGGGGGCATGCAGGAGGTGGCCAATCAATGTTCTCTCTCATAGATGTTTCTGTCTCTCTCCTCCTCTCCCTTCCTCTCTCTCTAAAATCAATAAAGAAAAAAAAATTAAAAGTAAATAAATATATAAATAAAATAAAAATTAAAAAAATGGTGGGTGTTATACTTGGGGCTTTCCCTGATGTGGCAGTTTGAGTTTTCCATTGAGAGAGTTGGGCACAGATTGAGCTGGAAAAGCTTTGCAGAGTCCCGCTGCTGGACTACGAGTGCAGCCCTAGACCAGGCCCAGGTCCATTGCCACGCCCCTGGTGTCCTTTGGAGCCTCTGCCCATAGACTTATGCTGCCTTTCTGTTCCTCATGACTGTATACTGACTTTCTGGCCACCTCTGCTCATGGAAGCCTTTGGTACCTGCCTCACAGCCTTCCTTTCCACTGGAGTTCTGCTGTCTTGCATGGTTTCATATCCACCACATGACCCATCAAGCGCCAGGCTTCCATCCATGACCTCTCTAGTCCACCTGTGGCTATCTTTCCCATAGTGACACTCTAGGTCTTCTCATCAGCTGAAGTGGCTTCAGCTCCAAAATTGCTAATTCAGATAGAAACATTTGTCCTCCTTCTCCAGTGTGACCTTGGCTCCCACTGCTCTAGTGCTGGGTACTCAGCGTCATGCTGTCTGATCTGTTGGCCACGATGCAGCCCACACTTCCTTGACCTCTCATCTGTATCTGACACCGCTGATCATCTTCCGTTTATTGAAACACTCCGTGTTGTGACACTTTAGTCTCAGCTTTTCCATTTCTGGCCCTCCTCTCTCTGGCCATTCCCTGCTTCTGCTTTTGCCATTTCTACTCTACTTAGTCTCTACTGGATTTCCTTGTGAGAGTCCTGTCCCCTTTTCTCATTCCCATCACAAGTCTCTACTGTATCTGTATCTTTTGTTCCTGAAATTGTTTATGACTTTTATTCCCCCCCCAAAGGAAAAAGTGTTATTGTAATAAATTAATCCAGTGGGTATTCCTTAAAAGCAGGAATCTGTTATTAGGGCAATTACAACTGATACTGCATGTGCTCCAGCAAAGCCCTGTCACTTCCTCCTCGTCCTCCTCCTCCTTCCTTCTTTCTTCACTAATCCTCACCCAAAGATATTTTTTCTATTGATTTTTAGAGACAGTGGAAGGGAAGGGAGAAGGGGAGAGAGAGAAGCATCATTGTGAGAGAGACACACTGATTGGTTGCCTCCTGAATGTGCCCTGACAGCGGTTGGGGAGTGAACCTGCAACCCAGGTACATGTCCTTGACCAGGAATTGAACCTAAGACCCTTTGGCCTATGGGCTGATGCTCTAACCACTGAGCAACACCAGCCAGGGCTGTCACTTCTTTCTTGATAGTGACTTTGGCCAGTTCCTTCTGCTTCTGCTGCCTTTTGCTTTCTGGATCATCTGTCTGGGGTCATGGGTAATGGGCATCGCTGGGTCAGAACTGACTGTCCTCTCTGCAGAGCTGGGACCTGCTCCGGAGCCTCTGGGGCACTCAGGTTTCTGCCGCACTCAGCTGCCAGTCTCCATAACCAGCTTGAGTTAGCTTCAGCCCCTCATTCACAGTTTAACTTTTTCTTGAACAGACTTGCAAGAGTTTGTCAATTAAAATTTGTTTCAAAGTATTAGCTGCTGTTTCTTTTTTGTTTTCTGTTTGGTTAATACCTGTTGTCACCTTTATTTTTCTGTCTTTTTAAAATGTTTTTATTGATTTTTTAGAGAGAGAGAGAAGGGGAGAGAGATAGAAACATTGATGACAGAGAAAGTTTGATCAGCTGTCTCCTGCATGCCCCCTACTGGGGATCATGCCCACAACCTAGGCATGTGCCCTGACCAGGAATTGAACTGGGACCTCTCAGTCCAGGGATGACTCTTAGTCCACTGAGCCATACCAGATGGGTGCTTTTCTTTTTTTTTATTTTTTATCCTCACCCAATGACATTTTTGCATTTATCTTCAGATAGAGCAAAGGGAAAGAGGGAGGAAGAGAGAGAAACATCGATGTGAGGGAGACACAGTGAGTGGTTGCCACCCACACGACCTACACGACCCCAACCAGGGGCTAGAGACAAACCACAGCCGAGATACGTGCCCTTAGTGGGAACTGAACCTGGGACTCTCTGGTCCACAGGCCGCTCTAACAGCTGAGCCAAACCGGTCAGGGCCGCTTTTCTTTTTTTTAAATTGATTTTTAAAATTTTTATCCTCACCTGAGGATATTTTTCGGTTTATCTTCAGATAGAGTAGGAAGGAGGGAGGGAGAGAGAGAGAAAGAGAAACATCCATGTGAGAGAGAGACTGAGACATCGGGTTGGCTGCCACCCGCACAACCCCAAAAGGGGCCGGGGAATGAACTGCAACCGAGGTATCTGCCCTTGACTGGAATTGACCCCAAGAGTCATTGGTCCGTGGGCTGACACTCTAATCTCAGCCAAAATGGCCAAGGCTGATTTTAGAGAGAGAGGGGAAAGGAGAGAGAAACACTGATTTGTTGTTTCAATTATGCATTCATTGTATGTGCCCTGAGTGGGGATCGAACCCGCAGCCCTGGTGTATCGAGACAACACTCTTAACTAACGGAACTATCTGGTCAGGGCCTTTATTTCCTTTTTGTTTGTTTTTTAGTTTTATTCTGTTCTGGTTTTCTGAATGGAAAAGAGGTTTTCAGCCTTTCTTCTTAGTGGTGTGCTCACGGCTGTAGAAGCCCCTCCCAAGTATTACTGCTTTCACCATCTCTCACATGGTAGGCATGTGTGATAGCATTGTCATTGAGTTCTAAATACTTTATTTCCATTTGTATTCTTGTTTAATTTTGCAGGCTTTTTAAAAGTTTTTATTTATGGTGTTTACTTATGTTTTTGATTAACTTATTTCATTATATGATCATAAAATGTTTTTTTAAATCAGTTATTTAAATTGTGATGAGACTTTTTCTTTGTGACCTAGTTAAAATGTTTCATTTATTTGTTGTTGTTGTTAATCCTCACCTGAGGATATCTTTCCATTGATTTTTAGATAGAGTGGAAGGGAAGGAGGGAGGGGGAGAGAGAAACCTCAGTGCAAGAGAGGCGCATCGATTGGTTGCCTCCTGAATGTCCTTGACCAGGCTGGGGATTGAACCTGCAACTCAGGTACTTGGCCTTCACTGAGAATCAAACCCAAGACCCTTTGGTCCTCGGGCCAATGCACTAACCGCTGAGCCAAACCGGCCAGGGCTGTTCTATATATTTGTAAAGAACGTAGCCCTGGCCAGTTTGGCTCAGCAGTTAGAGCGTCTGCCTGCAGTCCAGAGAGACCCCGGTTTGGTTCCTGCTAAGGGCGTGTACCTCGGTTGCAGTTTGTCCCTGGCCGGCCCTGGTTGGGTTGTATGGGTGGCAGCCACTTGATGTGTCCCTTTCACATCGATGTTTCTCTTTCTCTCTCCCTCCCACTCTGTCTGAACAACAAAAAAAGGAAAAATGTCCTCAGGTGAGGATAAAAACAAAAAGAATTTATATCCTGTTTGTCAGGCTCAGGGTGACATCTCTGTGTGTGTGTTTGATCAAGGTTATTTATTTTTAAAATATGTTTTTATTGATTTTAGAGAGAGGAAGGGAGAGGGCGGGGAGAGAGAGAGAGAGAGAAAGAGAAATATTGATGTGAGAGAGAGACAGTTGATTCCCTCCCATATGCACCCAACCAGGGTCCAAACCTACACCCTTGGCGTGTGCCCTGACCAGAGATTGAACCGGCAACCTTTTGGTGCACAGGATGACTTGCAACCAACTAAGCCACATGGGCCAGGGCTGATCAAGTTTTTAATGCTCTTCACGTTGCCCACAGCTTTACAGTTCTTATGGCTGCTTTATTTTTCACTTTTGGATAGGTGAGTTAGAGACCTCACTGGTTCTGGGCTTGTCCACTTTGTCACATTTTGCTTTATATTAAATTCAGAATTATTACTTTTTTGTAGATTGTTTTTTGTGTTGGTATACTACATTTTTTTCATTATTTCTCTTTTTGCCCCAAATTCTAGTTTAAAGATGGGAAAATCAGTTTATTTTTGTTAGTATTTTCATGGACTGTCTTTCTGTCCCGTATTTTCAATGTATTTATGTAGTTTTGTTTTTGATGTGTCTTTCTGGTCCTCTTAAATGTTTTCTATTTCATGATTTTTCACAACACTTTCTTCTCCTCTCCGTCCCGCTCCCAGCCACTTTCCCTCCATCAGAAACCCTTCCAGCGCAGATCCTGAAGACGCCTACCTTGTTCTCGCTGCCCTTGCTCTCATCGCCTGCGCACCGCAGAGCCCTCGGCTGCTTTGCTCTTGCCGTCTCTGACTTAATCTCCACGTAGTAGCCAGAGTGATCTTTAAAAATGTGAATCTGGTTGTCAGTCCCAGGCTTACATCTTTCCGTGGTTCTTGTTGCTGTCAGCGATGAAACACAGTGACTAGCGTGGCCCTGCCTGAGCTGGCCCTGCTTACCTTTCCTCCCTCCCCTTGGCTGCCTCTTTCTCACTTGCTGGCCTCCTGTTCACTCTCTAGCAAGCCCGAACCTTCTTGCCAGATTCTTCTATGTGCTGTTTCCTTTGCCTGGAATGTATTTCCATTCCCCATCCCTTCACCAGTTAATTCCTACTCCTTCAAATCGTAGCTCACATGTCATTTTGTTCAAGCCTCTTACCCTGACCCATGGACTACACATCTCCAGGTTATCTCTCCAGCACATGTTATGATAATAATAAAATAATTTAAATTTGAAATTTAATGTCCCTCCTCTCCCCACCCCCAAACTAGGTTGCAAACTCAGGAGGGCTGATTTTATCTGTCTGATCATTGCTGAACTCCTTGGGTCTCGCTCAGTGCCTTTAATGTAGTACAGTCAGCCCTCGTTTATCACGGTCAATCAGTTCCAGACTCTACTGCGATGAATGAAGTTCCGCGAAGTAGGATTCTTTATAAGTCACATATTTTCGCAGTTAGAGCATAGGAAACCTGTTTACGACCTTCTAAATACGTTTTTTAACATTATTAGAGCCCTCTAGACATGAAATAACACCCTTTTAGTCACCATTACACTCGTATTACCCAATATATTAGACAAAATAAGAGAAAATAAGACATAGTAGATGTTACAGATATCATTATTGTACATTTAATCACACACACACAGTTTTTACACACAATCACTAACCTATGAAAATAGTGCAACTTGTTCGATGATGAAATGATGAAGATGAAGAGATGTACTGCACAGCAAAGAAGAGCAAGGTTACTGCTCCTCTGAAGGCACGACCTCAGTAGGAGAGTCTGCAGGTGGTACAGTATCTTCAGCAGGTGCGTCGTCGTCTTCTTCCCTGAAGAAGCCCTAGGAGTAGGCAGTGGGTGTCTGGGTGAGCGGCTGAAGAACATCACGATAGGCAGTTGCTGGCTTTGTCTTTTCATATGTGTGAGGAGGCTTTGTAGGGTCTATAGCTTCATCAAGTGCATTCCAGAACCGCAGTGCATGCATCGTTTGTGGGTCCCATTCATCAATCATGTCCTGTACTACCTTAATAGTTCTCACGACTTGCGAGAGACACTCAAGTGTAAGGCCAACTTCCTTCTCCTGACCCCCAGGAACTTCTGGCTGCTCCTCCTCCTCCTCACTCGCACACTTAGTCATCTCCCAGATCCTCATCAGTTAAGGACACCTGTTCTGGATGATACTCTCCCACCTCAAGGATCTTCTGGAACGTGTTGTTCACGTAGTCCTCTGCTGCAGGCTGGTCAGCAGAGGCAGCTTCTCCATGGAGAACACTCCTCTTCAGATGATACCTCTTCTGGAACTTCTCGAACCAACCCTTGCTTGCCGTGAAATCCATGAACGTTACAGAAGAGGGTCCTGGTTGAGGTTCGTCTGCTGTAAAGCGCTGATAGAGCTGCTCGCCTTCTCCTGGATGACCAGCGAATCCAACGGAATGTTTTTCTTGCGGCTGATGCTGATCCAAATGACTAGGGCAGACTCTGTTTTCACTATGAACTTATTACGACTTGTCACGACGCGCTTTGCTTCCTTGTTGAAAGAGACAGTAGCCGTTGCACAGATGTTCTTTTCATCTTTATGGATGGAGCGAACGGTAGACTCATTCAAGTTGTAATGGCGGGCAACCTCCATGGTTTTCTTGTCATCTTTGATCATATCCAAGAGTTTCACCTTCTCCTGGATGGTAAGCATCTTCCTCCAGTGCTTAGATTCATCGTCAGAAGGCTTAGAAGAAGCAACACGTTTAGGAGCCATTGTGGGGCTTAGATAAAAGTTCTCAGAAATCACAAACACTTAACAAGAGCAAAGATGCTTCTGATGCATAGCAATGTAGAAGTGTGTATGAGAGAAACGAACTTGCATGAGGCTGAGCCAATCAGTGGCCAGGATAGGAAGAGGCTAGGATAGCCAATCAGTGAACAGCACGCTCTGATTGGCTTGGTTTCACCACACCCGATTTTTTGGAAAAAAGTTATTGCCCACACACAAGGAGTGGTCGATCGGTTGCACCTGGCGTTGAAGGATTCCTGGGGTGCTTGAATATATAGGCCTACAGTCCATACGGACAGTCATTTTAATTTTAATTGTAATACAGGGGTGTATAATTGACTCAGACAACGGAGTGCACGCTGTATCATTTTCACTGTCTCAATTAACTTTTTAATGAATATATTTGAAAAAATTGAGATAGAGTGAAGCCGCGAAAGTTGAAACGCGAATTGGCAAGGGGCAACTGTATAGGCACTCTATAAATATTTGAATGAGTGGATAAATGTTTAAGTGACTTTGTCACTTGTTTATTGACATGGGTATCTAGATTACTATGGTAAGCATATTGTCTTGAATGTAGTTGGTATTTGATTAGATATATCAAAGAATCAGTCTCTGACCTTTCTCATCTCTGTCTGGAGATAATGTATTTAAAGAACAGAAGCTATTATGTGTATCTCATTTCTTTTTTTGTTTGTTTTTTTTGTTTTGTTTTTATCCTCACCCGAGGACATTTTAACATTTTCTGTTCAGATAGAGTGGGAGGGAGAGAGAGGAAGAGAGAAAGAGAGAGAGAGAGAGAGAGAAACATCGACGTGAAAGGGACACATCGAGTGGCTGCCACCCGCGAGAGAGAGAGAGAGAGAGAGAGAGAGAGATCGACGTGAAAGGGACACATCGAGTGGCTGCCACCCGCACGACCCAACCGGGGCCGGGGACAAACTACAACCAAGGTATATGCCCTTAGCGGGAACCGAACCTGGTTCTCTCCTGACTGCAGGCCAACACTCTAACCGCTGAGCCAAACAAGCCAGGGCTGTATCTCATTTCTGTACCTTACTCCTCTCTTCCCCCCTTCCCCATACATGTCTCTCATACAACATCTTACCTTGGCACTGGCAACAGGGAGGCAACAGGAAGAAAGCTGAGAAATCTGTTCAGTTTAAAGGTTTTCTTAGAAAGAAAGTCTGCTAATCATCACCGATCAAGTTCTCTATGTAGGAATTTTTCTTTCACTGGTAACAGTGAAAGGGGAAGATTTCCCCCTTAAAGTTAAAAGTAAGGGCATGTTCATGGTAAAAGTTTGGAAAATCCAAATAAGGAAAGAAAATTTCTTATCTCTCCCACAGCTGTTTGTGTTTTTTTGGCCATTCCTTTTTTTAGCACTCAGTTATATATTTAAAAATAATATAGGTCCCTAGCACCTAATATTGTGCCTGGTGCCATGTAGATACTCATTAAGTATTTAAAGAATAAGCCCAGGTATGTGTTCTTTTTCAACTTGAAAATCTTCTACAGCTTCCTAATTTAGTATCTAAATTAGCATTGCTTTTGTTGATAGTGCTTATAACCTATTTTAGAGTAAGTTGAACTTTTCATGAAGGTGTGATTTTTTTTGTTTGTTTTGTTTTAATGAACCTATTAGATCTTTGTAGAAAGTCAGTTGGGCTAAATACTTTGGTTTGGAGTCACCTGTGAGTTCTTTCTTTTTCTCAGTCTACTTCCAATTCTTCAATAAAGCCTGTTGGCTCTGCCTTAAAATATGTCCAGAATCTGATCACCTGTACCTCCTCAGTTTAAGGAAGCACCCTCTCTCACTTGGATCATTACAGTGGTCTCCAGATGGGCTCCCTGCTTCTCCCTTGCCTTGTACATTTGCTGATGGCAGCCAGCAATCTTTTAAACAATACAGGTCAGATCATGTTTGTCCATTGCTTAAAACTTTCTGATGCTGGTCCACATCACAGTAATAAGATCTAATTTCTTTTCTTCTTTCTTTTAATATTTTTTCTTTATTGATTTTAGAGCGAGAGGAAGGGACAGGGAGAGAAACAGAAATATCAATAAGAGAACATCGATTGGCTACCTCTTGCACGGCCCCTCTGGGGATTGGGCCGACAGCCTGGGCATATGCCCTGCCTAGGAATCAAACTGGAGACCTCTTGGTGGATGGGTCGGTGCTCAACCAGTGAGCCACACTGGCCGAGCAAGATCCGATTCCTTTATTATGATCTGGTGCCTTCTCTCTTTCCAAAGCCCTGAAATGATTTGCTACCACATTCTGAGCACATTCAGCCCTCTGAGCCATTGTGTGTGCTGTTCCCTCTGACTAGAATTCTTTCCCTGGGTTGCCACAGGGCTGGCTTCCTCACTTCTTCACATCCTGACAAAGAAGCTTTCTGTTACCCCCACCCAGAAGGACATTACTATCACCCACCATCTCAGCCCCTCGGCACCCTTTCCTGTCTGGTATTTCTTCATAATGCTTACCACTCTCAGATATGAAACGCACTGATTACTCGATGACTAGCTGTACCTCTCCTAAAGTCCATGGCTGGAGGGGTCTCTTTCTGTAGTGCTGAGACCCCAGTACCTACGTAGTGCTTGGCACAGAGTACAACTCAGTAAGTACTGTTGAATGGATAGTGAAGGGACTGTATCTCAAGTAACTTAGTGAGAAATCTTTTTTTAGGACATATTATTGTGACTTCTCATAGACATACTTGATTTCTTAAATAGATAATAAATCCACCTGGTTCAAAATTCAAAGGGCATGCATTGAAGTCTCTCACCTCCTGTCCTTCTGCCCCCTCCTCAGAAGTAACCAGTGTTGAGTTCTTGTATCTATTTCTAGACATGGCTTGTGGGTTTAAAATATTTTTTTCCTTTATTGATTTTAGATAGAGAGGAAGGGAGAAGGAGAGAGACACAAACATGAATGAGAGAGAGCATCGATTGGCCGCCTCCTACGCACCCCACACTGGGGATTTGGCCCACAACCTGGGCATGTGCCCTGATTGAGAATCGAACCAGTGACTTCTTGGTGCATGGGTCAATGCTCAACCACTGAGCCATGCCAGCTGGGCTAGCTTGTGGTTTTACAAAATCACAGATAGAGTCCTATCTCCATTTAAAAATGCAGATTTTGCCCTGACTGGTTTGGCTCAGCGATTAGAGTGCCATCCTGTGGACTGAAGGGTTGCGTGTTCGATTCTGGTCAAGGGCATGTACCTGGGTTGCAGGTTCAATCCCGGCTTTGGTCAGGGTTGTGCAGGAGAACACGAGTTGATGTATTTCACATCAGTTTCTCTCTCTCTCCCTCCCTCCCTCCCTCCCTTCCTTCTGCTTTCTCTAAAAATCGATGTAAAAATATCCTCAGGTGAGAATTAACAAAAATAAATAAATAAAAATGCAAATTTTAGCATCTGCACCGTTTTGTACCTTGTTTTTGTTTGTTTGTTTTGTGAATGTATTTTGGAGACTATTCTTTGTCAGTGTGTAAAGAGCTTCTTTATTTGGTTGATAGCAGCACAATGCCCCATTGTACGAATGTACCATAGTTCCCCCCCTTGATGGACATTGAAGTTGTCTCCAGTCTAGTCTGTAGCTCTTCCAAACGAGGCTGCAGTAAATAACCTTGCACATGTATCATGTTGCTAGTATATCTGAGGAATAAATTCCTATGAGTGGAATTGCTGGGGTAAAGGACATGTGTATTTGTGGGTTTGATAGACATAGATTGCCTTCCACAGCTTATACCGCTCTATACTTCTGGCTCAGCGTGCTGTTATTTAGTCTTTGCCAGCTGACAGATGAAACATGGCATAACACCATAGTTTGTATTCTTATTCTGTGAGGTAATCATCATTTCATATATTGAAGAGCCATTTGTATTCTCTTTTCTGTGAGTTGTCCATGTCATGTACCCACTTCTACTAGGATTTTAGTCTCTTTCTTTCTGTTTACTCATAGGAGTTCTGTCCTTTTTTTTTTTAAAGTAAAGTCTAATTCAGTTTTTTGTTTTTTAGAGAGAGGAAGGGAGAGGGAAAGAGAGATAGACACATCGATCAGCTGCCTCCTACATGCCCCCCACCGGGGATCAGGCCCACAGCCTGGGCATGTGCCCTGACCGGGAATCAAACTGGGACTTTTTGGTGCATGGGTCAACGCTCAACCACTGAGCCACACCAGCCCGGCAGGAGTTCTCTTTTATGTGAATTAACTCTTAATTTATAGTCTGAGTCGCAGATATTTGGTTCCATTTGTCAGTTGACTTCTGGTTTTGCTCATGGTGTTTTTTATTTCTAGGTAGAAATTTTGTTTTATTTTTCATTAAAAAAAGTATTAATTTTTTCACATGGATATGAGTTTTGGGTCATACTTAACCCTTCTAACTTTATCTTTAAATGTCCTCATGGTTTCTTCTTGTACTTCTGAGGTGTCATTATTTATATTTGATATCTCTTTGATACTTCTGAGATTTAGTCTGGTATAAGATGTGAGATGGGGTTTCAAACCTCTTCTCCCCTTTTTAGGGGAGCAAACAGTCAGGATTTCTTGCTATTTCTTGATCCCTATGTCTAATGTGGGGGATAATCTGTCAGCAGTTTTCTGCTGAACTCTGAGTGATGTGACCAGTGGGTGATGTCCAGTATTTTTATTTTTTTTTTCAAAGTACAATTTTTTATTTATTTTTTTCCAGAGAACTTTTCTTTAGTCCTTAAGAACTTAGCTTCTCACATGGGCTTTGGTGGAGGTCATGGGGCAGCACCCGCAGGTATAAATCGGGGTGGGGGTGTTCGGTCCTTCCGGGCTTCACGAGAACGGTTCCTGACTACCTTGCTGGGAATGGCACAGCTCACACAGTCATGTAGTTTCACATACAGCTTGGGAAGCACATAGGCGTCGAAGACACTTGCTTCGGAAATGTCCCTAACGGCTGCGGCCTCTACTATGTTTCGAATGACAAACTTCCTTTTTTTTGAAATTTTGTTCAGATAGAGTGGGAGGTAGAGAGAGAGAGAGAAACATCGACATGAAAGGGACACATCAAGTGGCTGCCACCCGCACGACCCAACCAGGACCGGGGACAAACTGCAACCGAGGTTTGTGCCCTCAGCGTGAACCGAACCCGGGTCTCTCCGATCCACAGGCCAATGCTCTAACCACTGAGCAAAACCAGCCAGGGCAACGAATGACAAACTTCTTAATGGTCTTGTCCTTGGGTACGCATCAGGCACAGTTGGTGCAATGAATAGGCTGCACATGGTTGCGGCCTTTTTTGGCACGACCGTTGTTCGTGCTTTTCTTGGTCATCTTGGAAGCGAGGACCCGAGAGAGCAGTATATTTTTCAGTATAAGTTATGGTTATGTTTATCTTACCAATGTTGACTTAAAAAGAGTAGATGAAGTACAATCTACTGGTGAACATTGTTTTGAAACAGATTTTGGGAAGTTTTTATTTGGTAAAGATTGATAAGATTAATAATAAAAGATGCAATGATAGCTAGTTAACCTAAGGAACGTGTTTAGTACATTATATAAAACTAAAGAAATAAGTGATTGTCCTCATGTGAGTTACTCATGTTGAGGCCTTAGCTCTCTTGACTAATGCCTGGTAATGCCAGTTCATAAAGAGGAGGGTTTAATGGAACGTGATTCTCAGGGCTGTGTTCTTTCTGTCTAGTAGATATCTTGTGTGGACCATCATTTTGCAGAATGAAAGTTCTTGGCTATAGTGATAGAGAATGTTTTGGGATCACCTGCATCAGAATCAATATGGTCTTTCACTGTTTTTGCTCTTTTTTCCCCTTTGCCATGCCACTTAGCCTGGCCTTACCTGTGGCCCATTTCTGCTGCTGCGCTGTATTCTCCTTGCGGCTAGGTTTCCCAAGATTCATCAGGCTTGCTCTCCTACAACCATCAAATCCAAGCTGAGTGTAGTAAGCAGGGTAGCCTACCAGTGGCCTCTTCAGAATCTCTCCATTCCCATTTCTGTGATGAACAAGGTGGCCAAGCTGACACCTTGTTGCCCCTGCACACGTTTTGTATGTCTGCTTGACTTGGTCTCCCAAGTGCCGTCCCACATCCTTGCTTGTACCACTGCCTAAATATTTGACTTCCTATATTTACAAAAACTGTCCGGCTCCTCTTCTCTCTCCCCTTACAGCAGTGGTTGTCTTACGTGTGATCCTCCAGCAGCAGCAGGAGCAGCAGCAGCAACATCTACCCAGCACTGTGGAAATGCAGATTCCGGGGGCCCACTCCTGACCGGCTGAATCAGAAACTGGGGTGGGGCCCAGCAGTGTGTTCACCTTGCCGGCCAGGTGATTTTGATGCACCAACCTTTGAGAACCACTGCCTAATTGGATTGAATTCAGGGCTCTCCTAACAGGAAACTCTCAGTAAAAGCTTATTGGCTATTTAATTTGTAGATTATATTAATAGCCATTGATTAATTTGTATATCATCACAGCTACCATTTATTCAACACTTGCTCTGTGCTGGGCACTGAACTAGGTGCTTTCACATACACTGTCTCACCCTCACAAACCCTCTGCAGAATAGGTGGTGGTGTTTCCCACTGTACAGATGAGCGAGGGAAGGCTTGGAGGGATGAAGAACTTCCAGGGCTGCACAGCTGGTAAGTGGCAGTGTGCTCTGTAGCATTCCACCCTGCCTTTCGCATGGACCCTGTTCCCAAGAGTCCTGTGACTGTGACTGTCAGATGGTCGTAGAGCAAACGGTTATAGTACTCACATTCTGAGATTTCTCCTGTCATAGTCTTAAGCCCATACACTAAGTAGCAACATTTTAGCTTTTTAGAAATAGAAACACAGACTGTTTTACTTCCTTTTCTTACTATTCATTTGTTTACAGTATGTCAGAAGTGGGGGCTTGGAGATCATAGTCCAGCCTCCACGTTTTCACATGTCTACCACGCTCTAGGTGCTGCTCAGTACTGTCTCGGAAATGAACTCACACTTCTGTTGAGGTATAAATTGGTATACTAGACAGAGCTGGCCTCTGAACTTAGCTTTACAGCTTAAGAAATTATACTACATTGAATTTAGTAAGCTCTTAAGTGGTTGGAAAGGTGTCTTTTGGCTGGCTCTGCCTGAGTCCAGCTGCACTGTGACAGTGGAGTGGATGAGGACAGCCGACCGCGCACCGCTTGGACCGACCGGCCCTTTCCGACAACCGGAGAGAGGGCTGTCGTTCAGGCTCCAAGGGCTTCCCCTCGCACTTCAAAATGCCCCACCCCACCCTTGGCTGGTTTGGCTCAGCAGTTAGAGCACGGGCCGTCGGACCAAAGGGTCATGGGTTTGATCCCCGGCCCCAGTGTAGGAGGCAAGCAATCGATGTGTCTCTCGTACATCGATGTTTCTCTCCTCCACCCTTTCCCTTCCACTCTCTCTAAATAAATCAATGGAAAAGTATCCTTGGGTGAGGATTAACAACAAAAAAAATTTTTTTTTTTTAATCCTCACCCGAGGACATTTTTCCATTTTTTGTACAGACAGAGTGGGAGGGAGAGAGAGGAAGAGAGAGAGAGGGAAACATCAATGTGAAAGGGACACATCAAGTGGCTGCCACCCGCACGACCAACCAGGGCCGGGGACAAACTGCAACCGAGGTACGTGCCCTTAGCGGGAACCGAACCCGGGTCTCTCCGGACCGCAGGCCGACGCTCTAACCGCTGAGCCAAACTGGCCAGGGCCAAAAAAATTTTTAATGCTTCCCCCACACATACTTATATACACACATTTTTGGACAGGCAACTAAGTAGAAAAATATATTTATTTGTTTAAATGCCTGTGAGGAATCAAATGCTTGTTTTCACGCTAACTAATGCACTGTACTTCTTAGTACAGTTAACAAAAGTAAATTGATGTTAATGGACTTAACAACAACAATATTTAATACTTACATAGCACTTTGTGTTCAAATTATTTTACACATTTAACTCCTTAATCCTTAAACGCTGTGTGTTAGAACTATTTTATTACTGTCGTCCCCCTTGTCTGTGAGGGACTCGTTACCAGTGGATGCCTGACACCGCAGATGGTACCAAACCCTACATAAATACTGTGTTTTTTCCTGTACACACACACGTATGATACTTTCATTTGTAAATTAGGCACAGCAAGAGATTAACAACAATAACTAATAATAGAGCAATTGTAACAATATGCTGCAATAAAAGTTTTGTGAGTTTGGTGTGGGTACGCTGGACCAAGGAGTGAATCACGTCCCAGGTGGGATTGTGCAGGGCATGAGATTTCACCGCACCGCTCAGAACGGCACACAGTTTAAAATTCATGAGTAATTTACTTCTGGAATTTCCCGTTTGGTATTTTTGGACAATGGTTGACTATGGGTAACTGAAACTGCAAAAGTGAAACTGTGGATGAGGGGCTCCTACTGGCTCCTCGTTTGTGGAAAGGGCCGTGTGGAAAGGCAGGAGCGCGCCCAAGCTCACGGGGCTGGAGCTGCAGGGCAGCCGGCGGCCGGTGCTCCTCACAGGGCAGTGTAGGTTTCAGCTGGCGCCTTCTCCAAAACAGCCACTTTACCCTTTTGAAATGGTACACTGGTCGGTGTTTTTGTTTTCCTGGGTTAGGACCTGCGTGGAGGATGGGACTGACATGAGTTCACACAGAGAAATAATTTAGGTCCATCAAAAATGTTAAATAAGCCCTGGCCGGTTTGGCTCAGCGGTTAGAGCGTCGGCCTGCGGTCCTGAGAGACCCGGGTTCGGTTCCCGCTAAGGGCACGTACCTCGGTTGCAGTTTGTCCCCGGCCCTGGTCGGTTGTGCAGGTGGCAGCCACTTGATGTGTCCCTTTCACGTCGATGTTTCTCTCTCTCTCTCTATTCCTCTCTCTCCCTCCCACTCTACCTGAACAAAAAATGGAAAAATGTCCTCGGGTGAGGATTAAAAAAAAAAAAAAAAAAAGTTAAATAACTCAGTTGTTTGCCAGGGACTCCGGCTGAAGAAGAGTATCCTGTGCTGGAGCAGGTGGCCTTCTGGAACCGGACAATCCTCAGTGCCTTTCTCAGCCTCGTCGTGCGCGGGACAGGCCCTGGCTGGCGCTCTGCTCTGTGCTTGTCCTGTGTCCCTCTTACGGTCCTTGAGTGTGCCGTGGTTTGTCACACCTGACATGCCTGTATGTGGTCCAAAGTCCAAGGACTTGGTGAGAACAGCACAAGTACTTGGACTTGCTTGTCTCCTCAAACTGAAAGACTAACCTGGCCGCGGTACCCTTCATGGAACGTACGTGGGGGAGAGGTCAGGTCCGTCCACACTGCCCTGAAGACTGCCTTTTCCTTGGTGCTGCGGGCGCTGCTGTGGAGCCACTGGTGTTTGGAGCCACAGCCTTCGTCGTAGCCAGGTGGAGCTGGGGCCTGCGTTTCTTAGGCTCCCGTGTCTACGCAGCCTCTGTAACTGCTGCCCGTTCCGCCGTCCTGCTTCCGTGTGCATGTACAGTCGGCAAGATATCCCTGCTGCCAGAATTTTATTAGTATTTGGCCCTGGCAGAGGGAAGATTTTTCTGGAAGGCAGTTAGGAACTTTGGAACAAGCTGTGGGAGTGGGCTTTGGCCTTAGTGCTCAGGAACTTTGAATGATCAAGAAACAAGCACCTCCCTTCTCCCTACAGTTCTGCCTGCTCCCTCCTCAGCCTAGAGAAGCTGCCAGCAGCTGGGACACACCTGTGAACTTTGTGCTGACCAAATGGGTGTCCTTTGGTTTATGCTAAGCTTAATGAGTTTTGCAAGGTCTCCTGTACTTTAGGTTATTAAGTAATATAATTTCAGGCTCTGAGAACGAGTTGCTGTTGTCTGATGTGGTCACAGGTGAAAGGAAAGGAAACAGAAGTGGGTGGGGGCCTTGGGTTCAGTTACTCTAGTGCTTTTCCTGAGTTGACTGGGTACAGTGCACTTGGTAGGGAGTAGGACCGGAGCCCCAAGTTCAGTTGCAGTGTGACTTGATGGGCTGATTTTAGGCCATTCCTTTTATGGCCATTTACTTCTTTGGTCTTAAATTGCAGCATCTTGAGAGCAAATGTACCTGTTTTTTCTAAAGCTCCTTCCTCTCCAGCTCAGTTTGTCTCTGAGTCCATGAATGTAGACCATTGTATATAGAGATAATATTACACAATTATTCGTACTAGGAAATAGTTGCTTCTTCCCTCCACTTGTTTGTGAATTGCTTTATATTTTACTTTTTAAATTAGTAGTTGCAAGTTTTAAATTACAATGAGATAATGATGACAAGTGCTTGGAGTGAAGCACTTGTTGCCAAGTGTTAACTTTTGGGTTATGGTTGATTTCAGCCTTCACTGTGAAGCTTCTCACTCAGTTCCAAGCTGGTGGCCTGCTAACCTACATTTAAAATATAATCTGTCCCAGCTGAGACTATAAATACAATACATCCCTATTGAGCCTAATATTTTTATTTCAGGACTCAATATGTTAACGTTTAAATGCTAAAATATTACTGAGCACAGAAAAACGCATTCTGCTGTGTAAACCTTTTAAGTATTTCTTCTGGACTGAGGATGATTTAGGATTATGTTTTCCTATAGACTCTAGAAAAGCATGGGATTGGAGATCAATTCTCAGTTCAATTCTTGTGTAAAAAATGTGGATTCAACTTTAGAGGCAAATTGGGAGGCAGACTTGGAATGGATTGAATTTCTCAAAGAGAACTCTGAGGAAAGTTATCTTTTTTTTTTGCCACTGTAGCAAATTAGGAGCACACCGTGAACCCTTCTCACACTGTAGTGCTATTTGAAGAGTGAAACAATAGAACCAACCATGCCTTATCTGTCCCCTCAATGGCTGGCTCCTTTAAAGAGTTTTCTTGTCCTTTCTCATCTCACTGGGTGACATCACTGGTGCCACAGAAACTTTAATAACCAGCTCTTGTGGTCCTGATTCATGTAAAACTTATGGTGAAATATATCATCACCTGTTTGTGATATACATCATCCCACTCACGAATTTACTTGATGTAACAGTAAGCTTCCTTTTATTGTGAATTTTACTATTCTCAAGCCACATATTTTCCTGTGGCCCTGTGCTAGCCCATGACATGCTTTAAAACTACTAGAATAATTTCGAAATACTTTCAGTACTGTTGTTTTTTTTTATTTAAAAAATTACACAATATATAATTATTGACAAAAAATTAGAAATTAAGATAGGCACAAAATTATCACCTAAATACTACTCTCTCTTTTAATAACCACTTTTAATATTTTGGTGATAATTTTTTCAAATTGTTTTCTTTGCAAATATATACATCTAAGTAAACAATTAAACTTTAATTATGAAAACTTCCAATTTATCCAAAGTAGAGAGAATGGTATAACGAGCTTCCACGCCCCGTCTCCTGACTTGGCCAGTTGTCTCATGTCTGCTGTTGTGTCACCCTTCCTGCATGAACAAATCCCAAACATTGTCTTTTTTTTTCTGTATTTTTTCTATGTATATGAACTGTTTTGGGAAAATAAAACTACATTTTCATATGTAAAAAATTTACATTTGAACACAGTCTGTTTTTTGACAAATTCATAAATATTCTTTACAGTTGGTCTCTTGATTTATAAGGATCTTTTTATTAACTTGTTTTGCTTTATTCTACAAGATATTCAAAATAACAATACATTGTTGTTACTAATAATATGATTATAGTATGAATACAGTTTTTAGATTTCTTTGTGATTATTTTTGTCAGAACCCCATTTTTATTGTTGCATTTTTCATTTAATGGTATAGTAAATGCTATAGTAAAATAAGGAAATACCTTCATTTTAAATGGCTGCATGATATATTTACCCATTTTTTTCTTGGAACACATAGGATATTAATAATGTTTTGTTATAAACGGAGCTGAGTTGACTGTCTTTGTACATGTTTGCTCATTATAATTTTTTAACATTTAAGATAGCATACGAACAGGAATGTATATAAGTTTAAAGCTCTATTAATTTTTCACAAAGTAGAATCAACCCCAGATTAAGAAACAGCATTCCTGGCCAGCCAGAGCCTCCCCTGTGGCCCCTTCCCCACCCTCCTCGAGGGTGACCACTGTCCTCACTTCCCACGTCACAGGTTAGTTCTCCTTGATTTTGAACTCTGTGTAAATGGCATCATTTAGTGTATGCTTCTCAGGATTATGTTTGAGCTCTGTCCGTGTTTGTCCTCTGCCTGTACCCCATGAGCAGTCTGTAGATAGCCCACTGTGGATCTAGCCTGCTTTGGATGGACATTTGTGTTGGGCCAGTTTTTAGCTATGACAAATAGTTCACACACTTGAAAAATATTTTCTAAAGATAAATTCCTAGGAGTTGGATTTATGTCTGAGAGAAAGGAGGCTTTTGCTACACATTGACAAATTGCCCTGCATAAAGGCTGTGCCAGTTTACACTCCCGCGGGAGTTAGGCGAGGCCTGCCTCTCCGCATTCCTGTGTGTGCGTGCCGGCCCACTGGTCCGAGTTGAAACTGGTGCCATTGCATTACCGGGGCTATCCCAGTGCCCGATCATTTCAGGGGCCTGCAAGGGCTTTTTAAATCCCACAGGGGAAACCAGCAGAAATGTTGGAGTGGCTCTTCCCATGGTGGCCCATAACACAGTTGTGCCCTAAAAAATGCTGGGTTAGTTGGGAAGATGACATGTATGACAAATGACCAACAGCACAGTTGCCACATGAGTAGTTCCAGTAATGCTATAAGACTAGATGAAGGAAAAATGAAAGCTTTCTTTGCAGCAGTACTTAGGACAGGTCAGCTCTCTGGTCCTCTCATTGATTTGAGGTTACTTGCTTCAGCTGAGGCCTGGCTGGGTCAGACACTGAATGACAGAGGCCAAAGCCAATGTTTCGGCCACTGCATTAGTGGAGGATCTGCCTTCATTGTGTAAGACGAGTTTAATGTTCTCTCTACCTCTCGTGCTTCCTGTTTAAAAATACAGCAGTGTACTGACTCCAAAATGCCATCTTTGAAGTAAAATTACTGGTACACATCGGTGTCTTTTTTGAAATTTTGTATGTCACAGATTCAGTAGGTCGTTGTCCTAGCTAAAGTCGGGTGCTTGAGAAAAGGACAGCACTGCTTGCTGTGGTTAAAAGCACAGTTCTAGGCTCTGTGAGCCTTGGGCAGACCACTCTTCCCTGGGCCTCAGTTTCTCTGTAGGATGAGGAAATGGGGGCCAGAAAACGGCAGGGCCGCTACACAGCTGGGGATTTAGGACCTCCCTAGCTTCCAATAGGAGCTCCTCTGCCAGTCGTTGCTTATGTTGCTGAGCAACTTGAATCAGAAAAAATTAAGATCAGTTGTGTGCTGTGCCAGGCACCACCGTAAGCACACGAATCGTCTACTATAGGAGCACAGTGGCCAAGTCAGCAGCATCTAGGCACTGCTCCCTGCTAGATGTCCTTTAGCTTACGAGTGCTGTCAACACCTAGAAAGTCACAAAACTCCCCACCCTACCCCTTTCAGGGGGAACTTTACAATTTTCCTAAAAATATCAAATGAGTGTCTTTTGCAGAAAAATGAAAGCATCTTGCCTTTTCTTCCATTTGAGATGGTGTTCCCTTAGGAATAGGAATACATATTTCTATACATATATAATAGAATAGTTTAATAAAAATAGGTTATTAGCCCTGGCCGGTTTGGCTCAGCGGTTAGAGCGTCCGCCTGTGGTCCGGAGAGACCCGGGTTCGGTTCCCGCTAAGGGCATGTACCTCGGTTGCAGTTTGTCTCCGGCCCTGGTTGGTCGTGCGGGTGGCAACCACTCGATGTGTCCCTTTCACATCGATGTTTCCCTCTCTCTCTCTCTCCCCCTCCCACTCTGTCTGTACAAAAAATGGAAAAATGTCCTCGAATGAGGATAAAAAAAAAATAGGTTATTGAATATGTCAACATTTTAATGAGATGAGATCTGGTGTCGGGACGCGTGCAGATTGAATTTATCTGGACGAAGCTCTTACGATAGACTCACCCTGAACATGGAGTGTGACACACGAAAATGAAGGCAGGGTGGACGTTGTTGCAGCTGAGTGTTGTTTAAGTTCATTTCTTAAAAGCTACTCCAAGGGAAGAGGAGTAGATTTTGCATAGCTAACAGTTTTAAGTGACAGGCTGCCTTGGGAAAAATGACACGTGATAACAGCAGAAGCCTGTTGTTTAGCAGACGTTTGAGTGACAGCACTGGGCCAGGAGGAAGCTTCCTCCCGTACCAGCGCACCCACAGCACTCTCAGAGGAGCTGGCCTGTGGTGACAGCAAGCGGCCCCACAGATAGCTGTGCACTTTGTGACCGCGCACTTCTTCCCATTGTGGGGTGACGGGGAAGTGGCCTCCTGCAAGGCACTTGTCATCATTCTGGGTTCTGAGGTTGTCTGGCTTTGCCCTTCTCTCCCTGCCATAGAGTCCCTGCCCCTCTTGTCAGGGGCCTGGAGTGGGAGAGGTGGGTGCCCCTCTAGGCTCAGAGCCCGTCAGCCACATGCTAGGGAGGGACATGTAGTGAGGGGGGGCCTGGTGTGTTTCTGAGAAGGAAGGAGCTGCTGTCTTGTTTGGGAAAATCATATTGGAAGAAACATGCTCCACACGGGTTTGCTGCCGTCTGCAGGAAGTTTAGGGCACAAGGAAATATTCCTGTTTCTCCTCATTTCTGTTTCTTTGTGGGCATTAATGAATGATGAGAATTTTCAAAGCCTCTGTGATAAGCAGCAGATCCTTATGATTTCAGGAGACATACAAGTTTAAAAGAGCAGAACGAACTGCTCACGGGCCAGGCATCATACTTGGGACTTGCGTGTTTTACTCCATTTTAATAACAGCCCTGCGAGGTAAATGTGTTGTGAAGGTAGGGGTGGAATCTGGGCCACATGGAGCAGGGCTGGCTGTTTGTTCCCACTCCAGCAGGCGTGGGGACGTGGAGTCACACAAGGGTGGAGTTGTAGAAGCAGGCACCGGCTTCTGTCAGAGCAGCGGGCGCAGGGGAGGGGCCAGGGGACTCCAGCCACCTCCTGGGCTGATTCCGCCCAGCACCGGGGAGCTGATGCGAGGGGAGCTTTGAAAAGCAGGAAGTGACAGCTCTGTCTGCTGAGGGCACCCAGGGAGGCACTTGTTATTAGGATCTTGGTCAGCAGAAGGGTTAGGTTTGCTTTCATACATGTCTGGCCACTTGTCTCTTCTGGTTTTCGGAATTGCTTCCCTTCTACAGTAAATATTTCATGAGACCTGCTCTGCGCCAGGCCTAGGACAAATACACTGCTGCCCTTTCAAACTGAAACTGTGCAGTTGGTTGACTTTTCCTACTGGGACTGTGATCCCAAACCTGACTGACTTCTGACAGACTGATACTTTACAAATAAGGGTTAGACTCTTTCAATATCGTTCATGCCAGTTATGCAGGTTTGGGGGATGTAACTGTTGAACCGAAGACACTGAGAAGGATGGGGTGTGGGTGTCTCGCAGATTAGACTAGTTTTGTTTCTGCTTCAGGGCAGGTGGTTTGGACACTAGAACCTGTGCGTGCCTCACAGCTAACTGACTGTTAACTGATGTTAAATTGTTGACCAGCGCGTGAAGTGTGGGCAGTGAAGTGTTTGAAAATCCCTGGTATTTTTGTTATGAGAGCCAGGTTATTTTCCACTGCGTTAAAGAAACTTTTAAAAATAGTACATTGAACCTAGTTCACAAAGTGAACATATTTCAGCTCTGAGTGTCTGAGCCTCATTGCATTCAGCCTGTGATTTGGAAGGCTGTGGTGTTCCCCAGGTCTCCTCCCATGGTGACCAGCTAGGTGTATGTGGTCCAGCTCAGACTGTGCACTCACCCCTCGCAGGCACCAGGAACCCTAGCCTGGCTAGGTGAAAAGCCTCCCCAAGAAAGGCTGTGGGATGGCCCTTGTGTTGTGGCTGACTTTGGATCCTGAGTCTTGCTTAGGTAGGACTCCACTGGTCCCCTTCTTTCTGATCAGTGATCCCTTGTTCACTCTGGGCCCCGTCCTGGTCATCTGGGACGAGGGCAGAGGAGTGGCAGTGGACAGCTCGGCCTCAGTCCCCCCTGGTTTTCAGATGGCACATTGGTGCTTCCAGGCACTTGGGTTGCTCCAGCTGTTTTTGACTAATCCATTCAGGCCATCGGTGACTCAGCAACCTCCTGACTTTTTCGCTTTTTAAAAGGAGCTGGACTTTCACAGTATATGGAAGGCAATTAGCACGCACAGTTGATGAATGTGGCACGCAGTGGGTTAGCACCTGCGAAGGTTGAGCACACCCCCCAGAGGTGAGATCAGGAGGAAGTGACCTTGGTGCTGCTGTGAGCAGAAGCGTGTGAATGTCAGGCATCAGGCTGAAGGTGCTCTGAGCGAGAGGAGGATGTGAGGAAAGGCCAGAAGGTGTGGAGAGCGCAGGCAGCCTCTGGGGGTGAGGTGTGTGGAGGGGCCTGTATTAGGAAGGCCTGTAGATACCAAGCATGGGAGCCAGCCGATGTTACGCCACACCTGGCAGAGCCCAGGAGGGTTTCAGTGGGAGAGTGACCCAAGGCTTCATGAAGATGAACCTGGCAAAGTTTGTGGGATGAATTGGATGTGGGCAGAAATGGGTGGAAGGAGCCTGGTGCCAAGCCAAGGAGGCCGGCTAGGCTGGATGGGGCCCAGGGAAGGACCACCTGGGGTCTCTGCAGCTGTTGTTGGTGGGGGTGCCATACAGGAACCCTACCGAGCCAGCAGGCCTTTAAGCTTGGGAGAGGGTTAGGGGGAAAGAGAGTGGTGTCTGGCGTAGACGAGGTGAGTTTCTGGCGCGTCGGGTGTTTTGCAGCTGTTCGATATGCCAGTAAAATGACTCGTTTCTGGCAGGTTCTGTGGGACTGATTCTCTCTGAGGTGATTCTTGGATGAGGAAGGAGAATGCGACATTTTGGGAAAATAAAGCCACCTGTATTATCTACATTGCCCCATAATCATAATCTGATGCACTTTTCAAAAGAGGTCTTTCTGAGATAACTTTTCATGTCGCATCAAATGCCTCTGGGTCCTCAGGAGTACCAGGTAACAGGCCACTGACCCCGGGAAGCCCCTTCCCTCAGGTGGGCCAGACCCCACTGGTTCACCTCTCTGCCTCCCTGTTGGCGCAGCAGCTGGGCCGGTGGCCCAGGCGGGGTCTGGGGTGAAGGTGTGAGCTGGAACAGGAGGGTTCTCTTGCAGACCTTGGTGGTGCTGGAAAGAGATGCTCATTAGTGTTGAACCGACCAAGCTGACTCCGTATTGCAACAGTATTTGTCATAAAAAGAATGCCAGGGATTTTAAGGATGAAAAGTCCAAGGAAAAGAGAAACATGACATCTTTTTTTTTTTATCCTCACCCAAAGACATTTTTCCTTTTTTTTTGTTCAGATAGAGTGGGAAGGAGAGAGAGAGAGAGAAACATCAACATGAAAGGGACACATTGAGTGGCTGCCACCCGCACGACCAACCAAGGCCGGGGACAAACTGCAACCGAGGTACGTGCCCTTAGCGGGAACCGAACCTGGGTCTCTCTGGACCACAGGCTGATGCTCTAACCGCTGAGCCAAACTGTCCAGGGCAAAACATGACATCTTAAAGTTTGTACTTACTGATCAGAGATTTGGGTAGCCAGCTCTGTTTCTGTAGTAGGAGTTTTAAACCATCATTTAAAAATTTTCTGTGAAGTTGAGAATAAAACACTGACAAATTATTTGTAATTATTAGCTCCTTATGCAGAAACTAATGAGCATAATGATAAAATTTAATCTTACCGTTGGAACAATTGGAATTTCATTTATTCAACAGATATTGAGTATTTATAACATACTGGATACTCTTTTGGAATTGAATAAGCAAATGTGATCTAATTATTAAAATTGATAAGACATTTTAATACATTGGTTTGGGTAGAATTCATACTTAAGAATATAACCGGCTGGTGTGGCTCAGTGGTTGAGCATTGACCCATGCATCAAGAGGTCACTGGTTCGATTTCCGGTCAGGGCACATGCCCAGGTTATGGGCCAAAACCCCACTGTGGGGCATTCAGGAGGCGGCCAATCGATGTTCTCTCTCATCGATGCTTCTGTCTTCTCCCCCTCCCTTCCTCTCTCTTGAAAATCAATAAAGAAAAAAATAAAAGAAATTCACTTAAAAAAAAAAAAAGAATTCAGATCATTGGCAATAGTTAGGATGCAGAAGCATTAAAAAATATTCCTAAGTGTTTGAAATCCATCTATGCAGAATCCACCAGCAAGCTGAAAAACAAAAGCGAATTCTGTGGAACAATACAATGGTAACTGTTTAAGAAAAAAGTCCTGCTCCTTAAAGGAGTTTTCATTGCAATTTTTTATCATAATTGTAACTTTGTTGTAATTGATGATAACAGACATAGAACAGTACTATAATCACATAAGTGATTAAATACTAAATTTTGTGGAATGAATTAAGTTCTTGGGAACTGAGATAAAGGAGCCGGCACAGAGAATAGTGGTTGAGAAAATGCTTGCTATGAGGTGGTGGGACCTGAACTGATAGGTAAGATTCCTGGAAACAGGCGAAGGAGACTGTCCCAACCAGGAGGCTGCCTGCCTGTACCACCTCACGCCATGTGGTGTGGGGGCAGGACCCCTGAATTCCTCCCCAGGTTCCTCAGCTGTAAGATGCGGGTAGCGTTATTGCTGACTTGGAGGGGTGCTGTGAGATTAAGTGAGATGGTGAGTGGTATACAGAAAGTGGTGTGATGTTAGGGAGGAAGGAGGGGCCAAACCTGGGAGGGCAGGATTGCTAGTTGGCATCCTACTCTGATGTGATGGAAATGAGGAAGCCATTTGACTGAAGTGGTATGGGACGGGATGAATTAATGATGGTAGCTACCATCTGAGTGCTGCTGTGTACTCTGCTTTATATCCATTATCACCGGCCTCACCACTGCCCTACAGGGGCACTGGGGGGCGGGTTGTGCTCTGAGGCTGGGGGTAGGGGTGGGGGGGAGCACCTTGCACACAGGTCACCTTGCTACCAAGAGGGAAGGCAAGGCTTGAGGCCGGGCCTGCCTGGTTCCAGAGTCTGGTTTTCCTCCTGCCAGACTGCCTTTACCTGGGAAGCCACCATGGGGCGACTGACCCCTGGGGAAGAGGAGAGGCCGGCCCGGGGAGTGATTACTGCTACTAAAAAGGTGTGTGAGTTCAGAGTACATGTGGGTACACCTCCACCCTCAAAAAAGGAGGAGGAAGAGAAAATAGGGCAGCAACACTTATCAACGGAAAAAGAGACAGAGCCTAGTGACTAGCTTTAGAGGAAGGGACAGGAGGCGTCAGAGTCGATTGTGCTGGACTTGGGCTCCGGAAAGCTCAGGTACCATGGCGGAGCCCGTGGGACTCTGGGAAGTATACTTGATTGTGGGCACACACCTAGTAATCAGTCAGGCCTCACAGGAATCCCCGTTGCTGTAGGTGCATGTTGCCCGGCCAGACTTCTGCTTCAGTACCATCAGAGTGCCAGTGGGGCTGGGCAGGGAGGGTGACCTTCCCGGAGAAGACGTGTTCTGAGGGTCCTTGGGCCTGGGTCTACTTTTGTGCCTTCTAGGACACCGCTTCTCCCACCAGTGTTGAAGGATTAATTTTTAAAATTTCCAGTCTGTCTGGACTGATTAAAACATTTTGTAAAATAGAAAAGGAATTGAAAAAGACATACAGAATGCAAACTCTAATTTTTTATTATTAGGTTGAACAGATAAAAAATTACTTTGTCACACTGCCCTAAATGTTTCTAAAACTTATTAACAATTTCTGAATTTAATTTTGATCACAGGCTGTTAAACTATTTACGGACTAGTTCACTTTGAGAGCAGTGATCTAGGAGGAAAGGTTATTCAGCAAATTAGTAACAGGCCTGGCCGGTTCCCGCTAAGGGCACGTACCTCGGTTGCAGTTTGTCCCCGGCTCTGGTTGGGTCGTGCGGGTGGCAGCCACTCGATGTGTCCCTTTCACGTCATTGTTTCTCTCTCTCTCCCTCCCACTCTGTCTAAACAAAAAATGGAAAAATGTCCTTGGGTGAAGAAAAAAAAAAAATTAGTAAACAGGATGTTTTTGGAATATTTACATGACTTAAGAGTAAAAATAGCCTTTCAGTTGGCATTTAAAATATTTGAGGTGTTTGTTCACATATAATCTGATTATAGGCAACATCTTTTCCGTAAGGTTCCATGTTAGGGTCAGGGATATAGAATAAATATGGAGTGGGCAAAACTAGGTTTACATTGTATATATGGAAACAAATACAATAATTAATAAATAATACAGGAATAAACTCTGTTTCGCATACTCATGCCTGTAGACCTACTGTTGCCCACCCCTGTGTACCAAGAACTGAGGCAAATGTGGTTATTATAAGGGATCCATAGGTTTAAATTAGTTGCAGTGCTTGGAAAAACAGGTGCTTTCACTTCCTCTGTTGTTTCTGAGAACCTCTGTACATTCTTTTGTTCATTTCATTTATGTTAGTGTGTTTTCTCTGTTAATTTTTGCCTTGCCTTTGAATTGATTATATTTCAGTTTATAATGTTAGGTATATTCTTTTAGGGGTGGTTCCCTAAGCAAATTTTTATTTAAAAATCTCCAGAACTGTGTGTGCTGACATAGAGACCGTGTAATAGTTTTATATGCTCGCGTTTTGAGTTTGAGTTCTGTCTCTCACTGCCTGAATTCCAGAGGACTTCCCCTCAGGGCTGGGCTTCCAGGTGCCAGGTCCCGCCTTTGCTCAGAGATACCTGTCATTTGGAGATCCCTCTTCTTCTCAGCGTTGTATTTGTTCTCTGAAAATCAGACTTGAGAATACTCGGTACAGTGCGCAGGCCTCCTTGGGAGGAAGAAATCTTCAGAAGCTACACAGGGAGGGGGTGGTCAGTAGAGAACAGAGCCGTGTGCCCCAGAGCAGTGACAAGGCCCCAGTGATGTTTGAAGGACGCAGTCAGCAGTGTAGTTGTCTCCATCTGGGGTTTTCAAACAAGAGTGGGAGGGGTGGGTTTCCTCTGTTTCAACCAGAACAGCCCAGCACATTGGAGTGCACAGGACATTTCTCATGAAGAAAAGAACCCTGCTTCACAGGGAGGGAGGCACACTGAAAGGCACATTTAGTCCAAGTCACACTAAAGCAGCTTTTACTGCTGGGGTGTGTGGCTGTGTCTTCTCTCTGTCCCTTTATGGTCAACAGACCTGGTTCCACATCCAGCCCTGCCATGTACTAGGTAGGTATGGTGACCTTGGCTGAGTTATTTAACGTCCCCAAACTGGTTTTCTCGTCTGTAAAATGGGGCAGTGTGCCTACCTAGAAGGATCACTTAGGATGAGAGATGGTGCATGCACTGCACTTGAGTGCACGTGGGCTCGAGGGTGAAGGCTGAGAGTGTAGGGAGGAACAGCCGAGGAGCCTGCGTCCCGCAGTGGTCGGCCAGCAGGAGTGCAGCGGGATCGCCAGAGGCTTTCAAGGGCTCTGGGCCCACCCCTGGTTACTGGTTCTTGTGGTCTGGGGTGGGGCTTGAGAATTTGCATTTTTGAGTTTCCAGGTGATGCTGCTGCTGCCACTACTGGTCTGGGGACCACACTTTGAGAACCACGGGGCTACAGGTAACTCACCAATGAGCATGTAGGTGCTGTAGATACATTTGAAAGTTGAGCTTTTGTGTGGTTAGAGGTACTCTGTTAGAAAATGCTTGGAATGCATTTTGCGAATACTGAATTTAGTATCTCAGGTATGTTTCCTCCTGAAGTCCAGGAATCTTAGTTACATATATTTGAAGAAGAATAAGTTGTGAAAGTAACAGTTATAAACATTGTATGGATAGTCTAACAATGTCAAATCTGCTGAGGTATGTGAAAGTGCTTTGATAAAATGCTAAAATATGAAAAAGTATTTTAAATAACTTTGCTTTTAAGATTGAACATCATAGTGGAGTATAAAATAGTGTAACTTAGATTTCTCATCTCAATGTGCTGTTTACTGTGTGTATTTTTCTCTTTCTCCTCCAGGCTGCTGACTTGAGTAAACCAATAGATAAAAGGATATACAAAGGAACACAGCCTACTTGTCATGACTTCAACCACCTAACAGCCACAGCAGAAAGTGTCTCTCTCCTAGTGGGCTTTTCCGCAGGCCAAGTCCAGCTTATAGACCCAATCAAAAAAGAAACTAGCAAACTATTTAATGAGGAAGTAAGTAGCACCCTGCCTTAGCTGTTAAGAATCCCTTTAAGAATTTATATGTCCTTACCAAGGGGAGTGGGCCTTATTGTACACTTTTGAGCTGAGCCCATTTCTCGTTCTCTCGGCTGTCCTACCTAGTATTACCCACGTTTACATGTGCTGAATGAACGTGTTGCCTCTACCTGTTCTTCCCTGGGGAACTGTTCTATGTGTTTTTGTGCAGCATGCTCAGGTCTCTAGCAAGTGCTTTAAAACTCTGCTGTCATGGAGGTAGGGGTGAGACTCTGACTTGGTATTTATAATTTAAATAAGAACATAAAGAATTCCAGACTTTGTTCCCTCACCAGACAGTTCTGTGCAGACCAGTGAACTCAGTGACACTCTCTTGGGTGGCTTACACCGCACTTAAAGCTCGCGTGTGTGTTTGACAGGCCTTTGGCTGAGGAGCAGGTCTCTTGCTTTGAAAATATTTGCTGTTAAGTCACCTTTGACACAGAGAGAAATCCTGGCACTTAAAATTGGATCACACGACAGAGCTTTTGCCAGTGTTGTAGTATGTACTGGGGTTGTAGCGTCTTCAGTTTCATTCTGGAAGGAGCCTGAGACATCGGAGCTGTCCTTTGAGGAACACATCAAGGCCGTGAAACGTGGCAAGTCCAAGTTGCCAAATAGGTTATATTTGTGAAAGCTGTCGGAGTGGCTTTTCAGCCCCAGGAAATGCTGTTACATGTTTGATTTCTCCCTCCTGTTTCAGCACGACTCTCCTGGCCATGGGAACGGTGGTGTAGGCTCGCCGAGGTCCGAGTCCTGGGCCCAGCCTTGGTGTGCCCTCAGCCCTGATCTGTCGGGGCAGTCCTGTGGAAGCCTTCTTCACAGGAGGGCAGTGGGTTCACACTGTGCATGATTTTAATGCTGTTACCTTGGAACAGGAGCACGTTATAGATTCTGGTTTTTAAGAAATAATTTTGTTTGGGGAAGAATATTCAACTTGACAAATTGTTAGATTCTTCTCCATTCCTTATGATGTGTGCTGCCCATGTGTACCTAGTATCCGTCCAAGTGCTCCTGTGTGACTCGGCCGCGGATCTGGTGAGGTCATTGGACCACGCCATCTCCTCTTCTGGTCTCATCGAGGTTGACTGGAAACAAATCTGCCATCTGCATCGAAAAACTAGAGGAAAAGGATTTAATTCTATTTTCCGTTCAAAAAGTTTAAGCAGAAAATTATTCTATTTACCTAGATATTTTATTAGTATCATCTGAGGAAGTGACTTCTAAGTTAGCTGGATGATACATGTTTTTGGTGGGGAGATGGAGTCCTACCACCAGCCTTCTCTGCACTGTCAGTAGAAATCGCGGATGTGGACTCACTGCGGGGTTCTGGTCGTGCTGAGGTAGGGCGTGCTACCGAGAGGGAGGGGTTGGAACCATGTGAGGGCTGTTGGGAAACTAGATTGGGAGGCTGCTCTGGCCGAGGATGGCACAGAATGCCACTTAGAGAACAAGAGGGTTTGTGTGTCATCACTGGGGGCAGGTGGGAGCCGGAGACCACAGGTCCCTGAGTCTCGGAGCCCTGAGAGCCCGCAGATGCATCAGTCAGACCCGTCTGTCACTCTGGACACCTGGAAGTCGCAGGCTAGAAAGCACCTCCTTGCTCTTAGTGGTCTACACATGGCTCACCTCATGCCCTACATTTTATTTGAAAAACAGCTGTTCATAAGCTGGGACTGTGGATGGTATAATGCCAACTTGGCATTTTGACTTGAGACTGAAGTGGATTGTCCTTCACAGTAAGGAAGTTCTTTGGCTGTGCGGATGACATTTCATCAGGCTTTGGTCAGGCTGGCTAAGAGCGAGGGTCGTCAGAGGCGTGTTTCTCAGAGTGCCAGGAGTGGGCTGGCGTGGGGATGAGAGTCAGGGGGCTTCGTGCTTTTAGATGGTCCCTCTGTCCAGGGGTGTGGGCAGCTGTCCCATGTTGCAGATGAGGAACTTGTCAAAGAGAAGGTAAGTGATTGTCTGCTCAGGTGCGCCTTGGTGTTAGAGCGGGAAGCAGAGGTTCATTCCTCAGGCTCTTACTGGGCGTGGCCTGTGAGCCCTGCAGTGTGGTCGCAGGGTGGGCGGGCCCTGTCCTCCCGGGAGCTCTCACTCTAGCAAGATAAGATGGAAGTGTGCTGGGCCAGGCGCTCAGCAGCGTCATGAGCAAGTGCTGGGGGTCTGTGCGAGCTCCTTTCTTCAGGATGTAGCAGACACCGTGACGTCAAATCAAAAGTGAGGCTCGGTGGGAGAAGTCCGAGAAGGCTCCCAGAAGGTGACATTTGATATCTGGGTCTTGAAAGATGCAGAGGAGTTAGAGGAGGGTGAGAAAGGCCTTTAGAGCTGGAGGAACAGCACAGAACCAGTGGGGCCAAGGCACGGCATGTGGGCCTCAGGTGGCAGGAGGCCAAGCAGGGCAGAGAAACTGCACCTAGACTGGAAACGCCCTCTGTGACCTGCTGGCAGATGTGCATGTGACACTGCTGGAGGCTGTGGGGGAAGCTTTGGGCTTTTACTCAAGGGAGTGACAGGATCAAATGTGTTTTTTTAGAGCTCTTGTCAGCACTTGTGGAAGGATTGGAATGAAGAAAGAGAGAATGAAGGTAGCAAGACCAGTGAGGAGGCTCTAGTGACTGTCCAGGTGAGAGCTGAGGGCTTGGACTAGAGGTGTGGCCACTGTTTCATTCCACAGACCTTGATCACCTACCACGTGCCTGGCACAGGGTCTGCAGCGGCAGATAACCCCTGCCCTGCACCACACACACACACGCACACACACGCGTGCGCGGCAAATGGTGACTGTGATGTAAGAGGAGGCAGTGGGCCTGTGACAGAGAAACACAGAGGCCTACTTTAAACAGGGAGGCAGAGGACACCTCGAAGGAAGTGGTGTGCTTTAATCTGAGCCTTGCACGGAAAGGAGGCCAACCAGGGAAGGAACTGGAGGCAGAGCGTTCCTGCGGGAAGGGGAGCAGGTTCAGGCCCAGGGGTAGGGAAGAACTTGGGGCCGAGAGAACTGAGAGAGGGCAGTGTACCTGGAGAGGCTGGTGTGAACTGAGGGCCATGCCACTTGGGGTCTGGCCCAGGTCTGTGTCTTCGCCGGAACTGGGGTTTCCCCTCGAAGGGAGCAGGAACACGAGGTGGTCAGATGGCGATTTTGGAAATGACCCTGGCTGCTTCTTGGAGACTGAATCGGGGAGGGAGGAGCAAATTGTGGGGTCCTGACGATCACTTTAACGCACTAGGTAAAACTGGGAAGGAGTGGGTACTGGAGACTGGAGGGAGAGAGATCACAGTTCCCTCTGTGCTTATTAAACCTAAGAGGACAGTAGGTGGTTGCATACATCACTCTGGAGCTCAAAACCAGAGGTGAAAATCTGGGAGTTGCCCGTCCCTGAGATTAGAAGAAAGGCCTGTGGAGAAAACACAGTAAGTCCAGGAATGGTGCCTGGACCAAGCCCTGGCTGTACTCTGAGGTTCTGGCCATCACCTCGTGCTGTCTCCAGAGGAGCTCTCAAAACCAGTCAGCTTGTTACTGCGAACTTGCAGACTCAGCCCAGCGGCTCAGAACATGGAGCCTTGAGGCCAAGGCCTCGGGTTCAGACGCCAGCCCTACCCCTGACTGCTCGCTGCAGCGGGCCTGTCCCTGTAGCTCTGCTCCGGGGCTGGGAAAGGGTGAGGACCGAGCCCGCCAGAGAAGTGCGGGTGAGGTTTTAAGGACGATCCCTGGAGGGTGCTCGGTCAAGTTCCAGGTAGAGGGAAAACCAGAGTGTTTCTTTCACTGGGAGTTGGAAGGAACATCTTGGGAGGTAAGATACTGGCATTTTGAAGGAGAAACAGAAATAATTTTTCAGGATGAAAAGGTAGCACCAGGCCGAGGACCCACGTGCTCGAGGCCGAGGGTGGGCTGCTTATCGCACTGTGGTGTGTGTTTCCCTCCCAGAGCGCCTCTCGGCCCTCACACGTATGGGGCGCACGCCCAGTGGTGGTGATTCTGATGATTCTGATCTCGCCTCCTTCCTGGAGGTGCCTGGTACATGAAAATACAGCTCGTGCTTGGGTGAGTGGATGGCGTGGAATTGTAAGTTCCAGAAATCCACCTGATAAGGGTAGATGAAAAATTCTATGTGGGAATCAAGTACATCGTAAAAGGTAATTTTTTTTCCATGAATTAAAAAATTTTAAAAGCCTCTATAGACACACTAGGACACAAGAGCACCAGGAAGAGGGGGAGCATCACCTGTGACTCCCCGTGCTCACTATCACTTCCTCTTTGTAAGGCTGAGTCACCCTGTCATCAGAGATGCAGGCGGCCTTCCCCTCCCGGTCTGGCCCCTGACCTGTTCAGTTCAGTTCGCAGAGGCAAGTGCTGGCGCTCCTGGCCGTCGTGGTCACACTGGAGACCCCGGCTGCTGGACCTGAGCCAGTCCGGGAGGAAGGAAGTACCTGGTCCTTTCTGGCCTCCTCTGGGGAGCGCCAGCCTCAGATCCCGCTCTCAGAGTGGGTCTCAGGTTTCTGTCTGTAGCACTCGTGTGTTGAAGGTGTCTGCTGGGCCTCTGCTGGGAGTATTTGGGCACGTCCGATAAGCTCCCAGACCGTGGAGCCTACCTTGGCAGTAAGAGCGCCCTAGAAAGGAGAGTCGCCCCGTCAGCATTCGGCCTGTGTGAAGCACCCCAAGGGGTAAGGGGTTCACTTTTATTACTAGTGGTTATGATGTATTGGGGAGGAGGAATTATAGGGACAGTTTCTGAGTGATGCTAAACTTAGCCTTGCTTGTCTAATTTCAGGGTTGTAGCCATGGAATGATAACTTCAAAAGATTTTCAAGTGTCTTTTCATTATAGGGTTAGATGTAAAATCTAAGAAGAACTTGTCATCTTGGCTTCTTTCATGACTGACGTGTCATGAGACCCTCAGTTGTTGACTTTCTCCTTGTCACAGGTTCGAGGCCAGGGCCAGCATGTTGGGTAGGCTCTTTAGACCAAGTCCAGCTGAAGGGCCCTGAGGAGGCCCTGTTGGCACCCAAGGCTGCAGACTCACCCCACCAGCTGAGGCTCCTCCTGCACCGGCGCCCCGTGGCGGGGGCGGGGGCGGGGGCGGGGGCAGACCCAGCCTTGGCCGCGCAGCATTCCTCCAGTTCTCACAGAAGAGCGGTTCTGTGCATCTGTACGTTTTGTTGTTGCTTTTTTTAATCAAAGGAAAAATGAACACATAACGGTCTCCTTACAGTTTTCACATTGATAAAATGACGTCTGACCCTCTTGTCCTTGGCTGGGAAGTGGCCCTTCCTAGCACCTCCTGAGGGGAGCCGCTGCTGCAGCTCCCGGGCTGCCTGGTGGCTTTGCCAGCAGCTGCTGTGCTTTCTGAATTGTTTGTTTTACTATTTTTGTTATAAGTTAATATCTGCATTTAAAAATGCATACCCACTCCCCCAAAATCACGTTTTCCTAGTTGTCACGCTGCCGTCATGGAAAAGTGCTCCGGGAGCTCCGTTTAGCAGTGAGGCTCGAACGCGTCGGCAGCCTGGCTTGTGTTCTCGCCCCCTTTGTACTGGTGCTGCGCAGTGCGCAGAGCCTGTCTGTTACAGCCATCAGTGATGTAGTGTAGTCGTGCGTGTCCATGGGACCGATGCCAGAAGTGGGGCATTTCTTAGGCATTCAGATAGGGAGCGTGGGGGCCCCGGGTAAGACCCGGGAGAGGCATGGGTGTGGGATCCCATGAAAGGGTAGGTCTCAATACAGAAATATCCCAGTTTCATTTTTTGTTTTTATGAAAGTGGTTACAAAAACAGGCCTGGCAACATTTTGCAATTTGACTCTCTTTGCTGGAAAGCCCAGTGGCTATGCCTGTGACCTCACAGAGACCTTCTTAACTGCTCAGTCTCCCCTGCTGCTCCCCCAGCCCCTCCCTGCACCTTGTCCCTCCTCCGTGCTCTGTTCCCTCCCTCCCCTCTGCTTCTCTCCTCTGATCCCTCCCTGGCTCTCTTCCTGCTCTCCAGGCCTGCTGCCCTGCCCTGCCTGCCCGAGCACTTCCTCTCCGAGCCTCAGATCCTGTCCCCTAACCTGTCACCTGATCTAGGGAGATTTTGATGCCCAGAGCAGAGGTCCTGGCCCCTCGGCCCCACCCCCTCCTCATGGACTTGTGGGTCGCTTCTCTGCTTTCTCTGCTTTCCCTCTGCTTCCCTGATTTTTGTCCTGCCCTTGTAAGTAGAGTTTTACAGAGTTTCATACTCCTTTTCTTTCTTGTTACACCTTCTTCCTTGGAGCTCTTAGGATATCACAGATCTGGCTCCCACTGTTCCTTGTCTTCCACTCGTTTTCCTTAGCTGCCTACTAGGCGAGAACACTTGGATTTCTTCTGGCTAGTCACCCCCTGCTCCCCATTCTTTTCTCTCACTGCCTTCCCAGTCACTCAGATCAGAACCAAGGACTCCTCACGCACCCCCTCACCTCCCACCGCCTGCTCCACCCAACCTGATCCGTGTGCACAGCCCAGGCTGCCACCCAGCACTGCTCAGGTTTCATGTCTGGGGATAATTGCCATGGCCTCCTAACTGGTTCCTTCCCACCCACCCATCTATTCTGTGCGACTGTGGGGACCTACGTTATCTGACTTCTCCCTTCCCAGGAACCTCGGCCCCACGTCTGCAGCAGCACTGTCTGTGAATAGGGTGTCAGCTGTCAAGGCAAGTCTGACTTTCCTAGTGGCCACAGCACAGTAAATCAGTAAGAAGTAGATGAGAGTAAGAGTTTGTTTAAACCAGTATATCCAAAATGTTGTTTCAACATGCAGTATAATGAGTGTAAACATAGGAATTCTCTGGTTTCATAATTTCTGGTCTTCAGAACCCACTGTATTGACACTCACAGTACAGTTCACTTATGTCACATTTAAGTTCTGGGACCTCAGGGTCACAGCCTGAGCCCCTTGGCCTGGGGCTTGATGGCCCCGAGTCCCAGTTCACGATGCCCCTGCCCAGGTGCTCCAGCCAAAACAGATGCATATTCCTCTGGCCAGTCTCCCCGCCCGCCACTGGTCCCTTGGTCTCTCTGGGATGTCCAGTGCCTGCTTGTTCCCGCCTCACCGTCCTTGTAGGTGCTGTTTCCTGCGTGGGGACGCTTTTCCCCATGTCCTCTCAGCCTGCCCCCTGCCATCCTTTCCCTCCAGGCTGGCTGCCCTTACCGCCACAGAGAGGCCTTTCCGGGCCCTTCCGTTTGAGATGGAAATCACCGCAGTCCCCTCCCTGCCCACCCCGAGGCTTGTTCTCTGCAGCACTCACTTCCGGCAGATCTGCCTTCTCATCCCACTTGAAGGTAGGTCCCTGCAGGAAGGCACGTCTGTCTAATCACTGCTGTGTCCGTGCCTGGCATGTGCTCGGCCCTCGGCCCTGGGTCCAGGACCCCCGGTACCAAACTCCGCGGGCGCTCCAGCACCCCCTAAGTGGTGTCGTACTGGTGAGTGACCCGCGCACATCCTCCCGTAGACTACATCGTCTCTAGGTCACTCGTAACAGCTAACAGTGTAAGTGCTGTGTAAGTAGTTGTTATATGGACTGTTCAGGGAATGGTGGCAAGAAGCCTGTCGTGTTCAGTGTGGACGCAGCAGCCCCCACTGCGGGCCACCGTAACCTTTTTTCAGTTATTTTCGATCTGTTGTTGGTAGACCCCTTGGATATGAGAGGCCAACTATGTGTAAGTGGGTGAGTGAACAGGAGGACTTTAGGCACGTTTTCTGACCTCTCTGAGCCTGTTTCCTGGTAGGTAACACGGCAGTGATGCCTACCTTCCCATGGGGAAATGGACACTCCTACTGACACTGTTGATGGGAATGGAATTGTGTCCTCCATGGGAAGTGACTTGGCAACGTCTATAAAAATTATAAGTGCATATACCTTGTGACCCAGCTATTCACTGGAACTTCACCCTGCAGGTGTATTCATACATGTGAGAACTGCATGTGTACAAGGCTATTTATTGCACATCCGTGTCTGTCTGTTGGGGACTCTGAAACTACAGTTTATTTGTGTAGTTGCACACTCTGCAGCGGGAGACGGGAACGAAGGAGCTGTCTCCGTGCCAGTGCAGACAGAGGGGCGCAAGCCCCTGGGTGAGAGAGCAGGTGCAGGCCGTGCACGGTGTGCTCTGGGCGGGGGGAATGAGGGCAGTGCATTCCTGCCCTTGTCCACGCACAGATCCTGGACAGCAGAGCAGCTCAGAACTGCTAGCAGGCCGGGCTGGCGGGAGTGAGGCTTTGTACGGACACTGCCTGTGACTAGGAGTGTGTTGTCCATTCAGAAAATGAAAGCTGGCCTTGCCAAGGTTATTGTAAGGATTAAAGAGCACATGCAGCCCTGGCCGGTTTGGCTCAGCAGTTGGAGCGTCCGCCTGCGGTCCGGAGAGACCCGGGTTCGGTTCCCGCTAAGGGCACGTACTTCGGTTGCAGTTTGTCCCCGGCCCTGGTTGGTTGTGTGGGTGGCAGCCACTCGATGTGCCCCTTCACGTCGATGTTTCTCTATCTCTCTCTCCCTTCCTCTCTCTCCCTCCCACTCTATCTGTGCAAAAAAGTGGAAAAATATCCTCGGGTGAGGATTAAAAAAAAAAAAGAAAAAAAAGAGCATATGCAGAGCACGCACAGTAGGTCCTCTGGTTGACATCAGTGCTGCTGTCCAACTATGGCTGCCATGCGCTCTAATCTGCGTGAGACCCAGGTACCTCCAGGTGACACATACGTGTCCCTGTGTTTGAGCACACAACCGAGCAGGGGACACCCTTTACATGTAGAGCTGGACACACGTTCCTTTTATATTTGGGTTTGGCAATTGCTTAAAGGGGTGCACCCAGTGCACAAATGCAGGGGTGTGCTCACAGGTGCCTGCAGGACACGAGTGTGGGCCCTGGTTTTGTCTGTGAGGTGCAGCCACGTGTCCACTTCCAGTGGTCGCCGTGCACCTTCGTGACGTGGACAGCCGTTCTCTGTGCTTTGTCTTCCCGGTAGTACAGGCTTTAGTGACGGTGCTGCGATTATTCCTCGCGCCTCAGTACTGCAGAGTGCTGCTGTTCTTGACAGTATTACAGTTTCAAATTCTAATGGAATTGTGTTGTGTTTCTTTAAGCCAAAAGTAAAATTTTCTCATAACCATAGTGCTAGAATTGTCTGTGTCTGTCCTTAAAATGGTGCATGTGTGGTGGAGTGACGGGGGTGTGTTCTCGGGAAAACAGGTGTGACCTAGATGTGGTGACATGGGAGGTGCTGGGCAGCCTGACCCGGCCACCATGGGGTGTGAGCATGGCGACCCTCAGACAGTGGGCTAGCAGGCCAGTCACTTTGTGGGATCAGTATTAGTGGGGCAGCCTGGGCCTGGTGAGGACAACAGAGTGTGGAAGAAATGGTGGCAGCCTCGTGGGAACCCTGCCCGAGCAGCTCTGGGCTCTGAGGCTGTCAGCGTCCACACAGTCAGTGCCTGGTAGAGTCGGTCACAGGCAGCAGGGAAAAGGCAGGGGGTGAGAACGTGGGCTCCCTCCCAAGGCCGCTGCCTCGTCTCTTTCATTGACGGGGCCAGCCTGCCATCCTGTGGCTGTGACACTGCAGAGTGACAAACAGTGACCCCTGCTGCTGAGTACCGTTTGCCTAACTCGTTCCCAAGTCCGGGGCCTGCGTGCTGGGAAGTGTCGGCCCCACTTCTCCCCAGCTGGGGACTGCTTGGACACTTACCTTGGGGTCTAACTTTACATAACAGCTCGCATGGTTCACTTATCGCTTTGAAAAAACGTGGGTTTTTCATTTTCTGTAAAAGTGCAGCACACAGCAGGCAGGGCAAACCCGCTCTCGGCGCGGTCCGGCCCCGCCAGTGAGGGGAAGGCGCTGGTTGCTGGGTGGCGCAGCAGAGGGTGTTGGCAGTGGGAGTGTCCGAGGGGAGCGTGGGGGTTCTGGGTGGTTTCTGCTGATGTGATTTGGGGCAGGGCACCTGTGGAAGCTGCCGTGCTTTCGGGTGATTCTGCTTTTGGCTTTTTGTTCTTTGGTTCTAGAGGCGAGACTCTGTCAGTCTGTGCTGTTACAGCAGTTGGTGGAGTGGTGGTGATCGGGCCACATTCCCGAGTTAGTCACTGTCTGGTGCTTTAGACACCACCTTGTTCCCGAGGAAGGAGGCAGGGTTGCCCGGAAGGGCGCACAGGACAGCAGGTCTGAGGAGGCAGTCTGCTCGGGGCCCAGTGGGGCCTGGGGTGTGTGTCGCAGCCTGGGCGCTGCAGGCAGGGGTCTCCCCACTGGGTGCAGCCCAAGCAGGCGCAGGTGCAGTCTGCACATGGCTGGCAGTGATGACAGAACGCAAGACCAGCACCTCGAGGTTCTCTGGGGGGCTCACAGAGGAGGCTGTGTAGATCCAGACCCTCCTCGCGGAAGAAGGGACACATTCTCAGGGCTGCCCCTCCAGTGTCCCGGCGCCTCAGTGAAGGCCAGTGGCGTCACACCAAGTGCAGTTCTAGAAAGTCATGCAAGCGGCCAGAACGCTCTTCGCTGGCCTGGCCGGCCATGGGACAGTGGTGCGGACGGCCCGTCTCTCGTCACCGGGCAGCTGCCGGCTTCTTACTGGAACCAGACCGCTAAGCTTCCCATTGTGATAACGTGTTCTCCTTTGTCTTCACAGAGACTAATAGACAAGTCACGAGTAACCTGTGTCAGATGGGTTCCCGGTTCGGAAAGCCTTTTCCTAGTAGCCCATTCGAGTGGGAACATGTACCTGTATAATGTGGAGCACACTTGTGGCACCACAGCCCCCCACTACCAGCTTCTGAAGCAGGGCGAGAGCTTCGCCGTGCACACTTGCAAGAGCAAATCCACGAGGAACCCTCTCCTCAAGTGGACGGTGGGCGAGGGGGCCCTCAACGAGTTTGCTTTCTCCCCAGATGGCAAGTTCTTGGCGTGCGTGAGCCAGGACGGGTTTCTGCGGGTGTTCAACTTTGACTCTGTGGAGCTGCACGGCACCATGAAAAGCTACTTTGGAGGCTTGCTGTGCGTGTGCTGGAGCCCAGACGGCAAGTACATCGTGACGGGGGGAGAGGATGACCTGGTGACCGTCTGGTCTTTTGTAGATGGCCGAGTGATAGCGCGAGGCCATGGACACAAGTCCTGGGTCAGCGTGGTGGCATTTGATCCCTACACCACAAGTGTGGAAGAAAGTGACCCTATGGAGTTCAGTGGCAGTGACGAGGACTTCCAGGACCTGCTCCATTTTGGCAGAGACCGAGCAAACAGTACCCAGTCCAGGCTGTCCAAACGGAACTCCACGGAGAGCCGCCCTGTCAGTGTTACGTATCGGTTCGGCTCTGTAGGCCAGGACACGCAGCTCTGCTTGTGGGACCTCACGGAAGACATCCTCTTCCCTCACCAACCCCTCTCGAGGGCACGGACACACACAAATGTCATGAACGCCACGAGCCCTCCATCCGGGAGCACTGGGAACAGCGTCACGACGCCCGGCAGCTCTGCACCCCCCCCTCTGCCACGGTCCAACAGCCTCCCACATTCCACCGTCTCCAACGCCGGCAGCAAAAGCAGTGTTGCCGACGGGGCCATTGCGTCTGGGGTCAGCAAATTCGCCACACTCTCCCTACACGACCGGAAGGACCGGCACCACGAGAAAGATCACAAGCGAAACCATAGCATGGGACACATCTCTAGCAAGAGCAGCGACAAACTGAACCTCGTCACCAAAACCAAAACAGACCCAGCCAAAACCCTGGGGACACCCCTGTGTCCTCGGATGGAAGACGTTCCCTTATTAGAGCCTCTCATCTGCAAAAAGATAGCACACGAAAGACTGACTGTGTTGATTTTTCTTGAAGACTGTGTAGTCACTGCTTGTCAGGAGGGATTTGTTTGCACATGGGGAAGGCCTGGGAAAGTGGTAAGTTTGAATCCTTAACGCTGCACCAGACTGAGAACTTGAGTAGGTAGTGATCTTTTCTCGTGGGAGGGGTGGGTGTACAATGAATGAATGACACTTATTCTTAATGTAAATCTAAATGCATCAGAGCCATACTTTTGGATACTGCATGCCATGTAATTCTGAATCATTTGATAATTCACCTTAGGACGTTTAAAAAGTATAATCAAACTAATTGCCAGCCGAGTCAGTCACCCTCCTGGGAGTATGTAGAGCCCCAAGGCTAGCGTTCCTGTCTTAGACCATTTCGATTTTAGGAAAATCATGACAGTGTGGGGAAACAATGACTTAAAAAGCTAAAATTAAAATTCTGCTTTAACTGGAGTATTTTTGCTTAACTACTCAATTAGAATATTGTACACCTGATCAGAGTGTGTGTTCAGTATGGACGGCCATTGATCGTCATTTACAGTCCAGTTTTTTATCTTAATCATAAAATGTTTAGGAATCTTTGAAATCTAACTTGAGGAACAAAGCATTCAGCAGGGTTGATTGATATTATTTTTACATTGTTCTGGCAATCCACAGAAAGAGAAGAGCCTTAATTTTTAAAACCCATTTTAGTCATTTTATGACAATTAAAATTGTTTAATAAACATCTTTTTTCAAAGAAGCAGTTTGTACCACTTTGATTGAGATTCTGTGCACTAAATCAAACCCCACGTTCCTCAAGCCCGACGGGTCCCGGGAACCGCGGGCGGAGGTCGCCCGCAGCTGGTGTCAGAAGTGCCTCTTGTCACGAGAGCCAAGACCTTTTCTGTCCAGTGCTCTTTGCTTGTGTTTTTCTCCAACAAGGAAAAGGAGGTTTTATTTTCTTTTGTTTTGGGGGGTGGGTTTTGTTTTGCTTTTGTTTCTTGAGGGTTTTTGGTCAGAAAGGCACATGACTGTAGGCCCAGGCAGCTTTCTCAGCCTTGTTCTGTGCAGACTGACAGACCCCTCAGTCCAGGTTTGGTTCTCACACCAGAGGGGAAGCCCACGTGCAGGGCGCCCCCCTTTTCTTGCTGTCAGACGGCAGTCCTTCGGGACGTTCTGGGGACGCTGGTGCTGGCCTGGCCCTCGGGCTTCCATCGCAGCACCTCCCCCTGGGCTCGGCGCCCTCTGCACGAGACCTGCTGCTCCCACGGGAGATGGCGGTATTTGTCCTGCGTCCTCACGATCCTAATCAGCTTCGGAGGAGTTGCAGTGGGTGGAATGGTTCTTTGAGCTCTGTGTTCTGTGTCAAGATGATGATTATCTTGTTTGTTAACTTATTTTGGTCATTTAGGTTTGTTTTGTTTTGCACACTTTTGTAATTAAATGTAGCGATACTGATCATGTACGCCGGTTTGAGTAGTGAATGTGATTCAGCCAGAGAAGACCTAGGCGTTCAGTTCTCTGCCTCAGAAGGCCCTGGTGGGCGGCAGCTCTGCACTCTGTGCGGCCTCCCGGGAAGGCCCGCCTGCCCCCAGGCCCGTGCCCCACCGCGCCCTCCTGCTGCCTGATGCAGTGTGTCTGTCCCCTGTGAGGATGGGGCCTTCCTGGTGCCCTCGCCAGGTGATGCACTGCCCACGGGAATGTTAATGTCCTGTCTCCCACCTTTAGACTGGCCCTTTGTCCCTAAATGTTAATGCTGTAAGGTAGCAGGACAGCGGCCTGTGGCCTGGTTCAACTTTGGCAGCTGTCAGCTGGAGAGATTAGGAACCAGCCCTCCATGTGCAATTTTACGTACCTACCTAGATTTAGAAGCTCAGTTGCAAAGGCTTCTTAGGCATTGAGTTCGCAGTTTCAACAGTCAGGACTTTGTCTTTGGCCCAAGTGCAGAGCGGCTGCCCCGTCAGTGACCCTTATGGGAGGGTTCTCTCGCCCTGCTTTCTGCATGACCCTCATTGGCCCTGGGCGCTCTCCGGTTCTCCCTGCCCTTCAGCATCCTCAGTGGCACGGGCTTCAGGGAAGGAGGGGCTGCCCTGGTGCACTGACTGGTGACTTACCTAAGAGACAGTGGGGGGGGAGGGGGCAAGAGGAGGATGTTACTATTCCCTTAAAATCGAGCTCTGAAATGTGCCCACAGGAGCCCACGGTACCCTCCTCCACCCCTCGCCCCCTCCCGGGCCTGTCAGTTTGGGATGTGGGGCTTGGTCACAGTCTTGTTCTTCTAGTTTCTGCTGGTATGCGTGTCCTGTCTGTCTGTCTGTGTGGGCCTGTGCCTGGGGCCTCTGCTGGGTGTCAGGTGCTGGGGAGGCCCAGGCTCGCCCCACCCTCCGCCCCTCTGACGCCTGCCCCTTTCTTCGACAGCCAGCAGAGTGCTGCTCCTGCAGTCAGGAGGACGGAGTGCGAGGTGCTCTCCGAGACCAGGACTAGCTGCCGCAGCTGGAGGACAAGCGCTGCACCGGGCGGGCAGCTCCTCCCTGCCTGGACCTGCCCAGTGCTGGCTCCCCGGCCTGGGGGCACAGCAGGGGCAGGAGGGCCGGCTCATCCTGACCTGGGGGGACAAGGCACTAAGACGTCTGGGGAGTGTTTTCAGAGTTTTTTCTCTCAGCTTTGAGCTTCCTTATTGAGATTTTTCAGAGTTTTCAGCTTGAACATTATCTTGAGCAGAAATGTCTTTTCTCACCTCCCGTTACAGTAAGAGCCATGGGCGAGGGGAGGCCGTTGCTGCCCGGTCAGCACAGCTGGGTCTGCAGGGAAGCAGTGAAGAGCGGGGGCAGAGGGAGGAGCCGTGGCCAGGGCCAGGCCTCGAGGCAGCTCGAACCCCATTGCAGGGCACAGGGCTGGGCGGAGAGCAGCCTGTGGAAAGCCTCGCCTTCTAAAAGCAAGTGTGTATCTTAAAAGGCAGCCGCTTTTAAAATAACCAGTCACTTCAGGTTCTAGATTTACTCAGACAAATAGTGAGTAAGAATCTTAATGCCGTCTTTGTGCTGAGTGAACCTTCTGGCATTCTCGGAGTGTTCTCCTGTGAGCCATTGGCTCGGGCGAAGGGTGAACGCCTCGGGCTGGGAGAGTGGCCGAGAGCGGCAAACAAACAAGCCGCGGCAGAGATGGTCACCCAGGGCGGTCAGGCGCCGGAGGAGCACCTGCTGTGGCCACTTCTCCCTCATCCTCTTCCAGGGCACACCTTGAACTTGTAAGAATTGTCAGTGTTCCCTGTGCACTGGAGTCGGTGGCCGTGCCTGTGGACAAGGTTCTCCCCTCTTCCCGGGACGGAGATGTGATCTTTGTTGAGGAAGCTCAGAGGGTGAGGGAGAAGCCACAGGGTCGGGAGGGCTGGGAACCCGGATGCCCGTTTGCATAGCTGACTGACCGAGGAAGGGCCGGGAGTAGAGTTTGGCTTCGGGTTTTGCAGGAAAGATGCGTGAGGGCTTGGCTGGGGAGCTCGGCGTGTAGGTGAGCCCCGGGAAGCAGTTGTCCTCTGGTTGTGATTGTCTCCTTGTGCCTGGCCTGTCCCCCGTGGGGATTTTCTTCCTCAGCCGGGAGCTTCTAGTGCCTGTGAGTAGCCTGGGGCCTGTGGGGTAACCTCGGGACCAGCGGCACACCTGTCGCCACAGGCTCCGCAGTCTGGGGAACTGAAGTCCTGGGCCGAGGAGACAAGCACTCGTATTCAGCTGTTCCCCTCGAACCCAGAGCCCAGGTCACACACGTGAACATGCCCCTCGTGCAGGGAAACGGCCCACTGGTATCGACTTGATCCGTTGCTGCATCTGTTACATAAAGTTTGGGTCACCGTTAAATCACTGTCTCTCAATTTAAAAGTGTAAAAGAAAAATTTTTGCATTTTTCATTTTTGTATACCTACGTTTATGAAAGATTGTTATGTTAGGTGACACTGTATACAATTGTATGAACATTTACTTTTAGTGAAAATCAAAAGTAAAATTTATATGTTTCCTTTTTTATGTTTTCATCTAATTTCTTAACAACTTGAATAAATTTCACAAAGAGCCTTCCTAACATGAAATGTTGGTAAATTAAGTTCTTCCCGGTTACAATAATGAATGGAGCTTTAAGATCAGTATTGTTACTTTGTAACCTTAAGGTAACCATGTTTCTGTTTCCTGCCTTGGTTTGTCGCTGTCCGGTCTCACTGTCCCAGGAGAGACTTACTGGTCCCTGACGTTCTGAAGGGCTGTGGGGCGGCCCTCTGTACTGACACTGAATAAATGTGTGAATGAATGACACATGGGTAATTTTCAGTAGTCACTTCGACATCTGAGCTTTGTAACATCTGAGCCGAAAGGAAGCACTTCCCACGCTGTAAACCTCAAGGCCTGTTCGTGTTCACGGGACAAGCGGACACGGGAATCGCCGCCTCCTGTTCCGGATGCCGCTGCTCGTGATTAGAAGCAGTAAGTGGAATGTTTGTTCTGCGCAGGGAGGCGGGGGCGTTCCCTGTGACCCTGCTCTGTGCGAGTCCCGTGCGGGAAGGACGATGGCTGACTTCAGGCAGCGTGGAGCGGGCCTGCTTCACGAGACAGGCTGACCGGGGCGCCCCACACTCTGCCCGCCCCCAGCCAGTGGCGGGGCCCTGGGGCCCTGGCCGGCTGCTGCAGGAGCGCTTTTCCTGGGAGAGCTCTTTGCTGAAGGCTTTGGAGCTGCTGAGGAGGTTGTCGGCCTGAGGCTCCCGCCCGCCCCCGGAGCTTCGTGGCAGGACAGTGAGCCGTCCTGGAGGGAGGGAGGAGGGAGTGGTTTGTCGTGTCCTGCGGGAAGCTCCCAGCCAGCTGCCTGTCCTCCAGGTGGGCCACCTCCTCTCCGCGACTCCAGGATCCTCCTGTCGGAAGCGTGGTTCCTGCCTTCAGCTCCAAGCTACCGAAACAGCCCCATTGCGCCCGCCCTCCGCCCGACCTGCTCAGACCCCCGCCAGGAGCACCTGCCCTTCCTGGGCACCGGGTCGGCTGTGGGCCCTGCGCGCTGGGTGGGCAGCTCGTTCGGAAGGACAGCGCACACACACACTCCGGGTCTTTTAAAAAGTTTGTACTGTGCGTGTAATTATGCAGATATAAGTCCATTCTTCCACGTGTGGCTGCCTGTCGAAAGGAACGTTGGTTCTGGGCCAGCGGGTCCCTTGAAAGAGGCCGACACGCAGAGGCCTCGCCACCCCCACCCGAGTCGGCCTCGAAAGCAGCCTCGGTGACTGGGTGGAGGCCGTCGGGGTTGGGGCTGGGAGTCCCTGAGAGGCGCAGGGCAGGTTGGCCCTCCTGACCGCTGAGCAGGTGCCCAGGCCCAGGCTGTGCGAAGACGTCTCCCTGGGTCTGGAACGAGCGTGATCGATTTTTCTGGGTGACTAGAGAGCAGGTCGGGGGCCTCTGGGGAAGTGTGTTGCCCTCGGCGTGACCTGGCAAGGGGCACGGTCAGCTCCCAGCAGGAGCCAGGTCCCAGGCCCACTCCGAACATGCTCAGGAGTGGCCCCAGGCGGCCACTCATGGAGGGGCACCCTCTCCTCTGAGCCCCGCAGCCTCGCCAAGCCTGGCACGTTTCCTCCAGGCACAGCCTCCCAGGCCCTGGAATGAAACAGCGTGACCCTGCCCAGTGTTCTTGCTTCCAGTCTGCAGCCGTCCGCGTGGTGTGGGTCGGATTCTTGTTAGAGCTGGGTTAGGAAATGTACCCACAGCCAGGAGCGCTCCTGGAGGGCCAGCCTGGGGACACTTCTCACCGTTTCTGTACCATCTCTGAGAGACATCACCTTACAGATCTTTGCCCCTCAGTCTTCCAAAGAGGAGCGATCGCGCTGGGGGTCTCCTGGCTCCGAGCCTAGCGCGGTCTCCAGGTTGACTGCTCTGTGGGAGGTGCTGGGAGCCAGGTGATTCCTGCGGAGCTCCGCCCTCCCGCTCCTCCTCCTACGTGGTCTCCAGAGAGGCTGCAGTCCGTCTGTCTGTCCATAGTGAGGCCTGCCTGGGTGGGGAGGGCGACTGTGAGCAAAGCCTGGGGCAGACTCGCTGAGTTCACAGGCAGCCCACACTTGCTGACCTCACCCCACAACTGTCCCCTCGAGGCTGAGGTCTCAGACATTTACACGTGAGACGGAGGTGGCCCGGGCTGGCCGGGGAGGCCAGTGGGACCCAGGATTGAGGACAAAGCCTCCTCTCGGCCGTGGTGGCCCATGGTCCTTCCTGCTGCCAGCCTCTGTGAGCTCAGGAGTGCCCACCCGGAGGTGTTCTTTTGTTGTAAATTGTTTTTTAACCAAAATGTTGTTTTTCTTATAAAATAATGTATCTTGTTTCTGTGAAAAAAGGCTTAATTTTACTGGCTTAGTATAAATTATACTCAAACCCAAACTGAGCTGGTATCTTCTCATCTGGCTTTTTTATTTTTTATCTTTCTATTATTTCTTTTTTTTTTATCCTCACCCGAGGACATTTTTGCATTTATCTTCCGACAGAGCCAGAGGGAGAGAGGGGGGAAGAGGGAGAGAGAAACATCGATGTGAGAGAGACACATCGAGGGGTTGCCACCCACACAACCCCAACCAGGGCCGGGGACGAACTGCAGCCAAGGTACGTGCCCTTCGCGGGAACCGAACCTGGGACTCTGGTCCACGGGCCGATGCTCTAACCACTGAGCCAGGGCTTATTATTTCTTTGATATCACTTAATTTTCCAATGAAATCTCTGCAGGACTGAAATGGTAACGTGATACCTGCCCTAAATATTACTAAATATTCGAGCCAAGATGGGTCCCCATTCCTGCTGTGGCCTCCTCCCAGGGGCTGGCAGGACATGACGCAGGTTCTCGGCTGGAGAAATCTCTGCTTGATCAATGTTCGTCGTTGCCAGCTGTCCAGTGTCTGGTGGACAGACCACACTAGACAGCAGTGACCACACTAGACAGCAAAGCCATCTCGTCAGGCGTCCTCCGTGGCCAGCCTTCCTGCCCCTCCTTCCGATGACTGGTTACCAGGGAGGCAGGTGGGCAGCAGACCCCTCCCGCCAAAAAGTGGGCCCACACTGTTCCCACCTGAATGTGTGCAGCGGGCTCCCTGTAGAAGTCTGGGTTCTTAGGTGGAGGCCTGAGGGTTCTCCATCTCCCCGTTCCTCACCCGCCTGATAACCTCCAAAGCACAGCTTAGAGAACTAGGGTGACCTTGACCTGGTCCTTGGCGTGGTGGTGTTTTCCCTGACACCTGCACTATCCATTATAGCGGCGCCATCTCCAAGGATGGGCAGGTGTCAGGATGAGTCCCCACACTCGGAGCGAGGCCAGGCGGCTTCCCTGCTGACCCGGACTGAGGCCTGGCTCCCCGTCTTCACGCAGTGCTCACCTGCCAAGGCCTTGCCGAGGCCTCGTTTCAGACCCTTCCCCCCAGAACGCCCGAACCACAGCCGCTCACTGGCACAGGCCAGGAAACACCTGGCTCCAGAGCCGCTGCCCAGCGCCCGGGGCGCTCCGTCTGCCCGAGGCTGTTTGTCCACTTCTCTCCGCTCTTGTAGGGGTCCTTGACCCACCGCCACGGGATTTTCTTGGCCTCTTCTCGCCCATGGCCAGCCTCCCAGGCTGCTTCCGGGTTAGTGCCTGAGGGCCTGGTTCCTGGGTGTGGGTCCCGGGGTCGTATTGTCACAGGGTCCATTCTAAAGTGACTGTTCTCCAGGGTTGACATCGAAAGGGCTAACCCTGCTACCCAGAACCCTGTGCTCTGGACAGGGGGTAACGGAGCTGTGCGCTTGTGGACCACAGAGCTGCTCGGGTGGCCTGCGGGCCCTCTCGGCCCTGGGCCTTTTGTGGGCTCAGGGCGGGTGGGGTGTCTAGCTGGCTCCCTGCTGCTGTCACGGTGATTAGTCAGGACTCAAGCCAACAACTGGCTGGCTTTTCAGGGACAGCGAGATGGGCAGCTGGTAGGGACAGGTGTCCCACTGACATCTGGACGCAGGGAGCATGTGCCCATGTCACCTCTGCACCGGAGCACCCACCCTCCCTGGGACTGGTCGTCAGAGCCACACCTCAGAATTGGGGACAGCCTGTCAGGAGGGGTCTGGGTGAGACCGTCACCAGCCACCTGTGGCCTGAGCGTGGGGAGTGGGCGGGGCTGGCCCGGATGGAGAGGTGCGACCCAGTGTACCTCGAAGCCTTCATACAAAAAAGTCAAATCTGTCATTAATCATATTTACATTGAGGATGAAAATATGGGATATTTTGGGTTAAATAAAATGTAAAAACTAATTTCACCTGTTTTTAAAATTGTTAAATGTGCTACAAGAATTGTAACTTTCACCAGTGGCTTGCAGGGCCTTGCTGGTACTGGGCCCCCGGGTGTGGGCGCCTGAGGGGGAGGGGAGCGCCCTTCTTAGACAAGACAGCGTCCTCCGTGTGACCCGCTGTGCTGACAGGAGGGCTGCGGAGGGGGTGCAGACCCCGTGTCCGTCCCCAGGCTGGGTCGCAGTCCTCCGTTTGCAGAGGACCTGAGCACTTTCCTCTGTTCGGGGTGAAGGGGCGGCCTCTTCACCTGCAGGTCTGAGGGTTTCTGGACACCCCACAGCTTGTGGCAGACTGCTCTTCATCTGAACCCCGCCGACCTTGCAGGTGTGATCTGCAGACAGCTGCTTGTGCTGAGGGCTTTCCGCAGCGGGCCAGGCCACCCTGCTCCCTGGGCCGTGGCGCTGCCCCGTCACCAAGGCGGGGTTCCCTGTCCCTGTGCACCAGCGAGACCCCGGCCGCCGCTCCCTGGCCGTGTCTAGTGAACAGAGCGCAGTGACAGTGCCTCCCTCCAGCAAGGGGCTGAGCTGAAGGTTGGGTTCAGGCTGTCACCCTTCACGTCCCCACGTGTCCCCACACACCCCGTGCAGGAAGCAGCAGCAGTGTGCTGCGCGTTCAGGCTCGTCGTGTGTGCACTGAGAGCAGCAGAGTTTTTCGGGGTGACTTTCGTTGGTTCACAGCCTCGGTACTGCGCCATGGTGACCTTAATAAATGAACATCAGACACAACCGCCTTCGTCCCGATACTGAGCACAGAGAAAAGCGAGGTTGAGCCCTTGGGCTGCCTGGGCTCACTCCGGCATTGCCAGAATTCAGCGAGTGCCCCTGCCTCTCAGGAGGAGCTCCCCCAAAGGGACGGACACCCCCTGTGACTGCTCCAACACCCATCCCCAGGCTTCACACCCCCATGGCCCAGATCCTTCTACCTACTGGGCCTGGAGCTGGAGCTAAACCTGGAGGAGCACCACCCCTCAACCAGAGACAGCGAGCACCCCAGGAAGAAAATGCTTTTTTAAAAGTGCCGCAAGCCCTGGCTGGTTTGGCTCAGCGGTCAGAGCATCGGCCCGCGGTCCAGAGAGACCCGGGTTCGGTTCCTGCTAGGGGCATGTACCTCGGTTGCAGTAGTGTGGGTGGCAACCAGTTGATGTGTCTCTCTCACATCGATGTTTCTCTCTCTTCCTCCCTTTTTCCCTCCTGCTCTATCTGAAGATAAATGCAAAAATGTCCTTGGGTGATGATAATAATAATTAAGTAAATAAATAAACAAACAAATAAAAGTGCTGCAAAACTCTGTCAATGGAGGGGGCCCTACCCGGGGGGCTGGGCATGCAGTGTTCTGGGGACCTCTCCTGGGCCCTGAGCTGCGGCCGTTGGGGAAAGCGGTGAGGGGCCCCCCTGGCAGGTGCCCCTCCCCTTTGGGCCAATGGTGTCCCAGGAACCTGGGCCCTGAGCGAGCGCATCATCCCCCAGCCCGCCCGTCCGAAGCCCTGGCCGCGCTGGAGTTCTGGGTCCAATTAGGCAGGGATGTCAGGAAGGGTCTGGACAGGAATCCAACAGGCGAACGTGGAGGGTTTGTTAGACACTGGTTCCAAACCAGCAGGAGTCAGTCCTACGGCATCCGACTGCCGGAGTGAGTGGCTGTGACTCCCCGTGGCCAGCGTTTTGCTGGGTTAATGTAAACTGCCTTGTCTGCAGGGTTTGCTGTCACCCCTGGACCAGGCCAGTGCTCCAGGTGGAACTGTAGTGTAGCGACCCTGTACCGCTCAAAAATTCTCACCCCAGACCCAGTCCTAAGGGAGGGACCACGGAGCCAGTGTCATGAGCGGCACATCAGCCACGAGCGGGGGGTGGATGTCACCGAGTCGTGAGCAGAAGTCTCACTCAGGGCAGGGTGCTCGGAAGGGCGCTCACTGCTCACCCAAAGTCGTTTCCATTTTAAATCATTTGGGGGGGGGGGGGCTGCAGTAAAAAATAAGAAATGAAATTTTCTTACTTTTTCCTCTAAAATTCAATGTAATGAAAGTCTCCTATCTATATGTTAAATATATACATATATACCTAGTGTAGAAAGTCCAGCTGTTACAACCAGTGCTTCGCCCTGCTGTGCTGGTCGGAAGGCAGCCCGGACGCACGGACGGGCCGCTTTCCCACTGCAGTGCCACGCGGGGAGACAGACCCGTGTTGCACTTTTAGTTTAATGCTGTTAAAAAACAATTACTTTAAATATGGGTATAACAGCCCTCCAAGGTATAAAGACCCCCTTTTTTAAATCTCTTAATGTTTATTTTAATACTCTTGTTTCCAGTGCAATCAACTATGTATCATACGTAAAAATACTGTAACTGCTATTGGTTACTTCACTAGTAACTGCCATCATCTAAGAGTGATCGTTCTAATTCACGAAAAATATTCATATTAAAACTATCTTGAATATAGCTTTTGTTTATCTTCTGTTAAGTTGGCTCCATTTTTCGTGAAATTTGTTGTACATGTTGGGTTTGTAGTTGCTTTGTTCTCTCTACACCCCGCGGTTCCACCGGTCTGATTCGAGACAGTTCGAGTGTGCAGCCAGTTGCTTTCTCCCTCGGCTTCAAGGCCACGAGTCCACCCTTTGTCACTGGAAGCCCACGGCCACACGGGGCTCTGCAGTGAGCGTGAGAGCTCTGTTAACTGCACGGTGACGAGAACTGGCCAGTGAAACCAGGGGCGCTTCTCCCTGGTTGGAACCAGCTCCGGCGCAGTCGGCGTGGAGGCCACGCCCCCACTGCTTCCAGACTCCGGGCTGCTGGAATCACGGCAGTGTGCAGCCACCAACGTTTAAAATGTCATACGCAGTTGGACCCTGTGACATCACTTATTTCATGAGACTCTTTAACCGTGAAGTGTCTGAGAAACATTTCCCAAAGGGATCACACTGGATCTGGGGTGCGTCTGTGTGGTTTCAGCTAGAACGGAGGCAGGCACACCTGTGACGGTCACCATTGATGTGACTGCAGCGACAGGACGGTGGCACTGTGCTCATCAGCCCAGGTCTCGACCATCCTCGAGAGGTCACAGTGGAGTCCCACATGGGCCGCCGGCTGGAAGGGTGCCCTCGGGGAGCCCCAGCCCCTGGCAGAGACTCCAGTCCTGGGCACTGGGCAGGGCGTGAGCCTTCCAGAAAGGCGACTGCAAAAGGCTAAGACACGCTACTGTCTTAAGTGAATGAATCCGAATGTGCGTCCGACGCCTTTACAGCGACCTCCGTGCTGAAATGAAGTGTTAGCGCGTTCAGGCAGCTCGCTGCTCGGTGCTTCCTAGTCCCAGGCTGGTCTCCAGGTGCCGTCGGCGACACAGCAAACCCACCCACGTGGCTCCAGAAGGCCGACTGGGAAGCCACGTGTGTCTCTGAAGACCAGGAAATCAAGACCGGAGTTCTCCATCCTGGGATCCTGCCGGGGCAGCCTCCTGTCTACGTGTGGGAGGTGACAGGTGAGACTCGGCTCGGCTCCAGGACAATCCCGTGTTCAAATCCAAGCTCAGTGTGGTGAAGCCCCCCTGATCCCCCCCGGCTTTCACCGTGCTGTGATTTACGTGGCTCGAGGTGGCCAGTCCAGCTCTGCCTGCTGCCTGTCACCCTCAGTCCGGCTCTGGCTGGAGTGCAGTTTGCTGCCGGCCGCACGTCTTGGTTTGCTGCAGATGCAGCTGGGTAGGAACACATCTTTATCTTTAGGGCTTTGTTCCTAAGATTGGTCCCTGGCCAACTGGTCCGAGATGGTTTCCAAAATCAAATCGCATTGTCACTGTCCCTCCCGCCACCACCACGGCAGACACGCAGTGTTCTGCAGCCAGGCCAGCCTCCAGCCTCACTCAGGCACTGTGGACAGAGGTGAAGTCTCTCAGCAAACCCGGTGTATTTCGTTTGCATCTCTGTCCTGCCTTGAGCTGTCTTCCACGTTAGGAGTCGGCGAGTGTGCGCCCGTGTGTAGGGACGGGTCTAAGGGCAGCAGAGGGGCGGGCAGCCCAGGGGGCGGAGTCCAGCTCAGCCCTGCTCCCCTGCAGCCAGCCTGCGGACTGCGGTGTGGCCTGGCCAGAGAACCCACGCCAGGTGTGCCCTTCCCGTCTGGGCGGCAGAGCCCGGGTCACTGGGCAGCATGGTCTGCCTTTGCTACTCCGAGCCGGTCACAGCACCAACACGCTGAAGTCCGAGAAGGTCCTGGACTGAGACGTCCGCTCACTGCCGCTGCTCTAAGCCGGCACAGCAGCCCGGCCCCACCTGGGAAGCAGCTGGGCTCTGTCCTTGGGCCCCAGGCGTCCTCTTTGGCTGAGCTCGGGAGGCCTCAGCACTCGGCAGGCGCTCAGGAAGCGTGGAGATGAGCCAGTCTGGCCGGGTGGCGGTGAGGATGAGGCGTCGGCCGCTCCCCTCTGGAGTTCTGTGGGGGCGGTGCCAGCGCTTTGGGAGCCACTGACTAGCGCTGCCCAGAAGGCCTCACCCAGCCTCGCCGCCTTCTTCCCAGTCTCCCAGTTGGGAGGGCAGACCCTGCCGGTGCTCAGGCGGTGGGCGGGGAGGCCTCCACTGGGGCCGCAGCCAGGCAGGGAGCCAGAGCCCTTCCCGCCAGAGCAGGTGGGTGAGCTCCCGCCGCAGAAGCCGCTCTCCAGGGTGCGTGGCCTCGCCCTTGTGCACTGCTGCTCACGCCCTGCCGTGGACCAGGGTCACACTGCCTCTCGTGGAGGCAGGCTGGGTGGACGTGGCCCCTGTGGGCCTGGGGAGCTGGGCTGTGGCATCCGGGGTGCTTCGGAGCAGGTTTATTTCAGAGACCAACATGACAGCTCATGTCCTTCTCAGGCCAGGCTTGCCCCGGAGCCCCCAGCCCGTCCCCACTGTGGGGGCGACAGCTGTCGCCAAGTAAGGGCTTGGGTTTCCTGAGAGCCAGCACCCACAGAGCTTTCAGGAAGGTGTGCAGGAAACTTCAATGACTTCTTCTTCAAATGTACACTTAGCGGGGAGAATGATGCTCCTAAATGCACCAATACCTGTTTGTCTGTACATGTGCCCAGACTGAGAGCCCTCTGGGGCTGTCGGGCGGCCCCACCCCACCGGACTCAGGGGGTGTCCACCCGCAGGTCCCTCTTCAGGCCCAAACACCTGCTCACACCTCCTGGCGTGTCTCCCTGGCCCTTCCCACGCCGGGCCCAGCACCTCCTGTTTCCTGCCTTCTGCCTGTCTGTGAATGTCTCAGCCCCCCAGGACCCGGAACCCCAGGGCCCTCTGCAGACAGAACAGCACCCTTCCTGCCCAGTGCTGTCCCAGAGGCCCCACCGTACTTTCCAGTGGGTCTAAAGGAAGCTCTGTCCAGCCGTTCCGCAAGTGCACCGAGCTCTGAATGTCACCGTTGTCTTGAACCTGCCCTTCCGGGGCATCTCTTCCCCCACGTGGCCCCACCTACGTCCGTGGTCACGGCCCTGCGTCTGCCCCGAGCCCGTAAAATGCTGGTTCCAGCCTGCCCCTCCTTCCACAGTCCAGCTCCCCTCACTCTGGTTCTGCTTCACCACCTGTTAGGTGGGCCGGAGGTGGTGGCCAGGGGAGAGCCCATGGAGGGGTGTCCCAGATCCATGAGTTGGAGGAGGGACACTCAGTGATTAGGTTACAGCAGCCAAAGGGGACCCCGTGGGGTCTCTGTTCTGCCCAGCAGCCGGGCCCACACCTTCCCTGACTCTGCAGTGCCCACCTCTACCGGGGCAGGTTGCTCCTGTGCCCAGCTGCCCCGGCACCGCTGGGCCTCGCGAGCTGGCAGGACGCGGGCACCAGAAAGTCAGTGTGCCCGTGTGGCTCCCTGCATGGCACCAAGGGCACCGGCGCAGGCCTGCGCTTGCTCCTCACGGCTCCCCCGGGAAACAAAGGCAAGCTGCCCTCAGGTCTCAGCAAGACCGGCCCCTGACCTGTTCGTGAAGGCTGAAGTAAAGGAACGGAAGAGCGACACGCTGGCACGAACGGCATCGAGGAAAGCTGTGGTGATGGCCATTCTTTAATGACAGTCCGCATGTCCGCAGCAGCCATGTGCCGCAGCGCTGTTGGCGAGGTGCTAGCCCACGCTGAGCCCGTGGGGAACCCAAGCCTACATAACACGTAACAAATTCTAACTTCTGTTTGGATTCATATAAAAAATTACAAAATCTGTCCTGCCCCAAATTCTTCGGTTACGAACCCAGATTCTTCGGTTACGAAAGTAAAATGGAACCCTCGCGCGAGGTGGTTGTACAAATGTATTAGAGTGGGGCGTACAGTTCAGCCCTTTCGGGATGCGAGGACCCGGCTGGCACCTGCGGGCCAGCGCCCTGCCGCGGGGCTGCGCTCCCCTGGACGGCGGCCGGGCGCCCCCTGCTGTCTGAGAGCCTGCAGACGCGAGGTGAGCGCCGCTGCTCAGTGTGCCCCGCCTTTCCTGTCTAGCGTCGGCAGGCGGCACTGTTTCAGGTTCGGCTTGATGTCCTTCTGCGCCTCTGTCTGGGGAAGAAAACCACAGCTGTCAGGGGAGGCCCGGATGGCGGCAGGAGCGGGCTGGGGAGCTAGCGAGCGCTACCTTCTGGTTGGTGCCCCCACACTTCAGAGGTCTCAGCACCGGGACCTTCCCGCTCCCTCCGGGCCTGAGCACGGACGGCAGGTCGGGGCTGGAGCACGAGAGCTTGGCCACTCCCGGCAGCTTCAGCTGGGGCAGTTCCATCAGGTAGGCCGGGCCCTGTCTCCTGGGACGGTCCTCCTGCGTCGGCAGCTGCTTCTTGAGACAGAACACAGGTCAGCTGAGCCACCGTGGGTTTCCGCCACGCGCCACTCCTGCCTACTCAACTTCTTGACCATGAGCTGTGACCAGACAACAGGTGTCCCGGCCACCCCAAAGTGAGGTGGCCACTCCCTGGGGCCCCACAGCGGGAGGCAACGGCTTGTGCGTGTGGGGTCCTGGCTGCCGGGGGCGGGGCCCTGCCTCCAGCCTGACCCCAGGGCGGCCCAGTCTGCTGCCACCTGCCGCTGTGCGGCTGTGAACTAGCACGGCCGTCCCCTTTCCACAGCTGAAGTGTCTTCGTGGTACGTGAACATGCTGTGACATTCAAATGTCCAAGTCCACCGTTCTATGGGGACACGGCCCGCCATTCGTTCACGTGTTGTCCACAGGGCAGCTGTGACAGGGACCTCATGGCTGCAAAGCCTAAAATGCTCACTCGGTAGCCTTACGGGGCCAGGCTCTGATGGCAGGCGAGACCCCGGTGGGGACCTGCGGGGTGACACATCAGACAGATGTCCAGGCAGCTGGGAGGCTGCTGAGCAGGGGCAACAGTCAGGGCAGATGCGGGGGCCCAGGCCAGGGGAGCAGAGTCTGCGGTTTGGGGCCTGAGCTGCGGAAGGGGACAAGAACACGTCTGGGGACAGGCCGGGAGGTGAGGCCGGGGCTTGCAGCAGTGGATGGAGCCCGGGGTCCCGGCCTGGAGGGGTGAAACCGGGCGGGCGAGCCCACAGAGCGCGAACAGAGGTGGAGCCTGCAGGCGAGGCTGTGGCTTCTGAGCCTGTGTGTGCGGCTCTGTGGGAGGCCGCGCTCACCGGGCTCGGGCAGTGGGGGCGCGCCGGGTCACCTGCCAGTGTCCAGCTTCTCTGCGCCCCCGGGAGGACCGGTCTGAGGGCATGAGGATGACGTCTGTGCTAGAAGAACCCAGCTCCCGTCCTGGACTTAGCTCCGGGGCAGGAAGCAGGACCCTGTGGAGCCCCTCAGGCTGGACACAGCCACCCGAGGGGGTGCAGTCCTGCTCACAGGCCCAGCTCCAGCTCCCCGCCCCCTCAAATACCTGCTTGCTGCCCTCCTTGGAGATCTGCCACTTGTTCCTGAGTAGTTCCGGTGCCACGGGGCGCTCCAGGGAGACGGCTTTTCTGTGGCTGCCCAGAGCCTGTTTCTCCGCTGCCCTGCAGGGAGGAAGCGAGCAGACGCCCCTGAGGACCCACCACGCAGCCCCGTGTCTGTCTTCGGAGGTGTCTGCTGAGTCCTAGTCACTGCCTCTACCATCTGAGGACCTTTCTGTCTCAGCCACAGGCCTGAACTCCTGCCCTGGGCCTTGAGTTAGGGTCAGAGGTCATCTCTACCGTCACACACAGGAGTGGACAGAGGTGTGGAGTCGCACACCTCAGAGCATGGCTTCCAGGGCCAGGCACACCCAACGCGCCCCAACCTTCCAGCGGTCGCCGTCTCCAGTGGGGCGAGCAGGCTCCCCACTTAACAACGCAGCCCCCCTCCGCCTGCCACGGCCGCCGACAGCCTCCTTTGGGGAGGACGGGCAAGGAAAGGGCACTTCAGGACGAGGGAACCGCTCATGGACGCCGCCCCCGCCATGTGCCCCCGGAGTCATCCAGAGCACCCACCTCTGTTCTTGGAAATAGGGGTGCTGCAGGGCCTGGTGGGCAGTGACTCTCTCGTCGGGATCATAGACCACCAGTGCATGCAGGAGGGAGAGGCACAGCGGGGACAGATTGGCTGTCGGCAGAGGTATTCCTGATCCCTTTTTAAAAGGAAAATCAAAACTCATAGCTCTCGACCTGTATTAAAAGCCCAATGATAATAAACGATCATGCCATTACTTAGAGCACGTGGCCCATCCATCGTCACGACTACAGGGACCTGCACTAAGGGTGACCATCTGTGACCTACAGGGGCCTGCGCACAGGGCCACACCCCAGAATGTGCCCACAGAGGGCCCGCTGGGAAGCTGAGGCCTGCAGGGACAGCCAGGCCAGTGCAGGCTCGTCATGTGCGCAGGCGGTCGCCTGGTGCGGGGGGGGGACCTGTGCGGGCACGCGGGCGGTCTGGGCAGCTCTGGGCCCCCCTCAGCTTTGCTGTGAACCTAAAACTGCTCTAAAAAGGCTTATGTTTTAAAAAGAGTGGTGGTGAGATGTTATGCTGCAGACATGGAAGAAACATGCTCTTCCTCAAGGAGACTGAAACCCCGTTTTCAGCTGAGAAGAGTGGAATAAGGTTTAAAAAAAGAAAGACTCCCAAACAGTTGCCACCTCCTTGCCTTCCTGGGCCCTGGAGCTGCTGGGTGCCGCCCACCCTTCCGCCCGCGGCCTCCTGGAAGCCCCACTCCCGGGCTCAACATCCTGACAAGTCCCGGTGGGATGGCGGTGGGCCGGCCCTCCTGCGCGGAGCGGTCCCGGGGAGCCTCGTACCCACAGGCCTCTCTGCTGTGTAAATACTCAGGTCCCAGCAGGGCGGAAGGAACTCCTCTGTGATGTTGAGGGACAGCACCCCTCCGGGATCCCTGGGGGCCCGGGGACGCGCAGCCCCCTCCCGCCCTCGGTCCCTGCTGCAGCCCTGGCGGAGGGGCCAGTCCCCCAGGCCGCGGAGCCCGGCACTCACTGTCTGAACTTGGTGAGGGTCTTGGCAGGGGGCGTGCCCATGATGTCGTGGATCTTCGAGATCTGGTCCAGCTCGTTGGCTCCTGGGAAGAGTGGCTGCAGACTGGAAGGGGAGGCTGGGGTCAGGCCGGTCCCCTCCCCCGACCGCCCTTCCCACCCCGTCCGGTGCCACCCTTCCATCGGTTCAGAGCATTTCGGCACAGGACAAAGGGCGGTCTGCTGGCACTTTTAGCTTCAGTGAAATTGCGACTCACTTTCCAAAGAGAACAGTTAGTTATCGATACGAATGACCTAGAATGAAAGGTGTGCACATGTCTGGATGTATGAAGCAGTCAGAGGAGCAGGTGGCAGCAGACCTGGGTCCCCGCCTATGCTGGGCTCTCTGGTTCAGATCTGCGTCACCCAGACATTGAATTCACCCCACCCCCATCCTTAAGGGCCCACTGTGAGTGGGAGGGTGCCCCCCACCCCTGCATGGGTTGCTTGACCTGACACCCCACTTCCTTCCTCCCTTCCCAAGCCCCAGCCCATCCAGCCCATCCTGTGAAGCCCGAAGTGAGGGGGTGGGGCCGGGATGGTGGTGAGGACAGGGACGGTGCCAGGTGGCCAGAGAAGCCCTCTCGATACATCTGCATCTCCCCAGGCAGGGGGCCCCACTCGCCCCATGGTGGGCCCCACAGTGGCAGTAAGCTGCTCCTCGGCCCCTAACCTGGTGACCAGTCACCAGAGGCCCAGGGCCGGGGCGGGGCGAGAGGAAAGAGGCGAGTGACAGTGTCCTGTCCTCCGTCACAGCAGACATGTCAGGTGGGAAGCGGCCTGGCACCAGGGTGGCTGAGACCCGTGCTGCGAGGGCGGGCCCGGCGGAGGCGGCCGCGGCGGCACAGCACACTCAGCACGGACGCGGGTTCGAGGACGGAGGCCGCGGCCGCTCTACCTGGCGATCTCGTAGAAGACGCAGCCGGCGCTCCACAGGTCCATCTTGCAGCTGTAGAAGCCGTCGGTGAGGAGGCACTCAGGGGCCCGGTACCAGCGGGTGGAGATGTACTCCGTGTACGGCTGCTTGGAGTAGACGCTCCGGCAGGACCCGAAGTCCCCTAACTTCAGGACGTCCTGCTGCAGGGGCAGAAAAACACAGACAAGTGACATCTCGCTGAGAGCTGCTGAAACATAAATATCTCAACTATTTCTGCACGAATGGGAAAACTAGCATCTAAACCGGCTTGTAAAATACCCGTTACCGGCTTTACATTTCTAAGCCCCTGGAGGTGCCCCTGTTCAGGGAAACATGTTTCCAGTTCTGGCTGTTTTACAAGGATTTCCAAATGTCTACAGACTTTGGAAAAAGCTAAGTCACAGTGTGAGCCTGCGATGAGTTACACACCACAGTCCGACACCCCATTGCCCCTCGGGGGGCTCACACCCATGGGCCCTTTGGGCAAGTCAGACAGACCGGGGAGACGGGCTGCAGGATATTTCCTCCATAATCTTTACCCTTCACGTTCAGGTAATAAAATACAGGCTGCCAGCGACTTCCCAGCTTCTGGCACGTACGGCTGCAGCGACCATTAAACACAGCCTATATCCGAGCCCGCTGATCAAGAAAGCCCAGCCTGCAGCACCGGTCAGGAAGAATACATGCACCCCCGTGTTCATAGCAGCGCTATTTACGATCGCTAAGATCTGCAAACAGCCCAAGTGTCCATCAGTAGATGAGTGGATAGAAAAGCTGTGGTACATATACACAATGGAGTACTATGCAGCTGTAAGAAAGAAAGATCTCTTATCCTTTGAGACGACATGGAGGGACCTGGAGAGTATTATGCTAAGTGAAATAAGCCAATCAGAGAAAGACAAAAATCACATGATCTCACTTATGTGTGGAACATAATAAACAAAATAAGCTGGCGATCAAAATAGATGCAGAGACATGGGAGTAGGGAACAGACTGACAAACTTCACAGGGAAGGGAGTGGGGTTGGGGGTGGGAAGAGACAAACCAAAGAACTGATATGCATATTGCACAGCCCATGGACACAGACAATAGTGTGGGGAAGGTGGGGGGGGTCGCTGGGAGAACAAAGGGGGACACCTGTAATGCACAATAAAGATTGAAAAGGAAAAAGCCCGCGCTGCTGGCCTCTGCCTCGACCCCACTCCCCAGGACATCACGTCAGGCTCTCCACAGACAGCCGGGCGTCGAGGGCAAGAGCGCCGTCTGCAGGGCGAAGCAAGCACCGGCAGGGGCTGGGGCGGCACAGGCCTCAGCACTGAAAGAACGGTGATGCATCTGTGAAGGGCTCTAGTGGGAAAAGCAGACGACCTGCAAGTTCGAAAGGGAAATGTCACCAGCGAGATGAAAACTCTGGGAATCACAAGGAAATACTAAAAATTTAAAACAGAAGTAACAGAAATAAAAAATGACTTTGTTGGGCCCATCAACAGACCAAACACGGCCAAGGAAAGAGCCAGGGAGCTGGGAGCTGGGCCGACAGAAACACCTCAAACTGAAATGCAGAGAAAAACAAGGGCAAACACAGAACCCCCGAGAACTACGGGACAATTTCGAAAGTGCTGTGAGATGTCAGTCAGACCAAAAAGGAGAACATACTATCTAATTGCATTTATAGAACATTCTGGAAAGTGCAAACTGACTCTATAACAACAGAAAGCTGTCCCTCCGTGCAGGGACGAGGGGCACGTGTTCGGGGTGATGGGCTTGCTCGGTGAGTGGACTGTGAGGTGGTTTCACGGGTGAGCACAGCCCACACGTGGCCGAGTGCACCTTCCACCTGTAGAGGCTGAGGGGACCCAGCCCCGCTCGAGTCCCGACTCTTCCTCTTTCACGTGTGGAGGGTGTGGGATGACCGTCTGAATGGAGTTTGTTTTTGTACATAGTCCGAGGAGGGGCTTAAAGCTATTTTCTTCCAGATGTATGACTATATTGATGACATTGATTAAATAAACCATTTTTCCAAACTGGGAAGGAAAAAATATATATATAGCAAACCTGGTACCCAGTTATCTGGCACTGACACAGTCTACTTTTATTCGGGTACCGTTTTTCCATAGAAAAGCCCTTACCTTTATTAATATGTTTTCTGGTTTTACATCTCTGTGAAATATTCCATTTCTGCACGCAAAATAAAAGGAAGGGTAGTGTCAATCGTACCTTATTCATTCAGGTGGGTCTACAGTGCATGTTTAGTGAGGTCGGCACGTGCCCAGCGCACCCCCTCCGAGCGTACCTGTGCATGTGATCGAGGGACCTACACAGCTGGTGCATGTAGTGCATGACTCTTTTCTCCGATAACGGATGTCTTCTCCCTGTGCAATCGAGGAAACAGCCGAATACAGTTACCGATGGTGCTTGTGCCCTTTTTAGAAATCAAACACAGATCCGTTCTTATTTACTAATGTGTGAGCACCTGACTCCCGCTGGGAGGAAATCTGGAGCCGTTATAAGAAGCCTGGAGTGCGCCTACCAGAGACCACTCAGACGTCCGCCTGGCCCTTCGCCAGGACCCACGTGCCTCCTCCTGATGGCTGTATCGGGTGAGAGCCACAAGACCGGCGTGGTCTGACAGCCTGGCCCGGGCCTGGGGCCTCCCTCCAGGACGTCCTCCTTCAAACTGCTGACGACGGGACACCAGGGGTCACTTGCAAACCCAGGGTTTTCCCAGTCCCCTGTCTGGATGGAGGGCTCCATTCAAAGGGGGATAGATCAGTCTAACAGAAGTGCGTGGTTTAATCCAAAAGGCCAATGGCTGCTTTCTTTCCGGCCCATGGCTCTGACCAAAGGCAGCACCCTCCCGCACCTCGGGCTGGCCAGGGCCCTGAGCAGACCTGAGTCCCTGCCGTTGCCCCGCGTGTCCCTGCTCCCCACACCTTCCTTCCCGCAGGTCTGTGCGGTGCTCTGACCTGCTGTACTCTGGCAGCATCCTTATCTTGTTCCTGAAGATCTCAGTCCACTTGATTTTAATTTCAAAGGTGTGAGTTTAAGCTATTGAGCTTTAAATCTGTGAGATAACCATTCTCACCTGCCAATTCGGAGAACATCACCCCTCCGCGAGCACAAATCCCATTGACCTTTTGGGCCCCGCACTTCCCGCTGCCTTCAGTCCCCAGAGGAGGCGCCCTGCTCAGGGCCCCGCCCTTCCTTTCCTCATGGCCCCCACCCGTTCACAGCCCTGGGTAGGGACGGGCGCTGCCCCAGGAGAACCCGTGCCTGAGGAGCGAAGCTGCAGACGGAGCCAGGCGTCCTTGTCTGTCTGAGCCATCCTGACCAAGTTCCTTCTTCCCAGTTCACGCCTACCTAACATTCTCATTAAGACTCTAAAGAATGTCACATATAACACTAGTCATGTGACAAACATAAACTGTGGCCTTTGCTGTCAGTCCCCACTGAGAAAAGGTGTCACCTGTGCTGTGACAGAATTATCACACACCGCTTCCCACCAGAGACCCGTCCGCAGGCCTGCGCCTGGCATCGCTGGCCGGGCTTGCCGGCGCACGTGGGCGTCCACCCTGGCACAGCCAGATGGCCCCGAGGCTGTGCCCCACAGCACCACGCGTGCACATGCCTGCTGTCTGCGTTCGCCAAGGAGGACCCTGCATTCTGGCGCCCAGTTCCGAGGTTAGAGATCTCCAGGTAAGACTCGCAGAGCCTGAGCCATGATGGCACCCCCTCTCATCGACCACGGCCACACCCAGAGACTGGGTCCTCCCACTCTGCTCTCCGAAGCTGGCTCGTCTTAGGCAAGTGCTGTAACGTCTTGAAATTCTGTCTCCTCAGCTCCGCTCCACTGTGGACGGTCAAGTACCCACAGCAGTCCGTGCTTCCTGACGGCTGTCAGGCCCTCTACCCTCTCCACACGCTGTCCCATCGCGGCCTCACAGCCCGGAGCCAGAACTCCGCCGCACAGCTGCCTGCACCTGCGTCAGGAGGGACACAGGCGCGTGCTCGACCCCCTGCCGTCCTACCTCGCGGGTCTGTGCTGCCTCAACAGCGCCAAGCCAGACGGCTCCCCCCAGAGCACCAGCACCGCAAATGCCAGGATGCTGTCACTGGCCTGGAAGAGATCTCCAGGGACAGAAAGGTGCCTCACTCACACCCTGAACAAGAGGTGACTGTGAGGAAAGCAGTCATCGGCCACTGCATCGCCGTCTCAGAAGTGCGGAACCTGGAACAGACCTAGTCCCTCGACTGCCGTTTACATACGACTCGGTGACGAGCAGCTGGGTCAGAGCTGCCTCGGCAAGGTTTTCTTCCCTTCTTATTGGCATATTAAAAACAGTGCCTCGTCCGATCAGTGGGTCAGGTCTGATGAGAGAGAAACATACGACTGAACTAGTCTGACACAGGTCAGGCGGACAGCCAGCGTGCTGCGTGGTGATCCGCACACGGCTGGGCTGCCCATGGAAATGCCTCTGTGCTGCCCTCATGTGGTACCAGGCTGGTCTTCCCTCCGTGGCTCATTCCCCAGCATCACGGATTTATTCAGGATGCCGGTCCCACCCGCAGCCTCTAAAAGATACACCCAAAGCCACCGGGCCAGCCCCCTGGACTTGCAACAGCCCATGCTCCAGAAGCTGGCTGGTGCCTGGAATTTCTGAGCCAGGCCCATCGTGACCAGTGGAGGTCTCAGGGTCTGGGGGGCCACGTCTGCCAGTGTGGCCTCGACAACCAGAGCTTCCTGGCCCCCCTGCCTGGGCCTGGCTGAGCTTCCTGCAGGAGACCTGCGGTTTGACAGGAAACCCCTTCCTGTGTGTGACCAGCTGAATGGCATGACTTCTTGCAGTGAAAACTGTCTAACTAGGACCCTCAATGTCCACACCTCATCCAGGTGGATGACGGACAGCTGTGCACATGGGACAGCAGTGACAGAGCTGCCAGGACCCACGACCAGAGCTGACGCTGCAGCGCGGAGTCAGACAAACGGACGCTGCAGGTCTGCCGGACAGAGTGCGCGACATAAAGCAGCAGGCTGAGGCGCACCACGAGGGGAAGGCGTGGGGGGGGCACGATGAACCGACAGTTACACAGGGAGCAGGGCCTGCAGTGTAGTCCAAGTGCAGCCCCGTGAGGTCAGGGCAGACGCGTACCGCCCTCACTCCCACTGCCTCTCGTCCGCAGTCGGCAGGAGCCCAGGGCCGTGAGCACAATGCACCCGAACGAGCAGACCAGGTTTACTGATGGTGCAACCACGTCTCCAGTCACCCCATCACTCACTCACTCTGATGGGGAGTGCCCCGAAAATTCCTCCAAAGTGCATAGGGAGCAAAGTGCCATCTCTACACCTGCCTCCATTGGCACACCCTGCAGACCCACCCACCTGCCTCCATTGGCACACCCTGCAGACCCACCCACCTGCCTCCATTGACACACCCTGCAGACCCACCCACCCGCCTTCATTGGCACACCCTGCAGACCCACCCACCCGCCTCCATTGGCACACCCTGCAGACCCACCCACCCGCCTCCATTGGCACACCCTACAGACCTGCCCACCATCTAGCATGCCAGGCTAGAAAGCCAAAGGATAGTCCTCAGCTCGGGGTTCCAGATGTGGTTTGGGTTCTGCTATGTGGGTCCACTCGTAAAAGATCTTCAGGCCCGAGAGATGGGCCGAGATGAGGGGAAGGCATGCACCAGAGGGCACCGCCACAGCGGAGACAGCTCCCAACCCTGGCAGGGGTGGCTGCAGCTTCCCCCCAGCCCCATCCCATGGAATCATCATTTGGAAGCTGCTTCCCGGAGGCTAAACCTGGAGTGTGGTCTCTGGCCCTCCCCACAACTCTGTCAGCTCCCGGTCCACAGAATGGAACCCTCCTGGTTAAGTACCTGGAGTAGACGCTGTTGCTGTGGTCTGCAGTTAAAAGGGCGACCCCCACAAAGGCCCCTTTCTTCTTTGAGCCCGGACAGGGCTGCTGACACTGCCCGCAAACAGGTGGGGCCCGGGGCCTCCCAGGCTGGGGCGCCGGAAGTCAGCACTGCCTGTGGGAGCTGGCAGCGGCTCAGCACCGCGCGCCGGCCCAGCAGCGTCCTGGTCCTCGTAATTAATCTCATTGCATTTTTCAAATGTTTTGGTCCACACCAGAGAGTAAAAAACAAACCTGGTCTTCTACCCTAGTTTTAGAAATTGATTTAAACACCAATCAAGTCCTGGCTGGTTTGGCTCAGCGGTTAGGGCGTCGGCCTGTGGACTGGAGAGACCCGGGTTCGGTTCCCGCTAAGGGCACGTACCTCGGTTGCAGTCTGTCCCTGGCCCTGGTTGGGGTTGTGTGGGTGGCAACCACTCAGTGTGTCTCTCTCACATCAATGTTTCTCTCTCTCTCTTCCCCTCTCTCTCCCTCCAGCTCTATCTGCAGATAAATGCAAAAAAATGTCCTCTGGTGAGGATAAAAAAAATAAAGTTTAAACACCAATCAAAAGATACTTTTCCCCTGCTTTAAACCCCTCTCATAGCTCCCTACTGACCCCGAGTGACCTGAATCCTTACCCAGCCACCACCGCCTACCTCATTTCCTACAGCCCACCCCCTCCCCCGCTGTGGCCACCGTGGCCTCTCACCTCACAGTGGCCTTGGGCTGTGGCACCAGCTGTCCCTCTCACACCGCGGAGTCCTGTCTGGGTCTCTCCTCACCCGAGCGTGAGCTCCATGGGAGGGAGCTGTGTCTGTTCTTAGCCACCCCACACTGGGTCCCCCCTGGAGAGCAGCCCATAGCATGTCAGCGAATGAGACAGCCTCTCCTGATTTGCCTAACCTACCTCTTTCCAGGGGAGCCTGGACTCCTCTGGCCACAACCACCTCTGCCTCATCGGATATCTATGGAGGGAGAGAAAATGACCCCAAGCAACTCACTTTTCCTCATGGTTTTACTTTCATAGTTTATCTCGACAATGGACTATAATCTCTGATTCAAAAAGTGCATCATGCCCAGCTGGTGTGGCTCAGCGGTTGAGTGCTGACCCATGCACCAAGAGGTCACCGGTTTGATTCTCGATCAGGACACATGCCCAGGCTGTGGGCCTGGTCCCCAGTGGGGGACATGCAGGAGGGGGCTACTCAATGTTCTCTCTCATCGATGTTTCTATCTCTCTCTCTCTCCCCCTTCCTCTCTCTGAAAATCAATAAAGAAAAAAAATTAAATTTAATTTAAAAATGCATTTTATCTGCTGCTTGTCTGCCCCTGCTGGCCCTTGGCAACTGCCCTGTGTCCCAGCAGACAGCTCACTTAGGCTGCAGGAACATTCTCACAGGTCATCAACTGCTTCTTCAGCATTAACAGTGCTATGCAACATCCTGATTGTCCAAGAGACAAGTAGTGTAAATGAAATGAATTCTCATCCTAGTAGGAAAAGCTTTAGGGACTGATTTGCTTTTCAGTGAGTGAGTATCAGAGCAAGAGCAAATAATGAGTGAGTGTGTATTCAGCTGAGACACTGAGCCAGGGCCAGGAACAGAGGGAGGCCCAGGGCAATACAGCGTAATGGTTAAGGTTCCCAAGACACACTTGACTTTACATTCTAGCTCTGCTATTTATTAGCAACTTAACTTTGGCTCATTACTTAATCCTTCAAGCCTCAACTTCCTCATCTGTAAAATGGGCATGGTGATAACCGTGCCAACCACAGAGGGCTGTCAAGAGGCAGTGTGTGGGGTGGCTAAGAACACACACTCAGGAACCAGCCTAAGTTCAGATCCCAGTTCTACCACTTCCTAGGGACAGAACCTGGGACAGTGACCTCTCTCTGTGCCTCAGTTTCCTCGTCTCTAAAACGGGGATCATGACAACATGTGGCCGACAGGGCCGCAGTGAGAGCAAGTGAGCTCATCCCTACAAGGCGCTAAGAGCAGTGCCCGGCTCGTGCCGCACCCACCAGCCAGCAGCTGTCCCCACTGGCACCTCTCCTCAGCTCCGAGGCGGGCCTTTTGTTCCGCTGAACATCTCCGACGTCAGGATGCAGATCCCAACATCAGCCCGGCCCTGCGGGCTGCTGCCCCGTGTTCTCGCATCTCTGACGCTGGGTCGCCCTGGCCGCGGGCCGTGTGTGTGGGAGGGTGTCAGCGCCCCCGCCTGTGCTGGCGCCGCCTGTTTCCTAGGCTCCTCGCAGACAGACACCGAGAGATGTCTGTCTCCAATTTCACAGTTCCCCTACCACTGCAATCAGATACTTCTTTCTAAACAGAGCTTTCTCAAAGGTCTAAACACACAGAAATTTGCCGGAGATTATCCCCTCGCCTTGAGTTTTGCAATAACACACTCCGGGAAGCAGCGATCAGAATCCCAATATAAGACACGTCTCGCACAGAGAGAATTGTTACCAACCCAAGGAAGTGATTATGTAGAAAGTAAGATCTTGCCCTGGCCAGTTTGGCTCAGCAGTTAGACGTCGGTCCGAGGACCAATGAGTCTCGGGTTCGATTCCGGTCAAGGGCATGTACCTCGGTTGCAATTTGTCCCCAGCCATAGTTGGTCGGGTCATGCGGGAGGCAACCAGTTGATGTGGCTCTATCACATCCATGTTTCTCTCTGTCTCTCTCTCTCTCCCTCCCTCTCACTCTATCTGACAGTAAGTAGAAAAGTGTCCTCAGGCGAGGAATGAAAAAAGAAAGCAAACTCTTGGCTCACTGGTGCAAAGATGGCTGCAAAGGCCTGGCGGCGCGAGCGCGGCTTCTCTCGGCTGCACTGCCCCCAGCGCCCTCTGCTGGACACACCCCTCTGCGCAGAGGCAGCAGGTGTCGGGAATGTAATCCCACGGTAACACTCCAGGTACCTGGGCTGACGCGGGGCAAGTGAGATTCCCAGGTAAGTGAGTTCACTCCGTGAACATGAACTCTTCTCTACTGCAATCATTTTTTTTTTATTCCCTCTATTGATTTTTTAGAGAGAGGGGAAGGGAGAGGGAGAGATAGAAACATCAATGAGAGAACATCAACTGGCCGCCTCCTGCACGCCCCCCACTGGGGATCGGGTCCACAACCTGGGCATGTGCCCTGACCAGGAATCGAACTGGGTGGGACCTCTTGGTGCAGGGTCGACGCTCAACCAGGGAGCCACACCGGACGAGATCTACTGTAATCATTTTAAACAGGACTCTTAGAAACTTCTGATTCACTTTCCTACCTTTCCATGGGTGCTAAGTGAAGTGGGTGGCGCCCACCTGCAGAATCTGGAGACTTGCAGCATTTGCCCCGACAGCTCCCGATGTTTATTGTTGTTTTCAGGCTCATGTACAAGGCCTGTATTTTCTGCCTCCCCATCGACGGGACTGTCACTGGCCACTTTCCGCTGTGGCTGGTGTGCCGACTTCTAGAAGCCATTCTAAGAGCTCCATTTTTAATAGGGTTTAGACCAAGAAAGCAGATCTAACTTTGTTCGAATTGTACTTAAAACAAGATTAAACCTGACTGAGAGGTTACCTATGAGTGAAATACACAAGGTTTCTAATGATAAGAAATACCATACAGTCCCAGATATGAATTTCCTATTTTCCCAAAAAGATCCAAAAGTTTTTGGATCCAAACATTTTAGGTCAATTTTTATGGATGTAGAAAAATATACCCATGTATTCAATTTAATTTACTAAAACACACATTTTAAATCACATGTAAAATACATTACTTTGCGATAGCGCTCCCCGCCCCCCCTTGAAGCGATGGTAGTTGCGCCTCCCCAGCCCGGCTCAGCAGGTGCCTCCCTGCAGGGACCGCGGGCCCTGCCTGTTCCCATTGCGCTCCATCTGCAGTGTGGCCTAAATTGTTTGAGCTAATACAGCAGTTTTTAAATCATCAATGATGCTGTCATGAAAATTCTATTCCAAGCCCTAAGTAGTCACTTACATGATATTAGTCTATTTTTTTTATTTGTCCCATCAGCATGATGTGACCTGTGAAATGTAATACTTCCTGGGCGCTTTCTCAGTGACAGTGACAAGGCTCATTTGTCCTGACATCTAACACAACTGTGAGTCACACCCCCAGGGACATCTGTTGAATGTGGGCCAAATATCTGCCTCTCCTCCATCTCCCTCAGGTGACCTCTGTGGCTCCAAGGCCAGCCCGGCGGTCGGCCCGGCCACAGTGCCTTCCTAGAAGGCTTCATTGTTCAGGGGAGAGTAAAGGAAAGCACGCTGTCTGTCGTTCCGGAGACTTGGGAAGGACCCACATATAAGGAGATTCCCTCTCATCCGAGGGATTCTTTGGGGGGAAGCCCTGCCTTATTCTGAGGCAGGAACCGAATGTCGATCAGCAGCAGAGCCTGAGAAGAGTGACCCTCGCAGTGGGGACCCCAGGGAGGAAGGCCGGAGCTGGCCCCCACTGTCCTGTGCGCCATCCTCATCCATGTCACTGGGGGGGGGGGGGGCGGCGGCCTGGTGGCCCTCCTTCTCATTTGCCAGAAAAACCCTCCCGAGGTGGTTTTCTATTGGTCCTATGAATTTATACATAATTACTGCACTCAGTGACTATCGACCTTGAGAACAAACAAAGTATTATGAACTACAAGCTTTAAAATAAGTTCTTACATTAGCTTTCAAATTATGCTACATACCTCGTATCAGTTCATAAATATTCATGTCCATAAGTTCACATATTAGTGCAAGAGAACCAGATTTTCTGTCACTGAAGAAGAAAGCAGGTTTTTAAAATGTTTTCGGGTGTCTCAACCAGAAAATATAATCAAATATTTAATTCATCTATAAACATGTCTGCTAAACATAAAGTACTCCTACATCAGACAGACTGAGTGTATGACTGAAACACAAGTTTTGATTTTAAAATTTTCAGGTAAAACTAATTTGAAATAATAGTAAAACCCTATTTTAAGCAAAACCCCTAACAGCCCCACCCTCATGTTTAAAGACATGTCTTGACAATTAAAAATGAACTCTCAGCAGGAGAGATGAGGTTGGGGAGGTGGCCAAGCAGAATGACCAGAGTGAGGACTTGTCACTCCCACGACACTGGGATACATTACAAGGTGGGGAGGGTCCAGGGGAAGGCTGAAAGACGAGTGCCATCACCCCTGTGCAATGGCAGGCTTTGCACAGAGGGGACAGAGGCCTCTGGCTGAGCCGTGGGCTTCTCCTGAGTTCAAATAGCCCCGAAAGGGATCCCTACCCCCGGGACGCTCAGGGTGCCTCCAGTGGGGCTGGGAGGGTCCCCACTGTCTCTCAGGGCTGTCAAGAGGCCCACGTGCAGTTCTAGACAGAAGCACTTTCTAAAGTGCAGAGTTGTGACTATCACACACAGACTGTAGTCTCTAGAAGTGGCTCAAACTGACTGCTCAGAGCACTGCAGGCCAGGAGGCCACGAGGCTACAATGAGACAGTTTATACGGAGCTAAAATGGTCTATCCTTTGATGACCATCTGCCGCATGCTAGGTGGCAGGGACTGTGACTCCCTGGCAGGCTCTAGAGGCCAGGCCACCTTCTCAGGGATCAGCACCTCACCGACCCAGGGAAAGGCAGGGCCTGGAACCCCGGCTGAGCCTCGCTCAGGGTCCGGGGTGCAGGGCACAGCTGCCAGCACCTGGGGACCAGCTGTGCCCTGCCTTCCTGATTGGGAGGTAAGCCGTATGGGAACTGTCCCATAGTTAGACCAGAAATGAAAGATCCCCTGAAACTATCAGTTGTAGGAAGAAAGGCTACAGGAGACTGCAGAGATGAGCACGGAGGGAAAGGGAGATAGAACCATGTTTTCCCGGCGGGTTGTAATTCACACTTGAGGCCTCAGGAGCTGCCGCCAGCCACGTCCCTCAGGCCAGGAGCATGTGACTTACGCTTTTACGACAGAGCCGCCTAAATGAAGGCACTGCCGCATCAGGAATCAGGGGCACAGCTGACCAGATAAATATGTGACTTAAAATAAAAAGTGTTACTCTCTGGGCTACCAAGAAAATATCTCCAATGCCTACCCTCCCTGATTTTCTTCCTTAAAAAGAGATTTAATCATTATCATCAAATTTAGATAACTTTCAAAGGCCCACATACTTACAAAACCACTTCGTGCAACGTGAGGATGTTTGGGTGTGGATTCAGGCGCCTCAGAGCTTGTACCTCTCGGAGACTGTTCACTTGCTCAATGCTATTGTGTAGGCAAAACAAAGAACTGACTTATCATTTAGGCCGACTTCAGAATCCGGGCTATCACGTCACTATTTTTTATCCACGGCCACAATGGAAAACTCACAAATACTGCAAGCAAATCAATCAGGTTGTATTTCTCCCAATAGAAGTTGAAATTCACTATATCGCGTTTCTGCATTATCTTACAAAAATCAAGGTGCTTAGCCCTGGCCGGTTTTGCTCAGTGGTTAGAGTGTCGGCCCGTGGACCAAAGAGTTCCGGGTTCAGTTCCTGCTAAGGGCATGTACCTTGGTTACAGTTTGTCCCTGGCACCGGTGGGGGTTGTGTGGGTGGCAACCAGTCGATGTTTCTCTCTTTCTCTTCCTCCCTCTCCCGCTCTGTCTGAAGATAAATGCAAAAATATCCTCGGGTGAGGATAAAAAAAAAAAATCAAGGTGCTTAGAGCTTTGGTCATATATTCAAATTTTCCCCCTCTAAGCTCCTGAAAGCATACCTTGGTAGTTTCTTTTACTATTAATAAACACAGACAGACTTATTAAAATGTCCTATTAATCAGTTTATGGGAACTAACCAACTGAGCAGTGTAAATGCCGCGTAAAAATCAGCATTTTGGATTTCCACAAACAGACGCGCCCTTTCTCCCCATCGTTACTGAAGGCTGTCCTTTCAACTTCGTCACCTGCTGACAGGCGTTCGCTCAGCAGGTGCCCTGCTGCAGGCTTTTCTTTAAGAAGACCGCTGTGCCTGACACCCTGCTCACAGCCAAACTCCCATCAACACATGCAGCAGAGGCCGAGGGCTTGGGGCTGCACGGCCCTCAGACAGAGCCTGGCCTCCCTCCGGCGCCGGGCCCAGGGCTCACACTGTCAGATGACTCGTTCCATCAGAGATGTTTCATCTCAGAGGTTCTGAGAGGAAATGATTGTGGGGATCTTCTTTCTTTGAACTGGTGAAATTCCATTCTATCCACTTTTTTAAAAATGATTTTTTATTGCTGAGACTATTACAGATGTCCCCCATTTTCCTCCCCTTGTCTCCCTCAACCTGGCTCCCGCCCCACACCAGGCCTTCCCCATGATATCATCTGTGTCCACGGACTATGCACATATTCATATAACTTCTCTGGTCAATCTCTTCCCGCCTCACCCCTTCCCTGTGAGCTTTGTCAGTCTGTTTCATGCCTCCATGTCTCTGGACCTATTTTGTTCATCAGTTTATTTTGTTCATTTGATTACACATATAAGTGAGATCATGTGATACTTGTCTTTCTCTGACTGGCTAATTTCGTTTAGCATAATAATTTCCAGATCTATCTATGTTTGCCTCAAAAGGTAAGAGATCCTTACTTTTCACAGCTGCGTAGTATTCCATTGCGTGATAAATGTACCACAGCTATTTTATCCACTCATCTACTGATGGGCACTTGGGCTGTTTCTAGATATTAGCTATTGTAAATAATGCTGCTATGAATATAGGGTGCATACACTCTTTCTGATTGGTGTTTTGGGATTCTTAGGATATATTCCCAGAAGTGGGATCACTGGGTCAAACGGCAGTTCCATTTCTAACTTTCTGAGGAACTCCCCCAGCTCCCTCAGCGGCTGCCCGTCTGCCGTCCCACCAGCAGTGTACTCGAGCATACGGTGTGAAGCTCAGCACTCTGTTTATTTATTCCATAGTCCACTGTTGTTTTAAATCAACATGGCTGAATAGCGAGGTCTCTCTCATGCTAGCCAACAGATGGGATCCTGATACAGGATCCTGAGTAGTCTGAGTGGAAGGATATTTTGGACTAAAAGTTTTAGACCTTCCTTTCATCAACATCCCCCGATATCCTCGCTCACACCTAGGATGATATTTAAAATGTTAGCAACCTGTGTGCCAGTCAACAAACAACCAGAAAAGTCACAGCTCACAGCCTGGGAACAGGGTCCGAAAGGGGGGCCCTGTGGTTGCTGGTGAGAGGGAGGTCTGGGAAATGCTGGGCGGGGGCTGGGCGAGGGCTGGGCGGGGGCCAGGCGGGGGGCAGTGGAGCTCAGGACAGCAGCTACTGAGCACCCCGAACAGGAGGCCCTCATCTTCCAATAACAACAGGGAAGTCTTCCGGAACTGCGTGACTTTCCTATAACTCACGTACAATGGGTGGATTTTGTGATATGTCAATTATATCTCTATAAAGCTTTCAAAAATATAATGAAAATCCAAATTATTTGGCATAGTTCTATTTGAGACTTTCTTTTCAGATGTTCCCTTTACTTAGAAACCCTGGACCTCTTTGTTTTGATCAAGCCACATAGTCTTTCTTCAGCTTTTTTTTTTTAATCAGTTAGAGTGGGAGGGAGAGAGGAGGAAAGAGAGAGAGAGAAACATTGATGTGAGAGAGACACATTGAGTGGCTGCCACCCACATGAGCCCAACCGGAGCCAGGGAAAAACTGCAACCGAGGTACTTGCCCTTAGCGGGAACCGAACCCGGGACTCTCTAGTCCACAGGCTGAAGCTCTAACCGCTGGCCAGGGCAAATATAGTTGCATCTTAAAAATAACAAATAGGTATGAGCCAGCTGGTAGAGATCCGGGGCGCTGGGTGTTGGGTACCAACTGCCATCCTCATTTCTCCAGAGGGGCTGCTGCCTCCCCGGGGCCCGTGTGTTCCCCTGCTGAAGCCAGCAGTTCGTCTCAGCGTCGAATCTGTGTGTCACCCGTCTGCGGCTTGGCCTCTGTCAGCACTGAACACCTTGTATTGCCATCACCCTTAGAGATGACTCCCGAGACTGCCTCCTCCACCGTGATAGGCCTCTGGAATCAAAACAGTTTTTTCTGCATCCTGAGGTTTGTATATAAGTCTCTCGTCTACCGAATCCTATTTGTAAACCAAATATCCGTAGATTTAAGTTCGTTGTTGTCTCTGCAGGACCAACTACGGGATGGTCTCGCACTTGCTGTGGTTCTGGCCACATGGTGACAGGTTTCGCAGTGGAAGGCAGTCCCAGGTGCTGAGAAGGCTGTGGCCGTGCACCTTTCCAGAAGGATCTAGGTCTGTCCTCTACATCAGCTCCGACCACACTTGGGTTCACAGGGTTCAGGTATTTCTGCTCTGTAGCTGTGGGAACAGTTTCCCACGGGTGGTCAAAGACGTACCCCGAAGATCAGGTCTTCATGGAGCCAGCAGCCTGCGCCACGGTGGTTGGCGCATCACATGCCACGGCTGTGCCATGATGTCACCACCCATGCCACGGCTTCGTGATTCCAGCTTTTTACCACTGTCACCGATGTTGTAACAAACATCGTGGGGCTGGACCCTCCCCACAAGGAATACTTCTGGGCCCAGATGACTTCACTGGTGCATTATTTCAAACACTTAGAAACACTCTTGCACACTTCCCAGAAGAAGAGGTGTGAACGGCCAACAAGCAACGGCCTATGCAGATGTGGGTCCACACTCCTTGCCAGCTGGGTGACCAGGCAGGTTAGGGGACTCTCCCGACCACGGCTCCCTAACCTGAAAGCTGGCAGCACGCGTCGCCCTCTGGGCCGCAGTGAGGACTACTGAAGGGTGCAGGAGACCCCAGGGCGGGCAGGGCGGCCGGTGCTCCGAGCCACCGCTGTAGTCCCCTGGCATCGTGGCTTCCCGTGCCCGCTTCTCCTTTCTCACGCCACCCACACTGTGCAGGGCCACCGAGATGATGAGAAGCAAAGCAGAAATGGGTTTTTAAATGTATGTATTTTTTATCCTCACCCGAGGACATTTCTGTATTTATCTTCAGATAAATCCTTACCAGTGGAAGAAGCGGAAGAGCCACGCCAGTCGGTCCAGATCTCCGATGGCTGGTTTTGTTTGTTTCTTTGGACTGTTTTTCACTTTCCAGTTTGAAATTATTTCAGACTAACAGAAGAGTCACAAGGACAGCACAGAAAGTTCCCTTCAGCCAGCTTCCCCTAATGTTAACATCTTACATAGCATTTATCAAAACTAAAACTAACATGGTACAACTCTGTTACTAAACTAGACACTTTATTCGAATTCCCCGGTTTCCCCACGGATGTCCTTTTCTCCTCCAGGATCAAGGTACTGCAGAGCGGTCAGGGTGTCCCCTTAGTCACCTCCACCCTGGGGCAGTGCCACAGTGTCTTTGCTCTTCCATCACCTGGACAGTTCTGAGGTGTACTGGGCAGGTATCTGTAGGACGCCCCTTCTTCTGGGCTCGTCTGATGTATTCTCATAATGAAACCGAGATTATGGGTCTTTGGGAAGAAACACCATGGTGGCAATATGCCCTTCCCAGCCCTATGTCAGATAGCACATGACATCAGTGTGTCTTACTACTGATGGTGTTATTTTTAGTCATTTAGTTAAGGTGGTATCTTCTAGTGACTGAAAAGTCACTATCTTTTCCTGTGTATTTGCTGTTTCTCAGAAGCAAGTCACTAAGTCCAGCCCACACTCAAAGGGAAGAAAATTAAGCCCCGCCTCCTAGAGGAAGGGATATTGAATAATCTGTGGATATAAATTCAAACCACCACAGTAGCCCTGGCCAGTTTGGCTCAGCGGTTAGAGCGTCGACCTGTGGTCCAGAGAGACCCGGGTTCGGTTTCCGCTAAGGGCATGTACCTCAGTTGCAGTTTGTCCCCGGCCCTGGTTGGGTCGTGTGGGTGACAGCCACTCGATGTGTCCCTTTCACGTAGATGTTTCTCTCTCTCTCTCTCTCTCCCCCCCTCCGGCTCTATCTGAACAAAATATTGAAAATGTCCTCGGGCGAGGATTAAAAAAAACCACAAAACACCACAGTAATTGTACATTTGGGGGACATCGTTTGAAGCTGCGCAGAAATCTTGTTCTCTTTCAAGTTTCACCTACTAAACACTAGCATCATCAGTCTATCTTGCCTGCAGAAATGAACACTGTGCTTCCGAGGATGGTTTTCTAGTTCCTTCATATCTGCTGTGTTTATTAACTGGAATTTTCCTATAAGGAAGAACTGTCCCCTCATCCCAAATTATTTATTCACCCAGTCATTTACTGATGTCAGTATGTACTCATGGTTATTTGAGAGACGGATGGACAGATGGACATGTAAGTGGAGGGAGAGGGAGAGGTGTCAGCACACACTCTGGCTCTGTCCACGGAGACAGCCAGGAGGGGATGACATTCCAGGAGCAATGAGCACACCTGGCGCCAAAACCTGCTTCTCCAAACCTTTCTCCAGTAAAAGGAACCAGGACTCCTCAGAGAAATGGAAGATTCTGGGGGCAGGGAAAATACAAGATGAGCCTAGAGAATCTTATGGTGCCAAAAAAAGTAAAGAAGTATTTACAACAGAAAAAAAAAAGGATAGGACACATTAGAAGTGGAGCCAGCCTGGAAGAGCCCCCAGGGCCAGAGCTGGACCAGTCATTAAGAAATAATGACAGCCCAGCCGGTGTGGCTCAGTGGTTGAGCGTCATCCTATGCACTAAGAGGTCACTAGTTCGATTCCCGGTCAGGGCACATGCCCAGGTTGTGGGCCTGATCCCCAGTGGGGGGCGCGCAGGAGGCGGCCAACTAATGTTCTTTCTCATTGATATTTCTATATCCCTCTCCCTTCCTCTCTCTCTCTCTCTAATATCAATAAGAAAAAAAAATTTTTTTTTAATCCTCACCCAGGACATTTTTCCATATTTTGTTCAGATAGAGTAGGAGGGAAAGAGAGAAATATCGACATGAAAGGGACACATGGAGTGGCTGCCACCCGCATGACCAACCAGGACCGGGGACAAACTACAATGGAGGTATGTGACCTTAGTGGAAACCGAACCTGGGTCTCTCTGGACCGCAGGCCAACGTTCTAACCGCTGAGCCAAACCAACCAGGGCTACTTATTTATTTTTTGTTAATCCTCACCCAAAGATCTTTTTCCATTGACTTTTAGAGAGAGTGGAAGGGAGAGAGAGAGAAAAACATCGATGTAAGAAAGATACTGACTGGTTACCTCCCACACAACCCCATCCGGGGTCAGGGATGGAACCTGCAACCCAGGTATGTGCCCTTGACTGGGAATCAAACCTGTAACCCTTTGGTCCCGGGCCGACGCTCTAATCACTGAGCCGAACTGGCCAGGGCTAACCAACCACTTTTATTTATTTATTTAAAAATATATTTTTTTCTTTATTGATTTTAGAGAGAGAGAAAGGGAGAGGGAGAGGGAGAGAGAGAGAGAGAGAGAAAGAGAGAGAGAGAAACATCAATGATAGAGAACATCGACTGGCCGCCTCCTGCATGCCCCTGCACTGGGGATCAGGCCCACAACCTGGGCATGTGCCCTGACCAGGAATCAAACCAGTGATCTCTTGGTGCGTGGGTCAACGTTCAACCACTGAGCCACACCAGCTGGATTAACCAAAAACTTTTAAAGTTAAGACAAATACATACTGGCCAACGTGGCTCGGTTGGTTGGGCATCGTCCCATGCACCAAAAAGTCACGGGTTCAATTCCTGGTCAGGGCACATGCCCAGCTTATGGGCTTGATCTCCTATAGGGATTGTGTAGGAGGCAGTTGATTGATGTTTCTCTCTCTTACTTAAAAAAAAAAATCAATAAAAAAATCTTTGAAAACTATACAAGGCTCAGCTGCACAAGTGTTACTGAACTCCACTTAGGGTGCTCTGTTCAGTAAGCAGACATGGTTGTCAGCACGCAGTTTGATTCACCTGCAGCTAGTGCAGGAGACAGGGATTCACCTCCAAAGCTCTGTCTCCGGGAAGGGAGGCTTAGCCATTGCTCATAGTCAAACCTCGGTTCTCAAACATCTCCCATCTCAAACAATTCAGTTCTTGACCAAGTTGTTCATGGAAAAATGACTCAATTGTGGAACAAAACGTCAGTTCTCGACCTGATAATGCTTTCATGCTGATACCTGTACGATCAGTCACGGTCTCTCAGGCAACAAAGGAGAGAATGCGAGAGTGTGAGTCAGTTTACTGCTAAACTTCACCTTGTTAACATCTCAGGAAATTGTGCTGTGGATATTTTCCTGCTTTTTTTTTTTTTTTTTTATCCTCACCCGAGGATATTTTTCCATTTTTTGTACAGATAGAGTGGGAGGGAGAGAGAGAGAGAAACATCGACGTGAAGGGACACATCGAGTGGCTGCCACCCGCCACCCGCACGACCAACCAGGGCCGGGGACAAACTGCAACCGAAGTACGTGCCCTTAGCGGGAACCGAACCTGGGTCTCTCCGGACCGCAGGCCGACGCTTTAACCGCTGAGCCAAACTGGCCAGGGCTATTTTCGTGCTTTTTTTGCTGGAACGGATTAATTCAATTTACATTATTTCAAATGGGAAAAGTTGATTCGGTTTTTGAGCAAATCACTTCTCGAACAGCTTTCCAGAACAAATTAAGCTCAAGAACCCAGGTTCCCCTGAAACACTATTTGTCCGTTGCACATTGATTTCTTCTCTGCAGTTGGCTACACTTAGTCTGGTTGAGTTCCTGTTGAGTTCATCTTTTTCACAGCTGGTCTGCAAAATACTTTGCTATGTTTTAACATTAGCAAGAACAGCATTCAGTAAGAACGGCCCAGACTTTGAGACTCTTGTCCTCTCTAACACGAGGGGTGCACTTTCAATGTGTTGGTAGATGGTGGATCCAGGATGCGTGTTACTGCCAGGAAACCGCGTCCCTTAGATAACACTACATCTCCTGAGAAACTGAGGTTACACAAAGTACACGAAGGTACTTCTCCAGATAAACTGAGTGTCCCCCACCCCTCAAAAGAATGTCCCTTAAGGGCATTCCTCTGATGGAAACACTTCTAAATGGTGTTGTGATGGCTGTTCCTTCTGCAGGGACGTCTGCGGCCCAGCAGATGGCGTTGAGGCCGGCTCCACAGTGAGCGTGCTCACGCAGGATTCTGACAGCAGCAGTCGCGGAAGTACCTGAGTCGGGATGCTATTTGTTCGGTCCATGTTTTATTTGCATCTCTTCACCAAAATAGCAGCTGGCCATTGCTGCTGTCTGTAAGCACGTCTACCCCTGAACCTGACAGTGGGACCTGGTTCTCCCTGAGGAGCAAATGCCCCACACCCTGCTGCTACGGTCCGTTCTCTGCCACTCTGGGTGTTGGTGCGTTTCTCCAAGGTGGCTCTTTAAGGAAGTCTGCTCTTAGATAAGGGGTAGTCAGTACACTGTGCATCTGATTCTCTACCACGAGTAATTTGTCGCACAAAGGAAAAAGTGACAGGCAGAGCAAAGCACGGGACCAGGGACAGCAGTCTCGGCCAACCAGCTACTGGCCACATGCTCTGAGCAGTGAAGAACGAGGAATCTGGGTTCAGAGCTGGCTCTGACCTAGAGTGACAGCTGTCACATGACTTCACATCTCTAAGCTCCTGTCCTCCTGTGTGAACCAAGGATGATCACATCGATCCCGTGGGGATGTCACGAGGATGAAATTACTGTTCTCCATACTCTTGGACACCTCTAACTGGCCTGTGCGCGTTTCTGATCTGAGAAACAATTTTTCACACTAAGAGCCTGAAATCAAGGTTTATACCCCAACCCTTCAGCAGGCTCTGCATCAATGTGGGGGAATGACTATGTTTTTAAAAATGTGCTTTAGGTACTTGGAGACTGCAATTCCTTTGACATTAAAAGCTGAGCTTCAAACCTCTTTATTGAGAAGTTGAACAGTTGCCACGAAGCCAGCACTCACTTCATCGTTGGGTAGTGTGGTAATGACTGTTTAGTGTGATATATGCTAAGCGGCAAACTCAAGACGTGCAGAGGCCCTGTGAGGGACAAAGCCGCAGCTCCCCCAGGGGACTGATCCAGAACCAGAGAGCTCCCACTCCACACGCTGTCACCCCAGGGAATCGATTTCTCCAACCCTATTTGGAAATGATTTTTCTTTTCTTTTCTTTTTTAATTATGTTTTTTAATTTGTTTTTGTTACAGACGTTTCCCCTTTTTCCCCCATTGACACCCTCCTCCCCATCCCCCCCCCGCCCTATCCCCAGCTTTGTTGTCTATGTCCATTGGTTATGCGTACATGCATATAAGTTCTGTGGTATATCTCTTTCCCCCCCACCCCACAATGCACTCTATTCTGAGGTTTGTCAGTCTATACCCCACCTCTATGTCTCTGGGTCAATTTTGTTCATTGTTTAGTTCATTATATTCCACAAATAAGTGAGATTATGTGATATTTGTCTTTCTCTGCTTGGCTTGTTTCGGTTAGCATAATACTCTCCAGGTCCCTCCATGTCATCTCAAAGGATGAGAGATCTCTCTTTCTTATAGCTGCATAGTATTTCATTGTGTATATGTACCACAGCTTTTTTATCCACTCATCTACTGATAGACACTTGTGTTGTTTCCAGATCTTAGCTATTGTAAATAGTGCTGCTATGAACATGGGGGTACATATATTCTGATTGGTGTTTCAGGTTTCTTAGGCTATATTCCTAAAAGTGGGATCACTGGGTCAAATGGCAATTCAATTTTTAACTTTTTGAGGTGACACCGTAGTGTTTTCCATAGTAGTTGCACCTGGAAATTATTTTTCAACACATTGATTCACAAATAAATAAATCACGAGTTCTAGTATATTTAGACTAAGGTTTTGTCTATAAAAGTCCAACACAAAAAATTTTGAGGAACATATAGACTGTTTTAAGTGAGGCATACTCTTACTGTTTAAATTTTTTTGTGACCAATTAATCACTGATATTACAGTAAACTGGGACATAAATAAAATCCAGTATGATAAACATAAAATGAGCCCACTATTGTAGCTCACTGTCCTTAGAATCCAACTTGTCTTTGAGCTGCCCTAATTAACAACCTCAGAGACAGCAAGATGAACAATGGGGAATGTTATAGACGGCTTTAGCCCCATAAAAATTAACCAGAGTTTGATCTTCACTGGGAATTTGAAAAGCAACATCCTTCAGGAAAAGGGAGGACAGAAACGGCCCCAAGGCCAGAGTGTCCTGCATGCTCTGTAAAGAAACTGATAGGGAGAAACTGAAGCTCCCTTTACCCCATAAAACTGTAACTGTTAAACATGTGTGTATTGCACCTGACTAACTGCTGATATCCATCTCGAATTTGTTAGTTTTTAAAACTTAGATAATAGAATGAATAGCAGAATAGATTTATGCTGACCCAGTTCACCCAGTTCCCTTTCGCCTCAGCTCCCTCCCACCTCCGTTCCCTCCTGCTTATCGCTAACTGCCTCCGCTTCTGTACAAGCAGCTTGCTTGTTCTGCTAAACTCTTGAAGGACCCCTGCCCTATATAAGCAACCCTCCCCCTGAGCTCAGGGCTGCAGTTCTCCTCTGTGTAGGTTGGCTGCAGTCCCTGCGCAGGTAATAAAACATCCCCAAAAACTGAAAAATTGAGTCTGAGTGTGGTCGATCTCCTGGGTTACAACACCCACAATCCCCACTGCCTAAAGAAATTTGACTGTATCTTACATACCGTCACATGAATATAATCTTCCCATGAGTATTAAGTCGCTCTGGTGACTTGAACCCGAGTCTGCACACAGTGGTAACGTGTCTCATCGCCTACCTTTCAAAGTGCTGTTTCATTTGTTTACATGCATAGTAGTTTCCATCTCTCAGGCTCTGCATCTTCATGACTTCAGAAAACGTTCCCTCGCCTATTTTGCCAATTGCTTTGTAGTCTATAAATAAAGACAATTATGAAAAACAAGGTTTTATGTATACGTATATTTTGTATTTGTTTCCAGACAGAGAACGCTTTACCTGAGACACTCCAGCAGTTTGTGCCGGGAGCTGTTTCTCCTGGTTCCTAGGTTCAGCGCTCCCCTCACCTTGTGCGCTGGCCAGAGCGGTTCCTCTCTGCGCTCCCCCAACACAGGGACTGCGGGACCGCACCCCGGCAAGGGTGAGAGTCAGATCCCACAAGGCCTGGAAAGCAGAGGAGCAGGGTGGCTGGCTGGGAAGGCTCTGGCAGGAGCTCACGGGCACAGGCCTGGGCGCTCGGCAGAGGGGACGCGCACCAGCAGCCTCGGAGCGTTCTCCTGGAGGTCACCCTCTCCCTAGTTCCACGGAGGTCCAGCTGATGGGCCCAGCAGACTGGGTGCGGTTTCCTGCGATTCTCACAGCTCCTGACTTCCTGAAACTGACAGCAGCAGCCTCTGGCCTGGGGCTGCCACCACCATTACCCCCTGCACAGGTAGTGGTTCCACAAACCTCTAATTCACTGTGGTAAATTCCCTCTTGCTTGAAATGCTAGTTTCTGTTTTATAAACCAAACCTGATGACAGACACAGACATGAGTATCTTCAAGTTGGGTGGGACTGCTAACAAAACCGAAAACTGCAGTCAGCGGGCAGACAGGCTGGCCCGCGAGCCTGGGGGTCTCCAGGAAACGCTGCAGTGCAGGCCGCTGCCTGCAGTAGCCGCTGCCTCCCGGAACAAGTACCACCAAGCGCCAAGGCCTGCTGGGCCTGCTGGCCCGGGGAACGGGGAGTAAGTCACAGTGACCGAGTGTCATTTCAGGGACTCAAGGAGGCTCCGATGGAATGAGATACAGAAGCACGAGAGCAAGACTCGAAAGAAACAAGGCAGCCTTGAGAAGCAGGACTAGAATAGAACCTTGTGTGCAGAACTCACCAGAAGCAAAGAGATCAGAAGCCTATTAAACAAACCTGGACCAAAAGAGCCAGTCACCTTCAGGTCCCAAACCTGCATCAGCACAAAGCAGGTTTGCAAACCAGTTCGGCTCCAAAAGAGGGCACCCTCCTCCACACCTCTTCTGGGCATTGTACCTTTTTTTGTTTTTGGTTCATCCTCACCCAGGGATATTTTTCTATTGATTTTTAGGGAGAGTGGAAGGGCATGAGGGAGGGAGAAAGAGAAACATTAATGTGAGAGAGATAAATCGATTGGCTGCTTCCCGAATACCCCGACTGGGGCTGGGGATCAAACCTGCAACCCAGGTACCTATCCTTGACTGGGACTCAAACCCGCAACCCTTTGGTTTGAGGGCTAATGCTCTAATCACTGAGCCAAACCGGCCAGGGCGCAATATGGCACACATTTTTTAAAAATTTAATATGGCATATTTTAAATTATTTTTTCCTCATTGATTTTAGAGAGAGAGAGAGAAACATCGATGGGAGAGAACATTGAATGGTTGCTTTCTGCATGCCTCCCCCTGGGGATCGGGCCCACAACCTGGGCGTGTGCCGTGACCGGGAATCTAATGGGTGACCTCTTGGTTCATGGGTTGATGCTCAACCATGGAGCCACACCAGCTGGGCTATATGGCATATTTTTAATACCTTTTGTGAATTCTCATTTGATCACACCAGCAGAAAAAAGGTACTATTTCTTAGAAGTAATAAAGTTTTTAAAAAATGATGTGTAAATTTTATTCCAGTCAATTTCCTACTGGATTTTATTGATAAGAAGCTGAGTGTAGACTACCATTCAAATGCTCTTAAATTTGGTTGTTCTAAAATGTTCTCTTCCTTTCCTTTCCTGTCACTTAATAATTTTTGTAGGAGTCAATAACAATCTAGGCTTACTTTACTGTGTTTTTGCCGTAAGTCAGTGGCTCTCGACTGAAGGGGACCAGGCAGAGCAAACTCGCTGCCCGGTGAGTGGGTAAACACTGTGATCCACCCACAGAGCAGAACCCCAGCCAGCAACAAAAAGAACTGGACCACCGACACGCGGCACCACGTGCAGGGACCTCACAAACGTCATGCCCAGGGAAAGGACCAGATTCAAAAGACCACATATATTGCATGTACCTTCACTATACTTCATTTACATGAATTCTAGAAAAGGCAACATTTTATCAAGAGAAAGCATAGCAATGATCCCTGGAGTTGGGGGAGGCACTTTTGGGGGAATATAAAGAAGTTAAACGCTGGAGATTTGACATTAAAAATTTCAAGTTAGATCCTTCACCGCAATACACTTGAATACTGGTAAATACTGGTGAAGCCGACTGAAACTCAAACAGGAAGAAAACGCACCGGCACACCGAGCCGCCTATCAGATGAAGATGTCCTTTAAAGCTGAAGGCCAAGGAGGAAGCCACACAAAAAGGAGATTCAGAGGTGAGCCTCGCCACATGTTTGGGCGTGTTGACGTCAAAAACTTCACAGAAAGTGTAAAGGCAAACTACCATCTGAGAAAACATTTGTAAGAAATATGACAACGCCTAATATATTTATTATAAAGACTACCTACAAATAAATAAGTAAAATACTAGCACCTCTCAATGAAAAAAAGGCCAAAGAACATAGGATGATTCACTTAAGAGATAAAAATGGTCATTATGAAAACCTACTGGTGCCCTGGCTGGTTTGGCTCAGTGGTTAGAGTGTAGGCCCGTGGACAAGAGAGGCCCTGGGTTTGGCTCCTACTAAGGGCACGAACCTCTGTTGCAGTTTGTCCCTGAAGGGTTGTGAGGTTGGCACAACCAATCGATGTGAGTCTCTCCCCTCAATGTTTCTCTCTCTCTCTCTTCCTCTGACTCTCCCTCCCGCTCTATCTGAAGATAAATGCAAAAATGTCTTCGGGTGAGGATAAAAAAAAAAGGAAGAAAACCTACTGGTACTCAAAGCAATACAAAGCTAGAAAATCTGCTTTAAGAGAGAGAGACTGTTCTACCAATCAAATTAGCAAAAGTTTGCAACAAACACGTATTCAACATAGGTACAGGTTGTGGGGAGGCAGAGTCCACACGACGTGGCACAACCACAGAGGAAACCAATGTGGCTGTGTGGCAAGACCACTGGGACATTCTGTACCCGCCCTGGCGGCGATGGATTCCTGGGGAAGTGGGATGGCAGACTTCTGCCAGTATCTCAGTGTGGTATGAACATTCTACAGTGACCGCGCACTGCGTGTTTAAGTAGGAAAGAGAGATTAGGAAGATCCCCTGGCTCAGCACTCCCACTTCCAACAGAGACACGAACAAGATCTACAGACAAAGATGTTTGTCACAGTGTCACAACAGCAAGAATGCTCAAAACTTAAGTGTCCACTATCAAGGCAATGATATAATAATTATGGAACACACAAGCTAAATGCTATGTAGCCATTAAAAATGATGTCTTGCCCTGGCCGGTTTGGCTCAGCAGTTAGAGCAACCAACCGCCTGTGGTCCTGAGAGACCCGGGTTCAGTTCCCGCTAAGGGCACGTACCTTGGTTGCAGTTTGTCCCTGGCCCTGGTTGGTCATGCGGGTGGCAGCCACTCGATGTGTCCCTTTCACATCGATGTTTCTCTCTCTCACTCTCTTCCTCTCTCTCCCTCCCACTCTACCTGAATAAAAAAGAAAAAATGTCCTTGGGTGAGGATGAAAAAAAAAAAGATGCCTTCAAATAACATTTAACAATACTGGCAAATGTTTAGCCACTGTTTAATGTTAAGTGAAAAGAGGATGGTAATGATCATACAAATACATACCCATTCATAGGAAAAACACTGGACGCACCCTGGCTGGTTTGGCCGTGGACCAAAGAGTCGCGGGTTCGATTCTGGTTAAGGGCACATGCCTTGGTTGTGGTTCGGTCCCCAGCTCTGGTGGGTCGTGAGGGAGACACATCATTGATTGCCTCCTATCTCTCTCCCCCCTCCCTCCCTCCCTCCCCTGCCACTCTCTCTGTAAATCAATGGAAAAAATATACTCGGGTAAAGATTAACCAAAATAAAATGGAATCCGAGGCCTTGGAGGGGGCTGTCTGTGGGGCAAAAAGGGTCACTGTCTCTCCCATGGCTCTTTGTTTTCTGTTTGTTTGTTTTTTTATCCTCACTCGAGGATATTTTTCTATTTATCTCCAGGTAGAGAGAGAGGGAGAGAAAGGGAGAGAGAGAGAAACATCGAGGTGAGAGGGACACATTGACTGGTTGCCTCCCACATGACCCCAACCAGGGCCAGGGACAAATCTCAACCTGGGTATGTGTCCTTGGCTGGAATCGAACCCGGACTCATTGGTCCATGGTCTGACACTGTAACCACTGAGCCAAATCAGCCAGGGCTCCCCCATGGCTCTTTTAATAGACATAAGGTCTGGATACAAAACAAGGATGGGAGGTGGGGGAGGGAAAAAGAGAAACACTCCCATGAAAACACACCCGGAAATCTCTTCCCATCCTTCTCCAACAAACAGGCTCCAGGGTATTTCACAGGCCTTGAAAGTCAGACAAGAAACACGAAAATACACACAAAGCTGCGAAGGGTACAGAGCTGTGCTAGTGAAAATAACCCTGCCCCGCGTCAATGGCAATAGAAATAATAAAGTCACCAAAAAACGAAACGAACCACTCATCCAGACTTGAGGACAAAGAGGACTTAAAATAAATGAATGAAATAGTGGAAAGGGAAGATAAATGAGATTGTTTGCATTCATTAAGATTCTATTCACTTTGATTAAGCCAGGGCTTGTTTGTGTAAGTGCCATCGAAGCCTTATTTAACCATGACAGTGGAGGTCAGAGTCACTTTTTGTGAAAGGAGAAAGCTGTCATGCCCAGGTGCAGACACCTGTATTCAAGCACTGCTTCTAAAGAGCCTAACGACAGCAGGTGATAGGCCCTGGGGTGCGGGGCTCAGCCAGCCGAGGAATGAGAATTGCGGGAGGTTAATTGCTAAGTACACAGCACATGTCTGGACCATAGTTATCAAGAAGATGACTGAGCTTCTAATTTCCACTTTGCTAGAGATTAAGTAATTCAAACCAAATTACTGAAACAAGGTCAGGAACCTCCGATAAAGAAGTCTGCACCCAATTAATTACATTGCGTAGTGAGGAAAACTGACTTGAATTACCAAACATCATGAAAACACAAAAGAATATAAAATTATTTCTAAATTCACAAAAATTTCACATTTAAATTGCATCCTTTGGCCCTGACCAGGTAGTACAGTTGGTTTGACCGTCATCCCCTATATGCCAAGGTTGTGGGTTTGATCCCCGGTCAGGGCACATAAAATACTCAACCAATGAATGCATAAACAAGTGGAACAATAAATCAATATCTTTCTCTCTCTCGCTCCCTTCTTCTCTCTAAGATAAATAATAAATAAATAAATAAGTCGCTCTGGCCAGTTTGCTCAGTGGTTAGAGAGTCAGCCCATGGACCAAAGGGTCTTGGGTTCGAATCCTGGTCAAGGGCATGTACCTGGGTTGCGGGTTAGATCTCCTGGCCTTAGTTAGGGTCGTATGGGAGGCAACCAATCAATGTGTCTCTCACATGAATGTTTCTCTCTCTCCCTCCCTCCCTTCCACTCTATTTAAAAATCAATAAAAAAATATTCTCAGATGAGAATAAACCAAAAAAAAAAAAGTAAGTAAATAAAAATAAATAAATAAATTGCACCCTGTAACCCAGTAAATTCATTGCTAGGAACATTTAATTTGGGGTATCTATTTAAGGAACAAATATATATGTATACTGAAAATATGCACAGGACATTTATGGAAGCACACCTAAGAAAATGTTAACCAGGATTTACTCAGCCAAGTAGGGGCAGGTCCTGAGACTAACTTACAACCTTCCGTTTGAATGTATCACAAAGCCAGTATTATTTTCACTTAATTTTAATTTAAAGGGGAAAAGTTGCTAGTTGATGCATCTAGTTATAAAAACAGAAGGTGAGCCCTGGCCCGTGTGTCTCAGTGAGTTGAGCATCGTCCTGTGCACCCAAAGGTCTCTGGTTCGATTCCCAGTCAGGGCACATGTACAGGTTCTGGGTTCAGTCCCCAGAGTACATATAGAAAGAAGGTAGGCACTGATGTTTCTTTCTCACGTCAATGTTTCTCTCTCTCTCTCTCAAATCAATTTAAAATAGCTCAGTAGGTTAGAGTGTTATCCTGATGCACCAAGGTTGCAGGTTTGAGCTCCTGTCAGGGCACATACAAGAAGCAACCAATGAATGCATCAGTAAGTAGGACAACAAATTGATGTTTCTCTCGCTCTCCCTAAAGTTAACCAATAAATTAAAAAAACACATAATCTTAAAAATTCTCTCTGTGATATAATAGCAAACTGTTATTGTCTTCCAAACATGCAGGGTTTTTTTTTTCTCTTTTATAGGTATGTTTTGAATAACCCATTAAAAAGTTCAGACAGAAAAAAGACTGGTGCTCCCTCAGATAAGGGTAAGGATCTGACTGATGTTTGTCATTCTTTCCCCTTTTACATCCCTGCCTTCCGTCCACTGGAATGACTCCTTCACAATTGAACAACTCCTTCACAATTTACCATGTGCCAGCCACTTCGAGCTTTACAGAGATTATCTCATTTAATCTCTTAATATAGTATCTTATAAAATAGACATTATTATACCTGTTTAAAGATGAATGTGGCCCTGGCCGGTTTGGCTCAGCGGTTGGAGCATCGGCCTGCGGTACAGAGAGACCCGGGTTCGGTTCCCGCTAAGGGCACGTACCTCGGTTGCAGTTTGTCCCCGGCCCTGGTTGGTCGTGCGGGTGGCAGCCACTCGATGTGTCCCTTCACATCGATGTTTCTCTCTCTCTCTCTTCCTCTCTCTCCGTCCCGCTCTATCTGAACAAAAAATGGAAAAATGTCCTCGGGTGAGGATAAAAAAAAAAAGAAAAAAAAGATGAATGTGGCAGGTCTTATTTTCCAACGGTGGCAGCCTCTAGAGAGCCCACCCTACATGCTCCACTTTACTCCTCTGTCAAGAGGTGAGGTCTGTGTCCTCCCTCTTCAGATCTGGGGGATGTGGAAGTGGCACTCTGCCATTTCTGAGACTAGCTGGACCCGGTAACCCTGCTTCCTCCTCCAGCTCTTGGGATGCTCACCCTCAGAGCCCAGTGGCCATGTTGTGAGGAAGCCCAGGCCACATGAGACTGTGTGGTGTCCAGCGGACAATCAGCATCCACCCAGACACGGGAGGGAGTAAACCCTGGAGATGACTCCAGCTCCAGCCAGTCTCACGGCAACTGCATGAGACTCCAAGTGAGACCTGCCTAGTTGTGTCCAGGCAACCACAGAACCATGAGAGAGCATGATGATTTGTTTTAAGCCACTAAGTTGGAGTGAGTTGTTACACAGTAATAAATAACTGGAACGATGAAAAAACTAACATAAAACAAGAACGGTCAGTAACTGGCCAGAGGCTGCCGGGTCTGCTGGCTCCAAAGCCCACGCTCTCAGCAACTTCATTGTGTTCCTCTTGCTCCCTACTACTGCAAATGATGCAAAACAAAAAGGAGGCATCAGGAATCATCCACAGAATGATCAATACATCCCTAAACACATGGGCACTGACTAGAAAAAAAACAAGGAAATACATCTGGAAAACCCTAAAGACCAACACGATAATCGAGCATTCCTGGCCCCGCTCGCCGAACTCCAGATATGAGTCCAATTTCACCATCACTCATTCTACTTGTTTCTTCTGCTTCCATGACTCTCTCTCTCTCTCTCTCTCTCTCTCTCTGTGACTTCCTGTTCTGGGATAGTCTTTCCACTATGATCAGGACTTAAACCTGGGGGACAATAGGGTATATCAGTTCTCAGACTGGATTTTAAGGTAGAAAGAAGACAGAATAAAGCTGTAGCACTAAACCAACCAATACTACCAAAATGGCCATCTAAAAGAACATGTCAGCCCTGGCCGGTTTGGCTCAGCAGTTACAGCGACAGCCTGCAGATCATGTGGAGGGCAACCAATTGATGTGTCTCTCTCACATCAATGTTTCTCTCTCTCTCTCTCTCTCTCTTCCTCTCTCCCTCCTTCCTGCTTTGTCTGAAGATAAATGGAAAAATATCCTTGGGTGAGGATTAAAAAAATAAATAAAAGAAAAGAACATATCAAATAATACCTACTACATAAAAATAACCCAGAAGTTTAAAAGATATAAGTAATAAAATGCAAGTGTTTCTATATGTGCTTATATATATTTATAAAATGCTAACACTGGTGTTTTAAAAGGGGGAATAAGACTATACTTTTAGGGATCATTTCTATAGTTCATTAAAAGAGGGGGGATGTACATTTATATGTAGAGATATATATACACACACACACACATATATATGTGTAGATATATAAATGTACAGATACACATTTAATATGTGGAGTGGGGTGAAAGTAGGTTTACAGTTGTTCATATGGAAAATAATAATTAATAAATAATAATACAGGAATAAACTGTGTCCCGTATTCACAACTGTAAACCTACTTTTGCCCCACCCTTTACTTATATGTATAGACCCACAGGAAACTGGTAAGAGTGATTGCCTCTCAGAGAGGGGCACGAGGTTAATAAACAGAATGATCAAACCTAATTTCACCAAAATGGGGACACACTGATGGGACACATCATTTTGACATATTCCTGACAAAAATATTTGAGCTAAAGCTACACATGAGGAAGGAACCAGACAAATCCAAAGTGAGGGGCATTCTGCAAAACACGTGGCCTAGATTCTTGAAAAATGTCATGAAAGACATAAAAGTGCCCTGGCTGGTGTGGCTGAGCGGCTGAATAGGAACCCAGGTACTGAGAGATCGAAGGTTAATTCCGGTTAGGGCACAGGCCTGGGTTGCCAGCTAGATTCCCAGTAGGGGGTGTGCAGGAGGCAGCCAATGTTTCTCTCTCTCTCTCCCTCTCCCTTCCCCTCTCTTCCCCTCTCTCTCAAATCAGTAAAAACGTACTTTTGAAAAAAGACACAAAAGGCAAGGCACTGTGCCAGATTAAAGGAGACCAAAGAGACGGGACAACAAAATGTAATTTGTGATTTTTCACTGGAGTCTGGAAAGAGAACAAACACCTAACATGGACATTATTGGGGTAACTGGGAAAATCTTTATTATAGACTGCATACTCCGTGACAGTACTGTGTCAACATGCTAGCTGTCCTGTGACTGTGGAGGAGTACGTCCCTGTTCTTAGCAGATACTTGATTGCTAGTGGTGAAATGTCTACAACTAACTCTCAAAAGGTTCAGCAAAGATAAATACATAATTTAGAGAGAAAGAGAAATGCCCAGAGCACAGTGGGACATCTAGACGAAGGTTTATAAACATTCAGGGTGTCACTCTCTCTCTCTCTCTTTTTTTTTTTTCTTGGTTAATCCTCATCCTAGGATACTTTTCCATTGGTTTTTAGAGTGGAAGGGACGGAGGGAGAGAGAGAAACATGGATTGGTTGCCTCCTGCACGACCCAGACCCCAGCCTGGGATCAAACCAGCAACCCAGGCACGTGCCCTCGACCTGGAATCAACCCAGAGACCCTTCGGTCCGCGGGCTGACGCTCCAACCGCTGAGCCAAACGGCCAGGGCTCAGGGAACTCTTCTTGCAACTTTTCTGTAGATTTGAAACTTTTTCAAAATAGCTGGAAAGGGAAAAAAAAAAGAATATGGTTTAAAAAAAAAAGTGTGTGTACTGTATATAAGTTCACACTGTAAGCAAAAGTGCGAAGCCTTCCGTAAACCTCGCACTCTAACCACAGCTTTGAGCGAACAATACCCAACACGAGAAAAAAAAGAATTGCTTGCAAAGGGTGAATGAGGTGAATCAAGTATTTTTAATATCTTTGTTACACAATCGATGCCACTACCGATTGACTATTAGGATACGATGCAAGTTTAACATTACAACTACACTAACATAATATTTTCACAGCAAAGGAATGTGTTTTTTTGTGGGTTTTTTTTTTTTTTTTTTTTTTTGCACCTGCGGCTCAAGGGCTCTCACAGACCAGGGAAGCTCGGGGCCCGAGTGACACCGAGGGCGACGAGGCCCCTCGGCGGCCCGTCCCGCTCCCGCCACTCACCCTCGCGTGTCCGCCCCTCCCCGGCCCCACTCACTCTTCATCCCGGATGCGGAAGCCGGCGACAACACCTTGCCGACACTCGACGGAGAAGAAAGAGGCAAGAAGGGTGACCCCGGGCTTCCACTCCTTTGAGGCAGGATCCCGAACTAGGACCTCCGCGGTGGCCCCCTGTCGGAGAGCGTTAGGATCCGACCGCCATGTTGTATCCCTGTCACCCTAGCAACCGTCAAGCCCTGAACGCCTGGAGGCCGCCTCCCGCGCGTGCGCAAAACGGCCCGCCTGCGGCCGCTGGCTTCACGTACGCGTGCGCCCCGCGGCCCCCCTTATCGGTCTCGTTGCTAAGCAACCTCCCTTGATGCTGTAAAGCTTCCGAGTGTAGGCAACGTTCGGCCAGGAGCCCTGTAGCCAGCCGTCCTAAGAATTTACCGGTTGGGGACCTAAAGCCTTGACGGACGACAGCCTTGAACTTTAACTGGGCTGGGGAAACTAAATAATTGTCAACTGCAGTCGCATCCTACAGTTGAACATCTACTAACTAGTTCGGTACATAGCGGTCCATTTGTAAGTTTTTATGTTTAATTCTACAAAAATTAAGCTCCAGGCACTGTTGCAGAAATGGGGGATATAAAGGAGCGCCCAGCCCGGCCGGTGTGGCTCCGTGGTTGAGTATCGACCCATGCACCAAGATGTTGCCAGTTCGATTCCTGATCGGGGCACATGCCCAGGTTGTGGGCCCAGTCCCCGGGTGGGGGGCATGCAGGAGTTGGCTGATGGATGTTCTATTTTATCTCTCCCTCTCTCTTCCTCTCTCTCTAAACTCAATAAAGAAAAAAAATTTTTTTAATAATAAAGGAGACCTCAGTGTGGACCTCTTGAAACTTACATTCTACTGCAAAGTTGAAGAAATTAGCATATGAATGGAGCAGGGGCTGGGTGGAGATTATATATATATATATGTATATGTATGGCCCTGGCCGGTTGCTCAGTGGTTAGAGAGTCTGGGGGTTCTGCAGAAGGCAACCAATAGATGTGTCTCTCTCACATCGATGTTTCTCTCTCTCTGTCTGAAAATAAATGGAAAAATATCCTCGGGTGAGGATTTAAATATATATATATATGGCTCTGGCCGGTTTGGCTCAGTGGTTAGAGCATCGGCCAGAGAGACCCAGGTTTGGTTCCCACTAAGGGCACGTACTTCGGTTGCAGTTTGTCCCTGTCCCTGGTTGGTCGTGCGGGTGGCAGCCACTTGATGTGTCCCTTTCATGTTGATGTTTCTCTCTCTCTCTCTCTTCTTCTCTCTCCCTCCCACTCTATCTGAACAAAAAATGGAAAAAAATGTTCTCAGGTGAGGATAAAAATAAATAAATAAATATATATATATATATATATATATATATATATATATATGTGTGTGTGTGTATAAATAATATATATATTTTCCCGTCAAGGCACATGCCTAGTTGCGGGCTATATCTCCAGAAGGGGGCGTGCAGGAGGCAGCTGATGGATGTTTTTCTCTCACATAGATGTTTCTGTCTATCTCTCCCTTCCTCTCTAAAATCAATAAAAACATATTTAAAAAACATTTAAAAAATAACCATCTCTATCGGTTCAGCATTTTATGAAGCTCCTTGTCACTTATTTGCTCATTTCATCCTTACTACTGAGTAACATTGGTATCCCTGTTTTTTCCTATTATTTTAAAATTAAAGACGTAGCTCTGGCCAGTTTGGCTCAGCAGTTAGAACGTTGGCCTGCTGACAATAGGTTCTCCGGTTGGATTCTGGGTGAAAGACAGGTATCTGGATTGCAAGTTCGATCCCTGGCACCAGTAAGGGTCATGCGGGAGGCAACCAATCGAAGTATCCCTCTCACATTGATGTTTCTCTCTTTCCCCCTCCCTCCCTTCCACTTGATCTAAAAATCAGTGGAAAAATATCTTCAGGTGAGGATTAATAAAAATAAATAAATAAAATTAAAGAAGTAAAACGTGTTTTTTTGTACAAAAGTCAAACTACAGAAGTATATAGTGTAAAATTTGAAGTAATCCCTTCAAAGTACTTTCATCCTTCTCATGCCCCATCCTCCCCAGTTAACCACTAGTAACAGAGGGGTGGCATCTTTTCAGAATTTCTGTGTATGAATTTGGCCAGATGTTCCCCACAATTGAAAATTATATTCTTCTACAATTTGCTTATTTCATTTAATAAATCCTAGTCATCTTTAATATGAGCACATATAGAGCTACCCTATGCTTTTTAACTGCTGCATATCCCTGGCCGGTTTGGCTCAATGGTTGGAGCGTTGGCCTGCGGTCCAGAGAGACCTGGGTTCAGTTCCCACTAAGGGCACATACCTCAGTTGCAGTTTGTTCCCAGCCCTGGTTGGGTCGTGTGGGTGGCAACCACTCGGTGTGTCCCTTTCACATCAATGTTTCTCTCTCTCTCTCTCCTTCCCACTCTATCTGAACAAAAAAAAAAAGGAAAAATGTCCTCGGGTGAGGATAAAAAAAAGAACAAAAACAAACAAACTGCTGCATAATATTCCATAGTATGGATATACTCTGAATTTTTAGCCACTTCCCTATTATATTTCCTATTTTTACTCTTACTAACAATGCGTTACAAAATATCTGTGTGCAGGTTTTTGAACACACATGTGACTGTTTCTGTAGGAAATGATAGGCTAAAAGGCATCTACAATATAAATGTGGACTGATCTTAAATCACTCTCCAAAAAAAGTTTATCAGGACACATAGAGATTTACATATTAATTCTCTTCTCCCCACGTTGCTTGGATGCTAGATATTATTTCCTAAGACTGAGAAGCCATTCAGGAGATGACTGGAACATGAAATTTTATTTCATTACAGTTCCCAACCCCCTCTCTTGTCCTCCTTCCAGAACACCATTCATCTTTCCTCCTCTTATGGAAGCTTCCTCCTTTCTAAACCCAGAACAATTCTCTCCCCTACAACTGTTAATAAGGCTTAACACTTCCAAAGCTGACTTCACCATTTTTCACCCAGACCTGACTTCCTGGGATCCCTTCTCAGCTAACAGCAAAACCACTACCCAGGTGCACCCTACCCCCCTCACCCCCTATAAACCCCTCAGTTTCTGGCAGACCTCTTCTTTTTCTATCCACTTCACCTCTTGCTGGTCCCAGCCTCCTTCTTCCAGCTCCACAGCAACCAAGTCTCCCCAAGGGCCTGTGACAGATAAATCCAGATTCCTCACCCCATATACAATCTCCTTCCACCTGAAATCTTCAGGCCTTAACCCTCAGCCTACCCCATCTTCTCACCTTCCTCTTTCTCTCACACCTTGGTGCCAAATTGATTTTGGTTTAGAAGGTTATTTTTTCCTCCTCAAACAATGCCAGCAGCCAGATGCTTAGTCCATGCTCGAGATGCTTGTAAAATGGAACCGCCTTGCATCTTAGATGCTCAGCTTTTAAACTCTGCAGAAACACTAAGTATAGCCACTCAAGCTTTTTTTTTTTTAATAAATGACTTATTTAATTTTTTCCTTTATTGATTTTACAGAGAGAAAGTGAGAGGGAGACAGAGATAGGAACATCGATGAGAGAGAACATCCATTGGCCGCCCCCTGCATGCTCCCCACTGGGGATTTCACCTACAACCCGGGCATGTGTCCTTACCGGAATCCAACCGGCGACCTCTTGGTGCATGGGTCAATGCTCAACCACTGAGCCACACCGGCAGAATGCCACTTGAGCTTTTGACTCATTCTAAAACTTCCTCAGATAGTTCATCATCAGCTTTTCCCTATTTTCCAGTGTCAAGGGATTCAGACATTAGGCTCTGTTTAGCAGACAATCTGTTTCCTTCCAAGCTAGGGGATGATCTGTTAACTTAGACATCATTCAACTAACCTTGATCACCACCTACTATGTCTTTATTTTCATACAGGTTCCAATCTATAAACAGAATGACAAATTTTATAAGTTGCGGTAAAACCACTTAAAATCCAAGGTTGCTTCAGGCACAAAAGTCCCCCTCTCGAACATTTAAAAACCCCAGTAATAACACTCTGTACCGTTTAATTCTGCTCATGTATGCTTCTGTTTTCTTAGCTCAAAGAATGAAAACTAGGACTTGTTTGTCTTGGAAGAGCTAGCTGTAAGACAGAGTGAGAACTGGCGGCAGAGGTCGGAGGAGTTAGGAGAACATCAGTGCCTGGCAAGCGCCGGGTGCTCCATCGGTGCGGCCAGGGAGGAGCCCGGGCATCCAGATGCGGAGCAGACCTTGCAGGTCTCGGGCGCCCCCTGCCGTCTATCTTGAGTCGCTGCGTCTCCCAGACCAAGGGTCCCCGCCTCGCCGCCTCGCCACCTCCCCGCCTCCCCGCGGCGTAGGCCTGGCGCGCCCCCCGGCTCAGGAAACGCAGCTGGAACTCCGGCTGGCGTGTGTCAGGGCTAGACCTCTAACGAATGATCCACCGACTTAGCTTCACTGAACAAGCCTCGATCGCCACATCACTGTTCTATATACCAGTCACTGTTCCAGGTGCTGGTGATGCCAAGTAGAGATTGGTGTCCCCCACCTCTCTCAGTTCACGAAATTAGCAAATCCTGGAGGAAATAAAGCAGGAACGGCAGGGTTCTGAGTGTGAGTTGCGATGGTAAATACAGGGGTCAGGGAAATTCTCTGAATAAGTGACATTTAAGCAAAGACCTAGAGATGAGGGAGGCGACCTTGGCAGTGTCTGGAGGAAGAGGGGCCAGGAAGCAGGAACAGAAGCCCAAGGCAGCTGCGTGGCCCGGAGAGCAAGGATCAGGAAAAAGGGTGGAGGGGCTGTTGAGAGGGAATAGGGGAAAAGTGCAGGTTAATGGGTCTTTCCAAGGCTGCTCCTCTGGATGTAGGGTTGCCAGATACAGTACAGGACTCCCAGTTTAAGCTGAATTACCAGTTTAGTATAAGCATGTACCAAGTATTATTATATAACACATATGAAATGATTTGCTAAATCTGGCAATCCTATCAGGGCCCGGCCGGAAGGGGAGAGTTTAACAGAGAAGTTACTTTGTTTGAAAATGTAAGATGATTTTGGAATTAGCTGATTCATCCATCTGACTCCTATTATTAACCACATACTATTCCATACAGTGTGCTAGGCTCTGGGCATTCAGGTGTAAGCAAATGGACAGGATGCCTGCCATCACCGGCAATTCCCACTGCCCAGAGGGCTCTACCCACTTTGGTCTACACTTATCCACCCTTGACCTTCAGAACACTGTCAGGTGTCCCAGTCCCAGGAACCTGCCCAACGCTACATGACCAGTATGCTTTACATGAACCCAGCACACCTGAGCCTCTCCACTCACTCTTTTTTTTTTTCTTTATTGATTTTAGAGAGAGAAGAAGGGGGAGAGAGAGAGAGAGAGAGAGAGAGAGAGATAGAATCAATGAGAGAGAACATCTACTGGCTGCTTCCTGCATGCTCCCCACTGGGGATTGGGTCCTCAACCTGGGCATGTGCCCTGCCTGGGAATGGAACCAGCGACCTCTTGGTGCATGGGTGGATGCTCAGCCACTGAGCCACACCAGCCGGGCTCCACTCACTCTTAACACCTATCTTTGGGCCTGGCCGGTTTGCTCAGCAGTTAGAGTGTCAGCCTGCGGTCCAGAGAAACCTGGGTTTGGTTCCCACTAGGGGCATGTGTACCTTGGTTGCAATTTGTGCCGGCCCTGGTTGGTTGTGCGGATGGCAGCCACTCGATGTGTCCCTTTCATGTCAATGTTTCTTTCTCTCTCTCTCTCTCTCTCTCTCCCCCCACTCTATCTGAACAAAAAATGGACAAACACCTGTCTTTGCTAAACTGGGAGCTCCCAGTGGACAGGATTAGGTCTGTTTTACTCACAGCTGGTTCCCTGGGGTTAGGGCACTATCAGTCTTAATGGCTTTTTTTTTTTAAATCCTCACCCAGGACATTTTTGTTCAGATAGAGTGGGAGGGAGAGAGAGGAAGAGAAACATCGACGTGAAAGGGACACATCAAGTGACCGCCACCGGAACGACCAACCAGGGCGGGGGGGGGGGGGGAGGGAATGCAACCCAGGAGCGTGCCCCCAGCGAGAACCGAACCCGGATCTCTCTGGACCGTAGGTCGACGCTCTAACCGCTGAGCCAACCCGGCCAGGGCTCAATGGCTATTTTTGACTGAGCGGCTGTTGTCTAAACATGGGTCTCTAGCCCGCTGGTGTAGCTCAGTGGATTGAGCCACGTCCCATGGACGGAGAGGTCCCGAGTTGATTCTGGGTCAGGGCACAAATCCGGGCTTGGGGCTCGACCCCCCACCCCCCAGTAGGGGACGTGCAGGAGGCAGGAGGCCGCTGATTTATGTATCTTTCTCACATCGAGGTTTCTCTCTCTCTCTCTCTCTCCTCTCTTTCTAAAAATGTCAATAAAAGCATATTTTAAAAAATCTTTAAACCTAGGTCTCCAGCCTTCCTGGTGGTGGGGTGCACTACCTAACTAACACCCTTTCAACTAAATCTGTTGTTGAGATGAAACATGGCTTTTTCTGCCTGCAGCAGGGAACCCTGATGATACACTGGCTGGGGAGCAGTTTTCTGGAGCATTCAGACAAGAGGAGTGGACGGTGTGGAAAGCGGGTTGTTCCCCTCTCCTGGAGCACCTGCCACAGCAGGCAGGTGGTCAGGGCCTCTCAGAGATGGTGCCCTCTGGGACATACAGGTTGGGGAACCGACATGTTTGAGTTTTGTCTTCCCAACATTTCTTTCTCCTTTATTTTATTGCATACAGACCCTTAGGGTGAATACTACCGATTGCCCATCCAGCAGCTAGTTCATGATTAATTCATGTGCAAGTTAACAGAAGGCAAAATGAAGACATTTTCCAGACATTAAAAAAGGAGGAAGAGACACGGAAGAACCATTTAAAATGACATTTGCAATTATTTAGGGATAGGCTTATGATACAATATTAAGTACAAAAAGCAAGATTAAAAATTATATTCTTTTAAACAAGGTTACATTGAACTATATATACCTGTACAGTGAAAAAAAAAAAAATTGTCAGGAAGGATGCCAAGACCCCAGCGGCGGTTGTTATTGAGCGGTGGTTAATTCGGTGGTTCTGTTGTCCTTTCTCCGGTTTTCTGATATTTAATAATAAGCTTTATTTAGCCATACCCAAAGTGCTGGGTACATGAAGTTTCCAAGCTGCAAAGGTTCTGAGATAAAAATAGCACTGAGTTGCAATATTTGAAAATCTTTCTCCCCAGTTAAGGCTCCAAAGTTCAACTTTCACTGGCCCCGTGGAAGACTCCTATTTGTTCTAAGAAACCGCTTCCTTTCTTCTTGAAAACCCCAGCGTCTTAAGTTTTTCAGCCGGCCAAAGGGAGTGATGACAGCGCTGCGGGAGCCCGGTGGAAACCTGCGTTGCAGAATCAGCCTGGTAACGTTTGGCCAGCTTGCGGCCGTGCGCAGGCGTAAAATCCTCATAGATGCAGTGGCGGCGATCAAACGCCGGGTGGCCGGTTAGCTCAGTTGGTTAGAGCGTGGTGCTAATAACGCCAAGGTCGCGGGTTCGATCCCCGTACGGGCCAGAGGCTCTTTTTCTTTCTCCACTTTTTTTTTTTTTTTTAAATGCCATTACTAATTCTTTTTAGAATTATTTTAAAATAGGCTTTCCAAGAGCTGTAAGCTGCGTGCAAACAGAAGAAAGTCGTAGAATCATTCCGGACTCCGCCTCAAAGTTGTCGCAGGCGGCCTGTGGGGACAGAAGGCAGGATCCCGCGCACGTGCGGGCCGTGACTGGTTATCCCAACTCCCCGGGCCGCACCCCGCAGCCTCCCTTGGGGTCTCTCTTAGGATGCTCTCAGAGGTTACCGACTTTTACTTCCCAATGCAGATCTTCTGAGGGCCCTCGGTGGAGAGCACAGTTTTTTGGAGTTCTTAGACTTGAAATCCAGGCTTGGAATTAATTCATTCCGCAGATATTTGTGGAGAGAGCCTAGGGCGTGCCCCGCACTGTCTAGATCTGGAGCAACACAGTAAGTAAAAGGCACAAATGCCAACCCACCTTGGAGACAGTGACCCGACACTGACTGCCATGTTTTTAGTGAGGTGATCTGGATGTGGAAGCCTCGGAAACCTCTTGCTTTTTTTTTTCAAAATTTTTATTTATTGAGTTTTAGAGAGCCTGTATTGGGGAATCGAACCCTTAACCTTGGTGTATCAGGATGATGCTCCAACCAACTGAACTGCAGGGCCAGGGCCTCTCGCTCTGTTTTTGCTTTTCAAGAAGATCTTAGGCTTCACATTTCTTCTTCTTGGTTCTGCAGTTTGGAGCCAGACGGCAGTTGAATTAATTTCTCACTCATGCTTCAAGTCTGCAGGTGTAGGCAGGCGTGTTTAGCTTAACAAAAGCCAGCTTTTTAAGGTCAGTGTTGTTTTATATCCGGGTCCAGCAAGGGCTTCAGCCGTCTTTGAAAAATCTCCAGTGAGAACATGTACTAAATTATTCTTTTCTCAAATATGTGTTAAACTCCGACTTAAGTTACAGCTCAAGCCCACAGGCCACAGGCAAAGCCTTGACCAGTGATCAGCGTGTAGTACAGCTGCTCACTAAATGCCAGTGATGGGCCTGTCGTTACTATGAGCAGTTAGAAGGAGAACCTGGGGCTGCTGACACCCAGAAGAGATCCCTACACACCAGCCACATGTCACATTGTGGATGTCTGTGTCAGACTCCTTGTCAGATGCAGGGACACCACGGAGGAGGAGATAGCGAGACTGCTGCCCTCAGAGTGCACATTTTCCTGAACAAGGCCTTGAATGGGTCCACAATATGCCTCTGTGACATAAATATTTTTAGCAGAGGGCATTTGAGTTCCTGTGACATAAATATTTTTAGCAGAGGGCATTTGAGTTCCTGAACATCTTTTCTGCCTAAAAGCAGAGCCTTCCAAAAGAACTCAAAAGAATTCAGTTGTCATAAATTGCCTTGCCTGGGAGCAATCAGGGAAAACATTCATCACGGGAGAGAAGCTACCATCACACCTAAACAGGCATTGTCACAAAACGATCACAGCCCTCATCTACTCTAGGTAAGAGCCTATTTATCTTTCCTCAGTTATTTGTTTTCCCCTATGTGCCCCCTCTCCTCCCCTTCCCTTGTTAAGATAGTATATAAGCCCCACATTCTAACTGCCTTTTTTTCTTTTCCAATCCTCACCCCAGATGTGCTTTTTATTGACTTTAGAGAGAGGAAGGGAGGAGACAGAGAGAGAGGGAGAGAGAGGGAGGGAGAGAGAGAGAGAGAGAGAGAGAGAGAGAGAGAGAGAGACATTGATCAGTTGCCTCCCATATGCACCCCAAACCCACAACCTAAGCGTGTGCCTTGACCAGGAATAGAACTTGCCACCTTTTGGTGTACAGGAGGATGGTCCAACCAACGGAGCCACATGGGCCAGGCCTCTAACTGCCTCTCTGAGCCACATTTTTCTGTGAACTCTGGCAGGTACCTTAATAAAAGCACATGATTAAAATTAGTCTTTTATCTTGTTAATCTGTCTTTTGTGAGTTTAAAACCCCCCAAACCGAATATAAATGGTAGAGAAAAAATTTTTCCTCCCCAATAGGTTTGGAAAGATGACAAAATGGGGTCCTGGATGAAGGGGGAAATTCTTGGCTTAGGGGTCAGAGGAAAACTTTCTGACATCTGAGGATGGGAGGATGAGAAGAGCTTAAACAATTGAAACAAATTTCACAAATCTGACCTCCCTCCTGACCAATAGTTAGTGAGGATCCTACTGAATTAAGGTAGAGCACTGCAGAGAGCACAGTAAATGCAACACGAATATTGACAATGGTGAAGATGATGATGGTGATGATGATGGTCCTGTGGAGAGAAAAATGATCAGAAAGTCTTCCAGAACGTTCTCTGCCACTAGCCTGGCCCCCAGCCTCTCCCTTTAGGAGCATGACGGCACTCATCATTTTATACTGTAAATGCCTGTTTCCTTTTTCTGATTCCTGCTTAAACTGATATAGGGAGGGCAGGACACCCAACAGATGCTTAATAAGTGTTTGTTGACTTATGGCCCTACTGCTATCCTTAGGAAGAGGAGCTGAGGTCGGTGCACGCAGAGGCAGCTACAGGACACAGAGCCAGGAGAGCAAAGTAGGAGAGGAGAGAAGGAAATGCTGGGCTGAAGGAGAGGAGGCGGTAGGGCTGAGGACCCAATGTGAAGAGGGGTGAGAAGCCTCCTTAGTTTGTTCGCTTATTCATTCCTATTCATCCATCCATCCATCATTCATTCATTCCCTGAGCGTGCACTCTGGGTTGGGGCCTGCGTTGGGCACTAAATTACTAAACTGTCACCTTCACCCTGAAGGTGTGCCTAATTTGGGTGAGTGGGTGGGTGGGTGGGGGTCTTTCTGGGAACAGTTTGGGGAGTGGGATCACAGTTGTTAAAAATGCACATTTTGACCGCCCACCTGTGTGGCTCACTGGGCCAGTGTGGCTCAGTGGATTGAGCATCAGCCCACGGACTGAGAGGTCCTGGTTCGATTCCCTGATACCCACCTGGTTTGCGGGCTCGATCTTAGTGGGGGTTGTGCAGGAGGTAGCTGATCAATGTTTCTCTCTCACATTGATGTTCTTTTCATCTCTTCCTCTCTAAAAAAAAAAAAAAATTTTTTTTAAAGAAAAATGAAACTCCTCCCAGACACCTATTAACTCAGAACGTCTGGAGGTGGGGAGCAGGAATCTACAAGTCCAGACTCGATCCTCAGGTGACAGGTGAGCATTTGGATAGTGTGATGACAGGCCTGAGGCTCTGCAACCCCGAAGATCTCCGCCCAGGAGACCCTGGACAGCTCCTGGAGCAGGTGACGTACTTCAAGTCCACGACTGGCATTTCTCGGTTGGCTGATTCTGTCTTTGGTGAAGCGGTGGTGGGGCGGGACCAGCCGAAGTCCCGCCCACCGATCCCGCTCAACCTGCGGTCGCCTTCAGGGGTCTCTTGGCCTGCCGGGCACCCGTAGCCGCCCCTTTCCCAGGTGACGCGCATTTGAGCCGCCGTCGCTCGGCGGCAGCGGTTCGAGTCCCGCCTCGGCTGCCATGGCGGGCGCAGAGCCGGAGGCTGAGGACGGCAGCGAGGACGGCGGCGGCGCCCGGGCTCCCCCCGGCCGGAGCGGCAGCGCCGTGCGCGTGGCTCCGCTGGGCCCCGAGCAGCTGCGGCGGGTCCTGGAGCAGGTGACAAAGGCGCAGGCGCCCTCCGAGCCGCCGCCGCCCTTCGTGCTGCAGGACGCGGTGCGGCGGCTGCGGGATGCGGCCCGGCAGGCCTCCCTGCAGCGGGGCCCGGGCGCCGAGCCCCCGCGCCCGCCGCGCCTGCTGCCGCCCCAGGTGAGGCGCCGGGAGGGACTGGGGAAACCGAGGCCGGCCGCGCCTCAGCGTCACCGCATCGGCCCGAGAGGCCAGTCCGCCCCGTTCAAACTCCATGTCCCCCCACACTGCTCTCGAGGGGCGGCACGCCAGCCCCGCCGCCACCGCGCGTTGCAGCTCCTCCAGCGCGCCTCGCCTAGGAGCCCTGCCCTCGCTGGCCCTCGGCCTGGGGCCCTCCTGCCGCCGCTGCGCTCGCGGCCCCTCCTTGCAGGCCCTTGCCGTCCGTTCCGCACTTCTGGGCACTTAACCGTGTGCACACCATCAGTGAGGAACACGGGTTCAGGGAGCGACCAGGGGCCGCTGTCGAGTGAGCCGCCCTAGGCCGGACACTGGAGCTGAGACTGGATGGATTGAAAGGAACCAACGCGGAGAACTTTTCAGGTGGCAGGTGCTGCGACTCGGGGCAGAATTAAGTCCGTTCTGATCACCGTCAGGACACCGCGCCTGCCATGCACTTCATGAATAGGGAAAGCGTTCTGCGTACCACAAAACCTCATTTCTCAGCGCCACTATTTCCAGTGCCACACAGCTCTTGGTTACTAGGAGGTTGGGAATTAAACAGGGTCTCCCTCTGGGCCCAGTGTAGCGCCCGAAGCCCAGGTCCCCTTTCAGCGCTGGGGTTGAAACGACCTGATGCTTCTCACCCCAGCTTGCCAGACTGGAAGAGCTAGGCAGACAATAGACTCAACAATCATCATTGTACCCCTGCCCCCACTGGGTGAGGTTGGCTCCTCACATTTGTACCCAGTTGATCATCAAGACTGGAAAGGTGTCTTATTAAAGTCTGAGAAGACAACTACTTCCTAAAGGTGTGACCTTGGGTAGCTCAGCCTCTTTGGCCTTTGGCTTCCTTGTTTGCAGGAGGATGGCTCATTGTATGCGTTTTCTGGCTCTTACTCTGCTGAGGAGACATGCCTCCCGCATAAGCCGAGCACAGCAAGTCTTGAAGTCAGAAGGGGGACGGTGGCCGCTTTGCAGAGACACTGCCCCTCACCTGGTACTGTGCTGGGTACGGTGTAGTTCTCAGCAGCCACACAGAAGTTTTGTACCAGCACTTTACAGATGAGGAACAAGCTCAGAGAGGTCGACTGACTTTGCCCAGGGTGCTCCAGGGCCTGTTGAAGGTGGCCACGGCTTTTTGGGTTTGGTGTGGCAACTTAGGAAGAAGTCCAAAAGTAAAATTTTCCATCAAATGAAAGCAAACGATTAGAGTTAGGGGGTACGATTGTGTTCTATAGCTAATTTAATTGGGATGATGTAAATTCTACCTGAATTCACAATAATGGAATCGTGCGGCCTATTCAGCTAATACTCTCTGAGCCCCAGCTGTGCCTCGGAGGCCACAAAGGCAAACCAGATGTGTACTTTGCCCCTAAGGAGGTTATAATCTAACCAGGGAGGTAAAACAGGACTCAGATAAAGTCTGAGTGCGGTCAGAAAGCTGGAGACACCGGTGAAGAACTAAATGCATTTAGAGAAAGAGGTTATTTCTGGCTGAGGGGATCAGAAGCAACTGTGGAAGAGGCCACATCTGAACTAGATTTGGAAGGGTGGGTCCCAGTTGAAAATGCGGAAAAAGAGAGGCATTGTTGGGGATGGGGTGGGGGTGCATTTAGAGAATGTGGTACTCTGTGGGGGTGGCATGGATCAGAAGGCACAGACCAAGTGGACACCCACTCCCACTAGTCAGATTTTGGTTCCCATCCTTCCTGTTCCTGCCCCACAGAAACATTTCTGGTTTTCTCTAATATGTCGTGCTCTGTTGTTTTTCATTACACCTAGAATACCTTTCCACCTGGCAAAAATTCTACTCAGCCCCCCAGGCCCCATCGGAGGCCACCTCTTCTGGGAAGCCCACCCCTCCTGGGCTGTCCCTGCCTCCTGCCTCTCACTGCACCTGTTGCACCACGGTGGCACTTCCTGTATGCACTCCTTAGGGAATCTAGTGTGCCTTCAGAATCTGCAGCCGAGCTTTGAAAGTGCAGATTTCCCAGATTTCGGGGCCGGAGGTCCTGATTCAGCAGGTCTGCAGGTGACTGAGGCAGGGCAGGGGAAACTACCCACCTCCTTAAGGGCGAGGCAAGGACTTTGCTTTTGTTTCTGTGTTGGCACCCAGAGATACTTAATGAAAGTCTGCTAACTGAGGATGTAACAAAGTATCGAGTATAATACCCATGTGGTAAACTAGTGTCCATAGATTGAAATCTTGCCATTTTTGCCACTGTGGTAACCCTACACAATAAGGTTTGGTGCATGCACATTAGTGTGTTTGTTTGTGCTTGTGTGTGTGTGTGCATTCCTGAGTTTAAAGGCATTATCAGGCAATATCCCAAGACCTTAGAGAAATATAAGTAACTGATAGTAAAATGAAACAAATATGATTCTTATTTATTTTTTAATATTTAATTTATTATTATTTTTTTTATTATAGATGTTCCTCCTTTTTCCCCATCTGATACTCTCCTCCCTGCTCCCGCCCCCCACTTTATCACACTGATGTCTGTTGTGCATATATGCATATAAATTCTTTGGTTTATCTCTTCCCTCTGAGGTTTGTTCCGTACTTCCATGTCTCTGGATCTGTTTTATTCATCAGCTTATTTTGTTCATTATATTCCACAAATAAGTGAGATCATGTGGTATTTATCTTTCTCTGATTGGCTTATTTCACTTAGCATAATACTCTCCAGGTCCCTCCTTGTAGTCTCAAAGGGTAAGAGATCTTTCTTTCAAATGTGATTCTTAAAAGATATGTAAAGTTGCCCTGGCCGGTTTGGCTCAGCGGTTAGAGTGTCGGCCTGCGGTCCAGAGAGACCTGGGTTCGGTTCCCGCTAAGGACATGTACCTCGGTTGCAGTTTTTCCCCGGCCTTGGTTGGTCGTGCGGGTGGCAGCCACTCGATGTGTCCCTTTCACATCGATGTTTCTCTCTCTCTCTCTGTTCCTCTCTCTCCCTCCCACTCTACCTGAACAAAAAATGGAAAAATGTCCTCGGGTGAGGATAATAATAATAAAAAAAAGATATGTAAAGTAAATCAAATTGTAATTTGTATTGACCCTCCATTTGGTAAAAGATTGAGTCTAAAAAGGGCCTGTTGTTGGTGGCCCCAAATCAGTGGTTTTCAATTGGGAGTGATTTTGCCCCACAAGAGACATGAGACATTTGGCAGTGTTTTTATTGTTGCAATGTGGGGGGTGCTACTGGCATCTCGTGGATAGAGGCAGGGGTGCCACTTAACATCCTGGAGTGCACAGGACAGCCCCATGACAAAGAGTCACTGGTCCGACATGTCAGTCATGCTGGGGTTGAGGAAGCCTACTCAGGTTGGTGAGCTTGTTTCTCTTCTGTCCCTGGAGAGAGATGCTCTTTATTTCTGCTCTGTGAGGGCAGGAACTTACGTTGTTGAAGATATGTAGCCCCACTCCTAGGTGTGTGCCCTGGAGAAACACATGTGCATACACGCACATCTGTGAAGTTTCAGAGTGGATTGGAGAGCAGAGGATTGGAGACCATCTGTCCATCAGTGGGAGTGTTGTCATACTGCAGAGAAAATGAACCCCCGAGAGCTACACACCTCAATATTCATGCATTTCACAAGCAACAGAGCCATTAAAGTCTCACCAAGTTGTAGAAGATGATAGGCACTTATATAAAGATTAAAAACATGTCAAAACCGAACTACATGTTTTTAGGGATATCTACATACATAATATAAAAAGTGCCTGAGGCCAGGCCAGTGTGGCTCAGTGGTTGAGCGTTGACCCATGCACCAAGAGGTCGCCTGTTTGATTCCTAGTCAGGGCATATACCCAGGTTGTGGGCCAAATCCCCATTGGGGGGCATGCAGGAGGCGGCCAATTGATGTTCTCTTTCATCGATGTTTCTCTCTCTCTCTCTCCCTCTCTCCCCCTCCCTCCCCCCCTCTCCCTCCCTCTCTCTCTCCCTTCCTCTCTCGCTAAAATCAGTAAAGGAAAAAAAAAAAGTGCCTGAGAATGGTAAACAGCATATTGGGGCAGAATGAAAAAAAGGGCGTGCGGATTGGGAGAACTGCAAAGGGCTAGCCTGTACTAGTGATGTGGTGTGTCTCAAGGTAGGCGGCAGGGACCTGGGGTACATTGTTCTCACCCGAGGACACTTTTGCATTTATCTTCAGATAGAGTGGGAGGGAGAGGGGGGAAGAGAGAAACATCGATGTGAGAGAGACACATCGACTGGTTGCCACCCACATGACCCCAACTGGGGCTGTGGCCAAACTACAACCGAGGTACGTGCCCTTAGCAGAAACTGAACCCAGGACTGGTCACGGGGCGACGCTCCAACTGCCGAACCAAACCAGCCAGGGCGGTACATTGTTCTTTATGGCTTTTCTGATTTCCAGAATTTCATTAAAAACTTAAAAAGTGAGCCTACATACTGAATTGAGTCCACTTGGGCGGCTGCTTTTTTTTTTTTTTTTTTTATCCTTACACAAGGATATTTTTCCATTTATCTTTATATAGAGTGGGAGGGAGAGAGAAAGAGAAACATGGATGTGAGAGAGACACATCGATTGGTTGCCTTCTGCACAACCCCGACCAGGGCCAGGGACTGAACTGCAACCGAGGTACATGCCTTGACTGGAATCGAACCCACCACTCTTAAGAGGGCTGGTGCTCTAACCATTGAGCCCCCGGCCAGGGCAGGAAGGCTATTTCTTAACAGGTCATGAAATCAATGGATTATGACTAGTCTTTTCTGAAAAGGAATGTGAAATAGATACTCTCAGAAGACACTAATGTAGGAATGCTAAGTAGTTTCATGAACTTTTAATATTTATGTAAGCAAATGTTTCCATACTAACCTATGGATATGATGTAAAATATATCACTGTGGTCTGGTCAGAAAGGTTCAGAAACATCACTATAAACAGTGTAGATACATTACACAGGCTTTTATATATGTGGGATGCGTTTTATAATTTAGGAAAAAATCCAATAGTGGATTTAAGATGAGAGCAGAATTGCAGAAACACTGATGAGCTAAATGCTTCTTTTTCTTTTAAGCAACTGGAAACCATCTGTGTCAAGGTAACACCTGGAGAAACGAAAGGCCAGGAAAGGCCGATGCCCCCACTGGCCGCCATCCAGCCCAGGACAGCCAGGCGGAGCCAGCCGCTCGGGAGGTGCTGCAGCATGTTGGGGCTCAGCATCGCCAGCCCTCAGCTGCTCAGGGCACAGCCCCTCCTGAGCACCCAGCCGCAGCCGAGTGTCCGGAGTAACTCCCCACAGCCCCCTGGTCAGGTGCTGGTACAGAGGCCGCTGCCCGCCCTCCGACCAGTCCCTGCGAAGAGAGCCATCGCTCCCCAGGCTCGGAACGGACTGGCCACCACCTTGGCCCCTGGGTCAGCCTCTGCCCTGCCGGCAGTCACATCCGTTTCATCCAGTTCAGCAAATTTATTTATTTCCAACGTGCATACAGAGCACACTGAGAAACTAAAAAAGTCTTTAAAAGTGAAAACACGCTCCGGGCGGATATCTCGACCTCCCAAGTATAAAGCCAAACATTATAAATTCATAAAAATGGAGGATCTGGCCGACAGTCACCTGTCCGACTCTGACGATTACTCAGAACTGAGTGTGGAAGAAGACGAGGAGCAGAGGGAGCAGCTGGCGCTCTTCGACTTGGCGAGCTGCTCCCTGAGGCCCAAAACCTTTAAGTGTGAGACGTGTGAGAAGTCATACATAGGAAAGGGGGGACTGGCCCGGCATTTTAAACTTAATCCGGGCCACGGCCAACCGGAGCCCGAGATGTCGCTGTCTGAGAAAGCCAATGGGAGCGTGACCCAGGGCCTGCCATCCCCAGGGCTGGCCACACCAGCTCTGCCAAGTGAGGACGGGGCCTGGTCAGCACGGGGTGGCCTGCAGGTAACGTTTCTATCTGGTGGCGATGTCCTTGTTGCTGCTCATCGTCCTTAAAGTAGCCTGTGTGGTGTTTGAGGGGGTTCAGGCAAAGGCTCGAGCAGAACGCAAGTCATCGTGTTGGGGGAGCTGAGACCCCACCTTGTTGGCCCCACTGCCAGCTAAACGAGGGGTGTCTTCTGTCCCGGGCAGCATGGCTCAGGGAGCATGTTCACTGGGAACACGGCCAGTGCTTCAGCTCTGGTCAGTAAGCTGCTCGCAGTGTACCCTGGGCTGACGTGACAGTGGGTCTCGGTAAAGGTCGGGTTTGGGGGCAGCCGTCCACAGGGGTGCTTCCTGGGGCACTGGCAGTGACACTCTGGGCATGTTCTCTCCCCGTTTTGCCCCTTCCGACACCATCTAGAATGGTCAGTCTGTAGAAGCTGAAGAGGCGTTGGTATCCGAACCAGCAGGTGGAAGTTATTCAGCCCTCATGGAATCAGAGAGACACCCAGGACCTAAAAGGGGCTGTTCCACGACCCCCGCGGAGCCCAGCGCAGCCCATCTGGAGCAGAGCCGAGTGGCCAGGAGCAGAGCCAGGCTCACGGAGGTACGTCGCTCTTAGACCCTGTTCTGGAAACCTGTTCGGCATGGTACGTGGCCATTCGCGACTCGGCTTCTGAATTTACCCAGATAACTAGATAGAGTTCACCTGGAATGTAATTGGCTGAAGTATGCAGTAAATTCAAGGGTAGTATTACCTGAAGTCATTTCAGGTTTACGTACAAAATGACCAGAGTGCCTTACCTATAGCAAGAGCTGCTTGCCTTGATAAGTTTTGGAAAAATTATAACCTCTGTTTTCTTGGAAGCCATTAGAAAACAGCAGAAATAGTTTTTGTGTTTTTTATTTATTTATTTATTTATTTATTTATTTATTTATTTAATCCTCACCCGAGGACATTTTTCCATTTTTTGTACAGACAGAGTGGGAGGGAGAGAGAGGAAGAGAGAGAGAGAGAGAAACATCAATGTGAAAGGGACACATCGAGTGGCTGCCACCCGCACGACCAACCAGGGCCGGGGACAAACTGCAACCAAGGTACATGCCCTTGGTGGGAACCGAACCCGGGTCTCTCCGGACCGCAGGTGGGCGCTCTAACCGCTGAGCCAAACCGGCCAGGGCAGTTTTTGTGTTTTGTAAAAAGTTTCAAGGTATAAGAGCATGTTTCAGGTTTTGAGCCCAGGAATCTCCACTGCAGCCCCTTGAAAGTAGGTGTACTGAACTTAGTGGGATTGACTTGGGAAAGTGGGACTTGCTGCGGTTGCCCTTGGCCAGGACGCGTTTGTTTGCCTGGCAGTGGCCGGGTGGACGTCTACGCGGGAGAAGTGAAAGCTGGCAGAGAGCGCGAGGTCAGTTAGTGAGTCGACCGGCCCCGAGAGCGCCATCGGGCCAGGTCCTGCGAACTACACACAAGGGGAAGTGGGTTTCTTGGAAAGCTCCATGAGGTTACGGGTTCTAGCTTTGGGTCGTGTTAATTAGGAACAGAAGGTGAGGTGGTCCTTGGCTCGACTCACTCATCAGCATCAAATCAGCCGCCATCTGTTGGGGTTCTCCCCGTGGCATCTCAGCCCCCAGCCCTGCGCCTCATGCTAAGGAGCACCTCATTTCACTGGTTCCATGATAATTACTATCTCGACTTAATGGCCCGAGAACCTGAAACTCAGGCTGATAACTTGCACAAGGTCACCCTGCAGGTGGCAGATCCAGCATCCGAATCCTGGGTGTTGGTGTCTGTGTGTGATGGAGCACCTGAGACCAGTCTGCTCGGTATAACAGTGACTCGAACACGACGACCCACTGGCTGGTTTAGTTGTATCTGGCACCCGGAGAGCTGAGGGCTGTTCTGAACAGCACCGTGCTGACTCAGGAGAACCCCCAGAAGCGGGCGTTAACGTATGCACCAAATGTCCGTCAAGTATCAGGCTCCGTCCTGGGTGTGGAGGGGACCGTGTGCACAAGACAGACACGGCCCACCCTGGGGGAAAGATGACAGCCAAACCAGTCAGTGACAGCAGTCGGGCGGGCATGAGTGTGAAGCAGAGAACTGAGGAGGTGCCCTATCTGCTGCAGGCCAGGGCCTGGGGAGGTAACACCCACATTCTGACCTCCCACACGTCATGGAGCTTGGTCATTTTTCTCTAAGGGCTTTTGCAAGTCATAGTTAAACACCTTGTCTTGCAAATGAAAGGTCTTCCTTTGGCTTTTCTGTTTCCTCACCATCTGCTGCTCTTTGAACCCCTTCCAGCCCTTGCGGCTCCTCAGTGATTGCTCCTCCAACGTCCCTGAGCCCCATCTCCCTGAGCCTTGTGCACCTTTCAGTTTAGGGGCTGTCTGCGTCCCCTTACCTTGCTGTCCTGGATGATCTCATCCATCCTTCTGATTTCTCAACCCATCTTCCCTCTCCTGACTCCCACGTTCATACATCCTGTTCAGACCCCTCCGGAGCTGCAGCTCCGAGTTCAGACATTCCCCACAGCTGGCTGCCTGACCCACCCTACCTTGTCAAGGGTCTGCCTGGAGATCAGCTGGGAACTCACAGCATCCCTGGCTCCCCTTTCCCTTTCACACCCCCTTCTCCATATCCAGCGGTCACTAAGCCTCGAGGACTATGCCCTCCGTGTCCCTCTCGCTGATACCCACCCAGCCCTGCTGTCACCTGTCACTTGGGTCCTCCTCTTCTCCCACCTGTACTTTGGCCCTGGTGTCCTGACTGTGGCTGCCTCGGGACTTGTTTGCATTTTTGTCTCTGGCCCTGGCTGGTGAGCCCTGGAGCCCCGGAGAGAAGGGAGCGCGTTTCCCCAACGCTGCGTCCTTATCCAGAACCTGGTATCCGCTGCGTGCTCAGGGCTGTCACGGGGGAGTCAGACTCGAGTCCAGATCTATCACAGGACTTGGTTAACGGTGAACAATTGAGATATTTAATGCAGCAGAACGATTCGAGTTTAGAGTTGCCTCATCGCTGAGATTTTGGGGGACTTTGTCTTTCATGTTCTTTGTTGAACCTACTTATTAGCTAATGGGAGATTCTTGGGGGCTTCCAAAGATGTAAAACACTTTCTTCTGGTAGTTTCTTCACCAGTGTGACCGGGAGGATCTGGTGGAATTGGTTCTGCCTCAGCTGGCTCAGGTTGTAACCGTATATGAATTTCTTCTGATGAAGGTGAGTCTTCTTCATGCTTCTCAATGATCTAGGGATGATGAGAAGTTATTTCGAAAGGCAGCCTTCATTTAGAAAGAGGTGGGCCTTCTGGAATCATTTCCCTTTAGGACAGAGCTGAAGGGAGGTCCTGCCAGAGGCCTGGGCGTCTCAGAAAGGCCCCTCATGGACTACCCTGACAGCTTGAACTTGACCTGCCCACGGCCTCGGCATCCACGCACTCACCTACCCTTGATGGGCTCTCCCACGCCGGGCTCTGCTCCCCGGTGAGCCCACTGTGATGATGCAGCCCAGGCTACCTGTGCCCACATGTCACACTTCCAGCTGGTGCCCGCACCGCTGCCCGTGGTGGGAAGGCCCGGCCCTCCTCCCACACACAGGCCTGGGAACGTGCCTGACCTCAGGCCTTTCTGCCATCCCCCCTCCCCAGGCCCATTCTGGTGCTGCTCACCAAGCACAGTCTGGGCACACACTGGGCTCTCCCCAGGGACTGAAGGACACGCCTGCCATTGGCAGGCCTAGGCTGCAGCCCCAGGGACGTTTCCTTCCCTCCTTTAAATGTCTCACTGTTTTCCACCTTGTTGCCTCGGGCTTAAACATTTCTGTCATCTTTATCTTCACTAAGGTTGAAAAAGGTCATCTAGCAAAGCCTTTGTTCCCAGCCGTATACAAGGAGTTTGAAGAGTTGCATAAAATGGTTAAGAAAATGTGTCAAGATTACCTCCGTAGTCCTGGCCCGGGTTCTCAGGAGCCCCTGGAAATAAACGATTACGAGGTAATAGTTCCACGGAAGGAGTCTGCTCATAGAGCTGCCCCCGAAGGGCGTCCGATCACAAGGAGGATGTGTATTTCTGTAGTGACATCTTCATTTTCAGCCGCTTTTCAGCTCTCTTCCCGCCAAGGGCAGGTGTTTCTCTGCAGGTGAGGGTGGGGAACGCTTTCTTCAGGGAACTCAGAAATGCAGATAAGCTAAATGAAAGTCGACACCTCCCCCTCACTGATGATCAGAGTCAGTGCCTCAGTTAATAGGGTTCCCTTCATTATGTAGGTTTTGGGGGCATGGGCTACACAGAGACCAGCAGTTACTGTTTGTGGTTGTTTTGACAAATTTCTCATTTCAGTGTCATTGTCATCATCAAATTGCCTTTAGCTATATTGGGTCCTTGATAGAAATGTTTTAAAAAAGACACGGTTTGACTTATATGGATAAACTCCTTTGCTGGGCGTAGCATGTGCCACACTGTTGGATCACGCAGGGGCCCCTCTCTGTGCCCAGCCGAGACTCGGGTCCTCATCCCCACTGTCCATGCAGTGAGCATTTCACTGACTCTGACAGAGTCCCCACTTAGTTTGCAAGGGGACGCTCTCTGGTTGGTAGGTGCTAAACGTGCCAACCCCCATTCTCTCCTCTGACCTTGATCTGCACTGGCTTCCCTGCCCTGCCCCTCAGCTCTTGGTGCTGTCTCCATGGTGTCCCTGCATGAATCCGACAGCTGCCACATATGACCTTTACACCTGCTGCTTCGCATATGGAATCTGACGTAACCTGCACAAAGGCTGGAGCCCCAGATGGGGGCTGCCAAGGTCACCCAGGAGTGAGCAGAGAAGCTGGGAGCTAGCTGGGGCTCCCGGACTCCCCAACCCATGTCCTGCCCACCGACTGGGGAAGGAGATGTGGCTCCGGAATAGGCAGGGTTATGTTTCTGAAGGTACCAGAGAGAATTCAGACCAGGAGGCATCGTGGGCAGGAAGGCGACCTTGGTGTCGGACTGACATTGTTGAGCTTGTGCTGACAGTGGAGGGAGCATTTAGACTGTAAACCTGTCCAGTGTCCCCCACAGACACAGCCTGCCCAGCTTGACCACGAGCTGTTTCGCCACCTGCTCTCCATCGAGCTTTGTCCTGCTGGTCATGTCTCTCAGTGTGAGGCACCGCCTCACTGTACGGAGGGTTCCGAGCCCACCGCAGGCCTCGCGTTCTCTCCCGTGCCCTCCTCAGGTCGCCGAGTCATTAGGAATCACAGAGTTCCTGGGGGAAACAGCAGCACACACGGATCGCCTTCCACACGCGTGCACCTGCCGAGACATGGACGGGGAGGAGCTAGAGGCAGCCGGCCCGAGGAAGAGGGAGAACGAGGTGGGCATGGCGCAGGCGTGCCGGTCACTGCCGCTCAGTGCCCATTATTGCGGTTTGACTTTGGCTCTCAACACCTCTTCAGGAGGAAGAGGCGCCAGTCCGCCTGCTTCTTCCTGGTCTTAGCTGATTGGGTCCTCTCTTCCTAGACAGCAGACGAGGGGCTGGCCTCAGTGAAAAGGACCAGAAGGGCCCCTGTGCCCGAGGAGCCCCCTGAATCTTCTGCCTGCAGTGGAGGCCTGCAGAAGCCAGCCGGGTGTGCCCCAGCGGCCAGTGAGGGTAAATGCGTGTCATGGTGGCGCCCCCTGGCTCAGAGCCCTCTGGTTTCTCAAGAGTGTTGTCCCAGCTTCCCCACGTTCTACTGTTCCATGTTCACCCCCGGGAATCTTAGGTCTTTGAGGTTCTCTTGGGTTCCATATTGAAATGAAGAGCCGCTGCGTGGCGATGGGTGGTGGGTGAGAAGGGGCCCGAGAAATTGGGCAGAGCTGAGCAGGGCTTCGCCGCAGGACGCCTCGGGTCTATGGTTTGGCTTTCATGAGACTCGTGTCTAAGTGCCAGCTAAGCCTTAATGTATGAAAACAACACACATTCTGGCTTTTATCCCTGCTCTAAACAGAGCCTGTCGATTAGACACTTTGAACATAGGGCATATTGAGAATGATAAACTTTCTAAAACTTATGACGGCCTCCTGAGCCTGATGCCCTCCCTGGCGCGAAGGTCTCTGACTAAAGAGGCATTCTCCACTTTCAAATTATGACTGAATTCTGTTTGGGGACCAGGTTTATTCGTGAGAACAGTGGAGACTCGGACTTGTGCGAACCCAGCTCCCCTCGCCCGCGGGTCTGGACTCCCTCTTGTAGCTTCATTGCACCGGGACGCTCTCAGTCCAGATAGCAGGGGGAGTTTATGCTGTCCCTTTTCTTGGCTTTTCTTGCAGGGAGATTAATTTGGACAGCTTGTTTTGGGTAGTGAGTGCAGTGCACAGGTCATACCGCAGCACACACGTGATTACCTTTTTCCCACGCCATTCAGGTTTTGCCCCTCGAGTAAATGGGAACACCTGTCAGCATCCTGAAGAAAGCTACGCGGTGCTGGGTTCTGATAGCGACACATGTGCAGTGCAGGCGGGTCGGCAGCTGGAAGCACTTGGTGACTTAGCAGCCAGGAGTGGATCTGCAGAACCTGCCCTCTCCTGTCGGGGTGTCCATGGACCCAGTCTTTGCACTCAGCAGGGACAGCCCAGGAGGCTGGCCCAGGAGCAGGTGGCGGCCTTACCCACAGAGGATGCTCAGGGACACTGTTCAGACCTGAATGCCGGGGGCAGCCTATGGAGCCCGGGACTCTGCAGCAGCTCGATGTCCTTGGGAGGAGTGGCATCCCCGCTGCCTGGTGGGTCTGGAAACGCCGAGACGGGAGAGCTCCACCAGGTGCCCGGCTCGCACGTGAGCGGCCAGCCGTCCAGCTCCGGCGAGGCCCTGCTTCCAGGGCCTGCAGCCCCTCCGCTGGAGAAAGTCCTGTCCCTGCACACTGCATCAATGCACCGTGCCCGCGGCACCGTGTCCGAGCCGGGGCCTGAGCTTGGCCTGCGTGGATCGCTGTCTGCGGAAGGGGGTCTTGGGAGCCATGCGGGGGGCTTGGACCAGTTTCCATGTGGGACCGGGACACACGCTGACCAGAGAGACCTGGAGAGCGTCGTTGCTGTGGGTGAAGCCGTGGCTTTCGAAATCACCAACGGGTGCCATGAGCTATTGTCTCAGGGACAGGAGCAGATATTTATTCAGACTTCCGATGGGCTTATCTTGTCCCATCCAGGTTCCATCATGTCCGGGGAGGACATCGTCATCCTGACCGAAGCGGAGGGCACTGCCCTGCAGACCGGCCCACTGAAAGGGGTTCCTCTCGAAACCATGGAGGCAGAGCCCTCACAGTGAGATGGAGTCAGAACCGCAGCCCTAGATTTGTATTTATTTTATCCAAAGAGGGCCTATGTCACATAGTGTATATTTTTCTAATGTGAATACTGACACAGGTGAACATTTTATTTATAAAGAATAATGTCTCTTCCCACCCCCACGATCTGCCTTTTTCTGTCTTCTCATTGCCGTATCGGCCAAGGGTTACCTGGGGTGAATCCCTCCTGGACGTCCGCTCTCAAGCTGCGGACGACTGCAGTTAGTGCCATCACCGTTACTGTCTCCCTGCTCCCAAATGACTGTCCCCTTTCTCCTCGGCGATGAGCTGCTTTTTCACCAGACTTGGTCCATACTAGAAGCTTCTGGGTTCAGTAAAACAGTAAATAAGCCAGCCATCTTGAGCAGCACTTTATTGGGAAGTAGGAAAGCAAGTTGTCTTCACTTGCATTGTATGAATGAAGAAAGTGAGGCATAAAGATAGAGCTCCAGTCCCTTGGTGACCTCTGTTGGTCAACTAGCATAACAAGCCAGGTCAGAGCTGAGGCCTGCTGAATACACTTATTTTCCATTTATAGGACATCACTCAATTGACTACCCAGCGCATCTTAATTCCACCCTTGTGTTTGTGCCGCAGTAAATGGGTAGCGAATTTAACGATGGAATAAACAATACCCTTGCTGACCCAAAGATAGTTGAAAACGCAGGGGGCTCTGACAGCAGCAACCACAGACGAGCTGGACATGTGCTAGCGGCCTGCTGGGCACAGGCAGGTCTGACAGCGCCTCTGAGCCCTGTGCTGGTGGGGAGGGCCCGTGCCTGGGGAGCCCATGCCTGGGGGCTTATGCCCGAGGAGCCTGTGCAGGAAGGGGGGGGGCAGGGGCTTATGTCTGGGGAGCCTGTGCCTGGGGGGCTGTGCCTGTTGGGGGGGCCTGTGCCTGGGGTGGGTGGCTGTGCCTGGGGGGCCTGTGCCTGAGGAACCTGTGCCTGGGGTGGGTGGCTGTGCCTGGGGGGCCTGTGCTGTACCCACCAAGGCAGTGTTTGCAGGGCCTTGAATTCTGAGACCAGTCTGTAGCACGGCTTTGTCATCATAGCACCACACTGACAGACATGCCCTTGTTACGCAGAAAGCAAGTGGACGTTCCCCTCACCTCAAGAACGTTCTCGTCTACCTCGTACTTACAACTGAGATACTGAGTGAAGTGGCCTCGGAGTACACGCTGGGATACATGCCACCCGGATGACTCCACAGGGTGGCCGCTGTGGCCCTCAGTAAGGACCTGTTTTCAGCACTGATCACGGCACCCAGTCCGTGTTCAGCAGCTGCACCCCCATCGGGCTCCCGAGGCACCAGGTCCATCCACATCTATCTCCCCACGTCCACCAGGTTTTGGGGGTGGAAACAGCTGAACAGGAAGAGGAGGGCCCTGGAAGTCGGTCTTTAATGTCCTCTGAGGTCCATTAAAAAAAAAGTTTTTACTGATTTTTAGAGAGGAAGGGAAAGGGAAAGAGACACATCAGTGAGAGAGAAACATTGATCAGCTGGCTCCTGCATGCCCCCAACTGGGGATTGAGCTTAAACCCTGGGCATGTGTCCTGACTGGGAATCGAACCAGTGGCCTCTTAGTGCATGGGTTGATGCTCAAACACTGAGCCACATTAGCCGGGCTGAGGTCCTTTTTTTTAAAAAAAATTTATCTTTATTGTTGAATGTATTACAGATGTCCCACCCCACCCCCTTTTCTCCATTGACCCCTCCTCCCCAATCCCACCCTCCTCCTGCCTTCCCCACACTCTTGTCTATGTCCATTGGTTATGCATATATGCATAGAAGTTATTTGGTTTATCTCATCCTGCCCTCCCTTCCCCTTTCCCTTTGAGGTTCATCAGTCTGACAACCAATTTGTTCTTAATTCCCTCATCTTTTCACCCAGCCCCCCAGCCTCCTCCCATCTGGCAAGCAACAAAAAGTTCTCTGTATCTATGAGTCTGTTTCTGTTCTGCTTGCTCATTTTGTTTGTAGATTCAATTGTTGATAGATATGTATTTATTGCCATATTATTGTTCATATTTTTGATGTTCTCCTTCAAGAAGACCTGTCAACATTTCATATAATATTGGTTTGGTAGTGATGAACTTCTTTAAAAGCTTTTTCTTGTGTGGGAAACTATATGTCCATCAATTGTAAATGATAACTTTGCAGGATAGAGTAATCTTGGTTGTAGGTTCTTGCTTTTCATTACTTTGAATATTTCTTGCCACCACTCCCTTCTGGCCTGCAAAGTTTCTTCTTCTTCTTCTTCTTCTTCTTTTTTTTTTTTTGGTATGTGCCCCTAGTGGGAACTGAACCCGAGACTCTTTGGTCCACATGCCAACGCTCTAATCGCTAAGCCAAACCGGCCAGGGCTGGCCTGCAAAGTTTCTTTTGAGAAATAGGCTGATAGTCTTATGGGAGCTCCCTTGTAGGTAACTAACAGCCTTTCTCTTGCTGCTTTTAAGACTCTCTCTGTCTTTAACCTTCTGCATTTTGATGATGATGTGTCTTAGTGTGGGCCTCTTGGAGTTCATCTGTTTGGGACTCTCTGTGCTTCCTGGACTTGTAGCTCTGTTTCCTTTACCAACTTAGGGGAGTGTTCTGTCATTATTGTTTCAAATAGGTTTTCAATTTCTTGGTCTCTCTCTTCTCCTTCTGGCACCCCCATGATGCAAATGTTGGCATGCTTGAAGTTGTCCCAGAGGCTCCTTACACTGACCTCATTTTTTTTTTTTTATTCTGTTTTCTTTTTGATGTTCTGATTGGCTGTATTTTCCTTCCTTATATTCCAAATCGATGATCTGCTTCTTGGCTTTACCTATTCTACTTATTCCCTGTAAATTATTTTTTATTTTAGTTAGTGCATCCTGCATTTCTGACTTGTCCTTTTTTAGGTTGTTGATGTTCTCACTAAGTTCCTTAGAGATCTCCTTAAGTTCCTTGAAGTTCTCACTAAGTTCCTTGAGCATCCTTATAACCAGTGTTTTGAACTTTGCATCTGATTGATGGTTTATCTCCATTTGTTTAGTTCTTTTCTTGGAGTTTTGTTCTGTTCTTTCATTTGGGACATATTTGTCTCCTTATTTTGGCTGCCTCCCTGTGTTTGTTTCTATGTATTAGGTAGAACTTCTATGTCTCCTAGGCTTTCCAGGGTGGCCTATTGTTGGAGGTGTCTTATAGGATCCAGTGGCACAGACTCCCTGATCACACTAGCTGGGCCCTTGAGGTACACCCCTTGTGTGGACTTTATACCCTTCTGTTGTAATTGAGTCTTGATTGCTGTTGGCACTTCAACGGGAGAGATTTACTCAGGCTGATCAGCTCCAAGGACTGGCTGTGCCCACTGACCACTGGCCTCTGACTACCTTGGAGAATCAGCTATGTAGGGGCCCATCACACAGAGCAAGACTTACTTCATCAGGGCTCTGGTACCCACTGAGTGCACTCCTTGAGTGTGTTGCTTATGGAGGTGGTTGGGTGGTGGTGCTTCACTGTGGTCTGAAGCTGTCCACTGGGTGAGTTAGCTCTGGGTCAAGGTCAGCCACTGCCTGTGTTCTACCTGGGGCCACCAGGCATAAGCTACAAAGTGATCTGCAGATGGCTGCTGCTTTTGCTGGGCTTAGGGGTGCCTAGGCAAAGCCAAGTTGTGAACCAAGGCTGGCAGCTTCTACTGCCAGGCCGGGGGCCACTTAATGAGCACTTAATGAGAGTTATGGGGCTTGCTGAGACCAGATGCTGCTTGTTTGAGAGAGGAAGCAGGATCTAAGACAGGCCAATCCTATGGTAAAGCCACTGGCATTGCTTGGGTGGGGCGGGGCCTCAGGGAGTCACCAGGGCGGGGCAAACAGTGTGAGCCAGGTTGCTGCAGTCCCAGACATGGCAGCTGTCTGCAGCCCCGGGGAAGGGCTCACCAAAGGATCAATGACCTCTGACAGCAAGTCTATCCAGGAGAAAGCTGCCTTCCAGCTCTCGCCCCAATGCCAAACAACTCAGTTCTTCCCCATATGTCTCTAGTGTCTTTCAAGCTTTCTCCCTCGTGCTGGAGCCTGGAGAGGGTGAGTCGAGTACGTCTGTGCATGGGCCCTTTAAGAGGTACTGCCTGGGCTCCAGAAGCCTCCGCCTCCCTCAGCCTCAGTTCCCACTGGTTTTTACAGCCAGAAGTGATGGGGACTTCTTTTCCTGGCACTGGAACCGAGCTTGGGGGCCTGGTGTGGGATGGGGACCCCTCACTTCTCAGGGAGAACCTTCACAGCTGAGGTGTCCTCCTGATTTTTGTCTACCACACATGGGTGTAGGACTAGCCCATCCACCTCTGCCCCTGCTACCAGTCTCCATGTGGCTTAATTCTGTAGTTGTAGGACTTCCATTCTGCTCAACTCCAGGCAGTTCTGTTTTTGTTTGTTTTGATATTTTGTTCAGATAGAGTGGGAGGGAGAGAGAGAAACATCGACGTGAAAGGGACACATGGAGTGGTTGCCACCCGCACAACCCAGCCAGGGCCGGGGACAAACTGCAACCGAAGTATGTGCCCTTATCCAGGCAGTTCTGAATGATGGTTGTCCAGTAGTTCGGCTGTAATTTTGATGTGGTTGTGGAGGAGGTGATACCGCATTTACCTATACCACCATCTTGACTGGAAGTCCCAGATCATCTGAGGTCCATATTTTTAAGATCAATTTTTATTTTCATCTAGGGAACAGCATGCCCATAGATTAAAATGTCAAGTGCTACCAAAAGGCCTCAATGAGCAGTGACAGCCCCAAACTCAGCCCTCGATTCCCTTCAGCCAAGGACCACCTTTCTCTATCTCCACGTGTCCAAACCCCAGCTATCTTGCTACGTCCTTGATTTGTTCATATTAGGTGTTACCCACGGGCAGACACTGAGATGCGGGGACCTGGCGCACATGCCTTCCCTCTGCACTGCTGTCCGAGACGGTGCAGCACATCGGTGTTGTCAGTACTTGCTTCGTACACTGAAGTGTAAAGATTGTTCACGGTGAGCCTGTGCACGATGACATTTTCTTGTACTCTTGTTTTTCCTAGAGACAATTGTCAGGGTTTTCTTTCATTTGCTTAGTTTTTTCTTTTTTGCTAGTTTTTATTTTTAACAAAATCATACATTCATATAAAGTATCAATTTTCTAAGACTTAACTTTTAAAAAGCAGCCCTCCCTCCTTATGACATGCAGATGTCCACAGCTGAACTTTGTGTGGTATGTTGTGATTACTTTCATGCTTTTGTCAAAGCTTTTGTTTCCTGGAATTTTATGTTTTTAGTGTTAATTAAGGGTACTTATTATGAATTCATCCCCAAACTCTTCCCCAATCCCATTCTGTTTTGTTGGTACTTTTATATTCCTTTACTGTCTATTGAGCAAGATTTCTGGAGGCAGAGAACTGTGGTTAAGCCACTATGGTGAGAAGTCCAATGCCGGTTCTCTTACGACGTCGCTTCTTTCAGATAGAAATTGTCCTGCAGATTATTTCTACAGTTGTGTTATGATTGGAACTCAGCAAAGTCAACAAGCAGAGATCATTTCCACTAATTTGACCCCTCTTCTGTTTTGTGACAGATCTCTGGGCAAATGCCACTGGATTTGTTCCTCACTTAGCTCTTTTACTTGTTTGTCCTTTGCAGTATTGAACCTTTCCGTTAATTCTCCAGGGCAACTTGGGTGTCCAGGATGAGGCATCAAGAACATGAAATGTCCTAAAAAGGCCTGGAAATCATTCAGTGTCTCCTCTGAAGAGCATTTATTTTCCAAATGCCTCCCAAACATAAAAATGACTGCTTCCCTGGCCAGTTTGGCTCAGCGGTTAGAGTGTTGGCCTGCGGACCAAGGAGTCGCAGGTTTGATTCCTGGTCAAGGGCATGTACCTGTTACAGGTTCGATCCCCGGGCCTGGTCGGGGTTATACAGGAGGTGACCAACAGATGTGTCTATCTCACATCAATGTCTCTCTCTGTCTCCCTCCCAATCTCTCTAAAAATCAATGGAAAAATATCTTCAAGTGAGGATTAAAAACAAGAAAACTGACTGCTGATGACCCGTGCCTCCAGGGGCCCTGGGCTCATGACAGCGCTTACTTCCTGAATGAGCAGGGGATTGCGCAGCAGGACATCATTCCCGCCAAACACCAACCTTGCAGTTTCCAGTCTGCTTTAATGTGGTTACATTTGAGCAAATACGGCCAAGGCAGAGGCACGAGAAATTCTAAAAATTGTTGCCTTTAAATGCTTTAGATAGGTTAACTTGCACAGTGAGAGAGCCCAGCTTTTTCTCAAAATAATTCCTGTCATTTATGAAGCCTTTTATTTTTATTTCTTTATCCTCACCCGAGGACATTTTTCTACTTTTTGTTCAGACAGAGCTGAAGGGAGAGAGAGGAAGAGAGAGAGAGAGAGAGACACATCGACGTGAAAGGGATACATCGAGTGGCTGCCACCTGCACGACCAACCAGGGCCGGGGACAAACTGCAACTGAATCACACCCGGGTCTCTCTGGACCACGGGCCGATGCTCTAACTGCTGAGCCAAACCGGCCAGGGCTGAAGCCTTTTATTTTTGCTGTATTTTCTTTCCTTCCCTGGGCAGCACTTGTTCCTGGGATGCTAGAACTTCAGTTTCATGAGGTGACACCCCATATTCCAAAGCACAAAGTTCTTAGACTTCTGTTCCTGGGGAGTATGGCAGAATTGATCCCCCTGATGTCCGGAGGCAAAGACCACCGGACTATAAGATTTATGCTAGAAGAATGACATGGAAGAAACAACACCTGGCCGGTCACATCCTCGGCATGCAAACAGGCAATATTTTGCTAGGGAGTTTCATTTCCATGATGCCATCTTTGCCCAGTTAACTCTATGGTATTTTAAAATAGCTGTAATCACAAAACTGATAGTCTCAAAAATTCAAACAATACAGCTAAGTATAGATTTCCTACGCAGATGTAACCATGTAAAATACATCTGATGCACACAAACAGGACCATGCCAGCATTCTGTTGAGGATCACTTATTTCACGCTGAGGTCCCCATGGATGACAGGTTCACAATGATGTGGATGACACTGAGTGGCACGAAGCAGTTAACGAGTGTGTCTGGAGAGGCTGCAGGGAGCTGGTGAGATGGTCCAGTCTGGACAACCCTAAGAAGGTCAGCATGTGGCCTGCCAGAGTCCGAGGCATGACGCTAGGGTGCGGCCCTGGGTCCCACATGCAAGACTGTCCACTGTGGGCACTGTGGAAGCCCGTGGAGCAGACAAGGCCGAGCTAAGCCGTTGGAGGAGTCACAGTGCTCGGTGCCCCGTTTCGAGCAGCATGCTTTCCAGAAGCAGTTTGCTGTTGCTCTGCACATAGGGCTGGTGCAGCCACAGAGACAAGTAGGTCAGGGTGAGGTCGTGGTCCGTGGTGTGCGCCAGCTCCTCCACGATGGTGCGCTTCAGGAGGAGCTCCGCCCCGTACATGTCCGAGAGCTGGCGGGAAGCCTCGTCTGTAAGAAATGCGGGTCTCCCTTTAATGGCAGTGACTCAAGGAAGCACCCTGACTGGGAAAGACTGCCACCCTGAAAAGCTCCTTGCTGAACACCAGAATCAGCAACAGAGCTGAGACCAAGGATCGATGGGTGTGCACACACCCTAGCTGGTGCCCATTAGCAGGAGGTAACACGATGCATCCCATGAAATGAAAAAGTAACTAACCTTTCTCAACTAAGAACCTGCAACGATTACAAATGGTAGGTTAACCTCAAACTGACATTTCGATACACATCACATTAGCTGATTTCACCCTCTTCTCCCTCACTTAGAAGTGAGATCTCAAATTAATATCAAATAGCTTAGCCTTTATTTTGAACTAAGAAAGCTAAAAATAACCTCATCTTCCCTGGCCGGTTTGGCTCAGCGGTAAGAGCATCAACCTGCAGACAGAAGGGTCATGGGTTCAATTCCAGTCAAGAGCATGTACCTGGGTTGCAGGTTCCATTCCCCGGCCCTGGTCAGAGTAGTGTGGGAGGCAACCAACTGATGCTTGCCCCCCCTACTCTCTTTAAAATAAGTAAAACAAATAGCCTTATTTCATAGAGCTTATTAAAGTAATGGGTTCCATTTCCTAAGCAGTCTTCTTCCGTGAGGTTCACTGAAGTTTTATTAAACAAAACAAAACAGCCCTGGCGGTGTTTCCCAGTGGTTAGAGCACTGGCCTGCACACCAAAGGGTCACAGGTTTGATTCCCTGGCCCTGGTCAGGGTGTGTACAGGAAGCAACCAATCAATGTGTCTCACATCAATGTTTCTCTTTCTCTCTCTCTCTCCCTTCCTTCCACTCTTTCTAAATCAATGGAAAAAATGTCGTTGGTGAAGACTGACAAAACAAAACAAAGAAACAAAACATCTTTCTTAAAAAAAAAAAAAAAAAAAAAGAGAGAGAGATTTCTTCATTCTACCCACTGGTTTTAAAGGGACAAAAATGGCAACCGTTTCATGGGTCTCTAATTACATTTTTCATATACTTTGCTGATTAGGTGATTAAAGCCAAGAATAAATGCTCTATTTAAGATGCTCCATCTCCTTTCCTCCGATGAATGCTCCTGAATTAAATTTCAAAGCCCGCCAGCTTCTTAGCATACCAGACCTTAATGGTATCAAAGGCCCTTCTAACCTCCCCTTGAACCAATGAAGGAGTACTTACAAAAATGGGCTGTGGGCCACGTGTGAAACAGGAGGGGCCTCTTGCTGTCCTGCCCATAATGGTAATTTTCCAGTTCACAAACTCCCTTGGTAGTTGAAGACAGCTTTTCCATTTTCACCTGTATTTTGGTCTAAAAAGATATTTATTTTGAATATGAGAATAAGATTTAAAATCTATTTCAGTCCCAGATTCAATAACTCTAAGATTTCAAAGCTAAGAAATGTTAATCTGTCGAGACCAAAAGTCCAGTAATTCAACACTGTTAACTGTGTACAGCAACCTCCCAGGCAGATGGAGGTAGACAGTCGCTATGATTTCATTAATCTGGATTACTTCAGTAGTCAACCGGATTCCCAGTCCCGAAGACAAAGTCTGCTGTGTCCCACCTCACTAAGACTTCCCAATGGCACTCATTTTTAGCACGAAAGACCAGGAGGAATCAATTGCAAGGCAAACTCCTGCTTTTGTGGAAGGAAAGATGGGAGAGTCATTAAATGAGCTCATTTCTGATGCTTTTATTAACTGCCTGAGTTTGCTGAAACCTCTGCAATTCTGTGGTCTTTCTCTGAAAAACCCACAACCCCAGTCAAATCATGAGAAAAACATTGGGCAAATCCCAACTGAGGCACAATCTACAAAAGACCTGCCCAGTCCTCCAAACTGTCAAAGTCATCAAAACAAGGAAAGTCTGCCCTGGCTGGTTTGGCTCAGCGGTTAGAGCGTCGGCCTGTGGTCCGAAGAGACCCGGGTTCGGTTTCCGCTAAGGGCATGTACCTCGGTTGCAGTTTGTCCCCAGCCCTGGTTGGTTGTGCGGGTGGCAGCCACTCGATGTGTCCCTTCACGTCGATGTTTCTCTCTCTCTCTCCCTTCCTCTCTCTCTCCCTCCCACTCTATCTGTACAAAAAAATGGAAAATATCCTCGGGTGAGGATAAAAAAACAAACAAACAAGGAAAGTCTGGGAAAGTGTCCCAGCCAAGAGGAGCCTAGCGCGGCGTGAAGACCATGGACTGTGCTGTCCTGGATGGAGCCTGGCACTGAGTGAGGACTTCAGGGCAAGGTGAAGAATCTGGGTGAACCCCAGCCTGAGTTCCTAGCCACATGCCCATGTTGGGTCCTCACCTATGACACGTGGAGCACAGTGAAGTGAGACAGACTGGGCAATGCAGGGAACGGGTGGGTTGCAAGCCTGGGACTCTGAACCATCTGCTCCACCTTTCTGTGAACCTGAGTGTCCTGAAAAAAATACATGAGTTCACTGGAGCGGGCACTTGGGTTAGGGAGACCGTGGAGACCATGGGGTGACCTTACCCCCAAGTGTGGGAACACAGCAGGCAGGGCACGACTAGCCGAGGCATTAACAAGCTGAGCCAGGTGAGGCTGCTTCCTGCTGCATTCCCCTTTCCACTCTGGCTGCCGGTTTGCCTCTGCACCTCACCAGTACTCGCCTTTTTAAGAAAGTGCTCCTGCTGGCACCGGGGGTCTTCCTCTCTCCGAGGCCTCATGAAACCAGTGGACTGGTACCTTTCCCCCGGACAGCCTGCCGACTGTGATGGCAGCTGTGATGTCTACCGCTCCCTTTCCTGGGCTAACGCTCCAGTTCCTCCAGTTACTTCTCTGTGCCATGTCCTGGCCCCCTTCGGGTACCCATCAGTCCCTGCTAACATGTACCCATGCTGTCTCTGTCCATGTCAACGAGGGTGGGAGGGGCATCACTCCTCGGCTCTCATGGACGCAGCCCAGGCTTTATCTGAAGAGCTCACCATGAGCAGCAGTCACCTAAAACTCAGCGGCCACTTTCAGCTGGCCTGCCAGGTCACGTGCCCTCACCCTGGGCCTGTGCCGTGGGCTGGGGGGACCAAGGGCGGGCGCTCCACAGTTCATCTGGTACGGCTCCGGCCATCGGGTCTGCCGCGGGCCCTTCACTCGACCTCCTGACACCTCCAGGCTGTCCCTCCTCAGTGCGGGTCAGTGGGGCTGAGGAAGGAGTCCCATGGGACCAGACCGCCACTTAACGGGGAGAACCAAAGATGGCCAAGCAAAAGCAAGCCATCAGTCGCTCCTGACAAGCCTGACCTCACCTCTTCCCCATCAGCCTTCCGAATGGGGCCAGCACAGGGCAGTCATAAATGAGAAGGTGTGAGCTAAAGAAATGCCAAACGGCATCAAATAAGATTCCTTCCCAAGGTTTTTTATATTTTATTTTAAATGTTTTTTATTAATTTTTTAGAGAGAAACACTGATGAGAGAGAAACATGGATCAGCTGCCTCCTGCACGTCCCCTACTGGGGATCATGCCCACAACCCAGGCATGTGCCCTGACCAGGAATTGAACCGGGACCTCTCAGTTCATGGGACGGAGCTCAATCCACTGAGCCACAATGGCCAGGTGGTTTTCTACATTTTATAAAAGTCACATTAGCCTGGGGCGGGGAGAGGAGGGATCGGGAGGAAGGTGTCTGGGGGGGAAAAAGAAACATCTGTAACAAAATAAATAAATTAATAATAATTTAAAAAGTCACATTAGGCCCTGGCCGGTTTGGCTCAGCGGTTAGAGCGTTGGCCTGCAGTCCAGAGAGACCCAGGTTCGGTTCCTACTAACGGCACCTACCTTGGTTGCAGTTTGTCCCTGGCCCTGGTTGGGTTGTGTGTGCAGGAGGCAGCGACTCGATGTGTCCCTTTCACATTGATGTTTCTCTCTCTTTCTTTCTCTCCCTCCCGCTCTATCTGAACAAAAAATGAAAAAATGTTCTCGGGTGAGGATTAAAAAAAAAAAAAAGTCACATTAGTGTATATCAGAAATGTTTCTCATTCTAACATGGCTTTGGGATTCTGTGAAGCATTTTGTACCAGAAAGAAACACAGCAGGTCAAGGGTGAAGTGTTTCCGGTGGGACCTGTGACACATGGGAATGACAGACGACCAGGCAGTCAGTGCCTCACTGTACCTGACCTCAGTAGTGGGTATTCAGCCCTGCTGGCTGTTTAGATGAGTCCAATACAGGAACTTAGCCACCCAGTTCCTTCTCTTTCAGGAGCAATACGTACACCTGCTTTTTTGTCCAAACAAAAACACTTGCCATAATGGAATGGGTTAATTTAGGAAAAAACAAACAAAACAACACAAGTGGCCAGTTTTCAGTAGCTTACGACTATGTAAATTTCAATGACTTATCCTATCTATGTTAATCCCCATTGGTCCAGAGTCCATGTCCAGAACTCGCCTGCCAGAGACCCAGTGTGGATGTGGAGGTAAAGCAAAGACAACAGCTATCACAAAGCCCACACACTTTGTCCAAAGTACTGATGACATGCCTTGGTACCTGCTCGGGGCAAGTGTCTCCTAACACAGCACAACCTCCTGGGTGAGAGGGAAGGCAGAGTCACCAGACAGACAGGACAATTACCAAAACCAATCATTTAGAGGACACAAACCATGGCCATCAAAAAAAGCCCAAATGCCTGGCAGGCTCAGTGGTTGAGCATCAACCCACGCACCAAGAGGTCGCTGGTTGGATTCCCGGTCAGGGCACATGCCCAGGTTGTGGGTCTGGTCCCCAGTGGGGGGGCATGCAGGAGGTGGCCAATCAATGTTCTCTCGTCGATGTTTCTCTCTCCCCCTCTCCCTTCCTCTCTCCCTAAAATCAATAAAGAAAAAAAAATTTAAATAGCCCAAAGTCAGTATTACATTTCAATGTGAAAGAAAAGGCTAAATTACTGAGACGTCCCCAATGCACCATTTATTTACTGATTTCAGTGTTTCTGAAAACATTCTGCATCTTACAAGTGATGTGCTATTGAAAAGGGTTAGTGCTGTAATCTGAAAAACTTTCTTTTTTTTATCCTCACCCGAGGACATTTTTCCATTTTTTGTTCAGATAGAGCGGGAGGGAGAGAGAGAGAGAAACATCGATGTGAAAGGGACACATCGAGTGGCTGCCACCCGCATGACCAACCAGGGCCGGGGACAAACTGCAACCGAGGTACGTGCCCTTAGCGGGAACCGAACCCGGGTCTCTCAGGACCGCAGGTCGACGCTTCAACCACTGAGCCAAACCGGCCAGGGCTGAAAAACTTTTTCAAACCCAGTTAAGCCTATGAAGTCTGCCTTATAGCAGATGGAATCCTACATCTGAATGAGTGGTATCCTGAAGAAATGTAACAATATTCAACATATTCTGTTTAAAATGACAAGGAAGCCCTGGCCAGTTTGGCTCAGCTGTTGGAACATCAGCCGATAGACCAGGGAGTCCCAGGTTCGGTTCCCGCTAAGGGCACATACCTCGGCTGCGGTTCATCCCTAGCCCGGTTGGGGTCGTGTGGGTGGCAACCAGTCACTGTGTCTCTCTCACATTGATGTTTCTCTCTTTTTAGAGAGAGATAGAAGCATTGATGTGAGGGAGAAACATCAATTGGCTGTCTCCTGCACTCCCCCTACTGGGCATGGAGCCCGCAACCCAGCATGTGCCCTGACAGGGAACGGAACCAGGACCACTCAGTCCGCGGGACGACGCTCAGTCCACTGAGCCACACTGGCTGGGCGGGTTTTACATTTTTAAATGGTTGAAAAAATAATCAAAAGAATATATTGTGACATGTGAAAATTATATAAAATGCACATTTCAGTGTCTGTAAATCAATTTTGGTTGGAACACAGCCACAGCCATTCGCCTACATATTGTCTCCGGCTGCTTCGGCGACACCTGGCAGAACTGAGTGGTGACAAGAGAGGCTGGAGGGCCACAAGGCCTTAAAATATTTACTGTGGAGCCCTGCAAGGGGAGAAATTGCCCCGACAACACACAGAACAAAGGTCTAGGACAGCATCGTGGGGACATGAAGTCTTACGGGACAGGTAGAGGAGAGAGACCAACAGAGGAAGCTGAGGAGGAAAAACCAGTGTCTGGGCAGGGAAGACATGCACGGTGTTGAACGCTGCAGAGAGCCGGCCAAGCTCCACAGACGCCCCTGGGAGTCAGGGCCGTGAGCACAGGCGGCTGGGCCTCTGGACCTTACCAAGCCATCTAAGGTGGCCTGCAGCTCCTCGCACAGCGCCTCCAGTTCCTTACTATATTCCCGAGGCCTCTGTTCGGCATTTTCATCGAAAGCCGGGCTGCTGCTCTCTAACTCTATCTTGTCGTCACTCCTGGATGAAACGGGAGTGGGAACAAAATACATTCCGTAAGCTCGCCTGGGTGGGTTAGGATAAACAAGAAAACACAGTATCCACGTAATTTTGCAAAAGTATTGTTTCGTGTTGGTAAACGTGTTGACTCATTTATACATACAGTGAATATATCTGTTGGTTACTCAATTTTGCACTAGAATAAGCCAGTTACCTTCAGCCCTGTGGCATCCTTGGTGGAGGGTGCAGTGCTGGGTGACATGACATAGACATGGAGCACTCCCGAGTTCACAAGCTACAAATGCATGTTGTAAATGGAAGGTTGTGACCCATGGGGAAGAAACTGATCTAGTGGGGTCACAGTCAACACTTAAGGAGAAAATTCCACATGAAAGTAGAGCATGCTGGGCCTCTCGTGGGACTGGTTGAGCAGGGTTCCACCAGGAAAAGGCAGCGGAGGCCCAGAGCACTGATGGGTTTGAAGTAAGTGGTGCCAGCGGACAGGCCAGGAATTAAGTCTCTAGACTCTGGCCTGTAGACATAGGTCAGCTGGAGGGTATATGTGTATAATTCTAACTCTGAGAAATTGAAGAAAAAAAATATATAAATGGGATCTAACCTGGAGACAGCATGAGATCCCACAGGTGAAGGGCTCAGTCCCCAAGAGTGACTCTCTCAGGAGTCCAAGCTGTTACCTGTACTTCTGACAGGCTATAAATCAGAGTGCCACAACCCCATCTCCGGGTTCAATTAATTTACTAGAGTGACTCACAGAACTGAGGACACCAGCTTACCAATTAGGTTACTGGTTATGACAAAAAGTATTAAGGAATGTGGAAGAACAGCCTGATGGAGAGGTACGTGGGGCAAGGTCCAGAAGGGGCCCAAACAGGAGCTGCTGTCCTGATGGGGTGTGGGGACACCCTCCCAGCACATCAAGTTGTTTACCAACTTAGAAGCTCTCCAAACCCATCCTTTGGGTTTTTATGGAGGTTGCATTATACAGGTGTAATGAACTGAACCACTGGCTCCTGGTGATTGATTCAACCCCTCCCCCTCTCGCCTCCCATTGGGGTGATGCTGAAGGGGTGGTGCTGAAAGTTCCCTCTAATGGCTTGGCTGGTTCCCCTGGCAACTGGCCGTCATCCTTAGAGACTTTGTAAAAGTCACCTTGTTAATATAAATGCAGGCATGGTTGAAAGGGACTTGTTATGAGTAAGAAGCTCCTTTAACCTTTACCACTCTGGAGCTATTCAGGAACTGGAACTATTAGAGGACAAAAGACTAAACATTATAACCAGAGATTCTCCCATTGCTCTTATGAATTAGGAAATTATAAGGATTTTAGGAGCTGTGCATCAGGAACAGGGAGAAAGACCAAATAGATATTTCTTTTTTTCTTTTTTTACCCTTACCCGAGGACATTGTTGCATTCATCTTCAGATAGAGCGGAAGGGAGAGAGGAAGGAAGAGAGAGAGAGAGGAACATGGATGTGAGAGAGACACATCGACTGGCTGCCGCCCACACAACCCCAAATGGGGCTGGGGACAAACTGCAAATGAGGTATGTGCCCTTAGCGTGGATCCGAACCTGGGACTCTCTGGTCCGTGGGCCGACACTCTAACCGCTGAGCCAAACTGGCCAGGGCTAGATGTTTCTTTCTTTTTTTTTTTTTTTTTATCCTCACCCGAGGACATTTTTCCATTTTTTGTACAGATAGAGTGGGAGGGAGACAGAGGAAGAGATAGAGAGAGAGAAACATCGATGCGAAAGGGACACATCGAGTGGCTGCCACCGCACGACCAACCAGGGTCAGGACAAACTGCAACCGAAGTACGTCAGGACAAACTGCAACCGAAGTACGTGCCCTTAGCGGGAACCGAACCCGGGTCTCTCCGGACCGCAGGCCGACGCTCTAACCGCTGAGCCAAACCGGCCAGGGCTAGATGTTTCTTATTATTAAATCACAATAGCATAAGATAAAATGCAACCTTATGAAGATAAAGTCCCATTTACCTACCACTCCAATACTCATTCTCCCTGGAAGAGACGTGTATCATGAACTAAGCCTGTATCCTTCCAGTCTAGTTTATAATTTCATACAGACATAACCACGAAGAATTTGTAGTGCAATATGTATTTAAATGTACATAAACAGTTCATACTTGCATACATCATTTTACCACTTGCTTTTTTGCTTAATATAACTTAATTTATTTATGTACACAGAGACCACCCTTCCCCACTAAAAGACTCCCGGGAAACTCGTGCTCAGCCAGGGTAAAGTGCTCAGAGGAGCTCCAGCTGTACTTACAATAAACTGATTTTCGTGTTGGCAATATTATTGGCAGTAGCAAATCCTGCGTCATTGAGGGTTTCCCACTTCAGAATTAAATTATGCCAATCGGCTGCATTGTCCTTAATTTTTCTCGCACTGACAGATAAAACAGGTTTTCTGGGCGTTGCACTTCCAAGAGTCTTTGCTGAGAGGTAGTAAAACAAACAGAATTATTATGGAATTCATGATCATAGTTGGAAGGTAAATATGTCCTTATAACTCTCAACAGTAAAATAATCTGAAATGCTACATCTATTGGACAAATAAGTGATGTGGAAACTAAGAAGAATGGATGATTGGGCAACTTCCCAGAACAAGAGAAAAAAATTTGTTTTTATATTTTAAGATTCACCAGAGATGCTGGATCCTTTCCCAGCTTAATGGTTCCATGAATTTTACCTTAAGCACTCTGACCACTTTCAATGAATGTCTTTACTTTTTATTATTATTACTGTTTTTTTGTTTTGATTTTTAGAGAGGGAGAGGGAGGGAGGGAGGGGGGAGAGAAAGAGAAAGACACACACAGACAGACATCAATGTGTGAGACAAACATTGATCAGTTGCCTCCCACATACACCACAACTGGGGATCAAACCTGCAACCTAGGTATGTGTCCTGACCAGGAATCGAACCCACCACCTTTTGGTATATGAGGCAACGACATTTCAACCAACTTAGCCACCAAGCCAGGGCACTTTGACTACTTTCTTTCATTCTTTTTTTTTTTTTGTACGTGCCCCTAGTGGGAAGCGAACCCGGGACTCTCTGGTCCCCAGGCCGACACTCCAACCGCTGAGCCAAACTGGCCAGGGCTTTTAAAAAAATTTCTCTTTATTATTGAATGTATTACAGCTGTCCTTCCTTTTTCCCCTATTGACCACCTCCTCCCTGCTCCCGCTCACTCCTGCCTGCCCCATACTTTTATCTGTGTCCATTGGTTATGCATCTAAGTTCTTTGGTTTATCTCTTCCTGTTCCCCTACCCCTTCCCTTTGAGGTTTGTCAGTCTTAACAACCAATTTGTACTTCTTAACACCTTCACCTTTTTTCACCCACCCACCCCCATCTGGCAACCAACAAAAAGTTCTCTGTATCTATGGGTGTGTTTCTGTTCTGCTTATTCATTTTGTTTGTAGATTCAATTGTTGATTTATTGCTGTTTGATTGTTCATATTTTTGTTGTTCTCCTTCAGGAAGACCCGTCAACATTTCATATAATACAGGTTTGGTGGTAATAAATTCCTTTAGCTTTTTCTTGTCTGGGAAACTCTTTATATGTCCATCAATTCTAAACGATAGCTTTGCAGGATAGAGTAATCTTGGTTGTAGGTTCTTGCTTTTCATCACTCTGAATATCTCTTGCCACTCCCTTCTGGCCTGCAAAGTTTCTTTTGAGAAATCGACTGACAGTCTTTTTTTTTTTTTTTAATTCCTCACCTGAGGACATTCTTGCATTCATCTTCAGATAGAGTGGGAGGGAGGGCAGGAGAGAGAAAGACAGAGAGAAACATCGACGTGATAGAGCCACATCGACTGGTTGCCTCCTCCATGACCAGATCAGGGCCCGGGGAAGAACTGCAACCAAGGAACGTGCCCTTGACTGGACTCGAACGCGACTCATAGGTCCACGGGCTGATGCTCTAACCACTGAACCAAAACGGCCAGTGCTCAGCTGACAGTCTTATGGGAGCTCCCTTGTAGGTAACTAACTGCTTTTCTCTCGCTGCTTTGAAGATTCTCTGTCTTTAACCTTTTGCATTTTGATGATGATGTGTCTTGGTGTGGGCCTCTTGGATTCATCTTGTTTGGAATTCTCTGTGCTTCCTGGACATGTAGGTCTGTTTCCTTCGCCAAGTTAGGCAAGTGTTCTGTTATTATTTTTTCAAATAGATTTTCAATTCTTGGTCTCTCTCCTGCTTTTGGCACCCCATGATGCGAATGTTGGTATGCTTGATGTTGTCTCAGAGGCTCCTTACACTATCATTTTTTTAAATTCTTTTTCTTTTATCTGTTCTGATTGAATGTGTTTTGCTTCCTTATATTCCAAATTGATAGTTTGCTTCTTGGCTTTACTTACTCTACTATTGATTTTCTGTAAATTATTCCTTATTTCAGTTAGTGCCTCCTTCATTTCTGACTGTGTTTCCCATTTCTGACTGGTCCTTTTTTATGCTCTTGAGGTTCTCACTAAGTTCACTGAGCATCCTTATAACCAGTGTTTTGAACTGCATCTGTTAAGATTGCTTATCTCTGTTTTGTTTAGTTCTTTTCCTGGAGTTTTGTTCTGTTCTTTAATTTGGGACATGTTTCTTCGTCTCCTCATTTTGGCTGCCTCCCTGTATTTGTTTCTATGTATTAGGTAGAGTTGTTTCCTAGGATGGCCTATTGTAGTAGTTGTCCTGCAGGGTCCAGTGGCACAGCCTCCCTGGTCACCCCAGCTAGGCCTTGAGGGGCACCCCATCATGTGGACTGTACACCCGTCTGTTGTAATTGAGTCTTGATTGCTGTTGGCACTTCAGTGGGAGAGATTTACTCAGGCTGATCAGCTCCAAGGACTGGCTGTGCCCACTGACCACTGACTTGACTACCCTGGAGGATCAGCTGTGCGGGGGCCACCACACAGAGCAAGACTTACTTCAGCAGGGCTCTGGTACCCACTGAGTGCACTCCTTGAGTGTGTCGCTTATGGAGGTGGTTGGGTGGTGGTGCTTCACTGTGGTCTGAAGCTGTCCACTGGGTGTGCTGGCTCTGGGGCAAGGTCAGCCACTGCCTGTGTTCTACCCAGGGCCATCAGGCATAAGCTACAAAGTGATTTGCAGATGGCTGCTTCTTGTGCTGGGCTTGGAGATACCTAGGCAAAGCCAAGCTGTGAACCAGGCTGGCTGCTCCTAGTGCCAGGACTGAGGCCACTTAGTGAGAGGTACAGGACTCACTGAGGCCAGATGCTGCTTTTTTGAAAGAATTGAAGAAAATCTGAAACAGGAGCCAAGAAAAGCCATTCCTATGATAAAGCCACTGGGAACAGCTTGGGTGGGCCTGATAGTTGGGTGGGCGGGGCCTCAGGGAATCACCAGGGCGAGGCAAACAGTACGAGCCAGGTTGCTGGAGTCCCAGATATGGCGCCTATCTGCCTGCCCTGTGGGGGAAGGGCTCACCAAAGGAACAATGGCCTATGCCAGCATATCTGTCCAGGAGAAAGTTGCCTCTCCAGCTCTCGCCCTGATGCCAAACAACTCAGTTCTTCCCCGTATGTCTCTGGTGCCTTTCAAATTGCCTCCCTACAAGCTATGGCCTGGAGGGTGCAAGCCCAAGTAAGTCTGTGCTCAGGCCCTTTAACAGGAACTACCAGGGGCTCCAGCAGCCTCAGCCTGAATTCTCGCTGGTTTTTACAGCCAGAAGTTATGGGGACGTCTCTTCCTGGCACTGGAACCCTGAGCTCAGGGCCTCGTGTCGGGCTGGGACCCCTCACTCCTCAGGGAGGACTTTCACAGCTAAAGTATCCTTCCTGATTTTTATCCCACAAAGATGGGTGTGAGACCAGCCATCCACACCTCCACTCCTCCTACCAGTCTCCATGTGGCTTCTTTAATTTCACAGTTGTAAGGCTTCCATTTAGCTTGATTTCAGGTGGTTTTGAATGATGGTTGTTCTGTAGTTTAGTTGTCATTTTGATGTGGTTGTGGGAGGAGATACGCGTTTACCTATGCTGCCATCTTGACCGGAAATCCTCTGACCATTTTCAAAGGTTAGGAATAAGGTCAAGTTGTGACTTCCTGCTAAAACCCTCTCACGCCCCAAGCCCAAGCACTCTCATCACCTGGTCTCAGGCACGCTGGTGCCTCACATTTGTTCAGAGCTTTGTGACTCACAAGTGCTTTGTGGTTCTCCGGGCACTAGCAAGGCTGGGCCTAGAGATGCAGAGATGACCTCCATGCTTAGGACACAGGAGTAAGTCCAAAGTCCTCCAGGACCTGGCTTCCTCTCCACCTCAACAGTCATGTCAACCCTCACCTCCTGGAATCCTCTTAATCTGCAGCTAAAATGAACTACTGGAGCTCCTGAAAAGTGGAGCCAGCTCTGGCCAGTTTTGCTCAGCGGTTAGAGCACTGGCCCATGGACCAGAGAAGTCTGGGTTCGGTTCCTGCTAAGGGCACGTACCTTGGTTACAGTTTGTCCCTGGCCCTGGTTGGGGTCATGTGGGTGGCAGCCACTCGATGTGTCTCTTTCACATTGATGTTTCTCTCTCTCTTCCTCCCTCCCTCCCGTTCTATCTGAAGATAAATGCAAAAATGTCCTCAGATGAGGATAAAAAAAAAAGTGGAGTTGCCTGCAGCCTTTGCACATGCAGGTCTTTCTGCTAAAACGTTCTTTCCTTTCCTGAGCTAGTTCTACCCATGCTCCAAGATTCACAAAGATCCCAGCTCCTGTGGGAAGCAACCCCCAGACCACCAAAAGCCAACTCAGGCTGTTTGGGCTCTTTCAGCCCCCCTGTGCCCTCTCTCCTTCCCTGCTTAGAACCCTTCAAAGGCTTCTCAGGGTACACAAGATAAAGTCCAAATTCTGTGAGAGGCCCCTTCAGGAGTCCAGCACACACACAGTTGTGCAGTCTTGGGCAAGTTAATTCACCTCTCAGAGCCTCAACGTTCTCATCTGTAAAACAGGGATGCGATGTATCTACTTCAGAGTTGATGTAACAATTAGACAATACATGTAAAGCTGAGAGGGCCTGGCACATGGCAAGTATCGAACACAGTGTCTGTTATCACAAGGACTTCTCCAATGTGTGTTGTTTTCATCACCACCAAGCAGTGGACTAAATTCTGACACTGTTACCTGAAGAGAGCATCGGATCCCACAGGTTAAGGGCTCAGTCCTACATGCCCTTCCACTTCAGATGCCAAGGGAAAGTCCAGGAAAACATTTTACTTTCTGGGTTACTGGCTTATTATTACAGGATGTAACCCAGGGAACAGCCAGATGAAAAAGATGCATGGGCAAGGTACATGGGAAGGGTGCTCTGTTTTCTCTGAGCGCTCCATTCTCCCTGAAATCTCACCAACCTAGTTCTCCAAACCTTGTCCTTTTGCTTTTAAGTTTTTAAGGACCCTTCATTACATAGGCATGAGTGATTAGATAACTGGCCATTGATTCAACCTCCAGCACCTCTCCCTTTCCAGGAGGTGGAGGTTAGGGGGTGGGACTGAAAGTTCCAACCCTCTAATCACAAGGTTGGTTCCCAGACAACCAGCCCCCATCCTTAGGTGACTCAGAGCCACTCCAAAAATCACATTAACATAACAAAAGATACCTTAACTACTCTCATCACTTAGGAAATCCCCATGTTATCAGAGAACCCCTGAGAAGGCGTCATTTAGGCTGAGACCTGAATGAATGGTCAACCGCATGGGCCCTAATGTGAGAATAAGCTTGGTGAGTTTGAAAAAAAATAATAACCAGTGTGGCTAGACTGAAAGAGAGAGAGGGAGGGTGTAGAAGGTGGGAGGTAGTCAGGCAACTAGAACCTTACAGGCCAAGATAAGTCTGGATTTATTCCAAGTCAATGGAAAGTGAGCAGTAAGCTTTGTGTAGGAAAGTGACATCATCTGATTTAGGTTTTTAGAAAGTCACTTCCACAGAAAGTTTTCCTGGATCTCCAAGTTGGGTTAGGACTCATTGCACTAGATATCTGGTACACCCTGTATTTCAGTCATTATGACACTTCCCAGTGTAGTATATTTGCTTGTTTAATGTCTATATTACCCATTAGACTATAAATGCCAGCAGATTGGGGATGATGTTGGTCTGGTTCCCTCTCATGACCTCAGCACATAGTAGGTGGCGAATAAAACGTGTTAAATGGAGAAATAGCTCTTACCACCTGTACTGCATAATCTTCTCGCAGTGGTTCTCAACCTTCTTAATGCTGCAACCCTTTAATACAGTTCCTCATGTTGTGGTGACTTCCAATCATGAAATTATTTTCGTAGCTACTTCATGACTGTAATTTTGCTACTGTTATGTCTTAGGCGACCCCTGTGAAAGGGTCGTTCAATCCCCGAAGGGGTCGCGACCCACAGGTTGAGAACCGTGTAAGGGGTTCTCTTTCCCAGTAGGGGCTCCTTAAGGACGAGGACCGCATCTGATTCATCATCTGTCTGCCCCACCCCCAGCACATACTTAGGAACCAAAACCAGTTCTGACTTCAAGACAGTCCCGGGATTAGTAGGAACAAACAGTAACAGAGTCGGAGGACAGGGCAGAGGTGAAGGATGGGCCTCCCTCCCCAGCTGTTGATATTAACTACTTCAAGGGACCGCTGCGAGGCCCAAGAGAGCCGAGCCCCGCAAAGTACTACGAACACTGCTCGGCACACCACGAGCCCTCGCTGAGTGACAGCTTTCAGTCCAAGCGGGAAGGACGGTGCCCGGCAATCCCGACAGAGGGGAGTTCAGGGACAGTGCTCCGCTAATGCGAACTTGCAATGACAGGTGCAATCTGCCTGCCGGGATCTGCTGACACTTTTTGGCGGATATCATCTCGTTCTACACATGCAAACAGGGACGCTCGGCCAACCTGGCTCCCCGGCCGACCGCAGAGCCCGCGCGGGCCAGCGGGCGGGGCTGGGGCCACGCGCGGACCCCACTCGATGCGGGAGGCTCCCGGCCTGGGGCCAGCACGCACCACTCACCACCCCGCCGCCCGGGAAACCGGGCCGTCTCACGCACCTTCCATATGGTCTGCCCGCTGATATCCCAGGAAAGAGACCCGAGGCCCCACCCACACCGCCGGAAGTTACGTCACTTCCGTCGCCCCTCCCGCCGCCACTTGTGGCGCTGCCGCTCTAGCCCCTGGAGGAGCCGGCTGTGGCTCGGCGGGGCGGGCCGGTGGCCCAGGGAACGGACTCCCGGCAGCCCCCGCGGCCCGGCCTCCGTCCCCGCCTCCTCCGGCCGGTGGGGCCGACGAGTCCCGAGGGGCTGCCGCGGGAGGTGAGTCCGGCGACGCGGCGGGCGGCGCCGCGCCCCTTCTTCGGCCTCCCGGGCCGGCGTCCCCTCGCCTGAGCGTCTCACGGTCGCCCTGCCCGATCCGCCCGTTTCCCGCTCCTGTCTTCGCTAACACGAAGCGCTCGCCTGGCAGAAAGCAGCGGCCCGCCGAGCGCAGCAGCTGTCGCCCTCCCTCCTCGGCTGCACGGGTCCACGACCCGGTCCTCGGACCCCGCCTCGCGCGCCCGGCTCCCCTGGCTCCGCCCACCCTGCGCCCCTCCCCCCGCCGCCCCGGGCTCCGGAGCCCCCGGGCGCCGCAGCCTGGCCCCGACCTGACGCTGCGCTCTGTCCCCGACCCTCGTCGCCCACCAGACCTTGGCACGTACCCAGTGGGTGCCCAGTAAGTGGTGGTTCAGTGCGCACACGAACGACGCCCCTCTCAGTCCCGTTTTGAGGCGTGGGAGGCGGACGGGGTCGTGCAGGTTAAAGAATGGGCTCAGGTCAGAGCGCGGCGGCCCCTTCCTCAGCTCTGCGCCGGCGAGGGCATCGCCGCTCTGAGCTCCGGTTTCATCAGCAGGAAACGGGAGGCGGCCGTAGTTTCTGCCTCTGTCTTGGGAGGATTAAATGGGTCAGTGCAGGAAAAGTGCAAAACCCGGTGCCCGGCGGGTGGTGCGTTTCCACGAAGGACGGCGCTACTTCCATGTCTCTTCCCTGCTCTTTGTTCGTCCCACTTTTCTCGCCGACATTCGGGAGTGTTTTTCTGTTCCATCTGTTGGTGGAATGTGGGGTACCAGCTGGAGTGCACACACTTACCTTATCTGCTGGAGTGAATAGTTGCACTTGGAGTGGACATCCTTGTAGCCAAGGTCTGTAAACTTGAAGGAAAGGAGTTGTGGGAGATCCCCGTACCCAGACCCCAGCATGTAGCCCCTTGTCTCCAGTGACTCCTGGGGTGCCCTGAGCTGCAAGGGTTTCCACACTTCTGCACTCCCAACTACAGTGCACCTCGATAAGCCTCTGACCTTCTGGGTTTTGGTAACCCGACTTACATCCCATGTTTGTTCATTCAGCAGGTAGTTATTTGGGGTCCACTGTATGCAGCCACTGTCCCAGGCTCTAGGGATGCTGTGGTGGACCAGACAGCCCCAGACCCCACCCTCAGGAGCTTCCAGCCCGGAGAATCAGCAGGTACAGGCAATAGAGGATGCTCTCCTTAAGTTCTCTGGCTTGGAGAGGGGTGGGAGATGGGATAAGGATAGTCCTCTTCTGAAGCAGTGACTAGGAAGTAGCTTTTGTGGGGTTTAAGTTGTTTTGTAGCCACGTTGTCTTTAGGTAGAAAATTGGCTCCTGCTGGATTTGCAGTCTTCTCTTAGAGAAGTTACACTTGGAGTTTGAGGAAGGTGGCTCCTGTGTAGTTGGACAGGCGGCTTCTGGAACTTTGTGGGAAAAGGAAGGAAACACATCACGCGGCACTGGATTGGTCTTGGAAAAGGGAAGAGCAGGTCAGGAAACAGTCACACACCTAATGAAAACCAGCTTTGGGGTCAAGCATGGGAGATAGATACAGCAGAGCACATGGAGCTCAATGGAGTCGGGGGAGGGGTTGATGACTGAACTGCTCAGGTAGAAGTGAGCTGTTGTTCAGAGTGCGTGTCCACTTGTGAATGATGGGTACTTTGGATCTGGACATAGGACCAATGAATTTTTGCTTAATGATGGCTGCATCTGAGGTAGAGTGGTCTTGTATCTTTGGCTATTGTATTTGGGGAATTCTGGCAGTGTTTTGAGAGAGAATAATTCAACAAAAACGTGTTGAGCGTTGGTTGTACCACACTCTCTCTTGGTCTTTTGAAGCCCCACAGACTATACAGACTGGAAGGATGTGGGCAGAGACTGGAAGAGGTCCATGGAAGGCGATAGAAACAAGCGGTGATGGTGCTGTTGGTAACTGCCCTCAGCGTTCTGTAAATGCAGAGACCAGCCACCTGACAGAGGGAGTCTGAAGGCTTCCTGCTGGAGAGCTAGTTCTTGTAGGGGGTGGGGGATGGGAAGGGTCATGCGTGCTCAGGGACAGGTGGAAGCTCACGGGGCTGCAGAGTGGAGTGTGGGAAGCAAGAGCGGCCTGAGATGAAGCTAGGTCCAGAGCACTGGCTGGCCCACAGGCATGGGGCCGGGAAGTGATGTGGTCTCATCTGGAAGAGAGATGACTGCCTTAGTCTCATTATGTTCAGCCATAAGATTTTAACACTGAAAAATACAGTAGATGTTAGGACCCCAGCCGGGAAGCTCAGTTGGTTAGAGCATTATTCCGATTCACCAAGGTTGTGGGTTTGATCCCCAGTCAGGGCACATCCCGGTCAGGGCACATACAGGAATCAACCAATGATTACATAGATGGGTGAAATAACAAACCGATGTTAAAATATAATAGATGTAGCCAGAGTTTAAAAATAGATCGTACAGTAGGAATACTAATTGTCACTTCCTAGAGATTTTGGGGGGAATCCTTAAACCATTAGAGTTGTCAGATTGTTCTGTCGACTTATGGTCACTGTTCAGATAAGGGAATGATTTAGACTAGATACTATTATTCTTAGCTCCACTTTTGAAAAACTGCACACCAAGGTGGCATTAGGGTGCTGTTAGCCCCTTCTGGTGTATGGGGTTGATGGTACGAATGAGGGAGGGGAGCATCCTGACCAGAGGAGGAATGCTGTGAATGGGATTTTGTGGTATTTTTGTTGTTGTTGTTTATTGATTTTTAGAGAGAGAGAACGGGAGGAGAGAGAGATAGAAACATCGATGAGAGAGAACATCGATTGGCCGCCTTCTGCATGCCCCCCCACTGGGGATTTGGCCCACAATCTGGGCATGTACCCTGACCAGGAATCGAACCAGCAACCTCTTGGTGCATGGGTCAATACTTAAGCATTGAGCCACGCCAGCTGGGCAGGGTTTGTTTGTTTGTTTGTTTGTTTTATCCTCACCTGAGGACATTTTTTTCCATTTTTTGTTCAGATAGAGTGGGAGGGAGAGAGAGAGAGAAACATTGACGTGAAGTGACACATCAAGTGGCTGCCACCTGCATGACCAACCAGGGCCGGGGACAAATGGCAATCGAGGTACGTGCTCTTAGTAGGAACCAAACCCGGGACTCTCTGGTCCGCAGGCCAATGCTCTAACCGCTGAGCCAAACCAGCCAGGGCAGGGTTTGTGTTTTTAATGGAAGTATTTGTGACCAAGGCAGCATTATTGACTGTAAAGGTTGGGTTGATTGTTGAAATGGGAACAGTTTCCTCATCTGTAAAATGGAGGTGGCAGTGGCGCCTACCTCACAGCTGTTTTGTAAGGATTTAATAACTGTGCTAAGACAGCTTCTGTTAGTAACAGTGGGAGCTGTTACTGCTGTTGCTATTGTTACTGCTGTTATTTTGGTTCTCGTGTTCAGCGTCCTTAATGATCTGCATGCTTTCCCCTGGTGTCTGTCAGAAACCTTCTCATTGGAGTTTGCTTCCATTTGATTTTTGGGTCACGTGGGGCTTGCCCACCTTTCTGGAGCACTTGCACAAACCCAGACTTGGTCTTGCCCTTAAAAAGTTATAAAGCCCTGGGCGGCTTGGCTCAGCAGTTAGAGCGTTGGCCTGCGGACCAGAGTCCCAGGTTCGGTTCCGACTAAGGGCATGTGCCTCAGTTGCAGTTTGTCCCCGGCGCTGGTTGGGGTTATGTGGGTGGCAACCAGTTGATGTGTCTCTCTCACATAGATGTTTCTCTCTCTCTCTTCCGTCCTCTCTCCCTCCCGCTCTATCTGAAGATAAATGCAAAAATGTCCTTGAGTGAGGATAAAAAAAACAAAAACCAGCATACATCGGCCTGGTTACTATCGCACTAAACACTTAAAACTGTGTGGCCTTGGGCAAATTTCGAAACCTGCCCAAGCTTCAACTTCTGCTAAAAGAGGGTGGTCAGTGTTCTCAACCATCACGGAGGGATAGGGTGATTATTATTACCCTTAGGAAACTTCTCTGAAGTTACCCTGCTTACCTGCCTGTATTGGCCATTGTGATTATAAGCAACATAGGAATCTGAAGCTTGGAAAACTGGATATGCGACACAGATCTGGGGGACTGCTATTCCGGCACTGAATCGTGACCGTATTGGAGAAAAGACAATATTTTGCTGTTCTTCCCCTCTTGTCACTCATTCCTTCCTTGGAAATTTTCCTTTTTTACAACTCATTCATTCAGTCAGTACTTACTGAGTGCACCAGATGTGCCCCACCCTCTTGTAGGTGCCGGGCTGGAGGGATGAGTGAGGCAGATGGGTCTGCTCCTGTGGGGCTTACAGACTGGTGGTGCTGGAGGGGTCCACGCAGAGCCGGCAAAGAAAGCGGGAGTGTGAAGGGAGGAAAGGGTAGAGAGGATGTGATGCAGGGTGCTCAGTGAGCCACTGTCGGGGGTGATCAGGTGAGGCCTCGGGAAGGACGGGGGACATTCTAGCAGAGACTGCCTGTTGAGAAGAAGCAAAAACTGAGTGACACCAGGAGAAAGAGCATTCCAGGTAGAAGGAGCAACCAATGCAAGGACCTCTGGCTGGGTTTCACTAGAAGAAGGCTTAGAAGTCAGTCAGTCAGATCTATAGAAATAGAAAACCCACAGTTGAAACAGGCTATAAATCCAGCATGCTAAGAAGTTTCTCCTAGAGGGGCTTGAAAATCTCCATGGACCTAAAGGGCTGAAATGTCCCTCAAGGCCTAATCAGGTACAAAGCATCCACCTGTTGCTGGTCTGTCAGCTGTGACTGTGGGCTTGGAAAAGGCCCAGAACTTGGAGTACATAGACCTAGATTCAAGTCTCAGCCTTGTGGTCTTGGGCAAGTCTTGTGAGCCTCTGGCCTTCAGGACCTTCATCTAAAATTTGGGGACAGCCCTGACCGGTTTGACTCAGCAGTTGGTGTGTCGGCCTGCGGTCCAGGTTGACCCAGGTTCGGTTCTCTAAGGGCACTTATCTCAATTGCAATTTGTCCCCAGCCCTGGATGAGTCGTGCGGATGGCAGCCACTCTATGTGTACCTTCCACATCGATTTTTTTCTCTCCCTCCCACTCTGAACAAAAAATGGAAAAATGTCCTCGAGTGAGGATAAAAATAAATACATAAATAAAATTTGGGAACAATGGAGGAGCAGAGCGTTGGGAAGGGGAGGAGGGTGTCAATGGAGGAAAAAGGAGAAACACCCGTAACAAAAATATATTAATTAAATAAAAAAATAGATGTTGGGGACGATGCCACCCCCTGTCCTATAGAGTAGGATAAGGATTAAATGAGCGACTGAGCACTTGGTAAATTATGATGTGCTATGTATGGATTATCTATTGAGGGAGGCTTTGGATCCAAAATGCCAAGAGGTATGGGTCTCAGGGAGGAACGGGCAAGAGGCGCTGTGTAGCTGAGGCTCCGAGCACTGAGCAGGCTGCAGCCTCCAGCCGGGGACCATCTCAGTGCAGCATGTTGCTGCGCCTGGGGTCCTCCTAGCACAGTGTCTTTCCTGTTTCTTTCACATTCCATCCTTCCTGGCGGGCTTCATAGTTCAGAGTGTTTCCAGCAAAGCCTTTCCCACACTGTAATCCACAGTGCTCTCTACCTCTCCTCATCAAGACCCACAGATTCACCTAATCCCATGTGGTTTTGGATATTTTCAGTTCCTTTTGCCTCCCTGGCTAGTTCATAAGCTAATTGAGAATAAGAACTGTTTTTAATATTCTTTCCGCCCCTCCATAGTATTTATCATAATATAAATTACAGGGGCCAATACATAATTAAGTGCATTTTGAATTAAAATGCTAAAAGAAAGTGGTCTGAATAACAGCTGGTTTACTTTCTCTGTTTAAGCTCCAGCTATAATTTTTACCCACTTGAAAGTTCCCATTTACACTATCAAACATGACTCCTCTTTGGCATGACCAGATAGGGGAAGAATTGTAGCCCCCGTTTCCCTCGATGCCTGCCAATCGACATTCCTTTTCCTTCCTGAAGGTCATCCGTGGGGACCGTGGCCATGGCATCCACGTCAGAGCCTGTTACATTCAGGGAGTTCTGCCCTTTGCACTATCTCCTCAACGCCATCCCCACAAAGATCCAGAAGGGTTTCCGCTCTGTGGCGGTCTACCTGACAGCCCTGGACACCAGTGGGGACTACATTGCCGTGGGCAGCAGCACCGGTATGCTCTACCTGTACTGCCGGCACCTCCACCGGATGAGGAAGTACAACTTCGAGGTGAGTCCTGCTGCCCTCTGTGCCTTGGCATGCTGGGCCCGGGGTGATGCTTAACGTGCTTGTGAGTCCCACCGTGGGACAGTTTCTTCTACTGATTTACCAGAATATGGCCTTAGATTCTCACCCAGATAATACTTTAAAACCATCTTTAATTGAGGTGGCATATAAAAAAATCGGTGTTTAAAACTTTTTTTTTCCTGCCTCAACAAAAATCTAGCATCACTCTAAAAGAGAATATTTTGGTGTTTAATACTTAGCAGACCCCTGGCCGGTTTGGCTCAGCGGTTAGAGCGTCGGCCTACGGTCCAGAGAGACCCGGGTTCAGTTCCCGCTAAGGGCACGTAACCTCGGTTGCAGTTTGTCCCTGGCCCTGGTTGGGTCGTGTGGGTGGCAACCCCTCGATGTGTCCCTTCCACGTCAGTGTTTCTCTCCCTCCCTTCCTCCCACTCTATCTGACCAAAATATGGAAAAATGTCCTTGAGTGAGGATTAAAAAGAAAACTTTGGAAGTAGGTATTTTTTCTGCATGTTGTGTTTCTCAAAGTACTTTGACAGACTTACTCAAATAATCTTTAATTATTCTGTTTTGTTTATTATGAAAAAAGGACTAGTGTCACTCTAGGCTAGCTACCTGAACATGCACACCTTAGATAAGATCACTGCCTTAGAGCTTCGCTGTGGGCCCCAACCAGCCTCTGTTCTGTGTTGGTTGACTTGAGCATGTCTGTGTATTGTAGATGGGGAGCACCGAGTATCAGTGGACCGTCAGTTAATATACCCATTTAGTTAGTATCTGTGGCTGTTTGTTTGTTTTTTTTGAGAAAGACTCAAGCATGACTGAGTTGTGGCTTCTACCTTGTGGCCTTGTGGACTCGACTCTGTCTGTGGTTGGTGGGCTTTTATTGACTAAGAAAAGGCTTTTGTGTTTAAGACAAATGTTTCCAAATATCTGTATTTTAATCAAAATTCAACTTATTAAAGTCTTACTTTAAAAAGTTAGTTTTTCTTAAGCTTCTGTACTTAATTTTAAAATAAAAATGGGTCGCATGCATGTAGGAGCTCTTACTATATGCTAGTAGCTCTTACTTATTTAACCTTTACATATATGTATTAACTCATTTGTGCTCACAAAAACTGTGTGTAGTGGTGTTATCCTTGTTTTACCAGGGAGACAACTGAGGCACAGAGAAGATTAGGGAATTCCCCAAGGTCAGGAGTTAGTAAGTGGTGGCAACACTATCCGAACTTGGACAGATTGGCTCTAGAGTTTATAGTAGTATTTTTGTATAAAAATTAAAGCTACTTGCCCTGGCCGGTGTGGCTCAACAGTGAGAGCATTGGCCTGTGGACCAAAGAGTCCTGGGTTCGATTCCAGCCAAGGGCACGTACCTCAGTTGCGGTTCATCCCCGGCCCTGGTTGGGGTTGTGCAGGTGGCAACCAGTTGATGTGTCTCTCACATTGATGTTTCTCTCTCTCTTCCTCCCATTCTGTCTGAAGATAAATGTAAAAATATCCTCAGGTGAAGATTAAAAAAAATTCAAAGCTACTGCTATTTCTTTTCTTTGATTAATAGCTTATGAATTTGACTTGTCAAATTCCCCAAGTATTTAAGACCATTACATAGTTAATCTTTACAACTATAGTTTTGCATTAATTTATCTGAAATCTCTCAAATACTTCAAACACTTAACAAGCAAGACTTATTAATCTGACAGCGAACCCCTAACGGGATAAACCAAAGAAATCCGTGCCCAGACACATCATGATTAAACTACTAAAATGTAAAGACAAAGAACAATCTTAAAAGTAGCCAGAGAAAAATGACAGATTATCTGTAGGGAGGGTTATTGAAATGACTGCAGATTTCTCATCAGAAACCATGGAGGCCGGGAGACAGTGGTACAGCATTCTAAAGTCTATGAGGAATTCTTTACCCCATGAAAGCTGATCTGTCAGGGAAGAAGGTGAAATACGAGTATTCTTAGATAAAGGAAAACTAAGCAATCTGTTTCCAGCAGACCTGTTCTCAAATCATTGCTGCAGGAAGTGACACCAGAAGGAAACTTGGAGCATCAGTAATGAAGGAAGAATAGTAAATACCTGGATAATTACAGTAGGCGATTTCTCTTCTCTTGAGTTCTTTAAAATATTTAACAGCAAAAATTAAAAGACACATTGTCTGGTCAGGTTTTTAATGTGTGTGGTTGTAGTAACACGTAGACAACGTTAGCATAAGAGGAGAGAGAGTAAGGGAACTCTATGGTGGTAAGATTTCTACAGTCTACTTGAAAAGGTGATATTGTAATCCCTAGAGCAACCACTAAGAGCCTGTACGACATGGTGCAGTAAAAATGACTATAGACTTAGCAAGTGGAGTTTTAAAATTGTACACACTAGCCCTGGCCGGTTTGGCTCAGCGGTTGGAGCGTCAGCCTGCAGACCAGAGAGTCCTGGGTTCTGTTCCCGCTAGGGGCACGTACCTCGGTTGCAGTTTGTCCCCACCCTGGTTGGGGTCGTGTGGGTGGCGACCAGTCGATGTGTCTCTCTCATATCAATCTTTCTCCTCCCTCTCCCACTCTATCCGAAGATAAATGCAAAAATATCCTCTGGTGAGGATTAAAAAAAAAAATGTACATACTAGTCACAGGAGCGCAAGAGAGTGGAAAAAGAAGGAAAAACAGAAAACAAAGGCAGTGTTAAACCTAAATCAAAATGTACCAGTAATTATATTAAATGGAAGTTATCTTACATATCAACTGAAAGAAATTATTCGAATGGAGAAAAATCACCTTGTCTATAAGAAATTCAGTTTAGCCCTGGCCGGTTTGGCTCAGCGGTTAGAGCGTCGGCCTGCGGTCCGGAGAGACCCGGGTTCGGTTCCCGCTAAGGGCACGTACTTCGGTTGCAGTTTGTCCCCGGCCCTGGTTGGTCGTGCGGGTGGCAGCCACTCGATGTGTCCCTTCACGTCGATGTTTCTCACTCTCTCTCCCTTCCTCTCTCTCCCTCCCACTCTATCTGTACAAAAAATGGAAAAATATCCTCGGGTGAGGATAAAAAAAAAAAAAAAAAAAAAAAAAAAAAAAAAAAAAAGAAATTCAGTTTAGCCAGACCGGTGTGGCCTAGTGGATTGAGCATCGTCCCATGGACTGAGAGGTCCCAGTTCGATTCCCAGTCAGGGCACATGCCCGGGTACCAATCCCCAGTAGGAGGCATGCAGGAGGCAGCCAGTCGATGGTTCTCTCTCTAAAAAAATGCCCTGGCCGGTTTGGCTCAGCAGTTAGAGCATCGGCCTGTGGTCCGAGAGACCCGGGTTCGGTTTCCGCTAAGGGCGCGTACCTTGGTTGCAGTTTGTCCCCGGCCCTGGTTGGTTGTGCGGGTGGCAATCACTCGATGTGTCCATTTCACGTCATTGTTTCTCTCTCTCTCTCTCTTCTTCTTTCTCCCTCCCTCCCACTCTACCTGAACAAAAAATGGAAAAATGTCCTTGGGTGAGGATAAAAACATACATACATACATACATACATACATGTGGCTGAGTGCTGGAACCTATCCCTGGGCGGGTCAGCTCAGGACCCTGTTGGGGCCATGTGGTAAAGGGCCTGGGGGCCCCTTAGTGTGTTCTATGGAATTTATAATCGCTTTCTTTTATAAAACGTGTCTCATTAATCACCACTTTATTTTCCTTTTTAAAAAAGTAATTGATTCTTTCACATTTTTTAAATATATATATATATTTTAATAATATGTATTTATTTATTTACTCATTTATTTATTTAGTCCTCACCCGAGGACATTTTTTTTTATATATATTTTGTTCAGATAGAGTGGGAGGGAGAGAGAGAGAGAAACATTGACGTGAAAGGGACACATCGAGTGGTTGCCACCCACACGACCCAACCAGGGCCGGGGACAAACTGCAACCGAGGTATGCGCCCTTAGTGGGAACTGAACCCGGGTCTCTCCGGACCGCAGCCCGACACTCTAACCACTGAGCCAAAATGGCCAGGGCTATTTATTTATTTTTTATCCTCACCCGAGGACCTTATGTTTTTGTTTTTTGTTTTTTTGATATTTTTTTGTTCAGATAAAGTGGGAGAGAGAGAGAGAGAGAGAGAAACATCAACATGAAAGGGGCACATCGAGTGGTTGCTACCCACACGACCCAACCAGGGCCAGGGACAAACCGCAACCGAGGTACGTGCCCTTAGCGGGAACCGAACCCAGGCCTCTCCAGACTGCAAGCCAACGCTCTAACCGCTGAGCAAAACTGGCCAGGGCTATATATTTTTTAACTTTTTTTTTTTTATCCTCACCTAAGGACATTTTTGCATTTATCTTCAGATAGAGCAGGAGGGAGAAAGGGAGGAAGAGAGAGAGAGAGACACATCTAGTGGTTGCCACCCACATGATCCCAACCAGGGTGGGGACAAACTGCAACCAAGGTACATGCCCTTAGCAGGAACCAAACCCAGGACTCTCCGGTCCGCGGGCCGACGCTCCAACCACTGAGCCAAAACGGCCAAGGCTTTAATATATTTTTATTGATTTTTGTGTGTGTATGTGAGAGAGAGAAACCTCGATTGGCTGCCTCCCACATTCTCCCCATAGGGATTGAGCCCGCAACCTGGGCATGTGTGCTGCTTGGGAATTGAATCTGGACCTCTTAGTTTATGAGACGACGCTCAGTCCACTGAGCCACACTGGCCAGGCTTATTGTCCTTTTTTAAATATAACTATATTTTTAATTTTTTGTTATGCCTCACCTGAGGATATTTTTCCATTGATTTCTAGAAATAGTGGTAGGGGAAGAGGGAGAGAGAAAGAAACATTGATGTGAGAGAAACTCATAGATTGGTTGCCTCCTTGACTGGGGCCAGGGATCGAACCCACAACCCAGGTACATGTCCTTGGCCAGGAATTGAACCTACAACCCAGATATGTGCTCTTGGCCAGGAGTCAAATCCAAGACCTTTTGGTCCACAGGCTGATGCTCTAACTGCTGAGCCAAATAGGCCAGGGCTATATAACTATTTTAAAAAATTAGGCATTAAACTAAAAAAAAATACTTAAGGAGCCCTGGCCAGTGTGGCTCAGTTCGTTGGAGCATCGTCTCCCATACACTGAAAGGTGGTGGGTTCAGGTTTGATCCCTGGTCAGGGTGCATACAAGAGGCAACCTATTGATGTTTCTTTCTCACATTGATGTTTGCCCCCCCTCTCCTCTCTCTCTCTGCCCCCCTCTTCCTCTCTCTGAAGTCAGTTTTTTAAAAAGTTTAGGAAACAAGAGTTTAGTGCTCCCCAGAATATAATTACAAATGACATCTGACTGCTAGTTTTGTAGTTTTACCAAGAATTAGTTTTGTATTTATCATGTGATGCACCCTTTTGGCTCTGAAGGGATGTGATAGGTTAGGACGGCCTCTGCGGGGACCACAGAGTTTAGAGGAAATTAGTACAGATACCTGGACCCGGCAGACTAGAAGGGGACTCCAGGAAAAAAATCCCATGTATATGTTCTTACTTGGGGCCCAAATCCACACTTGGCAGCCCAGAGTATCAAAAACAGTTGTTTGAGCCCTGGCCAGTTTGGCTCAGCGGTTAGAGCATTGGCCTGCGGTCCAGAGAGTCCTGGGTTCGGTTCCTGCTAAGGGCACATACCTCAGTTGCGATTCATCCCTGGCCTTGGTTGGGTCGTGTGGGAGCAGCAACTCAATGTGTCCCTTTCACGTCGATGTCTCTCTTTCTCTCTCTCTCCCTCTCTCTCTCCCTCTCTCTCCCTCCCACTCTATCTGAATAAAAAATGGGAAAATGTCCTCAGGTGAGGATAAAAAATAAAAATTAAAAAAAAAGCAAAACAGTTGTTTGAACATCCACTGAGTATAAAGTACACACTTATAATTGTGGAAAATCACAAAGAAAGGAAATAAAAATTCTGTTTTAGAAAGAACATAGAATTTGAAGTTAGAATCTTAGGGTTTTCTTTTTAAAAATAAATTTACTTATTTTAGAGAGGAAGAGAGAGAAAAAAACATTATTTGTTCCACTTATTTCTGCATTCATTTGTGAGGGATTAAACCTGCAACCTTGGTGTATCAGGATGATGCTCTAACCAACTGGGCTACTAGGTTTGAAAACAAAGCTGTATGTAAAACACATCGGCTCTCTGGAGGAACACTCCCAAACTATTCCTCATGATTACCTAACCCTAAGAGGGGGTTGAGAATGGGGGAAGGTGCAGAAGGGGTACGAAGGGGAAGTTGTTTTTTTTTGTTTTTACTTTAACACTGTGGAACTATTAGCATTTTTTGGTAATAAGAACATATTCATATATTACTTTTATGAACAAAACAACACAAGGACAACGCTGCCAGCCTTAGTGTGCGATCCTATAGGTGAATTAAATATTTATGTTGTCATTATTGTCAGTTTCATCTTCAGAGCTGGCTGAGTCTCAGAATCATTTGGTACAATCCCCATGTAAACAGTAAGTAAGACTCCTGCTCCAGGCCACATAGCTGGCCACCTGACCATGGTGTTCAACCCGGCGAGGGAGGGCGGGGCCTTACAAAAGTCTCCATATGGAGCACAATAGAAGCCAGGTTCAAGGTCTCTGGAATTTCCAAGGGAAGAGTGAGAGATGTATGAACTGGTTTAATTTAGGGAAAATCTAAGACTTTATGGAAAGGTAAATAAAAAAAGTTAATTCACCCTCTAAGAAATCCGGTGTGGCACTGAGAGAGCATGTGTTTCAGTGAAGTGTGTTCCTGAAGAAGAAGCAGAACTTCTACATGATAAAGAGCCTGGCATGTGTTTTCAAGAGTAATGCTTTTGGAAACCTTTTCTTTTTCTACACAAGTTAGGAGAGAGCAGATGGCGACGCAAGAAATTCTTCCTAGGGAGTGCCAAGAGCACGAAGAAATGTTGTGAGGAGCTATTAATAAGTACACAAATGTTATAGACTTGTTCAACATACAGTTTGACATATGTAAGAATAGAGGAGAAAGATGACCTGAGTTTCTCATTTTCTGTTTTGAAATTAAATGTATGATCTTGCTTGTTAACACTCAGCAAGTTGTTGAAATTCCATGGCTTTGCTTTCGGAACTCTTTGCCCCAACCACAGCCATGCTGGTCCTCATTTATGCCCCTTTGCCACACTCGCTGTCCCAGTGTGCTCATCCAGCAAGCATTTGTCCAGTGCTCACTGTGTGCCAGGCTCATCTGAGGTCCCGGAGATATATTAGAAAGTGCAACGGGCCAAGTTCCTGCCCGCACGGAGCTGGATCTAAGGCGGAGAGTCAGAAACAATACAGACAGGTGGGCACGTGCTGAGGGGAGGGTGGACCAAAGACGGACAAGGAGTGCCAGCAGTTTTAAATAGGAACTTCAGGGAAGGGCTGACGGAGAAGTGACAGCCGAACAAGACCTGGAGAGAGTGATCAACACACCATGCTGCTGTATCTGTTAGAAAGCTCATGCTGCAGAATGTTGTGAATGTTCTAACGTACACCCAGTGTATTTTTTTTTTGTTTTGTTTTTATCCTCACTCGAGGATATTTTTCCATTTTTTGTTCAGATAGAGTGGGAGGGAGAGAGAGACAGAAACATCGATGTAAAGGGACACATCGAGTGGCTGCCACCCGCACGACCAACCAGGGCCGGGGACAAACTGCAACCGAAGTACGTGCACTTAGCGGGAACCGAACCCGGGTCTCTCCGGACCACAGGCCGACGCTCTAACCGCTGAGCCAAACCGGCCAGGGCCACCCAGTGTATTTTTTAAAGTGATGCAGAAATGGGAGTTTTTGTCTCACCATATCAGCCAAAGGTGCATTTCCTAATGCTTCCTTTGTCTTTCCTGTGGAAGGCACCCTGAAGTCCATTGACTAGCATCCTGAGATCTAAATTCTGGTGTGTCAATGGCATCACAATACAGGGTTTCACAATACAGGGTGCCCTTCTCTGCGTGGATCGCTTCCGATCATTCGTCGCAGAGTTTAGCTTTCAACTGTTTTTTGCAGTAAAAATTATATCTCATTACATGTCCATTCTCCCTAAATTGACCTAAGTTCAATTTAATTCCAACAAGTTTTTCTTAATGGTGATTGATGGTGATTTAAAATATATATGAAACAGCCCTGGCCAGTTTGGCTCAGCGGTTAGAGCGTCGGCCTGCGGTCCGGAGAGACCCGGGTTCGGTTCCCGCTAAGGGCACGTACTTTGGTTGCAGTTTGTCCCCGGCCCTGGTTGGTCGTGCGGGTGGCAGCCACTCGATGTGTCCCTTCACATCGATGTTTCTCTCTCTCTTTCCCTCCCACTCTATCTGTACGAAAAATGGAAAAATATCCTCGAGTGAGGATAAAAAAAAAATAAAAATAAAATATATATGAAATTGTAATGAGTCAAACAAGAGATACTAGTGGAAAAAGAAGAACAAGATGGGAGAAGTTGCTCTCCTGGGTAATAAGATCTATCAAGCTTCAGTAATTAAGGCAATGTGGTATTAGCACAAGAATGCATAAATAGGTCATTGGACAGAATAGGGAAGTCAGAAGATCCACATGTCTGTATGAACGCTTAAGTAACTGCAGACATGTTTGTCTGAAGAGTGACATGTGACAGTGGATATGAATATAGAGGAAAAATGAAACTGGATCCCTCCCTCACTTCATGGTTATTCTGTCTCAGCACTTCAAAGCTGTTACTCCATTGTCTCTTGACTGCTGAGACTTCTGCTGGCTGTCTGTTTTCCTTTATGAGTGATCTGCCCTCTGTCTCGTCACTAGTGATAGAGTCCCCGGCCCCAGGGACTTCCTTCCAGTGCACTGGACAGTCCCTGCTCCACTGTGTACTGTGAAGTTAAGGACATTAGTCCAGAAAAGCAGGTGCCTTTATGTAACTTTAGATCATTAAAAGTTGTATAAATATCCTGTCTGATGTGGCTAAATTGGTTGAGCATTGTCTTGTGCACTAAAAGGTCACCAGTTCGATTCCCAGTCAGGGCACATGCCCAGGTTGCTGCTGGTTCAGTTCCTGGTTAGGGTGTTTGCAAGATCCAACCAATCAATGTTTCTCTCTCACATCAATGTTTCTTTCTCTTTCTCCCTCCTCCTCCCTTTCTCCCTTCCTTCTTTCCGCTCTCTAAAATCTATAAAAACATATTTTTAAAAAAAGTTGTATAAATATTCAAACTTTAAACTGTGGTTCTTTGTTAGTAAAAGAAGGAAATAGTAAACAATTCTTGTAAATTTAATGAATTAATATCTTATTTGAGTCTTCTTAAATATTTCAAAATATTCAGATCTGTTGATTATTTGACAAGCCGAAAGTTTCTACTGAAGGCTGACCTTGCTACATCAGAAGAGGCTCATGAAGAAAGCTTGTCAGACCTCCCAGTTTGCATGATCCTGTGTACAGAGAGCACTCCACCCCCCTGCACTTTTGTCCCCTGCTGCACTTTTGTCTTGTGCATAAAGGGAAAGCTGCCTGCCCAGAGCCTAAGAAGGTGGGCTGCATGCTATCCCGGTGGTGACATGTTTGTCCAGGAAACCATCCCCAGCTCCTTTCAAATTAAACATTTTCTCTTAAGTGTTTTGTTTATTGGCTTTCTGTTTGAGGAAGTTAAGTTGCCACAATGAAGCAACAAGAAGTGCCCCCAAGGAAGTTGGGAATGAGGGAAACAGAAGAGCCGATCACACAATAGATGAGGTCTGAGATGGACAGAGTCTCCTGACAGACAGAAGAGCGGCTCCCAGGCCAGAATGAGACTGAACTGTCCCTTTATCAAAAGAAAAGAGGATGTAACGGAAGGAAGTGGGTAGTCTGCTGTGGAACAAGCTGAATTCCCTGTGCAGCTGGGTCTAGGGGTCCCTGTGGGAGCCGTGACCTTGGGATACTGGCTCTAACGCTCCAGTGGTCTCATCAGAAATTGCTCCCTGCTTGTCAAGCAGCGTTTTGACTAAAACTTGCTGCCCATGTACATTGGCTGTGGAGGAGGGATGTATAGTTTGTACCTACATGAGCATTCTGGTTTGTTCGACTGCTTATTCACTCTAAAATAATAAGTTGGCTTTTTGGCTTAAACTTCCATTTCTTGTGCATTAGATGATTGAGAGACAGACTCCTTGGGCTGATCAACAACAGACACTAAAGAGATTGAGTATCTGAGGCAGGGAGGTTGGGGGCTACACTTCCATGTGCTGATGGACCACATCCTTCTGGGACCACCTGCATGTGTGTCAGTGCCCATAATCTCGGTCCCTGCTGATGGGTCTTGTGCCTTTTCCCAGGTGGAGACCCCCTGAAAGTGACCCAGTTGTTTGTGTCCCCTGCACTAGGCACAGCAAAGCCGTCAGTAAATACTTCCTGCTTAACCCCGCTTCATTGTCCACCCAATTTGAAACCAGCAATTATTTGATATTAGTGAGGTCCATCTCTATTTGTAGACTTGTGTGAAAAACAATACTAGATTGGGGTTTTAATGAAGTTAGTGCAGTAAAATTCCCATTTTAAGGTAATGCGTTAAATGAGGAACTGGTTTTATGAAATAGAAATTGCTAAAAGAGATATTAAGAGTAGATTTTAGCCTTGAGTGTTTGAATATCCTAAAAGAGGTTTTGTGCATGAAAAGTAACCTTCAAATATTTGATCTCTTTAAATAAAATAGAATATTTGTCGATGTCTTTTTTTCTCTGTATCACTTGGTAAAAACCTGATCTCAATTACTCACCTGCTCTGGGGACCATAGTTGATGGGCAGTCAGTCCATCACCATGCATGTTCCAAGACCACATTTCCTATTGGATGCTCCCAGCCCATGATTGAGTGCTGCTGGAATCCTGGGCAAATTAGGCCTGTGAAACAGATCGCTCCTCTGACAAGTGACTTTAGCTTGGGTGTTCCCGTTGGCTTGACGAGAACTTCCGTAAACCACGCTGCAGTCTGAGATTGACCTTTCAGTCCCTCCTCCCTGCCATCTCCCTCCCAGCTTGCAGACCCCACATTGTGATCTGACAGTTCTTCTTGCCTCCTCCAGGAGCTGTCCCTTTTCCCTCACAGGTGTTTCCCCAAGTAAATGTGTTACATGTAGATTCCAGCCTCCAGGCCTGCTTTTCTGTGGACACAAACGGATGCAGCAGTACAGTCAAAACTCCTGTAGCCTTGCTGGTTTCCTTGTTGATTGTTACCTGAAGATATTCTCCCATTGATTCTTAGAGAGAATGGAAGGAAGGGAGGGAGAGAGAGAGAGAGAGAGAGAGAGAGAGAGAGAGAGAGAGAGAGACAGACATTGACATGAGAGAGACACATCAATTGGTTGCCTCCTGCATGACCCCACCCTGGGCCAGGGATCAAACCTGCAACCCTTGACCGAGAATCGAACCCATGACCCTTTGGTCTGCAGGCTGACACTCTAACCACTGAGCAAAATCAGCCAGGGCAAGTATGTTCTCTTGGTTATTGTTTTCTTTTCTTTCTTTTTTTTTTATCCTCACCCAAGGATATTTTTCCATTTTTGTTCAGGTAGAGTGGGAGGAGAGAGAGGAAGAGAGAGGGAGAAACATCAAGGTGAAAGGGACACATCAAGTGGCCGCCTCTTGCATGACCCCAACTGGGGCTGGGGACAAACTGCAACCAAGGTATGTGCCCTTAGCGGGAACCAAACCCGGGTCTTTCTGGACTGCAGGCCGACACTTAAACCGCTGAGCCAAACCGGCCAGGGCTTTATTTAATTAAATTTTTTTTTATCCTCACCCAAGGACTTTTTTTTTTGCATTTATCTTCAGATAGAGTGGGAGGGGGGAGGAGAGAGAGAAACATCGATGTGAGAGAGACACACCAAGTGGCTGCCACCCACACGACTCCAACCAGGGTCCGGGATGAATCGCAACCGAGGTATGTGCCCTTGATCGGAATCAAATCTGCAACTCATTGGTCCACGGGCCGATGCTCTAACTGCTGAGCCAAACCGGCCAGGACCCTACTTATTTTTTATACCTGTTTTGTTTTTTCTTTTTCTACTGCCTTGTGGATTATTTTTGCATATTTCTTAATTTTTTTTAATATGTTTTATTAGGCTCTGTTTTATTTTTATAGTAGTTTTTCTAGCATTTGCAATATGTGTCCTTTAAGTTATCTGCGTTGTGAAATACTAAGAAAAAGTATGTATACACACACACACACACCCACACATACATATATCTGCTGCTGCTTCATGGCACAGAGTTCCTAAAGCCCTCATACATTTCTAAGTGATAAGAGCACCAGGAGCATCTCTTTTTCTACCATTTGGTCTTTGACCCCATTCCTCACACAGGGCTTCTAAAACTCTTGTAAGTTCCCAAGTGATAAGAGCACTGGGAACATCTTTTGTTCTTTGAGGTGAGTCTGAACAGGCTCCTGGGAAAGGACTAGTCACCAGAAAGACCAAGCCGTGATTAGAAACTTGGAAGTAAGTGTTACCCTGAGGTCTGTGAGCCACTCTAGCAAATTAATCAAACCCGAGGAACCTCCAATCTGTATGTCAGTTAGAAGCACTGGCACCCGAACGCGGGGCACTGTGCTGTGGGGACTGAGCCCTTGACCTGTGGGATAATATGCTATATCCAGGTAGGTGTTGTCAGAATTGAGTTAGATTGTAGGGCACCCAACTGGTATCAGACTTGCTTGCTACTGTGGGGAAAACCCCACACACATTTGGTGACCAAAAGTGTCAGAAATGAAGTGCCTGTGGAAGTGAAGACTCACAGGTGGAAAGCATCAGTCCGCTGTCAATTATCCTGTCACTGCACAGGTAATACAAGAACTATACACCGGACTTCCGGTCAGGATGGCGGGTAGGTAAACACGGTATCCGTCCTCCCACAACCACATCAAAGTTACAACTAAACTACAGAACAACCATCATTCAAAGCCACCTGACACCGAGCTGAAGGGAAGTCCTACAACTACACAATTAAAGAAGAAGCTGCATTGAGACTGGTAGGGGCAGAGGTGTGACGGGCTGGCCCCACACCCACGTGTGGCAGATAAAAATTAGTATACCTGTGAAGGTCCTCCCTGAGGACAAAGGGGGTCCCTGTCCCACACCAGGTGCCCCGCTCAGGGTTCCAGTGCCAGGAAGAGAAGTTCCCATAACTTCTGGCTATAAAACCAGCGGGAACTGAGGCTCAGGCAGCTGGAGCCCAAGGCAGCTCCTCTTAAAGGGCCCGCGCATGGACTTATGGGACTCACTCCCTCTGAGTTCAGAGGGGAGGCAGCTAGAGGGGCGCCAGAAGAACTGAGCTGTTTGGCATTGGAGCGAGGGCTGGAGAGGGGGCTTTCTCCTGGACAGACATGCTGTCAGAGGCCTTTGTTCCTTTGGCGAACCCTTCCCTGGGGCAGCAGACAGCCGCCACATCTGGGACCGCAGCAACCTCACTCACACTGTTTGCCCCGCCCTGATGATTCCCGGAGGCCCAGCCCCACCCAACTTTGGGGCCCACCCAAGCTGTTGCCAGTTGCTTTACCATAGGATTGGTTTGTCTTGGATCCTGCTTCAGGTTTTCCTAAAATTTTTCAAACAAGCAGCATTTGGTCTCAGCTAGCCCCATACCTCTCGTTAAGTAATACACAGAAACAAACACAGGGAGGCAGCCAAAATGAGAAGACAAAGAAATAGTCCCAAATGAAAGAACAGAACAAAACTTCAGGAAAAGAACTAAGCGAAATGGAGATAAGCAACCTAACATATGCTGAGTTCAAAATGCTGCTTATAAGGATGCTCAATGAACTTAGTGAGAACCTCAGCGAACTTAGTGAGGGCCTCAAGAGCATAAAAAAGGACCAGTAAGAAATGAAGGAGGCACTAACTGAAATAAAGAATAATTTACACAGATTCAATAGTAGAGTAGGCAAAGCCAAGAAGCAAACCATCGATTTGGAATATAAGGAAGCAAAACATGGCCAATCAGAACAGCAAAAAGAAAAAAGAATCCAAAAAAGTGAGGATGGTGTAAGGAGCCTCTGGGGCAACTTCAAACATGCCAACATTCACATCTTGGGGGTGCCAGAGGGAGAAGAGAGAGAACAAGAAATCAAAAACTATTGGAAACAATAATGGCAGAAAACTTCCCTAACTTGGTGAAGGAAACAGACATACAAGTCCAGGAAGCACAGAGAGTCCCAAACAAATGAACCCCAAGAGGCCCACACCAGGACACATCATCATCAAAATGCAAAAGGTTCAAGACAAAAAAAATTTTTTTTTTATCCTCACCCAAGGACATTTTTCCATTTTTTTGTTCATATAGAGCAGGAGGGAGAGAGAAGAAGAGAAAGAGAGAGAAACATCGACATGAAAGAAACACATTGAGTGGCTGCCATCTGCACTACCCAACCAGGGCCAGGGGCTGCAACCGAGGTACATGCCCTTAGCGGGAACCAAACCCAGATCTCTGGACCTCAGGCCAACACTCTTAACTACTGAGCCAAACCGACCAGGGCGTTCATGAGGGATATTGGTCTGTGAAGTTGACCGTTGAACAACATGGGTTTGAACTGCCTGGGTCCACTAATACACAGATTTATTTTCCCCAAAAAATATGTATAGCACTGGAAATATATTTTCTCTTATGAGTTTTTTAGTAACATTTTTCTCTAGCTTTGTTTTAAGAATACAGTATATGATACATAAAACATACACAATATGTTAATCAACTCTTTGTTATTGGAAAGGCTTCTGGTCAGTAGTAGACTATTAATAGTTAAGTTTTTGGGTAGTCAGATGTTCTGCATGGATTTTTGACTGCATGGGGGAAGGGGGGGGCGACACTCCTAACCTCCAAGTTGTTAAGGGTTAACTACAGTTTGTTTGTTTTTTTTACAGTGTCTCTATCTGGACTTTCTCATCATACATGTAACTGTGTAGTATTTTAATTATATTTCTAACTACTGAAATTGAACATAATTGTATTTTATAGTCATTGTTTAAATTCCCTTGTGTTTTTAACAACTTCTTTTTTTTCTTTTTTTCCCTTACCCGAGGACATTTTTCCATTTTTTTGTTCAGGTAGAGTGGGAGGGAGAGAGAGGAACAGAGAGAGAGAAACATCGATGTGAAAGGAACACATCGAGTGGCTGCCACCCGCACAACCGACCAGGGCCGGGGACAAACTGCAATCGAGGCACATGCCCCTAGCAGGAACCAAACCCGGGTCTCTCAGGACCGCAGGCCAACACTCTAACTGCTGAGCCAAACCGGCCAGGGCTGTTTTTAACAACTTCTTCACTCATCATTCCTTGTTACATCTCAGTTCTTCCCTTTGCAATCATTTTCCTTCTTTCTGGAATACATTCTTTAAGAGTTCTTGTGTTGAGGTCTTTTGGTGGTAAGTACTCTTGATTTCTGTTTGTTTGAATATCTTTCTGTTTTTGAATTCTGTAGACAGGTATACCATACAGGCTGACAGTTTTTTCTCTTAGTGCTTTGAAGATGATATTCCACCGTCTTCTGGACTGCATTGTTGCTATTGCGAAGTCTGTTTTTTAAATAATTATTCATCTTTGCTCATTTGCTTTTTTTCTGACATATTAATATCTTCTCCTTGTCTTTAAGTTTTTACTGTCTCACTACAAGGTATATATGTGTGTATTTTTTTTATGAATCTTGTTTGGGCTTTTGCTCCTGAGGATACAAGCCTTTCATCATTCTTGGATCATTTTTAGTTCTTTTTTTTTTTATCCTCACCCGAGGACACTTTTTCATTCTTTGTTCAGATAGAGCAGGAGGGGGAGAGAGAGAGAGAGAGAAACATCGATGTGAAAGGGACACATCGAGTGGCTGCCACCCGCACGACCAACCAGGGCTGGGGACAAACTGCAACCGAGGTACATGCCCTTAGCGGGAACCGAACCTGGGTCTCTCCGGACCGCAGGCCGACGCTTTAACCGCTGAGCCAAACCGGCCAGGGCCATTTTTAGTTCTTATTTCTGAAGATACTGCCTTCTCTTTTTCTCTCTTTTCTTGCTGCTGGCATCCTGATTAGATATAGGTTGGACCTTCTTATTATATCCTCTGTGTCTTTTCTGTGTCCTTTTAAACTTATCTTTATTGTTAAATATATTACAGATGCCCCCCATCTCTCCCATTGACCCCCTCCTTCTCACTCCTGCCCCCCTCTTGCTTTCCCCACACTATTGTCTGTGTCCATTGATAATACGTATATGCATAGAAGTTTTTTGGTTTATCTCTTCCCACTCCCCCACCCCCTTCCCTTTGAGGTTTGTCAGTCTAACAACCAATTTGTACTTTTTTTTTTCTTTTTTATTCCTCACCCGAGGGTACTTTTCTGTTTATCATCAGATAGAGTGGGAGGGAGGGAGAGAGAGAGAGACAGAGAAAAACATCGATGTGATAGAGCCACATCCACTAGTTGCCTCCTGCATGACCTGACCAGGGCCAGGGACAAACCGCAACCGAGGTATGTGCCCTTGGCCAGAATCAAACCTGTGACTCATTGGTCTGCGGGCTGATGCTCTAACTGCTGTGCCAGACCTGCCAGGACCAATTTGTACTTCTTTTTTTTTTTTTTTTTTTTTTATCCTCACCCGAGGACATTTTTTGCACAGATAGAGTGGGAGGGAGAGAGAGAGAGAGAAACATCGACGTGAAAGGGACACATCGAGTGGCTGCCACCCGCACGACCAACCAGGGCGGGGGACAAACTGCAACCGAGGTACATGCCCTTAGCGGGAACCGAACCTGGGTCTCTCCGGACCGCAGGCCGACGCTTTAACCGCTGAGCCAAACCGGCCAGGGCTGTACTTCTTTTTTGTCATTCTTTTTTTTTTTAATCCTCACCTGAGGACATTTTTTCCATTTTTTGTTCAGATAGAGTGGGGGAGAGAGAGAGAAACATCGACGTGAAAGGGACACATCAAGTGGCTGCCTCCCGCACGACCCAACCAGAGCCAGGAACAAACTGCAACCAAGGTACATGCCCCTAGCGGGAACCGAACCCGGGTCTCTCTGGATCGCAGGTCGATGCTCTAACTGCTGACCCAAACGGGCCAGGGCCCAATTTGTACTTCTTAATCCCTTCACCTTTTTCACCCATCCCCCCAGTCCCCCTCCTATCTGGCAACCAACAAAAAGTTCTCTGTATCTATGAGTCTGTTTCTGTTCTGCTTGCTTATTTTGTTTGTAGATTCAATTGTTGATAGATGTATATCTATTGCCATATTATTATTCGTATTTTTGTTCTTTTACTTCAAGAAGACCCTTCAACAATTCTGGTTTAGTGGTGATGATCTCCTTTAGCTTTTTCTTGTCTGGGGAACTCTTTATATGTCCATCCATACTAAACAATAGCTTTGCAGGATAGAGTAATCTTAGTTGTAGGTTCTTGATTTTCTTTTTTATTTATTTTTAATATGGAACACTTCATGAATTTGCCTGTCATCCTTGTGCAGGGGCCATGCTCATCTTCTCTGTGTTGTTCCAATTTTAGTATATGTGCTGCCAAAGCGAGCATGGCCCTTGCTTTTCATCACTTCAAATTTTCTTACCACTCCCTTCTGGCCTGCAAAGTTTCTTTTGAGAAATAGGCTGATAGTCTTATGGGAGCTCCCTTGTAGGTAACTAACTAACTGCTTTTCTCTTGCTGCTTTTAACATTCTCTTTGTCTTTAACCTTTTGCATTTTGATTATGATGTGTCTTGCTTTGGACCTCTTTGAGTTTATCTTGTTTGGGACTCGCTGTGCTTCCTGGACTTGTATGTCTGTTTCCTTCAGCAAGTTAGGAAAGTGTTCTGTCATTACTTTTTCAAATAGGTTTTCAATTTCTTGCTCTCTCTCTTCTCCTTCTGGCACCCACGTGATGCAAATATTGGTACGCTTGAAGTTGTCCCAGAGGCCCCTTATACTATCCTCATTATATTGGATTCTTTTTCTTTTATCTGTTCTGTTTGGGTGTGTTTTGCTTCCTTATATTCCAAATCGATGGTTTGCTTCTTGTCTTTACCTACTCTAGTATTGATTCCCTGTAAAAAAAAATTTTTATTTCAGTTAGTGCATCATTCATTTCTGTCTGGTCCTTTTTTTATTCTCTTGAGGTCCTCACTAAGTTCCTTGAAATTTTCACTCAAGTCCTTGAGCATCCTTATAACTAGTGTTTTGAACTCTGCATCTGGTTGATTACTCATCTCCATTTCATTTAGTTCTTTTCCTGCAGTTTTGTTCTCTTCTTTAATTTGGGACATATTTCTTTGTCTCCTCATTTTGGCTGCCTCCGTGTGTTCGCCTCTATGTATTAGGAAGAGCTGCTATGTCTCCTAGGCTTTCTAGCATGGCCTGTTGTATTAGGTGTCCTGTAGGGTCCAGTGGCACAGCCTCCCTGATCACCCCAGCTGGGCTCTCAAGGTGCACCCCTCGTGTGAACGATATATACACCCTTCTGTTGTAATTGAGTCTTGATTGCTGTTGGCACTTTAATGGGAAGGATTTACTCAGGCTGATGAGCTGCAAGGACTGGCTGTGCCCACTGACCACTGACCTTTGACTACCTTGGAGGATCAGCTGTGCAGGGGCCCACCATACAGAGCAAGACTTACTTCAGCAGGGCTCTGGTATCCACTGAGTGCACTCCTTGAGTGTGTTGCTTATGGAGGTGGTTGGGTGGTGGTGCTTCACTGTGGCCTGAAGCTGTCCACTGAGTGAGTTAGCTCTGGGGCAAGGTCAGCCACTGTCTGTGTTCTATTTGGGGCCACCAGGCATAAGCTACAAAGTGATCTGCAAATGGCTGCTGCTTGTGCTGGGCTTGGAGGTGCCCAGGCAAAGCCAAGCTGTGAACCAAGGCTGGCAGCCTCTAGTTCCAGGACTGGGGTTATTTAGTGAGAGGTATGGGGTTTTCTGAGGCCAGATGCACTTTGAGAGAATTCAGGAAAATCTGAAACAGAAGCCAAGACAGGCCAATCCTATGGTAAAGCCACTGGAAACAGCTTGGGTGGGCCTGAAAGTTGGGTGGGGCGGGGCCTCAGGGAGTCACCAGGGCGGGGCAAACAGTGTGAGCCAGGTTGCTGCAGTCCCAGATATGGCAGTCTCTGCCAGCCCTGTGGGGGAAGGGCTCACTAAAGAAACAATGGCCTCTGCCAGCCCATCTGTCCAGGAGAAAGTTGCCTCTCCAACTCTCGCCCTCATGGCAAACAACTCAGTTCTTCCCTGAATGTCTCTGGTGCCTTTTGAGCTGCCTCCCTATCCTGGAGCCTGGAGGGAGCGAGTCTGAGTAAGTCCATGTGCGGGCCCTTTAAGAGGAACTGCTTGGGACTCCAGCCTCCCTCAACTTTGACTCCCACTGGTTTTTACAGCAAGAAGTTATGGGGACTTCTCTTCCTGGTGCTAGAACCCTGAGCTGGGGGCCAGGTGTGTGGCTGGGACCCCTCACTCCTCAGGGAGGGCTTTCCCAGCCGAAGTACCCTCCTGATTTTTATCCGCCACACATGAGTGTGGGACCCAGCTGTCTGTGCTTCCGCCCCTCCTACCAGTCTTAATGTGGCTTCTTTAATTTCATAAGACTTCTATTCAGCTCTATTTGAAGCAGTTCTGAGTGATGGTTCTAATTTTTTTTTTTTTTTTTTTTTTTTTTTTTTTTTTTTTTTTTTTTTTTTTTATCCTCACCCGAGGACATTTTTCCATTTTTTGTACAGATAGAGTGGGAGGGAGAGAGAGGAAGGGAGAGAGAGAGAGAAACATCGATGTGAAGGGACACATCGAGTGGCTGCCACCCGCACGACCAACCAGGGCCGGGGACAAACTGCAACCGAAGTACGTGCCCTTAGCGGGAACCGAACCCGGGTCTCTGCGGACCGCAGGCCGACGCTCTAACCGCTGAGCCAAACTGGCCAGGGCTCTAATTTTTTTTTTTAAATCCTTACCTGAGGATATTTTTCTATTTATCTGCAGGGAGAGAGAGAGAGAGAGAGAGAGAGAGAGAGAGAGAGAGAGAGAGAGAAACATCAACGTGAGAGAGGCACATTGACTGGTTGCCTCCCGCACGACCCCAACCAGGGCTGGGGATGAACTGCAACAGAGGTATGTGCCCTTGGCTGGAATCGAACCCAGGACTCACTAGTCTGCGGGCCGATGCTCTACTGCTGAGCCAAACTGGCCAGGGCTGTAGTTGTAATTTTGACGTGGTTGTGGGAGAGGCCATATCACGTTTACCTATGCCACCTTCTTGACTGGAAGTCCTCTGTGACTTTTTAAATTCTCTTTCATATTTGTATGTCATCTAGTTCAATATTTTCTTTCAGCTATGACTAATCTGCTTGTTAACCCACCACTAAGATTTTAAGTTCTTTTGGTTCTTTTTCATTTCTGACTATTTCTGGTAGTAGCTTGCTCTTGTGTTTTAGATTCCTTTTATACTTTAAAAATGTGAAACATATTTCTTTTATGTTCTGTATCTCCTTAATCTAAACCAAATACTTGGATGAGGGTGAAGGTGTATCCAGTTCAATTATTGTTTTTTCTAGTTGATTCTTCTTCTTCTCCTATTTCCCTATGGTTATTTCTAATTATTTAGCTGTGTGGTTATTTCTAATTATTTAGCTGTGTGGCTGATCCTAATGTGTGCAGATGCTGAGGGACCTGGGTCGAGACACAGATGGGATTTATGTTCACTCTGCCAGCAACTTGGTGTGCTACTCACAGGGAAGCACTACAGCTAAATTGCCTGGCACGGGGCTTCTTTTGAGTGGAAAGGAAGAAAAATTCAGACTGATGCTGAGTAGGGTAGGCTCATGACTGCAGATTCTTAGGAAAGATTCTTTCTTTATTCAGTCTCATCAGTGTCTGAGATAAGACAGAGTTCCTTGTCAGCTCCATTTGCCAGCAAATCCATTCCCCTCCTAGTTCACCCTTCTGAGATCTGGGTATCGATTCCAGCTCTCCACCTCCTCTGGCCTGAAGCCTTGTCCTCATTTCCTGCATCTCCAGGTGCTGGCTAGGTAGTCCCAGGGAAGCCTGCAGCTTCAGGGTGGCTTTTTCTGTTCTGTTTGGCAACATTCTCTTTGTTTTTAGCTCCTGTAGATGTTTATTTTCTAGACATCAGCTGTGCATTTCTTTTTTTCTTTTTTTTAAATGTATTCCTCACCCGAGAATATTTTTCTACTTATCATTAGATAGAGTGGGAGGGAGGGAAAGAGAGACAGAGAGAAACATTGATGTGATAGAGCCACATTGACTAGTTGCTTCCTGCACGACCCCACCAGGGCTGGGGATGAACCGCAACTGAGGTATGTGCCCTTGACGGGAATCAAACCCGCGATTCGTTGGTCCGCGGGCCAACACTCTAACCATGGAGCCAAACCGGCCAGGGCTCAGCTGTGCATTTAGGATGTTTTTTGTTTGTTTGTTTTTATCCTTACCAGAGGACATTTTTCCATTTTTTGTTCAGATAGAGTGGGAGGGAAGGAGGAAGAGAGAGAAAGAGACAGAGAGAGAGAGAAACATTGACGTGAAAGGGACACATCAAGTGGTCGCCACCTGCACGACCCAACCAGGACCAGGGACAAACCGCAACCAAGGTACATGCCCTTAGTGGGAACCGAACCCGGGTCTCTCTGGACCGTAGGCCAGTGTTCTAACCGCTGAGCCAAACCAGCCAGGGCTAAGTTGTTTTTTGTATCTTGGTGTTTCTAGGTGTTTGGAGAGAAATGATTTTCAGAATAGCTACATTGATATTATCAGAAATTGAAGCCTCATATTTTGTTTCTATATGAAGTGTAGTTAAATGTGAATAATATGATTCTTGGGATGTTTTGGTTCTTAAGTCAAGAACTGTAACACACAGACCTGGACAAAAAAATGGAAGAATGTCCTCGGGTGAAGATAAAAAAATAAAAGAGCCGTAACACTATTATTAATCATATTAAATAACATTAACTCACACTTAGTACATTGGTTTGTTTAAGAGTATGTGTATAGCCCTGGCTGGTGTAGTTCAGTGGGTTGAACATCATCCCGTGCACCGAGAGGTCGCTGATTTGATTTGTGTTCAGGGCACTTGCCCAGGTTTTGGGCTTGATCCCCGGTCAGGGGTATGCAGGAGGTGGCCAGTTGTTCTTTCTCACATCAATATTTCTCTCTCTCCCTTTTTCTTCCTCTCTCTCAAAAATTAATGAAAACATATTTTTAAAGAAGAGCATGTGTATAAGCACTGCACACAGATATTCAGGCTTCAGCCCATCTGAGTGATGAGTTGTATTTTGAAACTATTCATTCAGAAAAGTTACACACTGTTGTAAATTTGTGCTATGATGTGGCGAGATTTCCAATAAATGATTTTAATTACTGATGTGGTGGCAGTGTTTTTATTTTACTTTTTTAATGATTTTATAGAGAGGAAGGGAGAGGGAGAGGGAGAGAGAAACATCAATCAGTTGCCTTCTATATGCGCCCCAATCAGGAATCGAACCTGTGACCCTTTAGTCCCCAGGCTGACCCTCTAACCACTTAGCCACACCAGCCAGGGCTGATTAATAGTTTTGTAAATTACAATAAATTACTAGATGGATGAAAAATAAAAGACTATTATGTCTAAAACCTGTTCTGTCACTTTCTCCCCTCAAAGCAGCACCAACAAATTCTGCTAATGGAACATCACTCGTGTTACCTGCGTTCCAGGTGGTCAAGTCCTTTCCTCTTTTTCCTGTCCACAGCCTCCCTGGCCTTCCATCTGCCTGGCCTGTAGACTCACTCACAGAGAAAGCACAGGGCAGCAAGGCTGAGCACGGCCTCTGGAGAGGCACGCTGGGCCGTGGGACCTTAGACAAGTCCCTTACTCTTTGTACAGTGAGCACGACCACGGACTGACCCACGTGGTTGTTTGAGGACTCCCGGAGGCAACACTTGTAAAGTGCTTAACCAGCTGCACAGCGCTGGGGCACGCTCAGCACACGAGAGGGTCTGTGCAGTTCTCGCTGCTGCTGCCGCCACTCTGACCAGGTCTTCCTCTGGTGTACTGCCTTCGCCCGTTCCGTTTGCCACTTCTTGGGGTGGGTCCATACTACCTCCGACCTGGTGATCAAAAAGGGCCACTGGTCTTCCTGCCTGGCCCTTTCCCCCTCTGCACCCCATTTCAAATCACCTCTGACTGACACACTGGCAAAGTCGGGACTCTTCAAGGGCTCCTCCTTTCCTTCCTACATCTTCAGAGCCAAGTCCCTTACCCTGCGTCACGACCTGGCACCAGAGATAGTTCTAGCCCCTGAGAATGCCCTGAAAGCGCTGAAGTACCAGATGAAAGGGAGCTTAGTCATTAGCATCCCTGCCAGCTGTGGGCAGCTTTTCACATGGCCCCAGCTAAGCTTTGGGGTGACTGAGATCTACTCTAGTTTATGTTACCTTAGCAGCTGACTCAGTACCCTGAGTGGAGGGTATTCTTACCTGTTTGCCAGATTGACTACCACCTAAATGACCACAGCAGGGAACAGAGTGGCTCGTTGGCGATCTTGCCCAATGTCAGCAAGGTCAAAATGGTTGTGTCACTTTTCTGAATGAATGGTTTCAAAATCAAAAATGGTCACTTATATGGGCTGGAAGCCTGCATAGATACAGTGCTCGTACATGTTAAGCTTGAGTTGGTATTATTTATTGATTATTGATCTAAGAACCAAACGTACCAGGAATCATTTATAAAGTACTTCCCACGGTACTGTCTCGCTGACCCTGCAGCCAGCCTGTGTGCAGGGCTGTGGACCCACCGCAGTGGTTGAGGGATTGGTCCATGTCGAGAAGAAAGCAGAGCTGGGTCTGGGGCGGCTCTTCTCACCCCTGACTCCTATCTGGGGAAAGACCTCTCGTCCAGGCTCCTTTGTCATTTCAAAGATTAAAAATCTAAAAAGAAAATGAAGTATTTTAACAGATTCTGTTATCTTCCAGAATTGTGTGTGTCTTCTCTCAGGATTATGAATAGGCTGCAGCCAGTGAAGTGTACTCTCCACTGGGAATGTTCTTCCTTTGCAAGCCGCCTGCTTACAGGGTTTGCTTTTGGATATTTTCTCTTTCAGGGAAAAACGGAATCCATCACGGTGGTCAAGCTGCTGAGCTGCTTCGATGACCTGGTGGCTGCAGGCACAGCCTCTGGGAGGGTCGCGGTTTTCCAACTTGTGTCTTCATTGCCCGGGAGAAATAAGCAGGTCAGCACTAAACATTTTAGGATTTTAAAATGAGAAATCCTCATCTGCCTAGATATATATATAAATATATGCTTAGAAAAGCTTAACACTGTGTTCTTTATAATCAGGTAGCATTTTTGTGCCTGGTAGGACATTTGGCAAAGAGCACATGTGGGTAATTTAGTAATCTCTGGATTTTGAAGGTAAATAGGCAGATAGAACCCAGCTCCTCCATAAATAGGAGGGTTCCTTCCCACCTTGTCCACAAGACTCCATCTCCCAATGCTTATCCTTTTCTGTCTCCTGTGTGTATTTTTATCACTTATTCATAGCTTCGGAGATTTGATGTCACTGGTATTCACAAAAATAGCATCACAGCTCTGGCTTGGAGCCCCAATGGGATGAAATTGTTCTCTGGAGATGACAAAGGGAAAATTGTCTATTCTTCTCTGGATCTAGACCAGGTAAAATTATTTTCAGAAATTATTGATCTTATATTTGCAGAAATGATATTCATAATTGTATTTTTAGTTAGCTTGTATTTTCTATTGTCGTCCTATTACAATCTCAATTGTTATTTGTAGCATTTTCTTTCAAGGACTTTTCTAATATTTCATAAGCTTCTACTTCTGTGATTAATGCTCCGGCCTTTGTTTCTACTGGAGTGTGTTCACTTTTTTCATTCTCCTGTTGTCTCTTCTACTACTTAGAAGAGAAGCCACTGTCATACCTAATTCCTTTAAGGGTTTGTGGGAGCAAGGTGACGTTCTTCAGGGTCATAACTGGACAGAGGTCAGCGCTTTCAATGGCGGACAGCTCACCCCTCTCCAAGCCCTGCCGCTGTGAGATGACCTCGTGTGGGACAAGAGTGGCCAGCAGGGGGGAGGTTTGGTGTCAGCACAGGTCCAGCCCCACGTTTATGTATGCTACTTTACTTGATCCTCCCAGAGTGCCCCAGCTGTGTTCTCACCCCAGGCAATGAAGGAAACAGCTCTAAGAGATGCAGTCACTAGGCCGATGTCAAAAGCTAATACCTGGCAGAGCTCAGCTGCAGACTGAACTTCCGCAAAGCCCGTCTTTCCCACTGCATGCTGACCTCGTGCCTGCCTGTGCCCAGCTAGACTGAGCTTCTCGGTGGCACAGCCCTTCTGTTTTCTTATCTGTAGCCTTCATTCCAAACATGTGGCAGGAGTTCAGCAACTACTAGCTGAGTGGCTCTTGTCCCTCGGACCCAAGACTAACTTACTGTTGAGTCTCTATAGCAGTAGCTCAAACTGTCTGGTCTCAGGACCCCTTCACAATCCTAAAAAGAGGACCCTACAGCGCTGTTTTCTGTGTGAGTTCTGTCTACTGAGTACACTGTGTTGGAAGTCAAAACTGAGAAAGTAAAAAATATGTATTAATTTCATTTTTAAATAATGATAAATCTATTATATGTTAAATAACATTTTTTTAAAAATAACTATTTTCAAAACAAGTGGAAAGAGTGGCATTGCTTTATGTTTGTGCAAATCTCTTTCATGTCTGGCTTGATGGAAGACAGCCTGATTCTATATTCAGTCTGTCACAGATACATTGTTTCAGTTGGAAGATATAAAGAAACTCCAGCCTTGCACAGAGTTGCCCTGGCTGATGTGCTCAATGGTTAGAGCATCGGCCTGGGACCAAAGGGTCTTGGGTTCGGATTCCCAGCCCTGGTTGGGGTGCATGCAGGAGGCATCAGATTGGTGTCTGTCTCTCACATTGATATTTATTTCTCTCCCTTCCTCCCTCCCTTCCATTCTCTCTAAAAATTAGTATAAAAAATATCCTCGGGTGAGGATTAACCAAAAAAATGAAGAAGAAGAAGAAAAAACTGGGAGGAGTGTTTTAATAGCCTTTTAATATTCTTCTTTAGTTCTGTCCCCAAGTTGATTAATGGCAGTGTCATTAAAGGTTAGTTACAGTATGGCATTGAAACCATGTAGATGAATTTTTCATGCTCTATTACCATCAAGTCCACTGGTCCATCTTATACTCAGAATGGCTCTTTGACCCATATGCGATTTTGTGACATCATGTATCAGTCACTTCGAACACGTTGAGTCAGAGTGAGGCACATCTTCCAAATGCTGACAGTTTAGTTATATAATATTGAAGAAAGCAGCTTTGTTAGTATCTCCATCATTCTGATCAGAAAAGTCTTGAGCTCTGGGAATCTCTCAGGTTCATAAAGGTGGATACATTGCTTTAAATTCTAACCTTCATTTGAAAACTTGAATTTTATCATCAGCAACAAATATGGTCACTTGTTGCCCTTGCAGTACAGGGTCACTTTGTTCTTTCTGGGCTAGTGTCTATCGAAGGCCCTGTTTGGAATCATTACAGCATTCCAAGTGAACAAGGTATCTGAAAACGCAGCTGCCTCAGCCCGCAGCGGTGCTGACCGTCACTCAGATGCTTGTTGATTTGGGAGAACAGGATGCTCAGTTCCAGTGGACAGAACACACAGATAGACGTGCCCAATGGCCAAAACCAAATGAAGTTGTCATTTCCTCCATCAAAAACATTCTTGCCCTGGCTCATTTGGCTCAGCGATTAGAGCGTTGGCCCGAGGACCAAAGGGTCGAGGGTTTGATTCCTGGTCAAGGGCATGTAGCTGGGTTGTAGGTTTGATACCCGGCCCAGGTTGGAGTCATTTGGGAGGCAACCAATCAATGTGTCTCTCTCACTTCAGTGTTTCTCTCTCTCCCCCTCCCTCCCTCCTTTCCATTTTCTTTTTTTAAAATGTTTTTATTGATTTTTTTAGAGAGAGAGGTAGGGAGCGAGGGAGAGAGAAATATTGATGTGAGAGAAACATTGATCAGCTGCCTCCTGCATGCCTCTTACTGGGGATTGAGCTTACAACCCAGGTATGTGCCCTGACTGGAAATCAAACCAAGACCTCTCAGTCCATGGGACGACGCTCAATCCACTGAGCCACACCAGCCAGGCTCCATTCTATCTTTAAAAATCAATGGAAAAGTATCCTCTAGTAAGGATGAAAGAAACAAAAAACCCCAAATGTTCTTAAGTGCTGAAACACGTGTTTTTAATGTGAGTATATGGTGGTGAGGGCCCAGGGACAACAAGTGGAATTGGGTTTCCTGCTCAGATTGGTCACCTCGGAGGCTCCCTCAACTCCACCCTGTGTGGCTTTTGTACCATGAGTACAAGTGCCCACTGTGAACAAGGCTGATACAACCTAGCACTGTAATGAATTGTGACCTCACAAATCCCTTTGAAAGGGTCCTGAGGACCTTCAGGGACAGCGGGCATCCTTGGAGAACCACTACTGTGCAGGACGATGTTCTGTGACATTGCTAAGGACCCCCTGCGTGTGTCCTTTCCTGCTGCCACGCCCTGCCCGGCTGTGGGCAACACAGAACACTACTCATGCAGGGAGCAGTGTCCTTAGCAGGCTGATAATTTCTTCCCCAGCTTTATTGAGGTTCTGATAATTTTTTAAAATACACAAGTACTCTGTGAGGTTTTCAAATAAAAGGACATGGGAGGATGCATGTTTTTGCAAAATTTAATACAGTAAATTTTATTGCATTACAAGGTAAGTAAAAAACTAAACTGCTACTGTTTGCATAACTCCAAATGTGGGCAGCAAATCTATCTAAAAAGTCCTCAGTGTTTGAGGGGAATGGGGTTCTGTATCTTCTCCGTGGCGGTGGTTACACCGTTGTGTGTACTTGTCACAATTCATAGAACTGTGTATACAAAAGGGTGAATTGTACTTTATTGAACTTCACCAGTAAGTCTGAGAGCTGCTTCCTCTTCCCCTCAGACGACAGCACATCAGTACTTCTTACTGAAGAACTGGTCCAGGAGAAGAGTGGCCTGTGCAGGCAGATCTCTGCCATCAGGAGGGCAGCAGAACGCCTTCTGGACTTTTACTTTTGTTCTCTAATATATTTAATACCATTTTAATGTATTTCTAACCTCCTATTTTCTCTGACCCTTTCCAGCGACAGGGATAAAATGTCCCCAGAATTGCTTTGAACTCTTTGTGGAGGGAAGGTACAATATGAGCTTAGCTGGTCATTGTCATGGTGATTTTATAGAAAGTCCCATGTGTCCTGTTATAATAGAATAAATAATACACCTGGTACAACATGTTTTTGCTTAGATCTTTATGAATTCTTCTTTGAATTAACTTTTGAGACATTTAAAAGAAATTATACAGAATTTTTAATGTTTCCTGTCAAGCTTGAGGTAGCCTGAGATAGATACTTTTCCAAATAATTTCATTGCCATGGGTTGACAGTGAATCCAATGAGAGTAAAAGCGTGCATTTTAAGGTGTAATTCGACCTAAATAAAAGTAACTGAAAGGGTGTTTCCCATCACGGAGGAGGGCGGGTTACTGTGGCCCCACCTGGCGTTGGCTTTAACCGGACCACCTCCCCCAGGGCGTCTGTAACTCCCAGCTGGTGCTGGAGGAGCCGGCTTCCATCGTGCAGCTGGACTACAGCCAGAAAGTGCTGCTCGTGTCCACGTTACAGAGAAGCCTGCTCTTCTACACCGAAGAGCAGTCTGTCCAGCAAATCGGAACACAGCCAAGGAAAAGGTAAGTGCCCACATGTCCCAGCCTGCTGGTCACAGAGGGGCTTTAAGGTTTGACACATGCAAGCCCACAGTGGCTCTAAGCCTGGGGTTCCTGGTGGGTCCCCAGCCTGCCCAGGACGCCTCGTCCCAGTGTCTGAGAAAGTTTGTACCTCTGCAGTGCACCACTCTGCCAACAGTGCCAGGGGTGAGGTCAAGGAGGGTCGAAGGGGTGAAGGGTTCTAGGCTGAGAGATTGTCCCTCCTTTGACCGGATGCCTGAGAGAAAACAGTGACAAGGAGGGTTAGGCCAAGTCTACCTGCCTGCCAGTCATGTGGGAATAGGCAGCAGCAGCAGCAGCAGCAGCACGTGGGTGGCCAAGCACCCTAGTAGGACTCTGTGCGCGTGTTTTCAGGCTGGGGAAGTGAGGAGGGTTGGGTAGGGGGCAGTGGGAGACGGTGGGCAGGAGCTGGAGGAGTTCCCAGGAGAGGGACACTGGCGGGGGCCAGGAGGAAGGAAGAGAGAGGGTTGGGGGGTGTGGAGAGTGGACAGCAAGCTGGGTTGGAAACGTGGTGGGCCGGCAGGCACTGCTGAGGGCCAGAGGAGGCTGGCAGTGCCGTCGGGGAAGGGTGGCTGAGGTCAGCCGGGGGGGCCGGCATCATTCTGTGTGCTGTCCTCCCGGCTGCACAGTGGAAGTTTATTCTCTGTTCTGTGTGGCAGCCCTGAGCTATGAAAAGACACTGCCGTGCTGCCGCTCAGCTTCTCCCCTGCTGAACAGCCCTCGGTTCCAGCAACACTTTGGCCTGTTTACAGCACCAATCTCCTGCCAGCCTCTGGAAAATGCAGTGGAATTTGTAGCTTGGGCTTACTGTCCTGATTTCCTTTGGCTAGGGTCGCACTTCTGCCTGACGTCTGTCCGGGTTTGTCGGTCATTTGTCTTACTGTGCTGTGTCTCTTTGGAAGGCAGGAGGAATGTAAAGATTAGCAAGCCAGTTACCTTTCACCTGGGCCGCATACCCAGCAGTCTGCTCCTCACACCTGGCCTTCTAGGCTTTTGTGTGAAACCTGAGCAACTTTCTGTGAGCCTCGCCTGGTCGTCTGGGGTCGGGTCCTGGCGCGGTGATTAAAGGCGTGCCGTGTGCCACGCTGTGCGCAGAAACAAATCAGTCTCTGAGGGACATGGTTTCATTGAGCCTTTGGGAAGTGGGGATGACACCAAATACATGTCTTAAGGCTCTCTCTGTTGCGTGCTGTGTGGGCTTGTGGTTAGGAGGGCATCGGCCACCACCCTGGACGTGGTGCTTCACTGAGCACCGTCGGGTGAATGCCTGCTGCGCAGCAGCCCTCAGGTGGGACAGGTGTCGCCCTCAAGCAAGACGAGTGTTGGGCTGCAGTGAGTGCCGGGCGGAGCCGGGGGTGAGGCACTGGGGGTGGGGGGAGCAGGAGGCTTCTCTCAGAACGTGGGGAAGGCCTCCGCAGGGAGTGATACTTGAGCTGAAGTATGGGCAGAGCATTCTGGTTTCAGGGAACATCCAAGGCCAAGGCTGGGGATCAGGCCAGGGCTTGGAGTGTTCCCGGACCCAGAGGGGGCCTGCGGCTATGGAGAAGTGGGGCAGGGCAGGTGTGGGTTCGTGGAGGACTCCGTGGCAGATGAGGTGGGCTCTTCTGATCAAGTCTGAACCTTCTCAGGTTGGACAAACAGTATGTGTTGCTCCCAGAAAGTCTCAGGCCTAGCCATTCCCAAACATGTCATATGTTTGTTCTCTGTGTCTCTGTGGCATTATTTATTTATTTTTTTTTTATCCTCACCCGAGGACATTTTTGCATTTTTTGTTCAGACAGAGCGGGAGGGAGCGAGAGGAAGAGAGAGAGAGAGAAACATCGATGTGAAGGGACACATCGAGTGGTTGCCACCCGCACGACCAACCAGGGCCGGGGACAAACTGCAACCGAGGTACGTGCCCTTAGCGGGAACCGAACCCGGGTCTCTCTGTACCGCAGGCCAATGCTCTAACCGCTGAGCCAAACCGGCCAGGGCTCTGTGGCATTATTTTATGTAAGGACCTCTCCAAGCCTACTGCCATGTGTCCCACAGTCCAGGCACTAGGGATGCCCTGTGTCAGCAGCACCGCCCAGAGCAGTGGGTGCTGGCTGCGGCGGTGTGGAGCTGCACCCAGGCAGAGCCAGCGTCGAGTTCTGGGCCGGCGCTCCCGTCATGCCCTTTCTGTTCATGCTCAGCAGTTCAGGTCTGCAGTACTATAAATTATTGTAGACAATTAGAAAAAACTATTTTATGGCTAGAATTTGCTAACCAAAAAGCACTCCTTTCATATTAGTGTGGCTCATAAAGGGAATAAAGTGTTTTTTGAACTTCATCAGTGATTTTTCCTGGAAATCATCTCCACCAAAATTAAGAAACTAGGTTAGTTTACTTATGATTTTAGAACTTCATTGCTTAGACGTTAAAACTAGTGTTCTTGTGTCGGTTCTGAATGACACCAGCAAGCGCTGCAGAGTCACCGCAGGTGGGTGGAGGGGCCAAGTCGGGCTTCAGGACTGTTGCACCTGGCTGTAGCTAGTCACCCCGAGTTCTCACCTCCTCCTGACCAGGCACCCGCCAGCACCCTGCTCAACATGCCCCCGCCTTTTGAATGCCTGTTCCCCTCTTCTCCACCTGGTAATTGTCCACTCAGTGTCCTGGATCCGGTCTTCTTATGCTGCTGTCACATGTCCCCTTTGCTGTATTCCTCTTTGAACAGGTCTTTGACCCATGTGTGGCCCCTCCTGGATGGCGTTGTAGTTGTTCACGCACATGTCTGCCACTGGGCATGGTGAGACGGGTCCAGGATCTCGTCGTACTGATCTTTTATGTTGCCCACAGCACCGAGCAGTGTCCTACATAGTGCAGGAACTCACTACATGTTTGTTAATGTGAACACTTGAGTGACCTAAGGTGAACAAAGAAAACGGAAGTGACAGGAGACTTTTAAGGAAACAGATTGACACACCGGGTCACCAAACAAATTGGTTTGACAGGAAAGGCAGGAGAAAGAGGTCGCTGCTGCCCTGCTAGAATTCCTTCGGGTCCCTCTGTTAGCAAACCTCCCCAGAACAAGTCCACCAAAGGCAGTGATGAAACACGATGCTGGTTAGAGCGTTGTCTGTGGACATTCTCAGTTAGTCTAACGATCTTTGTTTCAAAGTGAATTTGAAATTAGATATCCTCCTTGGACCCTGTCCAGAGGGATGTAGTTACTGAGGTGCCATAGGGACCTGGTGAGACACTGAAGTGCAGAGAAACGCTCACATAACTTTATCTGCGTCTTCGTGGCTGTGTGGGGTGGTCACTGGGGGCCACCTCTCGGGGTTGGGCATGGTGCTGTGTGCAATGACAGTGGAGAGAGACACAGCACACAGGATGAACACTCAATGGTGACGTGGGTAGAGTTAGGCAGATCCCAGCTGTAAGCCTCTGCAGCCTCATGCATGGCAGTTGAGTTTGTGGGGACTTTAATCCTCACTTCAGCCTTGGGGGTGGGAGTTATTATCCCTGGTTTACAGAGTAGATAACAGTTCTAAAAGGTTACACACGCCCTGGCTGGTTTGGCTCAGCAGTTAAGAGTGTCATCCCATGGACCAAAGGGTCTTGGGTGTGATTTCTGGTCAAGGGCACATACCTGGGTTGCAGGCTTGATCCCAGCCCCGGTCAGGACTGTGTGGGAGGCAACCAATTGATGTGTCTCTCTCACATCGATGTGTCTCTCTCTCTGTCTCTCTCCCTCTCTCCCTCCCTCCCTTCTTCCTTCCCTTCCACTCTATCGAAAAATCAATGAAAAAATATCCTCTAGTGAGGCTTAACAAATAAATAAACAAATAGGTTACACACCACATAGCTATTAGATGTCAAGGCTGCATTTGAGCCCAGGTGTCAGTGTAAAGCCAGGACTCTTTCTACTGTCCAAAATCAGAGAGACTCAGCAGGACTTAGGGTTGAACTGAGCCTCTTAACATATGAATTCGGTGGAAGTGTGAGATTTGCAAAGATGTGGAGCCGTGAAAACGCAGAGACTGCTGGAGGGAGTGTCGTTGGGATGGTCACACTGAGATAAGTTTCAAGTGGTCTCCAAACTTGAATTTGCTCTTAGCAACCCAACAGTTCCACTTCTGCAATCTTGACAGATTCTTACACCTGTGTACTAGGAGGTGGGGCACAAAAATGCTTGTAGCACTGTTGTCCAAAACGGAAAAGTGGAAATGATTCAAATCAACAATAGAGCGAGTAAATACTTGTGGGATACTGTATAGCAGTGAAATTGAATGAGCCACAGCTTTGTTATCAACAAGGATAAATCTCAGAAATATAGTCAAACCTCGGTTCTCAAACATCTCCCATCTCGAACAATTCGCTTCTCCATTCGACAACCCTTTCATGCTGATGCCTGTATGATCAATCACATCTCTCAGGCGACAAAGGAGACAATGCACAGTATGAGTTTACCGCTAAACCTCATGTTGTTAACATCTCAGGAAATTGTACTGTGAATATTTTCGTCTTTTGGCTTTTGTTGCTGCTTATTACTATTAAAACATTTTTTTGTTAATCATCACCCAAGAATATTTTTTCCATTGATTTTTAGAGTGAATGGGAGGGAGGGAGGGAGAAGAAGAGAGAGAAACATCAGTGTGAGAGAGACACAGTGATTGGTTGCCCCACATGCACCCCAGCCAGAGCTGAGGATTGAACCTGCAACCCTGGTACGTGCCCTTGACTAGGAATCAAACCCGCGATCCTTTTGTGTGCAGGCTAACACTTTAGCCACTACGCATACCAACCAGGGCTTAAATTTTCTTTTTTTCTATAATTTTCCTTTCCTTTTTTTTAAGTTTTCATTTATATTTCATGTCTTTTGTGTTTTTAAAGTGTTTAGTTATAGATTAAGCAGTACATTAGACATGTACTGTATATAAGAATGATTAAAATAGAGAATCATTTGGGGGTCTGGAACAGGTTCATTCAATTTACATTATTTCTAATGGGGAGAAATTATTAGGTTTTTGAACAGCCTTCTGGAATGAATTAAGTTTGAAAACTGAGGTTCCGCTGTATAATGTTAAGTTAAAAGCAAGTTTCCAAGGCATGCAAAGAGCAGCATATTGTTTTTTAATACAAATGAAAGACAAACAATACTAAACTAGGATTGCATGGATTTGTGGCTAAACTATCAATGAAAGCAAGGGAACAGTAAACACAAAATTCAGTCTAGTGGTTACACCTGGAAATGAATGGCGACAGCAGGAACTTTTAGGCGCATGAGAACATTAGGATGTTGCCCGCCGATGGTGTATTTCCGAAGTTGAAGCATGGGTTCCTGGGTATACATTTGATCACCAGCCTTCATAATTTATGTATATAATGCATGTTCGTTAGTTTGTATTGGCTGTTTTGCAATTTCAGAAGGGAAATCTGGTCCCTCTTAGAGAAGTTCTGAAAGGACTGTCTGGATCCCAGAGAGCAAGCTCATTTATGGGGATGTGGGGGTGAACACGGTGATGAGGAGAATTTTGGAGCAGTGGGAGGCGGGCAGACTTGGATTTGTCACCTCCTGCCTCAGTTTTCTTTTCTCTAGAACGGGAGTAGTAGTGTCGGCCCCACGGGGTCGAGAGGACTGAACAAGAGAGTGCAGATAAAGCAGTGGGTGCAGCGCCCGTGGCAGGGATTCCCAGGAAGTGTGCCCTGGAAACCAGACAGGTGCTCATGGTGCACCCTCCTTGCGGTGTTGTAAGAAATGTGAGGCAGACACCTCGTCCTCTGGGCACAGGGGTGACAGTGTGGTTCAGTTCACAAGAGGAACAGAGAAAACAGTTCTAAAAAAATCAATCTTTTTTAGGCCTAGCCAGAAATGTCCTGTTGTAGTTAATAACAGCCATCACTTTAAATCAGTTTGTGTCTGTTTTTTCTTTTAATTCCAGCACTGGAAAATTTGGTGCTTGTTTTATACCAGGACTTTGTAAGCAAAGCGATCTAACCTTGTACGCATCACGGCCGGGGCTCCGGCTGTGGAAGGCTGACATCCATGGGACTGTTCAAGCCACGTTTATCTTAAAGGATGTCTTTGCTGGAGGAGTCAAGCCTTTCGAACTGTATCCGCGTCTGGAATCCTGCGACAGGGCAAGTGGCAGCTTACCTGAGAAGCACCTGGGGCTCGTTTCATGTTTCTTCCAGGAAGGCTGGGTGCTGAGTTGGAATGAATATAGTATTTACCTTCTAGACACCATCAACCAGGTGAGTGATATGCTCGCACCACATCTCAGCGTCTGAAGGCTTAGCTGGGGCTGCCTCCCAGAACGATGGAGGGCACAGTACAGGCTCTAATGCTTTCCTCTCTCCCCTGGGCCAGTCAAGGAAATCAGATGAAGTTTGGTTATTTTTATAGATTTGAAAAAATATTTGATTTGCTTGCTATTCATAGTCCTGCCCCCTGCCAAGAAATTGTGGAGTATTTTTGCATATAAGCACAAAATTAAACTTGTTCTTTATAGTCTATTTGGGTCGTGTTTCTTCTGACTACCAAATGGCGGTGAGTGTATTAAGTGAAGACCAAGCTTCTGAGGCCTCCCCGGGGTGACGCTGAGCCAGACAGGGCTCTGTCCAGCTTTCTTTCCACCCTGTTCTTACCCTTGTTCCCTCTGCCCAAACGGAGACACATTATTTTGCCATTTCTGTTTAAATCAGGGTGATAATTGATTATTACCATTAGAGTCAGATATAGGAACTTAAAAAAAACTTTCATTTTAGTTTCTCCTTGTCTTAAGGGCAGAGCTGCGTGAGGCCCACAGGCAAGTCCCACCAGGGAGGAGGCACTCCATGTCATAGGAAGTGGGGAGCAGGTGAGGACAAGGTCCAAAGAGTGGCCAAGAGGTGGGGAGACTGTTCCTCAGTCACGTGAATTTACTGTTGAGGAGTAAGACTCCAAGTCTCCGAGTCATACATCTGTCAGGTATAGTGAAACCTTGGTTCTCGAGCTTAATTCGTCCCAGAAGGCTGTTCGAAAATGGAATCATTCTTTGCCATTAGAGATAATATAAATTGAATTAATTTGTTCCAGACCCCCAAATGAGTTCCTGACTTAATATACTGTTTAATCTATAAATAAACACTTTTTATTTTATTTATTTTTTGTTAATCCTCACCCAAGGATATTTTTCCATTGATTTTTTTAGATAGAGTGGAAGGGGGGCAGAGAGAGAAATATTGATGTGAGAGAGACACATTGATTGGTTGCCTCTTGCATACACCCCAACCAGGGCCAGGGATCAAACCTGCAACCCAGGTATATGCCCTTGACCAAGCACTGAACCCGTAACCCTTTAGTCTGTGGACCACCACTCTTAACTGCTGAGCCAAACAGGCCAGGGCTATAAATAAACACTTTATTTATTTATTTAATATATATTTATTTATTCTAGAGAGAGAAGAAGAGAGAGGGAGAAACGTCAATCAGTTGCCTCTGGTATATACCCAAACCAGGGACCAAACCCACAACCTGGGTATGTGCTCTGACCAGGAATCAAACCAGCAACTTTTCGGTGCACGGGATGGCACTCAACCAACAGAGCCACACTGGCCAGGGCTAAATAAACACTTTAAAAACAAAAAGGACATGAAATGTAACTAGAAATTTAACAAAAATGAAATAAAATCTACAGTAAAAATGAAAATTAAATAATAATCAGCGAAAAAACATGAAAATATTCACAGCACAATTTCCTGAGATGTTAACGTGAGGTTTAACAGGTGACTCATCCTCTTGAATTCTCTCCTTTGTTTGTCACCTGAGAGACGCATGATTGATCAATCATACAGGTAGCATGAAAGGGTTGTCAGGTTGAGAAGCAAACTGCTCGAGATAGGGAACATTCGAGAACCGAGCATTACCATTACCCTAGGGATTGAATTACCCTAAGAACTTCCATGAAGTTGTCATAATAAAGGGTAGTTCCAGGCTGACTTATTTGGGTTCCTACGCATGGTTGTGTGCTCTGATCTAGTTCTATTGCCCAGCTTTGTAATTTTGTTTTTGTTTTTGAACAGGCCACAGTTGCTGGTTTGGAAGGATCAGGTGATATTGTGTCTGTTTCCTGCACAGAAAATGAAATATTTCTCTTGAAGGGAGATAGGAACATTATAAGAATTTCGAGCAGGCCGGAAGGACTAGCATCCATAGGTTTGTATTTGTAATAAGGGTACTGCATGTGTACAGTTGCAGTTTTCATTTATAACACTTACCATTTTGCTAGTAAATGACTATAGCTTTATCTAAACAAGGAAGGCATTGGAGGGTTTCTTATGATTCTTAAAACATTGTTTATAGTACTTTCCTTGAAGGTGACCTACTTTATGACCTGCATCAGACAGGCTCTCCTACTTGGTAGAGTTACTTCCATGGGTCTGGAAGGTGGGAGTCAGGTGAGTGGGAACGAGAACTCAGCACCCACTTAACTGATCTCTGGTACTCTGGACAGCATGAGGGATTAATGCACCAAAAGACCTAGATTTGCATAAGATTTTACAACATTTAAATGTCATCTCAGACATAACTTTTACCCTTAATACAGTTCTTCCTTGTAGAATTACTATGCTCTGTGCCTTTGACTTTTTTTTGGTAATTCATATAAGTTCAAATTCTAATAAGCAGAGAATCTTACTGTGGATTCTCGTGCACACATCTACCGTCCTTAACGTGCTTGGGGCTGCTCAGTGAACTTGTTCCTGCTGGTAACCAGGGCCCCACCCCTGCCCCTCACTCTCTCTCACTTGTGCTCACTGGGTTCCAGAGATTGTGTTAAGTACTTAACATTCTCGCTCTCATAAAACCCTCATAACCACCCCCTGTGGAAGGTACTGAGATTCTAGCTGAGGCTCAGCAAGGTGCTGTGCCATTCGGTCCCAAAGACATCACTGCTGTGATGTGTGAGTGGCACAGCTGGCCTCAGCCCCTGCCTTGGTGGGGCCTCTGAGGTTCACAGAGCAGTTTCACAGGTGTTCTCTTTGACTCTAGCAACCCTGTGGGAAATGGGAGACCTGTCTCCTGCCACCCACTGCCTTCCTCCGCCTTCTTCCCTGGGGTTGGAGTACCTTGTCCCTTCCTTGCTCTGTATCTACACTGTCTGGTAGGTGGCCACTCTCCACACATGGCTGCTGAGTGCTTGAAATGCGGCAAGTACACCCGAGGAACTGAATTTTAAATTTTGTTTCATGTTAATTAATCTGAATTGAAACAGCTACATGGCTAGTGGCTTTTGTACTAGACCCTGCAGCTCTAGACCAAGACCAGCCATTTGCTGTGTGGTCTTGCACAGGCCACTTCCCTGTCCTGTGCTTCACTTAGCAGAGTCTGCTCTTTAACCCCCAGTGTGTGCTCCAGAGCCACAGTGCGCCCTTGACAACCGGAGAGGAGGAATTCCATGTGCCCAGGTGATGTTGTGTCTCAGCACCTGGAATGGTGACTGACACTCAGTAGATCAAGTGGTCCACGGTCCTGTGTGGAGGGGATTGTGACTGGAGCCATTCTGGCCCTGGTGTCCTGGTGGTGTGTTAAGAGGATGAGTCCAGGGAAGTGGGAAACTTGCTGGCTCTTAGTCACGGGGACAGAACTGGGGCTGGGACATTCCGTGCCCGCTCCTCTCTCTGCCTTCTTCCTGGATCAGGCTCTGACTGTTTTAATGCACATCTGTCTTAAATTTGTTCTAGTGGAAAATTACCTTTCCTCCTTGAATTTTGAGAAATTTAATTACAGATATATATATATAAATAATCTGAAAAAACAGGGCAATGAACAAAATGTTATTTTATGATGCTTGCTTTTCTGAAGGCCTTTAGACAATGAAATGGCAAAGAACACAAAACAAGTTAAATACAATAGGCAAACTTTTGTTTTAAAGCTGTTAAGGTTCAAACAAACAAAAATCACGCATCACAGAGCACTGAATCTTCCAGATTAAATCACACCCAAATCGTGATGAGTTCTCACTGACATCACTGACATCACAGGTGAGCAAGTGGTCTGGAAGGCCATTGATGGCGCCCTGCACTGCCGGCACATGCGGGGCCAAGGTGAAGGCTGCACCGGCCAGAGTCTGGCCTGCCTGTTTTCCTCCTCAGGGCCTGCTGCAGTCACACTGAATGAGTTTTCTTTGCCAGTTGTGGACAGAGTGCTGCACCAGTGCCTCCTGGAAGGGTCTGGATTCAGCGGTGCTGCATGCACTCCAGCATCTAGCTTCTAGCCCTTGGCTGGAGTGCACTGTTACAGTCTCCATGGAGGCTCTGCCCTCTGGCGGCAGGGTGAGCGCCAGGCCGTAGCTGCTGCTGGCATGCTGAGAGCAGTTGATTGCCTTCTACTTCTGAGGTTTTACCTCTTGCTGTCCCTCTTTGCTCATCTGTTGTATCTCCTCTTACTTGCCTTCTTTCTCTCTGGCCATTTGTTCTCAGTCTCCTTCACCGGTATACATATATTTTTTAAATGCCCTTTGACATTAAAGTATATTAGTATGAGATAGTACTAAGCCCTTTTTCAGACAGGCCTCTCTATATATTGCTTGTGAATCAGAATGAGAGATGCTCTATACTTAGTGGTTTTCCCTTCCTATGGAGTTCTTTACAAGGCAGCTGTGGAGACTTAGCTTACTGATTCTGATATATGAGCTTCCTGGAGAACAAAACCATTGATTGGAATCTTTTGTACAGTTATTGAGTTCTGTTAGTTTCTCTGACTTCAGCAGGCTGGTATGTAGGGCAGATTAACATAGAGCATGTCAACTTTCTCTTGGATAAGCAGTAATAAAACTGGACTCTCCTTTCTCAGTGCGAGACAGTCTGGAGACGCCAGGATGCCCAGAGCAGGTCCCCGTGCAGCATGCAGAGAGGCCCCTGGGGGCCGCGGTCTCCGAGACGAGGCACAGAGGCGCCTCTGTGGCCAGCTCTGTGGCCAGCGAGCCAAGGAGCAGGAGCAGCTCGCTCAACTCCACTGACAGCGGCTCGGGGCCCCAGGCAACCCTGGAGCTGGGCAAGAGCAGCCAGCCTGCCTCGCAGAGGTTCAGTGTCATTAGCTCGGAAGACTTTGACCAGGAGCTTGTGGTGAAGCCTCTCAAAGTGAAGAAGAAGAAGAGGAAGAAGAAGGCAGGTACGTCTACCCGGAGCCTGGGGAGCGCTGCTGCGCACTGAACCTGCACGTGCCCTTCACGGCACAGCAGAGAGGGTCCTCAAGAAAGAATGTGTTTCTTCCTCCCAGGAGTTGCAATGTGAAGTAGTCTCAACCATATATGCACACACACATGAAGCATCTCTATAAGATTTAAATGATAGCATGCACCTGTGAGCTGAGCACCCTGCCTAACGGGTGTGGGTTTTATACTTCTCAATATTTAGATGAAAATGTTGTTTATTCATGTATACCATTTGCTAGACAGAGATATTGTGAACCTAAATGGAAAGTCATGGTAACAAGATTGACAGCAGTGTCTAGAGGGATCATTTATGTTGTTGGTTGGCTGTGTTTGCTACCAGATAGGGATTTCGCAAGGAACCTCCTTACTCCATGGTGGCGATCAAGCCTCTTAGCTAAAGATCACTGCAGTATTGAAGGAAAATGTTATCACATTCATTAGCATTTTAATAATTTTTAAAAGTTGGTCTATGATTCCTTTCCTTTCCTTTCTTTTCCCTTTTCCCTTTTCCTTTCCTTTCCTCTCCTCTGTTAATCCTCACCCGAGGATATTTTTTCCATTAATTTTTAGATAGATTGGAAGGGAGTGGGTAGAGACAGCGATGTGAGAGAGACTCATCGACTGGTTGCCTCCCACATGACCCCAACCAGGGCTGAGGATTGAACCCACAACCTAGGTACGTGCCCTTGACTGGAAATTGAACCGACGACCCTTCAGTCCTCAGGCTGATGCTCTAATCACTGAGCCAAAGCTGCCAGGGCTCTTTATTTTTTAAAAATCCTCACCCAAGGATATGCCTTTTTAACAAATTGATTTTAGAAAGAGAGGAAGGGAGAGGGAGAGAGAGAAAAAACATGGATGAAAGAGATGTGAGAGAAACATCGATTGGCTACCCCTCCCCCTGCTCCCCTAGACCCAGTCAGGGATTGAACCCAAAACCTGGGTATGTGCCCTGATTGGGAATGGAATCTGCCACCTTTTGGTGCATGGGACAGTGCTCCAACCAACTCAGCCACACGGGTCAGAGCTTGTTTGTTTTTTTATTTTTCTTAGTAAACATTTCTTGAGTGAGGCCTTAGAGCCCATATATATAGAATGTTTGCATCCATTTAAAACATTCCCATGTTGGCATAATTTGTACTTAAAGAGGTTTATTCTTCACCAGTTTACAATATATTTTTAATTTATTTAAAATTTATTTATCTTCACTTATTTATTTTTAAATATGTTTTTATTGATTTCTTAGAGAGGAAGGGAGACAGAGATAGAAACATTGATCAGCTGCCTCCTGCACGCCCCCTATAGGGATCGAGCCCACAACCCAGGCATGTGCCCTGTCTGGGAATCGAACTGGGACCTCTCAGTCCATGAGACGATGCTCAATCCACTGAGCCACACCAGCTGGGCTATTTTTTGTTCACTTAAAATGTATTTTTCTTTTAAGCCAAATATGTTTTTGTTGTTGTTTTTTAAATTATTTATTGATTTTAGGGGTGCGGGGAGAGAAACATTGATTTGTTGTTCTATTTATGCATTCATTGGTTGATTCTTGTATGTGCTCTGACCGGGAATCGAACCTGTAACCTTGGTGTATCGGGATGATGCTCTAACCAATTGAGCTGCACAACCAAGGCCTCTAATTTTTGGTTGTCTTTTTTTTTAATCCTCACCTAAGGACATTTTTGCATTCATCTTCAGGTGGGGTGGGGGAGAGAAGGAGGGAGAGAGATAGAGAGAGAAACATTAATGTGAGAGAGACACATCAACTGGCTGCCACCCACACGACCCCAACCGGGGCTGGGACAAACTGCAACCGAGGTACATGCCCTTAGCGGGAACCGAACCCAGGAATCTCTGGTTCGCGGGCTGACGCTCTAACCACTGAGCAAAACTGTCCAGGGCAAACTTTTGGTTTTTAATTAATGTCTCTATGTACCTCCATACCTCATTTTAAATGTTCTTATTTTAAATTAGAAGGTGGAAACAGGAATGCCTGGCACAGTTCCCTTGAATCGACTCCCTGCTGTGAGTTTCCTGGTAACAGTCCTCAGTCCTTGAACACAGACCTGCTGTCCATGACCTCAAGTTTGGGCAGCATCGTGGATCAATTGAGCACGGAGTCTCCTGACTGGGAGAGCAACCTCAGTAGTGAGGTGAATGGTGTCCTGCAGGAAAACAATGACTCGGAAGCATTTAGTATCCTGGAGGTGCCTGAGCCCGCCCCTGACTTTGTAAATGAAAAAGACGACAATAGCACAGAAACCCCACCATGGAACCAGGCAGGCAAGATGGAGCTGCACAGTGGGGTGCCGGGTTCACTCCTGCAACCCAGGGGAGAGGTGGAAAGTGGGGATGTGCAGGGGGAGCCTTGTCCTGTAGACCTTGGACTCAGTAACAGACAGTCACCTTGCCACGAACAGGACAGCTCTCCTGAGGCCCAGGAGTTGGGGGGCTTGGAGCCTGAGGACCCCCAGAGCACATTGTCTGAGGCCCCTCTCCTGGACTTGCCCCCAGTGCCTTCCCGCCTCAGCCGGGCCCCCAGTGTCGAGGGGTGGCTGCTGGAGACCAGAGCTGACAAAGGCGCCACCGAGGAGACCAGCAAAGAGCAGGTCTTCCTAGCACAAATGGAGGCTCCCAGCTACCTCCTCTCGAATCCCTGGCACTCTGTCACTGATGACACAGGCCAGAAAGCAGTGGGGACTTCCAAATGTGACTTGAGTGTGGGCGGACGGCTGACTCCTCCATGCTCTGCCTTGGCGGACAGCGCCCATGAGCCTCGCCTCAAGCATTCCTCACAGGACCAGGTGTTGACATCCAGTGACGAGGAGGACATCTACGCCCACGGGCTGCCCTCTTCATCCTCGGAGACGAGTGTGGCAGAGCTCGGAAGCAGTTGCTCCCTGCTGGACTCCAGTCAGCCAGCCACAGATGACATTGGGCTGCTGAAGTCAGATCAGGTATGTGAGCTTCTTCCTTAAGAGAAATCATTGGCAATCTGGTTACTTTCCTTCCTATGGAAAGAAATTACATTTCTACTGCAAAACCTGCAGGCCAAATGTTCTGAGGTCTGAGTTGGGGGGATTTCCAGGGCAGGGCCCATGAAGGGCCTGGATCCATGCTGACCTGCATCCCTGCTCAGTAACCCGCCTCTCCAGCAGAAGCAGTGCCCGCCAGCCTACGGTTGCCTGGGGGAAGGGCTGAATCGGCCGGCGGCCATTCCAGAACACAGTGGCCAGAGGACCAGTGCTCGTGGCGGAGAAGGCTCTGAGCTGGTGGGGGGCAGGGACTGTCTTCGCCTCCTCTCTAGGCATGTGCACAGAACCCGTAGCAAGAACCTGCCCTTTCCTGGTTGTGCGCTCGGCCTGCAGAATTGGTGCCAAGGCTCCCGCAGGCTGTGCAGAAACCAGGCCTGGGGTACAGTGAGCTGCGGGTTCTTGCAGCCCAAGCAGCTAGGAGACGACTATTAGCTATCCTTGGTCATTTTACATAAAAAAGTGATTTTTAATTAGTGCTACTTTCCTTAGCAGGTTATTACTAGAGAGGTATTTGGTTCAAAACGAACCGTGTGTTGTAACTTTTCCTACTAAGTAGATGTGAGGTGTGGGTTACGAGTGTGAACGACAGCACCTGTGCTTTCCCCGCTTGTCTCACTGGGTTCTCAGCGCCAATAATGGGTGACATTTGGGCGGCTCTCCCCTATACCAGGCACCATGCCAAGCATTTCACAAGTTTAACTCATTACTTCTCTAAAAACAATAAGCCAGGAAGTAGGTCCTATTTCTGTCCCTGATTTACAGAGAAGGAAATTGAGATTCGGGATAGCTGAATGGCATACATGTAGCAAGTGAAGGGCAAGGCTGGCCCCAGAGCCCCTCCCAGCCTATGCTGTCCTGTCCCCAAAGTGAAACATGTGGCTTACTTGCTTTGAGATGAAGAGCCAAAAGGCCTGACCTTCATCAGTCTCTTGTGTGCTCATCTGTTGTTTTTTTTTAATATTTTTTCTTTATTGATTTTAGAGAGAGAGGATAGGAGAGAGAGAGAGACAGAAACATCGATGAGAGAGAACATCAACTGCCCGCCTCCTGCATGTCCCTCACTGGGGATCGGACCCACAACCTGGGCATGTGCCCTGACCAGGAATCAAACAGGCGACCTCTTGGTGCGTGGGTCACGCTCAACCACTGAGCCACACCAGCTGGGGCTCGTCTGTTCTGGAGTGCCTCCACTGCCAGGCCGTTTGATGCTAGGGATGCCACAGTGTACGTGACAGCTGTCATGGATGGCTGTGAGCAGGACGCAGGACTGGCAGCATTGCCCAGCCGATGAGGTCTGTGGGGTGGGCTCTGGGGAGTGTAGGCCAGAAGTTTAGAAAAACTCCTCCCCAAGAGAAAGGGAGCCTGGTACTTTGAGGACTTCTCCCCTGCCTTCATGCCCTCGCCAACTCCCCTGCCTCTCGAAGTAGCTGGAGAGCCAAAAAATCATGTGGGTTTTGGGGGGTGGGTAAGGCTCATCATGATGAGCAGAGCCAGATTGAGAAGGGTGGGGCACCATTCTCTTTGAAGCAGTTAACTTCTACATGTGCGTAATTGTGCAAATACATTGATTAATTTTGCAGAAGTACAAACTTTAGCTTTGATTTTTAATAGAATCCTAGCAAGTAAACCTCAGTCTGCAAAATTCAGCTCAGCAGAGTGTCTTGGCCAGATTTCCATGAGCCACATGCTATGCCCTGTGCATGATGATTTGAACTGTTTGAAAATGTGGTTTCAAAACAAAGATAGTCAGAGCTGCTTCTCCTAACACATCTATAGTGATTTGACATGTAGAACAAGTCTCTGTAAAGTGAGCTATACCTGTGGAACAAAGCCAGGTCCTTTCGATGTAAGCATTACGTTAGGAAGGGTGTCATAACGTGACAGTGCTATCCAGAGATGCTGTGGGGCCTTTCGAGGGGCAGCAGCTCCCAAGTCAGAATGCTTCTGTGTACTATGCTCCAAACATAGCGAGAGCGGGTCTCTGCACGGCTTCTCAAAGATCCTCGCAGCTCTGATTTTAATGATACCTGCATACTTTTTTTGTTGACAAGAGTAGGGCAAACGCAGTCATGTGGTCTGCCACAGAACTCACCGGGCTCTGTCCTTAGTTTGCAGAAAGCTGGATGGGCTACTCTGGCCCTGGCTACGGCATTCTCAGCCTGGGGGTCTCCGAGAAGTACATCTGGTGCCTGGACTACAAAGGCGGCCTGTTCTGCAGTGCTTTGCCGGGCGCTGGGCTGCGCTGGCAGAAGTTTGAAGATGGCGTCCAGCAGGTGGCAGTCTCACCCTCAGGTTTGCCTGTGCCCTGCTTCCCACCCCAGGGGTCACTGCCCTAGCTTGAGGTCCCTGCAGCCCATTCGACAGACTGGCTTTTCCCGCAGGTGTGAGGGATTTTCTCCAAACAATGTGAATTACTTCATTTGATATCAATTAAATAGTGTAAGTGGATGTTCAGTTTGAGTTTTGGGTTTTTTATTAATCACAGTGGTGACATATGAATGGTTTTAGTAGGCTATACAAACAGCTTGAATTTTGAGGATTTGGGTGGGGCGGGGAGATACATATTCTTTATAAAAATAAAATGTTTCTTAGTGTTACTTTAAAGCAGCTGAACTAAGGAAGATGGACCCATGCATATGTTAGATATGTTCAAGCTATTTAATTTCCTTTTTATAAATTATTTTTAAATGAGCTATCGATATATTCTTTGGGTGAATAATCTACTCCCTGACTGAAAAGAAAAAGCATTTGTTCTCTGACGCCACAATTGGGCCATTCTTACCGAATGGGAGCAAGTGTTTCCTGAATAAGGTGCTGCTGGGCTGAAATTCCTGCTCGTCTGTTCTGTCGTGACTTTTGCCCACTTCACCTGTTTGGGGGATGGTCAAATAGAACAGAAGGGTTCTGGGTATCTGCCGTGGAGTACCTGGTTTATCCTTAGGACATTGGAAGGGAGTCAGACAAAACTGTCTGTGGCCTTGGAATCATCCTCTGATTTTACAATGGGTTTTCCTTAACTCTCCCTGGTCTCTGTCATGATTTAAAATACTAGTTTGTCAGGGTTGCTTTGTTTTATCTCTTTGCCCGTTTGGAAAATATTTTTCCTCAGAAACAGATGCTAATCGACTTCTTTAGCTGGCATTATATAATTGTATGTTTTAATTGTCTTTCTGCCATTTACCTTTGGGTTCATCTCCACAGCCATTTAGAAACTTTGGTTCTTCCCTGGTTATATTAATTACCTTGTGTTTCCAAACCATTCAGTCCCTCATTGCTCTAGTAAGAGCTCTGTCTCCACCTGCTTGGTTCTTGGCTGAGATGGGCTCAGGGCCTAGTCTTCAGTGAGCATCAGAACCCTGCGTCCATGGCCTTCAGAGCTTGCGGGCGTGGTGTCTGCCTTGCTTCCCCTCCTCAGTCTGACCCTCTAGTCCAGCCCAGCTGTGCTCTCGGCTATTCCCAGGCGGCTTCTTTTGCTTTGGTGCCTGGCCTGTGCCACACCTCCACCTACAGAGTACCCTCTGTCTTTCCTTCCTCCCACTCCCCTTCTTCGCTATTTATCAGAATCCTGTTGTGAATGAACAAAAGCACAGTGCAGTTCAAATGTTTCCTTTTCTCGAATCTTGTCCATTTGGCTGGTCCAGAGCGACTCACCCTTTGAGTCCTGTGAACTTTCAGCCTGTCTCAAGACACAGTTGTGCCCCCAAGTGTTCACCTAGGATCCCTCTTGGCAAATCTGAGGGTGTCAGCCTGTTCCTGCTCAGTGAGAGGAGTGCCTGTGAGGTGCCAGCTCTGCACCGTGTCATTGGTCGTCCTGCGTCCCCTCCACAGAGGAGTGACAGCATGCCCGAAGCCACACAGCTGCCAGGTGGTGGCCAAAGGGTCAGACCTGGCACTGCGGGCTCTTTCCCCAGTGAGGGGTGAAGCAGAGGGGGTGTTTTAGAAATATGACTCCCCACAGCATCCAGAATGGAGGTTTTTCTGCATAATTCTGAATAGAATTGTCATTTGTACAGGAGCCCTTCTCTGGAAGATTGAACAGAAGTCTAACCGAGCTTTTGCTTGTGGCAAAGTGACCATCAAGGGCAAGCGGCACTGGTACGAGGCACTGCCCCAGGCTGTGTTTGTGGCGCTGAGCGAGGACACCGCCTGGGTCATCAGGACAAATGGGGACTTGTACCTGCAGACAGGTAACAGTGGGCGGTGCTCAGGTGTGATTGCTTCTTACTGCACCTTGCTTTCTTAGAACAATCAGATGACTAAGAGGCTAAAAAGTAATTTAAATTAACATACTTCTAGAAAGAGAGGATTTGCCTATGGAATATATTAGCAGTTTACTACTACTGATTTAGATTCAACCCAGGACAAAGTGAGGGCAAGAATGAGCAGAGTTTTTAGTGAGGTACAGAAACGTGTCACCCTGCAGTGTCAGGCTGAAGAGGAAAGAATACCAAAGAGGTGCCACTGGAATCCTTCCCCTGTGGCTGTGGCTGGATTTCTCAGCCAGGTCACAGCCCCGGCTCTCTATGTGTATTTACATGGGAGTCAGGAAAAAACAATGAGAAATAATTTGCTCTAAATAGCAGTTCAAGGAAACTGCCCTGAAGAGAACATGTTGCTGCTGGAAGACACAGTGGGACTTGTTTATTAAAAGTTTATTAAAAGTAAACTGTGGCCCTGGCCGGTTTGGCTCAGCAGTTAGAGCATCAGCCCGCGGACCAATGAGTCACGGGTTTGATTCTGGTCAAGGGCACGTTCCTCGATTGCGGTTTGTCCCCAGCCCCGGTTGGGGTCATGCGGGAGGCAGCCACTCGATGTGTCCCTTTCACATCGGTATTTCTCTCTCTCTCTCTTCCTCTCTCTCCTTCCCACTCTATCTGAACAAAAGTGGAAGAAATGTCTTCAGGTGAGGATTTTTTTTAAAAGTGAGCTGTGATGAGAATCGGTGTCTCTGTGCTGTCAGCACAGCGGGACATGAGATTCCCACAGCAGTGCAATTCGTCAGGATCTGGGGAGGATTATGGGCAGGAGCTCTTTTTGGTGGTCAAGAGACCATACTGGATTCACTTAAAGATCAACCTTCTAACCAGTTCATATTTCTGATGCCGATGTTGTCACCTGTCATGAACTGTCAGGGTTGCTTCCCTGTGGTCAGAGCCCTGGCACAGCCGCCTCGGCCGCAGCTCTGGGAGGGCCATGCCGCGCAGGGGCTGCAGCCTGAGTGCTGCGCCAGGGGCCGGCCCTGGTCCCTCCAGCCCAATTCCTGTGTCTCTCTTCAAGGGAAAATGGTTCTGGGGCTTTTGAATTTTGTTCCTGGTGGGAAAACGGTGCTTCTGGCCTGGGGGTGAGGAGCGGGTGACCTCCTCACCAGCAGTGCTTTAGGAATCACCAGAACAGTAGTTTTAGACAAGCCCGGTTCCACCTAGACCTACTAGGTTAGAGTCTTGGGTTGGCCCAAGGATTTGTAGTATAAAAAGTCTTGCAGGTGCCCTGACTGGTTTGGCTCAGCAGTTAGAACATTGGCCTGCGGTCCAGAGAGACCTGGGTTCGGTTCCCACTAGGGGCACGTACCTCAGTTGCAGTTTGTCCCTGGCCCTGGTTGGGTCGTGCCGGAGGCAGCTACTCGATGTGTCCCTTTCACATCGAATGTTTCTCTCTCTCTCTCTCTTTCTCTCTTTCCCTCCCACTCTATTTGAACAAAAAATGGAAAAATGTCCTTGGGTAAGGATAAAAAAATTTTTTTAAATAAATAAATAAAAAGTCATGCAGGTGATTCCCACCCATTTGGTGGGTGGAACTGTACCCCAAGGCCTGCGATTCAGTAGGATGTGTGTGTGGTCAGTTGGGACCACATTTGAGGCCACAGAATATACGGGTTTTAGGTAACAGCTGTTAGCTGGCTCCCCTGGAGTGGCCTTCTAGCTCATTGGACAGAGGCTGCCAGGAGGCAGGGCAAGAGCCCTGGATGGGGAATCAGGGGTCCTAAGGGATGGCCCTGCCATAGCCTTGAGTGTGACAGACCATGCTGTTTATCTAGGAAATTCAGGGTTTTCATTTTAGCAGTGGAACACCCCACACACACACACACACACTGGAGCTACTCTGAGACGGTGGCTGGAGGCCTCAGATGCTTGCCAGCCTATTGAAACTATAGCCCCTCTGCTCATCCTGAGACTCCAAGGGGCACAGCTGTCCCGTAGGGAAGGATATCTCTGAGTGCTGGGTGCTCTGAGCCTGGGCCCTGTGGTTCGGGTCTAGCTGCTCTATTACTCTGGATGTTAATGGTCCAAAGTCCATGTGCCCAAAGCTTCAAAAGGGCAAAACTCAAAATGTCAGAATTTGGAGTAAGGAAAGGTTTATTGATGGAGAAGGTACCAACCTAGAAGATGGAAGACTTAGTGGTGGCTCAAATCCCTCTTAAGAAAATAGAGTTCAGGCTTCTTTTATGTCGAGGGAAGGGAAAGTGGGAGGGGCAAGAGGGGAATGAGGACCAAAGACATCTGGGTGCCAGCAGGGGTCTGAGGAAGATTGTACTAATTGATGTGAGTCTGATCATGAGGTTCCTGCAAACCTTTGATAAATAACCCATGCTTCCCTTATCTCCTTAGGAGAGGTACTTCCTGGGGGATATTTTTTTTAAAACTCAAGTTGCAAGCAGAATTCCTCTAATATGCAAGAAGCATTAACCTAAAGGCCATGGGAACAAAGTAGACCTGAATGAGATAATCATTGAGGCTGAGCATTTCACTCTGGTACATGAGCTTTAGACTTCTTTCAGGACATCTTAAGATACCAGGTTCTGAATTGTTAGTCCTTGGGTTTTCAAAGGGCTTTTTTTTTTATCCTCACCCGAAGACATTGTTCCATATTTTGTTCAGATAGAGTGAGAGGGGGGAGAGAGAGAGAGAAACATTGACATGAAAGGGACACATCGAGGGGTTGCCACCCACACAACCCAACCAGGGCCGGGGACAAACTGCAACTGAGGTACGTGCCCTTAGCAGGAACCGAACCCGGGTCTCTCTGGACCGCAAGCCAATGCTCTAACTGCTGAGCCAAACCGGCCAGGGCTCAAAGGGCATTTGAAAATGCTTCACTTAAATGTTATATTTAAGCACAATTTAACCATTGTATGTTGACTACACCTTTTTTCCCCCTTTTTATTGAATTTATTGGGTTGTCATTGGTTAATAAAATTATATCATTTTTAGGGGTACAGTTCTGTAATATATCATCTATCTGTATGTTGTATTGTGCTTTCATCATCTAAAGTCAAGTCTCCTTCCATCACCATTTATCCCCCCTTCACCCTCTTCTACCTGTCCCCATCCCCACTCCCTCTGGTAATTGACTAGACCTTTCATTTTATTTTATTTATTTAGTTAGTTTTAATCCTTACCTGAGGATATGTTTTTTATTGATTTTAGAGAGAGAAACATGGATGTGAGAGAGAAACCAATCGGTTACCTCCCGTATGTACCCCAGACCGGGGATCAAACCTGCAACCTTTCGGTGTATGGAATGATGCTCCAACCAACTGAGCCACACCAACCAGCGGCTGACTAGACCTTTTAAAAAAGCACTTATTACAAAAGAATATAGCAATACCAGAAGAGAAAAATAAGTAAACAGAATAAAAATGAAGTGTGAAATCCTGATTGTGTGTCTTTGGGGGCTTCCTGTCCATCTCCCTGGCAGGTCTCAGCGTGGATCGCCCCTGTGCCAGAGCCATAAAGGTCGACTGCCCATACCCACTGTCCCAGGTGACAGCCCGAAACTGTGTGGTGTGGGCGCTGACAGAACAGAGAGCCCTCCTGTACCGCGAGGGCGTGAGCAGCCTCTGTCCCGAAGGGGAGCAGTGGAAGTGTGACATTGTCAGGTATCCTCAGCGTCGTCTTCATCCCACCCCTGCCCTCTGTCAGCTGAACTCCCCTTACGGCACCCAGGGGAGCCTTTCCTGGGCAGAGCTGCTTCCCCGGAGGTTTCCGTGATGATGGTGTTCTCTACAGCTGTCAGAGCCAGTGTGAGCAGCCTGTCTCTCTCACTGGTAGATTGGACGTCGGGGTCAGAGCTCAGCTTTTTAAAATGCTGCTGCCTTTTTTTTCTTTTTTATCCTCATCCAAGGACATTTTTTGCATCTATCTTGAGGGAGGGAGGAAGAGAGAGAGAGGGAAAGAGAAACATCGACATGAGAGAGACCCATCAACTGGTTGCCACCCACACGACCCCAACCGGGGCCAGGGACAAACTGCAACCGAGGTACGTGCCCTTAGCGGGAACCAAACCTGGGACTCTCTGGTCCCTGGGCCAGCGCTCTAACCGCCGAGCCACACTGGCCAGGGCGCTGCTGCCTCTTGTGTAACGTCGAGCCTCACACGGCCACAAGGCTCTCATCACAGTGTTCAGAACTGCCCAGTGCGAGGTAGTTTCTGTTTAGAATCTCGGATGCTTTAGGGCCAAATAGTTTTCTTATTATTATCTTAGTCAACTGAAATTGACCTCTGAATTGTAATTTATTTGGTTATATTGTACCATTCGAAATTTTAATGACCGAATTACTGTCAAATCATTTTGCTAATGTGATATTCTTGATAGTCCTTAGAAAAATTAGATTAGGTTATTGGTTTGCATTTAGCAACCCAGGAAATTTGAGCAAGTACCTATGGTAAGCCAGAACTACTGGGCTGGGGGTGCAAAGATGACTGAGCCACGGCCCTGCCCTCACGGAGCTCCCAGACTGAGGAACCATGTAAACTGAGCGATTCGGTGAGTGCAGATGGTCCTGAACCAGCGAGCAGAGCGCACAGCACTGAGGGCACCTCGGCTCCACCTGCAGAGTGGACCCGCAGCTGAGCCTGGAGGCTGGTGAGGATGGCACCAGCTGGGGGCAGGGCACAGCCCAGAGAGAGTGTCTGCCCAGCTGCAGCTGCCTAGCCCAGCCTGGCACCCTGATGAAGGAGGCTGTAGTGAGATGGAGGCGCTTCAGGGCCTGAATTCCTTCTGTGTCTGCTCACTTCTTTCTTAGGTTATTTTCTCCCAAGAGCTTTTTCCATCGTTCTGGGTCTTCAGTGTGTCTTTCAGAATTCTAATACATTTGAACAAATTATGTTGCATAGTAATTTAACTCGAAATTCAGGCTTCCTTCCTTGGACCTTGTGGGCGGGGCATCTCTTCTCCCAGGCCGAACCCCCCAGGACACACCTGCTGCCGGCATTCCTAGGCCCACTGGGGCCTTGACTAGGTGCTGACTCCCACATCCTCCTCTGTTTCCAGTGAAAGACAAGCTCTGGAACCTGTCTGCATAACCCTCGGGGACCAGCAGACTCTGTGGGCCCTGGACATCCATGGAAACCTGTGGTTCAGAACGGGCGTCGTCTCCAACAAGCCCCAAGGAGATGACGACCACTGGTGGCAAGTAGGTGTTCAGCTCCAGGCCGCGTGCGGGGTCTCCCTGGGATCGGGGTTCTGCTCCCCATTTGTTGCCCCTCTCTTTTCCTTCAAGAGATTGGGGAGGTTGCATTAAATTGACAGTATTCCGTTTTCCTGTGTGATGAGTTGGACTTTGCTGTATCCCAGCACATTAGAAACATGAAGGGCTTTCCATCTCGCAAGAGCTTGTAAAGCCTGCTGTGCTTCAGTGCGCAGGCTGTGTGTCTAGCTGGGTGTTGTCCGGAGATCTAGTGTGTGTGAGACAAACCCTCGACATCCATTCGAAGACCTGGGTGATGATGGTGTTAAATTCTGAACACAGCAAAGACAAGAGACTGGGCAGTAGGTTTAGAAAGCCCAACCCACAATTAAAATTCACCTATCTCTGCTTGTTCGAAAGTCCTCTAAGTAAGTGATATTTCAACAGAGAAAGAATTTTTCCATATGCTTCCAGGAAAGAAAGGTCTTTGGGAAACAGGAGGGTATAATCAAGCTACCTTTTTGTGACTTGGTACCAACCCAAGTGGCTAGAATGGGTTTTCCAAGGAGTGTCTGCTTTTCCCTTTGGTCCCAGTGTCTCCCACGGCAGAGCTACGCCTGTACCGACCCTCGGCAGCTGTGAAACACGCAGCGTCCCTTCAGTGTTATGGCTCCATTGGCTCAGGTTTCATTGTCACCTCAGACTGGCCTTGGTGCTTGTAGGTCACTTGGGTGAGAATGTGGCAAAAGCAGGTGTGTTTGTTCCATATGATCATATGTATGTGTACATATGTCTCTAATTCAGTATGCCAGGTACCACTCAAAAAGTCATACGAGTGACTTTAAAATACCTTCTCTGTACTTGTAACCATATTATATGGTTTTATATACATATAAAGCACACACACTCACTTGCATATGTGCACTAAGTTCTGTTTTTAAATAGCCTAAAGAAAACTAGATAACATTTTGTCATAACATTCAGAACATCATCTTTAGAGAGATTTAATGACAGAACCATCTTGGAGGTATTGGAAAGCAGTTATTATAATCACTGTAAGACTGATTCTTTGTAGCACAAGAGCCAGCATTATGTTTGGTTGCTAAACCTTTCTTTGTATAAATTTGCATTCTGCTTATCTGCAAATCTTGGGTGCTGGGACTGAGTCTGCCCTAGACCTCAGTGTGGCCTTAGCGGTGCACACACACCGGCGGGCGAGCTCCCTGAGCGGTCACAGCCCAGGCTCCAGGCTCCACGTGGGGAAACCTCTGCCCCACCGTCATTCAGGAGAGCAGTGCACACGCACAAAGGGCAGTGTTCGTGCACTGATTTTTACAGGGGTCTCCTTTTGTTTTTGTTTTATAAAGTAAGGTCTCTATAATAAACGATGTCTCCTTCACTCAGCACTTCACTCTATGTGACCTGGGCATGTGACCTGCACAAGGTTGTCCTAGGAATAGGGCAGTGACGTTCCCTATGGTCAAACCCAGCAGGACAGCCATGTGCGTGAAAGCCAGAGGAATCAGATTTTGAGTCGCCTTTTAGAAAGAACGGAGAGGTTTCCTCGGGGAGGCACCCTGGAGAAGCATCTTTCAGGAACATTAGAGAATCCAGTGATCCTACGTCCAAGCCAGGGCACCGCCTGCGGTCCCGCTGTAGGCTGCTGGCCTGGCATAGTTATTAACAGTCCTGGTTTAGATCGTAAATTACTTATTATACCTTTTTCATCCATATTATGAGTCTAACTGTTGTACACTGTTGTCCATGGTAAATACCTAAATTTGAAAGCAAAATAATTCTTTCTCACTGATTAGGACAAAAGACTTAAGAGAGTGAGGGGTGATGTTCAATCACATGCTTGTAACAGATCCATGTGATATAAAACTGTATAGAAGAAAAGGTGAACGTTTTCTTGCACCTCTAAAGCCAGCTCTCGGAGTGATTACAGTTAGTAGTGTGGTGGTGTCCTGCTAGATTTTCCTCCGCCCTCACACTGACACACATGTGCCATGTGTTGGGGTGTTTGGTGGACCTGGGCGGAACCTCCCTGTCTGGCAGGGAGCACCAGGACGCACTATAACACCATGTCTGCCCATGTCCCCTCCAGGTGAGCATCACAGACTACGTGGTGTTCGACCAGTGCAGCTTATTCCAGACCATAATGCATGCCACGCACTCAGTGGCTACAGCAGCACAAGTGCCCGTGGAAAAGGTGGCAGATAAACTGCGCATGGCATTTTGGTCTCAGCAACTTCAGTGCCAGCCAAGCCTTCTGGGGGTCAACAACAGTGGCGTTTGGATCTCCTCGGGCAAGAACGAACTCCACGTCGCCAAGGGAAATCTCATCGGTGGGTGGATTACTTAGACTTTCACGTTGGCTTGGTGGCAGCTTTATGTTAAAGCCAACATTTTTTTTTTCTCCTCACCTAAGGATATTTTTCCATTGATTTGTAGATAGAATGGGAGGGACAAAGGGAGGAAGAGAGAGAGAGAGAGAGAGAGAGAAACATTGGTGTGGGAGAAACCCATCTGTTGGTTGCCTCCCTCATGACCCTAACTGAGGCTGGGGATCGAACCTGCGACTCTTTAGTCAGAGGGCCAATACTCTAACCGCTAAGCCAAACCAGAAGCCAGCATTTAAAGGAAAGCTTGAAGCTCTCGGCCTGAGAAGCTGGTATAGTGCTGGTGGTAGAAGTGTTTGTGATGGAGGCATTCTTCATGCTCAATACACGTCTTCTTTCTTAATTTGTCACTGCTGCAACTTGGATCTCGGTGTCTGATGGTGTGCGATCAGTTTCCACTGGGAACCTGTTATGATACAAAGCAAATGGAGCTGTTTTCTATTAATAATTTCACATTTAAAATTTTAAAAGCCACCCAAACCTGAAGAGCCCAGGAGGAGAGAATAGTCCATTTCCTAGAGGGAAAATTATCATGCTGTTGGAAATGCAGGGCTCTGGCCAGGTCTGTAAACATAGGTGTAAGTCCACACGCACGGACCTGGCTTCCTTTCTGTGAATGAACCCGTGCTTTGTGAATTTTCTCTAGCTCTCCTCCCACAGAAAATTCTCCTGGGCCTCCCCCAGCTCTGGGCAAGATTGTGGCTCTGCCTGTCCATGTCCACAGAGAAACAAGGGGCGGGCTCTCACGGTGCTGGCTTAGACCTCCCAGTTTAAGGCCACACTCGAACCAGCTGTGAGGTTCTGAAGGCCAATTATAATCTAGAACTAATGCTCTGAATGTGGGTTTTTTCTTCTTTCTTTAACATGCTCTTTTTGTTTCTTTTTTCTAGGCACTTACTGGAGCAATGTTGTTCCCCGGGGGACAGCTTCTGCCACAAAATGGGCCTTTGTGTTGGCCTCCACTGCCCCCTCAAGGGAAGGTTGGTGGAGAAGCCCAGTGCGCAGCTTGGCAGTGGCTCAGTTAAAGCCATGGTCCACCTGTGGCCTCGTTGGGATGGGGGCGAGGCTGTGTGGACCTCGGAGGCAATGTGGGGTGGTGTCACAGGAAGTAGCCTTATTGGCTGAGCTGAGGGCCCCTGAGGCTGTACACTCCTGACCAGGAGAGAAGGATCCAGAGCAGTGAAGCTGGGGAGTCTAAAGGCAGAGTGTCCTGAAGGAGGGGACACACTGTAGCCTCGAGGGCCGGCAGCCGGTAACTTCCAGTGACATGTCGCTGGGCCAAAGCACAGCAGCCAGGAGGACACCCCACTTCTTGGGCGCCTCCTCATTTCCTCTTGTAAATTCTGTCACTTCCCAGCAGCCTCTTCCCACCTGCTTTACAGTCTCTGGCTGGCTGAAGTCCCACGGTTGGGACCTACCAGGGCAGACCCCTACAGGGGCAGGCCTCCTCTCTCCCATCAGAACCCAGCCCTCCTAGAGCACGGGGCTTGGAGCCAGGAGTGGCAGTGCAGGGGGCCTGCACAGTCAGTGCCCCCCTGGGAAGGAGCTGGGGCCATCTCCCCAAACTGCACTGAAAGGCAGCTGAGAGGACGCCGTGCAGTCTGTGGTTCAGGGGCAGCGGTGGGTTCGTTCAAGCATCAGCACCACTAGGAAGTGGATAACGTGGTCAGAGCAATAAGATGCTTTCTCGCCAGGTTGTTCTGACCACAGTTCTGAAATCAGTAAGCTCTGAAAACCGTAGGTTAGTTCCTGAGTTTGGCACAAATTCATTTGGCAGCCAAACCTGACCTGAGCTGCTGCCAGGCTGTCCCGCTGCTGATCGTGACTGCGCTTCACAGGTGCTGCCCAGCTCCCCGGGGCTGGGACGTCAGTGTAAGGCGTGCCCATTGCCATGGGTTTCAAAATACAAAGAAACTGAATTACAAAACAGACATGGCTACAAGTTTTAGGTAATAATTTAGATAATACATTGTGGCCAAGGTTTTAACTTCCCTGAGGGTTATTTACATTTTAAGCTGAATCTACTGAACCTAAGGACTCAAAAAATGGCGCAGGGATGAGAAGAGAAGGCTCTCCAGCTTTGGGAGCCTCCTCCAGCAGCATCCTCCCACGCAGGCCTGCCCCTCAGCCCACTGCAGCAGCACAGGTGAGCTCCGGGGTGCTGTGCTTCGGGGTCCTGCTGACCCCACTTCTTCCGGAGCACTGATGGAGCACCGAGTCAGGCCACATCATAGCTCCGTGGAATCTCATTGGCCCTGCTTCTTTCATTTCTTTAAACTGTCCTCGGCTTGTTTCTTGCTGAGTCACAGGTGCCCCTCTGACTCTAACGTAAAGCAATCTTCCGTCACGTGGTGAGCAAATGGGGGAGCCATCAGGTGTCAGCTGCCCAAAGGCAAAGACTGCCTGGTGCTGTCTTCAGTGACACATGTGAACCTTTTCCGCAGGAAGCTCCTTGTGGCTGTGCCAGGGCAGCAAAGACCTGTACAGCGTCGGCGCCCAGCACGCCCAGTCCCGCCTGTCCACAGTGCAGCTGCCTCCCGACACCGAGATGAGGGCCTACGCCGCCTGCCAAGACGCTCTGTGGGCGCTGGACAGCCTGGGCCAGGTGTTCATCAGGACGCTTTCCCAGAGCTGCCCCACCGGCATGCACTGGACGCGGCTGGACCTTTCCCAGCTAGGTATGCGTTTTGTGTGGCACACCTGCCTTAAGCTGCACTGACTGTGCCGCTGACAGGTTCCCTGGGCTCGGCGTGCGCAAGTGCTTGTATGACGTTTTGTAAGTTGCTGGATATCAGGAGGTCGATTAGCCCCTCTTGCAGAGTAAGTGGGCCTCTTCATTTTGTAGGAGTTTGGCTCCCCACTTCGGTCTGCAGGGTTTCCAGAAGCAGGAGGAGCACAGACCCAGAGGCAGCTCCCCACAGAGAACTGCTTCAAGTAATCCTGTGGGTGCCACTGCCTCTGCCGGTGTCTGAGTGTGGCACGCTGCCTCCTGCCTTTTAGTCTGGAAGGATGGGCGTGTCCTACGCCAGGATCAGCGTCCTGTTTACCTGTCTCCTCCCAGCGCAGAATAGCCGCTCAGCAAGCAAGGGTCGGTTCTCAATCAGACTGGAGAGATGCTGTGGGTGTCCAGCTAATCTCTGAATCTCCCCCCACCCCGGGGTTACAGAGCAGGCCAAGTAGCCTGGTGCTGTTTATAAATAATTGATTCATGTTCCAAGAAATAAGATAATAGAATGAGCCCATAACATTAGGTTGTTCTCCCGGCGAGTTCTTGATTGAAGAGCAGGTTGGGCGTGGCTGGTCTGAAGGCAGAAAGCATGCCAGGGCTCCAGAGGGCCCTCATGAGCCTCAGAGATGTTCAGTCATTCTGTCCCCCGTGCTGGCAAACTGATAGCCAGTAGTTTTGTTTGTATAAGCACTTGATTTTGTTTGTTTATTTGTTTGTTTGTTTAATTTAATTAAGCACTTGATGTTTAAGAATTGAGTCACACGTACTCACACACAGAAGGAGAGAGAGAAAGCAAGAAGGGAGCAAGGAGGATGTGCTGTCTGCTTCTCCAGCTGCCGGGGCCGCTCACCACCCATACAGCTGGTCTCAGCCCATGTGGCTCAAGGGCACCATGCACACCTGTCTTCATTCTGTTGTCTAGTAAGACCCCCAAACATGGTACACTTAACTAAAGAAGCAGGTTGATTCTCAACTAGACAAGCGCGCTCTGTCCAAAGCTGGGACCTTTTGACTCTTCATGCTTTTGGCCTGACACACTGTCTTTGGACCTAATCCCAGCACCAGGACCAGACACCTTCCTGCTTTTGAGAGCATTTGCCAGCTGTTGTTACTGACAGTGACTGACCCAGCGAGGCTGTGGCTGGCCGTGGCCCTTCACCTGTCCCAGGGAGCCTTTTGTGTATTCAGAGAGCCCACCAGCCCAAGCCTGTCTCCATGGCCCCAGCCAGACCATGGGAGATGCCGCAGGTTCCTTATAGAGGTACGAAGCCCAGGCATGGTTGTGTGCTCCCTCTGCTGAGAGCTTAGATGCAGTGAGTGGGTGTTGTGCCTGGCTGCACCCAGTGGCACCAGCTCTGCCCGAGGCCTCTAGGCTCCAGCCCACAGCGCTGCCTCCCTTCATGTTCAGCCTGGTCCTCCTGGTGCCAGCTGGCAGGCTGGACCAGGGCAGGTCTCGGAGGTGCCCTTGGGCTTCATTGGGGTGGTGGCCATTCTTTCTGGGGAGAAACTCAGCTTTGGTAGGATAGAGTCTTCATTTGAGAGTGGAGGGAAGCCATACCAAGGCCATTCTGAGTCCAGGATGTGCTTGGCCGTTTAAAGCACAGGCAGGAAGTGCTTGCTGCAGGCGCAGTGCAGGAGCAGAGGGACTGAGCCGCCCTGCCTCCTGCCTGCACATTCGCTGTTAGCAAATCAGTGCCAGGATCCAGCCAAACCTGGAACGAGTCACACAGAGAGCAGGTGGCAAGTGGCAGACCCAGAGGCAGTGCTGGCCCGATGCAGAGCTGGCCCCGGGCGTGCTGCTGGTTTCCCTGTCAACCCCAGCTCCTCACCTTTCTAATGGGGACAGTAGTGCCCGCCCCAGAGAGGTGCGAGTAAGCATCCGGTGTAAATGTGGACTGTCTGGGGCAGGTGCGACATGCCACGTGAGATCACTCTCAAGCCATCATCAGCTACACAACACGGCAGGCTGGGGGGGGTTCACGGTGGTGGGGGCAATTCCAGGAAGCACGGCTCATATTCTAGGTTCTGTGGATTTGTCTGGGTGACTGGCTGATACTGACGTGATGCAGAAAGACTGCTTTCCCCATTTCTGACGTCCCTGGGGGAATGCAGCAAGTCCAGAGTTGTAGGTTTTATGTTGGGACCTCAAGGTGGGCAGGGTGCAGTGTCGGGGGTGCTGGCCTTTCACAGTGCCACGGCTGGGCCACCGTGTATTCCATTATTGGGTTCTCGCCAAGTGTGGTCTGTGTAGTCTGGGACAAACAGGTAAATGAGGGTTTTTAATTATTATTTAAATTAGGGGTCCTGGCCAGCCTTAGAGCATTGGCTCAGGACCAAAAGAGTTGCAGGTTCGATTTCAGTTAGGGACACGTACCTCGATAGCAGTTCGATCCCCGGCCCTGGTTGGGGTCATGCAGGCAACCAGTTAGTGTGTCTCTTTCACATCAATGTTTCTCTCTCTTTCTCTTTCCCTCCTTCCCACTTAGCTGAAAATCAGTGGAAAAATATTCATGTGTGAGGATTAAAAAATAATTAGGGAGTGCAGGATGTGAGTTGTGTGTGCTCACTGCCCAGCACCCCACTGCGTGCTGTGGCAGGCTGTCATCAGGCAGCGCATCGGGTGGCCAGCAGGGTGCAGTCTAGGGAACGCTTTGCTGGCCTGACCAGCCTGCTCGCTCCCGTGAAAGTGGGCGTGGAGGGTGCTCACAGCAGCGGCAGGTGCACAGCCTTCTCAGGGCTCGGCTCTCCGTGAGGAGCCTGCTCAGTGTCAACCTCTCCCAGCCACACTCTTCCTGGCTCCACTCTGCTGCCACTGACTCCCGCCGGCCCAGGCTGCCTGCTGTGCTTCTCTCCCGGCCGCTGCGGTCAGGGCGTCTCTTCCCCCTGCCCTGGGAGCTCTCTGGGCCGTCTCGTCCTGGCTTCCCTCGCGTCACGGCTGGGGCAGAGCCCCACTCACCACCTGCACTGCCACAGCAACCGCCCACGGCTCCCGGCGTGCCCGCCCTCCTGAAGCACAGCCCTGGTGGTTTCCGGCAGCATCGCCACAAGAATCAAGTTCCGGCCCTCAGGTGGCACCAGGGCGCTGGCAGCCTGGCCCAGCCTGCGCCCGCAGCTCCGCTCTGCCTGCTCCTCCCTGGGGCCTGGGATGTCCTCTCTGCTCTTTCCTTTCTTCAGCTCTGCTCCCGCAGACCTCAGGCGAGACGTCCGTGCCCTCAGCTCTCCCCAGCAGTACTGCGTCATGACACCTTGCCCACTGTGTCCCCTGAACATGGCTCCTGCTCTGTCTCAGGAGCCCTGTCAGTCTGATCCTGAGGCGTCCACACACGGAGTGGGGTGCTCTGTGGGCAGGGACCACATCCGGCCTGTCAGGAAATTAAACTGTCAGGGAAAGTTGTCATGGTGTGTAGCTCCATTTCTAAGTGATTCTGGGATACGAGTTTCATTCCTTACTAATACCCACACATAAAACTGCCTAAGATGCAGATACACGGTGCTGCCACAACGCGTTCGTTAGTTGCCACCTGCCTGCCCGGGGCACGAGGCAGGTGATGCTGGGTTCATCAGAGCTGTGCAGAGGTGTGCTTAGCTCCTTTCTTCTCTGAGTCCTGGCCTTTCTGTGCCTGACCTCAAGACGTTAAAGTGGTAACCTGTCTTCTCGGCGCTGACAGCGTGAGCTAGACTACTTCATGCCAGCATTGACTTTGGGTAGTGCCAGGTCGTTGTAAGGTCTGGAATGTCACTGGTCTGCTCCACATTGCAAACGGAAGTTGCAGTTTCAAGGATGACATTAGCAAGTGTCAAATCACAAACACAATTTCTACCTTTAATTTCTTCTTGAAGATGTAGCCTCCCTCTTCTGTACCCCCGTACAAGCCACCAAGTCCTTTGCTGCTCTGAGGTGTCATGAAGGGAGTCCTTATACTAAATGTCTAGCTGTTGAACCCAGTGATAAAGACAGTGTGGACTGTGGTGTTGTGCAGCCCTAGTGTCCAGAAGCAGGTTTGCATCATTTGGCAGGTGTTTAAATGCTCTGGTGTGCACGTGAGCAGTGTGTCAGTCACCCCAGGAGGTTAGCACAGTGATGCAGTTTGTAATTGTAATCCATCCGGCCTCCGCACTGGACGAGCAAGTACTCCGTGTCGGGTCATGCCTTTAGTGACTTAGGCAGAAAATTGTTTTATAAGTAGGAAAACACCAAATAGACAACACTTTTTGTTAAGGGGAGTTGTCTGATAACGATGAATAAAGTAAATAAAACTTTTTGTTTAATGGGAGAGAAAAACAAAACAGAAAGAAGCAGGAGAATTGCTGTGTGTCTCTCAGGGCTATGTAGTGACAAGCCCCAGTATCAGCGACTTCACGGTGAGCACTGCCTTCCTCTCCCACAAGCGCGGCTTTCAGCCTGTCAGTGTCATGGATGGTCATCCCCTGGGTGGCAGCTTACTGATCCCACTAGGGTGCTCTGGCACCAGCATCTTGGTCACCGCAGCAGGGTCAGCCGCGATGCCCAGTGCCAGCTCTCATGGTTCAGTTCAGAAGTAACATCACTTCTACTCACAGCCCACTGGCCGGGGAGCCATGGAGTGTGGAGGGCAGTCGTGTCTGCCACCTGTCTCACCTGTCTCCTCTGTGGACTGACAGCAGCCTGGGAGACCCTCTGTGAGGCAGGACATGGCAGAGTAGCTCTCATGGAACATCTGTAACCTGTCTCCTTGATCCAGAATAAGCTGGTTTGCATACTGCAGTTTACATTCTAGCAGCCCTTTGAATTTGTTCTAAGGGAATGTCCTCCTTGTCAGGTGAACCCCGTGTTCTGCCAGTGGTGGTGTTCCCTGTACACTCTGAAAGGCCGACCGGGGTGCTGCTGCGACCACGTGAGTTCCTGGAGCAGCCACTGCCCGGAATTCCTCAGGGCCAGCTGAAGACGCCAGCACAGAATTACCTTTCAGTTAGCATTTCTCCTCCGCTATTTCTGGGGTTTACTGCTGAAGCTACTTTATTGTGATCGGTACAGATCTTTTCATATATAATTTAGTACCCTAGGGAGTCTGATTGAACTCCCTGGTAAGACATTCTATAAAAGATTAAGGGAGGAAAAAATATAGTTCATTTCAGTGTAAGAGAAATCATCATCTGGGAAATGCACAAAGGAGTACTGAGAACTTTTTGTGTAATGGAGTCAATACTTTTAGGTTTGTCACATGCCAAAGGCACGTGACAGGATTGCCACATAGCAGGACCCGAGCCTGTTCTGCAGACACATGGCTGTCACCTGATGCCAGCGACAACTGTGGGAGGTGGCCAAGAGCCTTGTGCCAGCGAATGCAACTGCAGCACCTTTTCCCCAGTTGTAAAGTCCAAACGACATCCTCCGACCTAGTTCAGCTTGAAAAATGGGTGAAAGACTGGAATGGACACTTCTCAAGAGAAGTCACACAAGTGCCCTTGAGCACAGAGATCCCCAACACCGCAGGTCAAAACCCCGGTAGGATTCCACTTCACACCTACTAGGATGGCTGGTGAAAAGGTGCCACCGGGGTGCTGGGAGCAGTATGGTCAGCTGGGGACACAGGGGGGTTCTTTAAAAGGTGAACATCTGCCCTGTGGCCCAGCAGTTCCACTTCTAGGTATGATTCAAGAAAAACAGTCCTGCTGGTGTGACTCAGTGGACTGAGCATCATTCGATTCCTGGTCAGGGCACATGCCGGATTGCAGGCTCAATCCCCAGTAGAGGTCGTGTCGGAGGCAGCTGAGAGATGCTTCTCTCTCACATTGATGTTTCTATCTCTCTCCCTCTAAAAAGTCAATAAAAACATGTATTAAAAAAAAAAAAATGGGAAACAGCACATGTTCCCAAAAAATCTGCACGAATCATAAGAGCAGCTTTACTCCTAATTGCAAAAAGTGGAACTGGCCCAAATGTGCATCTTCAGGTGAATGGACCGGATAACTGGTGGTCAGTGCAATGGAATAATCCTCAGCCGTGAAGGAAGTGACACTGAGTGAAAGAAGCCACACCCAGAGTGTGTACCTGTGATGCCGTGGACATCTAGACCAGGCTGGACTCGTCTACGGGGATAGAAGTCCGAGGAGCAGTTGCCTGGGGCAGAGGGAGTGACCGGAAGGGGCCTGAGGGAATTCTCGGGGGTGTTGAAATGTTCCATGACTTGGCAGGATGTGGGTTACCCAGATATGTCCATTTGTCAAAGCTGATTGAACTGAACCATGAGGTCTGCTCCCTGGACATGGCGTCCCAGAGGACAGTTAGCTGGTGTGGAGAAGCCAGGCTAGCCTCAGCTCACCTTCAGCCTCCTGGCTTAGCCACGCCCTCGCCGTGGGACCTTGAACAAGTCTTCGTGTCTGAGTCCCGAAGGCCTCGTGTGGACTGGGGTGCTGTGGTGAGGTTCGAAGTGAGGCTGTGAAAACGGCTGCGAGCCTGTCCTGCAATGGCCAGTCGGTGATGGCTGCCGCTGTGGCTCTTCTGCCAATAGACTGTCAGTCAAATGCAGCTTCTCTTTAAAGGCTCCATCCTCTTCAAATCAGCTTCCTCAGCAAGGAGAGAGAGAAACGGAAGAGGGAAGATTCAGGGAGTCTTTGTTAGTTCACTTTAATTCTAGTTAGCATCAAGATTACCTGTAAAGCCCGGCTGGTGTGGCTCAGTGGTTGAGCACCAACCCATGAACCAAGAGGTCACCGGTTCAATTCCTGGTCAGGGCACATGCCCAGGTCATGGGCCTGATCCCCAGTGCGGAGCATGCAGGAGGCGGCCAATCGATGTTCTCTCTCATCAATGTTTCTATCTCCCTCTCCTTTCCTCTCTCTCTAAAATCAATAAAGAAAAAAAATTAAAAAAAAAAAAAAAAAAAAGGTTACCTGTAAAGATGAGTTCCTTTTCCCTAATCCAGAATTTGCTGGTAATAGTCACATTATCTGGTGGCACTAACCATGCACCCATGTGGAGATGCCAGTCCCATGCTTGGTGGCTCAGGGCACCATGCTGCGGCTTCTGGGCTGCCTCGCCTTGCCACAGAAGGGCTGCTGTGTGGCCTCTGGCAGGTGGCAGAGCAGCCAGAGGCCTTAGTCACGCTCCTTGTAAATTCCTTTGCAGTACAAAAATCAAAGTTGATAGCCAGCCTGTGTGGCTCAGTGGTTGCGCGTCGACCAGTGTACCAAAAGTTCACCAGTTCAATTTCTGATCGGGGAACATGCCCAAGTTGTGGGCCTGATCCCCAGTGGGCGGCATACAAGAGGCGGCCAGTCATTGTTCTCTCTCATCAATGTTTCTATCTCTCCCTCTCCCTTCCTCTCTCGCTAACATCAATAAAGAAAAATTTTTTTGTTTTAATCAAAGTTGATAGATTCAATAAAAGATTAGTCATTTTACAAAAGTAATTCGTGCCCTGGCCGGTTTGGCTTAGTGGTTAGAGCATCGGCCTGCAGACCAATGAGTCACGGGTTCAATTTCGGTCTAGGGCACGTACCTCGGTTGCGGTTTGTCCCCGGCCCTGGTTGGGGGAGGCAAACAGTAGATGTATCCCTCTCATGTTGATGTTTCTCTCTCTCTCCCTCCCACTCTATCTGAAAAATAATGGAAAAATATCCTCAGATGAGGATTAAAAAAAAAGTAATTCGTGTTTGTGTGTTTCCTTTCCTTGTCTCCAGGAGCTATAAAACTGACGAGCTTGGCATGTGGAAATCAGCACGTGTGGGCTTGTGATTCCCGGGGAGGCGTGTACTTCCGTGTGGGAACCCAGCCTCTGAACCCCAGTCTGATGCTTCCGGCCTGGATAATGATTGAGCCACCTGTCCAGGTAAGCTCGAGTTAACGGATTGCCAAGTTACTTCTCTGTGGGACAGAAGCTGTTAGGATGCTTTTGTTGGAACCAGCGCCTCGGCTGCATAGGTGGGCCTCCCAGCAAAGAGGGGCAGAGGCGTGTGTCCAGGAACAAGGTGGGCCCCATTCATTGGCCTCCCAAACTTGGAATTTTAAGTTTGTGGAATTTAGAGCTGAACAGATTGTTAAAATCTCAGCCAACACTGAATTTTTTCTCCCCCCAAATAAAAATATTTTGTTTCTAACTTTTTACAAAATGAGCATTAATTTTTAAAATCAATATCCGAAATTGTAAAGAAGAAAGTAAAAGTCACTTAAAATTTTGTCATGGAGATAATCTATTAGTATCAGCATTTTGTGAGTGCCTTTCCTGGTTTATTCGAGAAATTCTAGCTCCCACTGTTCCCAGTGCCCAGTATCTCAATTCACAATGTATTCTAAATGATTTTCTCTTGCTGTTGACTGTTCCGCCGCTGAATCAGAAGCAGGAGTCTGACTCCAGTGAACAGTTCCCTGAAAGATCTAATGGCCTTGGTTGCTATGCTGAGTACATTTCTGTTGAAATTTGTAATAAGGGGGCTGTTGGTCCCCATTGTGTGACTTGTTTGGAAAGAAAAACATAAGTTGTCATGCAGAGGCCGCAGAGGGGCAGGAGTGGTTCATCTTTGAACAAAAGAAATGCTTGAATGTCACAGGAAGGAAGCCCAGGGCTTGGGTAAAGCCCCGTGTTCATAACGTCTACATTTTGGGCGTCATAACTCAGGGATGGGGTGACAGAGTCGAGGGGCAAGGTGCAGGGCCAGACATGAGGACCATCAGTCCTGCCCCTCGGACCTGGGGCGTGTGCTGGGCGGCCCGACAATGGAACAGGAGTCGGTCTGGAGTTCTTTCAGGTCACTGGTTAGCGGTCACGGCCACAGGGAGGCTCCGTGTGGCTCTTCCTCCTTCACAGGGCTCCGGGGAGAGTGAGTGCAGCACTGTGCACGTGGCACTTTGTGGCTTAGAAAGCGCTGTGCAGACACGAGGGTGCAGAACAGCGGCCAGTGAGAAGATGTTGGGCACTGTGGGTGCCCAGTGGTAATGGCAGGCAGGCTGACTGCTTAGTTTCATCACTGCTCTCAAAGTCTCTTTAGAGAAGGCACCTCTTGTTACCTGACTCCTTTGGTCAGCACCTTTCTTCGTTTTTCTTCTGACAGTTTTATATTATTTTGTTAGAGTTATAATTTCCCCTTTTACAGTATACAGCCCAGTGGTTTTTAGTGTATCGACAGAGTTGTGCAACAATTATTACTCTCAAATTCCAGCACTTTCCATTGCCCCAAAAAGAAGCCCTGAGTAGTGACTCCCTTTTCTCCCAGAACCCCCACACCCTCAGCCTCTGGCAGCCACTGATCTTTCCATATCTGTGCGTTTGCTCCTTCCATACAAATGGAATCGTACAATAGGTGGCCTTTTCTGCTACCTTTCACTGAGCATCATGTTTTCTAAGTTTACAGTTAAAGGGGTAGCATTATCAGTACTTCATTCTTTGTATGACTGAATGACATCCGCTGGATGGATATATTACATTTTGTTTATCTGTTCATCAGCTGATGGACACTGGGGATGTTCCTGCTTTCTGGCTTTTGTGAGTAACGCTGCTGTGGACATCCACGCCAAGTCTTCGTGGGGGCATGCATTTCAGTTCTGCTGGGCACGCTGCTTTAAGTGGAATTTCAGGTCACATGGTGATGGCACGTTTAACTTTTTAAGGAACTGCCAAACTGTTTCCACAGCGGCTGCACCATTTCACGTTCTACCAGCATGCATGAGGGTTCCAATTTCTTCACCAAAAAATTTTCCTTACCCAGTTTTTCTTTTTTTATTCTGATCATCCTGGTAGGTGTAAAGTGGTATCTTATTGTGGGTTTGTTTTTGTTTACAGGGTAAAAAATGTGTTGAAACAAGAAAGGTTAATTTGTGTATTATATAGGTTGCTGAATGTTTCAATTTCTATTAGAACAGTATCTGATCCAGATTGGCACTTTTTATTATAATTCAACTGTTTTTTCAATTGAGATGTAATTGACATATATTACTTTCAGGTATATAGCATAATAATAATTCAATTTGGATATATTGCAAACTGATCACCACAGTAAGTCTGGTGAACATTTATCATGATACGTAGTTATAGTTTTTTTTTCTTGTAATGAGAACTTTTATGGTCTACTCTTAGCAATTTTCAAATACATAACACAGTATTATTAACTATAGTTACCATGCTGTTCATTAGATCCCATGCCACTGTGGTTTCGAGTTGATTTCCCTAATGACTAATGATGTTGAGTATGTTTTCATGTTCATATTGGTCATTTGTGTAACTTCTTTGGATAATTGTACATTCACATACTTTGCTCATTTTTGGATTGGGTTATTCATCTTTTTTGTTGAGTTGTAAGACTCTTTTATGTATTCTGGATACCAGATCTTTAATAGATAGGTGATTTTTTTTTTCTTTATTGATTTGAGAGAGAGGGAGAGGAAGAGAGAGATAGAAACATCAATGAGAGAGAACATCAATTGGCTGCCTCCTGCATGCCCCCCACTGGGGATTTAGCCACAACCTGGGCATGTGCTGTGACCAGGAAATGAACCGGTGACCTCTTGGTGCATGGGTCGATGCTCAACCACTGATCTATGCCAGCCAGGCTCAGATAGACGATTTACAAATATTTTCTCCCATTGTCTTTTCACTTTCTTTATGATGTCCTTTGCACAAAGGTTCCTTATTTTGATGAAGTCTAATTTATATATGTTTTTATTTAGTTGTAGTGCTTTTGGTGTACTAAGAACCATTGCCTAATCCTAGGTTAAGAAGATTTATGCTGCCCTGGCCGGTTTGACTCAGCAGTTAGAATGTCAGCCTGTGGTCCAGAGAGACCCCAGTTCGGTTCCCACTAAGGGCACGTACCTCAGTTGCAGTTTGTCCCCAGCCCTGGTTGGGTCGTGTGGGTGGCAACCACTCGATGTGTCCCTTTCACGTCGATGTTTCTCTCTCTCTCTCTCTTCCTCCCACTCTATCTGAGCAAAATATCGAAAAATGTCCTTGGGTGAGGATAAAAAATAATAATAATAATAATAAAAGAAGATCTATGCTTATGTTTTCTTCTAGAAGATTTGTAGGTTTTTTTGGTTTTTTTCAATCCTCACCCGAGGACATTTTTCCATTTTTTGTTCAGATAGAGTGGGAGGGAGAGAGAGGAAGAGAGAGAGAAACATTGACATGAAAGGGACACATCGAGTGGCTGCCATCCACACAACCAACCAGGGCCGGGGACAAACTGCAACCGAGGTACATGCCCTTAGCGGGAACTGAGCCCAGGTCTCTCTGGACCACAGGCCGACACTCTAACCACTGAGCCAAACCGGCCAGGGCTATTTAGATATTCTTAAATCTCTTTCAATAGTTTTATGGTTTTCAGAGTATACGTTTTATACTACTTTTTTTTTTTTTTAATCCTCACCCGAGGATGTTTTTGCATTTATCTTCAGATACAGCAGGAGGGAGAGAGGGAAGAAGAGAGAGAGAGAAACATCGATGTGAGAGAGACACATTAATTGGTTGCCACCTGCACAACCCCAACCCGGGTGGGGGATGAACTGCAACCGAGGTACACACTGTTCGTGGGAACTGAACCCAGGACTCCCTGGCCTGTGGGCCGACACTCTAACCGCTGAGCCAAACCAGCCAGGGCCATTTTATACTATTTTTGTTCAATGTATTCCTAAGTTTTTTATTTTTTTGTATGTACATGGAATTATTTTCTTAATTTTATTTTCAGATTGTTCATTGCTAGTGTAAGTTTTCATGTATTGATCATGTATCTGGAAACCTTGATAAACTTGTTTATTAGTTCTAATAACTTTTTTGTAGATTCTTTAGGATTTTCTGTATACAAGGTCATGTCATCTACAAATGAGATCATTTTACTTTTTCCTTTCCTATTTGGATGTCTTTTATTTCATTGTCTTGCCTAATTGCCCTGGCTGGAACCTCCTGTACAATGATGAATAGCACTGGCAAGAGTGCACATCCCTGTCTTGTTCCTGATCTCAGGAGAAAGCATCCTGTTTTCACCATTAAGTACGCTGTTTGCTGTGAACTTTTCTATAGATGCCCTTTTGCAAATTGAGGAAGTTCCCTTCTATTCCTAGTTTGTTGAATGTTTTTATCATGAGAGAGTGTTGGATTTTGTCAAGTACTTTTTTTTTATATCTATTGAAATGATCATGTGGGTTTTTCCTTTATTAATATGATGCATGAACATGATTGACTTTGTATGTTGGACCACCTTTTATTTCTGGGATAAATCCTACAGGTCATGGTCACCGTCCTTTGTGTGTATTACTAGATTTGGTTTGCTAGCTTTTTGTTTAAGATTTTTGTGTCCATATTCATGAAGGCACTTGGTCTTTGATATTCTTTTCTTGTCGTGGTGTCTGGTTTGGGTTTCAGTGCTGGCCTTTTAGATGACTTGAGAAGTGTTTTTTTCTCTTACATTTTTTGGAAGAGTTTCTGAAGGATGAATATTAATCATCCTTTAAGCATTTGTTAGAATTTATCAATGTAGCCTGGGTTTTTCTTTGCAGGATTTAAAAAAAAATTACTGACTCTGTCTCTTTACTTGTTATAGGATTGTTCAGAATTTTCTGTTTTTTATTGATTCCGTGTGAATAGTTTGTCTTTCTAGGAATTTGTTCGCTTCGTCTGTGTTGTCTGATTTACTGGCACCCAGTTGTTCAGTTTCCCTTGCAATCCTCCTTATTTCAGTGAGGTGGTAGTTATAGCTCCTCTTTCCTTTCTGATTTTAGTAATTTGAGTTTCCTCTTTTTTTTTTCCTAGTTAATCTAGCTAAAGGTTTGTCCATTTTAATGATATGTTAAAAAATGACCTTTTGGTTTTGTTGACTTTTCTCTTTTTTTTCTATTCTCTAGTTCATCTATTTCTACTTCAGTCTTTTCCTTCCACACTTTCTTGTGCACAGTATTTTGCTTGCCGTTGATCCTCTGATAGCTCCTAGCAGCATTTGTCACATTAACCACGCACCGTCGATGAACTAGGGTAACCTTGGACTGGAACGTGCGCAGGGTCCCAGCACGGAGCCATGCCTGGGTCACAAAGGGCTGCTGGGTGGACCAGCGTGGGTGGTGGTGAAGGATGCTGCTGAGTGGGTCGGAGTGACCGGGCAGTGAGCCCAGGGCATCAGGGCCCATCAGCCTGCCTGTATTCCTACCCCTCTGCCGCCACTCAGGTCCCTGCTGCCCAAGGCTCAGCCATAGGGCTGTGTGGGAGACCATGAAACCGCAAACTCCTCTTCCTTCCTCCATTTAGAGTCTAGAATAACCTTTCAGAAACAGCTAAAATTAGGGGGAGAAAGCTGTAGTTGGAGTGCCCTGTTGACTGCAGTGATGAACAGTTTTGCCCGATGGAATAGTCACAGTGGAACAAGTTCCCATGAGAGGCCGGAGGCTGCAACCGCTCACCGTGAGTTCGACAGTGACGGGCTGTGGCAGTCTGCTGGGGAGCCGCCCCTCCCTGGGGAGCTCTGCGCACGCTGGGCAGAGTCCTCTGTGCTGTGGGTGTGGGCACACACTGCTTTCCAGATTGGTTCCTGGGGGAGAGTCAGGCTTCCCGCTGGCACAGGCCTCCTGCGGTGCTTCCCCGCACTGCTCCGTCTGTTTTCTCCTGGGTAGGGGTCGCCCGGAGGGATTCTCCACAGGTGACAGTGGAAGCATGTTACTGGAGACAGCCAGGTGACTGTCCCGCACCACAGCCTAGCCTGCGGCCAGGCCTGCCCACCCAGCACGGTCTGCACAGGGCCTGCCTTTCCTGGGCACCAGGGGCTGACCGCGTCCTTGCTGAGATCCACAGTGACCATGGGCACCACTGCTGGGCACTCACCTTGTGCCAGGCTGAGCGCTTCAAGCACATTTTCCCATCTAGTCCTCAAAATATCCCAGTAAATGGTTATTCCTGCCCCCACTTGAGAAAACCCCACTCAGAGAGGATCAGAAAGAAAGTTGCCGGAGGCCTCGTGGGTAGTAGGTGGTGGGACTGGACTCCATGTGTGTGTCACCCAGCTGGGTCTGAGGACCAGTCCTGGGCCAAAACACTGGCTGCATCCCCGCGGCACGCCACCGGCGCATGACCTCCCATGTGATGTCTTAGGATAAAGCTGTCCGAACCTTGAGATGGCAGGGTCCTTCCTGAGGAGATGAGTCGGGCGGGGGGGGGTTCATGAAAAGGCACCCCTTGTTTGAGGACGACTTGTTTGAATCCAGGTGTTCGAATGTAAGTGGAGTTGACATGTTTCTGTCATGATCTACCTCTTTCTGCCTCATTTTGTTTATTCTTTGCCTGAGCTTCCTGTTTGTGTTTGGAACAAACGGAAGAGGCGACGGAGGCTGAAGGGCACATCAGAACTCTAGAACTAGGCTCTCCTGTTCTCGTCTCTGCTAAAACTCCCTCCTGTAGTACTTTTGGGGTGAAGTTTTAACAAAGCACTCAAAACAAATGACTCAGTTTCAGACTTGCTAACATGTAGAAGGATTTGGAGAAAATATTTATAGTTGTGTTTAGCATCTTTTTTTGGAGTTCGCTGAGTCAGTTGGATAATTTTCTGTCCACATTAAAATTAGCTCTAAAGCTAATACCACAGTTGACGTGATTTCCTGGTGCTGCTGGCACTGAGTGCAGGGTACAGGAAGGGGATCTAGCAGGGGTCCAGCTCCTGCACCCCAGCGGGACCCCACCTCTTCTTTCACACGGACCTGCTTTGCCCCTTGTGCTCCCCTCCGCCTCCGCAGCAGACCCTGCTCTGCCCTGGGCCTGGTGCCGACTCTTCCATGTGGACTGGCTCTGTCGGTTTCTCTGGGGCCCTTTACTCTACCTGGATTACAGCTTTCCGGAAAAGACAGAAACTTGGGAAACCAAGACATATATGACTGCAAATGGACAAAATGACACTTTAAAAAGTCATTTTAAATTCAACTGCTTTAGTTATATTTAGCTATATGAACAACAAATAAGACAGCAGGCTGGAGTGGCTCAGTGGATTGAGCATCATCCTGTGGACTGAGAGGTCCCAGTTTGATTCCTGATCCAGGGCACATGCCCAGGTTTCGGGCTCCATTCCCAGTGTGGGGCGTGCAGGAGGCAGCCAGTCGGTTTCTCTCTCACATCACTGTTTCTATTTCTCTCTCTCTTTCTCCCTAAAAAAAATCAATAAAAACATATTTTAGAAAAACAAAATAAGACCAATATACCAACATGACATACATAATGTCCCTGAGAATGCCATGTTCACCGAGGCTGCCGGTGGGAATGGGGCAGAGCTTGATGTGACTTCACACATCAAGATCTTTAGAGAAGTTCAGCCCTGATGACAGGGAGGCTTTTGTTGGAGAAGCATTAGTGTTAGAGAGGACCCCTCTTCTCGCCCCAAGCTGGGCCTTCCATTGATTCATCAGAATGAAATGTCATCTCCGGACACCAGAACGGAACACTTACAGGACTTTTCACTCTTTGCTCCTGATCTGAGGCAGTGCTACGTAGCCCTTGGTGTCACTCCACTCCTACCCCTCAGGGACCCACTGAGCTGACAGAGCTCACTCCCACCAGGGTACAGTGACAGTGGGAGGAGAGGAGAGCCCACAGCCCACAGCCCACAGCCAGGCTCTGGGTGCAACCGAGGGCCTGCTTCTGAGAGTTCTGGAGTATTTCCTCCTGCAGTTAAAACACTAGGCCTTGGGGGTGATGCAGCCAGCTCTCTGACCTCATTTGTGTTGTCAGGGGTTAACTCCCTCTCTGAGTCCTCAGGAGCAGCACTAAGCAGCAAGTCAGCCTCAGCCCTGGATGGGACCTTCCTGACACAGCACGTCCTTCCTGAGGCGTAGGAGTGACCGTGTTCTGGGGCCAGGAGCAGAAGGCTTCAGTGCCAGGGTAGCAGACAGAATTGCCCTGGGAGTCTCTGGGTTTTTGGGTTTTTTTTTCTTTTTTCTTTTATTGATTTTAACGAGGTTTTAATGAGAGAGAGAAGTACTGCTGGTTACATGGCTGTGCCTAGGAGGCCTCTGCTCCTTCAGGGGATGTGTCTGAGAGAGGAAGTGAGAGGGAGAGAGAGAAACATTGATGAGACAGAACATCAATTGGCCGTCTCCAGCATGCCCTCCACTGGGGATCGGGCCCAAAACCTGGGCATGTGTCCTGACCAGGAATCGGACCAGTGACCTCTTGGTGCACAACCAGGGAGCCACGCTGGCTGGACAGTCCCTGGGTTTTAATGAGAGAGAGAAGTACTACTGGTTACATGGTCATGCCTGGGAGGCCTCCGCTCCTTCAGGGGATGTGTCCAAGGCCTTGGTGAGGGATGATGCATTCACAGTGACACTGGCATGACCGTGACATAGCCTCGAGGAAGTGTTTGTATTCCCAGAGAAATGCTCACAGTAGTTACTGAGTAAAAGCACCAGTTACAAAACATGTCTGATGAGTCTGTTTTTGTATTTTAAAAAAAGTATACATTGAAAAAGTCTGTAGAGATATACAGCAAGCTCTGGCTGGTTTGGCTCAGCGGTTAGAGCGTCGGACTTCAGACCAAAGAGACCCGGGTTCGGTTCCCGCTAAGGGCGTGTACCACGGTTGCAGTTTGTCCCCTGCCCGGTTGGGGTCTTGTGGGTGGCAACTACTCCAATGTTTCTCTCTCTCTCTTCCTCCCTCTTTCCCTCCCGCTCTGTCTCAAGATAAATGAAAAAAAAAAAAAAAGATATACAGCAAAATGCTAATTGGAGCTCTCTGGGTGGTGCTGTTGTGACTGATGTTCTTCTCCCTGTAGTTGACCACTCTTTTCTGAATAGCTTGCAATTAATATACTAGTTATGGAAAGAGTAGTTCATAGCTCTGAACAACCTAATAAGAACCAGTCCTAGGAAACCAGAAATGTTCTTGAAGCTATTTGTCATCACTGTATAAACAGGGACAATGTGACAGTGTGATCTAGCGTGGTGCATGCAGCTGTGGCCCCATCCTGGTGGTGAGGAGTTAGTTCACTTAGCAAGTTATTACAACAGCTGTTATAAATAATTGAGGATGTACTTTTTCAAATTGTGGTCTGGCAAGTATAGATAAGGAGGACTGTTCTGAGTAGAGTAGGACTTTAGTGGCTTTGGAGCTGGCCTTTGCCACTTACCAGAAGCAGTCCAGGCTTCTTGTGCAGCCACAGCGTGACCTGCCCTCCAGCGGTCGCCAGGATGAAGGGTCACGTGCACACACCCCGAAAATGGCATCTGTTCTTACTGTGCTCACAGTTGACTCGGAAAGGCAGTGTGATGTGGTTCCAATTTTGTAAAAAACAGAAAGCAAAACAAGAAAATCCCCCTAAATACCTAGAAAAATCTACAACAAAGTTACTATTTTTGGTCAAGGGATTAGGAGCAATTACAATACTCATTTCTGTTTCCCATACTTACCTATCATGGTCAGGACAGGACATTTTTTATAATCAGAGAGAAAAACAGGTGCATTCGACAAAGAACCCAGACTTCGTGGGTCAGGTGCACCCTTCTGCTCTGGGACACTCCTCTGACCCCAGCCCGTGTAACTCCAGATCCCTGTCGGCCTTCCCTCCGCAACCCTACCACACGGAGGATTTTAGCCTTGGGAAGACACAGGGCCCAGTGCTCACTCTAGGTGAGGTGAGTGTGGCCTGGAGAAAGCAAGGATTCTGATTCCGGCCGGTCAGCGGCTGGGCCAGACCTCAGCCCTGGCCCTCGAAGCCCATGTAGCGCAGGCGGCCCCATCCAAGGGTGCTCGTGCTGGTGCAGCCACACACGCACCCCTGGCTCTTAGAGCAGAATTCCAGCCCTGTGCTAGGGAGCCGTGGGAACAAGCTCAGAAGGGAGGGTTCGAGGTGTCCAGAGCTTTCACAGGCCGTGGTGGTGCCAGAATGTGGAAGGTGAGCAGGATGGTGGCAGGCAGATGGGACGGCAGGGTGTCCCAAGCCAAAGGAACCGTGACTCGTGAGCAATGACTAGAGAGGCGCCATCCTGCTGGAACAGAGGGAGCCTCCCAGACAGGCTGGGCCAGGGCCGCTTGTCACCAGTGCGGGGCCACTGCAAAGCTTGAAGCCAGGCCAAGTAGCCTGGTCAGCTGACTTTAGGAAGATAGCCTGCTCAGGCGCTGTGACACAGTTCCTCACGGGGCAGTGAGAGGAGGGACAGGTGCTGAGGGAAGGCTCCCGAGACGGGCTGGGCCGCACTTCAAGTCTCCAGGAGCCACACACGGCGCATGGCCGCCGTTCTGCACAGCACAGCCCCGGGCTTGGGCATCAGCAGCAGGGGCGAGGGTGCCGGCTGGAGGGCTGTGGTGTGTGGGCACCCTGTAATTACTGTGGTCATCCCAGTGGACAGGCAGGGGCACAGTGCACTGCTGACCTCAGGGCTCTGGAGCTTTGCTCTCCGACCCTGCCTTTATTGGCCTCGTTTTCCTGACCCAGTGCAGCCGAAGCAGAAGTGCCCATGCCCCAGCGAGTCAGTGACAGCCACCAGCCTCTGCCCCAGGGCCTTGCGTGAGGGTCAGCACAGGGACCACACTCAGCACTGGTGTCCAGGGGCCACCAGGTCCCACCAGCCATATGACAGTACTGGCCCCAACCCCAGGACTCGGGCTTCTTCACTTGGGAAGCAGGCTACATGTTCCTAAAACTTCCACCAAACGTCTCTGCTCCTGGAAGGAGAGATTTCGCGTGTGAGTCCGGCCATGCCCAGGGCAGGGTGGCGGGAAGCTGCATGGGAGACCAGGTCCCAGGCAGGCAGCGCCCGACAGACCCTGAAGGGAGAGGCAGTGGAGGTGGAGACAGACCCTGAAGGGAGAGGCAGTGGAGGTGGAGACAGACCCTGAAGGGAGAGGCAGTGGAGGTGGAGACAGACCCTGAAGGGAGAGGCAGTGGAGGTGGAGACAGACCCTGAAGGGAGAGGCAGTGGAGGTGGAGACAGACCCTGAAGGGAGAGGCAGTGGAGGTGGAGACAGACCCTGAAGGGAGAGGCAGTGGAGGTGGAGACAGACCCTGAAGGGAGAGGCAGTGGAGGTGGAGACAGACCCTGAAGGGAGAGGCAGTGGAGGTGGAGACAGACCCTGAAGGGAGAGGCAGTGGAGGTGGAGACAGACCCTGAAGGGAGAGGCAGTGGAGGTGGAGACTGCGCCGGCGCAGCACCGGCACTGGCCTGAGGCGGCGCCTCCAGGACGCTCGGCCTCCAGCTCTGCTGCAGGGGTGGCGACGGGACCACGGCACAGTAACGAACGTGCATAAACATGGAAGGGACTCCTGCGGTCGCCACGCTGACAAGGAGGACAGCCAGCAGCGGTCCCCTGTGAGACTCCACTGACAGGACATTGTAGCAGGTCAGGTCACACAGAAGGGTCTGGCGGCAGAAATCAGACCCATGGCCGCCTGGGTCAGGGGGATGGCCGGCAAGGGGCACAGGCTGCTTCCTGGGGTGACCGTTTGTCAGAACTCAGGAGTGGCATGCCTACGATGTGTCACTTACTGTATGTAAACTTCGCCTCAAGAAAAAGCGGAAACAGGGTGGGAGCGGGAAGGAGGGTCGGGGGAAGGGGGAAAATAAATACATAAAATCTGAAAAGAAACAGAAAAAGGGAAAAAGTAAAAATAAATTAAAATTTATTTGTAAACAAATATTGAGCTTGAGTTAGTGATTTACATGCGGAAGTGCTGAGGGGAGTCTCTGGTGTCGCTGCTAACTTTGAGGTGTCGCCAGAAGTGAGATGGGCGGGTGGCGGACAGAAATGTAAGCGAAGTCCTGGGGGGAGAGTGAAAGGAAGGGCCGACGCGAAGAGACCTGAAGAAGTACGGCCGAATGTTCCAGATCCGATGAAGTAGTGATGTTGAGTGAAGTTGCCAGACAAAGAAAGAACCCACCCTGTTCTCAGCAGCCTCACATGTACACGCAGGTTAACACCAGTGAGCTCTACACGGTGCGCTGGAGGTCCCTCCCCTCCCCCTCCGGGGAACAGCTTGCTTTTAGCTCCATGCCCTGAACAGCTGCTCGGGGAGCCGTTTCCCGGTCCTCTAGCTCTGGGTGACCCTGCTGGAAGGGAAGGTGCGGAGCCCCATCATGGCCGTGCGCCCGCCTCCCTGCCTCCAGCCTCCCACGGGAGCCCCGCCCAGCGCTCCAGGACTGGTGGGGTGTGCTCGCCCCTGCGCCAGGGAGCAGGCTGCACCGGATCTCCCTGTCTGTACGGCTGTTTCCCTGGACCTGATCTTGTCTTCCGCCTAGCTCTCTCCATGGTTTCACACATTCAGTCTCATCTCTCTGCAGTTGTCTGTTTCCTCTCCATATGCTTGGACACATCGGGTCATCTTGGGGGAATCCCTCCTGGACATTTTGGCCGCTCGGGTCTGGCCTGACCGGCCTGGCCACCTGGGATGGTTGTGGCCTCCCTCACTCCCTGTTTATCCTCCCTTCAGTTCCTCAGAAGGGGGAGTGGTAGGTGACTTCTGGAGATGCATGTCTGAAGCCTTTCACCCATGTTCACCCTCGACCTTGGCTGGATGCAGCCGTCTTAAGTTGGAGACCGTTTCCCTTAGCAGTTTGAGGGTCCTCCTCCATCACCTCCTGGCGCAGACAGTGCAGCTGCGGAGCCCGCGCCGTTCCCATAGCTGGCCTCGGCACTCGGCCCGTGTTTCCGCTGGAAGTTTGTGAGGTAGGTCTCTTGGTCCCCAGTGTTCTGAGAGCAGAGGCGAGGTGGCTGGCGGAGGCCTGTCTCGTCCTTTGTGCTGGGCAGCCAGTGGCCTTGTCCTGGGCTGGGTCCTGGTACCCTGTCGGCAGCTCCTTTCTGCCTCGCCCTCCTGTTGTTCTGGGGGTCGTGCCTTTGTCCCGTGGACTTCTTAAACTGGCCTCCACTTTTATCTCTCCTCTCCTGTTTTCTCTCTCTGCTTTTATTCTGCTTTCTAGAAGATTCCTCGGGTTGGTTGGGCTGTTTTGTGACCAGGGAGCTCCTGTTGCCGTTTTCCAGGTGTCAGGTCTGCTGCCAGAGCGTGCTGCTCAGCGTCCTCCTGCGTGGCGCGTGTCCCGAGTTGCCTGCCCTCTCTCCTCTGCTCTCCATGCCAGAGGCTTTCCTGAGGTGGTGGCAGTCTCGGGTGTCAGCGTGGGCGTCAGCACAGAGCCTGGGGGAGCCCCGAGAGCCTGCCGAGCTGTGGACGTGTCTCTGATGGGCCCCCACCCCCAGCTGCGGGCTGCTTCCCTGGGGATAAGCACCTCGGCCACTTGCCTCTGCGCCCAGGCCCTCCTCCAGCCTGCCCTGCCCACCGCCCTCCAGCTTCCACGGCTGTGTGGCGTTTTCTCCTCTGATCCTGTCTTTGTGAGATTCGAACCTCTGTCAGCTCTGCCCCTTGGAGTGTCGTGTTGTTTCAGGAGGGAGCTAAAGGGCAGGTGCATGTGTTGGTTCTGGAGTCATTTCCCAGGCGGTGCTGGGGTTTCAGAGTTCGCAGGAGACTGAGACAAACCGAACGCTGAGAGCATGGTGTAGGTCGTGCCCCAGCCCACACCTCTGGGTCACAGACGCTCAGAAGACGCCCACTTCTGCCCCCTTCCTCCGATCCTCGGAGCAGCTCTGGGCGGGGGTGGGGGGGCTCCCAGAGCACCTTGGCTGTTTGAGGACCAGGGCGCTGCCTCCAGGTGAAGAGCCGAGACCCACTATGGTGTCTGATGCTTGACGGCACAGCCCTGTTTGGAGAAAAATTAAATTGGCTTTTTGCCACTTCCTTGATTTTTTCCTCCATGTTGCCTCTTTTCTTGTAGCACCGTTTAAACACCATTGTTTTGGGGCCCTCCTCTCAAACCCTGTTCCTAAGAAATAGGACCCTTCCCAGGTATGTGTTCCTAACCTTTCTCTCCTGCTCTGGAAGGGTGTGGTTCCCAGTAACGACAGCGGGGCGTCCGTCGATGGGCTGCCTGGGCCCCGCAGAGGTCCCCTTGCCATCGGTGACCCAGTGGTTAAAACAGACCCAGTGCCCCCCCAAAACTGCTAGCACCAGGGAGGGTCTGCATGCAGCCCCAGAGGGGTGAAGCCCAAAGTTCAACTCTAGGGACCGCCCACCTGGGGGCCATCCCAGACCTGCATGGGCAGCCACCGGCCAGCAGCCTCGGCACGGGCGTTCGTCGTAGCGGCTGCCACGTGACAAGCTGTTGAGGACACCAGGGCCAGTGCGGGGGATAAAGTTTCTGCAGGGTGTGTCACAGCAGCGCCAGCGCCCGTGCTGGAGTCCTTGGCGGTCTCCAGTGCTGGACAGAAAGGCTGTCACAGGCCTTGTGACCGCTGCCCAGGAAACCTGTTCCTGAGCGTTTCTCTTTAGCGTGAGCAGGTGCTGGGTCTCTGAAGTCACACCTCAGACCAGACTCGGAGGTTTCGGAAGTCACTGGAACCGGGCAGCAGTCACCAGGGCAGAGGACCTCTGGCTTTGCAGTCAGCCGAGAACTCTGCAGCCCGGGTAGGATAGTGCGGCGTGGGGACACCAGCGAGCCCACAGCAGGGCTGAGTCCAGACATTCGTCCTGTTCTCATGGAGCTGCTGTCTCATCAAATCAGATCAAAACGACCCAAGTGAAAGTCCCTGGGTGAGGGGTGGAGGCTTCCACAGCAGAGGTGCGGCGACCAGAGGCCAGAACCACGGGCCTCAGTTACCACAGTCACTGCTCCTAGGAGCATGTGGCCGGAGTGGGAGTTCTGGGGGGAATGTACTAGATGATAACCCCGGGATCCGAAACAGAAACAAGCGCGTCTCGTCCAGGACACAGACCGTGTCCCATCTCGAACTCACGTCATCTGAGCTGAGCAGCGTTTCCACACCTGGCAGCTAAGATGAGTTCTCCCCCCGAGGACGCACTGTGGGCCCCGGGCAGGCGGGCGGCCCGTGTGCACAGCAGCAGGGCCTCGGGAAGTTTAGAAATAGTCCGTCACGTGAAAACGTCATTCCTTAACTTGTCTAGTCAACATCTCAGTGTATAAAGTAAATGCTGTTGTCCTGGCCATTTTGCTAAGTGGTTAGAGCATCAGCTCACAGACAGAAGAATCACGGGTCCAATTCTGGTCAAAGGCATGTGCCTGGGTTGTGGTTCAGTCCACAGCCTCGGTTGGGGTCACATGGGAGGCAGCCAATTTGTGTGTGTGTGTGTGTGTGTGTGTGTGTGTGTGTGTCTTTCCTCCTCCCACTCTATCTGAAGATAAATGGAAAAATGTCCTTAGTGAGGATAAAAAAAATTAAATGCTATCTGGAAAGGCTCTTTTTTAAAAGTTTTTTTCTTTATTTATTTTAGAGAGATAGATAGAAATATGGATGAGAGAGAACATTGATTGGCTGCCTCCTACACGCCCCCCACTGGGGATCGAGCCCACAACCTGGGCATGTGCCCTGACCAGGAATCGAACCAGCGACCTCTTGGTGCCTAGGTCGCCGCTCAGCCACTGAGCCACACCGGCCAGGCTGGAGGGGCTCTTGACTGCTGGGAAGGAGGAATGGTTTATCCTGTAATGCTGGTGGCCTGGACTCCACAAACGTGCTCTTCCCTGTTCACAATAAGTGGTAGTGGGCGTCTGTCTGTGGAGAACAGGAGGCGGCAGCTTGGTCTTTTTTACCCCCGGGAGGTCTTGTTTGAGGGAAACTTACAGCTGAGAGCACCCCTTTGATTTGTGAAGATCAAAGCATGTTGGTGGCTGTAATTAAATTGCTGGGCATTTCTGCAAACAGGTGTGGCTCCCTTCCCATCACCTTCCCTGTGACTCTTTAAAGGGCACTTAATAAGCAGGAGCAGGTGCAGCCACACACCCACACACACGTACAGGCATGCACACACACGCAGTCTTCAGAAGCACACCCGACTATACATAATTTTTTACCATTTCCAACTGATTTTTATTTATTTATTTTTTTTTAATCCTCACCCGAGGACATTTTTCCATTTTTTGTTCAGATAGAGCGGGAGGGAGAGAGAGGAAGAGAGAGAGAGAGAAACATCGTCGTGAAAGGGACACATCGAGTGGCTGCCACCCTCACGACCAACCAGGGCCGGGGACAAACTGCAACCGAGGTACGTGCACTTAGCGGGAACCAAACCCGGGTCTCTCTGTACCGCAGGCCGACGCTCCAACCGCTGAGCCAAACCGGCCAAGGCTCCAACTGATTTTTAAATCATAAGTTCCTTATTGACTTCATTTTGTAAGTGCCATCCTTCATTCTTTTAAGTTTTTATGAAGTTTTGAGTATGAATAAGCCAAAAAAATTAAATTATTTAATCCTTACCTGAGGATATTTTTCTATTTATCTGCAGGTAGAAAGGGAGGGAGAGAAAGTGAGAGAGAGAGAGAGAGAGAGAGAAACATCGATGTGAGAGGGACACATCGACTGGTTGCTTCCCGTACAACTCCGACCAGGGCTGGGGATGAACTGCAACCGAGGTGCGTGCCCTTGGTCGGAATCGAACCCACGACTCATTGATCCACAGGCTGAGGCTCTAACTGCTGAGCAAAACTGGCCAGGGCTGAATAAGCCAAAAATTTAGGCTGCTGACCTGTTTGGTAATTGAAATTTTTATAGAGTTAATTGTTGATTCCCTTGTTAAGAAATAATAGAGTCCCATGCACACTTGGCCCAGCCCCCCGCCCCCATGATGACATCTTGCAGAGCAGTAGGACAGGGTAAGACAGTGCTCATACACCTTAATGGAACAAGGCACATCAGCTTTCTCTTTGTTAAAAAACTGTGGTAAAATACACATAACATAAAATTCCCAGTAGTGGCACTAGTCTGTTCACACTGTTGTGCAGCATTTATCACCATCTAGTTTCAGAACATTCTCATCACCCCCCAAAGGAAGCCCTGCACCCAACGGTCACTCCCCATGCTCCTCCCATCCCCCCAACTCCCTGGGCAACCACTGACCTGCTTCCTCGCCATGGGTTTCCTGCTGCGCGTGTCAGGTAAATGGAGTCACAGAACCTGTGGCTTCCAGGACCAGCTGCGCTCACGTCGCCATGTTTCCGAGGCTCGCCCTGCTGCCAGGCCAGTCCTGCCTCCTTCCTGTGGCTGAGCGACACCCCCTGCAGGCAGAACTCACTGCGCTTGCTCTCCGTGCACGTCGAGCGAGGCCCTCCCCCCGCCGCACTGACCACCGCTGAAGGCTCAGGCTGTGGTTAGCATTTTTTAACAAAGTATTTTTTCATGAAGGTATATGAACATTGTCTTTTTTCAATAGACATAATGCTGTTGCATACCTAATAGGCTACAGTGAAGTATAAACAACATTTCTATGCCCTAGAACACCAAAAATTTCATGTGACTCCCTTTATTGTCACATTTGCTTTGTGAGGTCTCTGGGTCGGACCTGGGATGTGTCCAAGGTGAGTCTGTACACTGATATGCCACACTTTGTGTATTCATGCGTCCGTGGATGGGCATTTGGGTTGCTCCCACCTTTTGGCTATCGTGAAGAATGTTACTGCTGTGAACTTGCGTGCAGTTTTTGTTTGAACATCCGTTCCAGTTCTTCTGGTGTATGTCCAGGAGTGGGATGGCTGGTCACATGGCAACTCTGTTGAACCTTTGGGGACCCGCAGACTGTTGTCCACGCTGCACCCTTTCACTTTCCCACCAGCAGTGGATGAGGGTTCCTGTTTCTCCCCATCCTCTCCCACGCTCGTTTCCATTCTCTCTTTGCAGACATCCTAGTGGGTGCGAGGAGGTGGTGCTCTGTGCTTCTGATTTGCGTTTCCGAAGGGCAGTGAAGGACGATGCGCACCTTCCCCTGTGCTTGTTGGCGTGGCACGTCTTTGGACAAATGTCTCTTCAAGTCCTCTGCCCTTTAAAAATGCGGTTGTTTTCTTTTTTGTTGTTGGATTTTAAAGTTTTTATTTATTCAGGATACTAGACCCTTATTGAATACATGGTTTGGAAATATTTTCTCCCGTTCTAAGGGTTGTCTCTTTGCTTTTCTTTATGGGTGTCCTTTGAGGTGCAAGTTACTTATTTTGATGAAGTGCAGTTTATCTTTTTCTTTGTGTTACTTATGCCTTTGGTTTTATATCTAAGAAAGCATTGTCAGATTCAGCTCTTGCATTTATTTTTGATCCATTTTGAGTTAATTTGGTATGTGATGTGAAGTAGGGGCCTCATCTTCTGCAGGTGGGTGTCCAGTTGTCCCAGCACCATTTGTTGAAGAGACTGTTCTCTTCTCACTGAATGATGTTGGCAGCCTTGTCAAAAACCACTTGACTGCGTTTATTTATGGGCTCCCCGTTCCCTTCCATTGACTTACGTGTCTATCCTTAGTCCAGGCCACACTGTTTGATCACCGTAGCTACAAAATAGTTTTTTTGTTTTTGTTAATCCTCACTCGAGGATATTTTTTCCATTGAATTTTAGAGAGTGGAAGGGAGAGGGGAAGAGGAAGAGAGAGAAACATTAATGTGAGAGAGACATATCAATCAGTTGGTTGCCTCCCACACACACTGACGGGCCGGGATTGAACCTGCCACTCCTTGGTACGTGGTCAATGCTCTAACCACTGAGCAACTCTGGCAAAATCAGGAAATGTGAGGCTTCCAGATTTGTTCCTTTTCAAGATTGTTTTGGCAATTCCGTGTGAATTTTAGGATCAGCTTTCCCATTCCTGCCGCAGTACCAGCTGGGGTGGTGTGGAGACGCACTGAGATCCATGGCCGCTGTGTGGTCCGCCTCACCTGCTTCTTGACACAGTGCACAGCCTAGCTCCTGTCTGAATCAGAGCCACTCGGGGTGCTTGTCTGGATCATTTCTGGGCCCCAGCCCCAAAGGCTGATGCGTGAGGACTGGCTCCAGCCCCAGACGGGCCGTGGAGCAGCTGCTCCATGAGTCCCAGGATCCAGGGTTCGAGCACTGCTAGGCTGCTCTTACTCAGGGGGCTGGGGTTCAGCAAGAGCGAGGGTCCTAGTTTGAAAACGGCCGTGTGGGTGCAGAGCATCCTCCACAGACTGCGGCTGCTCAGCCCATTCGGCCCTGCTTGACCACTGGAGCGAGGTCACTGGGACTGTTCCGGTTGACGTCTGTGAAGCAGCGCTCCTGGGGCCGTGTTCAGGAGCTCTGGGGCGGGCGGGAGGGTGGGTGACATTTGTGAAATCCTCTGCTGCCTTGTCACCCTAGTGCCTCCAGCTTAACCCTGTGGACCTCCAAAGCCAGGGTGCTGTGCCCGTCCGCCCTCCACCAAGTCCTCAGTTCAGCCGGGAAGCCTTCCGCATGTTCCATGCGACTTCCCTGACCTCTGGGTCTGACCCCAGTTGTGTGGTCTCAGTGCCTCGTCCACCTGTGTCCTCTGGTGTCCTGGTATTTCTTTGTGTGTCTATTTGATTAAGGGCCTGTCACCAGACTTTAAAATACAGGAGCCAAGAAAATTGATTCCCAGTTCCCGGCACAGTGCCTGGCATGTGGTAGATGCTCAAGTAAATGTCTGTTGGGTGGGTGGGTGGGCAGTGGATAGAAGGTGGAGGCATGAGCGGGTGTGTGGGTGGTGACATGTGGGCCGGCACTGGGTAGATGAGGGGTGGCTAAGTGGCTGGTAGGCTAGCAAGCAGGAGTCAGTGGAAGTTTCTAGAATCTCTTGTTGCTGTGTCACTGACCTCAGTTCTCCCTACCCCTCAACCTTGTTCTGTCCAAAAATAATGCACCCACCACTCCTTCCCCTCTGCCTCCAGCCTGCCGGGGTCACCTTGGTCAGCGTGCACTCGAACCCCAATGACCAGATGCTGTGGGCCCTCGACAGCAGGTGCAACGTGCACGTGCGCGTGGGAATCACCGAGGAGATGCCAGTGGGCACCGACTGGGACCACGTGCCAGGTAGAGGTGGGCAGGCCACAGGGGACTCTGTCGAGGCACACAGCCACAGTTGTCACACTCAGGGCTGTCTGCTTCTGCTGCCCTCCTGGGGCAGGGACGGGCATGACTAAGTCCTCGTTCGAGGGGCCCAGCCCACGTGCTGGAGCCCTCTGTGGCGTGGTCGTGGCTTTTTGTTTGTTTCTCACGTTGCCGCTGCAGCCTGACCCCGGCGCCACGCGCAGGGCAGGGGAGGCTCAGGCACTGCGCGGTCTCCGTGTCTACCCTGTCTGGGCCTCTGTCCTTCAGTCCCGACTCTCCGCAATTTGGGAGCCCTGCTGACGGGCCTCCTTCCCCTCCGCTCCGAGCCTAGCCCAGTAAGGGCACTGTCACCATGGGGACACTGGTTGGCAGGCGCAGTGTCAGGAGAGAGCAGGCTCTTGGGAAGGGGTGGTCATTCCCACCGCAGCTGGGATCTGAGGACAGATGGACACCCTTTTCGCCCTCAGGCTTGCAGGCCTGCCAGCTGGCGCTCAGCGCCCGGACCGTGTGGGCCCGCTGCCCCAACGGCGACCTGGCCCGGCGGTACGGCGTCAGCGACAAGAACCCCGCGGGAGACTACTGGAAGAGGGTCCCGGGCAGCGCCATGTGCCTCACAGGCAGGTGTCAGCTCTGCGCCGCGCAGGCCTCCCGCCTCTCAGCCCCGGCCCGTCAGTGGGGCTGTCACAGAGGCTGCTCCCACGGGTTCCCTCCCCGGAGGAGCCGCCTTGGGTCACACCTGCGGGAGGGACTCTGGCGCCCCAGCTCTGTCGGGCTCCTAGGAAGGGGACAGGGCCCTGGGCCGCCGGCTTTAAAGCCAAGGAGACTGAGGCACAGATGGGTGTGTCGGGCCCCCACCGCTAGGAAGGGCCACGTCTGCACGTGGACCAGCTCCTGACTCCCTCCCGCCCCCCCAGCGGGGTGACTGACGAGTGTGTGGCTGGCTCTTGTCCCTGCAGTGACCTCGTCAGATGAGCTGTGGGCAGTGGGCCCCCCCGGCTACCTCCTCCAGCGGCTGACAAGGACTTTCAGCCACTCGCACGGCGCCCAGAGCAGCCAGGCCGCGCCCCCGCACCCCGAGGACCTGGAGGACGAGTGGGAGGTCATCTGAAGGAGCCCGCGGTCGCTCGGGAGGGGGAAGCTGCGGCGTGCGGTGGACAGTCGGTGTCGGAATCGCTCCCTCTTGGACACGCCTCATCAGCTCTTGTGCAGACAGGTCTGGTCACGTTGACCGCCCCACACTTGCTTTCACCCGTGTTTGTTTCTGTCTTGTTCCAGAACCCACAGCCTCGGCCGAGTGACCGGAGCCGTTGCTAGAGCAGCAGCGCCTCTGACCCCTGTGCGGTCGTCTCCGTGTAGGGCGGTGCTGCTGCCAGGTCACGCACTGTTACCATGTGCTGCGTCACGTTCTCACCACCGTGCGCCCACTGCGGGGACGGTGCGGGGGCCCCCCGTGGGCAGGACGAGGCAGAGCCAGGTCAGGGGACACACCTGTGAGCCACCGCAGGCCGCCACGTTAGTGCCCAAGGTCAGTGCTCTCCAGCCACTGAATGTTCCCACGGTGGCTTCGCCTCCATCCCAGGGTCCCATCGCCTCTCGGAGGGACACAGGTTCCAGCACACATTCCACACCAGACGTCCAGACGGGACCCACGCCGTGATTGAGAGTGGGTGCTGGGCCGTGCCAGGGTGGAGAACATGCCCAGACATGCCACAGCACCCAGGCCGGGGCACGCTGCTGCCTGGAGAGAGCCTGTCAGCCTCAACACTGAAGGCCAGTGCATGACACGGAGGCCGCGCACGCGCCCCAGGCAGGTGGCGCAGGGCGTCCGACGGGAGCGTGGTGTGTTGGCCGTTGGGGAGGTGTCTTCGGAGCGGTGTCTAGCCCATGCTGCTGGTGCACGTTGTGAGGCCAGAGCATCCTCAGAGGACGGATCTCCTAATTATTGCCTTGTTTTGTTTGTTGTGTTACAAACCTGCATAAGATACCTCATTTGAAATCAAATGTTACAAATTTGGGAGAGAAATGTATTTCCTGAAACCAGGGGAAGGCCTTTCATTCCTTCCCACGGTCTATCCCAGGCTTGCGTGTCCTCAGCTGCAGCTTCCGACAGGGTGGCTGTCACCCCTGTGTGCGGGGCAGTCCTGGGGCCTGCCAGCGGGCATTTGGGTTGGTCCCCAGAAGGTCGAAGCCGTGCCTGCTGTGGTCAGTTGCTATGACCACATCAGCCAGTCCCTGGGGTCAGCCTGTGGCCCAATCACCTCGCTGGCATCAGAGCCGGAGGGCTCGCAGCCCTCCCTCCCGGACGCTGCCCCGTAGGACGGACGCTGCCTCACAGCAGTGTTAGCCTCCTTCGGCCCAGGGCCCAGGACTCGGGCCTGTTTTCTACTAGGTGAGTGTACCAGGCCCCCGGCCACAGGCGGAGAGCGGTCCCTGTCCTCTGACAGGGCCACCAGCTGTGCAGGGGGCAGGATGCTGATCCCAGGTCTTACTCCACACTTCCTTTTTATGGCACCCTTCTCTTAAAGTTGGGTGCCAGCGACTCCTCAACTTCAAAAGCCGTGCCCTGCCCACCTCCTCGGACAGCAGAGCCTCCCCGACCCTCAGACGTCACTGCGGTTACACCCAAGCCTCACTCCGTCGTCTCAGCCGCTCCACTCCAGTGAGTGCCGGTGCGCTGTCCTCCGGCCTCATGCTCCGTGTGCTTTGAGGCAGTGCAATAAACGAGACTTTTCCCAAGCCTGGTTGAGTCTGACGTGTGACCCGTGACAAGGGGCCCTCCGTGGGAGACCCTGCCCACCAGCCCCACTGCCTGGAGAGTTTGGGGGGACATGATTTCGTGACCCCTCCACATTTATATGCACCAGTCTGGGATTGGCACTCAGCTCTGGAGCTCCGGGCCTGAGCTGTCCAATGCCCTCGCTGACCTGGGGAGAGGAAGGGCAGGGAATCGAACAGCCGCACGGCCCACCAGGAGGTTGCCCACTGCAAGCAGCATCAGAGCCGAGGGGACGGGAGCCCGACTGCACAGCCGAGCACCACTGCTTGGTTATGTGCAGCTGAGGGTGGCGGCCCTGCCATCCTGGTCGCCCCGAAGGTGGGGCGCCGGGCCGTCTCCGTGGAGGCCCACTGAGGCTGAAGCTCCATCCACGAAACAAAACCAAGTATCCAAAGCGCCCTCTGGCCCTGACCGGTTTGGCTCCACAGTTAGAGCATTGGCCTGCGGACCAGTGAGTCACAGGTTTCGTTCTGGTCCAGGGCACGTACTTTAGTTTCAGTTCGGCCCCGGCCCCAGCCCCGGTCCGGTCGTACAGGAGGCAACCAGTCGATGTGGCTCTATCACATCAATGTTTCTCTGTCTCTCTCTCTCTCTCCCTCCATCTGATAATAAGTAGAAAAATATCCTCAGGTGAGGAATAAAAAAAGTGCCCTCTGGAACCCACCGTGTGGGGAAAAACCACATCCGTGACAGCAGGACCCCTGTGCCTGGAGCGGCTGGACTGGAAGGATCTCACGCGTGTCAAGAAATGGCCAAGCTCTCCAAAGACATCAAGGAGTCAAGGAAGGGTGTTGGCCATTCCTGATGGAGGAGTAAATGCACTGTGCAGACACCGTCCTTTCCAAGGGATTTATGTGTTTAACTCAGTGTGTCAGAGTCCCCTCTGGGATGTGTTGGGGGGAGGCAGGGAGGGATCTGCAAAATAATGTTCGTCCCACAAACGTGGCCTTGACGGTGCCGGACGTGCTCACAGGCTCACACGCACAGCCTCGCCCTCACTGGGCCCTGCAGGGTCACACTGTTTGTCCCAGTGACACTCAGGTCAAGGAACTTGCTCAAGGTGACAGGGATCGCTGGGATTGGCACTCAGCTCTGGAGCTCCGGGCCTGAGCTGTCCAGTGCCCTTGCTGACCTGGGGAGAGGAGGGACAACAGGCCAGCGTGGTGGAAGGGCATGGAATCGAACAGCCGCACGGCCCACCGGGAGGTTGCACACTGCAAGCAGCATCAGAGCCGAGGGGACGGAAGCCCGACTGCATAGCTGAGCACCACTGCTTGGTTATGTGCACAGAGTAAACATTAAACAGACTGAAGAGGTCCTGGCCAAGCAGCTCAGTTGGTTAGAGCATCATCCAGATATGCTAAGGTTGTGGATTCGATCCCCAGTCAGGGCACATGTAAGAAACAACCAATGAATGCATCAATAAGTGGGACAAGAAATCAGTATTTCTCTCTCTCTCCCCTCCCACTCTCTAAAATTAATAAATTTTTAAAACAGTAAAGAATCTTAAAACAGGGCAGGAAGGTAAAATGGTATCTGATTTCCGGATGGCAAGGGCTGTCTAAAAAAGTGGTGGGAAAGCCAGAGGAAAATAGATTTTATTTCTTCAAAGTGTAAAAATACTGTAAGTTAAAAACTCATAAAACTAAAAGGGGAAATAATTGCAACAAATGGGATGTGATGTTGCACATACACCCTCAGCACTAATTTGCACCAGGAGGTGGAACGCCTCAGACATGATAGACAGAGGAGGGGGAAGGGCCAGGGCCAGGCAGCAGGTGGGGAAGCCCCTGGCAGCCCAGCAGCAGCCTTGAAAGCTTCAAACCCATGACTCCACCCTGGACACCTGAGAAGAAATCCTGAGTCATCACACACACAGCCTTGTTTCTAATTGTGAAACACTAAAACACGGGGCGTGGGTCTTTGGTGGAATAGTATGCAGCTGTGAAAAAGCATACTCCAGGCCAAAACACCGTAGGCAGCCTGTCACCTAACTCCGTGTTACGAATGTTGGGTTTCTCGGGTGCAGCAACGATTGTGTGGTTTTGGAGGAGATCTTAGAAAGAGAAGGGAAGGAGATGCTTTACAGATGTACTCACTGCACTCCTACGTGGGCAGGTTTGAAACGTGTCATAATTCCAGGGGCCACACCAGGTGTGGAAAGAAACGAGTTCACCAGACATGCAGCCAGTCCAGTCACAGTGGTTGTCTGGAGTACATACCTTTTTGTATCTTGAATTTTGAGCCGTGTAAATGTATTATTTATTCCAAAAATAAATAAAATTCACATTTTAAAAACTCAGTCATTAACTTTGTGGTATCAACACTAATTCAGTCAGCTATCATAGAATAATTACGAAAGACTTCCTAAAAATCACATTCACAGCCCTAGCTGATTTAGTTCAGTGCTTAGAGTGTCAGCCTATGGACCAAGGGATTGCAGGTTCGATCCCTGGCCCGAGTCCTGTGTGAGGCAACCAGTCGATGTGTCTTACATCAATGTCTCTCCATCCCTTCCTCTTTCCCTACCACACTGTCTAAAAATCAATGAAAAAATATCCTCAGATGAGAATTAACAAAAAACCCAAAACAATCACATTCACTTACAATATAGGGAGATGCTTTTACAGTAAGTTTGAAAATACTAATATAAATGACCTGATGTCATGTATGTAAAAAAAAAAATGTATAGAAAAAAATATATGTATATATGCGCAGAGAGAAAACAGGAAGAAAATATACCAGAATGCTAACAGTGTGTGTCTGGGTGGTGGGATGTGGGCAGCCAGTCAGCCTCTTCACTGGGAGCCGCACAGTGGGTGACAAGCAGGACAGTTGTTATTTCCAGGGCCAGGCCTCGCCACACCCTGACCTCAACTTCTCTGCACAGTCTAAGGGTTCTACCATGAGCATGAGTTCTGTAAGCTGAAATCCTTTTTAAAATCACCAAAGGTACAAATCTCTCTCTTCACCTCTGCCTTGAATCAGATGGTTACATAACCCCTCCAAGTCGGTCAACTGCACCTCCATTTTAAAATGTAGCCCAGCCCTGGCCGGTTTGGCTCAGCGGTTGGAGCGTCGGCCTGCAGACCAGAGAGTCCCAGGTTCGGTTCCCGCTAGGGGCATGTACCAAAAAAAAAAAAAAAATGTAGCCCAAACCAATCACTGAAGCAGGGCTTCGTCAGTCGCTCATTTGCTTCTCCTGAAACAGGCCCAGACACTGCAGCCTCCCCTGGCTACGCTGTTTCCCCTTCCTGGCTTCCAGGAAGCATGGTTCTGAACAGGATTTGCAGTAACTTAGGAAACCGCTCAATACATTATTTGAAAGTTGAAGAAATTGGGAGGAAAGGAAATCAAGGTAGGAAAACCTGAGGCAGCCTCGGAACGACGTTAGCCTGCAAAGGAGGCAGTGAGGCCAGGCTCATGTGCCTGGGGCCAGAGGAGGGGCAGTCCGGGGCTTTCCTCCCCTGCCCTCTTGGCCGTCTCCCCCAGGCCACCCCTGTAGCACACCATGTCCTGCGGTGTCCCTTTCAGGCTCTGGGCACGAGGCCACAATACCAACAGACATCTAGGGTACACATTCTGGCCTCTGAGTCCTAATGAACCGGGGTTCACTGGGCCCCTGGGTGGGCGTGGGGGTGACCTGTAATGGCTGCATTCAGGTTTTCTTTTGAAAGACTGCAGAAATGAATGAACTGAGCAAATGAACCAGCACACTTCACAGGAGAAAAATGAGCCTGTTGTGGGCGGAGCAATTTCCTTTAAGAAGCCATCAAGATCACCTGCCAGTGGCCAAGAGCTGAGCTGCTGTCTGCCAAGGGACCCCTGGGCTGGGCCTAGCCGACTGGAGTCCTCCATGCTCATGGCTGGGGTGATAATGGTGACGGGGTGGTGCCACGGTGCTTGCTACCCTTCCTGGGGCTGGAGGGCCCAGGGCACTGATAAGCCTAACATGGGCCAGCCCTCCCTCCCCCGGGCCAGCAACAGCCACCAGATACCCTTATCCACCCACACCTTTCCTCTAGGTCCTTTGTGTCACCCAGCCAGGCTTCAGTCCCCAGCGGGAGCCATGCCAGGACTCGGGCCCGGCTCGGCTGTCACGGGGCTGTGATGTTGGCCGGGCCTCAGCTCCCTCTGCCTCCCCTCAGCTCTGAGCAGTAGCCTCCCCTCCCCGTCCCACCCACCCACAGCGAGGACAGCAGGGGCTAGTGCCCTGGCTGCCTGCCTCCTGCCCTCCCACTCTCCAAGCAATCCTCAGATGGGCCCCAACATCACCCAAAGAATGATGGTGCACTTCCCTGCTCACCCCAAAGCAAACCACCCCACTTGGACCCTGACCTTCCCCACTTCTGTGGTGCCCACAATTCCTCCTGCTGGGATCCTGTCTCTAACCCCCAGACCAGTCCAGGTGTCACCTCCTGCTTTCCTGACAATGCTTGTGACGTCCCCCTTCCAGGGCTTCAGGGAACCCTGAGACAGGGCAGCTCCCCTACCCCTGCATCACCCTATCCCCAGCCCAAGGGGCTCAAAGGAGGTTGTCACCAAAGGGGCAGCTGTAGGTCTTGAGAAGTGAAAGGGGACCGAGCCCTGGGCCTTGGGCCAGCCCCACAGAGGACAGAGCTGGGGCTGGGGAGACATGAGAGAAAGTCTGCAGACCCAGGTCCCCAGCCAGGTGCCCATGACTTGCTGCTCTCCACTTTTCCTCTCTATGGGAAATGTACCCTCCCCCACAGTGGCATCCCTGGTATGAGAACCTGGGACCTCACAGAGGGCTCAGGGGCTCCTGATGCCAGGTTCAGGGAAGCTATTTAACTGGCCCAGGACACACAGCAGGAGGGGAGAAGCCCTCATTCCCACTTGGAATCTAGGATCAGCCACTGGGTGGTGCACCCTTCCTCCTCCCTCCTTCTCAACAGGGCTGTGCACCCACCCACCCACCCCACACTTCCCAGGAACTGGGGTCACATCTTTTTCAGGGCAGATAGCTTGGAGATGATCCAAAACCCTTTGAAAACATGGGGACACAGAAGCCCGGGGTGTAGGGATTTGTCTCAGGTCACCCTAAGTAGGCAGCAGGTGCAGGCTAGAAGCAGGCCCCCTCCTCAAGCAAGACCTTCCTGCTACCCAGGCCCCTTCCGTACCCTCCCTCCTATGGCCCACCACCCAAAGCCTCTTCACCCCTCGGAGTGCCTCCCTCAGGGACACTGGGGGCAGGGTGGGAAGTGGGTACCCTCACCAGGCTGGTCACTGCATCATGCACACCTTTAGCCCTCTGCTCCTGGCAGGACATTGTGGCCTTCCAGCCCATGCAGTCATGGGTTGAATTTCATGGCCCAGCAGAATTCCTGGGCAGTACAGCCTGGCTGTTATCCCTCGTGCCAAGGCTCCTTGGGGCATGGACCCTGCTTTTTTGGCCAGGGTCCCTTTTCCTGAAGGGCTGGGATGTATCTGCTAGCAAGTCTACACCTTCAGAATCTTCCTGCAGAACAGCTCTCCTGGCTGGACAGGAGGACTTTTCATTGGGTGATGCAGCCAGCCCATCGCCCATGGGCACCACCTAACACCCACTGGGGGCTGGGCCAGGGGACACAGAGAACTCCACACCCTGGGCAGACTGAGGGCAGGCCTAAGACACATCTAACCCCACCTGAGGAGGGGAGGGGGGGAATTGGGGCCAGAAGCCCCAGGGCTAGGTGCCTGCTCATCCTCAGGGAGAAAAAAAGTATGACACGGACAAAGCCAGGCCTGGGTAGACCAGTTTTGGTGGGGCAGTCACAGTGACCCCTAAGGAGGGGTGGGTGCTAGTGTGGGAGGACCAGGAGGGCCAGCCTGGGCTGTGCCTCCCCCTGCAGCACAGTAGCCCTCCTGCCCTCCTGTGCCCTCAGGATCCAGTCCTGGTGCCACAGAGGAGTTACAAGGTACTAGTGCTGACTATGCCAAGGGCCTCCCACAGCCCCCACAGGGCTTATTCTTGGCCTCCATGCCTTTTCAACGCTATTGGTCCAGCTTGGACACGTCAGTCCACAGCCCCTGATTCCTTCTGCTCAGTTCAGATGTCACTCCCTCTGGGATAACCTTCCAGGAGGCTCTAGATGGAGGTAGAAGGCTGGCCCTCACCTTCCTCGGGCAGGGCAATGAGCTCATGTCAAGGCCTGACTCTTGGGAGCCACATGCCTCCTCAACCCCGCTCTGCACAGGTGGAGCACGCAGCTCAGCCAGACTCAGAAAACCTGTAGCTTGGAGCCCACCTGCCCATCCTGGCCCAGCCCGGCCCAGCCCCCATGCACGGGACAGATGAGGCAGAGATTCTAATGTAGAGTTCAATATATGTAAAGTGCTAGGTACAACGTTCTGAAAAATAGTATTCTCCAAAAATCCAGTGCCCAGGGTGCCCCGTGGGCTAGCTCTTGCCAGTGAGGTCCAGTGGCTGCAGGAAAGGAGGCAGCGGCAGCTCGTCCAGGGCCTCGGGGAAGCGGCAGGGCGAGATGGCGGTGACCAGCACCTGCATGGCGCGCACAAAGAGCGAGGGTGGCGCCAGACCCGCCAGCCACTGGAACTTGTCTTCGCCCAGCAGCCGCTGCCAGCGCAGCGGTTCAGCCAGCAGCTCGCAACGGGCCCGGCTGGCGACATCCGCGGGCGTGTACAGTACCAACAGGTCAAGCAGCAGCAGGCGGCGCTGACGCAGCTCCCCAGGTACAGCGGGCGTTGCGGCAGCAGGGGTGGCCCCGGAGTCGAGGCCCAGCTGACGCAGCAGCAGCTCAAGCGGCGTGAGGCCACCACCATCACGCAGGCCGGGCAAGGCGCCGTGGCCAAGCAGCAGGAAGAGGCACTCCGGGCGTGCCAGCTCGCAGGCCACGTGCAGCGACGTGCCGCCACCCTCAACACGGCTGCAGCCACGTCGGTCTAGCAGGCGCGCGCGGTCCTCGGCCGGAAAGTCACGGATGGTGCACAGGATGCGGCGCAGGATGCCCACCCGGTTATAGCGCACCGCCAGGGCCACGTGCGGCGCAGGTGCGGCGCAGCAACGGAAGCCGGCGCTGGGCAGCGCGAGCGCGCGCCTTGGGAACGTGGCCAGCAGGTAGTGCGCATAGGCCTGGTGGTCGTGCACGAGCGCGTAGAGCAGCGCCTCGGACGGCGAGTAGGCAGTGGCGCGCCCGCGCTCGTCCCAGTGGAAAGCCTCGCTGGCGCGCATGTCCTCGAGCAGCCAGACGGGTAGCAGGTCTCGCACAGCTTGGTAGAAGGCGAAGGAAGACTTCCGGCACTGCTTCTGGGCCCGGGAGCGGGCTGCGCTCGCACCGTCAGGCCCACTGTCCGCACCGCCCCCGGGCCGCTGAGCATCCCACGGCATGCTGGCAGAGGGGTGACTCCTGGCCTCACGGCATGGGCTCTGCGGCCAACCACCTACACCCGGAGGGGACCATGGTGAGAGGTCTGGGCTCCTGTCCCCACTGCTGGACTCAACCTGAGAAACCGAAGGGCCTCAGTGGGGATTCCTGAACACGCCTCACAGGGCCGACTCTGTACCTACCTCCAGCATCAGGCGGGCCCTTCCAGTTAATAGCTTCCTTCTCTTCCAGACCTTCAACCGCACGCCCATATCCTTGATCTAGCTGTACCTGACTTCCCTCCCTGAAATCTCGTTCTCTGGCATCTCTAGTAGACATGCCCTTCCCTGCCTCTGTCCCCACAGTTCCACCCACTGTCAAGACCACAATGAAACCTCACACACCCTTCCAGCCCAGGGACCCCATTGGAAGAGTTCCTGCTCCCACTCCCAAAGAGAGAAAAGGCCCGGTAGGGGGAAGGAAAGCTGAGCCCACATCTCAAGCCAAGCCGAATCCTTTCTGCAGCCCAGTCCGCCCTGTCCCAGCCCCACCTAACCTTGACCCTGTCCTCTAGCCCCTGACCCCGGGTGAGGAAGCCTAGAGTCCTCCCCTCCCAGGCAGGACAAGGGCAGAGCTCTAGATTCAGTCCTACCTGGTTCCTACACGGTGATCACCTAGTTGTGCAAACGCGTGTCTCACTTTCCTTCTCTGAGCCTCAGCTTCATCATCTGAAAGAGAGGGGAATGCAGGCTGTGAACCCCAGCACGGTGAATTTGGGGGGTGAGGATGGGACTCTAGCCTTCCACCCAAACATGGTATTTACTGGATGGCCACACCCCTAGCTCCTGGGAGGAGGCCGGAGGGTGAAGTCAACCTAGAGACTGGTGTGCACCACCCTTCACAGTTTGCAAACTCCAAATCGACTACCTCTCTTGATCTTCCCAACTACTAGAGGAAACAGGTACTGTCATCCCATTTTCCAGCAAGGGACAAGCCTGTCAAAGATCAGTCAGCAAGTCATGGTAGAGCCAGGCCTACAACCCAGATTTCCTGCCTCCCATTTTGGGCTCATTCCACACGTGGGGGTGTCCCAACCCACAGGGAGCCCAGCTTGAGGTCTGATCTTGCCCTCTAAGTCCCAGCTTCAACCTGAGCCCTGGCCTCTTGGCCCCTGTCCAAGGTACTCATTGCTTTCTCTCACGGCTAAGTCCTTGGTCACAAAGGGTCCGGATAACTAAGTTAAAGAGATGGGCACGGTGGGGGTGGACTGCAGCCACAGCGCCCTTTTGGGGGGCACTATGACTACAGCAACCCCCCACGCCTGGGCCTCTGCGCCCCAGGTGTACCCTTGTGTGGACACCATGGGGCGCCGGGCGGGTTACGTAAAGTTGGGCCGCCCCACGTCACTGGGCATTGAGTCACGGCCGCGGCTCGGTGAGTGGGGGTTGGGCTGACGAGAGCTGGGTGGCGCGTCCCGGGCCGCCCGCCAGCTCCTCCCGGCAGCACGGTGGACCCCGGGTCGCCGGCGGCGAGGCCAGGGTGCTTGCGGGCGGGTGGCCGGCATAGCGACAGCTGCACCTGCGTGTGCGTGTGTCCACGGAGTGTGAGGGGGCGGCTGCCGGAGGGGAGTGCCCGGGGCGGGGGCTGCGAGCTGGGCATGGGGACTCACCGTCGGGGGCGGTGGGGCCGCGAGCCCAGCGTCCCCGCCCCCGCTGCAGGCAGGAGCGCGTTGTCCCTCCGCGGGTAGTGCGAGCGGAGGTAAAGGTCCCAGGACGGAAGGACAGAGGGGAGGAAGCCGCCGCGCCCGCCGCAGCCGCGCTCTGAGCCGCCGCCGTACGGTCGCCGGGCGGCGGTGCGGGCGCCGGCGGGCGGGCAGGCAGGCAGGCGGGTGGCGGGCGGCGGGCGGCGCAGTGCGGCCCCGGCCGGGCAGGACCGCGGAACCGTCCGCCGCCGCCATTGGCCCGCGCTGCCGGCCCCCTCCGCCGCCCATAGGCCGTCGCGCTGCACCATTGTTACGTCACCAGCCTGGGGGCGGGGCGCCCAGCGGGACCGGCTGAAAAGTTCGGAGAAACTTGAGGGCGCGGTAGGGGGGCGGGAACGGCGCTGGGTGGGGGCGAGGCGGGGCTTCGGGAAACCCGAGCGGCGGCGAGGGGAGGCTCCGGGCGGCGAGCGGCCGGGCCTAGGAGGGCGTCTGGTCCCCCAGTGCCGACGCTCGGTGAGCCTGGGCGCGCGCTGGACGCCCTGGGTCCCCAGACCGGACTTTCCTCCTCACCCCACAAGTGGTATTCCAGGTCCCCTTTGCAGTGACCCTTTGTGACCTTGGGGGAACCATCTGTACCTGGAGGGGTCAGAAGGCGGGAGCAGTGACCCCTAAGTGCCCTGATCCGCGTTCTGCCCGGCTGGGGTGGGGGCATTGGAACCCCCGCTCGAGGCTGACTCTCCCAGGGAATGGATGAAGGGATGCAGACAGCAGTTTATGGGCGCCTACTATGTGCCAATCTCTGTGCTAAGCATATGTGATTTCACTTCATTTTCACATTTGGTACTGCTGGGAATTATGACCCTGATTCACCTGCCAGGAAATAGGGGCTCACAGCGAGGTGGCCTCCAGGTAAGGAGCAGCCAGGGGGAAGCCAGGAACTTCCCCTGGTTATCTTCAATCATTTGTGGTGGATTGGTCCCAGCCTCCCCACAAGGGGTCCAAGGTTTGGGGCAGGGCACATGCACGCCAGAGGTCATGCTAATGAGACCCAACAATATACCTTCACCCAAAGCTCTGTGTCACCTCAGTGCAGTGTGGCCTCGCAGGCTCATACTGTACCTCTTAGGACCCATGACAACCACCAGATTACAAACCAGCTCATAGCCAGGGGTGGGGACCATGGGGAGCACTGGCCTGCAATGGGCTCCACTTCTGCTTAAGTATCCTCCGCTCTCTAGCTTCAGTTTCCCTAGTTTCTCCCACCTTTCCTGTTCTGAATGTCTCTGAGTATGATGGGGTCCAAATGAAAGGAGGTCCTGGGGTTGACATTTGTCCTTTGGGAGCCCCCAGGCCCTGGGAGACATCATAGGGAGGTGGTGTCTCAAGGCTGTAGCTGCCCTGCTCCCTTTCCCCCATGAAGACAAGGGCTGGAGTGGAGACCTCAAACATCTCCATGGCTACCAGCGGGATGAGGGTGAAAGGGCATCAGCTATAGGTGCCAGAGTGTGCAGCTGGCCTCAGGGTAGTTCTCTCTCTGCCCCCTCGATGTCCTCCTCCTCCCCCCTTCCATTTGCCCTCCTTGCTGGGGTTCCCAAAAACCTCTTTCTAAAAGTCAAACCTGACCCCATTTCTCTTACTGCTTAGAAGCTTGCTGTGGACATGGACCTAGAAAGACCAGCTGGGGAGGGGAGAGGCATTCTTGGCCTGGACACAGCTAGAGCAAAGGTCTGGGAGTGGCAGAGAGGCTGCAAATGTCCGTTGGGGCAAATCACATAGGGCAAGGAGCTTCCGTCTGTCCTGAGTTCCCAGAGGCAGAGGGGTTTGGAAATCAGTTAGAGAATTATTTCAGGCACAAAAAAATAATGATTGAGTAGGAGCTGTGATCCGGTTTAAGAGGTAACATGGAACCCAGCCAGTGTGGCTCAGTGATTGAGCGTCAACCCACGCACACAGAAATCTCCGGTTGGATTCCTTCCTGGTCGGGGCACATGCCCAGGTTGTATGCTTGATCCCCAGTGGGGGGCGTGCAGGAGGCCGCCAGTTGATGTTCTCTCTCACTGATGTTTCTCTCTCTCTCCCTCTCCCTTCCTCTCTAAAAATAAAGAAGAAAAAAATTTTTTTAAAAAAGAAAGAACGTGGAGAAATCTGAAGGTCCCTGTGCCTGTCCCTGCCCTGGGTCTTTCCCATGGTGGCAGCTGAAGTTGTCACACTTGCCATCATGGCTCCAGTCAACCCTCATTCTCAGTGGCTTGCCTTTTCCTCCCAAGGTCATTTTGGACTCATCCTCTGGAGCTCATGGCTCTGGGTCACGCATCACCACTGCTGAAATCTCCCACTGGCGGAAACTGTCACCTGGGCCCAGCAAGTGTGTGGCTCCCCATGCTGCTGTGAACATCCCTGCCCACACGTCCTTAGGGGCTGTGGGGGCTGTGCCCAGGTATGGGGGTGGGTACAGGGTGAGCTTCAGAGGCTGCCTAGGGCATGAAGGAGCAGCTTCCCTCAGGGAGGTAGGGTGGGGGCTGAAAAGCTGCTGGGGCAGTGGGGGAGTGGGCGGAGCATGGGGTGGAGGGCTCAATCCTTAGGGAGACTAACGAGGCCTTGGGAGTTGGGGGGGACTGCCCTGCCCAGGCCCTGATGCCCACATGGGCAGAGAGTTCTCGCTAGCTTGGCAGTCTAGATATGGGTTTGACCTTTGACCCTGTTATGCTCCTGCTGGGACCTGACCTAAGACACTCTCCTCTCTCCTGGGAGAGCTTGTCCCACAAGGGCAGGCATCTGTGTGAGCCCAGGTAGGGAGGTGTGCTCAGTGAGGTCAGAGCGCCGGAGGGGGTGGGATGCGGGGCTGGGGGTACGAATACAGAAGGGTCCCGCAGGGCAGTGTGAGGACTCCGGACAGCCAACGCGGGTTAGGGTAAGTTTTCCCTGGCGTCGTATGAAGGTCACTGGAGAGAAGCAGTTGAATTCTGTGTGGATTCTGACCACCTGGGGTGGGTGTGAGAGGGAGAGAACAGTCTAGAATGCCTTGCAGGTTAGGCTGAGCAAGTGGAAGGATGGGAGGAGCAGGGGGTGGGCATTTGTGAAGTTGCCTGTCAGCCACATTGGGGGAGGAGCTGGGCTGGTGACGCTTATCTGGGGCTCACAGAGGAAGAGGGCATTGGAAGCAGGACACCAGGAGACAGAAGTGAAGGTTGGAGCTGGGCCCTCTAGCACTAGGGGTCAGGAAGACGAGGGAGGAGGGCAGAGTGGGGAGCTGGGAGAGTCCGGGCAAGCCAAAGGGCCCAGGGTTTCTAGAAGCCACTGTGTCTCAAGGAGGAGGGAGTGGTCAGCTGGGACAAGAGCCACCAGTGGACCAAGAAGATTTGGCTGCTTGTAGGTTGCAGGGCCCTTTACAAAAGGTCATGGAATGCAGGGAAGCCTCTTGGGAAGGGTTCAGGAGAGGGGGGGCTGGAGAGAGCGTGGGGAGAACAGAGGAAAGTGGAGAGCTGGAGGGTAAGGGGTTACAGAATGCAGGAGTGGAACTAACACGTGTGTGCATGTGCATGTGCAGTTTGTGTGTCACATGTGCATGTGTGCATGCAGGCACGTGTGCATGTGCCCTGTGTTTGTGGGCATGTATATCTGTGTGCTGTGTGTGCACATGTGTATGTGTATCTGTGCAGCATGCTGCATGTGCACTTGTGTGCATGTGTGTGTGTGTATCTGTGTGCAGCATGCTTCATGTGCTCATGCATGTGGTCCACTGATGGATCAAAATGCTGATTATGGAGGAAAGACCTGTTGGAGCAATGACCTTGAGGAGGCCAGCAGGGATGAGGCCTGCCACATCTGGAGGAGAGGTCTAAGCCAGGGGCACGGACAGTTCTTCTTGCGGGGGCAGAGTGTTGGGCACGGATGCAGGAGAGGGCACAGTGGAAGGTGAGTCTGTAAAGTCTATTCTAATGGCTTCTATTTTCAAGGTCATCACAGAGTGAGAAGGGGTGGAGGACAGGGCTTGAGAAGGGGCATTCATTGACTGACCACATAGAGATCCTCCCTGACCTGAGCCCCAGCTGCCCCTGCAAGGCCCGCAGAACCTGTCATCAGAGCAGGGAGTGAAGCCGACTACTGAGCCTGGGAGCACAGTTCAGGTGTGCTGCAGGTAGAGGGGGGCAGAGGGGGGAGCTGCCTGGAGGAGGAGGCTGATAACAGACAGCTGCGTCCAATCAGCTGCTCACCTGCTGCGGAACTTAGGCTGTGTAATTCCACCTGCCTGAGCTCTAGCCTTTTATTTGTCAAATCAATCAGGTGGATTTTCAGATTTCCAAAGAAAGATGATTGGACAGGACTGGGCAAGGCCAGTATGGGAAGTAGGCAGAACCAGATGAGAGAGTAGGGACATCCTACCACCTGCCAGAGCCTCATTGGGGGCCTGCTCTTCCCCCACCTGGTTGGATCGGGCCAAAGCCCACCTGGCCTCCAAAGGCGTGCTCCTCACTCTTTCAGCTTCCCTCCCGGAGGGCGGGGCTTGTCCTCTCCTGCCCTTGGGCCCCAGCTCTCCCTCCAAAGTCTCCATCCCATCTGACTGGTCTTTCAAGGCTCAGCTTGAGATGCTGGTACAGACTAAAGCCAATAAAACTAGGTAAACATCATAACATCCTGGGAGCCAGAGTCCTTTTTAGCAAAGGAGTGGCATTCAGAATGTATAGGGAGTTCCTGCCACCCAGAAAGAAAGATTAACCAGAAAAAATGCAAGGAGTACCTAGAGGCAATTCACACGCTGGCCAGTAAACACAGGAAGATACTCAGCTTTGTGAAGAATCAGCGATACAACCTCTTGTTTTGCCTATTGGCCTGAACCGGGAGATTGAAACAGCCTGTGCCGCTGGGCAGGAGCCAGGCCCTCCCTCTCTCGCTGGAGGAGAGGAGGGCGCCTTGGACATAATCAGCATTTTGATCCATCAGTGGACCACATGCATGAGCACATGAAGCATGCTGCACACAGATATACACACACACATGCACACAAGTGCACGTGCAGCATGCTGCACAGATACAAATACACATGTGCACACACAGCACACAGATACACATACCCACAAGGCTGCCCACAATGAATGCCTCTTCTCAAGCCCTGTCCTCCACCCCTTCTCACTCTGTGATGACCTTGAAAATAGAAGCCATTAGAATAGACTTTACAGACTCACCTTCCACTGTGCCCTCTCCTGCATCCGTGCCCAACACTCTGCCCCCGCAAGAAGAACTGTCCCCCCAATAGGGACAGTGCTCATGCTCTTGGGTCCAGCAATTTCTTTTGTGAGCATCTTGTCCCAGACAAGGACTTGCCCACATACCAAGTTCCGTGTATGATGTTCACGGCTATATTTTTTTCATTTGCTAATTTTTTAATTTTATAAAAGAATTCAGCCTTGCCCTGACCGGTGTGGCTCAGTGGGCTGGGCATCATCCCGTGCACCAAGAGGTTGCCAGTACGAGACCAGGAATCAGGACACGGGGCCAGGTTGCAGGCTTGATCCCCGGCAGGAGGTGTGCAGGAGGCGGCCAGCAGATGTTTCTCTCTCACATTGATGTTTCTCTCTTCTCCCTTCCTCTCTCTAGAAATCAATAAATTATTCTAAAAAAAAAAAAAAAAATCAGCCTTGCTTTTATATTTTATTATTGACTATTTCATAGTTAAACCTTTGAAGAGAACACAGGTGACTACCAGGGTGTAGGGTCATGTTGTGTTTTTACTAATGAAAACTGGAAACCAGCTAGGTGACCATCCAAAGGGGAATGCCGAAAATAATGTGACTCTTGTCCCTCAGCAGCTGGCCCCTGCTCTTCTTCTGGGCTTTGGGAGAGGACCGTGTGCAAGCCCGGAGCCTCGGGGCCATCTCCCTCACCAGCCCTGACTGCAATCCTGCCCACCCCCCCACCTGTGACACCGTCTCCATGCCCCTTCTGGGTCTTTGTAGGATCCCCGGACCCAGCTGTGCCTGAGGACCTGGGCTGTCTCATTAAGGAGCTGGTAAATTCTATGAAAAAAGTCCTGACTCATTAGAGTATCTACCTGGGACAATCCCTGTCATCCCAGCAGAATTATAATGGCATCTTCTTCATGCCCTTCATGCTCAAGAGGTCCTGGGTTACGAGGTGAAGCACATGGCTGCCATGTGACATGCACATTCCAGGTGTTATGCAGCCACAGTCAAGAACAAAGCCGGAGCTTCCCCTTCTGGCCAGCGCAGGTAAGAATAGCACCTGCGCCCCGGCCAGTTTGGCTCCGTGGTTAGAGCATCTGCCCATGGACCGGAGAGTCTCAGGTTTGATTCTGGTCGAGGGCACGTAACTGGGTCATCGATGTTTCTCTCTCTCTTTTCTTCCCTTCCATTCTATCAAAATATAAATGGGAAAATATCCTTGGGAGAGGATTTAAAAAAAAATAAAAGAATGGCACCTACCCCAGAGAGCTGCCCTCAGAGTTGTCGAGGGACACTGCTGTGCCTAGCACTGAGCTAGCCTTAGTGCCTGAGCTGTTAGGATTTTTAAATATTTCAACATGAAAATATTAAAAGAAAAAGCATACATGTTGTTTAAAAAATACTGCAAGCCACCCACTAACCTGTTGATGGCAGCACCCCCCTGGGGAGAGAGTCACCAAGGAGGGGGAAGGGACCCTTTGAGTTTTTATTCTGTACCTTCTAGTGGTTTGAATCTTTCACAAGGGACATATATTCAAATGTTATTTGTGTAACCGAGGTGGGTTTTTATTTTATTTTCAATGTTTGTTTGTTTTTTAATTTATTGATTTTAGAGAGAGGGGAAGGGAGAGGGAGAGAGAGCTAGAAACATCCATGAGGGAGAACATCAATTTGCCACCGAGGTAGGTTTTTATTTTTTTATTATTATATATTTTTTTTAATCCTCACCCAAGGACATTTTTCCATTTTTTTGTTCAGATAGAGTGAGAGAGAGAGAGAGAGAGAGAGAGAGAGAGAGAGAGAGAAACATCAACGTGAAAGGGACACATCGAGTGGCTGCCACCGCACGACCAACCAGGGCCGGGGACAAGCTGCAACCGAGGTACACGCCCTTAGCAGGAACTGAACCCGGGTCTCTGTGGACCACAGGCCGACACTCTAACCGCTGAGCCAAACCGGCCAGGGCCGAGGTAGGTTTTTAAAGAGGCAGGTCCCATTGGCAAAATGCTGTCTCATGGCCATTACTTCATTGACTTGCCGAGTGAGGTAGGTCAGATTGTCAGCTTACTTTCCAAGTAGGGAAACTGAGACTCAGAAAAGAGATGGCTTTGCCCACAGAGGTGGGACCTATAAGCTTCGCCCTGTCCTAAGAAGGGGAGGCTTCGGTTTCCTGAGTTCCTACTCCGGTGAGGTTTCAGACCACCGTGTGCAAGCTGACGAAAGCTGTGGTTCCTCCCCTAGAAGTCCCTGCCACTCACAAGACGGCTCACATGCAGGTTGGGATGGTGGGTCCCTCCATCCCTGGACAGGGAGTCAGGTGGTCAGCCAGCACTTCTGAGCAGCATCATTCATTAACTTACTCAACAACAAGCCCCTGGAGCCTGTTCTGAGGACCAGAGGTGAGTGGGCAGGAGACATTTCCTGGAGGAGGAAGCTCCCGCAGATGAGGAGTCACCTGCACCCCTTGAATCCTCTGTCAAGTCCCAAAGACTCTGTTTCCAGATGCCCTGAGCCCACCTGTCCTCACTGCTCCATCCCACCTCCCAGGCCCAGGCTGCCCTGGACTCTCCCAGCCTCCTGCGGCCTGAGGGATCCTGTCAAAACTATGCCAGCTTGGCCTGTCTGTCCAGAGTCCTGGCTGCCCACCCCAGACTAAAGACCCTGTTCTGCCTTCACATCCCACTGGGAACCTTGGCCTTAGTCCCCAGGGCCTCTGGATCCTTGAGCATGTTGCTCCTCTGCCTGGCCACCAGTCCCCAGAAGTCTGCATGGCCTCATTTCAGGTGTCACCTGGCTAAACGAGCTCCCCCAGCCTCTCTGGGTCCCTAGCACAGTGTCCTGTGTCCTGAGGGTTTCTCCTGGGTCAGCCCACCAGGTGCGGCCCCCCTGTCTCTAAGGGAGAATAGTAGGTGCCCCATGAAAGCTGATGACTAAGTGAAGAAGGATTTAATCAGGCTGGGTGGGTGGGGTCAGGGCTTGCTGGGGTATCGGGAGCAGACAGGGGTAGGTGCCTGGCAGGCCTGGTCAGCCTGGGAGTGTGGGCAGGTACTGAAGCCAGGGTGCCTCCAGGGCACAGGAGACACATGATTCACCCTGGCTGTATCAGAGGCCCGCCACCGAGAGTCCTGAACGCAAAGGCAAGGGACTCCGCGGAGGCCCAGCCCAGGCCCTGCCCGCCACCGCCTCCGGCGCGCAGGAGCCTCTGGACCCAGGCCTGGCGCTCGTGGAAGCCCGCTCCGGCGGCCTGGGGGCCTTGGCGGCAGGAGAGGAAGCTGGCAGCCTCCAAGGACACTCCACCTTCCCGAGACGCCCGAGCCGGGGCTGGGTCCCTGCGTCCTCACAACCATTTCCTCCCAGGTGACAGGAGGGGAAGCAGGTTCAGGGAGGCGGAATACTCCACAAGGGGCCCGAGCAGGTGGGATGAGTGCGCACAGTGACTCGGTTATGGGACCCGCTGGGCCCACGGCTTGGAGTGGAAGGGTCCCTTTATCAGAACCCGCCAAGTGACCCGGGGAGCAGAGGGCAAGACCCTGGCCAGAGCCAATGTGGCGTCGGCCTCAGTTTCCCCACTGGCGCAGAAGTCCGGTCCCGCCCCAAGCGGCTCCTGCTGTCCAGCGCGGGCCGGCACCGCCCCCTGGCGGCCGCGCGTGGCCGCGCAGCCCGCAGCCAAGTCACGTGGCCCAGTGAGGGGGCGGGGCCGGGACGACCCAGGTCCTCCGGGAGCTGGGGACGTCTGGGCACCCTTGCCCGGCGCCGGGGACCCCCGCTTGGGTGTCCACCCCGGGACACCCCCCACGCTGTTCGCCACGCCCCAGGCGGCCTCCGCAGGCCCCTCCCACTCTGGGCCCCCGTCGCCACGCCCTCTCCGCCGTGGAATAGCTACAGTCCTGAGCCCCCAGACCTACAGCCACTCGGCCACCTGGGGATGCTCCAACCCAGCTCCTCTCTCCCCGGGCTTAGTAGACCCTACCTTTCCTCGTGGGCGGGGCCAGGCCGCCATCGGCCAATCAGAAGTGCCGGGCCTCGAAGGGCACAGTGAAGAGGGCGGCTCTCCCGGGGCGGAAGAGGCCCAGGGGAGGTTCAGTTTCCTTATCTTCGAAGTGGGGGACGATCGCTGCCCCCTGCCCTCATCGCGAGACAGCTGCAAGGCCACCAACCCTGCCTCTGCCCTCTCACAGCCTGCAGGCCCAGTGGCCCCCGCTCACATGGTCCCCCACCCCAGCTCTCTGCACAGCCCTACCTCCCCCCAAGGAACAGACATTCGCACTGGCTGTTCTCTCCGCCTGGAATACCGTCCACCCAGCAGAGCCTGTTCGTGCAAGCGGCCTAAGTGCACCTCCCAGGGCCTTCCCTGACCTCCGGCGCCTTTCCTCCGCCTCCCCAGGTGCACATTTATGAGGCTCTTAAGTGCCAGCCAGACCCAGGGTGCAACATACTGACCCATTTTACAAATGCAGACACTGAGACCAAAGCGGTCTGAGGAGCTTGCCAAGGTGGGGGAGGGGGGGGGCTAGCCTTCCGTTGTGACCCGCTGCTGCCCCACCCCCTAGTGTCACTGTGTCCCAAGCCTGTATTCTGCTCCCGCTGCAGGAACAACCCCACCACCACCACCCAGGACATGCCCGGTGGAGCCCACTGAGGATCCAGTGCTGTCTGGATGGGGGGATCAGGACTCCCTGGGGAGCCCCCCTTACTCTACCACTCCTTGTCCAATGGGCAGCTGAGGTCCTGGAGGTGCCAGGAGGGTGCTGCCAGGCATCACTAAAGCCCTGAGCCTCCTGATGCCCACTGGAGGTAGCTCTGGACTAGAGAGGAGCCAGACGGGCCTGGGAGGGGCTTGTTGGCCCCAAGGAGGTGGAGGATTGGGCAAACTGCCCACTTTCAAAGCCATGGACAGGAAGGGGGAAGGGGGGTGGGTGGCTGCAGTTATGCCAGTGATCTGTCTACTGATGTGAGACAGCGAAGATGTCTTATTTCCGACCATTCTCTGGATTGACTGCACAGCTCTGCTTCAAGTCACTGCCCCACTGCCGAGATCATTTCCACAGCTGCACTTAGCTGGAGGCTAAGCTGGGTGAAACGTCCAAGGTGGCTTCACCCACATGGCTGTCATTGATGCCAGCTGAGAGCTCAGCTGGCTGCCGCGTGGGTTGTCATCCCAGGTATGCGTCCTTTCCACACGGCTGACTGGGCTTCCTCCCAGCGTGGCAGCCAGGTTCCAAGGAGAACAAGGCCCAATATTCAAGAGCGAGTCAAATCTCCACTGCCATTACACTTGCTAGTGTTTCATTGGCCAGAAGAAGTAGCATGGCCAACCCCAGAGTCACTGGAATGAGACCTCGCAAGTGCATGACTACCAGGAAGCATAATTCGCTGGGGGCCACCAAAGTTCCAGTTCACCACAGTGGGAAGGAATGACGACAGGGGACAGGGGACCTTCAGGGGCATCATAACCAAGGAAATTTCCTGAAGGAGGAAAGACTTGGCCAAGAGTTCCCCTCCTGTTTCACATGGAGCCGTGGAGGCTGCAGGGAAATGTCTGATTGGAGATGAGCGCTCTGTGGACCATGAAAACAGGGTGACGTGAAAGTGTGATGAGACGTGCGGGTTTCGGCAGCTGCTCTAGATGAGGTGTTCAGGGAAGACTTCTCAGAGGAGGTGCCATGTAGGCTAAGCTCTGATCGACAGAAGGAGCCTTGGGGAGAGCAGAGGAAAGTGAATTAACTGCAGGCAGAGGGACCAGCTGAAGTAAAGGCCCTGAGATGGGAATGAACTTAACACATGTGAGGGCGAGCGAGAAGCGGGGGGCAGATCATGGTGGGCCTCATCGGCCTAGACGGCGAGGTTGGACTTTGGTCCGATGCCGGGCAGAAACACCCAGGAACAGTGTGACCTAGCTGCACACATGCCCAGCCAACCTGTCGTACAGCAGGCACTGTTGGAGGCCCTCAGGCTCGGTGAACAAAACAGAAATGCCCTTGACCTTGCGGAGTGTGAGCTGACTTGGAATTAAAGAAACAAATACTGTGAAAGAGACAAACTGGGGTACCTGAGTAGGAGGAGAAAAAACTGCGGCGTGGAACTGTGAGGCCTAGGAAGTGTGGGTTCAGGGGGCAACGGGTAAGTTCAAGATAAGCTGGGGGACACGCTTCATGACCTTGGGTTAGGAAGGAGGCCTTAGATATGTTTTCATTAAAGGTAAAAAATTGATAAACTGGACTTTATCAAAATTTAAAACATTTACATTTCAAAAGACACTATTTGTAAAATGAAAAGATAAGCCACTGAGGTAAAATATTTGTAAATCCCGTACCCGGTATATATCAAGACGTCTGAACTAATAAGAAGACACACAACCCAATTTTTAAAAGGGCAAAATATCTGAACAGACACTTCAACAAAGGAGGTATACAGATGGCCGGTGAACACATGAAAAGGTGCTCAGCTTCATTAGTCATTAGGGAAATGCAAGTTTAAACAATGAAATACCACTTCACACCCACCAGAATGTCAGAATTAAAAGGACACCACACAGCCTGGCCAGTGTGGCTCAGTGGTTGAGCATCGAACCATGCACCAAGAGGTCACTGGTTCGATTCCTGGTCAGGACACATGCCCAGGCTGTGGGCCTGATCCCCAGGGGAAGCATGCAGGAGGCAACCAATCTATGTTCTCTCTCATCGATGTTTCTATCTTTCTCCCTCTCTCTCTAAAACCAATAGAGAAAAAAAAAAGCAACATCAATGAGAGAGAATATCAATTGTCCCCCCCCCCCCCCCCCCGGTATTGGGCCCACAACCTGGGCATGTGTCCTTACCAGGAATCGAACACCTCTTGGTGCAGGGGTCGACACTCAGCCACTGAGCCACACAGGCCAGGAGCAATAAAACTTTTTTAAAAAGAAAAACCAAACACAAAAGACTCCAATTTGCCTGATTCCATTTACAGGAAGTGAACAGAAAAATCCCCAGATAAGGAGAGCAGATGGGTGGAGACAAGGGCTGGGATGGTGGCACATCTCTGTAAAGTTATGAAAGGCATTGAGTCATGTCCTTATAACAGGGAATGGCATGGTGTGTCAATTATATAGCGATAAAGCCTGAAGAGAGAGAGGAAGGAGAGCTGGCCCGTGCTGGGCAGCCCCGCGCCTCCGCTTTCAGCGCAAACCCTGGGGTTGTGTGGTTGGAGGGTCCCTCAGGTCAGGAGACCCAGGCGGGCTGGGGCTCAGATGATGGGGGGTGCCTGTGAGTTGTTACAGAAAACTGTGAGGGAGCTAGGTGTGTTCTGAATGATAAATGCTCCAAACCACAAGCTCAACCCACAGTCTGAATTCTCCCAAACTGGGGAACCGAGGTTCCTTCCAATAACAAGCTTCAGGCCCAGGGGAACCCCGCCCAGCTGCAGGGAGAAACAGGTAATTAGGGACCTCCTCTGCTGGCGGGGAGCCTGGCCCCAAGACACTTCAGGGAGGGAAGTTCCCCTGGGAGAAGCAGACAGAGTGAGTGCATGCCTGGCAGGGGGCACACACATCCCACCCCTCCCCTCACCGATGGGGACAGGGCTGCACTGACTTGGGCCTGGAACCAAAGGGCAGAAGTCCCCACAGAGCCCAGTGCTCAGAGACCAGCTGTAGAGCCGGTGCAGAGGGTCCCAAACTCCAAACAGGACGAAAGGTCAGAAAAGGCGCCGGAGCTGAAGTCCTCCCTGTCGGGGTCCCTGCGTGATGAGGGGGCACTGGCAGGAGCACACAGGCTGCTTAGGAGAGAAGGGCAGCATCCAGGGAGCTCCTGGGCCCCCCCTGCACACACCCCCACACCAACCCTCTCCCCAAGCACCAAGACCCAGGAGAAGAGGTGCTGGCAGGTCTCAGCCCAGGGGGTTGGGGTGAGGCAGGACTGTTCCCCCAACACACCTCCCACCCTTCCTTATCATCAAGCTGGGGTTCAGAGGGCAGTCAACTCAGACTTTGACCTTCACCCTTAGGCCTGGCTGGGGTCCTCCAGGCCCCCTCCCTGCAGCCCCCATCAGACCACCAGAGGGTGTTATTAAACATTAAACCCGGGGGATGGATGAGATGAACCAAAGAACTTATATGCATGTATACATAACCAGTGGACATAGACAACAAGGCTGGGGGTGGGGGGACGGGATGGGGAGAAGGGTGTCTGGGGGGGGGACATCTGTAACAAAAATAAATTAATAAAAATTGGGAAAAAAAAAAACAAAACAAAACATTAAACCTGCAGATGTCCAGGCTCCACCCTGGAGGAGCCACAGGAGGGCAGTGCGGAGCACTGGGAGAACTGCCCCCGCCCCAGCCCCTGATTGGACCAGGCATGGACAGCTGACCAAGGAGAGCCCACCCACAACTGACCAGTTACTCCTCGGGTGTGGCCAGTGAGAGCAGAGCAATCAGATGTCTCCCTGGGATCTGGACCCAAACCATACTCAGAGGGACACATGGGACTGAGCCCTGGGTCACCCTGGGTCGCAGTCAGCTGAGGCTGAGGGCCTTGGGGAGGGAGGGCAGGGAGAGAGGCCTGGCTCCGCCTCCCCTTGACCCAGCTCAGACTTTCTCAAACCGTCTTACCAGCGCTGGTGGTGCATTCTCACCCCATTGGCACACCCTTCCAACCTGGCTGTTTGTGGTTAAATCACCCTTATCGCTTCAGCCATACCCTAAGCAATCGTGTGTGCGAGCTGTGGTGTGTTACTAGTTCGCTCTAATGTGTATTAAAGTGAATTCACCACCACCAACATGGTGTTCCTTGTCTACACACCCATGTTCACAGCAACATCATCCTCAACTGTCAAAAGGTAGGGGAGCCCTGGCCGGTTTGGCTCAGCAGTTAGAGCGCCTGCCTGCGGTCCGGAGAGACCCGGGTTCGGTTCCCGCTAAGGGCATGTACCTTGGTTGCAGTTTGTCCCCGGCCCTGGTTGGTCGTGCGGGTGGCAGCCACTCGATGTGTCCCTTTCACGTCGATGTTTCTCTCTCTCTCTCTTCCTCTCTCTCCCTCCCACTCTGTCTGTACAAAAAGTGGAAAAATGTCCTCGGGTGAGGATAAAAAAAAAAAAAAAAAAGGTAGGGGAAATACCCTTGTCTATCAACAGAAAAATGAATTGTTCACACGGTGGAATATTACTCAGCCTTAAAAAGGAAGGGATTCTGGCACCTGCTACAACGTGGCCAGACCTCGAGGACATCATGCTAAGTGAAATCAGCCAGTCACAAGAAGACAATTTTGGTATGATTCCACTTATTTGAGGTACCCACAGTAGTCAAGTTCATAGAGACAGACAGGAGAACGGTGGGTGCCAGGGGCTGGAGGGCAGGGCATGGGGAATTGTTTAACAGGGACAGAGTTTCAGTTTTATAAGATGAAGAGTTTCAAAGACAGATGTGAGGCTGCAGAACAATGCGAGTGTATTTAATACACTGAACTGTACACTTAGAGGGGTCAACATGGTAGGTTTCATGTTATGTGTATTTTACCACATTTCATTTTAAAAAATGAAACTCCTTGGCACCGGCCGGGCACTCAGGTTAGAGCATCCCAACACACCAAGGTTTCGGGGTCCATCCCGGGTTGGGGCACATACAAGAATCAACCAGTGAATGCATGAATAAGTGGAACAACAAATCTGTTTCTCTCTCTCTCTCTCTCTCTCTCTCTCTCTCTCTCTCTCTCTCTCTCCCTTCCTTCCTCTTTCTCTCTAAAATTCAATAAATAACCCTGGCCAGTTTGGCTCAGCGGTTAGAGCATCGGCCCACGGACCGAAGAGTCCCGGGTTCAGTTCCCGCTAAAGGCACGTGCCTTGGTTGCAGTTTGTCCTGGCCCCTGTTGGGGTCGTGTGGGTGGCAGCCACTGAATGTGTCTCTCTCAAGTCGATGTTTCTTTCTTCTTCCTCCTCTCTCCTTCCTGCTCTATCTGAAGATAAATGCAAAAAAGTCCTCAGGTGAGGATAAAAAAATAATAAAAAATAAAAATACGAAATTCCTCCTGATACCCAAGAGCTCGTTGTGCACCAGGATCCAGGCATGGAGTGCAACTGGAGGGCCTTTGCACATACGACCAGAGCATCTGACCCCGGCCAAGGAGGAGGCGCCAGGCCAAGACAGCCTCACCTAGCGGGCCCTCCATTCACCTGCAAGGGGATGTCCCGTTGCCAGTGGGAAAACTCAGGATTCGAATGGCCAGGCGGGCTCGGAAGCTGGGCCCACCAGTGCTGCGCAGAGGACCTCGGGAGCCTGAAGTCAGGGCACCGGGCTGGGAGAGGACCCAAGGTTGCAGGGTAGGCTGGATCTGCGCACGTGCCCTCCTGGGAGGCTCCTCTCCCAGAAGCTGAGTGGAGGGCGGGCACTGTGACCCTGCTTCTTGCTCCTCAGCTGGGTGTGTGAGTTCATGGGGTGGGGGAGTAGCTACGGTGTAGACACAGAGCAGCTTCCAGGGGTCAGCTCTGGCATTTGGGGTGCCAGGGGGGAGCTAGGTGAATGCCTGAAAGCTCACTTCTGTGTGCCTCACGCATCCCCGTGCTAAAGGAAGGAGCACGACCCCCGATGGATGTCCCCATGAACTGAGGGACGTTGTGAACAGCAGGTCCGGGGTCTGAGCTCACTGGCCTCCACAAGTCAAGGAACCGGTGGTGGGAAAGTTTGAGAAGGTTGTGTTCCATCTGCCACTTGGGGACAAAGCACCACTGTAGTTTGTGACATACCTCCTGATGGCTCCCTGAACGGAAGGATGGGTCCCCTGGAATGGCTCAGCAAGGGAGTCGTTTGGGGCTGCCTCCCAGGCCCCCAGGCCCCAGCTTGGCAACTTGAATGCCAGCCCCTCCCGGCAGAGTCCTGCTCATCTGTTAGCTCTGCAGTCACAGAGCAGTGTGGGAGGGGAGCAGGCAGGACGCCAGGTGCCTGCTGCCCATACAGCACGAAGGAAAGGTGGAGAGGTGGGGGGGCCTGGCGGGGACTGTGCCCCAGCCCCTGGCTCCTCTGGACTTGACCCTGATTCCACCTGCCCAGCCTTTGCCAGGTAGCATCTTGGAAAGATGGGGGGCCTTCTGCTTCTTCACCTGCCCCCCAGAGTGAGGAGGGCTTGGGAAGGGGTGCAGTTACGCCCTGGGTCCCTGGAGCCTGGGATGCCCAGGATGACAAAGATGCTGCCCCCGTCCCAGGGGCTGATGGTTGTTTGTGCCTCCCAGGCTGAGTCACTACAACCTTCTGTCCGTCTGTCTGTCTGACACCCAGGGCGCTGGGCGGGCCATGCCAGTGGCAGGGAGGGGCAAGAAGGTGCTTCTGAGAACACAGCCCTGGCAGAGGCTCTGTGCACGCAGGGGCTCGGGGACCTACCGGGGTCCCGCCCCTTCCTTCCACCTGCAGCTCCTCTACATGAAGACAGGACTTGCTGCTGTCGCGCCTCTGCACCAAGACCCCCTGGTCCCCGGTCGGGCCTCCTTGCAGAAGACACCCTGGGAAGAGTGGGAGGAACACTGGATGAGTCAGACAGACCAGTGGGAACCCAAGTGGCAGCGGCTGGGACAGGATGGGTGTTTAGTCTCCTCTCACACTCAGATGTTCGGAGGTGGCCAGGGTGGTACGGGAGCACTGTGTCACAGTCGCTCTGGGGCCTGCGGTGCACAGACTCATTTCCAAGATCACCTGTGGTCCAAGACGGCTGCTGAGGGTCCTGCCATGGCGTCTGATTTACTGGCAGCAGGAGGGGGACAGGAGAGGGAGTGCCTTGCCTGTAACGGACCCTTGCTGATATCAAACATTCTGTTTACATCCAGGTCAAAATTGAGTGACATGGCCACACCTCCACCTCAGTGTAAGGGAGGCTGGGAAGTGTCTTAGTTCCAAGCAGCCAATGCCCAGATGAACAGGGTGCTATTCCCTTGAACCCCTGGGTGGGGCAGGGCAGGAATCTGCAGGGTGCTGAGAGGTCTCTGCTGAAGCTACTGAGGAGCTGTGTGCGTCTGGACAAGCCGGCCCCTCTCTGAGCTCCTGCCTGTTCAGGGAGACTGTCTCCAAGGCCCCTCCCTGCCCTGACATGTTGTGACCCTGCAGTGGGGAGCCCAGGGAGGCCATGAGCCAGGACAGAAACCGCTCCTCTCTCAAAGTTTCCTGTTCCAAGTTTACAGATTCACAAGAGCACAACACAGATCTTTGATTTTTACCCCAAACCGATCAACACAGCCTGGAAGACGGTTGGGGGCCAGTCGGACTGTGCCTGGAATGTAACCAAGAGGAAGAGGGAAGAGCGACAGTCTTGAAGACAGACAGACAGACAGACGGTGTACAGGGGACAAGGTGGGGGAGGGGAGAAGGAGGCGGGGGAACCGCCTACATTCTCCAGAGAGGGGAGGGAGCTGAGGGGACAGACACCTCTATTAGGGTCAGCAAGGTGGCAGGGGGAGAGGACCCAACCTGGGATGGATGCGGGCGGAGGGACCCAGGGGCCTGGTGAAGAGGGTCAGTGGGCAGGGCTGTCACCACCAGGAGCTGAGAGGGCTCTTGGGACAGGGCGGGGAGGAAATGGATGGCCATTGCCTTTCCTCACAAGCCCTTCTATAGGCTTCTTTTGTCGGTCTTGTTTTACGTTGTTTTGTTCTTCTTTTTCATTTACTTGTTTATTTTTTTCCCCCTGTGGGTTTCTTTTCCTAACCTCATCCCAAGCATTATCGTGATAACGGAACACTGAGGAGCTCTAAGGGAGCCAGTACTGCACCGGGAGGGGCAGGGGCTCTGGGGAACTGTGGGGGTCTGGCCATGACCCAGGCCTGGGCACTGGCTAGCAAGGTGTGTGCGTGACCAAGGGGTGATACCCAGGGAGCCAGGCACTTGGAGAGGTCCCTCCTCCTTCCTTCCTGTCCCCTTGGCCCCACCTCTGCTCAGTCTTTCTCCAGGCCTGAGCTGGCCCAGGAGTGCCCGGACTTATGTGGGATGGGGTGAGGGGCCTAGGGGGGAAGAAGCCTTGGCACCTGCACCAGCCACCCCCCCCCAGGGGCCCACTGAGCCTTCTTGGACTGGGGGTGGGAGGGCTAGATCCCAGACCCCACCTGGACCCCGGTTTTGTAGAAAGTTCCATGTGTTGGACCACCAGCCTCCAACTCCACCTCTTGGAAGACCTGGGGGCCACACTGCCAAGGCTACCAGCCTGATGGGGCAGGGAGGGCAGGTGGACGAGGCCTGGGGCAGGCCACACACTAGGCTGGCACTGCCCAGGGTTATGTGGTTCCCACATAGTCCAGGTGGGTGGCTCCCGTTCCACAGACTGGAGACAGGCCTTGGGGCGGGAGGAGGGGGAAACTGTGTGACGCCAGGGCGTGGCCAGTCCCCCAGTGTCCTGGAGCAGAGCTGTGCCAGGGGCACAGCTGGCCACGCCCACCCGTGGGGGCTCAGATCCCCTCCTCAGGCCTGGTTTCTGCCACAGTTTGGGCTCACTGAGGCTCTGTGCTGTCTGGATCCGATGAGGACGTCACCACAGCTGTCAGAGAGCTCCTCCCATAGCTTCCGAGCCCCGGGGCTGCAGTCCCCACCTGGCCGGGTGGGCCCCAGTGTGTCCATGGCCATGGCAGTCCTCAGGCTGGGCATATGCCAACTCCATGGCCGCCCAAGCAGGGCTGTACGGGGTCCCTGGCCTGGCTTCCCACACAGGCTGACGGGCGGGTCGGGATGTCTGTTCCATCAGCCACTGAGCCTGGGGCGCTGCAGCAGAGCGCAAATTGGGAACTGGGCAGGAGAAGGCTCCCAGGACCCCTGTGGGTTGCTAGGGTCCTGCTGCCCCGAAAGATGCTTGGTCCCCCAGGGAATGCAGTCCTGTTTTGAGATGGCAGGGTGGGTGGGTAGGTGAGCTTCGTGCCCCCTCCCCCACCCAGGTAAAGCTCTAGCCCGCCCCCCCCCCTCCCGTGGTGGGACTCACTAACCAGGGTTGGAAATGCCCAGATTCCAGAGAAGCCCCAAGACTTGGGGAACATGCTCCATTCCGCCCAGCTTCGCTCTGGGCTGAGGGCCTGGGACATTGAGTGACGACGGCTAAGTCCTGGGAGGACAGGGGACAGTTACACAGGACCCCCGAAAGCCTTGCTCCAGGGAGGCATTGCTCCAGCGTTCCCCGTTCTGGGCTTCTGGAGTCTAGGATCCCAGGAACCGGGTTTGAGGCCCTGGGTCCTGGCGTTGGGGTCTGCAGCCTGCGAGGGAGGTGGAAGAGCTGGCGGAGGAAGCAGCCTGCAGAGTCCACCGTGACCCAAGACAACCCCGCCCCTCCTCCACCAGCGAGAGCCTGGAGGAGCCTGGCTCCAGTAGGCGGCTGCTGGCTGCCCCGCAGGTCAGGCCTCTCCGCTGGGGAGGATGGAGGCCCTTCCTAGGGAGCCCAGGCTGTTCTCCTCCCCCAGAGCTGGCTGCCTCCTGCCGCTTCGGTCTCCTCCAGCGCTGGGACTGGCTGGCTCGGGCCCAGAACGCCCACAGCCTGCCAGGCGGGTGGGGGAGCGGACATGCCTGACCCCACCCCCATCTTCAAGGGTTCCTCTTGGTTCTCGCCCATCTTCCTGGGAGAAACTGAGGCCAGGGGGACACAGGGCCCCCCAGGCCCCTAAGGGCTTGCAGGAATTTTCAGACACACCTGGAGGCTGCATTTCAGTGGGGTCTCCCCAGCTTTTTTCCAACTGTGCGCGGTGAAGGGAGGCTGCCAGGCCTGGAGTCAGGGCGGGAGGTGGAAGGGGAATTGGCAGGGGTCCCAGCAGGAGGCCAGGCTGGGAGAGTCGAGGGCGCCCCATTCCTCAGCAGCCTCATCTGTACCATGATTCTCCCTGCAGGCTGCCCAGCAGGCTAAGGCAGGGCCCTGGGGCCCTTGGACATGTGTCCAGCGCACACCCAGGCTTGCACAGAGGAGGCTCCTCGGACACAGGGCCTGGCCTCTTAGGAAGGGTGAGCTCTGGTTCTGCAGCTTTGTCCCAGGGTGTCAGCTACAGTATCTGACATCAGGATGAAGAAGGCCAGACATGCTCCAAATGCTATGGACGGTGGTGTGTGTGCATGTGCGTGTGTGTGTGCACTGAGTGTACAATGTGTGTGGGTTGAGTGTGTTGAGTGCTGACTGCATAGGGGCATATGTATGTATGTGGTGGGTGGGTGTGGACTGGGGCTGTTTCCTTAGGTGACAAATCTCCCTCTGTCATGCACATGCTCTGGGTATTGGGATACCCAGGGCAAACTTCCTGTCCCATCCCCCTGCCCCTCCATCAGCTTGTCTGAAATTTCTCCATTTGAGCATCTTCTGGGCAGAGCAATGCATTCCCTGCCCAAGCCTGGAGACGGCTCCCTGGACAGACCCTGTGTCCACTGCTTCACCTCTGGGTGGCAGGTGAGTTAACTGCTCCCAACCCCAGGGACTCAGTGCAAGCACAGATGCACTCAGCCGGGGCTGTGGCTTCGATTTAGGGAGGTTCCTATCTGTCCCCTACTCTGCTCCTTCCTTGGGAGGTGCGCTCCCCAGCTCTCAAGCACCTGGGGTTGGGGGTGCTCTGTCCAGCCGGCTCCAGCTCCCTGTGCCCTGTTTCACCAGCTGGAGGAGGAGGAAAGGGTTTGTTCAGGCCTGCTTGTCCTCTCCAAAGGTCTCCTTGTTTTTTTTCCTCCTTGTATCTGGTTCATTCTGCTCCCTCTTCCTTTCTTTCCTTTCATGCCTTTTTGTTGTTGTTGTTTGTTTTAATCTTCATCCCATGATATGTTTTTTTTTTTTTCATTGATTCTATAGAGAGGAAAGGAGAAAGAGAGAGTGAGAGAGAAAGAAACATCGATTGGTTGCTATGTGCCCTGACAGGGAATCGTACCCATGACCCTTTGGTGCATAGGACAGTGCCCTAACCATTGAGCAACACCAGCCAGAGCCTTTCCTGCCTTCTGAATCTTAACCCCTTTAAGCCTCACAAGGCCTGGATCTTGTCTGCATCTCTTAAGCCGTGTCCCAAGTGCCGGAGCAGCGATCGGAGGTCCCCACTGGGCAGTGGATGGAGGAGCTCCAAGCCCAGCCCTCTCAGTACCAGCTCCTTATTCTCGAGTGGTTCACAGAATCACACCCATTCTAGAGGTGACAAAACTGAGGTTTACCATATGAAACCCCACCCAGGACCCATTTGACTTTCATACACCCAAGGGTCCTTGCCTGCCTGGCTCCTTCCTCCATGAAAAATACGAAAGTTCTATTTTATGACTATATTGGTTTAAAGAGTAGTACATCAATCATGTATGTTAAAACATTTTCTGTACCCTAACAGCTCTTTTTTCTTTTAAACAAAATTGAAAGATATTGTGGGTCCCTAAAAGTATTGTGGCCCTGGGCGCTGAGTCCCTGTGTCTGAGGAGGGAGAGTCTGCCCGGCCGGCATGTTCCCTCAGAAGCTGACTGACTGGGTCTCGAACCCAGGTCTTCTGCACCCTGCCCCCTCCCCACACCTGCCATTCTGGGAAGGGCAGGTGAGTTTTTGCTGATTTTTGGCATTTCTTAATAGCCAGTCTATGGCTTTGACCGTCTTGTTTCTGAACGCTTCTAACCACGATGATGATGATGATGATGATGATGATGATGATGATAGTCCTTCAAATACCCTGACACTTTCAAGCTCTTTCACTGCAGTTATCTGATCCCTCAAGAATCTAGGAAGGGCTAGATCAGCCACTGTTATGACCTTCTTGCAGCTGGGACAGCTAGGACTCAGAGGATTGGTCTCAGCTGGCAGGACCAGAGCCCAGGCTCCTCGCTCACCCTCTGCCTGCAGTCTGGGTGAGTGGATGGCGAGGAGGGAGACGCACCTGGAGGTTGGAGGTGGGAAGCCCTAGGGGAGGTGGACAGGTTGGAGCTCAAAGCACAGGAGGGGGCACCAAGGGGGGCAGAGGGATAGATGGAGGGGAAGGGCAGAGCAGATGAAGGGGTGGGGCAGTAGGGTGTAAGCAGAGGAGGGAGAGACGCCTATGGCTGCCTGTGGGAGCCGGAAGAGCCCACTGCAGCCTCTAGAAGGAGCTGAACTGGGGGGCGGGGTGTGGGACAGAGATGTTCCCTAGATTTAAACGGGAAAGACCATAGCACCTGTAGGCAATTGAACAACGAAGTCGAAGCTTTCCTATTCCAGTTGCACTTAACCAGCTCAGTGCTCTGAGCCATTCCACACCCTCTGGAAGGCACACGGGCAAAAAGCCCTTGGATGCTACTAGCCTGTCCCAAAACCCACACATACCCCACACGCCAATGAAGTGGTACGCTTTCAAGGAGCTCCGAAACCTTAAAGTCCACCTTCCCAGCCCGCCCCAGGTTAGGACCCCCGACAGGGGCTGCTCTGCCCCTTCCCCAAGCTTCACACAGCCCATTAGGAGCCGTGTGCTTTGCCCCCAACCTCTTCACATCTGTCGGAAGTGTCAGTGTGAGTCTGCTCACCGAGCAGTGCATGAGCTGCCAAAACAGCAGCACAAGTCGATGTTCTGGAAAGACTTGTTGAAAGTAATTGAACTTAAAAAAACAACAAACTGTTATCGAATTAGGTATAGATGAGACAGTTATAGAGACTGGGAGGCAAACATAAACTCCCAGAAGGATCCTGAGCACAGATCTGCTTCCAAGCGCACCCACCTGGCCGCGTGGACCTCTCCACAGGGCTGCTGGGGTCATGGCCGCTGACTCCGCCAGAGAGGGAGAGACCGAGAGCCAGCACCCAAACAGGAGTCAGTCTTTTTATACCCTAACCCAGAGTGACAAACCCATCACTTCTGCTCTTTTCTGTTCACTAGAAGCAGTTACCTCCTGCCCACACTGAGGGGTGGGGGGGCGACTGCACCAGGGTGTGACTGTGGGAGCTGGCATCATTGGGGGCCTCGACGGCACCTACCACAGTCTCCCAATGCCAGTCTCCACTGAGTAGGATGAGGGTCTTCTCAGACTCAAACATACTGGTAACTGAACACTCACTCTGTGCCAGGTACTGTTCCAAGAACTTTCCATCCACCCCTTCTGCCACCCTGAAGTTGGCCCTATCACTGTCCCCATTCTCTGGGACACATAGAGGGCAGTAGCTTGGCTGGAGCTGGCTGAGATTCACAGCCACAAGGAGAAAGTGGCATTGGGCATGGTGTGTTGGAGGACCTACAAGATGGGGCAGTGAATCCCCCAGGAGCAAATTTTGGTTCTAAAGTTCAGGAAGAGGCAGGTTGGACCTGGCACTATGGGCACCCTTAGCTGGGGAAGGCACAGGGAACAGGGCAGCGGTTAAGGGGTGTGGGGCCAAGGGCTGAGGGGGGTTGGCGTTGGCCTGGCTGTGGCCACACCCTCTGCCCTCTCAGCAGGGCCAGGGTTGCCCAGACGACGCCCAGGTTACCAGCCCCAAGGCATCCAGTCAGCAGTGTGTCACGGATGCTTCACCCAGAGCTCAGAGACGGTGCCCCCTCCCCAGCCAGTCCAACCCGTTCACCCTGCTGGCTGGCTTCAGCCCCTGCTGCCTTGGGAGCTACCGCCTTTCATGGAGAAACCCACCCCCTCCTATTGGGCCATCGCCCTCCTCTCTGCGGGTGCCTCCTCCTCCAGGGGGCACACCACACCTCCTAACCATGCCCCGACCTTCTGAGAGTGCAGACGAGGTATCTGCACAGAGAGCTAGCTGCAAGAACCAGCCCCCACCCCGCCCCAGCTGATTCCCAGCACTCCCAAGGTGCCGCCACGGGTCCTCCCAGCCCCTCCTGGCCAGCCTCAAAATCTCTCCAGCAAACACTGCACAGCCACCTCCCTGCTCCCCAGGTGCCCAGCTCGACCCCACTGCCCTTGGGCAGATGGAATCCAGTATACTGGGCACTCGCCACCTGCCTGGCCTCCTCCTGTAACCCCTGCGTCCGGCCGCCTTGGCCCCAGCGCCCCCCCCTAACACACAACCCTCCTTCAGACGTCCGGGTCTTTCGCAGCCCTCTGGGCTCAACTCAAAGCCTGCTTGCTGAGCTGGAATAGGCGACCTAGCCGCCCTGTGCCTCAGTTTCCCCGGCTGTAACGGGAAGTGAATTGTCCTCTGTTGCAGGGGGAGCCAGGAGTAGGGAAGAAGGCTCGGCCCTCGGCCTCGGCGGGCCTGGCACACAGGAGGGCCCCTGAGCGTCGCGGCCCCGGCCCATCGGCCCGCGCTCGGCCCCCCGTCCTGGCCAGGTGCCCGCTAAGCCTTGCCAGGTGGTGCCGGCGCCGCGGCGCATTCCCGCCCCCAGGAACCGGCCCGGGGCCCCTGAAACGCGGCCCGGGAGGCCCCGCGGGAGAACATCTGTGCGGAGCTGCCGGGAACGGGCGGGATGAAATCCGAGAGGCCAGGGCTCCCCACCCCAAGCGGCTCCCCCGCCCCGGGCACGCGGGCGGAGGCGCGCACAGCTGTCGGGGGCCAGGTGGGGGCAGTTCTGGTGGCTCAGCCCCGCGGGCCCCGCCCCGGCCCGGCCTCGCTTCCGCTTCTGTGAAATGGGACGAGGGCGGGCCCCAGGCCTGCTGCGCCCCCCCCCCCCGCCCCCGGCCTCCTGCCGGCCCCCCAGGGCGTTTTCCTGCCGGACCTGCGCAGTCGCCCAGGCTCGGGAAGCACCACACACACGTCTGTTTCTGTGGCCTGACTGCTGCCCGAGCCTCGTGGGAGCGCAGGGAAGGGGGGGGGTCGCGGGGGCCACAGGTATTCGTGTCACTCGTGTCTCAGGTGAGGGAAAGGAGGCGCAGAGGGGCTCGGTGGCCTCTACGACTCAGGAGGGTGGAGGGTAGTCACGATTTGCCCCCAGACCTGATGGTCCACGTTCAGCCGCCACCCCACCCAGGGCTGCACCGTGTTCCTCGGTAAGGATGTCACCTGCCCCAGCTCGGCCTGGGGAGTCACACCGCGCGCCACCGCACAGCCCGGGACCGAGCAGAGCAGCCATTTAGACCCCCACCCAGGGCTTGCGGATGGGGTGTCGGGTGTGGACGCGCAATCTGTGGATTTGGGGCTCCACGCAGACCCCAGCCCACTGCGCTTGCGCCCCTCCTCATCCCACCCGCGGAGATTACGTGGAAACTTGGAACCCTTTCCAGAGCTCTGACCAGGAGTATTAATCCGATTGCTTTTCAAACTCTGGCCTCACCTTGCAAACTCCCCCCTGCAGCCGCACTGCCTGCCCCTCGAAGGCTGGTCTCTATCTCTTTACTCTAACCACCTTGGCCATATGGGGTGAGGGACTGTGGACCCATCTTAGGGGCCGCAAATGGGGTTGGGCAGTGCCTTGACAGGGAAACCTGACCCTTCCAGTGTTCTTTCTGCTCTTTCCTGTGCATGTGGACCCCTTCCAGGTGTTGGAGCCCCAGCTCTGGGGGCCACCTTATTCCTGGAGGCTTCTCTCCCCTGGGTGACTCACTACCCAGTTGGGAGTGGGTCCTTTATTTAGAGCACTGGGCACCTGACAGTTTTTCTCCACCTCCCCAGTCCTGCTGCCCGAACTAGACCACCACGAAGCATGGAGCACGGCCCCCTGCAACCTCCATGCCTCCACCTGCAGGGGCACTGGGCTCAGTGACCAGTGAGAACTCTCCTAGCTGGATATCCTGGGGCCTGAGGGCTGTTCCCACGCGTGTTGATCATCTTGTGAGGTCTTCTGCCAGCCTCCACTGCCTCCTTCTTTAGATAAGATTGCCCTGCTTTTCCAGGAGGGACCCCACCCAGCCACCCTACAGGCATGTGGATTGGTGGGTGACACTCCACCCTCCCAGTTCTGAGCCTGACAATCAGCATGCCTCCTACTGGCTTGGAGGTCACTCAGCCCAGCAGGTGGGAAGAGGGGCTGGTCACTTGGTGCAGCCAGGGCCACCTCAGGCAGGGATCTCACCCAAGGGAGCAGAAGAACATGGTCCTGATGTCAAAGAGCTCTGGGCTCCACGGGTCTGAGGCTGGGCCCACACTGGACTTGTCCAGTTGAACTTTTGGCTTCAGGCTGCTTAGAGTCTTCAAGTCCCCACCTGACCCTGGTACTCTCCAGACTTGGTTTTTATCTGTTTACCCTAGGCCAGCAAAGTAGGTCTCACTGCCTCTTTTCCATACCCTTCCTTCAGCACCTACTCTCTGAGATAGCCTGGGGGCATGTCCTGGGTGACACAGACACAGCCCTGCCTCCAGCGCCTTCAGCTTAAGGACACATCAGAGTTACAAAGGTTATCTGAGCCACAGAACTAATGGGAGAGGGCAGATCACCTGGAGGAGACAAACTCAGATATGCAGGGTGAGTTTGGACAGGACTAGTTCAGGGGCCGAGGTGGAGGGGAAACACGTGCTCCAAGCCAGTTGGCCCTGACACTGGCAAGGGCTCCTGGGCTCTCTTGAAAGAACAATGAGGTGGGGGCAGGGAGCAGAGAGGGCCGCGGTGCATTGTGGGCCTCACACAGGCCTTTGGATTTCAGCCCAGCCGCCCCGAGGAGCCACGGAGGGGTTTCCAGCAGGGAAGTAGTGCCGCTGATTATGATTTTAGTAGATCCCTCTGGCCTCCATGCGTTTCCAGGGCTCTCCCAGCTGGGGAAGGAAAGAATTCCCTGCTTCATGCAACACTGCCAGGATGCCTCCTCACCCTGGTGTGGCCGTGTGGGCGGCCCAGGGAGATGATGCCATGCCTGTTTGGCAGATGTTTGTAGATTGCAGTAAGAGTCTGACTGTGATGGGTTGGACAGGACAGTTAGAGAAGGCTTCCCAGGAGAGGGGCCCCAGGCTGCAGATGAGTAGGAATCCGGAGAAAATATTCCAGGAGGCATAGTGGGGTGGAAGAGGTCCAGAGAGAGGGAACAGCATATGCAAAGACACAGGGGCAGGAAAGAGCACAGTGTGCCCGGGACACGGAATCGGATATGAGTGTAAAGAATTTAGTCTGTCTGCCCATCTGTCAGTGTCTCCGAGGCTGTTAAGGTGCAGGAAAGAAGCAGACAGAAGCTTCTGGGTTTGGGTGGACTTGGTGGTTGCAGGAGGTGGGTGGTGGAGGATGGGCAGGGGAGGGGGCAGGGAAGACCACATCAAAGCTTCACTGTCGGGTGGGGGAGGGTTAGCTGGTGGACAGAAGAGGAGGTTGAGTGTGCTTATCTCCACTTCCTCTGGAAACCTCGTAAAAATGATGGCAAAGAATTTCAAAAAGCATAAACACATGAGAGGAGACGACCTTGGATGAGGGGGTCCAACACATTTTAGGAAGATGGAAACTGATTGGACACAGAAGAGGAAACAGCCACCAATGTACCTCCCTGGGGTGCCCACGAAAAGTACCCAAGTACCTGAAGAAACTGGTGGGGCTAGGTCTGGGCACTGGGAGGCAGGGGTGACAGTCCCCTGATGGTCTCACCCTCTGTCATCCCTTCCCCTGGAGTGTAGGAGGGGCCTGTGATTTGCTTCTAGCCAGTAAAATATGGCACAGATGATGGAATGTCACCCTTGTCTAAGCTGACTGGAGGGAGAGACTCTCCTTGGGTGGATGAAGTAAACTACCACACTGAGGAAGCCCATGTGGTAGGGGACAGCAAGAAGCCAGGGGCCTTGGCCACACAACCACATGGATGGAAGTCCTACCAGCAACCTGATGAGCTTGGCAGCAGACTTTTCCCCAGCAGATGAGCGCGGAGCACGCAGTGGGGGCACCTCAGTGGCAGCTGTTTGAGACCCCGAGCAGAGGGCCAGCTCAGCCAGACTTCTAACCCCTGGGAACTGAAATAATCAACGTGTATTGCGTTGAGCTGCTGCGTCTGTGGTCATTTGTTACACAGCACAGAAAACTAACACACTCCCAAATCTTCCACAGGTCTCAGCTGAGCCAGTCCACGCACTGTCCTGTCTCCACCCCCACCCCCACCCCACTTCCCTGCAGGAGACCGGATGCATAATCTCTGCAGCCTCCCAGACCTTCCCTGCCCTGCTCCCAGGAGGCTAGGGTCTGAGGCTGTACCCCCAGGCAGAATGTTGGAGGGCTCTTCTCTGGAGACTGATAGCACGGCCTCTGGAGGGCCCCCCATTGCTCGCTGCTCCTTGCTGTACGGGCCATGCGACTTGCTTTGGCAAAGGAAAGAGTAGGAGTGAGACAGACTAGTAAACCAGGACATGCGGAATAGGGAAACCGAGGCAGGTCATTAACCGGCCAAGCAGTTTACAGCCATTTGGTAAATTGAAAAATCCTATCTTCCCTAAACCAAGGACACTTAAGAGTAAATGGTTTAAACTTCTCCCCAGCCAGAGGGTAAATAGCGTAAATCTCCCTACTCAGGGAGACAGACCGCAGAGATCCAATTAGTGCCATTTACCAACCACACCCAAGGACAGATGAAGTTAAGGGAATACATCTCATTTTGGTACATCAGCATAAAGCTGATGAACATTCTATTGATCCTGAGACCTCACCTGAACTCCCGGCCTTTAAACGCTCAAGACAAGGACCAGCTAAGCTCTCCCTCCCAGGAGCAGCCCCATGCCTTTCCCTGCCCTTCCCCCACAGGCATGCATCTCCCAGACTCCAAGGGACTCCTGAGACTTGCAATCAGGGAGCAGTGGGCAGCGGCAGTTCATCCCAGGCAACCCCCCGGAACCTGTCCCAAGGCCCCTTTTCTCTGACTTCTTAGTGAGCCCAAGCAGCCCAACCTGGGCTCCTTTTCCCACCCAGTCTCTCTCCTGCTGCTTCTATCCTAGGCCCTTTCTTGTTTCCCTGTCCCCAGCTTCAGTAACTGTCCTCTAAAAATCAACTGGACATGTGTTGTGAAATCTCCTGCACAAAGTCAAGAACCCACACACTACCGGCCGGCCCTAGGCAGACCCGCTCAGGGCCAGGTCCCCTTTCCGGTAACAGAAGTAACATGTCGCACTTTCTGAAAACTTGAAGAGTCATCTTGTGGTCCAACCATTGCTCTTTCCCCTCTGCCACCAGAAGAGCCTGTCCCGGGGTGCAGCTCCTTCAGTCTTGGTCCCAGAATGAAAAGGACACAGAGCAGAACTGCAGCGACCTGCGGGCGTCATGTAACGTGAATGAGTCATAACCCTTTGTATGCCCCTGAGGTCTGGGGGTTGTTTGTTACTGCAGTAAGCCTAGCAAAGCTGACAGATACACCCAACAGAAAGCTGCCTGGGTGGGAGGGACGGTGTGGGGCAGTGGCGAGGAGTCTCTGTGATGGGTGGGAAGCAGCACCGAGTGGCTGTTGGAGCACTGAGAAGACTCAGAGCTGAGTTCTCCATTGCTGCAAATCACCACAGATTTATTTCATAGTTTCTGTGGTCAACAGTCTGGGCATGACTTATCTGGGTCCTCTCTTAGGATCTCAAGGCTGCATTCAAGGTGCCTGCTGGGACCCACAGTCCTATCTGAGGCTCGACTGGGGAAGGGGCACTTCCAAGCTTCCTGACGTTTCTGAAATTCAGTTTCTTGCTGTGTAGAACTGAGGGTTTGTGTTTCTTGCTGCCTGTTGACCAGAGGCTGCCCTCCTTGCCACGTGGGCCTCCCCACACAGGCAGCCCACACAGGGCAGCTACCTTCCCCCAAGCCAAGAAGGGAGCAGGAGACTCCAGCAAGATGAGCGTTATGATCTGTCATTTAATGGCATATAGTTGTCCTGTTCTACTGGTTAGAGTGAATCACAGGTCATGCCTCACTCAAGGGGAGGGGCTACAGAAGGGCATGAATGTGTGGGCGGGGGGATCTTTGGGAGCCATTTTTTATTGAAACATAATTGACATCTAACATATTAGCTTCAGGTGTACAGCATCATGATTTGATATTTGTATAATTTGTGAAATGATCACCACAGTGAGTCTAGTTAATAGTAAACATCCATCACTATACAGTTACAATTTTCCTTATGATGACAGGAGCCATTCTTTTAGTATTATAATTTTTTAAATGAAAAGATGAATTAAATGGTGTTCTAATTCCACATTCTTTTTCTTAATTGATTTTTTAGAGAGAGAGAGAAACATCGATTTGTTATTCCACCCACCCGTGCATTCATTGGTTGACTCCTGTATATGCCCTGACCAGGGATCGAACCTGCTACCTTGGCACATTGGCAGGATGCTCCAACCAACTGAGCTACCTGGCCAGGATAGAAGTCATTCTTTTTTTTTTTTTTTTAATCCTCACCGGAGGATATTTTTCCATATATCTTCAGACAGAGTGGGAGCAAGAGAGAGAGGAAGAGAGAAAAATCGATGTGAGAGAGATACATCAACTGGTCCCACTTGACCCTGACTAGGGTCAGGGATGAACAAAAACGAGGTACATGCCCTTGACCGGAATCGAACCCTCAACTCTTTGGTTGGTCCGCCAGCGGATGCCCTAACCGCTGAGCCAAATCAGCCTGGGCAGGAGCCATTCTTGAAGCAGCTTAAACAAAAGTAATTATTAACTCCATGAAAAACTAAAAGGAATACCATACTTATATGGGTATGGTACCTGGCTCAGTGGGAAACAATGTTTATAGAACCATTGGATGAAATAACTGATTATTGGTTTGACTGAAAACTGTTACATGTGGGTAAAGTAAGGGGTGACTGGAGGAGTGTGTTGCAGGGAGGGGTGTGAGAAAGCTAAACCCTCATCTTCCCTAAGAGGAAGTTTGGTAAATGTAGTAACTGCAGTAGGAGCATGTTATTTACAAACATGGAGATAAAATCCAGAAGAGGCCAAAGGAGTTGCCTGTGGTTGTCTCTGGGGAGCGTTGGGGGTGGCAGGTGGGAGGGGCTGCTGCTTTTCCTTATAGGCCTATTAAGCGTTTAAAATTCTGTGCATATCATGTGGGTATCCTTTAAAGTACTGCATTACTTGGATAAAAACGCACATTAATAAAGAAAAATAAGGGGGAGGAGAAACGTCCTCAAGAGTGACAAGCAAAGTCCTCAGGGATCCTGAGCAAGCAGGAGCTTCTCTCTGGGGGGAGGGGCAGGAAGGGCGGGGGACGAGTGGTAGCCTCTGGGAACACCGGATGGCACATACACGAGGGAATACGGTAACCAGAGCTTCCACGGGGAGAATACGGTAACTTCGTGGGGACGGGAAGCCGGCGTTCCAGGGCTGTAGGATTTGGGAGGATAGTGGTGGGGAGAAAAGAGATCCCTCCGCAAAATGGGGAGGGGCCCAGCGTGAGATGCCCCCAGGCCTGGGAGTACTATCTCCGTAGATGCTTGTTGGGAAGTCTCTGAAGGCTCCGATCTGGTTTTTTGTTTTTAATTCAGTAGATCTTGAATAGTTTGTTTTTATCTAAGTAATACATGCTTACACACACACACACACACACACACACACACACACGGCCCTTCTCACTCAGCTCCATCTGAGCCCTGCTTACACACACACACACACACACACACACACACGGCCCTTCTCACTCAGCTCCATCTGAGCCATGCTTACACACACACACACACACATGGCCCTTCTCACTCAGCTCCATCTGAGCCATGCTTACACACACACACACACACACACACGGCCCTTCTCACTCAGCTCCATCTGAGCCATGCTTACACACACACACACACACACACACACACGGCCCTTCTCACTCAGCTCCTTCTGAGCCATGCTTACACACACACACACACACACACACGGCCCTTCTCACTCAGCTCCATCTGAGCCATGCTTACACACACACACACACACACACACACACACACCCCTTCTCACTCAGCTCCATCGGAGCCCTGCTGCATTCACGTAGCCGCAGGTCCAGGCCCAGGGTGGTGTAGGCTGGGCGCAGGGGGCTGCAGTGCAAACAGCGGCCGAAAGGACTCCTCTGCACCCCATGGGAGTCTGGGTCTGGCTGGCCACACTCGTCCCAGGCTGGAGTCCCAGGCCCAGCAGGCCTATGGCCTGAATATTTGAGGAGGCTTAGGTGGAAAGGAGAGGGGGAAAGGAATGATGGGCAGGGGTTGGGGAGAAAGGGAGTCCTGGGAGTGCTTCCGTGCCTGGCAACTGCTAAGGGCCAGGGCCAGGTCTGGGGCTGCCCATGGCCACTGCTGGGCACTGGCTGAGACACTGCCTGCCCAGAGAATAGTGGCTGGAGGGTGGTCTGTCTTTACTTACTCCCTGCACGTACTTCAAGTGACCTTGGGCAACTCGTTTAACCTCTCTGGGCCTCAGTTTCCTCACCAGGAAAAGGGGATGCCAACACACCTGTCATCAGTGAGGAAGCAGGAGCCCTGGGGAGAGTGGTGGCCCTCAGAGGAGGCCTAGCTAGATGGGCCATGAGGAAAATTCACCGGAACTGAACTGGGAGGGGAGGTGGCAGGACTTTGGCCTGAGCTGCCCACTCCTGTGGCTCCAGCCTCCTGTGGTAGGGCTGGCACACCTGGCCTCCAAGCCTCAGTTTCCTGCACCAAATAGTAGGGTTACGGTTGTCACCTAAAAGCGACTGATCCCAGCCCTGAAAGCTGGGGAGCCCCTGTAGCCCTGGGTTGGCCAAACCCAGTTGCCCCTCACTTCTTCCTGGGGATACTTTGGCCAAATCCCACTTGCTGTTCTGCTGGGGACCCAGAAACAGAGTCACCAAGCAGGAGGCCCCGGGAGTGTCCGGACTAATTCCTAGAGCCAGCCCTGGTCTCCCAGTCATGGCTTGGGACCCAGCAGGAGAAAAGTTTTGGCCATGGGGACAGGCGTCCTGAGGGAAGGGCTGTTGAATAATGCTGGTGGGTCTCCAGGCTGTTTCTGGCCCAGAAAGAATGTGAGAATCAGAGACAGAGTGGGGGCTGTCACTGGAAGCGATGACAGAAGACACCCACCCAGGGACCTTTAGGGGGTCCCATCACCTGGTCCCAGGTCTCTAGGGAAAAGCAGATGTTTCTTTCTAGGCACAAACCACCCTCCTCACTCCTATTCTTGCCCAGAGCAAGGCCCGCTGAGTGGTAATCTGGACCCCACGTGCCCTGGACCAGACATGGTGGCCAGGCCTCCCGAGCACATCCCTGGGCACTGCTCCGCCGGCTGCAGGAGCTGTTCCAGTCTCTCCAGTGCCCTCTACACACTCAGTTACTGAAATTAAACAGCTGATGGAGCGAGCTTCCCTTACACAGATTGGCTATGTCTTTAAAATGTGGGTTGCTTTACCCTGGCCGGTTTGGCTCAGCAGTTAGAGCAGGAGCCCACAGACCAATGAGTCCCGGGTTCCATTCCAGCCAAAGGCATGATTTCAGTTCGTCCCCAGCCCCAGTTGGGGTCTTGTGGGTGGCAACCAATGTTTCTCTCTCTGTCTCTCTTCCTCCCTTCCTCCCTCCTTCCCTATCTGAAGATAAATGGAAAAATATCCTTGGGTGAGGATTAAAAATAAAATGCGGGTTGCTTTATTCATAATTGCCCCAAATGGAAACAACCCAGTTATCCATCCACTGGTGAACAGATAAATAAATGTGATATATTTGTAAAAAGGTTTTGCCCTGAAAATAAATAAACTACTAAACACCCCCACCCCCACCCCAAAGACGAGTTTCACAGCCCCTGCGGTGAGTAAAGGAGCCCTCGTATAAGGACTATGTACCGTGTGAGTCCATTTATGTGAAGTCCTAGAACTTCAAGTTAATCTATGGTGACAGAAAGTAGACCAGTGGTTGCCTAGGGCGGGGGTTGGTGGGGGAAGGCAGTGTGGAACACTTTGGGGCATGGAAATGTTCTCCATGACTGGTGTATACACTGGTCAGGACTCACAGAACTGGATACTTTTAAATGGGTGCATTGCGCTACGTGACAGTTTGGCATCCAAGAAACAAAATACTGGTTTTTCTATAAATGTATGTCATGACCCAGTGGTCCACACTCGGGCTGTGCTTAGTATCCGTACAAATGTGGATGTGTACACAGGGCCCCCGTGCTGCAGTGGTGGCTTTGGGAAAGGAGAGAGGTTAACCCCCAGAGGTGAGGGCACGGGTCTGTGCAGACCTGAGGTGGCGGGCGTGGAGCCTTCCCAGAGGCTGCGTCCTCTCCCTTTCCCTGGGGGGGCCTGCCTCTGGAGGCAGGGCTTTGTCCTTTTCTCTGATGTAACCCCAGTGCCTGACACAATAGATTTTTAAAAAAATTATACTACACTTTATTTACATTATTATCATTATTATTAGTTTGTAATCCTTGCCTGAGTATATTTTTCCACTGATTTCCACATAGAGTGGAAGGGAGGGAGAGAGGGGGAGAGAGAGAGAGAGAGAGAGAGAGAGAGAGAGAGAGAGAGAGAGAGAAACATCTATGTGAGAGAGACACCAATTGATTGCCTTTCGCATGACCCCAACCAGGCCGGCGATCGAACCTGCAACCCAAATAGGTGCCCCTGACGAGGAATTGGACCCACAACCTTTTGGCCCGTGGGCTGATGCTCTAACTGCTGTGCCAAATCATCCAGGGCTACATTCAGTATTATTTTATATTAGTCTCAGGTGTACAGCATAGTGGTTAGACAATCATGTACTCTATGAACTGTTCCCCCTGATTTTTCCAGTATCTACCTGGCCCCATACATAGTTATTATATTTATTGACTATATTCCCTGTGCAGTACTTTATATATAGTAGACTTTTTTTGGGAATGAATGCATGAGAAAAGCATGAATGCTGAGAATGAGGGAGAGTAGTGTCAGATGAAGCTGGGGCTGGGCTGGTGTGACTATGAGCGGCTCCAGGCCATGGGGAGCCCATGGCTTTATCCTTAGGGTATAGGAAGCTGCTCCTCAGTGAGCCTGGCACAATCCAGCTGACCTAGAAAAGCTCTGGGCAGTCACTTGCCCCTTCTGATCCAATCACTGTGCTCAGAAATGCCTCACACTGATTGGCTGACATCTGGTTCTTCATTAGTTCTATGAAGACCTGCCACTCTGGAGCTGGAGACACTCCCAATCCCACTTGTGCAAGTGCCACTGCTGCCCTTACCCCACCTTGAGTGCAGTGAACATTGTGAATGGCTGTGAGGTCCTCCACATGTAGAAAGCAGAGGTGAAGCAAATAACACTCACCAGTTCAGCTCTGCATTCTTCATGACATCCACCCGCCCCCCTCCCCAGGCCTGTTACTTTGTATCCACAGCTTTGCTTTCTGGTTCTGTATCATGGGCCCATGCAGTACCCACCAAACTGCCACTCTGTTTTTGTATAAGCCACGTTCCCACCAGCTTTTCATGACCAGCTCTGGCCAGGGTTGATGGAGTTCTGGCAGGTCCCCCCAGTTTTGAACTTAGGGTATTCACATGGGCTGGAGAAAAAGCCCCATACCTCCATCCCAAGTCTGCACTGCACCTGGCCTCTTTCCATGCGAGAGCTGCAGGTGTGCCTAGACTCCTCCAGGTGGAGGACCTGCCAGCAGCCCTTTCTTTCCCATTCCCCACTTCCCCGGGCCCCAGCTTCTCTCTCCCAAAGGCCCCTCTCCAGAAGTAACAATGCCGATGATTGCAGTTGCGCTATCTGACTGCCCTACATTTTGGCACACAGTAACTCATTTAATCTCCTAAAACAGAAGGTTCTAGTACAGTCATCCTACTTACACGTGAAGACACCCAGGACAGAGTGATGATTCCCCAGTAGAGAGCCAACACATGACAAGACTGAATTAACACCTAGACTCATGTCTCCAGGCCATGCTTCAACCACCAGACTGTCAGTCTCCTACCATCAATTTGCCACCCAGCCAATGAGCGTCTTGATGGCCCCATCTGACCACAGAACTCTGCTGAGAACCCTCCCTTGGTTAGAAATACCATGTGATCCAGCAGTTCCACTTCTAGACATACACCCCAAAGAACTGAAGGCAGTTTATAGCAGCGTTATTATACCTGTGTTCATTGCAGCATTATTCACAATACCCAAAAGGTGGGAAAAAAACCCAAATGTCTATTGACATTTGAATGAATGAGCATATCCATACAATGGAATAAGTTCAGCCTTAAAAAGGAACAAGATTCTGACAGATGCTACAACATGGATGAACCTTGAGAACATTATGCTAAGTGGAATACGCTAGACACAAAAGGACAAACTCTGTGTTCTTCTATGAGGGACCTAGGGGAATCAAATTCTTAGAGACAGAAAGTAGAATGGTGGCTGCCAGGGAGGGGGGTGGTGGAAGGGCGGGTAGGGGAGGTAGTGTTTACTGGGGACAGAGTTTCAGTTTTACAAGATGAAAAGAGTTCTGTGGATGGATGGTGGTGATGGTTACACAACAATGTGAATTACTTAATGTCACTGAACTGTACACTCAAAATAGTAAATGTTATGTATATTTTTGCCACAACAAATAAATAAACAAGAACAAACCCTCCCTTGGTTCTGCATTTCCCCCCCCCACCAACCCCCACCCCAGGCCTACATAATTTGTGGGGCCCAGTGTAAAATTGAACTGTGGAGCTCTTGTTCAAAAATTTAGAATTACAAGAACCAAAAATTAAGAATTTCATGATGCAACAGCACAGCATTAAACCCAAAGTGGTCTGTTCTGGGCGCAGGACCCTCAGGGATCGCACAGGTCGCAGCCCAAGCAGCAGCCCCATCCTGGTCCTGGGCCGCTCTTCTGGGGTCCCCTTGCAACAGGACTTTCCCCCTGGTGCAGGGCTCCAGACTTCTGGCCCCTGGGACTTTGTGTCGTTCGTTCTCTCGGGGTGAAATGCCCTTCCGGGCAGCTTCCTACATTTTCAGATCCCGGCTGGTGTCGCCTTAAACCCGGATGGGGTAGTCAGTGCAGACTGCTCAGCTCGGGTGGGGCCATGGGGTGTCGGCTGCCGCAGCCGCACCAGCCCGACCTGCCCTCACCCCGCTCCTGGGGCGGTAGATGAATGAATCAAATGAGCCCAAGTCACCACGTTTGATTCAGAATAAGGACAGTCGCTTCCAAGAACTCAGCACCTGCCGCGTCCCAAGGCTCCGGTGACCTTCCCGCACCACGTGGAATCGCACCCATGTGACCTGGGCAGGACAGAGAGGCCAGGGACTGCCCAAGGACACTCGGCCCGCGGGCACGCGGGGGCCGGGCTGGGGGTCCTGCGGGCTTCCCGGCCGGGCCTCCCCTCCCGAGGGCAGTGTGGGTCTCCGCCTCCTGCGCGCTCGCAGGCCGGTTCCGGTACAGGGCGCCCATTTGCCTGGTGAGGAGACTGAGGCCCGGCCTGCGGGAGGCAGGGGTGCTCCGGATGGGGGCTGCCAGCCTGGCTGGTCCCGCTCGCCAGGTCCGCGCTGTGTGGCTCGGACCCGCCGCGGCCTCTCGCAGGGACGTCCCGCGCTCTGGGCGGCGCCGAGGCGGCTTCCCACCCGGGCCGGGTCCTCGCTGCCCACGCGGAGGAGAAATCCCGCGGGCGGCCGGAGGAGGAGGCGCGGCCGGCAGCCGCCGGGAACCGTAGTCATGGTGACCGCGGGAGACAAAGAACAGGCGGCGCCGGCGCAGGGTTGGCGGAGGAGGCGCGGAGACCCGGGGGGAGCCTGGGGCCCAGCTGCGGCCCAGCCCTGGCCTTCGGGTGGCCTTGGGCTAGTCTCGCTCTCTGGGCTGCTTCCTATCTGGACGACTGCGGCCGGTCCCAGCAGCTCCTCTGAGTTCTCGCTGAGTTCGGCTGTTCTTTTCTTTGGCCTCCTCCCTCGGCAAAAATAAATCTGGCAGGTCCTTGCAGGGGGGATCTGGGGTGTGTGTGCTGAGTTCTGAAGGGCCAGGGCTCCTCCCTCCATCACACAGAGGGGGAGACTAAGGCTTGGGATTGGGGGGTGTCACCTGGCACCTGTTGAGACCCAGGGCAGCCCCTCCCAGCTTAGGGCCAGACTGGGAGGCAGGGGGCTGACACAGGGGATCCCCCTGTCTAGGCCTGGCCTTCTCCCAGCACCTGCCACAGCCCAAGGGCCCTGACAGGACCAGGCAAGTCACTCCACCTCCAAGACACCTGTGCCCTCCTAGTGGGTAGGCAAGGAAGGCCCTGCCCGCACCCTTTGCTGCTGCTGCTGCTGCTGCTGCTTTTTTTTTCTTTTTCTGTTGTTGCAAACAGATTTATTGTTTCCATTTGGTCCCTGGCATGGGAGAGGGCTCCAGGGTGGTTAAAAGAATGGCTAGCGAATGGCTCAGGCAAAAGCCAGACACCAGGGGGATACAGGGGCCCCTCAAAGGCCTCTGGGCTTCAAAGGCTCCTAATCCTGCTTGAGGGGGAGTCTTTGGACGCCCAGCCTAGCGGGGGGACTCACCAGTCTTGGAGGTGGGTCAGGTGTTCCCCATCTTCTCGATGAGTTTCACCTCCAGGAAGTGGTTCTCCAGGAAGTCACAGAGCTGAGGGTCTGCGCGAGTAGAACCCAGGGCACGTAGATCTAGAGGAGCCTGGTTCAGGTTCCTCTTCATGACCATGGCAGCTTCCACGGCATCCTGAGTTTTGCCCCACTCGTCTTGGGAAGGCTTCAACACATCCTGGAAGAGAACATGGCCATGGTGCTGGCTTTGCATCTTTTAAGAGACGCTGGGCTGCCTGGCCGGTGTGGATCTATGGTTGAGCGTCGACCCATGCACCAAGCGGTCGCCGGTTCGATTCCCGGTCAGGACACAGGCCCAGGTTGTGGGCCCAATCCCCAGTGGGGGGCATGCAGGAGGCGGCCAATCAATGTTCTCTCTCATCGATGTTTCCATCTCTCTCTCCCTCTCCCTTCCTCTCTCTCTAAAAATCAATAAAGAAAAAAGAGAGAGAGACGCCGGACACCCTGCAGTTTCTCCTTGGCCACTCGTGGAAGAAGTGGCCCATGCCCACCAGAGCCACAGTCTCAGTGGAAACAAGGCCAGAGAGAGGCGGGTGTAGGAGGCTGTAGATGCAGGCTGGCCTTGCGGTTGACGGGGCCTCCACCTCGGTGGGATAATTCGGACGCATTTGGGAGCTCGTGGTTGCTCAGCATTAGGAGTTAAGGTTCAAACACAGTGCTGGCTGGTCTCGGAGGCTGAGGATGCTGAGGTGATTCCTAGGTGGCGGCTGGAAAAGAGGTTGGAGGGTGGACGGAGTCCAGAAGAAGGGGCATCCCTGGGTGTGTGCTGTCAACACTTGAAGCAAGAGACAGATCGGGCCCTGGGCTGTTTGGCTCAACGGTAGGGCGTCAGCCCACGGACCAATGAGTCGCGAGTTCGATTCCGGTCAAGGGCACGACGGACTTCGGTTGCAGTTCGTCCCCGGCCCTGGTCGGGGTCGTGCGGGAGGCAACCAGTTGATGTGTCCCTCTCACGTCAGTGTTTCTCTCTCCCTCCCACTCTATCTGAAGATAAATGGAAAAATATCCTCAAGTGAGGATAAAAAAAAAGAGATGGGGGGACGACACTGAGGACACCCTCCCCTGGCTTCCTCCCAAACCCTGTTAGTCTGCAGCCACAGGCTGGGGACACTAGTCATCCCCTTTATCTCAAGCTGGACCTCAGTTTCCCCCCTGTAAAAGGGGACGAGGAGGTTGACTCCAGCCGCTCACGGCCCTGGACTCTCTAAGGCCTGTTCCAGTCGCCATTAGCTGGTCTGAGGTGCTCTGGTCCCCATGGGCACCTGAGGAGTGTCTGTGGTAGCAGGTGGTCTCCTCCCATGCCCAGCCCCCTTGTAAGGGGCCAGTGAAGGTTGGACCTGGTCCCTGCCTCCTGCCCCCCAGAACTCCCAGACTCAGGATCAAGCAGGGCAGGCCAGGTACGGGGTCAGCAGGCTCCCTAGCACCTGTGGGACCTGGGCTTGATGTCCTCAACTGACACTCTGGGTTGATCCCAGTTCCTCCTGGTGACGGGCTGTGGTGATTCTGACCAGTGGGGATGGAGATTCCTAAAGGGGCAGGAAACAGCGACAGATCACTTGTGGGGGATCATCAGCGAGGCCTAGTCAGCCCTGCTGGTCCAGCCTACCCTCAGGAGGCACATGGGCTCAGTGAGGCCACCGGGACCCACTGCCAGGTGTGATGTCCTCCGTTTTGTACAAGGAAGCAGGACCTGGCTGACTGTAGCAGCACTTGGTGTAGATAAACCGAGTCGGACGGTGAGTGTCCTTCTGCCCTGCTGTCTGTAGGCCTCCTGGATTCTGGCCCTGGGGCCTACTGTTCCTTTTCCATTCACACCCTGGCTCCTGAGCCCTGCTTTGAGTGTCCAAGGAGCTGTCCATGATGCCATGAGGGCCCCCATGGACCCCAGCACCCTTGCCCAGCCCAGGGGCAGGAGGCTTGGTGGGGCTTTGGTGGCAGCTGTGGCAGGGGTCAGTCAGCCAATCAACAAGCTGTAGGGCGAACATGGGGAGGCAAGGACAGACTCACAGATGGGGGAGGGCAGGCCTGCCATGCCCTCCAGCCAACTCCTTCCTGAAGTCCAGAGAGCCTCAGCCCATCCTCCCTGGGATGGGAGCTCCCTTCCCCATCAGGGGAGCCCTGGGCCCCCAAGCCCTGCCCCACCACTACGGCCGACCTCCCTGCACATGCCCAAGCTAACATCCCCGGTGCTTTGGTCCCAGCTGCCAAGATCTTACTTTGGGATCGCTTCTGTGGAGACTCAGGAAATGCTCACAATGAGGGCTGCCCACCCCACTCACACTGCAGTGGAGGGTCTAGCCCAGGTCACCTGGGCCCTGGTGGTCAGGGTGGGCTCCGCGGTGCAGAGTGCCCTCCAGCTGAGCCTGAAGACTAGACCAAGATAGACAAGAAGGAGCAGGGATGTCATTCAGGCAAGGGCACAGCCTGGGCAAAGGTGCCTTGACCTGTTGGTAGCAGCAGGGAGATGGGCCTGCTTGAAACAAAGACTTTTTATTGGGTACACTCAGGGCTGAGGCTGCAGGACGTGGTCGCCAACGGACAGTGGCAGGGGTTCTCCAGCAGCCCTTCTCCCTGCTCAGCTGTACAGTCCCAGAATTTATTCATAGGGGTCAAATTATATGCTGGGTTTTCCTGATGTATAATCTGTGATTCATACCATGGAGTATTCCAGAAAGAATAAGCAATGACCTACAGAAAGTCAGAAACGATCAACTCATAACAATAGTAATGGATAACACTGAACAATCAAGAATGTGGAAGACATGCCTTTACTCAATTCCAGGGCATTAGTGATTGATAATTGGGCATCAGATATAGCTATGAGTTTCCCGGCAGGCGGGCACAAAGGGAATGAGGAGGGGACGTCAGAACTTCACTATCTGATCAAGGCGAGCCTGTCAGGCAGTTAGGATGGCAATTCTATTTGGGGATTCAGCTGTCCCCTGCAAAGCAGCTGCCAGGCAGTCTCTCTAGGAAGCCACAGCTGTCCCCCAGGGTGGGACAGGTGGGGTATGGGGCTGCCCGTGCACACACTCAGGAGCTCTCCAGACCACAGGACCCAGGGCCCAGGGTCCACCAGGGTCGGAGTCTCCATTCCATTGCAGGTCAGGCAGCTAGTCCTGCTGCCCACTGGCTGTGAGGTCTGGGCAGGTCACTTCCTCTTTCTGACTCATGTCATACAGGATGGGCCAGGGTATGTGACAGTACCAAACAATCCAGATCTTTTTTTGACAGTCTACAGATAGTTACAAATGCTTCAAAATTGATTTTAGGGAGAGGGAGGTAGAGAGAAAAACATTGATTGTTGTCCCACTTATTTATGGATTCATTGGTTGATTCTTTTTTTAATATTTTTAAATTAATTTTTAGAGATAGAGGAAGAGACAGGGGGAGAGAGAGAGAGAGAGAGAGAGAGAGAGAGAGAAACATCGATTGGCTGCCTCCCACATGCCCCCTGACCAGGGATCAAACTCACAATATGGGCATGTGCCCTGACCAGGAATCAAACCGGCAACCTTTTGGTGCACCAGATGATGCTCCAACCACTGAGCCACACTGGCCAGGGCAATTGGTTGATTCTTATATGTGCTCTGACCAGGGATTGAACCCACAACCTAGGCGAATCGGGAATATACTCTAACCAACTGAGCTACTCAGCCAGGGTGAGATATTTTTATTTAACAGCTTTATTGAGATATAATTCACATGTCATAAAATTCACCCATTTAAAATGTGCAACTCTACGGCTGTCAGTACAGTTTCAGGGTTGTGCAACCGGCACAATTTTAGAGCACTGTCGTCACCCCAAAAGAAACCTTGTACCCATTAGAAATCATTATTTTCCCACTTCCATCAGCCTCTGGCAACCACTAATCTTTCTGCCTCTCCAGATTTGTCTCTTCTGGATATTTCATAAAAATAGAATGATAATACATGGCCTTTGTGACTAATTCTCTCACTTAGCATAGTGTTTCCAAGGTTCCTCATGTTGTACTTCATTTCTTTTAATGGCAGAATAACATTCCACCATGTGGATAGACCACACTGCTCATTCATTCATCAGTGGTTGCACATTAAGTCGTTTCTGCTTTTGTTGTTGTTGTTAATCCTAACCTGAGGATATTTTCCCATTGGTTATTTTTAGATAGAGTGGAAGGGAGGGAGGGAGGAAAGGAGAGAGAGAAATATCGATGGAGAGACACACTGATTGGCTGCCTCCCGCACGACCCCTGACTGGGGCCAGGGATCGAACCTTCAACCCAGGTACGTGCCCTTGATGGGAATCCAGCCCAAAACGCTTCTATCCCCAGGTCGATGCTCTAACCACTGAGCCATACCAGCCAGGGCAAGCCGTTTCCACTTTTTAGCTATTATGAACAATGCTGTTATGACCATTTGTGTACAAGTGTTTGTGTGGACAGATGTGTCCATATTTCTTGGGTGTATGCTGCGAAGTGGGATTTCTGGCTCTTACGGTAGCTCTGTTGAACTTTCTGAGGAACTGCCAGACTTTTCCCAAGTGGCGGCACCAATTTACATTCCCCCAGCAGTGCGTGAGGAGTCCAGTTTCTTCACGTCCTTGTCAGTGCTTGGTATAGTGTCTGTCTTCTTAATAACGGCTGTCTCACTGAACTGGTGTCTCACTGTGTGTGTGTGTCTGTTAATCCTCACCCGAGGATATTTTTCCATTGATTTTCAGGTAGAGTGGAGGCAAGAGAGAGAGAGAAACTTCGATGTAAGAGAGACACATTGTTTGGTTGCCTCCTGAATGACCCTGACCAGGGCCAGGGATCAAACTGCAACCAAGGCACATACCCTTGACCAGAATCAAACCTGAGACCCTTTGGTCCGCAGGCCGATGCTCTAACTGCTGAGCAAAACCTGTCAGGGCTGTTTTTGTTTTTAATTGATTTTAGAGAGAGAGGAAGGGAGAGGAGAAAAACATCATTTTGTTGTTTCACTTATTTATTATGCATTCACTGGTTGCTTCTTGTATGTGCCGTAACTGGGGTTCGAACCCACAACCTTGGCATATCGGGACAGCGCTCTAACCAAATGAGCTACACGGCCAGGGCTTCACGTGGTTTTGATTTACATTGTCTTGATGACTAATGCTGGTGAACATCTTTTAATGTGTTTATTGGCCGTCTACATATCTTCTTTGGAGAAATAGCCATTCAAATCCTCTGCCCATTAAAAAATTAGACTTTGTCCTGGCCAGTTTGTCAGCAGTAGAGCGTCGGCCCACAGACCAATGAGTCGTGGGTTTGATTCCAGCCAAGGGCATGTACCTCAGTTGCCTGGCCTTGGTCGGGGTCATGTGGGAGGCAACCAGTTGATGTGTCCCTCTCACGTCGATGTTTCTCTCTCTCTTTTTCTCTCCCTCTGTCTCCCTCCCACTGTATCTGAAGGTAAACAGAAAAATATCCTTGGATGAGGATTAAAAAAAATTAGACTTAATTTTTTAGAACAGTTTTAGGCTCACCACGAAGTTGAGTGGAAGGTAGAGCTTCCCTACATGCTCCCACCCCCAGCCTTGTTTAATGGCACAACGCAGCAAGGGTCATTTTTCTGACCCCCACTTCATGTCTGTCATGGACCAGCAGGATCTCTGCTCCAAGTCTCCTCACTCCAGGACCCAGGGAAATGGAGCTTCACTGGTCGCCGGGGCAGGGGGAGAGGCAGTGTGAGGTCACCCACTTGCTCTTTAAGCTTCCACCCAGAGATAATACATGTCACTTCTACTCCCATTTCAGTGGCAAAGTGAGTTCCCCAGCCATGCCCACCTCCAAGGAGACAGGCAGTCCGCCCATGTGCATTGAAGAAGAGGATCCAAATATTTGTGAAACACCTCTAATGATTCACAGAAGTTAAATACGATTCTTTCCTGCAGGACTTCTCAGTGCCTTTACTGTACTATCATTCACTGTTCCTCTCTGGAGGGAGCGGGATGCAGCAGGCAGAGCAGCCTGGACTCACCAGACTGGGGAACCTCTTGTCCAAGAGCATCTCACAGGATGAGTGTCGCTGGAGTCCCCTTTGGGAACCACTGCGTCGGCTGCCAGCCACCCCCAAAGCAGCGGTGGGCAAACTTTCTGGAAAGCTCTCCATAGTAAACGTTTTAGGATTTGGGGGCCCTATGACCAGCTACTCGACTCGGCAGTTGTAGAGCAAAAGCAGCCCATGGACTACATAAGCAAATGGTCATGGCTGTGTGCCAATAAAATGTTACTTATAGACACTAAGGTGAATTTCACATAATTTTCCTATGTTCAAGTGATTTTCTTTTCTTCTCTTTTTGTTGTTGTTGTTAATCCTCGCCTGAGGATATTTTTTCATTGATTTTTTTTAGAGAGAGTGGGAGGGAGGGAGGGAGGGAACATGGATGTGAAGAGAGAGAGGATGTGAAAGAGACACATCAATTGGTTGCCTCACACATGGCCAGGTCAGGGCCAGGAAAACCTGCAACCTAGGCACATGCCCTTGACCTGGAATCGAACCCATGACCCTTTGGTCCTCAGGTTGATGTTCGAACCATGGAACCAAACCAGTCAGGCCCAAATGTTTTTATTCTTTATTTTTTTCAACCATTAAGAAATGTAAAACCATTCTTAGCTCATGGGCTGTACAAAGGCAGGTAATGGGCCTTGGCTGGTATGACTCAGTGGTTGAGCATCATCCCATGCACCAAGAGGTTGCTGGTTCGATTCCCAGTCAGGGCACATGCCCAGGTTGTGGGCTAGATCCCTAGTAGTGGGCATTCAGGAGGCAGCCAATAAATGTTTTTCTCTCACATCAATGTTTCTTTCTTTTTCTTTCCCTCTCCCTTCCTCTCTGTCTAAAATCAATAAAAACACATTTAAAAAAAGTAGCAGGTTCCCTGGCCAATTTGGCTCAGCGGTTAGAGCATCAGCCTGCGGTCCAGAGAGACCCGGGTTCGGTTCCCGCTAAGGGCACGTACCTTGGTTGCAGTTTGTCCCCGGCCCTGGTTGGGCCGTGCGGGTGGCAGCCACTCGATGTGTTCCTTTCACGTCGATGTTTCTCTCTCCCCCACCCCACTCTATCTGAACAAAATATCGAAAAAAAATATCCTCAGGTGAGAATTAAAAAAAATAAAAATAAAGAAAGTAGCAGGTGATGGGCTAGATTTGGCTGTGGGCAGTGGTTTGCTCAGCCCATCCTGGAGGATCAAGCCACTCAGCACCTGCACCTGCTACTCGAGCTCCTTAGTGTTTCCTGCCTCATCTGCTACCACATCTGTACTCAGAGCCTGGGCTCCGGTCATCGTGGGTATTTTCCAGGAGCAAGTCCCATTCTCTCATTCCCCGGGGCCTTTGCACAACTGTTCCTCCTGCTGGGAGAGTGCTTCCAAAGCTGTTCTTGGTTTGGGAACCCTGAGGCCTCTCTTGACCTGGCTAGAATCAGGAGCTCCCATTACCATTGGCTCCTGCACTCCAGAGGTGATTTCCTCCTTATATTTTGATTAAAAACATTTTTTTCTTTATTGATTTTTTTAGAGAGAGAGGAAGGGAGAAGGAGAGAGAGCTAGAAACACCAATGAGAGAGAACATCGATTGGCCGCCTCTTACATGCCCCCACCAGGGATCGGGCCCACAACCTGGGCATGTGCCCTAACCAGGAATCGGACCGGTGACTTCTAGGTGCATGGGTGGACGCTCAATCACTGAGCCACACTGGCCGGGCTATATTTTGATTTTTTTTTTATCCTTACCCGAGGACCTCTTTTTTTTTTTTTTTTTTGAATTTATCTTCAGACAGAGTGGGATAGAGAGAGAGAGAAATATCAATGTGAGAGAGACACATCAAGTGGTTGCCACCCACACGGCCCCAACCAGGGCCGGGGACAAACTGCAACCGAGGTACATGCCCTTAGCTGCTAAAGCTTAGCAGGAACCGAACCCGGGCCTCTCTGGTCTGTGGGCCAACGCTCTAACCGCTGAGCCAATCTGGCCAGGGCTATATTTTGATTTTTAAAAATATTTAATTTATTTATTTTAGAGAGAGGGGAAGGGAAGGCAGGAGAGAGAGAGAGAGAGAGAGAGAGAGAGAGACATCGATGTGAGAGAGACATTTTTTTTTTTTTTTAATCCTCACCCGAGGACATTTTTCCATTTTTTGCACAGATAGAGTGGGAGGGAGAGAGAGGAAGAGAGAGAGAGAGAGAAACATCAACGTGAAAAAGACATATCGAGTGGCTGCCACCCACACGACCAACCAGGGCCGGGGACAAACTGCAACCGAGGTACATGCCCTTGGCGGGAACCAAACCCGGTCTCTCCGGACCGCAGGCTGATGCTCTAACCGCTGAGCCAAAACGGCCAGGGCGAGAGAGACATATTGAGTGGTTGCCTCCCGCCCGACCCCAACCACGGCCAGGGAACCAACCACAACCCAGGTACGTGCTCTTGACTGGTATCACATCTGCAAATCATTGGTCTGCAGGCCGACGCTCTACCACTGAGCCACACCGGACAGGGCTATGTTCTGGCCTTTTACAAACAGATTTATTTCCAGCTAGGCCATGAGCTTCTGAAAGGAGGGACCTTGACCTCCTAAATTCTGACCTCCAGGTCCAAGGAAGGGAGACCTGGCATGGAGTAAGGCTGCAGAAGACCCAAGGAAACGGGACAAGGTGAGGGGCATTCCGCAGAGGAAGGTGCCTGGGCGGAGGGGGAGGGGCCTGGAACACTGGAGGGCCCTGCAGACCAGTGTGTTGCAGCTGAGTCGAGGGTGAAAAGACACACACGGGGGTCTCAGAGTGACACGGGGGGAAGGTGGGCGTGGTGCAGCTCAGTAATAGGGAGCCATGGGAGGTTCTTTTTTTATATGTGCTGACTTTTTACAAAAAGTGTAAAGGGTTTTTTATTATTTGTAACATAGGCACAATTATTTAAAGTTGATACATTTTTATTCAAGGAATTTCACATGTTCTGAGTCCTTGCACACACTGCTTTAGTTTCTCCGGAGTTTGACTCTTTAATCTCTTTTCTTTGCTCCATCCAGCTGACATTTCAGTCAGTACTATATAACAGAAATAGAGATGATCATGTGGTCACCACATAAGATTAGTTAACACATCCATGGCCTCACACACTTAGCTATTTGGGTGGCTTTTCTTTAACTGACATGATATAGTGATTTCAGAGAACTGAAATGTAGATGTTTGGCATACGAATGTATCACAGATCTGTATCTGGTCCCTAGCGACCTAGAAGGGTTAGCTGGACCTCTGACTTCTGCAAGGCTCCGGGGATCTAAGGCAGCTATGTAAACATCTCACTGATTACCAATGGCTGTTGCAAAATCACATATAGCTTGTGTTATATTTATATTGGACAGTGCTAATCTAGATAATAAAAATAAGGGTTAAGAAATCCTGGGAGGTTCTTGAGCAGAGGAGTGACTTAATGAAATTGATGCTTGGGGTGAACTTGCTTCTACCTCTCTCTTGGCCCAGCACCTGGCCATCCTCTGATACCCTGAGCCTGGTGGAGTCTATGAACTGGGCTTGGTCCACCTGTCTGCTGAGAACAGAGGGCCCTTCCCGGCTCTCAAGGCCCTACCTTGGCGCTCCTCAGAGACGAGCAGATGAGAGTCCTGACCCGCCAGTCAGAAGGCCCGGGTGTGCGTTCTGGATCTGCTCATCTAGCTTTCTGTGGGTACTTGAACACGTCACTTTCTTTTTTTTTTTTTTAATCTTCACCCGAGGACATTTTTCCATTTTTTGTTCAGATAGAGTGGGAGGGAGAGAGAGGAAGAGAGAGAGAGAGAGAAACATCGACGCGAAGGGACACATCGAGTGGCTGCCACCCGCACGACCAACCAGGGTCGGGGACAAACTGCAACCGAGGTACGTGCCCTTAGCGGGAACCGAACCCGGGTCTCTCCGGACCGCAGGCCGACGCTCTAACCGCTGAGCCAAACCGGCCAAGGTGAACACGTCACTTTCGTTCTCAGGACCTCAATCTCCACATCTATCGAATGGGAGCAATAAGACTGAAACTGATATAATACTGAATGTCAACTGTAATTGAAAAAAAATTTTAAATGTAAATAAAAATCAAATAAAAGTTTAAAAATGGGATCAATAACCCTGGTATTGGAGGCCTCCAGAGGTTCCTCTGAGGGCAAATACAACCTGACTGTGAAGGGACTGTGACCCCCAGAGAGCTGCCCCGGGAGGATGGTGGCTGACACGGCCTGGCTGTCTTTAGCGGGCGCTGAAGCGCCAGGGCAGGGGACTGGGGCCCGGAGGGGAAGGGCACAAGCCTTGCGGAGGCCCGACCTCCACAGAATCCTGTCGCCGTGTCCCAGCACCTAGTGCAACGAGGAGCCCACGTGAAGAATGAAGGCCCGGAAGTGGTCTGAATGAAAGTGGCTCAGACTCTGAGATTGTTCTGGAAAACCACACGCTGTCCCCACCCCCCGGGGACTGGGTGTGATGCTTCCTGTGCCCAATAACCTTGGGACCTGCATCTGAGCCGAAAGCCCCTCATTTTACAAATGGGGAAACTGAGGCCAGAGAGGTTCCGGGATGGGCTCAAGGGCTCTCAGGCAGTCAGCTTCGAAGCCAGTCCTGGGGCACTGCCCACTCCCCTGGAGGTCCCACCCAGACGCCCTGGCAGCAGCCCCTGCACCAGGAGACACAGATGGCAGGACATGTGGGGGGTTGGTGTTGCTAATTAGTCATGTCATGTTTGGAGTCTCACCCAGCCTTGGGGAACTGGAGAATGTCACTGTCAAAGTATTTCTGAATATTTGCCTTCGTGCAGGAAGATGCTGTGAGAACATGCTGTCTCCCATAGGGTGGGTACCACCAAAAACAGGCCCCGCGAGCTGGAAGATCTGGGAGCTTCGGGAGAGGCCCGGAGGCAGCCCTGGTGCTGCTGGCCACGAAGGCTTCCCGCTGCCCCTCTGGGCCTCGGCGTCCTACCCGAGGACGGCCCACTTGTTTCTCTGCTGTTCGGAGGAGCCCACTGTGTGCCACACACTGCTCTGGGCTCTGCAGAAACAGCAGAGAGCAAAGCAGACGGGCTGCCCTCCTAAGGGGGAGCCAGACAGCTCCATCAGTAAGGTTGCTGGCTGGTGACATGTACTGAGGAGAAAATACAATGTGTGTGTGTAGGTGGCCTTTTTCAGGAGGGTGGTCAGGGACGGCTCGCTGAGGAGGTGAGACCTGAGTCAGGATCTGAAGGGGTGAGTGGTGAGCCCAGGGCACTTCTGGGGAAGAGTATCCTTAGCACAGAGAATAGTGCTAAGGCCCTGAGGTCTGGGCTTGGTTTGTTTGAGGACCAGCAGGAAGGTCATGGGGCTCGACCCGTGGTGACACGGGGAAGGACGATGACCAAACGGTCTAAAGTCACTGGGGCCTGCTGTCTAGGGCCTTGCACACCACTGGAAAGCTTGTTTTCACTCTGAGGAAGGTGGGAGCCATTGGAGGGGTGAGAGCAGGGCAGTGGTCTGTGTTCACCATATTCTTCTTGTGCCCATGGGTCCATGACAGAAGCAGAGTGGCCAGTTGCAATGAAGCAGGAGAGATGATAGGGCCACACCAGGGTGGGGACTGTAGAGGGACAAGAGGGGGCTGGTTTCCAGATGTGTGGAGGAGAGCAGCCAAGCACATGGGAATAGAGTGACATGTCCCCAGGTGGCGTGGGGTCAGGGGCTCAGTGTTGTGACATTCAGTCTCCATTGGACAACCCTGGGCAGACTGGAGCAGGTGGCTAGAATTGGGGGACGAGTGAGTCCAGGCTAGAGACAGATCTGGGAGCCAGTGGAGTAGCTGTGTTCCCTTTGGAGCCTGCCTGAGAACACTGCGGGGTGACTGAGCAAAGGGCCCCAGGCCGAGACTGCAAAAGCAGCCACTGGAGCACAGGGCAGCTGAGCGCTCCGAGGGGGGCCGCACCTGCGGGGGCGCTCAGCCTGCTTATGTTACTATTATTGCAACAGTGTCGCTCACCTCAGGCCTCTCTACCAGACATCGTTTCCTCCTCTGGGACCTGGGGCCGGGGCCCAGCATCCAGGGCTTGTCCCGTAGACAGAGCTGGGGTGGGAAGGCAGAGGAACAGAGTGCAGAATGTGCGGCTGTGTCTAGACACAGGGTGGCCCCCCACAGCCCCTGGCTTGTTTGCCCTCCCTCTGGCCCTGTAGGTAGGCCCTGATGTTGGATCTGAAGCCTGGGCTCCAGTTTTGGTCCCTCAGTTTTTCTTTCTTTCTTCTTCTTTCTTTTTCTTTCTTTCTTTCTTTCTTTCTTTCTTTCTTTCTTCTTTCTTTCGTTCTTTCTTCTTCTCTCTCTCTCTTTCTCTCCTTCCTTCCTTCCTTCCTTCCTTCCTTCCTTCCTTCCTTCCTTCCTTCCTTCCTTCCTTCCTTCCTTTCTTTATTGTTTAGAGAGAGAGGGAGGGGGGGAGAGAGAGATGGAAACATTGATGAGAGAGAACATCGACTGGCCGCATCCTGCATGCCCTGCACTGGGAATCGGGCCCACACCCTGGGCATGGGCCCTGTCCAGGAATTGAATCAGCGACCTCTTTTTTTTTATTTTTTATTTTTTTTTTCTTTATTGATTTTTAGAGAGAGAGGAAGGGAGAGGGAGAGAGAGATAGAAACATCGATTGGCCACCTCCTGCATGCCCCCCACTGGGGATTGCGCCCTGACCGGGAATCGAACCGGCGACCTCCTGGTGCATGGGTCAGTGCTCAACCACTGAGCCACACCGGCTGGGCGAATCAGCGACCTCTTGATGCAGGGTTGACATTCACCCACTGAGCCGCACCAGCTGAGCAGTCCCTCAGTTCTTATGTGTGTGTGTTCAAATACACATAATATACAATTTACAATTTTAGCCATTTTGAAATGCACAGTTCAGTGGCAGTAAGGGTGTTCACAATATTGTGCCACTGTCTGGACTGTCCAGTTGCAGAACTTTCCACCACCCAGACAGGAAACAGCCACTCCTCCCCCCACGCCAACAAGTACAGATCGACCTTCTGTCTCTCTGGATGCGTCTGTCCTGCACATTTCGTATAAAGGACCTTTTGGGGCTATTTCCCTCGCACAGCAGGTCATTTTCAAGTCTCCTCTGCGTTGCAGCTGTGTCTGTCCACAGTTGACTCCTCTCTGGGGCGCGGGCTCTCCACTCTTGGCCAGCGCTGTGACCCTGAGTGGCAGAGCCCCCCACCCTCCTTCGTGAGGTTGTCATGAGGACGCTTAAGCACCTCAGGAAGTAGCAAGTCCACTTGCCACTGGGCTGAGGGGCAGGGGTGTGAGTATCTGGGGGTCTGCCAGTTGGCCGTCCTTAGACCGGCTGGGAACCAGCTCTCCCCAGCTGGCCGTCAGCCAGGTCAGTGACCACTCACTCCTCTGATTCTCGGCTTCCAAGATTGTGTTGCTGTTGTCTGTCTTCTGGTGTGTTTGTTTTTTATTTTTATTTATTTTTTAAAGATTTTAAAATTGGCCCTGGCCGGTTTGGCTCAGCGGTTGGAGCGTCGGCCTACAGACCAGAGAGTCCTGGGTTTGGTTCCCGCTAGGGGCACGTACCAAAAAAAAAAAAAGATTAAAAAATTGTTTTTTAGGGAGAGAGAGGGAGAAAGAGAGATTCACGGGAGAGTGAAACATTGATCAGGCGCCTCCTGCATGCCCGCTCCTGGGGATTGAGCCTGAAACCCCGAGGCACGTGTCCTGACCAAGAATCGAACCAGTAACCTCCTAGTACGTGGGACGATGCTCAACCGAGCCACACCAGCCGGGCCTTCTGGTGTCTGTCCCTGTGTTTTCATTTGGTGGGGCTCTGAGCAGGCTGAAGATCAATGAATGGGCTCCCCCCATCTTTCCATTTCTGTGACTTTGGAAGTTCCCCTTTGGGTCAGGCTTCAGCCCCTCCTTGAAGGGGAAGCAGGGGCAGGGAGGCCCGAGCCTGCAGAGTCCATTCCCAGGGGTTGGAGCCACGGGCCCAGGTCTGCCTGTGTCCTCCACTGGCTTGAAAAATGGGCGTTTGGGCCCTGGCCGGTTTGGCTCAGCGGTTAGAGCGTCGACCTGCGGTCCGGAGAGACCCGCAGGTCCGGAGAGACCCGGGTTCGGTTCCCGCTAAGGGCACGTACTTCGGTTGCAGTTTGTCCCCGGCCCTGGTTGGTCGTGCGGGTGGCAGCCACTCGATGTGTCCCTTCACGTCGATGTTTCTCTCTCTCTCGCCCTTCCTCTCTCCCTCCCACTCTATCTGTACAAAAAATGGAAAAATATCCTCGGGTGAGGATAAAAAAAAAAAAAAGAAAAATGGGCGTTTGGTAAAAGGCCTTGATGTTATTTGTGTTGTCCCCCTACCTAAAAGGATGCCTCCCTCGTGGTCCACCAGAACCCCAAACCCTTCTTGAGGCCCACTGTGTGCTAGGCCAGTGGGGGGCAGATACCAACAAGTCAGATGCCAGGGCTGTAAGGGAGGGAGGCTGGGGGGACAGTGGAGGACTAAGAGGGCCTTGGGCCACAGTGGCCTTCACTAGACCACCTTCCCCTCCCACCATGGTCACTGTAAGGAGGACACTAAGATGTCTCCTCTCGGCTAGGCACGGGGCGGGGGGGGGGGGGCACAGGACAGACAGGCCCCTGTGCCAGGGTGGAGTCTAGTGGGGAGCCCGGATGAGAACAAAGAGAGCCTTGTCATTGAGATAAGGCTGGGGTGTGGCATGGGGAGCCCTGTGGGGTCTGCTGGGGGTTGGTGGCTGGGAAGGAGGTGCTCTCTGAAGGAGGGAGCAGCCTGTGACGATGGGAGAGGTGTCCCGGGCTGCGGGACAGCCTGTGCAAGGTCCCTGGGAGGTGAGGGAGAGGCAGAGAGTGGAGACCAAGGATGGAGGTGGGCCTGTGGCGGGGAGGGGACTGGAGCAAGCCGAGGGGACTTTGAATTTTCTCCTCCACAGGAAGCCCCTTGGGGGTTGTACACTGGGAAGGACGAGATCCCGTCCACGTTTCTAAGGTCTCTGTGGGGAAGGGATGGAGTGTGGGAGGGGACAGGGAACACGGTGTGGTTGCTAGGCTGCCGGCCCTGCCTGCCCTGCCCTCCTGGCTCCCCTGAGTCTGGCACCTATGGCTGACCTGTCCCCAGGACCAAATGTTAACAGACCTCTCAGCACCCCCCCCACACACACACTAGGCCACCAGTCCTTTCTGGGGGAGTTTCGTGACCTAAGTCCTGCAGGCGGAAGGGAGGGGGTTGTCACTCGTGGGGATGAGGGGTGGGTGGGTCCTCAGACAGGAAGGCGGTTTCCCAATGAGAAAAGGATCACTCTCTTTTTAAGGGACTAACTACATGTCTGTGCAGCCAGAGGGCCGCACCACCTAGGAGACCAGGGCCTGCTCAGCATGCATTTCCCTGCGACTCCTGTACGTTCCCGCTCGGCTCTGCTCACGAAGGACTTGAGACTCGAGTGGGCACAGTTCAGGTCACGTGGCTTGGTGGGAGCAGCTTGCCCTGAGTAACCCCGGAAGGAAAGAGTCCCCCAAACTGGGGCTGGAGGACCACCTTCCCTGGGCTGGGGTCTGTTTCAGTTGTCCTCACATGAGCCTGTGGCCCCTTGGGGGAGTCACCCTGGGAAGCCCCGCCGTTTCCCCAGTCCTGTGGCCAGCTCGCTAGTCCTGCTGGGAGGCTTCTCAGATAAAGAGTGAAACATTCCTGAAGGTATTTAGATAAAGAGTGGGGTGAACCGGGCAGGAAAGGGCCTAGGCCAGATGCTTCCCCTCTCGAGTCCTACCTTGATGACAGACCCCGGCTGGGACTCCCTCTCTCGTCTATGAAGTGAACCCTCTGAAACTGTACCTTTCAGCTGTTGTCAGCACAGACACAGCACTGTGCCACCATTGCTGCAATCAACGTTAGACGTGACCACTTCCTAAAGGAACCCTGTGCGCCCGCAGTCCCGCCCAGTCCCCTCTTCTCCAGCCCCTGGTGACCACAGTCTACCTTCCGTCTCTACACACGTGTCTGTCCTGGACATTTCACATAAGTAGAATCATATACTATACAGTCTTTTGTGACTGGCTTTTTTATTTTATTTTTTTTATCTTCACCCGAGGACAATTTTTCCATTTTTTGTTCAGATAGAGTGAGAGGGAGAGAGAAAAGAGAGAGAGAGAGAGAAACATCAACGTGAAAGGGACACATGGAGTGGCTGCCACCCGCACGACCCAACCAAGGGGACAAACTGCAACTAAGGTACACGCCCTTAGAAGGAACTGAACCCGGGTCTCTGGATCCCAGGCCTATACTCTAACCACTGAGCCAAACCGGCCAGGGCTTCTTTGTAATTTTTTTTCTTTATTGATTTTAGAGAGAGAAGGGAGAGGGAAAGAGAGAGAAACATCAATGAGAGGGAACATCGATTGGCCACCTTCTGCATGTCCCCCACTGAGGATTTGGTTCACGACCTGGGCATGTGCCCTGACTGGGAGTCGAACCAGGTCATGTGCCAGGGTGCATGACCTCAACCACAGAGCCACACTGGCCGGGTATGACTGGCTTCTTTAATTTAACATAACTTTTCAAAATTCATCCATGTTGCCCCAATAAATTAAATTTAAAAAATAAAATAGGCCCTTGCCGGATAGCTCAGTTGATTAAAGCATCATCCCAATAGGCCAAGATTGTGGGTTTGATACCAGTCAGGGCACATACAAGAATCAACCAATTAACGGGACAACAAATTAATGTTTCTCTCTCTCTCTCCTTCTCTCTCCCTCCCTCCCACTCTATCTGATGATAAATTAAAAAATATCCTTGGGTGAGAATAAAAAAATAAAATAAATCAACCAATGAAGGCATAAATAAGTGGAACAATAAATCGATATTTCTCTCTCCCTCTCTGAAATTAAATAAATAGCCCTAGCCGGTTTGGCTCAGCGGTTAGAGCATTGGCCTGTGGTCCTGAGAGACCCAGGTTCGGTTCCCACTGAGGGCAAGTACCTCGGTTGCAGTTGTCCCCGGCCTGGTTGGGTCGTGCGGGTGGCAGCCACTCGATGTGTCCCTTTCACGTCGATGTTTCTCTCTCTCTCTTCCTCTCTTTCCCTCCCGCTCTATCTGAACAAAGAATGTAAAAGTGTCCTCCGGTGAGGATAAAAAATAAATAAATAAATAAATAAATAAATAAAAAAAATAAATAGAATAAAATAAATAAATGACCTAAGTGGAAAAAAGATTCATTCATGTTGTAGCATGTGATAGTACTTCATTCTTTTTTTTTTTAAATCCTCACCCGAAGATATTTTTCCATTTATTTTCAGATAGAGTGGGAGGGGGGAGATAGATATCTATGTGAGAGAAATACATCGACTGGTTGCCTCCTGCACGACCCTGAACCAGGGCTGGGACTGAACCACAACTGAGGTATGTGCCCTTGACCAGAATTGAACCCACGACTCTTTGGTTCACTGGCCGACACTCTAACACTCTAAGCCACACCGGCCGGACTACTTCATTCTTTTTTATGGCTGAATAATATTTTACTGGCGACTGCATTTTATTTAATTTTTAAATTTTTTTTTAGCCTTCTGGAGACTACATTTTATGATATTTTGTTCAGATAGAGTGGGAGGGAGAGAGACAGAGAGAAACATCGACGTGAAAGGGACACATCGAGTGGCTGCCACCCACACAACCCAACCAGGGCCGGGGACAAACTGCAACCGAGGTACGTGCCCTTAGCGGGAACCGAACCTGAGTCTCTCCAGACCACAGGTTGACACTCTAACCGCTGAGCCAAACCAGCCAGGGCTGGAGACTACATTTTAAAATAAATTTTATTTATTTTATTTTTTGGTACATGCCCCTAGTGGGAACCGAACCCAGGACTCTCTGGTCCGCAGGCCGACTCTCCAACCGCTGAGCCAAACTGGCCAGGGCTATTTATTTTCTTTTAATCTTTTTATATTTTGTATTTTTGTTGTTGTTAATCCTCACCTGAGGATATATTTCTCCATTGATTTTTAGATAGAGGGGAAGGGAAGGAGGGTAGGAGAGAGAGAGGGAGAGACGGACCGAGGGAGAAAGGGAGAGAGAGAAACATCAATATGAGAAAGACATCAATTGGTTGCCTCCTACACGACCCCAACTGGGGCCAGGGATTGAACCTGCAATCCAGGTATGTGCCCTTGACCGAGAATCAAACTTGAGACCCCTCAGTCTAGGGCCTGATGCTCTAACCACTGAGAATAACTGGCCAGGGTTGTTCTTTTTTTAAAATCTTCACTGGAGGATATTTTTCCATTGATTTAAAAAAATTTTTTTTCTTTATTGATTTTAGAGAGAGAGGAAGAGAGAAGGAGAGATAGATAGAAATATCGATGCGAGAGAGCATTGACTGGCCACCTCCTGCATGCCTCCACTGGGGATCTGGCCCACAACCTGGGCATGTGCTCCTACCAGGAACCAAACCGGCAGCCTCTTGGTGCATGGGCTGATGTTCAACCACTGAGCCACACCGGCTGGGCTCCATTGATTTTTACAGTGAGTGGAAGGGAGCCCAGCCAGTGTGGCTCAGTGGTTGAGTGTTGACCCATGCACCAAGAGGTTGCTGGTCGGTTTGATTTCTGGTCGGGGCACATGCTCTGGTTACAGGCTATATCTCCAGTGGGGGGCGTGCAGGAGGCGGCCAATCAATGTTCTCTTTCACTGATGATTCTGTCTCTCTCTCCCCCTCTCCCTTTCTCTCTCTCTAAAAAAATCAATAAAACATTAAAAAAGAGAGAGAGAAAGAGAGTGGAAGAGAGGGAGGGAGGGAGAGAGAAAAACATTGATTTGATAGAGACACATCAACTGGTTGCCTCCTGCATGACCAAGACCAGGACCAGGGCTCTGTTTTTGTTTTTATATTTGTTTTTCACAGACTACATTTTGCTTATCTCTTCATCAGTTGAAGAACATTAAGTTGTTTCTACTCTTTGGTTATTGTGAATAACACTTCTATGAACATACTGTGCAAGTTTTTGTGTGGACATATGTTTTCAATTCTTTGTTATATATCTAAGAGTGAAATTGTTGGATTGTGTCGAAGTATTTTTTTAAATTGATTTTAGAGAGAGAAAGGAAAGAAAAGAGAGAAAGATTGATTTGTTGTTACACTTATTTATGAATTCATTGGTTGATTCTTTAAAACAAATTTTTCTTCTTTATTGATTTTATTTTATTTATTTATATTTTTAAATTTATTTTTATTCTCACCTGAGGACATTTTTCCATTTTTTGTTCAGATAGAGTGGGAGGGAGAGAGAGGAAGAGAGAGAGAGAAACATCGACGTGAAAGGGACACATCGAGTGGCTGCTATCCACACAACCAACCAGGGCCGGGGACAAACTGCAACCGAGGTACATGCCCTTAAGGGGAACCGAACCTGAGTCTCTCTGGACCTCAGGCCGACACTCCAACCGCTGAGCCAAACTAGCCAGGGCTATTTTTTTATTTTTTATTAAATACATTTTTTTCCTTTATTGATTGTAGAGAGAGAGAGGGAGGGAGAGGTAGAAACATTGATGACAGAGAACATCGATTGGCCGCCTCCTGCACGCCCCCCACTGGGGATCTGGCCCACAACCTGGGCATGTGTCCTGACTGGGAATTGAATCGGTGACCTTTTGGTGCAGGAGTCGACACTCAACCACTAAGCCATAGGGGCTAGACTCATTGGTTGATTCTTTTATGTGCCGTGGCCAGGGATGGAGCCTGAAACCTTGGCGTATCGGGATGATGGTCTAACCAACTGAGCTACCTGGCCAAGGCAACAGATTCAGGTTCAAATTTTTTAGGAACTTCGAGACTGTTTTTCACAGCAGCAGCACCCCTTCCCATTCCCACGTGCTCTTCCCATTCCCACAAGCACGAGAGCTCCAGCGTCTCCACTTCCTCTCCAACACGTATCTGAAGTGGTGTCTCATTGTAGTTCTGACTTCATTTCCCTGATGAGCATCTTTTCACTGGTTTATTGGCCATTTGTATGTCTTTCTTGGAGAAATGTCTCTTCAGATAGAATATACTTTATCCATTTTATGTATTTTTAAAATATGTTTTTTTTTATTGATTTTTTAGAGAGAAAGGAAGAAAGAGAGAGACATAAGAATCATCTGCCTCTTGCACAGCTCCTACTGGGGATGGAGCCCGCAACCCTGGGCATGTGCCCCGACCAGGAATCAAACCAGGACCTCTCAGTCCATGGGACAACTGCTCAATCCACTGAGCCACACCAGCCGGGTGATATACTTTATCCATTTTAAAATTGTGTTATTCGTCTTTTTATTACTGAGTAGTGAGTTCTTTATATTTTTTTCATCCTCAGGATATTTTTCCATTTATCTTCAGATAGAGCGGGAGGGAGAGATAGAGGGAGAGAGAGAGAGCGACAGAAACATCAATGTGAGAGGGACCCATTGACTGGTTGTCTCCTGCCAGTCAGGGCCGGGGATGAACTGCAACAGAGGTACGTGCCTTTTACCAGAATCGAACCCACGACTCTTTGGTCTGCAGGCCCACACTCTAACCACTGAGCCAAACCGGCCAGGGTATGAGTTTTTTATATATGCTGGATAAAGACCCTTACCAGGCATGATTTGTCAATATTGTTTCCTATTGTGTGGACTGATTGTACTTTCTTTTTTTTTGGTACATGCTCCTAGCAGGAACTGAACCCAGGACTCTCTGGTCCACAGGCTGACCAGCTCCAACCGCTGAGCCAAACCAGCCAAGGCTGATTGTACTTTCTTAATGGTATCATTGGAAACACAAAGGTTTTTAATTTTGATAAAGTCCAATTTATCTATACATATAGTTTTTGTTCCTTATGCTTTTGGAATCGTGTTTTAAAAGCCTTGCTTTGCCCTGGCCAGTTTGGCTCAGCGGTTGGAGTGTCAGCCTGTAGACCAGAGAGTCCCGGGTTCGGTTCCCACTAAGAGCACGTGCCTCAGTTGTGGTTTGTCCCTGGCCCTGGTTGGGGTCGTGCGGGTAGCAACCAGTCGATGTGTCTCTCTCACATCGATGTTTCTCTTTCTCTCTCTCCTTCCCACTGTGTCTGAAGATAAATGTAAAAATGTCCTCAGGTGAGGATTAAAAAAAAAAAAGCCTTTGCCTAACTCAAGGTCATGAAGACTTACTCCTGTGTTTTTTTCTAAGAGTTTCATAGTTTTAGCTCTTACAGTTAGGTTATGATCCATTTTGAGTTGTTTGTTAACACATTAAATAACAAGATCTGGCACAGGTCTAACATCTTCTGTGACTTCGGAGATGAGTGTACACACTGTTCTGAGGTCTCGCCAACACTGTAATGTGACGATACAGTCTCATGACTTCCACGGGTGACAGAGTTGCAGCCATTGTTAATATGGCCTGCATTTACAATTAAAGAAAATATTAAATTTCAGTTAAAGGTTAATTTAAAGAAAGCTGTAATTACCTTCCCAGGTTCATGGCCCCTCCAAATTCTATCCACAAACTTCAGGTTAAGAATTCCTGGGGTGCCCTGGCTGGTTTGGCTCAGTGGTTAGAGTGTAGGCCTGAGGACCAAAGGGTCTTGGGTTTGATTCCAGGTCAAGAGAACATACCTGGGTCGCAGGTTTGCACCCCCCCACCCCCCGTCCAGGTGGTGAGGGAGGCAACCAGTCAATGTGTCTCTCACATCGATGTTTTTCTCTCTTTTCTTCCTTCCACTCTATCTAAAAATCAATGGGAAAATATCCTCAGATGAGTATTAACAACAAAAAAAAGAACTCTTGGGATGATGAAAATTCCTGCCCAAAGTCTCTGTTTCTGAACTGTGTTTTGGGGGTTTGAACTTTCCAAGACTGGCTTCAGGGCTGTTTTCCTGGCACCTCCCCAGCTCAACTCAGCCCACTGCCCTCTGCCTGGCTCCAGCCGCAGGGAAGCTATTCCTTGCCTAGAAGAATTTTCTAAGAAGCCATCTAACAATACTGATACTAAAACTAAAAAAATTGCATCTTTAAGCATTATAAACACTACATGTACAATCAGGGCATTTGCGCACTCTCCCTTCTTGTCCTAAGAAGCTCCTAAGGGGTGAGGGGAGGCACACGGCTGCATACCTGTGGCTAGACCTGCCCTCTCTTCCACTTGCCAGCTGCTTAGTTTAGTCAGGTTACTTCTCCTCTAGCAGCCTCAGTTTCCTTTACTACAAGGTGTGGATGAGCTGGTCATAACGGTTCACCTGGTGGGATCGTCAAGTAGATTAAAAGAGCCCTAGCTGAGAGCAGAACCAGGCACAGTTACACCCTGAAGACATTAGCTGTTATCCCTAAGCCTTTTACAGGAGAGGCGAAGGTGCCATTTTCTTTGCCTGCATATTGCCTTGTTCTGCACCAGGTCAATGTCTAATACTTTGTATCATTCTGGATTCTCTTGAGTTGTAACAGAAACTCAAATTGCTCAATTTGAAAGGCCAGGATTTCAGGACTGGTTTACAGGGTGGGGGCATTGGGGAGGGTTCAAAGATCCTATCAGGACTCAAACATCTTTTCCCTACAGACTGGTAAGGTAGGTTGGGCTCCCTGGAGCAGGGCCCGGACTGGGGTGGGCAAGAGAGGGCCTGCTCTCAGGTGCCATGCAGCATGCCACAGAGCCTCCTCCACTTTCCAGCACTTGGCTTGCCTGCCTGCCCAGGCCCTGCCCTGGAGGCTCTAAGTCTTTCCAGTCCTTTGGTCCTGACTTGAGAAAGAAGCACTTCCTTGAGAGCTCCAGAAAAAGTTCCTGAAAGGGCCTTGATTGGTCAGGCTAAGTCATGTGCCCATGCCTGATCCAATTGCTGCAGCCAGAGGGCAGGGGAGCTCTCATTGGCCTGGGGCATGAGCTGGGGAAGCCCCAGCCAACCACCTGGAGGAGGCTGTTGAGGAGGCGCTTCCTCTAGGAAGATGGGGGGCTGGCAGAACCCCCCCCCCCATTATACAGCATATTTCACATCTTGGTCAGACCTTCCTTATTCCAGGAAGGATGACTTTTGCTCTGTGTGCCCACAACAGCCTGTATTCCTTATCATTCATTTCTCAACAAATATTTTTTTAAAAATTTATTTTTTTCTGTATTGATTTTAGAGAGACAGGAAGGGAGAGGGAGAGAAACACTGATGAGAAAGAACATCGATTGGCTGCTTCCTGCGTGCCCCCCACTGGGGATTTGGCCCACAACCTGGGCATGTGCCCTGACTGGGAATCGAACCGGCAACCTCTTGGTGCATGGGGCGACACTCAACTACTGAGCTACACTGGCTGGGCTCAACAAATATTTCATATGTACTAGGCACAGAGCAGAGGGTCCAGGAGGAACCCCAACAATCACAGGTTGGGGTGGAGGCAGCAAAGGGAACTGAGTGGGGGTGCTCTGTGAGGTAGGAGAAGGTCTTGAGAAGTGAGGGAGTTTCTGGGAGGAGTGGTGGACTCAGGTGGGACCAAGAAGTGACTACTGAATTGGGCAGCAGGAGATTGTGGTGACCTTAATAAGAGTTGAGATTGGGGACACAGCCCTGCTGCGGCGCAGTGAGGAGAGGCTGGGAAGGCAGGGAGTGGAGAAGGCAGGTATAGCTGCATCTTTGGAGTTTTTAGTGGGGGGAGTAGAGAAATGGGGAGGAGGCAGAAGGACATCTAGGAGCAAGAGAGAATTTCCCCACTTTTTATTTTTATTTAATTAATTTATTTAAAAAATTTTTTTCTTTATTGAGATTAGAGAGAGAGGAAGGGAGAGACATCAATGAGAGAGAACATCCACTGGTCGCATCCTGCATGCCCTCCACTGGGGATCAGACCCACAACCTGGGCATGTGCCCTGACCGGGAATTGAACCGGAGACCTCTTGGTGCATGGGTCGACGCTCAACCACTGAGCCACACTGGCTGGGCTTCCTCCACTTAAATAAAACAAAAACAAAAACAAAAACAAAAACTGACGAAGGGGACAGGCTGATGGCACAGGAGAGCATAGAGGGGAGGGCAGGAGGAGGGTGACTGAGATCAAGATCAGGATAGGAGAGCCTGCAGGGCAGGTGGGTGCCAGGCAGGGAGATATGTCAGTTTTGGGACTGGAAGGTGAGAGGGATCCTATCTGATCGCTTCAGTTTTTATCACTGAAGAGGGAGGAGAGGTGGAGGACTGGGTGTGAGGGCAGAAGGGGCTGTGGGAGATGAGAGGATGGGGGGAAGGGTGAAATCTGTCTCAGAGAGTGGGAGAGTGTCACCAAAAAACATGGTAGAGCTGCTGACTACAGAGTGCCAGTTTGAAGTCGGAGGTCAAAAATTCCCAATCAAGCCCTGGCCAGTTTGGTTCAGCGGTTAGAGCGTCGGCCTGCGGTCCAGAGAGACCTGGGTTCGGTTCCCACTAAGGGCATGTACCTCGGTTGCAGTTTGTTTCCCGGCCCCTGTTGGAGTAGTGCGGGAGGCAGCCACTTGATGTGTCCCTTTCACGTTGATGTTTTTCTCTCCTCTGGTGAGGATAAAAAAAAAATTCCCAATCAGAAGGGTTGGCCCTGGCTGGTTTGGCTCAGCAGTTGGAGCGTCGGCCTGCGGTACAGAGAGACCCGGGTTCGGTTCCCGCTAAGGGCACGTACCTCGGGGCCTGCGGTACAGAGAGACCCGGGTTCGGTTCCCGCTAAGGGCACGTACCTCGGTTGCAGTTTGTCCCCGGCCCTGGTTGGTCGTGCGGGTGGCAGCCACTCGATGTGTCCCTTCGCATCGATGTTTCTCTCTCTTCCTCTCTCTCCCTCCCGCTCTATCTGAACAAAAAATGGAAAAGTGTCCTCGGGTGAGGATAAAAAAAAAAAAGCGTTGACAGTATCCTCCTACCCAACCAACAAGCAGGGGCAGGAATGGAGGCTTTTCTTCAGTTTGGAGGGTTTCCTACGGTGGAATGTGTGGGGAGATGAACTCTAAAAATCCACCAGGCCAGGCCAGGAGGTACATACTATTATCTGTTTTTGTTTGTTAAACCTCACTCAAAGATATTTTTCCATTGATTTTTAGAGAGAGTAGAAGGGAGGGAGGGAAGGAGGGAGAGAGAAACATCAATTAGTTGCCTCCTGTACAACCCGACTGGGGCTGGGGTTTGAACCTGCAATCCAGGTACTTGCCCTTGATCTGGAACTGAATGTGGTCTCAGGGCTGATGCTCTCTAACAGCTGATCCAAACCAGCCAGAGCCTATTATCTGTTTTATTGATGAAGAAGTTGAGAGGTTCAAGCCCAATGTGGTATCCAAGTGGCCTTGGGCTCAAACTAATACAGGGCCTGGCACATGTTTGGTGTTAAAAAATATTTGGTGAAAATTGTGAATGGTTGCAGAGCCCAGTGATGCACCCACAGTGATCCAGACAGGAAGCGGCCCCAACCTTGGAGTTGGTGGGTGGGGCTGGTGACTCCCAGCCACGCCTGCTGCCCTAATCAATGACTCAATATTACCTTTGTGTCCTTTGTAGGCGAATCTTTCAAGTGTAGTGGTATAACACTGTAGACACCTATCCGGCAGGGCATCCTGCTCCTAACCTCATTTCTCAAGCAGGCTCACCTCCAGATAAGTCACAGGCCTTAGCCACATAGCCCAGGCCCTGGGGAATGCCACCTCAGGTACCTAACACTTGGCTTTGCTGTCTACACCCTACCCAGGCGAGCTGGTGGGGAGTATGCCAGGGGCACATACCTCCACTGCCTGGGGCTTTCCAAGGAGAGGGCTCTCCCTTTAAGGACAGTCCAGAAGCATGGACTCTAAACTTGGTGGGGGCAGGGCTCCTCCACGGGGAGGGAGGGCTCCTAGTCCCTTTTCGAAAAGGCCATTTAAGCAGAAATGAACACGGTCACTTTACTGAAGTTAATAATAATGGTTCATGATGCACAAAAATGTGGAAGCGAACACCCTGCTTATTTATTCGGGCTTAAAAACCATAAAACTCCAGATTTCTCCCTGTAGTTATTTATAACCTGAGCTGGTGTAAACTGTCCCCATATTAAGCTCATGTTTGAAGTAACTTAAAAGAAAAATAGCCATCACTGCATTTAAAAAATTCATTTATAGACCTCTCGTTTCCTAATTATGGACGGACAGCTTGTGGTTTGGGGTGGGGGTGGGGAAGGTACGGACCACCGAGCTATCAAGTCGCCCCTGGGCTGGCCGGTGGTCAGTTTGCAGAGCAGGGATGTCTCGGGCTGGGTCGTGCTCTCCCTCGCCCGGTGCCCAGGGTGGAGTGGGGGAGACCAGGCAGGCAGCAGATCCGGAAAAGTGGCTCTTGCCTTGGAGGAAGTTGACCCTCCTCCCCAGCAAGGGCTTGGGATGAAAATAGCTTCTTCCTCTTTACCCATCCGGGCCCCCAGCCCATTTCTCTAAGTCCCCCTCCCCATTTCTACAAGAGCTCCCCTCCCCCCGGGGCAGTTCGGCCCCGTCATTGATCTCTAGACGACCATCAGATGGCAGGGACCCTCCCGTCCGGCCTCGCAGGCGCTGCGCACCCCGCAGCTCGGGCAATTACGGCGACTTCCAACCTCCCCCCACCCAATTAGCAAAGCTCCACAAACCCCGCGAGCTCCCACACTGCTTCCTTTCCCTCCAGGGGAGACTGTCAGCTGGGAACCCTGTCCTCTGCACCTGGGCTCCCCCAGCCCTTCTACACGCCCAAACCTCTCGGGGAAAGTGGGGGCGCAATTAGTTTCTTTCAATTAGTTTCTCCTCTTTGTATAGACCCATTCAAACTGTGAAATGTAATCTTCCGCGCGAGGGGGAAAGTAGTCCCGACCTTCCATTCAATTTCTGTTCTCGTGTCGCCCATATTTTACTTTCTGAAGCCGATGGGACCCTCAGTGGAGCCCTTCGGGGGCTGTGGGGGTCGAGGCCGCCGGGGGTGCGCGGCGGTGAGGGGCTGGGAGCCGCGGCAGAGGAGGGGGCGGGGAGGGCAGCTAACTCCTCGCTATTGCCTAGAGAGATGGATCATGGGGCGTAGAGAGATTGCAAACCTCAAACCACGTACAGCGGGAGATACGCGTCAACCGAACCTGACCAACGGAAGCCCGAGCCCCCCTCTCCTCTCTCCCGCCCCGTCCCTTGGATAGACGGGTGCACCGAGCCAACCGGGCTGCCGCTCGCCGTCCAAATCCCACAAGGGCCAATGGGAGCGCGCGGGGGCGGGGCCGCTCCGCATCGGGTTGGGCTGCGCGCGGCTTCCCCCTGCGGGCCCTGGCCCCGCCCCCCCTCCCGCCCGCTGCTCCCCGAGTAGTTAGTGCCAGTGAAGTGCGGGCGGCGATGAGAGCGAAAGTTGCTCTCGGCTCGGCGCTGGGGGCTTGAAGCGGCCCCGCGCTCCGCCCGCCAGGGCCGCCCCAGCCCCAGCTCGCGCCCGCCGCGCCTGTCCGGCCCCGCGCCCGCCCGCACCCCCCGCCCCATCCCGGCGCCCCCTCCTCAGGAGCCGGGGTGCCCGTCACTTTCGCCCGGCTCCGGCCCCCTCCGATGCCGACCATGGTGGAGAAGGGCCCCGAGGTGTCAGGGAAGCGGAGAGGGAGGAACAACGCGGCCAGTGCGGCCGCCTCGGCCGCCGCCGCCGCCTCGACCGCCGCCGCCTCGGCCGCCTCCGCCTCGGCCGCCTCGTCCGCCGCCGCCGTCGCCGCTGCTGCCTCCGCCTCCTCCTCAGCCGCCTCGGCCGCCGCCGCCCCCAATAATGGGCAGAATAAAAGTTTGGCCGCGGCGGCGCCCAATGGCAACAGCAGCAGCAACTCCTGGGAGGAAGGCAGCTCGGGCTCGTCCAGCGACGAGGAGCACGGTAGGTGGCAGCCGCCCCGCGCCGCCCGCCCCGCGCCCGCGCCCGCTGACCGCCCTGCTCTGCTTCCCCGCAGGTGGCGGCGGCATGCGGGTGGGACCCCAGTACCAGGCGGCGGTGCCCGACTTCGACCCCGGTGAGTAGCGCCCCGGGCCGGCCGGCCGCGAGCCCGAGGGGGGCGGAGAGCCCTTGGACAACTTTCTTTTTGTGTGTTCGCCCTGCCGTCCGTGGGGAGAACAGCAGGCGCGACGCGGAGGGAAGGAGCACACCCGGCGTGGGGTGCCGGTGCCTCTGCCCACCGCGCGGGTCGGGCTGCCACCCCTGGCCTGGGAGCCCCGGCGGTGCCGGGTCCGGACGAGCTGCGCCTCGGCCGGGGGGAGGGTGGCCGCGCCGGAGAGTTAGCATCCCGCGAGCCCGGACCCGGGGCGGCCTCGGACCCGGCGCTCTCCTAGCGAGTGCTGCCCCCGGGCCTCTTCTCCTGCGGCCCCCGGGCTCGGATCGCACCCCCTCCTCCCCCAGAGGCCCCCGCCGCAGTCCTAAGACCTGTCTGTAAATGCGTGTGCCCCCCCCCCCCCCATTTTTGATGGAAGGGGTTATGGAAGAATAGGACCTGCCGAAGCTATAGCCCAACCAGCGATTGCCACCCCTAAGCAGCCCCTACATCCTAGACCGGAGCATGTACTTCCCTCGCTGCTGTTTGGTGTGGAAGCAAATTTAAAGTGGTACCAGAAAAAATCCAATCAGACAAAGGAATTCGTCAGATTTTAATGCATGAGATTCTAGCCCGTCTCCGCGTGAGGTTGTCTTTAAAGATTGTTGGCATAGAACATGTTTCAGAGGACCTGGTGTTAGTTATTTTTCAGACATACAATTCAAAAGAGGATCTTGTGGACCTGGAGTTAGCAGCCCTCAAGGTTGGAGGGCTTTCCAGCTGGGGGTTCTCTATGTAGGTGACCCCGCTAGTTTCTTTGAGAAAAGAAGTGCTTACATGCTTTTCCTTGGAAACAAGGCTGCAGAAAATTGCACGGATCTAGTCCCTGAAAGAGGCGATTGCTCTTAAGCTGTTATTAAGGTGCAAAACTCTGGGTGTTTTTTGAAGTGAAAACACACAGGGATCCCTGAGGGGGCTCTTGGATGCCCTGGAAATAAACGACCTTTCTCCTATGTGCCTTCTAAATTTTGGTCCGTGGATTTAAATCTCTTAAATGTATGTAGTCTAACACCCAGGTTTGTATTCTTTTCAAACTCGTGTTAGTCTTTTTGATAGTTTCCCCTTCCCCCACACCTTCCTTTTTTGGTAGTCACTTCTCATTTACAGAGGGACGGGATGGAACTGGGAGACCGGCTTTCTCTCCCGTGCACGCCTTCTCCGTTCCTTGCTTGGCCACCAGGGGAAGCATACTGTTTTTTTGGTTACAGTTGACCCTATCTTCATTTTGTAGGTCAAGTCCATCTTTGTTTTAACACACAGGATATAAAGCAAAGCTTGTCACCAAGTTATCCCCCCATATTTTAAAAAATCAACTTGCACAAATCTTTTAGTAAGTTGGACAGTTTGGGTACATTTGGGTTATATTAGCTTTAAAATCTTTTCTTAAAAATGTTGGATGTGGCTAAGGAAAAGGGCATATTTGATGGCATCCACAGGAATAGATTTCTGACATTCTTGTAGGTATTGATGGCGATCTCTGCATTGTTGGTAAGGAGCCTAACTTTAGAGTTGTTCTCTGAAACAGCAAATGTAATCGGATCGTATTTGAGCTGTGCTTGCCTTTTTGATGGGATAGGTACAAACATAAATTTGCTAGACACTTGCCATTCAAAAAACAAAACATTGTTCTGTATAGTCTTACTGCCAGTTGATTGGGTCTTGGTATTAACATTTCCAATTTTCCTATTTTGTTTGTTTTAACCTAGAAAGGCATCTAACTGTTATGAAATAATATTAAGTCCTGTTTTGCCAGTCTGAGCATTGGGACACAATCCTAGGTATTGCTGAAAATTGTGGGACTTTACTGCATCCTAGTGATTTTTTTTTTTAATGTGTATTCTCATATAACTTAAAGTCTGAGGGAAGAGACGACTTCCATTTTGGAATAGAAATGGTCACCATGTTTGTTTCATGGAAAAAAAGTGTTTTTTGTCTTTAGATGTAAGACAGATTCTTTCCTCAAGTATACGTTAGGTATAGTGTGGATTGGTTTTATGTATTCATGGTATTCCAACTTGACCCTATTTACCTTTAAAAGCAAATGGTTGAAACTAGGACCATCAGATAATCCCTAATCGTAAAGGAAAATTCATTTCTGTTGTCCTTTAAAGTAATGGATGAAGTGGATAGAGCACTGTTGTCCTGACATGCTGATTCAGCTCTTCTGATCTAAATAAGACCTAGATTAAATCAGTGGAATATGGCATAACTTGGTAATTAAAATACCATCTATGTTTACAACGATAGAAAAAGTTTTATCAATTAGATTTAAAAATGAAGACCAGAATGCAGTTCTATACCTTTAACTTCATCTTTGTTCTCCTGTGCTACCCCAGCTATCTTTCCATTCTCAGTGCCGTAGCGTGTGCCGAGTTGTCATTGGTTTCTGTTAGAACTTAGTAATCATAGAATTGAGTAACCGAGGAGTGCTTATTCTATCCTACCTGTGGTTAGTTATTTTATACACTTGCAAAGCATGATTTGTTTTGAAATGAGTACTGTTTTCTGTACAAAAATGTGAATGTTCCCAATAAGCATGCAAAGGAAGAAGCTATATAGCCTGTATGTTTCTTTGATCATTTGTTTGGTGCTTGTTCTGTTATCTTCTAGCTAGAGGAGCACAGGGACAGGATTTTAAGGTTGACTCAAGTTCTTTGTTTTCTGAAGCATGTGTTGTTGTCAACTTTTAACCTGAGTTGGTTTTCAGTATCACTAATAGTAAAATTAAGATTCTTATAGAAGAGGAAATGTTAATGGTGAATATTTTTGTGGTAACGGTACTTGAAACATACAACCCATATTTGGAACATTGAATCCAATAGATTTAATGAGATTTGAAAATTGTGGTTGTCATTGGCTCAAATATCACTTCAGAGTTGACTGGCGTTAAAAAATGTTTTACACTTTAAAGTGGAAAAATTTTACTGAACAGAGCATCTTACTGAATGGAGCATCTTCACCTGCTTTTCATTTCTTTTTACTGGTGATTCTCTGTACCTCTTTGAACACGTTATTTTCTATGCTTTAGTTTCATTGTAAAAATCAGTTTTACAGATATTCTAAAATTCTTAAGTTATGGTGAATAGTTCGTGATTAAAACATACTTTGAGGCATTGTTCACCCAAATGAGAGGTCAGGGTAATGATAAATCTTGTAAGTGATCAACTTCATTAAGTAGTGTGGTAGGGAGAACACCTAGAGCTGGTTATCAGGAGATTGAATGCCCTGCCTCTGTGATTAAGAAGGTGATAGAAGGTAGAGTTGGTCATTTTATCTCCAGGAGCCTCAGTTTCCTCAGTTATGAATTAGATTTTTCATCACTAACAGTCTATGGTTATGTCAGTTACAATCACCCTTTACATTTCATGTTTATTTCACAAGCAATATAGAGTAGGCTGTGAGAATTGTGAAACCTGGGTTCAGGTCCTGGTAGTTCCTCTGGCCACCTGTGTGTTGACCCTGGGCAAGTTACTTCATCTTTGCCTTCATCTGTAAAAGAGATAATGGAACTTCTTCAAAAGAAGGAATTAACTGAATAATGAATATAAAATGCCTAGTACAGTGCCTGGCACATAGTGAGTATTAAGTAAACATTTTCTGCTCTTATCATTCGTGTAACTTAAGTTGCTGAGGAGTGGTCCCTGCATTATTGCATTGGTAAGATTGGATTATAATGAAGCTGTTAAATCATACATTGATATATTTGAAGATGATTGCTTTTTTTGGGGCGGGATAAACACCTTTATTACATGATCTAAGACAGGAGGGAAGAGAACTTATTTGCCTTTCCGAGCCTTGACTTTCCTCAGATAGAATTCCAGCTCCTTGCCCTCCAGCACATAGCCATCTGCCCGGCCACACTGGCCTGGTCTGGAAGCGATGCATGCAAGAAGTTTGCCCTGCTGGAACTGCTCCTTGAGAAGACTGCTAATCTTGGCATTCTTTTTCCTCTCATCATATTTCTTCTGAATTTTCTTTGATTGTTTTTTGTTTAAAATCTCTTCCTCCTCAGGAGTCAGCCTAGCTCCCTTCTTGCGGCCCAGGGGCAGTGCATAGAGGGACTCGTACCACTGTCGGTGCAGTGTGCTGTCAACAAGCACGATGCAGTTCTTGCCTAGGGTTTTGGTGTGGAACAGTTCGTTGTTGGATGCATTGTAGACAACATCAATAATCCTCATTTTGTGCGTACAACACTCTGAGCCCCAGGAGAAGTTGCCCACATCCAGCCTCAAGGCTCTGTACTTCTTGTTGCCTCCCCGCACTCAGACCGTGTATATGCGATGGGGTCCAATCTTAGTGTTGGCAGCAGGGTGTCCCAGCTCATATTTTCACTTCTTGTGGTAGGGCTTCCTCTTGCCCCCAGTCTTACGATGCTTGTGCCAGTTGTCCCAAGAGATGTCCATGGCTTGGTGCCAGCTGGAAAGAATGAAGATGATTGCTTTATAAAATATGTTTTTATTGATTTTTTTAGAGAGAGGAAGAGGGAGAGAGATAGAAACATCGAAGTGAGAGAGAAACATCCATCAGCTGCCTCCTTATGCCCCCCACTGGGGATCAAGCCCATAACCCCAGCATGTGCTCTGACCAGGAATCGAACCAGCAGCCTCTTCTGTGCATCGGATGACGCTCAATCTGGGCGAAGATGATTGCTTTTAAGTTGCAAGTACTTGCTGCAATTTTGGTAAATACTGTTTTCCTAAAAGAGAGAGAAGTACAAAAACATTTATGTAGTAGAAAAGAACAGTGAAGTCCAGAGAGAATAGGTAAACCTGTTCAGATCAGGTTTCTTTTTTTAAAATTTTTTGTTTATTGATTTGAAAGAGAAAGAGAGAGGGAATAAGGGGGAGAGAGGGAGGGAGGGGGAGGTGTAGAGAAAGGCAGGAAGAGTGGGGGTGGTGTAGAGAGAGGGAGAGAGAAAGAGAAACGTAGATTTGTTGTTCACTTAATTATGCATTTATTGGCTGATTCTTGTATGTGCCCTGACAGGATTGAACTGCAGCCTTGGGGTATTGGTATGCCGCTCTAACCAACTGAGATACCCAGCCAGGGCCTTTTTCCTTCATAATTTAATTTAATTTCAAATCAAGTTTCTGGATGTATAAAATAAACCTTGAATCCATCCCTGGGACGTACACATTAGGTAGGTTCTGAGCTAGGGAATTCTTTTGCTTTAAACTTGTCTTTGAGAGTTAATGTTTTGGAGGCAGATTCTATGACAGCCTTTCCTTCTGAGGGTGATGACCGTGATTAGAAGTTTAGCTGGTTGAGGCTGACCAGAGCAGAGTTGTTTAAAAGCAGAGTTAAAGGTCATTTGTACTGAAGAAATTTAGACTTATTCTTACTTATTTTCCTTGGCATTATAAAGTACTGTGGGGCAATTTAATTTAAAAAAGTCTTTGGAGATGAAACATCAAAGTTCTGTCCAAATTACTATATTCTTCTCCGGTTTATCAAACTTTATATTTTTCTCTCTGCTACAGAGATTGTTGTAATTGTCTTAGAAGTTTAGCCTTCACTGTCTTCTGAGCCTTTCTCACAGGTTCCATGCATAATTTAAAGTAAGAAATAAAGCTTCTGTTTTGTTCTAATGGAAAGCAGTGATCTTTGCTAAGGAGTATGTAATAAGTTAGTGCTTATATTAAAAACAGAGAAATCAATGTCTGTCTGTCCGTCTCTCTCGCTCTCTCAAATCAATTAAAAAAAACAAACTAAGAAACAGAACTTTTTTTTTTATCCTCACCAGAGAACATTTTTGCATTACCTTCAGATAGAGTGGGAGGAAGAAAGAGAGAAACATCGATGTGAAAGAGACACATCGAGTGGCTGCCACCCACACAACCCCAACTGGGGCCAGGGACAAACTGCAACTGAGGTATGTGCCCTTAGTGGGAACCAAACCCAGGACTCTCTGGTCCATGGGCTGACGTTCTAACTGCTGAGCCAAACCGGCCAGGGCAGAAACAGAGAACTTGAAATCACTTTCTGGTTACAGTGACTTTGTAGTAGCACAGTGAAAGTCTGAAAAAGGTAGGTATTGGGTATTGAATGATGATTTCATGATTTGGACAGGGTTAATAATTCTTACAGCATTAAATAGCAATTGTGGAAAATATTGTGATCCTAGAAATGATAGGAAGGGGTATAATTGCAATATGACAATATTTTTTGTTTTGTGTTCTGGAAGTTTTATTAATATATATATTCAATCTCTGGTTGAGTTTTCTAAATGCATTTTTATAAATGCATATAAATGTTGATTTTTTTTTTTAATGCAGTATTTTTTATCCTCACCCGAAGACATTTTTCCACTTTTCTGTTAAGATAGAATGGGAGGAAGAAAGAGGAAGAGAGAGCCCTGGCCGGTTTGGCTCAGCGGTTGGAGCGTCGGCCTGTGGTCCTGAGAGACCCGGGTTCGGTTCCCGCTAAGGGCGCATACCTCGGTTGCAGTTTGTCCCCGGCCCTGGTCGGTTGTGCGGGTGGCAGCCACTCGATGTGTTCCTTTCACATCGATGTTTCTCTCTCTCTCTCTCTCTGTTCCTCTCTCTCCCTCCCACTGTACCTGAACAAAAGATGGAAAAATGTCCTCGGGTGAGGATAAAAAAAAGAAAGAGGAAGAGAGAGAGAGAAACATCGACGTGAAAGGGACACATCGAGTGGCTGCCCAGGGCGGGGGACAAACTGCAACCGAGGTAGGTGCCCTTAGCGGGAACCGAACCTGGTCTCTCTGGACCGCGGGCCGATGCTCTAACCGCCGAGCCAAACCGACCAGGGCTAAATGCAGTATTTTAAAGTTGGTGTAGGGTGGCAAAAGTGTTTTGCTAAAATGAGAGAAATATTTAAAAATAATATTGAAGTGTTTTTTAGTTATTTTTATTTTTTACTTTTAAAAATATGTTTTTACTGAATTTTAGAGAGGAAAGGAGAGGGAGATAGAAACATCAATGAGAGAGAAACATCAGTGGGCCACCTCCTGCATGCCCCCTACTGGGGATCCAGCTGGAAATCCACTAAGTCACAATGGGTGGGCGGCTAGTGTTTTTTAAAGGAAATACTAATAGTAAGCCCTAAAACTCCTACTTTTTCAAACTAGTCAAATTCTTTAAAGGTGTGGATCTTAGTAAAAATTGCACACTAGATCCAATTCTTTGAAATTTCTGGACTTTTCTTCCCTCATAATAATGATAGAGAAAATGATAATGTCCATATTATCCATCTTCCTGTGTTCTAGAGAGAGAAAGTGACTTGTATGTCTGTGTTTCAGTACCTAAGTATTAAAAATATTTCAAGGCAAACTTGAGGCCATATGAGGGCAAATTTCAAACTTTCATGGTTTTAGATGTTTCAGAGCCTTGTTACTTACTGGGTCCAGTAATTGTGAACAGGAATATATATTCATAATTTTAGAACAAGATAAGAGTTAAACTTCAAAAATTGAAGTGACTTAGGTAGTTATTGTACATATTTGAATGTCTTTGCATATTACCATAAAGTAGAATAGAGTTGTAAAGATAGATTTATTTTATAAAAATGTTCAGCCCGGCTGGTGTGGCTCAGTGATTCAGCGTCGACCCATGTACCAGGAGGTCCTGGTCAGGGCCCAGGTTGTGGGCTGGATCCTCAGTGGGAAGCATGCTGGAGGTGGCCAGTCAGTGTTCTCTCTCATCGATGTTTCTGTCTCTCTCTCCTTCCCCCTTACTGTCTAAAAATCGATAAAGAAAAAAAAGTTCAAATAGAACAGGAAATAACACATACAGTTATGTACTCACCACTGTGATTTAAACGCTTAATGTTCAGCTATATTTGCTTCAAGTGCAGCTGAGGCTAATTTCTCCACTCTCTCCTTGGCTACTTTGAAAATGATTTATGTTATTCCTGTGATAGTTCCTTTGCATCCTCTGAGAAGCAGATGCCAAGACAGAATTCATAGGCAAAAGAGTCATAGGTGTAAATGCCTGTGGAGGATAAAGAGGAGAGGAAGAAGGTAAGGTGGCTAAAGCCTTCAGAATGGTTGTAGGTGTGATACCTATAAAGGAAGACAGAGAAGAAAGATAAATGACGGATCTGGGAGCCCAAGGCTGCAGTGCAATTGGAGAAAATCTCTGCCAGAGCAGAGATTGTTTCTTGGAGGAGTCCATTGGGCAGGAATGGCCCTGCAGTGTTCAGTTGCTGGCCTGGCCTTTGTATGCATGCTGCAGTGGATCCCAAAGGTGCCAGCCCGCTGGCTGCTGGCCTGTCAGCACTTGCTCTCTGAAGGGATATCTGAGTGGCATACTCTCGAGGCCATTGGAATCCCCAGGCATGTTATTGTACTTTAGTACATACTTATGTATGGTAAATAACATATATTGTGTTTGTCAGTCCTTTTTCTAAATAGAATTATTTGTACATATAGGTAATTTGAACAAGCTATTTTTTATGCTTTGATGCTTTCTGAACAAGTACATTCCCACTACTCAGTACTGTAAAGTTTTATGGGAGGTAGTGCTGTCATGTACTTCCACTTGCCTAGACGACGGTCCATAGTTCTTTGAGCTGCCAGTTTAGGTTTATCTTCTGTTAACTTGTCATAGCTGAACAAGGTTCTGAGTTTAATAAGAACATATGCTTGGCCCTGGCCGATTTGGCGCAGCGGTTAGAGTGTCGGCCTGCCGACCAATGAATCTCGGGTTCGATTCCGGTCAAGGGCACGTACCTTGGTTGCTGTTTGTCCCCAGCCCTCGTTGGGTTGTGTGGGAGGCAACCAGTTGATGTGTGTCTCTCCCTCCCTCCCTTCCACTCTATCTGATGATAAATAGAGAAGTATCCTCAGGTGAGGATTAAAAAAAAAAAAAAGAACATATGCTTGGTTTGACTGACTTTCCTTGAATAGACATAGACATTTTGTATAGGGCATTTAATAATTAAGCACCAAGTTCAGTTATTTAAGATATGGAAACCCAAGGAAAAATGAGCTTTTAACTTGCAGTTAAAAGCTGATTTTTTCTTGTTTTCTGTGCCTTTTTAAAAGTTTATTTATTTATGCATATGTTTTTATTGCTCTTTGAGAGAGAGAGAAAGGTAGAGGGGGAGAGAGAGAGAGAAATATTGATCAGCTGCCTCCTGCACGCCCCCCTGCTGGGGATCAAGCCTGCAACCTGGGCATGTGACTGGGAATCAAACTGGTGACCTTGTGGTTCCTGGGCTGATGCTTAATTCACTGAGCCATGTGCTTAGGTACATTCTTAAAAATTTTTTTAATCAAGATGAAATTTATATAACAAAATTAATCATTTTAAAATGAACAATTCAACCCTGGCCGGTTTGGCTCAGCAGTTAGAGCATCAGCCTGCAGACCAAAGAGTCCTGGGTTTGATTCTGGCCAAGGGCATGTACCTCGCTTTTGGTTAGTCCCTTTTCCTGTTGGGGTCATGTGGATGGCAACCAATTGATGTATCTCTCTCACATCGATGTTTCTTTCTCTCTCCCCCTCCCACTCTGTTGGAAGATAAATGTAAAAATATCCTTGGATGAGGATTAAAAAACAAACAAAAAAAGAAACTCAAAAAAATAAAGTGAACAGTTCAGTGGTATTTAGGATATTTACAGTGTTGTGCAGACACCACCTGTCAAGTTCCAAAATGTGTTTTTTTATCACCCCATAAGAAAATCTCATAACCATTTAGTCACTACCCGTTTCCCATTCTGCCAGTCTCTCATACATTGCTGTGGACAATGCACAGAGGGCACTATGAGGCATGGGCTAGTGGAGCCACCTCAATCCTGCCTGTGGTGTAGGGGTATTGAAGAAACCAGGAAGACGTTTTAGATAAAGTGGTCCTTTCATTGAAGTTTTAAAAATTAGGAATTTTTAAAATTCCTCTCTCTCACATTGATATCCCCCACCTCCCCCACCCCCATCTAAAAAGCAATGGAAAAATATCCTTGGGTGAGGATTAAGCAAAACCCGCACACGCACGTGCATGCGCGCGCACACACACACACTCTCTCTCACACACTCATACACACACACACACACACACACACACAATCAACAAAAAAGTTAAATAAAATTAAAAATTTAATTCTGGCCCTGGTTGGTTTGGCTCAGTGGTTAGAGCATCAGCCCAAGGACCAGAGAGTCATGGGTTTGATTCTGGTCAAGTGTATGTATCTCAGTTGCTGTTAGGTCCCTGGCCCTGGTCAGGGTCGTGCAGGAGGCAGCCTGTCAATGTGTGTCTCTCACATTGATTTTTTTTCTCTCTTTCCTGCCCTCCCTCCCTCTCACTCTATCTGAAGATAAATGGAAAAATATCCTCCATTGAGGATTTATTTTATTATTATTATTTTTAATCTTCACTGGAGGAAATTTTTTTTATCTTCAGATAGAGTGGGAGGGGGAGAGAGGGAGAGAAAGGGACACAGAAAGAAACATCGATGTGAGAGGGACACATCGAGTGGTTGCCTCCCTTACCACTTTGTCCAGAGCCAGGGACGAATTGCAACTGAGGTACGTGCCCTTGACCGGAATCGAACCTGTGATTCATTGGTCTGCTGGCCGATGCTCTACCACTGAGCCAAACCGGCCAGGGCATCCTCAGGTGAGGATTAAAAAAATAATAATAGCCCTGGCCGGTTTGGCTCAGCGGTTAGAGTGTCGATCTGCGGTCCAGAGAGACCCGGGTTCGGTTCCCGCTAAGGGCACGTACCTCGGTTGCAGTTTGTCCCCGGCCCTGGTTGGTCGTGCAGCCACTCGATGTGTCCCTTTCACGTCGATGTTTCTCTCTCTCTCTCCTCCACTCTATCTGAACAAAAAATGGAAAAATGTCCTCAGGTGAGGATTAAAAAAAATAATAATAAAGTAATAATAATAATTCTGTCATACCAGCCACATTTCAAATGCCCAGTAGCCCTATGTAGCTACTGGCTACTGTACTGGAGAGCACAGAATAGAACATTTCCATTGACTCAGAAAGTTCTATTAGATAGCACTGTTCTGATGAATTGAAACCTTCATTGCTTTTTTTTGAGTTTTTTATTTTATTTTATTTTATTTTATTTTTTATCCTCACCCGAGGACATTTTTCCATTTTTTGTTCAGATAGAGCGGGAGGAGAGAGAGAGAGAAACATCGACGTGAAAGGGACACATCGAGTGGCTGCCACCTGCACGACCAACCAGGGCCGGGGACAAACTGCAATCAAGGTACGTGCCCTTAGAGGGAACCGAACCCGGGTCTCTCTGTACCGCAGACCGACGCTCCAACCGCTGAGCCAAACCGGCCAGGGCTATTTCATTTATTTTTTATCCTCACTTGAGGACATTTTTTGTGTTTTGTTCAGATAGAGTGGGAGGGAAAGAGAGAGAGAGAAACATCGACACGAAAGGGACACATTGAGTGGCTGCCACCCGCATGACCAACCAAGGCCAGGGACAAACTGCAACTGAGGTATGTACCCTTAGCGGGAACTGAACCTGGGTCTCTCTGGACCTCAGGCTGATGCTCTAACTGCTGAGCCAAACCAGCCAGGGCATTTTTGTGTGTTTTTTAATCCTCAACTGAGAATATGTTTTCCATGATTCTAGAGAGAGAGGAAGGGAGAGAAAGAGAGACATAGATGTGAGGGAGAAACATCTATAGGTTGCTTCATGTACGGGCCCTGGCCAGAAATGTAACCTACAACTTGGGAATTGAACTCAAGACCCTTTGGTGCATGGGATAACCCTAACCACCGATCCCCAGCAGCCAGGTCAAACTTTATATTTTTATTTTTTACTTTTTTTGGTACGTGCCCCTAGAGGGAACCTATCCAGGGACTCTCTGGTCCGCAGGCTGACGCTCCAACCGCTGAGCCAAATCGGCCAGGGCAAAGTTTATATTTTTATTTATTTTTTTTATCCTCACCCAAGGACATTTTTGCATTTATCTTCAAATAGAGCGGGAAGGGGGTGGGGGGAGAGAAACATCGACTGGTTGCCACCCACAGGACCCTAACTGGGGCTGGGGATAAACTGCAACTGAGATACATGCCCTTAGCAGAAACTGAACCCGGAACTTTCTGGTCCACATGCCGACGCTCTAACCGCTGAGCCAAACTGGCCAAGGCTATAATTTTAATTTTTATAATTAGTTCAGAAGTTTGCCTCTTTAATTAAGGTGCGTGGTGAAATGTGATATTGGAAAAGTCTGATAAACATGATAGCTGTGTACTGAATTCCTCTAGTAGAGTATTTGTTAAGATATTACCATTAAGGTATTCAAAATAAGGCTTCTTCAGAAAGCAAGAAGAACATTTTTTGGGAAATGGAAAGCTTTGTTTGTTGATTTGGTTCTTTAGTACGTAATTAAGCCAAAAAGATGATAAAGATGTATGGCTATACTAAGTGTAGGATTTAAATAATCCACAGTATGTCTTGAGAGATTAGGTCTTTTTTGTTTTGTTAATTCTCATCTAAGGATATTTTATTTTTTCCATTGACATTTATGTATGTATGTATGTATTTATTATCTTTTAATTCCTCACCCAAGGATGTTTTTCCATTTATCTTCAGATAGAGTGGGAGGGAGGGAGAGAGGGAAAGAGAGACAGACAGAGAGAAAAACATCTACGTGAAAGAGACACATCTACTAGTTGCCTCCTTCTTTACTCAGGGACCAAACCGCAGCCCAGGTACATACCTGTGACCAGAATTGAACCTGTAACTCTTTGGCGCTCAGGCCAACACTCTAACCACTGAGCAACACCGGCCAGGGCAAAAGGTTGTTTTTATTTATTTATTATTATTTTTTTAACTCATCTGTATTGTTGAATGTTTTATAGATGTTCCCCCCCTTTTTTCCCCATTGATCCCCAGCCCCAATCCCACCCACCTCCTGCCTTCTCCACACTATTGTTGGTGTCCATTGGTTATGCATATATGCATAGAAGTTATTTGGTTTATCTCATCCTGCCCTCCCTCCCCCCTTTCCTTTGAGGTTCATCAGTCTAACAACCAATTTATACTTCTTAATTCCTTTATCTTTTCCACCCATCCCTCCAGCCCCCACTCATCTGGCAAGCAACAAAAAGTTCTCTGTATCTAGGAGTCTGTTTCTGTTCTGCTTGCTCATTTTGTTTGTAGATTCAATTGTTGATAGATATGTATTAATTGCCATTTTATTCATATTTTTGTTGTTCTCCTTCAAGAAGACCCTTCAACATTTCCTATAATACTGGTTTTGTGGTGATGAACTCCTTTAGCTTTTTCTTATCTGGGAAACTCTTGATATGTCCATCGATTCTAAATGATAGTTTTGCAGGATAGAGTAATATTGGTTGTAGGTCGTTGCTTTTCATAACCTCGAATATCTCTTGCCACTCCTTTCTCACCTGCAAAGTTTCTTTTGAGAAGTCAGCTGACAGTCGTATGGGAGCTTCTTTGTAGGTAACGAACTGCTTTTCTCTTGCTGCTTTTAAGATTCTCTCTATTTAACCTTTGGCATTTTGATGATGATGTATAGTGGTATGGACCTCTTTTGGTTCGTCTTGTTTGGGACTCTCTGTGCTTCCTGGACTTGCATGTCTGTTTCCTTCACCACGTTAGGGAAGTTTTCTGTCATTATTGTTTCAAACAGGTTTTCAGTTTTTTTGTTCTCTTCTCTTTCTGGCACCCCTATGATGCGAATGTTGGTATGCTTGAAGTTGTCCCAGAGACTCTTTACACTGTGCTCATTGGATTCTTTTTTTTTGCTGTTCTGATTGGGTGTTTTTTGCTTCCGTATAGTCCAAATTAATGGTTTGCTTCTTGGCTTTACCTACTCTACTATTGATTTCCTGTAAATTATTCTTTATTTCAGTTAGTGCATCTTTCATTTCTGACTGGTCCTTTTTGATGTAGTTGATGTTCTCACTAAGTTCCTTGGAGGTCTCCTTAAGTTCCTTGAAGGTCTCACCAAATTCCTTGAGCAACCTTATAACCTGTGTTTTGAACTCTGCATCTGATTGATTGCTTATCTCCATTTTGTTTAGTTCTTGGAGTTTTGTTCTTTTCTTTCATTTGGGACATGTTTCTTTGTCTCCTCATTTTGGTTGCTTCCTTGTGATTGTTTCTATGTATTAGAATTAGAGTTGCTATGTCTCCTAGGCTTTGTAGGGTGGCTTATTGTAGTAGGTGTCCTGTAGGATCCAGTGGCACAGCCTTCCTGATCACCCCAGCTGGGCCCTCAAGGTAGTGGGGACTGTACACCCTTCTGTTGTAATTGAGTCTTGATTGCTTTTGGCGCATCAATAGGGATTTATTCAGGCTGATCAGCTGCAAGGACTGGCTGTGCCCACTGACCACTGGCCTCTGATTACATTGGAGTATCAGCTATGTAGGGGCCCACCATACAGAGCAAGACTTACTTCAGCAGGGCTCTGGTATCCACTGAGTTCACTTCTTGAGTGTGTCCCTTGTGGAGGTGGTTGGGTGATGGTGTTTCGATGTGGTCTGAAGCTGTCCACTGGGTGTGCTGGCTCTGGGACAAGGTCAGTCACTGCCTGTGTTCGTTCTGGGGTCACCCGGCATAAGCTACCATGATCTGCAGATGACTGCTGCTTGTGCTGAGCTTGGAGGTGCCCAAGAAAAGCCAAATTGTGAACCAAGGCTGGTTGCTTCTAGTGCCAGGCCTGAGGCCACTTAACAAGAAGTATGGGGCTCACTGAGACCAGATGCTGCTGCTTTGAGAGATTTTAGGAAACTGAAGCAGGATCCAAGACAGGCCAATCCTATGGTAAAAGCCTTTGGAAACAGCTTGGATGGGCCCGAAAGTTGGTTGGGGTGGGCGGTGCCTCAGGCAATTACCAGGGCAGGGCAAACGGTATGAGCCAGGTTGCTGGAGTCCCAGATGTAGGAGCCATCTGCCACCCCAGGGAAGGGCTCACCAAAGGAACATCAGCCTCCGCCAGCAAGACTGTCTTGAAGAAAACTGCCTCTCCAGCCCTCGTCCCGAAGCCAAACAGCTCAGTTCTTCCCTGTATGTCTCTGGCACCCCTCAAGCTGCCTCCCCTCCGAGCTTAGAGGGGACAAGTCCAAGTGAACAAGTCCGAGTAAGTTTGTGCCTGGGCCCTTTAAGAGGAACTGCCTGGCGCTCCAGCAGCTGCACCCTCCCTCAGCCTCAGTTCCTGCTGGTTTTTCCAGCCAGAAGTTATGGGGACTTTTCTTCCTGGCACTGGAACCCTGAGCTGGGAGCCTGGTGTGAGATGGGGACCCCTCATTCCTCACTCCTCAGGGAGGACCTTCCCAGCTGAGGTGTCCCTCCTGATTTTTATCCGACACAGGTGGGTGTGGGACCAGCCTGTCTGTGCCTCTGCCCCTCCTACCACTCTCGCTGTGGCTGCTTCTTTAATATCATAATTGTAGGACTTCCATTCAGGTCGATTTCAGGTGGTTCTGAATGATGGTTGTGTTGTAGTTTAGTTGTAATTTTGATGTGATTGTGAGAGGAGATGATACCACATTTACTTGCACTGCCATTGTGATTGGAAGTCTCCCAGAGTAAGCTCAAGATTAGGTTTTTAAAAACAGCCTTATTGAGGTATAATTGACATAAAATGAATTGTACACATTTAATGTGTACATTTACACATATACAGGGTGGGGCAGAGGTTTACAGTTGTGAATATGCTAAGAGTTTATTCTTGTATTATTATTTTAACTATTACTATTATTTATCGATTTGAAAGAGAAAGAGAAAGAAACACTGATGCGAGAGAAGCATTGATTTGTTGCCTCTTGTATGTGCTCCAACCTGGGACCAAATCTGCAACCTAGGTATGTGCCCCAACTGGGGAACGAACTGTGACCTTTTGGTGTAAGGATGATGCTCCAACCAACTGAGGCACACTGGCTAGTGCTGTTTATTAATTATTATATTATTTTCTATATGAACAACTGTGAACCTACATTTGCTACACCCTATATTAGGCTGTTGAAAGTCTCATTACTTACTGATGCTCTGTTCAGTCCTTTTTTTTTCAATACTTTCTATTGCTATAGCTTTAGGTTTACTAATCTTTTCTTGTACAGTATCTAATCTGTTCTTATTTTCATTCAGTATATATAGATATATATAAAATTTTTATTCTTTATTGATTTTTAATTAATTAATTTTTTTATCCTTATCTGAGGACATTTTTGCTTTTATCTTCAGATAGAGTGGGAGAGAGAGAGGGAAGAAGAGAGAGAGAGAAACATTGATGTGAGGGAGACACATTGAGCGGTCGCCACCCATACAACCCCAACCGGGGCCGCGGACAAACTGCAACTGAGGTACACAACCCTAGCGGGAACCGAACCCAGGACTCTGAGGTTTGCAGGCTGATGCTCTAACCGCTGAGCCAAACTGGCCAGGGCTTTTTATTGATTTTTAGAGAGAGAGGAAGGGAGAAGGAGAGAGGGATAGAAACATCAAGGAGAGAGAACATCGATTGACCGCCTCCTGCATGCTCCCCTGGGGATTTAACCTATAATCTGGGCGTGTGCCCTGACTGGGAATCAAAGTGGCAGCCTCTTGGTGTATGGGTCAACGCTCAAGCACTGAGCCACACCGGCCAGGCTATTATAGGTTTCTTACCTAAGTTTGATTTGAGTACTTGTTTTTTTTAAACTTAGCACTTTATTATTATTATTTTTTTAATATTTACCTTCAGATAGAGCAGGAGGGAGGGAGGAAGAGAGAGAGTGAAACATCTATGTGAGAGAGAGACATCGATTGGTTGCCTCCCGTACAACCCCAACCTGGGCCAGGGATGAACTGCGACCAAGGTATGTGCCCTTGGCTGTGATCGAACCTGCAACTCTTTTTTTTTTATCCTCACCCGAGGATATTTTTCCATTTCTTGTACAGTTAGAGTGGGAGGGAGAGAGAGGAAGGGAGAGAGAGAGAGAAACATCGACGTGAAGGGACACATTGAGTGGCTGCCACCCGCACAACCAACCCGGGGACAAACTGCAACCGAAGTACGTGCCCTTAGCGGGAACCGAACCCGGGTCTCTCCGGACCGCAGGCCGACGCTCTAACCGCTGAGCCAAACTGGCCAGGGCTGCAACTCTTTAATCTGCTGGCCGAAGCTCTAACCACTGAGAAACCGGCCAGGGCTGATTTGAGTACTTTCAAAAATGTATTTCATGTCTCTGCTTAGCATACCACAGTCTTTCCTCTAACTTCTTGAACGTTGAAATAGAGTTATAATTGCTTTAATGCCCTTGTTCACTATTCTGTCATCAGAGCCATTTCTGGGTTGGTTTCAATTGATTGATTTTTCTCATTATGGGTTGTCTTTTCCTGCTTCTTTGCTTGTCTGGTAATTTTTATTTGGATGCCAGACATTATGAATTTTACTGTGGTGGATGCTGGATATTTTTGTATTCCTATAAATATTCTTGAGCTTGTTCTAGATGGTTAAGTTCTTTAGAAATAGTTTATTTCAGATCTTGCTTTTAAGCTTTGTTAGGTGGGATCGGAGCAGCATTTAGTCTAGGACTAATTAATTGCCACTATTGAGTCCAAACCCTATTGAGTATTCTACTCAGTAGTCCATGAATTCTGAGGTTTTCCTCTCTGGCTATTGGCAGTAGGCAGGCGCTCTTCTTGATGCTATGTGAGCCTCATGGATAATTCCCTTGTATTTTTATTTATTTATTTATTTTATCCTCACCCGAGGTCATTTTTTCATTTTTTTTTGTTCAGATAGAGTGGGAGGGAGAAAGAGGAAGGGAGAGAGAGAAACATCAACGTGAAAGGGACACATCGAGTGGTTGCCACCCGCACAACCCAACTGGGGCCGGGGACAAATTGCAACCGAGGTATGTACCCTTAGTGGAAACCGAACCCGGGTCTCTGAACTGCAGGCCGATGCTCTAACTGCGGAGCCAAACCTGCCAGGGCATTCCCTTTTATTTTTGATGGTGATTCTTTTTTTCCTTTTTTTTTTTTTTTGGTTAATTCTCATCTAAGAATATTTTTCCTTTGATTTTTTTTTTTTTTTTAGAGTGTAAGGGAGGGAGAGAGAGAGAAACATTAATGTGAGAGAGACACATTGATTGGTTGTCTCCCACACAATCCTGATAGGGGCTGGGGATCTAGCCTGCAAACCAGGTACATGCCCTTGACCGGGAATTGAACCTGAGACCTCTCAGTCCGAGGGCCATGCTCTAACTGCTGAGCCAAATGGGCCAGGGCTTAATGGTGATTCTTTACCCAGAAACCCAATGTGTTTTTACAGGCACGTGCTGATCAATACTATGCTGAATATTCAAGGGGGACCTTTTGCAGATCTCTGGAGTTCTCATTCTGTCTAGCTCTTTCTTTTCTGATATTCTGCCCTATAAACTCTAGCTACCTTGGCTTCCCTATACTCAACGTATGTCCTCAACTCGGGGGGACTGCCCGACTTTCCTTGGGACATTTAGAGGGTTTACTTTGCTTCCCCTTTCTCGGGTATCACTCATTGTACTTGTTATTTGGTGTCCAATGTCTTCATAATTATTGCTTTTTATATTTGTCCAGTCCCTAGTTGTTTTAGACACTATATGGTAAATCTGATTCATGTCACTCCACTTTAAATGGAAGCAGAAGTCTAGATTTTTAAAGAAAGGAGTATAGCTCTGGCCGCTGTGGCTCAGTGGTCAGAGCATCAGCCTGAGCACTGAAAGGAGCATGAGTGTTTCCTAGTCAAGGGCATGTACCTGGGTTGCAGGTTTGATAGCTGGCTCCAGTTGGGGCAAGTGGGGGAGGCTACTGATTGATGTTTCACTCCCCTTCCTCCTCTACCCTCCCTCCCTTCCACTCTCTCAAAAAATCAATGGAAAAATATCCTCGGGTGAGGATTAAAAAAAAAAAAAGAAAGGAATATAGAGGAATTGGTTGTATTTCGTGAATACATATTTATATGTTTTCTTTTACCCCAATCTTTGTTTTTTTTTTCTTGAAGTTGTTAATAGCTTTTAAACTTCTAAATTTGGGTTTTATGTTCATGAAAACATTTGGAAATGGTAATACCAAATTTTATGTTTAAAAAATTTTCTTAAATCCTCACCTGAGAATATGTTTTTATTGATTTTGGAGAGAGATGATGGGAGAGAGAGAAACATGGATGTGAGAAACATTGTCTCCCACATGCTGGGATTGGGGATTGAACCTGAAACCTGGGTATGTGCCCAGATTGGGAATCGAATCCAAAACCTTCTGGTGTGTGGGACAATACTCTAATTAACTGAACCACCCCTGCCAGCTCCCAAATTTTATGTTTTCATATAGCCACTGATCATTTCGATGTTTGTGATCAAGTACTCAGTCTGATCTGTCATACTCCTTGAAATCTGATAATTCTAGCCCAGAATTTTCCAAAGGAAAATTTTTTTGCATTAACTATTCTTTAAAAAGTAAATATTTAAATTTTATTATTTCCAATTAATGCACTTCTGAGAAAAGTGTAATTTAGAAATATCTTATTCTTGGATTGTCTTGGACCTCCATCTTGGCGTGATTTAGTAAAAGGAGTATTTATCTGTGTTTGAGTGTGTGTGTATTTTTTTTGAAGCACTTTTTATAGAAATTTCTGTTGTTTTTTAGTCATTTTCAGCTAGAAGTCTTTTTGATTTTTGAACATCTGGTGCTTTTCATATGCCGTATATTGATACTCTAAACTGAATTAGGGTTTTATATATCAGCTGATGAACTATGGTTTTGAGCCTTGCTTGGCGTTCTGCTTGCTTACCAACAGCTTAGTTTCCATGGCATTGCAATTTTTGCACACCATTTTGCTGAGAGGTTGGGGGGTAGGGATGTAGACCCCTTACCCTGCTAAAGCAGGGTATAAATTAAAATAGATGAATTTTTATTTAGTTTTGTATATTGAATTTCTGGATAATTTTTGATGAGCTTTATTGATATAAAAAGTTTTAAAACGACACTTTCTGCCTTACTAAGAACAATTAGCAGTGGCAAAGTGAAAGTGTTAATACCAGTGGTTTGAAGTATAGATTCTGTAAACTTGAATGCAGTTGAGACAAAGCTAATGATAATAAATGAAGCATTCTAAAGGCACGTAACTTTTACCCGTTAGACAACATTTGTTGGTTGACTGTTTAATTGTAAAGAACACACATGCACACAAAACAATTTAAGCACATGTGTGAAATTGGAATTATACTCTGGAAAAGTAAGATGAGATGTGTTTTTCAGTTTTTAGCTTTTCAGGAACATAATTCTCCTTAAGATGTCTATTGCCTTGCTTTTTTAAAAATCCTCACCTGAGGATAAGTTTTTACCAATTTTAAAGAGAGGAAAGGAGAGAGAGAAACATTGATCTGTTGCCACTTGTATTTACCCCAGTCAGGAATCGAACTGGCAAAGGGGTATATGCCCAGACTGGGAATTGTGCAGCCATCCCCACTTTTCTAATTTCATTTTTTTTTAAATGAAATGAAAATTTTTTTTTCTTTATTGATTTTTAGAGAGAGAGGAAGGGAGAGGGAGAGACAGATAGAAACATCGATGAGAGAGAACATCAACTGGCCGCCTCCTGCATGCCCCCCACTGGGGACTTGGCCCACAACCTGGGCATGTGCCCTGACCAGGAACCGAACCAGCGACCCCCTGGTGCATGGGTTGACGCTCAACCACTGAGCCACACCAGCCAGGCTCTAATTTCATTTTTATTACCCAGTAGAAGTCTTGTACTTATTAGCAGTCGTTCCCCATTTGGAATTTATTTTAAATGTTGTTGAAGTGATTTTTAACAACCATAAAGACTCATAAAAATAACATACCTTTTGATCTGGCCTTTTTACTCAACAGTTAGAGCGTTGGCCCCTGGACCGAAGGGTCTTGGGTTTGATTCGGGTCAAGAGCACATGCCTAGGTTGCAGGTTTGATCCCCGGCCCCAGTTGGGTTGGTGTCAGGGGCAACCAATCAATGTGTCTTTCACATTGATGTTTTCTCCCCGCCCCCACCCTTCCACTCTCTCTAAAAGAAAAAAGGAAAAATATTCTCGAGTGAGAATTAAAATAAATAAGTAAATAAAGTAACACACTTTCCTTAATGTTTGTATTATGAAAATAGTAGTATAACATTTTTATGAAATCCTACATGTCATATTGACCAAGCTTCTTTTTTTTTGGTTAATCCTCACCTGATGATATTTTTTTCCATTGATTTTTAGAGAGAGTGGAAATGGAAGGAAGGGAGAGTGGGAGAGGAAGGGGAAGAAACATCGATGCGAGAGAGAGACATCGATTGCTTGCCTCCTTCACACACACGGACCAGTGCTAGGAGAGATTGAACCTGCAACCCAGGTACATGCCCTTGACTGGGAATTGAACCCAAGACCTGTTGGTGCACTGGCTGATGCTCTGTCTACTGAGCCACACTGGCAAGGGCTTGACCATGCATTTTAAAACCACACTGCTCTACTTTGGAGAATCATTGTTCCTTAGTAACACTGGAGAATTTTAAGCCAGAGTGCTGTGAATACAATTGCAGTTTGGCAAGATCATTACTTGTTGTGTTGAGGAGGGCTTGTAAGAATGGGTTCATGGCCCTGGTTGGTGTGGCTCAGCGGTAAAGCGTTGGCCTGTGGTACAGAGAGACCTGGGTTCGGTTCCTGCTAAGGGCATGTACCTCAGTTGCAGTTTGTCCCTGGCCCTGGTTGGGTCATGTGGGTGGCAGCCACTCAGTGTGTCCCTTTCACATCGATGTTTCTCTCTCTCTCTCTCTCTCTCTCCCCCTCCCCACTCTATCTGAACAAAAAATGGAAAAATGTCCTCGAGTGAGGATGAAAAAAAACACGAATGGGTTCGTGGAAGGTAGGGAAGACCACTCATTCATTCGGAAACTTAAATGAGCATCTGCAACGTGCCAGACATAGTTCTAGGCACTGTGAACAAACCAGACATCCCAATTTAAGTTCTGATGAGGGGATTCTGTGAGAGTCATGATTCAGGAGGGAAATGAGGATGGATTGGAAAGCTCTTAAGTTGTTGAATAGACATACTTTTGTTTTGTTTTGTTTTCACCTGAGGACATTTTTGCATTTATCTTCAGATAGAGCAGGAGGGGGAGAGAGAGAGAAACATTGATGTGAGAGAGGACACACTGACTGCCACCCACATGACCCCAACCAGGGCCAGGGACAAACTGCATTCGAGGTAAATGCCCTTAGTGGGAACCGAACCCTGGTGTGTCTAGTCTGCGGGCCACTGAACCAAACCAACCAGGGTGACATTCTTTTTTTTTCTTAATATCTTTTTATTGATATATATATATATATTTTTTTTTTTAGAGAGAGAGGAAGATAGAAATAATGATGTGAGAAACATCGATCAGCTGCCTCCTGCATGCCCCCTACCAGGGATTGAGCCCACAACCTGGGCATGTGTCCTGACCAGAAATTGAACCAGGACCTCTCAGTCCATGGGACAATGTTCAACCACTGAGCCACACCAGCCAAGCTAGATAGGCATACTTTAGTGACAGATTGGATGTGGGACATAGAAGGCCATCGTACCTCCTGGATTTTTGGTTTAGGTGACTTGCTGATGGTTGGTGCCATTTACTGAAATAAGGGATATAGGAATTTTGAAATCGAGATACCCAGACGTAATATTTCAGGCAACATCATGAGAATTATTGTGCACTCTTCTCCCATTCCCCACTAGGTTGGCTTCACCTTATCTGTTTTCCTATTGTACCTTGTTGCTTACCTCTATTATATCACTTCTCTATTTTTAAGTAATTATTAGCCTTTATGTTTTCTCCCCTGCCTCTTGTGGGCAGGAAAAGCCTATATAAGTTTTGTATTCCTGTCTACAGACTATCTGTACTAGCTTGGAGAATATAAGAATTACTTCATTGCCTCCATTGCTAATATCTAAGCTATCATAATCTGTAACTCAAATTACTGCAGTAGCTTTTAATAAATCCTGGTTCTGTATATTAAGCTATAAGTCTGTATGTTTCTCTGCTGCTCAAAACCTCCTGGTAGCCTCATTTCACTCAGGTGTAAAAGCAAAGAAAGACCTCACAGTGAGGTAGAGAGCTGCTCAGTTTGGTCTTGCATTACTTCTCTGACTTTATCTCCTTCTCTTCTTTTATTTATTTTTTATTTTTTTATTTTTTTTTAATTTTTTTTATCCTCACCCGAGGACATTTTTCCATTTTTTGCTCAGGTAGAGTGGGAGGGAGAGAGAGGAACAGAGAGAGAGAGAGAAACATCGATGTGAAAGGGACACATCGAGTGGCTGCCACCCGCACGACCGACCAGGGCCGGGGACAAACTGCAACCGAGGTACGTGCCCTTAGCGGGAACCGAACCCGGGTCTCTCAGGACCGCAGGCCGACGCTCTAACCGCTGAGCCAAACCGGCCAGGGCTCCTTCTCTTCTTTTAAATCTTAGCTCAAATGTTGCCTTCTCGGTGAGGCCTATCTTGACATACCTACCTAGCCATCTCTAAGTATATTATCTGTAAAATATGACTTAAAATCTGGCTATATACTCTGATTCCAACTATATGACATTCAGAAAAAGGCAAAACTATGGAGACAGTGAAAAGATCAGTGATTGCCAGGAGTTAGAGTAGGAGGGAGGGATGTATAGTTGGGGCACGGAGGACTTTGGGGGCAGTGAAAATACTCTGTATGATACCATAATGATGAATACATGGCATTATATGCTTGCTCAAACCCATAGAATGCACAACACCAAAAGTGAATTCTGTGGTATGCTATGGGCTTTGTGTGATTATGATATATCAATGGAGGTTCATCATTTGTTACAAATGTTCCATTCTAGTGAGTGTTGTTGGTAATGGGTGAGCCTTTCCATGTCTGTGGCAGGGGATATATGGGAAATCTTTCTGCCTTCCTTGATTTTGCTGTAAACCTAAAATTTCTCTAAAAAAAATAAATAAATAAAGTCTTGTAAAAAACATTAATAAAAAAATCTAACAACAAATCTTACAATCTCACAATTAAATAAAATTAATACTGTGTTCACTTTGGTAGCACATATACTAAAGTTGGAATGATACAGAGAAGATTAGCATAGCCCTGCTCAAGGATGACACACACATTCATGAAGTGTTTCATAAAATAAATAAGTAAATAAAATGAATACTTATTTCCTAGTATAATTAAGTCTCTAGTCAACTTATTTTTATTGTTGTTAATCCTCACCTGAGGATATTTTTTTTCATTAATTTTTAGAGAAAGTCGGGGGGGGGGGGAGAGAGAAAGAGAAAAATATCATGTGAGAGAGACACATCAGTTGGTTGCCTCCCACCCGCTCCCAACCAGGGCCAGGGATAGAAACTGCAACCAAGGTAGATGCCCTTGACTGTAATTGAACCTGACACCCTTTGATACGTGAACCGACGCCACTGGCCAGGACTCAACTGTTTTTAAACACTTGGTTTGTTTAGATCAGGATTCAAACATGATACCAACATTGCATTAAAGGGGAAAAAAAAGGCTTTATTGCCCTGGCCAGGGTGTCTAGGTGGAGAGAGTGTTGGGAAGGCTCATGGGTTCAGTTCCTGGTCAAGGGCACACATCTGGGTTGCAGATTCGATTAGTGGCTCCTGTTGGGGCTCATTATTCAGGAGGCAACTTATCAATCTGTCTCTCTCACGTCGATGTTTCTCCCGTGTCTACCCCTCCCTCGTCCCACTCTTAAAAAAAAATTAATGGAAAAAATATCCTTGGGTGAGGATTAGCAAAAATAAATAAGTAAAGGAATAAAAAGCTTTATTGAGGTATAATTGACATTCAATAAACTGTTATATTTAAAGTTTACAGTTTGATTAGTTTTGACGTGTATACACCTGTAAAATTATCACTACAAGATACTGAATATATCCACCATCCCCAAAAGTTTACTTCTGCCCTTTTGTAATTCCTCCTACCTGCCTCTCCTCTCCCAAGCAACCACTGATCTGCTTCCTCTCACTATAGATTAATTTGCATTGTTTAGAGTTTTATATAGATGGAATCTTAAATTATGTACTATTTGTCTGGCTTCTTTCATTCAGCATAATTATTTTGATTCTCATTCACATGTTTGCATGTATCAATTGATTTTTTCTTTTTATTGCTGAGTAGTACTACATGCATAGATGTACTAGAATTTGTGAATGCCTGCATGAATATGCATTTCCTTTTCTCGGGTAAATACTCAGGAATGGAATCATGTAGTAGTTGTATGCTTAATTTTTTAAGAAACTGCAAACTTTTTTAAATTTTACATTTCTACTGGAAGTATAGAAGAATTCCAGAACACTCCCAAGGGGACAAGTATGTGGGGAGGTCAGCTGAGAAATTTATTTTGTGGCTACTTCCCATCTCCTGTCTTTTAATGGTCAGAGTTGCCCCATAGGGTCTTAACTATTCTGTGCTTTTGGATTTGTTACTTTGCCTCTCCAGGCACCTGCTGGAAAAGCAGCTGAATTTGGGCATTGGAGCTGCTGTGGCTTCAGCCACAGTGGACACAAGGAAGGCCATGAAAGTCGAGCCCTTACCCCTGGGGGAGACAGAGACAGCTAGTGATATTAGGAGAGAAGACACCTGTAGTGGGCTGGGCTTTGTGATCATGTGAAGCTTGTGAGCTTTTGCTAGACCTCGAGGGGCTGTGCCAGCTGGGCAGTAGAGCAGCAGGCAAGTCTGAGTGGATTTGGTGAGGTGCATGAACTGCATCTGTTATAGCCTGTTGAATCCAACCTTTTGCTTATTCTTGGCCTCTGTTTGTACAGCTGAATGTGGCTGGAGAAACTATACTGACTAGTCTCACTTTAAAGTCATGATCACCAAAATCAGGCAGGCACATTTTATTACATTCTGTTTTACTGCTGCAGTTACTCACCCAGACAGCATTTATGTTTTTTGGTTTTTTGTTTTTTAAATCCTCACCCCAGGATGTTTTTTCATTTATCTTCAGATAGAGTGGGAGGGAGAGAGGGAGGGAGGGAGAGAGAAAGAGAGCGAGAGAGAAACATTGATGTGAGAGAGACACATTGATTGGTTGCTTCCCCCACGACCCCAACCAGGGCTGGGGACCAAACTGCAACCAAGGTATGTGCCCTTGACCAGAATTGAACCTGATGCTCTTTGGTCCGCAGGCTGATGCTCCAACCACTAAGCAAACTGGCCAGGGCTCACATAGACAGCATTTAAATATCTCACTTTAAATCTTCAGTTCGTCTTTCTACATCCTTTTTATTTCACGGAGGGAAAAATGGAAGCAATTGGAAGAAAACGTCCATATAGGCTCCCACTGCCTTTGTGCTACCTTTCCACTGTGCGCCTGACCCTCGGCCTTATCTTCTGTGACTTCATACTCCCCGCCAAGGCTGGTTCCTCTGCATATGCAGTGAACCCAGTTGCCTCCTGTCTACTCAAGAGACATCACTCATCACCCTCTATCTGCCCCATCAAATTTGTCTTCTCTGTTATATTCTCAACAGCATATAAACAGGCTCTTTCTCCTTGTTTTTTAAAAAATTCCCCTTGGCTGCCCGGCTGGTGTGGCTCAGTGGATTGAGCGTCATCCCATGGACTCAGAGGTCCTGGTTCGATTCCCAGTCAGGGCACATGCCAGGGTGTGCAGGGGGCAGCTGGTTGATGTTTCTCTCTCTCTCTCTCTCTCTCTCTAAACAATCAATAAAAACATATTTTTAAAAAATTCCCCTTGGTAATGGTCTGTATTCTACTTTCTATTTCTTTTCTCCTATTCTCTCTTCAACACATCACCCTCAGACTTTGCCCCCACTGCTCCTCCACAATTTTTTATAATGTCACTAGTGACCTCCATATTGCCAGTGGTCAGCTTGCAGGCCTCACCTTATTTGACCTATTTATCCCAAGTGGCTCACTCCTCTTTGAAACCTAATTAGTCCGAGTTCACCAGTAGGATATATTTCTCTCTCTCTCTCTCTCTCTCTCTCTCTCCCCCCCCTCCCCCTCCCTCCCTCCCTCCCTCCCTCCCTCTCTCTCTCTCTCTCACACACACACACACACACATCCACACATTGTGAGAAGAATTTTGTTATGTGACTAGAGGCTGAGAAGGTCTAAGATGTGCAGTCAGTAAGCTGGAGCTGCGAGAGGAGTGATGGTGTAAGTTCTAGTCCAACTCCAAAGGCCTGAGAACAAGGAGATCCACTGTTTCAGCTCAAGATTCTTTGCTCTTCAGCTTATTGGATGAGGACCACCCACATTATGGAAGGCAATCTACTTTACTCAGTGTACCAATTCAAATGTTAATCTCATCCAAAAACATCCTCACAGAAGCACTCACAATATTTGACCAATATCTGGGTCTGGGCACACTATGGCCTGATCAGATTGACGCCTAAAACTAACCATGACAAAACCATCTCTTTCCGTGATAGGTAGAACAAGATGCCAATTTAGTCCCTACATCCCTGACTTCAGCTTCAACCACACTCCCTTTTTCTCCACTCCAGCCACAGGTCTGCTTGCTGTTTCTTGACCATTGTGAGATATGCTTTGTTCTTAGGGTTTCTGTACTCATTTTTCTTCTGCCTGAATTGCTTTTTCTTTGTTCCTCTGCCTCTCTCCTTACTCTGTGCCTCATGGCCTTATTTCTTTCTCTCTCTCTCTCTCTCTCTCTCTCTCTCTCTCTCTCTGCGTTGAAATGTCATATTTTAGTGAGGACTTTTGTGGTCATTCTATCTAAAACTTGCAGCTATATCCCTGCTGTTTTCCTGTCCCCTTCCTTGCATTATTTTTTTCTCTCATTCACTCTTATCATTACCCAACATACTTCCTTGTTTATCTTGTTTAACTCCTCCAACTAGAAGGTAAGCTCTGTGAGGTGAGGGCTTTTTGATCTTGTTAGCTTTTATGCCCCAGCTTTCAGGATAGTGCCTGGTGACAATTTGTCTCTCAATTAACAACGTTCTGATTGCTTAAAAACATGGACAGAAACTCTTCCCATGAAGTTTATAAAATATAGGTTTCTAGCCTGCAGTTCTCAGCAATGAATACCTTTATTGGCTTACAGATGCCTTTTACATGTCTTTTATGGATATGCCTTTTATAGTTCTGAAGGCACCTCGCCAGCCTTCTCGCCTCCTTTCCCTCAAGCTCCGTGTGTGTGTGTGTGTGTGTGTGTGTGAGAACCAGCTCTGTGCTGAAGAGCTTTACAAAGATGATCTTATTTAATCCTCATAACAGTCCTACAACACAAGTGGTATCATTCCTGTTGTGCAGACGATGAAACTGAGATTTAGAGAGCTTAAACAACTTTTCTGCGGTCTCAGAATATTAAGTGGCAGAACTGAACTTGGGGTAATTTGATCTAGATCCTATATTCTTAACTGTTTTTTACATTCAATGCCACCTCCTAGATATAGAGATGTCATTTCGTTTTAAGTCATGCAGGAACTTGGGAATCTTGGGCAGGCTGTTTAACCCCATAATAGTGTTCAATATTTAAAGTTTCTGCCTAGCATATACTCAATACAAAACAACCACTCAAATTTAGAAGTCCTGTCTAAAATCAGTGCAAAAATAACTAAACTACAAGCCTTGCTCAGCTCTGGCCTTCCCAGGTCTTCATAGGGTCAGACCCCTGTTGGGTCCCTGCATCTGAGGTCCATCCCTTGTCCAGAAGAATAGAAGAGTAGTGGTGATTGCCATTACAGAGTCTTGCTCTGTTTGGCGGAAGTTATCAATCAGCTCCACCCATCTCTGGAGTCTTCCACAAAGGACAGGAGTTCCCTTGTCTCACATAGGAAAGTGTAACAGATTTCATGGTTTAAAATAACAACTGTTAGCAGGGGCTGGTGTGGCTCAGTGGTTGAGTGTTGGCCCATGCACCAAGAGGTCACTGGTTTGATTCCTGGTCATGGAACATGCACAGGTTGTGGGCCCAATCCCCAGTGAGGGTCATGCAGGAGGAGGCCAGTCAGTGTTCTCTCTCATCGATGTTTCTGTCTTTTTCTCCCTTTCCCTTCCTCTCTCTCTAAAAATTAATTAAAAAATAAAAAAAATTAAGCATGTAGCTCTGGCTGGTTTGGTTCAGTGGTTAGAGCGTTGGCCCGCGGTCCAGAGAGACCTGGGTTTGGTTCCCGCTAAGGGCACGTACCTGGATTGCAGTTTGTCCCCGGCCCTGGTTGGGTTATGCAGGAGGCAGCCACTCAATGTGTCCCTTTCACTTTGATGTTTCCCTCTCTCTCTGTTCCTCTCTCTCCCTCCCACTCTCTCTGAACAAAAAATGGAAAAATGTCCTCGGGTGAGGATAAAAAAAAAGCATGTAATGTATACAAAAAAATAACTGTCATTTCTTATGTCATGTTTCTTGCTCAGCTGGGTAGCCATTCTGTTGGGCTTACTTGGAGTATCATGTGGCTGTTGTCTGGAGGTGGCTGGGGTTGATGCCATCTGGGGGCTGCACTGAGATGCTGGGACAGCTGGACCTATTTTCTTTTCCATGTAGTCTTAGGGCCTATTCTTTTTCCAGTGAGAGCGGTCTCCAGTGGGTAGATTCCCTACATAGTGGCTCAGGGCTCCCCAAAGCAAGCATATCAAGGAGGAAGCAGAACTGCTAGTCTTTTTAAAGTGTAGGCCCAGAACTGGCACATTATCACTTCTGACATTTCCTTGGTTAACATGACTCACAGGCCAGCCCAGATTTGTTGTGAGAGCTGACTACACAAGGCGTGGGAGTAAGTTCATTGGTAGTAGACTAGTCCAGACTGCTTTAAACAGTGAACAGGGGCCTATTAAAATTTATGCCAGGTTGACAGGTATAAACTGGAACTCTCCACAACTAACCTGGACAGATAGTCATGGCCATCATACTCATATTGGTGCTCTGGCGGAAGCAAGAAATAGGTGTTACCTTGAATCTTTCTTTGTGATTCTCCCAGTGTGAAATGTGACTGTGTTAAGTATGGTCGTCATGTTTTAAATTGAACATGATATCTGTACGCAACCCAACAACTTTGAGTGCTCGATGATAGAGGAGCTTTTTACTTTAACAGTGGGGGGAACTGGCTTTGAGCTCACCGAGATGAATCTTTTTGCTGGTCTCCAGTGGGGACTTTTCCTAAGATATTTTTCTTGGTTGATTTTGACTCTGTGCTGTTTTCACCTCACATGATTGCTTGGAACCTAATCTCCTAAGTTGCAGCTCCGTTCCACAGTTCATCAGATGGCCTCAAAGGTCTCCTCCAGCTCTCAAGTTCTCTCCCAGCCTTGTAGAAAGTTGTTACAGGTACCCAGCAGTCGTGGAGCTGTAATAGGGGCCTGCACAGTTCACAGGGGGTCTGGGGCCAGGTGGGATCCAGAAAACTTGATGGGGTCAAGTTCTTTTTACACTATACTTTGAAGGAAAATTAGTTTGTAATCCAAAATGGAATTTATTCTCAATAGAATATTAAATCTTGAAAAGTTGACTGTAAAAGAAAATTGTAAAATGAACCATCCTGCTTTTCTGTATAATGAAAGGTAGATTTCTGAGACATGACCTTTAAGATCCCACTTTGATGTGAGATGCCTTCAGAATGTCTCCCGCATATATGCCTGTGCACTGCACGTGTTTGTGCTCCAGCAAGTAGGATGAAGGGCCATTGTCTTTCCTGGACGTTTCCAAGGGGGAGGATGTTGTGGTTGTGGAGTGCCTACCGGAGGCAGCTCTGTGACTCAGCCTGGCTGGTGACGGGAGGTGTCAGTGAGAATTCTAGGCTTGAATGCAGTGTAATGCCTTCCTTACTAGTCCTGACAAAACAAAACAGACCTCTCCACGCCAAGTTTCTGCAGATTTGAATAGTGAGATCTGCCTTCGGTTGAAGAAGTTGCTAATGTGACTATAGTCTGATGAAGCTCTATACTCTGTCATCTAGGGGCAGAGTGTTCCCGTAACAGTGATTTCAGGTAGTAGATACAAAATAAAAATTCTACATAGTTATGACACCTCCATAGGGGTTTTATATTATGTCTTATTTTATTTATTTTTTAAATGATGCAGCAGCCCTGATATTAGTTACCTTTGTAGTAAGGAAGACTACCTTTGCATGTGGTCATTTATCTACTTCTAGGGAAGGGGAGGAGGTAGGTTGGTAAATCAGGATGACTATTGGACTTTCTTTACATTTGTTGAACATGTATGTTGAGATTCAGGGAAAATGTTAGCAAGTTTGTTTACTTTTAAGTTGACTTTAGCATAGATAATATTAATTTTTAAAAGTATTAAATGATCTCTTAGAGAGAGGCTTATTTATAGGTCACCTTTTATATGTACTTATTAAAATAGTCTTGTGAAGAACATTGGCACTTTACACACAAGGGAGCTAAGACTGACTTGCCCAGTATTATGTGATGTAGAGACTAATTGTCAAAGCTTGGATTGGACCTTAGCTTTGTTGACTTAAAATTCTCCTGGTTCCCCTCCACTCTTCATTTTGGTAACTTTTATAAAGGTCCTTCCCGACTGAACCATGTAATCTTCAGATAGAGCTGGAGGGAGAGGGGGAAGAGAGAGAAAGAAACACCGATGTGAGAGAGAAACATTGATTGGTTGCCACCCGCACAACTCCAACCGGGGCCGGGGATGAACCACAACCGAGGTATGTGCCCTTGGCTGGAATTGAACCTGGAACTCTTTGGTCCGTGGGTGATGCTCTTACCACTGAGCCATATCGGCCAGGGCTGCACCATGTATTCTTTATTTTCCACTAAATACAAAGATTTGACCTCCCTGGAGAAATTCTTTCTGGCTGTATTGCCTTCATATTTTTCATGCAATCCTTCCTTCCTTCCTTCCTTCCTTCCTTCCTTCCTTCCTTCCTTCCTTCCTTCCTTCCTTCCTTCCTTCCTTCCTTCCTTCCTCCCTCCCTCCCTCCCTCCCTCCCTCCCTCCCTCCCTCCCTTCCTTCCTTTTTTTCCTTTATTGGTTTTAGAGAGAGAGGGAGAGAGAGATCAAAACATCAATTGACTGCCTCCTGCATGCCCCCGACTAGGGATTGGGCCTACAACCTGGACATGTGTCCTGACTGGGAATCGAGCTGGCGACCTCTTGGTGCATGGGTTGACACTCAACCAGTGAGCCACATCGGCTGGGCATACAACTGTTTGTTAACATACTGAATGTCGGGTTTTTTAACCTAAGACTTAAGAACCCTATGAAGTTATGTGAAAAGTTGTATGTGGATTTTTGTGGAAAGTGTCAGGATCCATAGCTTTTCATAAAATCCTCAAATCATTGCTGACTTAAAAGAAAAACCAGTCTCAAGAACTACTACTTTATGCCCTTAATATTGTCCCAACAGTATTATTAAGGGCATTAATACACATAAGGTACTCAGAAAACAGTGCCTGACAAAAAATAAATTCACTATTAGCATTGTTATGATATTTGTCTTCTATATGCATGGTTTAAAAAAACATTTAATTGGATAATTTTCCATGGAATAGGTTACAGACATACCAACTCCTTATTGTTGGCAACGGTAGTTTAAATTTTTTTTTTCTGGTAAGTAATTTGCAGTGGATCTGTTTATAGCACTTTCCTATATTTTGGATTATTTCCATAGATTCCCAAAAGTGAAATTACTGGGTCTTACCTGTGAACATTTTGAAGATCTTCAGACATATTACAGATTGCTTTCTAGAAGCCATGTGCCATGTTATACCATCAGTATTTTACTATAAACTGTTTTGCTATATATTCTTGCTTGCACTTAACAAATAGATAAATTTGATAAGCAAAAGATTGCCTTATTTTAATGAGTATTTTTCCAGTTTCCAAAGAGATGGAAAATTTTTTGTGTATTGTATGATGAGTTTGTCTTTATGTCCTTTTCCCATTGAATATGGTTTTTATAGTTTTCTTATTAAAGTATTAACACTTGATCATCTGTTGCAAATATGTATTCTCAAGATTGCCTGAGAATATTTAAATATTTAATTACAACTTTATTTTTAGTCAAATGTCTGGTTTCTTTTGAATGTGCTTCTATTGTTTCTAAGTTCTAAGTCCTCCTTCCCTGTCCCACTTCTCGTGCAAGCTTAAAAATTTTCTTTCATATATATTTCTAAAATCTCCTGATATGATAAAAAACACTAAAGCTGTATGTATTTATTAGAATGTATTATACATATATAGAAATGAGCTAAGGGCAATTATATTTCTTCATAATGATTGTGTACGTTTGTATGGATTTAACCTTAATTTGACCCTGCTGATGGACATTTTCTTGTTTCTGATATTCTGTATTACAACTAATTCTACATAATTGTTTTTCTGCATATAATATTTGCCCACTTGGGTTAATTTTTTTATAGACTAGATTCCTAGCATTGGAGCAATTGGATCAACATTTAGATAAAAACTACCAAATTGCCTTCTGAAAAGGCTATTTATCATTCCAAATGGATTTTGAAAGTATCCTTATTTCATGAGTAATTATCAGTCCTTTTAAATAAGAATTTAAACAGCTATTCATATATTTATGAACCATTTGTTTTTTTCTTTCTGTGAACTGCCTATTTGTGACCTTTATTCATTTTACTTATTGATTTATAGCAACTCTATATATTAAAGGAACTAGTTTTTTGATACAGATTTTGTAAATGTTTTTTTTAAAATATTTTTTCTTGCCCTGGCCGGTTTGGCTCAGCGGTTAGAGCATCGGCCTGCGGTCTAGAAAGACCTGGGTTTGGTTTCCGCTAAGGGCATGTACCTCGGTTGCAGTTTGTCCCCGGCCCTGGTTGGTCATGCGGGTGGCAGCCACTCAATGTGTCCCTTTCACATCAATGTTTCTCTCTCTCTCTCTCTCCCTCTCTCTCTCTCCCACTTTATCTGTACAAAAAATGGAAAAATGTCCTCGGGTGAGGATAAAAATAAATAAATGAATAAAAATATTTTTTCTTTATTGATTTTATTTATTTATTTTTTAATTTTTAAAATTTTTATTGTTGAATGTAAAATGTATTACAGATGTTCCAAATTTTTCCCCCACTGACCCCCTCCTCCCCACTCCTGCCCCCCTCCCGCCTTTTCCCACTCTATTGTCTGTGTCCATTGGTTATGCATATAAGTTCTTTGGTTTATTTCTTCCCACCCCCCACCCCCTTCCCTCTGAGGTTTGTCAGTCTAGCAGTGAATTTGTACTTCTTAATCTCTTCACCTTTTTCACCCATTCCCTCAACCCCCCTCCCATCTAGCAACCAACAAAATGTTCTCTGTATCTATGAGAATGTTTCTGTTTTGCATGTTCATTTTGTTTTAGACTCCATTGTTGATAGATATGTATTCATTGCCATTTTGTTTGTTCATATATTTTATATAACGGTTTGGTGGTGATGAACTTCTTTAACTTTTTCTTGTCTGGGAAAGTCTTTATATGGCCATCGATTCTAAATGACAGCTTTGCAGGATAGAGTAATCTTGGTTGTAGGTTCTTGCTTTTCATCACTCTGAATATTTCTTGTCTTTATTGATTTTAGAGAGAGAGGAAGTGAGAGGGAGAAAGAGATAGAAACATCAATGAGAGAGAACATTGATGGGCTGCCTCCTACATGCTCCCCACTGGGGATCGGGCCCACAACCTGGGCATGTGTTGTGACCGGGAATCGAACTGGTGACCTCTTGATGAATGGGTTGACACTCAAACATTGAGCCACACTGGCTGGACTGTAAATGTTTTTATTTTGACGATGTTTGGGTCATTTGGTTCTTCAAAAAGTTTTAAATTTTATACAGACAGATTTGTCATTTTATTTATGACTTCTGGTATTGTTAATCTTTATTTTATGCCCTTTTTGTGCTTTTAGAAGTTTTACAATTTAGGAAAAAGTTTCTTGAACAAAGGAAGAATGCCCTTAAATTGCAAGGGGAAGGGGGCCTGTTTCTTTATTTTCTCTAGTTTCAGTGCATCAAAATTTAGGTTTTTTTTAAATAGCTCTTGTGCCCAGCCAGTGTCACTCAGTGGTTGAGCGTCGTTCGATTCCTGGTCAGGTCATATGCCCAGATTGTGGGCCAAATCCCCAGGGGGGTGCATGTAGGAGGTGGCTAGTTGATGTTCTTTCTCATTGATGTTTCTATCTCTCTCTCCCTTTCCCTTCAAAATCAATAAAGATAAGAAATAGTTCCTATGGTGTTTAAACTCTGGGAATAAATATCCACATTAAAAATAATTGTCTTTTTGCCTGGCCGGTGTGGCTTAGTGGATTGAGCATTGTCCCATGCACTGAGAGGTCCTGTTTTGATTTCCAGTCAGGGTACGTGCCTAGGTTTTGGGCTTGCTCCCCAGGAGGGGGCATGCAGGAGGCAGCTGATTGGTGTATCTCTCTCACATCAGTGTTTCTCTCTCTCTCCCTCCCTCCCTCTCTCTCTAAAAAAACCCAATAAAAACATATTTAAAAAATAAAATAATTATCTTTTCCACAATTTGGATTATGTACTTCTTTTACTTAAGATGTCAGTGTTTATTTATTTATTTGTTTGTTTGTTTATTTTTTTTAATCCTCAACCTGAGGATATTTTTCCATTGATTTTCAGATGGAGTGGGAGGGAGGGAAGGAGGGGGAGAGAGAGAGAGAGACAGAGAGAGAGAGAGAGAGAGAGAGAGAGAGAGAAACATTGATATGAGAGACACATCGACCTGCTGCCTCCTGCACAACCCGAGGTACGTGTCCTTGACAGAATTGAACCTGCTACTCCCTGGTCTTTGGACTGAAACTCTAACCACTGAGCCAAACTGGCTAGGGCCAGATGTCAGTTTTTTAAAATGTTAGTTTAGAAAACCAATAAAAATATTTGACTTTACCCAGATTACAGATTTAAAATATAGGTTTCTACCCTATGTTCAACCCAATTTGACAAATTTGCTTCATCACAAAGAATTGCGTATCAGTTTTGGGAAGAGCCCAAGGTCATTATCAACTCTGATGTAGAGGTTGTTTCTGAAGCCTGACTAATAGCTGTTTTTAGAAACACTGCGTGGGAATAGGTTTATGGGAGGAAATTTTTTATTAAAAAAAATTAAATTTGTTGATTTGAGAGAGAGAGAGAGAGAGAGAGAGAGAGATATCAGTTTGTTCTACCCATTTATGCATTCATTGGTTGTTTCTTATATGTGCCCTGACTGGGGATCAAACCCTCAACCTTGGTATATCAGGATGATGCTCTAACCAGCTGAGCTACTTAACCAGTGCTAAGGGGGTAGATTCTAATGGAAGACTATTTGGGACTTGTAGGGAGAGGTGGATTTAATGGGCAGGATTACTATACATTATTCCTACCTTTATAGTATTGTTTTCAATCCAAGTTTTAAATATGATTCTCTTGGGATTATTTTCTTGATTTGTACAGCTGCCGCTGTACTGTTCATGACTGTATCCATGGGAACATAAGTAGGATGACATGACTTTATAACTTGTTGCTAGGCAGATCTAGCTTGGAATGTAATAAAAATTTCTCATTAAAAAGTGTTTGGCTGTTTTACCTTTTGTGGGGGAAGGTAACAAAACAGAGTAGCTTGGACTTATTACTGTGAAATTGTATAAACCCTTTATAGTGGAAAGGACCAGTCTTGTTTTTAATTAACTGAATGTTTTTTTTTTTTTTTTTTTATCCTCACCCGAGGATATTTTTCCATTTTTTGTACAGATAGAGTGGGAGGGAGAGAGAGGAAGGGAGAGAGAGAGAGAAACATCGATGTGAAGGGACACATCGAGTGGCTGCCACCCGCACGACCAACCAGGGCCGGGGACAAACTGCAACCGAAGTACGTGCCCTTAGCGGGAACCGAACCCGGGTCTCTCCAGACCGCAGGCCGACGCTCTAACCACTGAGCCAAACTGGCCAGGGCAATTAACTGAATGTTTGAAATAGAAGAGAATTAGTTGAGATAACTGGTTGTGTGCTGTAAGTTTGGCCTCTAAGGCATAAAAGGTCAGTATTCAAATATGTGTGGACTGGATGTGAACACCTGATCCATCCTAGAGTACATATCAAATTTCAGGATGACAACAGATATTGTAGGTAGTCCTTTATTATTCCAAATGATTTCTTAACCAAAAAAGCCTCATGGAGATTGAGAATTTGTCTCTTATTTTGATTGAAATTTTAACTTTCAAATTAAATGTGTCATTGGTTTAAAACAACTAAATTTCAAAAACATACAGAGTGAAATGTAATTGGTGTCTTACTGCATCCTCCATGTCACACAGTTCCCTAGACGCTACCTTGTCAGATTATAATTTAAAGAATTAATTATTTAAAGTTTTTTTAAAAATATGTTTCTATTGATTTTTTAGAGAGAAGAAAGGAGAGAGAGAGAAACATCAATGTGAGAAATATACATTGATCTGCTGCCTCCTGCATGCCCCCTACTGGGGATTGAAAGTGCAACCTGGGTGTGCGCCCTGATCGGGAATCGAACCTGGTCCACTGAGCCACACCCACTGGGCTTGAGTAGTTATTTAATAATAATAGATAATATTTATGTATTTCTATGTGCTAGCCACTGTGATCAGTGCATTACAAGATCTTAGGAAGCAGTTACTATTAATTCCATTTTATTGATAAGGAAAATGAGACATAGAGAAGTTAAATAACTTGCACAAGGTTTAATATTTATTACCAACTAGATTGTATGCTCCAAGAAGGCAGGGGCCATGTTTTATTTCTGCTTTATCTCCAGTTTCTAATGTAGTTCCTATGGGTTTTGAGTAGTGTGTCCAATGTAGTATGAAGGCTGGTTTTACACAGATAGTTGTGTCCTCATTTATTAGCTTTGAACTTGTGTTGCTGTGACTCAAACTTGGTGGAGAAGTTATATCGAATATTTGAGCAGCACTGAATCTGCATATGTATCAAGGGAATCTTCTATTTCTGAATATCGTTGGGAACACTTGAGATAACCTCCCTTGTGATTTGATAAGTTCCAGTATTTGGGACCAGGGTGGTTAACACAGGGATTGATATCATTGTGACTACATTCCCTTTGGATATGTGTAGTTTTTACCCCTTTCCTTCCACCCCTGCACCAACTGTGTCTTGGCCCAGTGTCCTTTCAGTTTCTTCATTTAAAAGAAGGAATAAGTAGAAATACAAGGAATCAAAGGAATACACTTTTTTGTTAAGTTAAATTTCAATATTAACAAATGTCTGTGATCTTGAAAAATCTATGTTTAATATAAATTGTATGTAGTACCTCCAGTTTCTTACCTTTGAATCATAGAAAATAAGATTTTAGAGCTGGGTAAGATTATTGTGATTATGTGGCAAGAGGAAAATGAGAGACAGTTCCTTTCCACAGATAATTATTGAATTATTTTCTTTGTTAAGTGGGGATAATATCTCACAAGGTTGTTATGAGGATTAAGAGATAATCTTAGCCCTGGCCAGTGTGGCTCAGTTGGTTGGAGTGGCATCCTATGCACTGGAGGGTCATGGGTTAGAATCCTGGTCAGGGCACATATCCAGGTTGCAGGTTTGATTCCAGTACGTACCTCTGCTGTGGGGAGTGTGCAGGAGGCAACCGATTGATGTTTCTCTCACATCAAAATTTCTCTCTCTCTCTCTCTCCCCCTTCCTCTCTCTCTAAAACCAATAAAAAAAAAAAATGTCCTTAAGTGAGGATTTAAAAAGAAAGAAAACCTTTATAAAAGTCTTGGTCTGTTGATTTAATGGTAATAGTTATATTTGCTGAGCACTTAGTGTGTGCTAGCATAGTGGACAGAGAAGGGTTCTGAGACATTAAGGGATTGGAGTATGGGAGAATGGAGTCAGGAAGGCTGTTTTAAAGATTTTATAGTATTCTAAACTTGATCAGGAAGGCTGAACTAAGCATTAGAAATGGAAAAGAGATTAGATTTGAGAGGATATAAACAAACCATATAAGAAGGGAGATAAAAAGATTGGGTTTTTATGCCTTAAGTAATGGGATACTATAAGCAGAGCAGTCTGAAGATGTCACTAATGTTTTGGAAACTGAAAAAATAGGGTAAGGTAAAGTAGTAATTACCATAGAGGAACTGAGAAAGCTGAAACCAGAAGATGTAGTGATGCCAGTAAAAAGCAAGCAGATTGCTGCTGCAGAACCTCAGAAAGGCCTGGGAAATGGAAGTACCAGTCATCTCCACCAAAGGTTTAGGTAGGCTATGGGTGGGGCTAAACTGGAGGGCTGACCAAAAGTCTATAGGAAGTCCTTAGATGTTTAGATTCTGGCTTTACTTTCAGCAACCTAGCAACTGCCCCTCTCCTGTTCATCAGAGAACAAGTTTTCTCTTAGTAGAGTTTGAACTAAAGGGACACTAGATTTGAAAGGGGAAGGATGGATGGGACTGTGCATGAGAGATGAGTAGGTGCATAGGTTATGTGTAAGTTTGCATATTGAATGGTGAGAATCTCAGAACATCTCAGAATTCTTGCAGCCTGGCTTGTACCCTCTAGGCAACAGATTAAAAGATCTCTTTCGGAGAAAACTGGCCCAGGTGTAAAGATCTGTACAGCCTCTGACTTCCGTCATCCTGTATTCCAGTTATTGTTGCATTACTGTTGCCATTACTATTGCCTTAAAGCAGCACCATTTATTTTATTATCTCTCACAGTTTCTGGCGTTCAGGATTTAGGAAGTGTTCAGCTGAGCAGTTCTGGCTTCCTTGCCTTTCTCTTTATTTATTTTTTGCCTTTTTTTTTTTTTATCCTTACCCGAGGACATCTTTCCATTTTTTGTTCAGATAGAGTAGGAAGGGGGAGAAACATTGACTTGAAAGGGACACATCGAGTGGTTGCCACCCACACGACCCAACCAGGGCCGGGGACAAATTGCAACCGAGGTACGGGCCTTTAGCGGGAACCGAACCCAGGTCTCCCAGGACTGCAGGCCGACGCTCTAACCTCTGAGCCAAACCGGCCAAGGCTTTTTTGCCTTTCTTTTTTAGGGAGGATGCTGAAGTGTCTTGGGCTGGCCAAACATCATTATTTGTGTGGTCTTTCAGCATGGGCAAATACAAGAGAACCAAGTGTAAATTGTATTGCCTTTTATGACTTAGCCTCAAGAGTCAAACACCATCATTTCTGCCATAGTCAAAAGTCTATTTAGGCTCAAGGGGAGACAGCATATACCTTCTCCTGATAGAGGTTGAATCAGACTCAGATTGTCAGGAGAACGTGTAGGATGATGTTCTGGCCATCTTTGGAAAACATGATTAACTACAATTTACCCTTTGGTTGTAATGCATTACTACAACATGCAAATTATATTTATGTACTTTCCCCCAATATTCCCACTCTCATCCCATTATGACAGCTGCTCCAAGTTCAGGATCTTGTCATCTAAATCAGGCCCAGTTGTGACCAGATGAGGCTCTTCAGGTGTGGTTCTAGATCTGAACATGTAAACTCAAGAGACAAGTCGTGTGACACTCCTTCCAACTAAAAATGGCTGGTCAGACTTAGAGTAATTGCTGTAGACACACGTGTTCAGAAAAGGGGAAAACAAGCACAACAGTCACTAGTCCACAGCTTTTCTGAAATTCAGCCAGGCACAAGTTGCTGGTTCATTGATCAGGACTCAGTTCTTTTTTTTTTTTCTTATCCTCACCCAAGGACATTTTTCCATTTTTTGTTCAGGTAGAGTAGGAGGGAGAGAGAGGAAGAGAGAAAGAGAGAGAAACATCGATGTGAAAGGGGCACATCATGTGGTTGCCAGCCGCACGACCAACCAGGGCCGGGAACAAACTGCAACCGAGGTACGTGCCCTTAGCAGGAACCGACCCGGGTCTCTCTGGACCGCAAGTCGACGCTCTAACCACTGAGCAACCGGCCAGGTTTTTTTGGGGGGGAGGGAATGATTTGCCAAAGTGTTTAGCTCTACCCTCTGAGAATTTTGTTTTGCCTTCTGAACTATCCTTTTCTGTAAGTAATGGCTGGGTTTTTGTTGTTGTTTTATTATTATTTTTTAAATCCTCACTTGAGGATATTTTTCTATTGATTTTCATATAGAGTGGGAGGGAGGAAGAGAGAGAAAGAAACATTCATGTGAGAGAGACACATGGGTTGGCTGCCTCCTGCACGACCCAACCAGGGCTGGGGATTGACCCTGCAACCGACGTACATGCCCTTGACTGGGAATCGAACCTGTGACCCTTCGGTCTGTGGGCCAGTGCTCTCACCACTGAGCCAAATTGGCCAGGGCACTGGGGTTTATTTTTAATGGTGTTAAAATACATATAACACAAAATTTTTCGTCTTAACCATTCTTAAGTGTATCGTTCTGTGGTATTAAATATATTTATAATATTGTGCAGCCATCACCTAAAATCTACTTCCAGAACTTTTTTCATTATGTAAAACTGAAACTCTGTACCCATTAAGCGTGAACTCCCCATTGTTACTGCCCTAGCCCCTGTTAACCACCATTCTACTTCTATGTCTGTCATTGTGACTACTCTAAATATTGTACCTAATGTAAGTGGAATTATACAGTATTTGTGTTTTTGTGATTGGCTCATTGCACTTAGTATAATGTTCTCAAGGTTCATCTATATTGTAGCCTAATGGCCAAATTTCCTTCCTTTTTTTTTTTAATCCTCACCCGAGGACATTTTTGCATTTATCTTCAGATAGAGTGGGAGGGAAGAGGGGGGAAGAGAGCGAGAGAAACATCGATGTGAGAGAGATGAGACACATTGGTTGCCACCCACTCGACCCCAACTGTGGCCGGGGACAAACTGCAACCGAGGTACATGCCCTTAGTGGGAACTGAACCTGGGACTCTCTGGTCTGCGGGCCAACGCTCTTAACTGCTCAGCCAAACTGGCCAGGGCACAAGTTATAATCTTTTTGCTGACAGGAGAGTATTGCCATCAATTTGTTTTAAAAAAACACAACATTGAACACAGTACTGTGAAACACAATAAAATGAGGAATGCCTGGATCCTTGTCAGGGGAATGTCTATTGAAGTCCTTTGTCCATTTAGAATTGTTTTTTTGTTGTTTTGTTGAGTTTTTGGAGTTCTTTGTATATTGTGAATATTAATCCCATGTCAGGTCTATGGTATGCAAATATTTTTTCCAAAAAATGGCTGCTTTTCATAGCTAAGTCGTTTTCTTAGCCTGCTTTGTGCTTGTTGTATTTGGGGAAAAACAAAGGTCTTCATTTTGTACTGTTTTTTATCTTTCAGTCCAAACTGGTACAATTCCTTTAAAAATTTTGTAGGTTCTCTGTGTGTTAATTTATAATCCAGTCCATTAAACAAAAGCCATATTTACAAATCTCTTTGTGATAAGTCCTTCACTTCCTTTGACTCCTCCGAGTCTGCTATGGGACAGCCACCTGTTACAGTTTTAGAAGCTCTGTTTAATGGAGAGGCTCTTTAGAGGCAGCCCTTAAGATCTTTAGAAGGCCTTGGGTCTCTTTGAAATGCCAGTTTTAAACTTTCTAGGATCTTTCTGAGGTTTTAATAAAGTTTTTCAATCATAACCTGGATTTGATCTTTCCCTCTGTAGCCATTTCTTATTTTGAGAATTATTTTGCCCTTAGGAGAGGGTGAGGATGAGAAATACATATTTTTGAACCCAGCAAGTCCTGACCTCTTTATTTTTAACAGTTTGTGTTCCTCAGCTTCTCTCTCTCCCCTCTCATTTATCCTAGGCAGTGTGAAGAAGCTAGATGGTACTTTCAGTGTTCTGCCTGGAAATCTCCTTGGATAGGTCATAAAATTTATTGGGTACATTTCCTTTTTTTTCATTTTACTGCAGGCCACATTTCCACCACTGTGTAACAAGAGTCCCTTTTCTCTAACATACGGTAATCGTTTTCTTACTTCCACTAAGTCTCTCCTTGTTGAGGCCCTTCAGGCTTTCAGACAAGATCGGGCACATTCAGGGTGGTATGGCTGTAGACCCTTCAGGCTTTCAGAACCTCCGCCAGGTCTTCTAGTTTCCACCTGCCACCTGTCCCAAAGCCAATTCCACATGTTCTAGGTTTTTGTTGCAGCGGCATCTCCTTTACAGTGCCAAAATCAGCCCTGGCCGGTTTGGCTCAGCAGTTGGAGTGTTGGCCTGCGGACCAGAGAGTCCCAGGTTCGGTTCCTGCTAGGGGCACATACAAAAAAGAAAAAAAAATGTTAATACAGTGTCAAAATCTGTCCCACTTATTCTTTCTTCCTAAATAATAACCCTCAAAATTAAGCGACTTAATATAATTTATGGTTTCCATGGACAGGAATTTGGGGAGAGCTTTGCTGGGTGATTCTGGCTCAGGTCACTTCTGTGGTTGCAGTCAGTTTGTGGAACTGGAAAAGTAGAAGTGGGCACAGGGCATGTGAGGAGGCAGTGTGTCCACCGGGCTTCTCTCTACATGTGGTCTTGGGCCTCTCCATGAGGTCTCTGTGTGTGCACTAGTTTTCCCAGCATCTTCAGGGCACCCAGGTCGCTTACATGGATGCTTACCACCCAAACATCAGAAGTCTGTATCCCAAGAGAATTAGGCAGAATCTGTTTCATCTCTTTTTTACTTAGTCTTAGAAGTCATATCATGTCATTTCTGCTGTAGTCACAGAGTTGCTCAGGTTCAAGGGGGAGGGAACCATAGACCTCCCCTTTTGAAGGCAAGAGTCCCAGTTGGTCACACTCTGAGAAGATCCTGTGAAATGGGAGATAATGTGGTCAGCTTTAGAAAAGACAGTCTCATGGCTCTTAGAGAAACAGACCCTGTCTGGTAGCCTGTGGTAAGCCTCACTACCTTTCTCAGTAAGCCCATCGTGCACATGAAATTTAACCTGCTTTTCAGTTAGTACTTCCTTCTTAACTATGACTGAACAGTCCAGGATCATTATAAACATGAAGAAAACCCCAAACAGTCTGACACAAACAGATGAAAGAAACCAATGAAGAAACAGGAAATACAAGCAAGTTGCAGAAGAAAAGTTAAACTTCAAAAACAAAAGGCTTAAAGAACTAAAAGATGTTTAAATCAGGACACAAAAATAGGATGATATCAAATAGGGAACCATTTAGAGAACAAGAAAGACTTGGAAAATAGAACGCCAGGGGAAATTTTCAATAGAAAACTGAGGAAATCTACCAGAAAGTAGTAGGCAAAAAGACAGATGAAAAAGAGAAGAATGGACAATGTCTGAACCTTGATTAGATCCTTGACTGCTAAATATTATTTGAGGCTGGAAGAGGAAATGTGGAAATGTGAATACGGACTGAGCATTAAGTGGTAGTGAATTAATGTTAATTAATTACATATAGCAGTGGCGTTGTGGTTATGTAGGGGAATGTCCTTCTTCCTAGGAGGTGCATACTGAAGGAGTTAAATATTATTATGTATGCATTTTTCAGATGGTGATGTGTGTGTATGTAGAAAGGGGAGAGAGATAATTAAAGCAATTATGGCATAATGTAATATAAAAACAAAACAGAAAGGAATATATCAGAGGTAATGGACCAGTTCAGGAGATCCAGCATCTGAATTACTATGTGTCCTTGAAAGAGAGAGAAAAAGAAAATTGAGAGGGAACAGTGATTAAATTAACATTTAAAATTTCCAGAACTGAAGGTCACAAACCTCCAGATTGAACAGATGCACCAAGTGCCCAGCACAGTGAAGAAAAGAAGAAATAAATCGGTACACAGTATTTCAGAACAGTGAGGATCCCAAAATCTTCCAGAGGGGACAAACCAAGTCACAACAGTGGACTGTGAATCCTCATGATACTGGAATCTAGGTGACAGTGGGGTGGTGTCCTCAAGGTTCTAGGAGTATACTTTCAGTCTAGGGGGTTTATGCCAGACTGGATGTGTGAAGTGTGAAGACGAAGACATTCTTTAGACATGTAAGGTTTTATTTTCTTTTAAAGGGGGGGGCGGTTTATCCGTCCTCTCTTCTATATGCATGCATCCTTTTGAGGATCATTGGAGAGTAAGTTGCAGACATACTTTTTTGTTCCCTCAGTGTCTGCCAGGATTCTCCACTATAAAAGTGTTTAAGACACATTTTTTTTTCGTTGTTGTTTGTTGTTAATCTTCACCTGAGGGTATTTTTCCATTAATTTTTTTTTAGAGGGAGGGAGAGAAACATTGATGTGAGAGAGACACAACAATTGGTTGCCTCCCACACGACCCCAACCACGGCCAGGGATCGAACCTGTAACTGATGTACATGACCTTGGCTGGAATTGAACCCACAACCCTTTGGTGCGAGGGCTGACGCTCTAACCACTGAGCAAAACTGGCCAGGCCCCCCCCCTCCCCTTTTTGGTAACTCTTCTCTTTGACAATGAGAGTCCTGGTTCTCATTATTCTCAGTATATTCATGTATTTGCTTAATCTTGAAAGCTTAGCTCAGACTTGGGATCCAGATCCAGGTAATGGAATTCAAAAAGGAGCTAAAGTGAAGGGAATTCCTAGAGTGATGGTAAAGAGAAATCTTGGGATAAAAGTTGTACAAGCGTCAAACAAGCCCAGATTGGCAAGTGAAGGAAGACAGGGCTCCAGAGGAATATCTCCAGGAAATACACTGCTGGTAGATAACCTGATGTGTTGAGATTTAGACTTTCAGTGGAAGTTTGGGAGTAAATTAGTATTAGGTATACAGAAAATCAAGCAAGGAAAAAAAGACAATTATTAGTTCCAGCTAAAACAGAGTGCACAAAAGCGGGCCTGTAATAATAGTATCCAACATAATTCAGCAATGAATAGTATTTTTTTTTTTTTTTATGCTCACCCGAGGATATCTTCCCACTTTTTGTTCAGATAGAGTGGGAGGGGGAGAGGGAGGAGAGAGAGAGAGAGAGAAACATTAATGTGCAAGGGACATATTGAGTAGCTATCTCCCGCACGACCCAACCAGAGCTGGGGACAAACTGCAACCGAGGTATGTGTCCTTAGCGAGAACCGAACCCGGGTCTCTCTGGACTGCAGGCCGACACTTTAACCGCTGAGCCAAACCGGCCAGGGCATGAATAGTATTTATGTAACCATAAACAATAAATATATTGACTTAATCAAAATATGCTAAGCATATTGTGGGATAATTGGAGGGAGAGGTTGTTTGTATAAGAAAGCCTGATCCTCTTCTTTTTTTCTAAAATGTTTTTAATTGATTTTTTAGAGAGAGAGGAAGGGAGAGAGAGAAACACTTATGTGAGAGAGCAACATCAATCGGCTGCCCCTACTGGGGATTGAGCCTGCAACCCAGGCATGTGCCCTGACAGGGAATCAAACCAGGACTGCTCAATCCACTGAGCCACACCGGCCGGACCAGGTCCTCTTTTTTCTATATAAGGTAGTGAGTTGATAGTTTTGAAACTGAGTAAACAATTCAGTAGCAGTGTAAGCATGTTGCTTAGAAATAACCTGAAATAGCTAATAGAGTTGCAAGTGACTCACTCCACTGTGTGGAGGAAGGAAAGTGAGAGCTATGACCCCAGACTTTAGGGAACAATTGAGGGAGAAAGCCGAGAAAAAATAAACAGGGGCTTTAGGAATTGAGTGGCCAGTGTGGTACCACTTGTGACTATTGGTTGTGCTTTTTGTTTTCCAGCACTTTTTGAAGTCTTTGGGGGGAATTTCCCACCTTATTAGTTCTAAAGCTAATGTGCTTTCCCACCCTTCCTTGTAGTTAAGCCTTAGAAATGTGACTTGCTCCATGAATCAGGGCAAAGCTGAGAAGGGAAGCAAGTGATGTGAAGTAGACCAGGTGGCTGAAGGCTGTGCAGCTTCCAGGAGCAGCAGGCCCTCGCGGGGTAGCAGGGGTAGCTGCAGGATCTCCGCTGAGCAGGGCCACAGGTGGTGTACTGGCTGTGTGGCCGCTAAGCCTGATTCACCAACCCTCCTAGAGGTTGTGTGAGCCACTTAGTCACTTACCCTAGCTAGACTTGGTTTTGTTTACAGCAAAAACTCTGACTGATGTAGAAATTGGCACTAGGAGTAGTGATTTCCAAGAAAAGGAATTGGTTGTCTAGCCTGGATGTATATGAAGGCACAGAAGAAAGGAGAACGAGCTTGAAGGGTCATCGGCAGTATTTCATGATTAAGATTAGTCTGTTGTGAAGTCAGTGTGGTAATCAAGTTTCCGGGGGAAGTGAGTGAAAAAAGCACACAGATTTTACAAACCTCACCATACCCATTCAGTAAAAAACAAACAAACGATTTCCTTGGATAGTGGAAAAGGGAGGTCAAACTTAAAAGTGGATGGGATGCCCTGGCCCGTGTGGCTCCTCAGTGGTTAGAGCGTTGGCCCACACACTGAAGGGTCGAGGGTTTGATTTCCAGTCAAGAGCACATACCTGGGTTGCATGTTTAACCCCTGCCCCTGGTCAGGGTGCATGTGGAAGGCAACCAATTGATGTTTCTCTCTCTCTCTATCCCTCTCCTTCCCTTCCACTCTCTAAAAAAATCAATGGAAAAAATATCCATGGATGAGGATGAAAAAAAAAAGGACAAGATTATGCCATTTCATTAAATGGACTTGTGATCAAGTTCAGTCCTTTTCATTTTACTCACAGGGAAACTGAATTCCAGATACTTTTTGAAATTTGTATATTTTTGCAAGAGATTGGTTATTCTGCAGTTGTATCCGAAGGAATAAACCCTGGGATTATTGGGCTCTGTTTCTGCTCATTGGCATTAGGTGGTGTTTTTTACAGCTGAGTTAGGAACTGACTTCCTGAGGTATTTGAACAGGATGGGACTCATTTTAGAGTTCTTCTCCTCCCTCCCCCACCATGTGAGAGAGAAACATGGATAGGCTGCCTCCTGCACTCCCCCTGCTGGGGATTGAGCCCGCAACACAGCATGTGCCTTGACTGGTAATAGAACCAGACCTCTCACCTCTCAGCCCATGGGACGACACTCAGTCCACTGAGCCACACCAGCCAGGCTCATTTTAGAGTTATTAACTTTTAGTTGTTAAATGTTGGATGGTTTACTCTTACACTGAACAGTTTAATTTTCTTCTCACTAATAATTGCTGTATTAGGCAATGAGACTTGAACTCATAATAGAATCCAGATATCTTTACCCCCCTTTTTACTGATTTTATTGGGGTGACACTGGTTAACAAAATTATACAGGTTTCAGGTACACAGTTCCATAACACATCATTTGTATTGTGTGCTCACCACCCCAAGTCAAGTCTTCCATCGCCATTTATGCCCCCATACTCTCCTCCATCTTCCTCTAGCAATCACCACACTGTTGTCCATGGCCATGAGTTTTTTTCTGTTTTGCTCAATCCTTTCACCTCCCTTTCTAGTCCTTTCAGTCTCCCTTTTCTGACCACTGTCTGCCTGCTCTATTTCTATGAGTTTGTCTGTATTTTGATTGTTAGTTCATTAGATTCCACATATGAGTGAAATCATATGGTATTTGTCTTTCTCTGACTGGCTTATTTTACTTAGCATAATGCTCTCCAGGTCCACCCTTCGCAGTCCCAAAGGGTAAGATTTCCTTTTTTTACGGCTGAGTAGTATTCCATTGTGTAAATGTTCCACAGTTTTTTTATCCACTCATCTACTGATGGATACTTGGGCTGCTTCCAAATTTTGGCTATTGTGAAAGAATCCAGATATCTTAATAAGAATGTTCTCATTTTAAAAGTTAACTCCTAATTTACTAGTAGCTGATAGCACTGTCATCATTGCACAGTCAGTTGTTGACTGTGATTGGTTAGAATAATTTGATAGTAAGTTTTGAGTGTTGCCACTAATGAGGAATATAGAATTAAAGAATAGTTTGAGACTGAAATAGAAATGGTGATATGAGTAAATGTACTTGCAAAATGAACAAGTTCCCTAATTAGATAGCTGCCTGTATCTGATTTCTTGTGGCTGAGGGTTGCCTGAGTTGATTATCAGAAGGCCTTTAAAAAAAAAAAACAATCTTGAACTAGAGGATCTTTATGCTGAGCTGGCGGAATATGTAGGAATTGCTAGGTCCGGTTTAGATGAGAGCATTGTAACCAAGTCTCTTAAAAACATCCTTATGATTGAAATCTAGTCCTGGTGTCTGGGTTGATTATTTTAAGCTACAACTATAGGACAGGACCTTTGCTACTTGTTTTAAATGTTATTTTATTTCATCTCTGTGAGGAAGGGAATTGCTTCCTCCATGCTTACAGAGTAGAGAACAGGTCTAGTGAGATTAGGTAACTCCTGCAATCTAGGAGAGCTGGTCCCATTCCAGGGCTGTTGTACTAAACAATAAGTGTTTGATGTACTAAGAATGGCAGACAGGGTCCTGGACAGTGTGGCTCAGTCAAAGCATCGTCCTGTGCACCAAAAAGTCGTGGGTTCGATTCCCAGTCAGGGCACATGGCCAGGTTGCAGGTTCGATCACTGGTTGGGGGGCGTTTGGAATATTTGTCACATCGATGCTTCTCTCTCCCCCCTCCTTTCTTTTCCCCCCTTCCTCTCTAAAAATCAATAAAATAAAATAAAATAAAATAAAAGAATGACAAGGAAGACCTTGTGTTTTGGGTGCCCATTTATCTGGACGATGAAGGAATGCCGAAAAGGGAATTATAGGCACCCTCTTCCCTACTGTCTTTTTAGGCAGCAACCAGATTTCTCAGACTTTTGCCTAAGTCTTGTGTCCTTAGTGTTTTCTGTGGTGGGTGGTACTATTTCTGTTCTTCCTTACATTAAGCTTGTGTATCTGCTTGTTCCTCCGAACATTCCCTTAAAGTTTGTGCCATCCACACACAGCTGCATTTTAAATATCTTACTGTGTCCTGTCATTGAGACCCTAATTTGGGTGAAAATTCTCCAAACTGCATTTTTTTCCCAGCATACTCATTTTTATTGCCTGGGCCTGGCCCCCAGCTGAGATTTTTTTTTTTTTTTTTTTACAGATACAGGTTTCCCTCACTATTTGTTCCCTGGCAGAGGATGGCAATCAAGACTAATCTGTGTGATTTAGAGTCTGGTTTTCACCACACCTCTTTCCCCGTGATTGACTTTTTTCTCTAGATAAAATTCTATTGAATATTTGGGTAGGTAATACAGGTATGAAAGTACAAAGTTAAATGATGCAAAACAGAATGTACAATGAAAAGGAGACATCTCCTGAAGAACCCCTTATTGGAGGCAACATTTTTCTTAGTTTTTTTCTATATTTGTTTTGACACTGGCTTCCAAGGGAGCATCTCACGCATTGTACTTTAGAATGGCAGGAAGCTGAGTGACTAACGCTCATTGTTTTCCTCCAACCTCGTTGGCAGTCCTTCTTCTCAGTACCTTTTGGTGCTGTCGTAATTTGCTTTTCCCTTTATCGTGACATTTTACTAAATTTTTATGGTTTTCCAGTTTTGTTTTTTTAATCCTCACCCAAGGAGATATGCTTATTGATTTTAGAGAGAGGGGATAGAGGAGAGAGAGAAAAAAACATTGATGTGAGCGGGGACATTGATTGGTTGTTCCAATGTGTCCTGACCAGAAATGGAACCTGAAACCTTTTGGTGCAAGGGATGACACTCACAAACTGAGCCATATTGACCTGGGCTGGTCTTTCAGATTTTACGGGAAGTATGATTACGAACTGATGTTTGTGAAAGTGCCTGGCCCATAATAGATGAGCAATAAATATTCCTTTTATCTTGTCCCTGCTTTCCCTCCCATTGGTATGTGTATAAAATAAAAACGATGAAAAAAATTTGCAAGCCAGATTCCAAAGTTAAGATTGAGCTTGTATGAGTTGTAATGTTTCTTAATGAACCCGTTCATTTGAGTAGAAACCAGTTATTTTCATTCTTTGAATTCAGTTTGCTCAGATATTATTAAACAAAACTTTCCTTGATGCTAGTCTGGGTTTTTCCCTTATACATTTTCACTAGGTTGACTATGTAAACCCAAACACATACAGGGTAGAAACTTGTGGAAAAGGTTTTCGAAGCTATTTTTGCAAAATGTTTCTCATCACATTGTGGCTGTTGGTGTGTGCCGAGTGTCAGATTTAGGGCTTCCCTCCTGGAGTGTTCTCGTGGCGAGTCCTTGGAGGGGACTTCATATGCTTGTATTTAAGGCATATAGGCATATTGGCTTGTTGTTTGGTGCCTTCAAACCCAAGTATTTTACCCTAATTTAAAACTGATTTAATGCCGGGCAGGTGTGGCTCTGTGGATTGAGCGTTGTCCCATGGACTGAGGTCCCGTTCGATTCCCAGTTAGGGCACGTGCCGGGGTTGTGGGTTCTGTCCCCTGGTGGGGGCGTGCAGGAGGCAGCCGATTGACGTTTCTCTCTCATATTGACGTTGTCTCTCTCCCTCCCTCTCTTGCTAAAAAATCAATAAAAACATTTTTTTTTTAAAAACCTGATTTACTTCCACTTGGAGCTAATTTATATTAACTTTTCTAGTGAGGTAGTTTCACTTCAGAAGAAAATTGATATGTCACAGAGGTGTTGTGAGGATTTATTAGTTAATGGCTTTTGAAGATGAAAAGAACTTCATAATTGGTATGTAATTAGACTGTCTATCTTCACCCTGGAGAACTATCCAGAGTATAAAACAAAACTTTCAGGTTCATCCATCCTTTTTACCAACCCTCGCCGGAGGATATTTTTATTGATTTGAGAGAGAGAGAGACAGACAGACAGACAGAGAAACAGAAACATCTGTGTGAGAGAGAAACATCTATTGGTTGTCTCCCGTATGTGCCCTAACTGCCTAACTGGAGAGTGAACCTGCAGCCCGGGTATGTTCCCTGACTGGGAATTGGACCTGTCACCTTTTGGTATATGGGATGGACACTCCAACCAACTGAGCCACACTGGCCAAGGCTGTTTATTTTATTTTATCTTTTAAAATCCTCACCTGAGCCCTGGCTGGTTTGGCTCAGCGGTTGGAGCGTCGGCCTGTGGTACAGAGAGACCCGGGTTCGGTTCCCGCTAAGGGCACGTACCTCGGTTGCAGTTTGTCCCCGGCCCTGGTTGGTCGTGCGGGTGGCAGCCACTCGATGTGTCCTTTCACATCGATGTTTCTCTATCTCTCTCTCTTCCTCTCTCTTCCTCCCGCTCTATCTGAACAAAAAAATGGAAAAATGTCCTCGGGTGAGGAAATAAATAAATAAATAAATAAATAAATAAATCCCTCCCTCCCTCCCTCCCTCCCTCCCTCCCTCCTCCCCCCTCCCTTCCTCCCTCCCTTCCTCCCTTCCTTCCTTCCTCCCTCCCTTCCTCCCTCCCTTCCTCCCTTCCTTCCTCCCTCGAGAGACACATTGATTGGTTACCTCCCAAATAGCCCTGACTGGGGCTGGGGATTGAACCCGTAAGTGAGGTACATGCCCTTGACTGGGGATCGAACCCCCAAGACTCTTTGGTTCGAGGACCAGTGCTCTAACCACTTAGCAAACTGGCCAGGGTTATTTATTTATTTTTAAATATGTTTTTTATTGGTTTTAGAGAGGAGAGGAAGAGAGAAACATCTCGGCTGCCTCCTGCACAATCCCAGGCATTGAGACCACAACCCTGGGCATGTGCCCTGATGGGGATCGAATCAGTGACCTCTTGGTGCATGGGATGATTCTCAGGCCAGTTGTTGTTTGTTGATTTATTGATGATAGTCAAATATAACAGGTGTGAGGTTAGATTTATCATGGTTTTAATTTGCATTTCTCTGATGATTAGTGACTTTGAGCATCTTTTTAAATGTCTGTTGGCCACCTGTATGTCCTCTTAGGAGAAGTGTCTGTTCAGGTCCTTTGCCCATTTTCTTTAAATTGATTTTTTAGAGAGAGAGAGGAAGGGAGCGAGTGAAACATCCATGTAAGAGAGACATCTGTTGGCTGCCTCCCGAACGCCCCCTACTGTGGATTGAGCCTGTAACTTGGGCATGTGCCCTGACCAGGAATTGACCTGGGACCTCTCTGTCAATGGGATGACGCTCAATCCACTGAGCCACACTGGCTAGCCTAACATTTAAGTCTTTACCCCATTTTATATGTGGTATAGTAAGGTAGTCTAGTTTAATTTTTTTGCATGTATCTGTCCATTTTTCCCAACACCATTTATTGAATAGACTATCTTTACCTCATTGTATCTTTTTGCCTCCTTTGTCAAATATTGATTGACCATAAAGGCATGGGTTTATTTCTGGGCTCTCTCTTCTGTTCCATTGATTTGTATGTCTGTTTTTATACCAGTACCAGGCTGTTTTGATTACTATGGATTTGTAATATAGTTTGATATCAGGTAATGTAATTCCTCCGACTTAGTTCTTGTTTCTCCAGAGTGCTGTGGCTATTTAGGGTCTTTTGAGGTTCCATATAAATTTTTGGAATATTCTAGTTCTGTAAAATGTGCCATTGGTATCTTGATAGGAATTGTGTTATATCTATAGATTGTATAGTTCTATGAATTTGATATACTTTGTGATATTTGTCCTGATTTGTAAGTGATTTTCTTAACAATTATGAATATTTGAACAGATACTTTTGTATAGGTTACTTTTTGGGCAAAAATAAGTTTCTTTTTATATCTTGTATAATAAAGTTAACTTTTCAATCTGTTCTAAATTAAGAAAAAAATGAGATGTTCCTTTTTGTAACTAGCATTAAGAAGTTGATACCCAGCCAATGTGGCTCAGTGGGTTGAGTGTTGTCCAATGGACTGAGAGGTCCTGGTTCGATTCCAGTCAGAGCACAGGCCCGGGTTGTGGGCTCGATCCCCAGTAGGGGCCATGCAGGAGATCTATGTTTCTCTCTTATTGATGTTTCTATATCTTTCTCCCTTTCTCTCTCTTTAAAAACTCAATAAAACCATATTTAAGAAAAAAAAAAAAGAGGGACACTGACAGTTAAGTTGCTCTTTAAAACAAAAAGAAGTTGATAGCATTTGGTTTTCTGTCATTGTTCAAGTGATATTATCAGGTTAGTGTGCCAATGAGAGATTATATGGTAATTTTCATCTTCAAGTACAATATTAAAGATGGATGTTTCCTTAATATGGTATGAGTTGTATAAATTACAGTCTTATAAATTGGTTCAGATTTTTAAAAAAATAAAGCAACCAGTAAAACTGTGTATTGTGATATTGCCATGTTCTTCTGGGCTATAATGAGGTTTACTTTTGTTAGGTGTTACTGTTTGAATTAGAATAGTAATGGTTGTAGCTTCAGACTACATGCGCAATGGAAGATCATTGCTTACAGGAATGAAGTGATACCTCAAAAAGTCTATTATTAACCTACAACCAAGATTATTCTCTCCTGCAAAGCTGTCATTTAGAATTGATGGCCATATTAAGAGTTTCCCAGACAAGAAAAAGTTAAAGGAGTTCGTCACCACCAAACCGTTATTACATGAAATGTTGAAGGGTCTTTTTGAAGAAAAAGATAAAATATATGAACAAACAAAATGGCAATGAATACATATCTACTGACAATGGAATCTACAAACAAAATGAACAGGCAGAACAGAAACATTCTCATAGATACAGAGAACATTTTGTTGGTTGCCAGATGGGAGGGGGGTTGCGGGAATGGGCGAAAAAGGTGAAGGGATTAAGGAGAACAAATTGGTTGCTAGACTGACAAACCTCAAAGGGAAGGGGAATTTGGGAGGTGGGAAGAAATAAACCAAATAACTTATATGCATATATGCATAACCAATGGACACAGACAACAGTGTGAAAAAGGCAAGAGGGGGGGCGGGAGTGGGGAGGAGGGGTTATTGGGGGTGGGAAATGAGGAACATCTGTAATACATTCAACAATAAAGATTTTTAAAAAGTCTATTATTAAATTGTTTGTATATCACTGTATATCAAAAAGAGAGGAATTTCTTTTTTTTTTTTTTAGCCTCACCCGAGGACATTTTTCCATCTTTTGTTCAGGTAGAGTGGGAGGGAGAGAGAGGAACAGAGAGAGAGAGAAACATCGACGTGAAAGGGACACATCGAGTGGCTGCCACCATCACGACCAACCAGGGCTGGGGACAAACTGCAACCGAGGTACGTGCCCTTAGCGGGAACCGAACTCGGATCTCTCTGGACCGCAGGCCGACGCTCTAACCGCTGAGCCAAACCGGCCAGGGCAATAGAGGAATTTCTTAATTCCTATTTTAAATCACAGTAGAAAGTTTTTTATTTATTTTTCTTTATTGATTTTAGAGAGAGAGGAAGGGAGAGGGAGAGAGAGACAGAAATATCTATGAGAGAGAATATTGATTGCCTGCCTCCTGCATGCTCCCTACTGGGGATTGGGCCCACAACCTGGGCATGTGCCCTGACCGGGAATTGAAGTGGTGACCGCTTAGTGCATGGGTCCATGCTCCACCACTGAGCCACACCGGCCGGGCTAGCAGTGCTTTTTTTAGACTGTGGGACCAGGAATATCCAAACTCTTTCAAAGGGATAAAGCACTTTGTAAACAGAGATTGTGTAGGTAGGAGTCTGATAAAATCCTCACACATCTGGGTTAGTTATGGAAAAGTTAGTAATAATTATCTAGGTTCCACCAAAAGAATGAATATTTATTTCTTCTTCTTTCATCAAACTGTAGCATCCTCTAACCTCATAGACTTCAGAGGGAAGAAAATAGTTTCTCATTCAGAAACATTTAGTCAACAACATAATACTATATTAAGTTTCAAGGTTTGGGAAAAGCACTGGAGGGAGAGCACCTCCAAGGATGGCAGGTGCTCTTGTTAGAGGTGAGCGCAGGAGAGGAGAGTCATCTGCAGGTGAGATGGACTGAGGAACTGGCTGTACCAGGATTTTAGTCCAGTATCTGTAGTTATGTTTATGGAAGTAATTTTAACTGGACATGAGTTGTTAACATTGGTTGATTTTGTAGTATGCAGTACTTCTTTGTAGTCTGCTCTGTTTTCCTTTTGTATTTGGAGGACCAACTATACGATAGACTCCACAAAAGAAGCCATAAGCATGAGTCTACAGGGGCTGAACAGGGCTGTCGTGGACACCACTCATTCATAGGGTCAGAGCTAACTTAGCTGCATGTAACGCAAACATTGTTTCCCACATTGTTGAAAGGAGTCCACAGCTTCTCTTAATGTGTGTATAGTTTCTTTCTTTTTTAGAATCTTCACCGAAGGATATGTTTTTATTGCTTTTAAAAAGAGGAAGGGGAGGGGAGAGAATGAGAATGAAACATTGATTGATTGCCTCCCTGCAGCCTTTTTGGTGTACGGGGAAAATACTCCAACCACTGAGCAACCTGGCTAGGACCATGTTTGCATGGTTTCCACTCTAGAGTTGTACCAAACTTTTTAAGTCTCGTGTGGAAAATTTGAGCTGTTCCCAATTTCATTGTCATTTTCAGCAGCACTTGATGAACAACTTTGTAGGTGAGTTTTTGCAAAGCTCTCTGATTATTTTGTTTTAGGATAAATTGCTAGAGGCTTTGGAAACATTGCCAAACTGCCCTTCAGGACGCCTAAAGTAATTTGCAGCACACTATGTACTGTCAACATTTTCTTGGTGGCTATTTTTTCTGTAGCCCTTTCTAATATTCTTCTCTGCCAAACATTTGAAAGGATTTCATGTTCTCTTTTTTCTAACTCACCTCTTATAAGGGAACTCCTGTAATATGGAATAATTTTAAGGTTATGTCCTCAGCTAGCCGTTCAGTAATTGGAGTTTTTGCTGGGCCATGGAGAAGAGGTGATGGGTTGGGAGTATTGTGTTATAGGATGAACCAGCCCCCCTGCATTTTTAAAATTGGTTTTAGAGAGAGGGAGAGAGAGAAACATCCATGTGTGAGAGAGAGACATTAATCAGTTGCTTCTCGTACTTGCCATGACTGGAAAATGAACCTTAGACCCTTCAGTGCACAGACGATGCTTCAACCAAATGAGCCACACAGGCTTCTTTTTTTCTTTTTAATTATTTTAAAAAATGTTTTGAAATTAATACAACATAGAAACTACAGAAAATAGTGTTTGCCACCCAGACTGCAGAACGCAGTGAAGCATTCTAGATAACAACCAAAGCAAGATAGCCTCCTCTTAGAGTGGCTGTTACCTGATTTTAAAACATCTTTATTGCGCATGTTTTATACTTTAAGTGTATGTACCCCCCAATAACATGTAGCTTCCTTTTTATATATTTAATTTTTATAGTGGGGTATCATGCATTTCTTTTAATTTGACTTTTGTAATGAAGATTGTTGCTATCTGTAAATCTGATTGATTTTATTTTCTTAAAAAATTTTTTTTCTTTATTGATTTTTGAGAGAAAGGAAGGGAGAGGGAGAGATAGAAACATCGATGAGAGAGGACATTGATTGGTTGCCTCCTACATACTTCCCACTGGGGATTGGGCCCACAACCTTGGCATGTGCCCTGACCGGTATTTGAACTGGTAACCTCTTGGTGCATGGGTTGATGCTCAACCACTGAGCCACACCAGCCGGGCTGATTTTATTTTCTATATTTAATTCCTTTGAATGCACATACTGCAGCTAACCAGTTTCTATTGATGGACTTTTAAGATTTCCATCTATTTCTATACCATAAACAGTGTTGTGGGAGCAATCCACATCAGGCAAGGTTTTTCAGAGAAACAGAACTAGTGTGGGTAGGGAGGAGTGTGTGTGTGTGTGTGTGTGTGTGTGTGTGTGTGTGTTTGTTTAGGTATTTAATAGGAATTGTCTTGTGTAATTGTGGGTGCCTGGCAAGTCTGAAATCTATAGGGCAGTTCTGCAAAGAGGAGTTGAGGGTTCAGTCTTGAGGCACAGTTTCTTCTGGGAAATTGCAGGTTTTGTTCTTCAAGCCTTCAGTTGATTAAATGAGGCCAACCCATATCATGGAGGTACTTTACTTAAATTCAGCTAATTATAGATGTTAACCACTACTGTTAAATGCCGTCACAGCAACACCTATATCAGTGTTTGATTAAATGACTGGTTATTATTACTTACCCAAGTTGACACACAAGACTAAGCAGCCTCCTATCCTTCCATGTGTCCATCTTAAAGAGTCTCTAGGGCAGGGACTTTAAAACTTTAAAAAATCTCCACCAATAGTTCTTACACATAATTAAACAACATGATGGTTTTCTTCTTCTTTTTTTTTTAAATGCTGGCTTGCCTGGCTGGTATGGCTCAGTGAATTGTGCATTGTCCCATTTTGAGAGGTCCCAATTTGATTGCCGGTCAGGGCACATAACCCAGGTTTCAGGCTCGATCCCCAGTGGAGAGCATGCAGGAGGCAGCTGATTGATGTTTCTCACATCAATGTTTCTCTCTCTCTCTAAAAAAAAAAAAAAAAATCAATAAAAACATATTTAAAAAATACTTAAAATGTGGTTAGGGCCCAGTACATTAATTTTATTTTATTTATGTATTTTATTTTATTATATTTTTAAATCCTCACACGAGGATATTATTTTCCATTTTTATCTTCAGACAGAGTGGGGGGCGGGGAGAGAGAAAGAAACATTGACTCTCGAGAGAGAGACACATCAATTGGTTGCCTCCTGCGTGACCCCGACCAGGGCACGGGCCAAACTGCAACTGAAGTACATGCCCTTGACTGGAATCGAACCCAAGACTCTTTGGTCCACAGGCTGACACTCTACCACTGAGCCAAACCGGCCAGGGCCCAATAAATTAATTTTAAAGGTTTTACTGAAGTTTGAAAAATGTTGCTGTTGACTATATATATATTCTGTCTAGTAATGGATTGCTGGGTATCCATACTTGAACTGTGTTGTTACTGCCATCTTTCTCTCTAAAGGAGTTGGAAATGTACATTCCCACTAGTAGTGTGAACGTGGTCTCATTTTTCTTGTGATGGGAATTGGTGATTTCCATTTCCTTGTAATCTCACTTCCAGGTAGGTCTGGGTTTATTTTCTAAGTTTTTTTTCAATACACTTGACATTCAGTATTATATTAGTTTCAGATGTACAGCATAGTACAGTTAGACATTTATATAACCTATGAAGTGATCCCCCCCAAAAGTCCAGCACCCACCTGGCACCATAGTTATTACAACATTATTGACTATATTCCCTGTGCTGTACTTTAAATCTCCATGACTGTTCTGTTAACTACCAGTTTGTTCTTAATCCCTTCACCTTTTTCACCCAGTCCCCCAACACCTTCCCCATTTGGCAACCATCAGTTTGTTTTCTGTGTCTATGAGTCTGTTTCTGTTTTCTTTGTTCATTTACTTTGTTCTTTAGATTCCACATGTAAGTGAAATCATATGGTATTTGTCTTTGTCTGACTTATTTCACTTAGCATGGGGTGGGGAACCTTTTTTCGGCCATGGCCATTTAAATATTTATACCACCATTTGAGGGCCATACAAGATTATCAACTTAAAAATTAGCCTGCTATCCCTGGCTGGTTTTCTCAGTGGTTAGAGCATTGGTTCACGGACCAAAGAGTGGTGGGTTTGATTCCGGTCAAGGGCACGTACCTACGTTGTAGTTTAGTCCCCAGCCCTGGTCGGGGTTGTGACACCAGTTGATGTGTCTCTCTCACACACACACCCCCTCCCTCCCTCCCACTCTATCTGAAAATGGAAAAATATCCTCCGGTGAGGATTAAAAAAAAATTAGCCTGCTGCCCTGGCCAGTTTGGCTCAGTAGTTGAGCGTCAGCCTGCGGATCAGAGAGTGCCGGGTTCGGTTTCTGCTCGGGGCACGTACCAAAAAAAAAATTAGCCTGCTATACTTGGTCAGGCTAATTTAGTGAGGCGTGTGATGTTAGCTATTGATTTCGTGGGCCTTATACGTCTCAAGGGTGGATGTTCCTCACCTCTGGCTCCATCCAAGGTGTCACAAATGGTAAGATTTTATTGCTTTTTATGACCAAATTAAATTACATTGTGTGTGTGTGTGTGTGTACCACTTCTTTTTGTGATGTTAATTTTTTTTGTTTGTTAATCCTCACCTGAGAATATTTTTTCCATTGGTTTTTAGAGAGAGTGGAAGTGGGGGCAGTGGGGTAAGGGGGAGAGAGAGAAAAACATCAATGTGAGAGAGACACATTGATCGGTTGCCTTCTGCACGCTCTGACCAGGGCCCAGGATCGAACTGGCAACCTAGGTATTGTGTCCTTGACTTGGAATCAAACCTGTGACCCTTCGATGTGCAGACTGACACTCTAACCATGGAGCATTGGAACATTGGACAGAGCATACCAGTCAGGGTAGTGTACCTCCCTTTTTTTTTTTCAAGTCCTCACCTGAAGACATTTTTGCATTTATCTTCAGATAGACGGGGGGTGGGGGGGAGGGGGTGGGAGAGAAGCATTGACGTGAGAGAGACACATCGACTTGTTGCCACCCACAGGATCTCAACCAGGGCCAGGGGAAAAACTGCAACCAAGGTACAAGCCCTTAGCGGGAACCAAACCTGGGTCTCTCTGGTCCACGGACCGATGCTCTAACTGCTGAGTCAAACTGTCCAGGGCTCTACCACCTGGTTGGATACCTACGTTGCCTTCATATCTTGGCTGTTGTAAATAATGCTGCAGTGGACATAGGGATGCATGCATTTTTTTCAGATTAGTGTTTTGGATTTCTTTGGATAAATACCCAGAATGGAATTGCTGGTTCATATAGTAGCTTTATTTTTATTTTTAATTTTTTGAATTTTTATAAGAGTTTATTTGAGTCAGACTGATGACATATGCCAGGGAGCAAGATCTCAAATGCTTCCTCTATTTTTAATTTTTTGAGGAACCTCCATAGTGTTTTCATAGTGGCTGCACCAATTTGTAGTCCCACCAGCCATGCATTTAAAGATATATATATATATTTATTGATTTTTAGAGGAAGAGGGAAAGAGAAACATCGATTTGAGATGTGAGAGTGGAACATTGGCTGCCTCCTGCAGTTTTGGTGGTTGTGAATAAACCTGCTATAATGTATGCAAATTTTATTGTGAACATATGTTAATTCTATAGGGTATATATCTAAGAGTGGGATTGTTGGGTCAGTTATTTGTTAAATATAATTATATTTTTATAAAAATTGCAAAGCTTTTTCTGAGTGGCTTTTTGTTTTGTATTTATACCAGCACTATATGAGAGTTTTAGTTGCTCCTCATTTTTGTCAGTACTTGGTGTTATTCATTTCATTTGTTTTAGAGGTTTTCATAGGTGTACTGTATGTTGTTTCTCAGCATGGCTTTAATTTGCATTTCTCTGCTGGCTAATGGTGTTGAGGATCTTTTCATGTGCTTATATGCCCTCTGTATATCTTCTTCAGTGAAGTGGTTATTCAAATCTTTGCTTATTTTAAAAACTTGTGGGGTTTTTTTTGTTGTTATTTACTGAGTTTTTGAAGTTTTTTATATATCTTGATACAAATCCTTTGTCATATATGTGACTTAAAAATCTTTTCTCACAGTCAATAGTTTTTCTTAACAGTGTTTTTTGCAGAGCAAAAGTTTTAAAGTTGATTAAGCTCAATTTACCATTTTAAACTTTTATAGATTACTGTTGTTGTCCTATCTTTTCCTAAACCCAAGTTCACAAAGATTTTCTCGTTTTTCCTAAAAGTCTTATAGTTGTAGGTTTTACTTTTATATCTGAGATCCATTTTGAATTTTATCAAAGGTGTGAAGTGTAGGTCGAGGTTCACTTTTTTAAAATACCCTTTATTGAGAAGAGTACCTTTTCTCCATTGACTTCCTTTTACACCTTTGTTACAAATAACTGACCATATTTATATGGGTGTATATCTGGACTGTTATGGTCCATTGATCTGTGTGTCTATCCTTTTGCCAGTACCACACTGTTTAGAATACAGTGCCTTTATATATAGTAAGTCTTAAAATAGAGTGGCACGTGAGTCTTCCAATTTTGACCTGGCTATTCTGGTCCCATTTGACTTCCCTCTTTATCTATCCTTTTGTTTGTTTATGTTGGTATGGACTCATATATTGTTATTTCATTACTGTCATTTATTTTGTTGCTCAAATGTTCCCAGATTTGGCCAACGAGAGATATGTCCTATTATTCTTTGAATACTTTCTTATCATCTGGTAAGAAACAAGATGTTCCAGGGTCCTCTTAATATATATATTTTTATTGATTTCAGAGAGAAGAGAGGGAGGAAATGGGGGTGGGGAGAGAGAGAGAGAGAGAGAGAGAGAGAGAGAGAGAGAGATATCAACGTGAGACAGAAACAGCAATCAATTGTCTCCCGAACACACCCTGACTGGCGACTGAGCCCAAAACCTGTGTATGTGCCCCGACCAGGAATCAAACCATTACCTTCTGGTGTACGGGACAATGCTCCAACCAACTGAGCCACACTGGTCAGGGCCAGGGTCCTCATACATTTCCTCTCCTAGCCCTACAATCAGCCATTTCTCCAAGGAGACCTAGTTTCTTTTAATGGTGAATGGTATTTAGAAACCAAGATCTGGGGGCTAGATGTGCTCAGCTGTTGCTGGATTGTCACTGTATCAGGGCCTTCTCAGTGGACAGAGCTGGGAAATAAATATGTGTATGTGTGCATGCAGACATGTGTACACACATCTATATTTCTATTTCCATTGAAACCTGATTTCATACCATTACCATCAGTTTCTCTTAAGCATCACAGAATTTTATCTAGGCTCCCCCTTTCTGTATTTGCAAGTCTTTTACTCAGAATACTTGTTTTGAGATTTATTCTTGTTGCATGCTTACATAGTTCATTCCTTTTTATTCCATTGAATGGATAATACCATATTTTAGGAAATTGCCAGACTTTCTCCCCCTAAGTGATAGTATCATTTTACATTCCCACCAGCAGTATATGAGACTTCCATTTCCTCCACATTATCATCAAACCTTATTTTCAGTCTTTTTAATTTTAATTTGTGATCCAAATTAAAAATTTTTTAATAATTATTTTTTTCAGTTACAGTTGACATACATTATTATGTTAGTTTCAAGTGTACAACATAGTGGTTAGACATTTATATAATTTACAAAGTGATCACCCCAATAAGTCTAGTACCCACCTGACACCATAGATTTTATATTATTGACTATAAACCCTATGCTGTACTTTTATACCCCTGTGACTACTTTTATAACTGGCAATTTGTACTATGTAATCTCTCCCCGATTTTCTTGTACCTCCCCTACCTCCTTTCACACGGCAACCATCAAAATAGTCTCTTTTTCTGTGAGTTTGTTTCTGTTTTGTTTATTTGTGTTTTAGATTCCACATATAAGTGAAATCATATGGTATTTCTCTTTCACTATCTGATTTATTTTATTTAGCATAATGCCCTCTGGGTCCATTTATGTTGTCACAAATGTTGAGATTTGCTTCTTTTTTATGGTCCTGGTACCCCTGTTTGTCTATTGTTTTGTAGCCTAGATTTTTTTCCTCTCACCTGAGGACATTTTTCCATTTTTTGTTCGGACAGAGTAGGAAGGAGAGAGAGAGAGTGAGAAACATCGATATGAAAGGGACACATCTAGTGGCTGCCACCTGCACGACCAACCAGGGCCGGGGACAAACTGCAACCGAGGTACATGCCCTTAGCGGGAACCCTGGGTCTCTCTGGACCACAGGCTGCCACTCTAACTGCTGAGCCAAACTGGCCAGGGCGTGTAGCCTAGATTTTTAAGAACTTGAATGCATTTCAGAAGTTAAATATTTTTAATGGTTATTCTTTAATAAAGTTGTTGAAAGAATCTTTGGATTCCTGTTGTCAAGTCACCAAAAAGTTACTCTGGCAGGGAATGGTGAGGGTATTCTAAGCATACATGAAGGATTCACCTTTTATTTATTTATTTTTAAATTAATTAATTTTTTTTGTTGTTAATCTTCACCCAAGGATATTTTTCCATTGATTTTTAGATAGAGTAGAAGGAAGGATGAGAGGGAGGGAAGGAGAGAGAGAGGGAAAGAAACATCTATGTGAGAGAGACACATCAATTGGTTGCCTCCCATACGACCCCGACCCGGGCTGGGGATCAAACCTGCAACCCAGGTATGTGCCCTTGACTGGGAATTAAACCCATGACCCTTTGGTCTGTGGGCCGATGCTCTAACCACTGAGCAAGACCAACCAGGGCAAGGATTCACATTTTATTTATTTATTTATTTTTATTTTTATTTTTTTTTATCATCCTCACCCGAGGACATTTTTCCATTCTTTGTTCAGGTAGAGTGGAAGGGAGAGAGAGGAACAGAGAGAGAGAGAAACATCGATGTGAAAGGGACACATTGAGTGGTCGCCACCTGCACGACCAACCAGGGCCGGGGACAAACTGCAACCGAGGTACGTGCCCTTAGCGGGAACCGAACCCGGGTCTCTCCGGACCGCAGGCCGACGCTCTAACCGCTGAGCCAAACCGGCCAAGGCAAGGATTCACATTTTAAAAGAAACTTTGAACCCTGGCCAGTTTGGCTCAGCGGTTAGAACATCAGCCCATGGACCAATGAGTCGCGGGTTCACTTCCAGTCAAGGGCACGTACCTCGTTTGTGGTTCATCCCTGGCTGGTTGGGTTGTGCAGGAGGCAACCAGTTGATGTGGTTCTATCACATTGATGTTTCTCTCTCTCTCTCTCTCTCTCTCTCTCTCTCTCTCTCTCTCTCCCCCCTCCTCCCTCCCTCCCACACTGTCTGATAATAAATGGAAAAATATCCTCAGGTACGGATTTTAAAAAAATAATAATAAAAGAACCTTTGAGTAGCTGGCCACATGTAGCTTTCTTTCTGGATGTTCCCTGTCTGAAAGCAGAGCATCATAGTACACTGTGCTTAAACCCTGGGACATTGCAGCCTTTCTTTTTCTTTTTTTTTTAATCCTAACCCAAGGACATTATTGCATTTATCCTCAGATAGAGCAGGAGGGAGAGAGGTAGGAAGAGAGAGAGAAACATCAATGTGAGAGAGACACATCGAGTGGCTGCCACCCACATGACCCCAACCAGGGCCGGGGACAAACCGCAACCGAGGTACATGTCCTTAGCGGGAACTGAACCCCAGACTCTCCATTCCGCAGGCCAACGCTCTGACTACTGAGCCAAACCAGCCAGGGCACATTGCAGCCTTTCTGAGTTCAGTCCTGACTATGATAATATGATAATAATCATTATACCTACCTCATACGTACCTATTTACTAAATAAGTAATAGTAAAGTAGGAAAAGACCTAGAGAAATGTTTCAGTGGACTCCAGAGTCTCTCCCCCACCTCTCCCAATTACACTGGGGTGGGAAGTGTTCGGGTTCTATTGGGATAAATTTCAGTAAAGGGTGGGTGATGTCATCATCATATTCTGAAATTAAAAGCTCAGAGTGGTGTTGTTAATCATTGCTTTGTATGTCTGTTAAATTGCAATAAAATTTTTCTTTTTTATTTCTTCCAAGCTAAATTAGCACGACGCAGTCAAGAACGAGACAATCTTGGCATGCTGGTCTGGTCACCTAATCAGAATCTATCAGAAGCAAAACGTAAGTTTTAGAGCACCTTTATTTTCCACCTTCTTACTTAATGCAAAGTTTTAAATAAGCTTTGTAGCTAAAAGTCCCTACGTACTTTACAGTTCTTTTACATTTTTAAAATAAATAATTTTAAGAGTTTGAAAGTGTATATTTCTTTTTTTTTTTTTCTTATCCTCACCCGAGGACATTTTTCCATTTTTTGTACAGATAGAGTGGGAGGGAGAGAGAGGAAGAGAGAGAGAGGGAAACATCGATGCAAAAGGGACACATCGAGTGGCTGCCACCCGCACAACCAACCAGGGCTGGGGACATACTGCAACCGAGGTACATGCCCTTAGCGGGAACTGAATCCGGGTCTCTCTGGACCACAGGCGGACGCTCTAACCGCTGAGCCAAATCGGCCAGGACTGAAAGTGTATATTTCTTTATTGTGGCCTGTCACAATGATTGAAAGATTTCTAACCTATGGTTTCACAAGCTGCTCTTTCAAAATGCTGTGCAAGCTAATATTGAAGTAGCCAGGAGGAAAGGCTTAGAGTGGAAGGAGGAAAATTATGCAGTGTATAACTCCGCAGCTGGGAATTATAGATTATAGGGATGAAGAGCTGAACGATTTCTAACTGGAAAGATTACAAACGTCAAATGTATGTTCTTGGAATGGGCATTATAATAAAAGACTTCAGCCTAGCTAGATTAAAACTTTGGAATTGGCTATTTGTTTCATGTGTTTAAAATCTTATCAGGATGAATATTTTGAGCTATCTTGGATTTGTGTGTGGAGATAGGAGTCCTAGAGCTATTAGTAATGTTAGCTGTATTGTATAGTTTACTTTTCTGTCCCTCCTGTTGAAATGACACCATGCAGGAATAATTTTATATTTACTATATTACCACAGCCTTCGCAATTTTCAAATAAAGAAGAAAAACTAAATTTTCTTTTGAGAATTTTTTAGTGAGGGTCTGGGTGGAATTAATGGGGATTTGTGAAGTTGGAAATCACATGCAAAATTTTGGGGTACATGTATGTGTTTCTGAAGAAATGACATTGGATTTTCAAAAGGGTCTTTGACAAAAAAAATAAGTTAACCATCAGTTCTCTAAAACATGACAGGGATTTTTTTTATTTATTTATTTTTTCTTTATTGATTTCAGAGAGAGAGGAAGTGAGAGGGAGAGAGAGACAGAAACATCGATGAGCGAACATCGATTGGCTGCCTCCTGCATGCCCCCCGCTGGGGATTGGGCCCACAACTTGGGCATGCGTCCTGACTGGGAATCGAACTGGCGACCTCTTGGTGCATGGGTCAACACTCAACCACTGAGCCACATCAGCCAGACATGACCGGAATCTTAAAAGCTATCAGTGGTAAATGTTCATCAGAAAACTTAAATTGTGAGTAGAGGCTGGAACTCTTGGGCTTTGATCAGGAGTTCCCACATTATGTTTTGCAGTATTAAAATAGGTGTGAACACAGTACTGCCAAGTAAGTGTGAAGATGATGCATATTAAATATCCTTCTCTTGTATACTCAACACCCGCATTAGCATTTTAAGGTGTGAAGAGCTCATATGGTAGAGAAACATGTTTAATTTAGGCCAAGAAGGATCTTTTTTTGGTACGATACCTTATTTGGAACATGGGAAACTCAACTACTCTTAGTAATGCTAAATTTAGCTATAATAATCTTGGTATAATCTGATTTTAAGAGTGCCTTAATTTTGCCTCCATCAAGCTGCTGCTTGATGAGTTTATAACGGAGAACAGAATAGCAGAAGGAAGTGTGTTAGCATTTCTGATGCCTTTACTGTTCTGGGGAGGACCTGTAAAATATTCCCTCTCCCTTTCTGAGCACTTTCAATAACTTACAAAAGCAATCTATTCCATTTTGAACATGTTCTTTCTAACAGAGAGCTGGAAATCTGCCTGCCAGTACAGCTCTGTTTTCCTGGACTCTGCTGAATAAGTCTTCTCTGTATGCGTCTTTGAGATGTTGTCATCCTGCCTCCTTGGTTGTCCCAGTCCAAGTTAAACCTGCTTAAGGTTTATTAGATGGTTTGATTTTTAGGTCTCTTTTCATCTCGTTTGCCCTCCTGGGTATATTGCATTTGATCACAATGCCCATCTTAAATTATGGTGCCCAGAACTGAATATTAAGAATAGTGGCCGGGGGCGGGGGGTGGGCTCCTAATCCGTCTTCTTCTGGTTCTCCCACTGTCCCCATAGTGGGTCTGAGCAACTTGGGCAGTGGGAGAAGCAGCAGGAGCGGGCAGTCCAGGTTCTTGAAGTCCCTAGGTGCCTCTTGGTCCTCAGGCACCCAGCACCTACCTGCTCTGCTGCCATGATGCCCATGTCCAAGAGGAAGGTCAGCTCTGTGGAGAGGGCAGCAAAGAAGGAGCCCAAGAGGAGGTTGTCAGCTAAACCTGCTCCTGCAAAGTGAAAATGAAGCCAAAAGCAGTAGGAAAGGATAAATCTGCAACAAAAAAGTGCAAACGAAGGGAAAGGGGGAACAAAGGGAAAACAGGACAAAGTGGCTGACCAGGGACCTAAAGATCTAACTGTAGAAAAACAAAGAAACTAAAAAAAGAGGAGGTTGATAAAGCCCCCGATGAAGCAGGAGAAAAGGAAGCCAAGTCTGATTAACATTGTATACCATGTCTTATTAGTGGTCCCTGGCTCCCTTGGACAATCCAGAGGAATATTTTTATCAACTATTTTATAAGTGCAAGTTTTTCTTAGTAGCTCTAGAAACATTTTTAGGAAGGGGGGAATTTCACCTCATCCCTTTTTAAAAGTGTAAGTGCTTTTTTTTAAAAGAGGTGAAATCATTTGCTGGTAATTTTTTGGTACAACCAGAAAATAGTGGGATATTGAATATGAGAGGCTTTGATTGTCTTGGGTGTCAGCTTAACATTCCATAGATGGGGGTAGTTTTAATATCCTATAATACAAAACAAACTAAATGGCAATTTGGAGTTGGTTGTTCATTTAATATGTCTTGAACATTTTTAATTACTTCTATTCCCATATTTTTGGTAGAATTGTTTCCTAAAGAAAACTGCTCCTTGATCTTGGCTCTCCCTGTCAGAATTTTGTGCACTCTGTAACATCTTTGATATGGTAGTCCAGTTTTCCTAGTAACTTTGTTAATGTTCAGTGAAAGATTGAAAAATTATGTCATATATAGGATATTATATTGTGAATTAGTGGGGCTTCGATGTAACAGCATATTCACACTTGAAGATACTGGTACTTGATACTTTATTAAGGAAAATTAGCCTCCAAATTTTAAACTTAAAAGTCACTGGAATAACTGTTTAGAAAAAAATCACAACTACACGACTTCACATTTTTGGTACCTGTGTGAAGAATTGTGTACAAATGGAAATGTCTGTGTACTTATCCTCAAAACAACCAATAAAATCTCAACCACGATTCTGTTGTTACAGTTCAAGTTTGTATTAGTGCCTTTCACTATTGCATTGCCTGTTGGCATCTGGAGTCAGAATTTAATTTTTTTTAAAACTTTGTTGAACTAATAGGAAAGGCTTTTCATTAATTATTACGGAGGTTGAGCATCTTTGTATTTTGACTTTTTAATTCCTCTGTAAATAGCAGTCAACCTTATAATTGTTTTATTTTTTAAAAATTATATTTAGTCAGCCCTGGCCAGTTTGGCTTAGCAGTTAGAGTGTCGACCTGTGGACTGAAGGGTCGTGAGTTTGTTTCCAGTCAAGGGCACGTATCTGGGTTACAAGTTCGATCCCCGGCCCAGTGGGAGTCATTCAGGAGGAACCAGTCGATGTGTCTCTCTCACTTTGATGTTCCTCTCTCTCTCTCCCCCACATTCTCTAAAAATCAATGGAAAAAGATACTTAGGTGAGGATTAACAAAACAAATTATATTTAGTTAAATTTATTAATCTTATTTGTGGCTTCTAATATACTATCATGTGTAAGAGCAGCCCCCTCCCCCCAATATTACAGACATGTATACCTATGTTTTTCCTGTCCTTCCCTCCTCATTCACATCATTGTTCTACCTAGAATATTGAACTCTGTGTCCTTCGCTTACATTGACCTTCTATGTACTTTGGTCTATGTCTGGACGCTTGATTTTGTTTCATTGATGTATTGGTTGATTCCTGATTTGGTACCATTTATTTTTCTCAGTATTCCTGGCTCATGTATTTTATTCTTGAATCTTAGACTCACGGCATCAAGTTGTTTCCAGAAGTGTCTCGATTAGGGTTACATTGAATTTGAGTTTAGTGAGAATTGGTTTGATTTACAATTTTATTGAGAAGCTTTGTGTGCTTTAGTATACCAGCCGTGAGGGATTCAGGAAGCTATGTTCTCGTGGAGAAAGAGGGAAAATGAATGTGTAAACAAACAATTTATATATATTTCCTCTAGTCTAACTCTTGCTTTTCAGATGTTGAAAACTGAGTTCCATCTAATGCTTAAGGTCCCACACCTCATTAGTAGCCAAGTTTCAGCTAGACTTCTGGTCTACAGACTGCATTATTACACACATCTGCCTTCACGTTTTCCTTCATTAAATAAATGATAATTAAATGCTGATATTACACTAGTTGCTTTGGGCTCTATCTAAGATACAACTTTTGGGGTATGCCTAGAAAATTTGCTTGTAGAGACATTTCATGTAGAAGAAATGTATGTAGTTTCAAGTAACATAGATGAGAACAATAGGGTGTAAATAGTGTATTAAATGATAGCGGAAAATTATTTGCATGAGATTTACGGGACAATGGGGTGAATGAGGTTTAAACTGTGGTGGAATCTGGAGGTTGGACAGTGGGAGAAAGTAAAAAGTGTTCACTAATTCAAGAAGAGGACAGTTGATTCTCACATTATTTTAGCATCAAGCATCTCCTGTGGACTTAGTGTTCTGATGCTCCCCTTGGGACCCAGCAGGAAGTGCTACGTTTTCCTGGGTAGAACCCAGGGAAGCATTGGAAACAGTTGACATTTGAGTAAAATATTGAGGAATGAATGAGTTTGCTGGCTGGACAAGGGCACAGTGCATTCTAGACAGAAGGAAGAAGGTTGGCGTTTGCCTTTGCTCAGATGTGCAGATGTGGGGGGAAATGCTGTGCTTTATTTTGGAGACCAACCTGACCAGGAGACGTGTTGTTCCTGGGGAAGTGAGAAGCAGTGAAACTGGAAAGGCAGGCAGACTTCTTAAACGGATGAGGATTTTTGAGGAATTTTAGCTAGAAGCAAAATAATTTACATTGGAAAACTCTTGGTAGCCTTGTGGTTTAGAGTAGAGCTGGGGACTGGGGACACGAGGCTTGCCTGTAAGGAAATCAGAGTTCAGTTCCTGGTAAGAGAATCTGATGACCTTATCGGGCCAGTGCTGTTGTGGGAGGCTGATGGCGATTTAGGAAGTGACTTGAACTTGCTCAAAGGAGATAGAGGTTATAGGAGTGTGGGGCTAGGGGCTGGTCCAGGTGGGCTTAAGCTTGCCTTTAAAGCAGAACACTTCTGTCTAGGAGCGTAGATACTGTTTCATCCTTGATTCCACTGTGTTTCTGTGGATTTGATGTCGTCGCCCATTGGTTCTGCTTCCTAGTCACTGTATAGTGATGTGTGCAGCTACCCCCTGTAGGGATGCCTGTGGGCATCCACCCCACCAGGTTCCAGGCTGCCCTCCCTCAGGGGCTCTCTGCTCATCCTACATGGTCTGTACTCTAGATGCCCACCTTGCTCGGTCCCACCTAATGGCTCTGGGCAGTCTTCTCTCCATGGGGATGTTGCTGTGCTGGGTGTAGTACGGTGTATTTACTCCTAGCACTCCTCTTTGGTCCCTGTGCTCACACATAGACCCACTCAAGGTTCGGACTTTGTAGAGAACCACTTGAAGATTATCAAAACTAGGAGGGTTTAAAAGAGGTGAATTGGAGCTGGAGGGGAAGCCAGCGTTTCAGCCATACTCAATGTTGATAGTTTCCTGAAGAAGAAAATTTCCTAGTCTCAGCTGCCTTGGACGTAGACATTAACAAGGTAACTTTTGGCTATTGGGAGTCAGTGCATTATGTATTTTGTAGGTCATATACAGCCACTGCTTTTACAGTAATTTTAGTGTTTGCTATTATTTTATAAAAATGAGAAACTGGTACAATGGTAAGAAGCACGGGTCTCTTTTAAAATAGACAAAGAAGGAACTCATTCGCTGTGCCGAAGACAATCAAGTTGGATGATTTATTTTTTTATCCTCACCCGAGGACACCTTTCCATTTTTTGTTCAGGTAGAGTAGGAGGGGGAGAGAGGAACAGAGAGAGAGAGAAACATCGACGTGAAGGGACACATCGAGTGGCTGCCACCCGCACGGCTGACCAGAGCCGGGGACAAACTGCAACCAAGGTACATGCCCTTAGCGGGAACCGAACCCGGGTCTCTCCAGACCGCAGGCCGACGCTCTAACCGCTGAGCCAAACCGGCCAGGGCAAGTTGGATGATTTTTTTTAAAAAGCTGGCTGACTATTAACTTTAAAGAAAGAAATTAACACATATAACACGCCAGACATAGACTTTAAAATTGTGTCAAAAAACAAAGTCAAATTAGAGATTTTAGAATAAGTTTAGCTTTCTTGGAATGAGAATTCTCCTTGGACCTGCAGCACACACTAAAGTTGTTTCTATGTTAGCACATTTGACTTCAGCACACATTTTCAGGACTATATTGTGTGTGAAAGTTTCATAGATACGTGGTAAATGTCAGGAGTCTTTATTAAAGAACTTCTATGCATATATGTGTAGCCAGTAGACCCAGACAATAGTTTGGGGAAAGCAGCAGGGGGTGGGAGTGGGGAGGAGGGGGTCAATAAGGGGGAAAGGGGACACATCTGTAATACTTTCAACAATGAAGATTAAACAAACAAAAACAACAAAACATTCAGCCCACTATAAATTAAAGTTAAAAGACCTGACCATTGGGCACAAGGCCCTGAATCCTCTGCACTGACTTCTGCCCTCCTGAACTTGTCTAAAACATGCTCCCAGAGCCTTTCTGATGTCTTTGTCTGGAACCCTCTATTTCTGAATGTCCACAGGGCCCCTCCCACAGAGGCTCCTTGTCACTGCTTACGTGTCACTATCAGAGAGGCCTTCTTTGACCATGCTGTAACATAGAGACCACTACTGCCTGCTTCCCTCGTTTTCTTCATTGCACTAATCGTCACCCAACCTAGCACCACTTAGGTCTCTCCATTGTACTGAAGACCACTGAGCGCAGGAGCTGGGTATGCTTGTTCAGTTCTCTGTCAACCCTCTGTGGCGTGTGGGTGCTATATCATAAATACTTGTCCAGTGAGTGGAAAAGTGATGGAGGAGTGGACACTCAGGTAGTTGTAGGCTTCTGGGCTGTTTTGCAACTTGGGTCATATGGAATCCTCTAACTCTTTCTTCTTTGCCACTCACCTTTTGGTGACCATTGATTTACTCAGTAAATATTTGAGAGGCTATGTATGTGCTGGGCATTGGAGGAATACAAGAATGAACAGTCTTAAGTCCCTGGCCTGTATAGGTTTCAGTCTAATGGGAAACCACCCTGGTAGATTGTGAGTTCATTGACTAGAGGGAAAAGTGGGCTTAAAATTCTCACCTGTTAGTTCTGTGACTGGAGCATATGCAGGGATTGGGATAGGATGAGCTAGCATTGGCCTTGGTTTTCAACTTTTTATGAATAAATGACTATCAAAGGGCTTGAAGCTTATGATTAAAATGATGTTTTTTAGCCTGTGAAAATTATTTTTACTACTTCCATTCTCTTTTTAATGCTCTAGAGGTAGTCAGAATGAGCAAGCCTTACTAGAAAGACATAGTTAAATTTACATACTGCAGCAGAAGCCCTCCATTAAAGTCAAGGATTACTTGATATTTTTTTAACCATATCAGTGTGTCTTATCTTCATCCTTTATAACTTAAAATTTTTATTTTGTTATATCATAATTTATCCTTTCTGTACTCATGGATTTTTGTTTAGTTTTTTACTATTACAGCCATTACTGCTGGGAACATTCTTTGATCTGTTTCTTGTTACCCATCCAGAAGTAGATAGGCAGCTCTACGAGATGACTGCCAAATTATTTTCCAAGTGGCCAGACTGGCTTACACTGCCTCCAATGAAATGCAGAACTTGTACACTCTACGTTCTTATCAGTAATAGAGACTGTTGGGCTGCTGCATTTTAGACAAGCCAGTGAGTGTGACATTGTCTCGTATGCCAGGGATGCTGGTTTTTTTGTTAGGTGTGATGAAGGCATGTGGTTTTGTAAAAATATATGTTGGCACTTAAAAATTTTGCATATTGATGAAAGAACTGAGATTTAACTTTAACATTCTTCAGCAAATACAAAGTACAGTTTGGCTCAATTGGCCAGATTGGAATACAGTCACAGATTATTGTTTCAATGTTAAATTTACCATTGTGTTGTTATGTAAGCGAGTTATGAAACTACTATTAGAAAATAAATGCTGAGTATTTAATACGAGTAAATATATGCCAAGTATTTAAGATTAGCACAGGGTCATAATATATGATTCTCTCAAATGGTTCAGAAAACTAGTTACATATACACATAAGCTTATTTTTATTATTAAAAGTAGCCTAAATTTCCTTCACCTCAAAACATGGTATAACCACTGTTAATTTTTTTTTTTTTATCCTCACCTGAGGACATTTTTCCATTTTTTGTTCAGATAGTAGAGGAAGAGAAAGAGAAGGAGAGAAACATCTACGTGAAAGGGACACATCGAGTGGCTGCCACCCGTACAACCCAACTAGGGCCGGGGACAAACTGCAACTGAGGTACCTGCCCTTAGCGTACCCGGGTCTCTTTGAACCGCAGGCCGATGCTCTAACCGCTAAGCCAAACTGGCCAGGGCTCCACTGTTAATGTTTTGCTTTCATGTCTTTTCACTAGGCTTGTGTGCACTCTGATTTTAAGCACATATGGATCATACTGTATATAATAGGTTTGTGTTGTTTGTTACTTCATCCTCACCCAAGGACATTTCTGCATTTATCTTCAGATAGAGTGGGAGGGAGAGAGGTAGGGAGAGAGAGAAAAACATCGACATGAGAGAGACACATCAAGTGGTTGCCGCCCACACGACCCCAACCAGGGCCAGGGATAAACTGCAACTGAGGTACATTCCCTCAGCGGGAACTGAACTCAGAACTCTCTGGTCCGCAGGCCGATGCTTCAGCCGCTGAGCCAAACCAGCCAGGGCTGTATATAATAGTTTCTTAAGTTTAATTTTCCTGATTAGAAATTGAGCTAAATTTTGATCCTGAATAAAGTTTCATCATGTAGCTTAATTTATTAACTATGTTCCTATTCTTGACCATTTATGTTTTTTCATTTTTTTCTTACTATAAATAACGCATGAATAAGCAGGAACTTAAAATGTCCTTTCCAGTAGAAATGAAAGTCTTTCCTTGATTCTGCAGATCAGATTTCCCAGTTAAGTGCATTCAAAGTTCTTTTTCTCTGGCACGAATGACACTTGGAATTAATTACTTGTGTTATTAATCAGCCAGATTTCAAGAACTATGAAAGCAAAGACTTTTATTTTTATTTTTTTAAATCCTCACCTGAGGATATTTTTCTCTTTATCTTCAGATAGACTGGGAAGGAGGGAGAGAGAGAGAAACATCAATGTAAGAGAGACACATTGACTGGCTGCCTTCTACATGACCCCAACCAGGGCCGGGGACCAACTGCAATCGATTCTTTGGTCTGTGGGCCCATGCTCTAACTGCTGAGCCAAACTAGCTAGGGCTATTTTTTATTTTATTTTATTTTTTTGTTCAACATAAGCAGCATTGGGCATACAGTAGGGCTAAAAGATTTATTGAGTCAGTGGAGAAAAATTAAATGTAAAACATATTAGTTTATTATGAAACATCACTCTTCTGCAGCCTGCTTTGAAGGCTCAGGTTTCTTTACTGGATCAAGAATTCTTCCCTCCCCAACATTGAATCATTGAAAATGATAGGATTTACAATGAGAAAATGTGCCCCCTCCCAACAGAAATTCCCCCTGTGGGGGTCCATAGAGGGAGGGCACGTGACATGTAAATTTGGTGTGGGCTGAACCTTGTGTAATCCTGTGCACTTCCTATAACCCAGCCCACCCTTGGCTACTGGAATTTCATTTAGGACCCCTGTTTCCTATGCCCTTGTATGCAGATGGATTTATCTTGATTGCACTGAGGGAAGGACCATTGTCTTTACATGTTAGAAGAGGCAGGGCTGAAAGACAAATGCCCCGTGGAGCGAGGTTTGTATGCTAGCTATAAGAAGTCACACTTGTAGGCTTTTAAATCCTTCTGTGACCGTCTCCTTCCTGCGCAGCTAGTAACCCTTAGCAGGAGGTGGGCTTGAAATCTGCTATTTAAACAGGAACCTCCAGTCACTGAAAGCACGTTTTTTTTGTTGTTGTTGTTGCATGACTGAAATTAACTCACAAATTCACAAACGTCAAAGCACATTTCTTTTAAATTTTTTTTTTTTATTCTCACCCGAAGACATTTTCGCATTTATCTTCAGACAGAGCAGGAGGGAGAGAGGGGAAGAGAAAGAGAGAAACATTGATGTGAAAGAGACACATCAACTGGTTGCCACCCAGACGACCCTAACTGGGGTCGGGGACAAACTGCAACTGAGGTACGTGCCCCTAGTGGGAACCGAACCCAGGACTCTCTGTTCCACGGGCCGACACTCTAACCACTGAGCTAAACTGGCCAGGGCTGAGCACATTTCTTATTGCTTCTATGGTTTTTGTATTGTCATAATCTTTTTAATACCCAAACCGTAAAATATATTGTGCTTGTTAAGATTATTTTGATCACATTAAAATGGGGAATGTTGTCAAACCCATGCATGCTCTTTACACATTAATATTATGCTCTGACTCATTGATTCTCAAAACTGGCCCATCATAATCCCCTGGGAGCATTATAAAAACAAATGAAAACCATCTAGAGTGCAGCTGATTCTCTCCTCGATTGAGGGGTGTTCAGTTTCTGAAAATTCACCAAGTCGTGTCCTTCCATGTGTGCTTTTCTCTGTGCATGTCATACTTCATAAAAACTGTATATATGCACAAAGTATACAGATACATCCATGTACATATATACATTAACACATGCATGCACACATACGTGCACATGTACCCATATGTGTGCACACTCACATGCATGCACACACATATACAAAGCAGGGTGGAGCCCACCAGGGCTTTAAGAAGCTGTTGAGATGGCTCATCAGTCAGGGCTGGGACTAGAGTTGGAGGGAGCACAGCTCTAACAGCACTCAAGCCCTCAGTTGGTTTCTCTTGCTGAACTAATTGTATGGTTCTAAACTGCACCCTTTACCTATAGTTGAATCTCGCAAATGTTTATGAAGGAATTTTTAAAAAATATGTTTTTATTGACTTTGAAGAGAGAGGAAGGAAGAGAGAAACATCCATTGGCCACCTTCTGCACGCCCCCCACTGGGGATGGAGCTCGCAACCCAGGCATGTGCCCTGACCAGGAATTGAATTGGGACCTCTCAGTCCATGGGAAGACACTCAATCCACTGAGCCACATAGGCCAGGCAGGAATTAATTTTGATAACACTTTACGTTTGTGTGTTTTGACTCCTCTGCTCCATTGTAAAGGACTGGGGAAGGATATCTGATCTTACTGCTGTTTTATAGGACAGGAGCTGGCGTAGCCTGCTGGTTCCTGATGGAAACCAAGGGCTGACACAGGGGCCAGGGCTCTTCCACAGCAGTCAGCTGCGAGATTAAGGCTAAATTGACAGTGCTGGCCTTATTTTCTCTCTCTTTAAGAAAGTTTTTTTAATGGATTTTAGAGAGAGGAAGGGAAAGGGAGCGAGAGACAGAAACATCATTGTGAGAGAGGAACATCTTTTGGCCACCTCCTGCATGTCCCCCCACTGGGCAAGCATCCCTGAAACCCGGGCAAGCACCCTGACCAGGAATCAAACAGATCGGTGCATGGGACAGCGCTCAAGCAACTGAGCTACATCGGCCAGGGCTTTTTCTCTCTTTTAGTGTCAGGGAAATGTTACCTTTAGTTAAGGAATATTCAGACCTTGTTTTTTTTTTTTTTGTTTTTTTTTTAATTTTTAATTTTTTTTGTTACAGATGTTCCTCCTTTTTTACCCCATTGACACTCTCCTCCCCATCCCCCCCGCCTCGCCCCATCCCTGGCTTTGTTGTCCATGTCCATTGGTTATGCATACATGCATATAAGTTCTGTGGTTTATCTCTTTCCACTCCCCCAACCCCCTCTTCTGAGGGATGTCAGTCTGTGCCCTACTTCCATGTTTCTGGGTCTACCGTATTCCTCAGACTGTATGTTCATTATATTCCGTATATAAGTGAGATCATGTGGTATTTGTCTTTTTCTGCTTGGCTTATTTCACTTAGGATAATACTTTCCAGGTCCCTCCATGTCGTCTCAAAGGATAAGAGATCTTTCTTTCTTACAGCTGCATAGTACTCCATTGTGTACATGTACCACAGCTTTTTTATCCCTTCGTCTACTGATGGACACTTGGGCTGTTTCCAGATCTTAGCTATCGTAAATAGTGCTGCTATGAACATGGGGGTACATATATTCTTTCTGATTGGTGTTTCAGTCTTCTCAGGGTATATTCCTAGAAGCGGGATCACTCGGTCAGATGGCAGTTAAATTTTTAATTTTTTGAGATAACACCATATTGTTTTCCATAGTGGCTGCACCAGTCTGCATTCCCACCAGCAGTGTACTAGAGTCCCCTTTTCTCCATCAGACCTTGTTTTGAGCATGACTCTTTTCTTAGCTCATATTGTACAAAGCAAAACATATATGAGAATAAATGAAGTTACTTTGAGTACGAAGTTGCCTGCTGAGGGACTGAGTCATCAAGTAAGTTGACTTGATGTGAGAGACCCCAGGGAGAGTGTGTTACTCGCTGACTTTACTCTTTACCATGGGCTTTGAGCTTTGTTGACAAGACAGGTAGTTAATGTTTTTTTTTTGTTTTTTTTTATAAACATTTTTTTCCTTTATTTATTTATAGAGATAGAGGAAGTGAGGAGAGAGAGATAGAAACATTGATGAGAGAGAACATCGATTGGCCACTTCCTGCATGCCCCCCACTGGGGCCCACAACCTGAGCATGTGCCCTGACCAGGAATCGAACCAGCAACCTCTTGGTACATGGGTCGACACTTAACCACTGAGCCACACCGGCCGGATGGTAGTTACTGTTTTCATTAGTCACAACTAGATGTCGTCATTCTAGTGACGATTAGTTTTTATTTATTTTTTATCCTCACCTGAGGAGTTTTGCATTTATCTTCAGACAGAGCAGGAGGGAGAGAGGGAGTAAGAGAGAGAGAGAAACATCGATGTGAGAAAGACACATCAACTGGATGCCACCCCCAACAAGGGCTGGGGACAAACTGCAACTGAGGTACGGGCTATTAGCAAGAACTGAACCTGGGTCTCTCTGGTCTGTGGACTGATGTTCTAACCGCTGATCCAAACTGGCCAGGGCTGGCAGTCAGTTTTTAAAATATGGAAGGTTCTACATCAGCCTCTCTGGAGGATACACAAATGTTTGGGTACTAGAAAAAAAGTGGAGGAATGCTTTGATCCCTTTATTTTACTGGAAAATTTTAAAAATGCAGCACAGAAAGTTTAGATTTAATATTAAATAGCTTTAAAAATTACTCATACCAGTTTGGTACAGTGGTTAGAGCGTCGGCATGAGGACCAAAGGGCCTTGGGTTCGATTCCCAGTTAAGGGCATACTCTTGGGTTGCAAGTTTAATACCTGACCCCAGTTGGTTGGGAGGGAACCAATTGATGTGTCTCTCTCACGTTGATCTCTCTCTCTCTCTCCCTCCTTCCCTCCTTTCCACTGTATCTAAAAATCAGTGGAAAAATATCTTCTGGTTTGGATTAATAACAACAACAACAGAATAACTCATACAATGTTAGCCATGGAAGACTTTTTTTTGTGTTAATTCTCACCTGAGGATATTTTTTCATTGATTTTTAGAAAGAGTAAGAAGGAAGGGGGGGCAGGTGGGAGAGAGATGTGAGAGAAACACATTGATTGGCATTGATTGGTTGCCTTCAGCACGACCCTGACCAGGGGCCTGGAATGGAACCTGCAACCCAGGTATGTGCCCTTGACCGGAATTGAACCCTTGACCCATCAGTCCTAGGGCCAACTTTAATCACTGAGCCAGACTGGCCAGAGCAACACTTTTAAAATCATAGCAGTCCACTCTAATGCTGATAAGGAAACTGTGGCACAGAGGCAGGATGGAGGGGCAATAGAAGTGCAGAGTAGGCAGGAGTAGATGCCAGGGCCACATTTGAATATGTGAGGCTTCCTTCCTTCCTTCCTTCCTTCCTTCCTTCCTTCCTTCCTTCCTTCCTTCCTTCCTTCCTTCCTTCCTTCCTTCCTTCCTTCCCTCCCTCCCTCCCTCCCTCCCTCCCTCCCTCCCTTCCTTCCCCTGGCTGGTTTGGCTCAGCAGTAGAGCATTGGTTGGCCCTCGGATTAGTGAGTTGTGGGTTTGATTGCGGCCAAGGGCATGTACCTCGGTTGTGGTTCGTCCCTGGTCCTGGTCAGGGTCGTGTGGGAGGCAACCAGTTGATGTGTCCCTCTCACATCGATGTTTCTCTCTCTCCCTTTCTCCCTCTATCTCCCTCCCACTCTATCTGCAGGTAAATAGAAAAAAATACCGTTGGGTGAGGATTAAAAAAAATTTTTTTTTTAATTTTTTTTCTTGGTTGATTTTTTAGAGAGGGAGCGAGAGATAGAAACATCAGTGAGAGAGAACATTTATTGACCGCCTCCTGCACGCCCCCCACTGGGGATCAGGCCCGCAACCTGGGCATGTGTCCTGACCGGGAATCGAACCAGCGACCTCTTGGTGCATGGGTCGATGCCCAACCACTGAGCCACACTGGCCAGGTAGGGCACTCATAATTTCTTATTGCCACTTGATCCAATCGTCTATGAGACTGGGCTGGGTTTTGTAGTATTGACTGGGTGCCAGAGGGGTGGGGGGAGCTTTTTTTTTTTTAATCCTCACTCAAGGACATTTTTCCATTTTTCTGTTCAGAGAGAGAGAGAGGAGAGAGAGAAACATCCATGTGAAAGGGACACATCGCTTGCCTGCCTCTCGTACGACCCAACCAGGGTCGCGGACAAACTGCAACGGAGGTACACGCCCTTAGCAGGAGCCGAACCTGGGTCTCTCTGGACCGCAGGCCGACACTCTAACCACTGAGCCAAAGTGGCCAGGGCAAGGGGGGAGCTTTTTCTATAATGTGGGATTTTAATAAAACTACATTAAAAATAGCATTTTCATAGAGGAAGTGTATTTGATTACTGACTAGAAAGGACTGGTTTTTATGTTACACTCTGGCAGAGTCTGTGGCTTCTCTTGTTTCTTGTGCCCTCTTTTCCCCTGAAGATACTGGGGGAGAGGGGTTGGTTGAAATGTTAACTGTAGTAATAGTTGTGCCCACCAGGTGGCATAATTGCTGTACTTAAATGATTTAAGCTCCTTTTGATTCTGAGTTAGTGATACCTCATTTTTATTTTAATAATAAAAAGAGGTGCCACAATATTTATTATATCCTTGAAGAAAACATTGGCACACTCAGTTTGAATAATGAGAGAAATGGGTGCCATGTTTCCTTTTCAGTACCTAATGCTACTGTAAATGTTATAATAAAAAATTTAAAAAGCTGTATTGAAGCTATAGCTTTGTCCTCAACCCACCTTATGGTGTCTGCTGCTTGCTCTGCATAGAATGTGTAAGATCACAAGGTGTTCTGACTCTGCAGTGTCTAGGGGAAGGGATGGGTGAGTTAAGGTTACTGTGGCAGTTTTCCTTGGCATTCTTCCTTATATTTACAGTTGAATTAGAAACTCTTACTAATAGTACTAAGGGCATGTAGTTCATTGGGTTAAAACATGAATATAGAAACAAATGAAGCATAGCACAAGGCAGCTGTTTGCCTGTTACCTTCAGTTTCCGCCACTTCCTTCATCAACCACAGTTCTATTTTCTTCACTCCATTCAAACTACATATACTGTGTTGATTAGCCTTGGTCAGTTCTCTCTGCCATGGAGACTGTCCTTATCTGAAGTGGTCTTCTCCCTTCATCTCCTTTACTCAGGAGAGAGGATAGCGTATAGACAGGTTCAATGCCATGGGTCCTGGAGTCAGACATTCTGAGTTTATAAAAGTCCTGTTTCTGCTACTTACCAGCTGGGCGACCCTGGCCAAATTACTTGGCTTCTCTGAACCTCAGTCTCTTCATTTGAGAATGAGAATGATAATAGATTTATTGGAGATAATTAAAGAGATATAACCCTTGTAAAGAATTTGACAGTGGCTGTCAAATTTTCTAATGTTAGGTATTGTTATTACTTAATCAGTGTAACTGTTGAATCTTTAGGAAGCATTTCTTGATTTATCATCATCATCATTTACTGATTATTTTGCATTCCCTTGCTAGCCTCCATCTTCACCATTATTTTATGTATTTATGTTCTCTTCTGATACCTGTGTTGTTTCAAGCCACTGAAGGAAACAGTTCATTTTTCTTGTCTTTTGGCCTGCTGCTTGATACAGGTTCTGTAGCTAGAAAGGGTAACTCAGCAAATGCTTGATTAGGCTTCTTGTGAATTTTTTTTTCCTTTTTTTAATTTTTACTTTTCAGTTACAGTTTATATTCAGTATTATTTTGTATTAGATTCAGGTGTATAGCATAGCAATTAGACAAGCACTTTACAAAGTGGTTTCCCCCGATATTTCCAGTACCCACCTGACACTATACATAGTTACTACAATATTATTGACTATATTGTAAATTTTCTTGATGAATCTCACACACACTCTACCTTTAAGTGATTTACCCTGAAAACGTAACTCAGTTACCTGTGCCTTCCATAATGTTAAATTCTTGTCAAAAAAGCAGATGATGTGTACAGTCTTTGTATTTCTTAAAGAATCAGAGTGATGTATATCTTTGTCCATCATAATTTAGGATTGGACAATTTTCCTTGGTGGTTTCCATGGGAGTTTTTAAGTTTTCAAAAATATCTCATCATGCAGTGATAGGTTGCTTTCAAAGCAGAGTGCACTTAACTCTGACCAAGCATTCTGCTTCTGACAGACAAACTAAATGTCAGCTAAGCTGTACAAGGCATGGTGGTTAGATGCCTTCTCCCACCAGACTCCCTGGTACTGTTCTCTGAGCACCAGAGAGGGCTGCTGGTACAAAGGTCCGGGCTCATGGAAATGTCCTGGCATTTCCTTGGCCACGTGGACTTTGCCTAGCATCCTGATCACACCTTCCTTAATGACTATGCCTGCAGCCACGCCTCGCCCCCAGATTGGGATAGACTCCACTAACCTTTAATCTTTCAAAGGCAAAATCAAGATTATTGTTGCCACAGGTAAAAAAAGTACTAGAAAAGGCTCCAAGAATTCCTGTTTTTTTTTGTTTCAGATCAGTTTGTTTCTCTTGTTTCATCTTTTATCCACTACTCTAGGCAACTCTGGTCATCCTTTGTTTTTTATGAGGGCAGTTAGGAGTGGATTTTCTCTGGACCGCAGGCTGACGCTCTAACCGCTGAGCCAAACCGGCCAGGGCAGGGAGTGGATTTTATTCTCTTAGGTTGAAAGCTTAGTTTTGTTTAAGGAAATCACGTGGGAGGTTTTGAAAAATTCACACTTTCATTTTCATCATGTCTTACCCAGCCGCTACTGGCATGTTCTGTAAAGGAGTAAAGGAGGTGGGAGGAGTCAGGGATTCTAGAAACGATGGTGGGTGGCCATGTCCCCCTGATTGGAAAGGGAAGTCAGTGAAATAGAGTAGGAACGCAGGACGAGACAAGGCCTGGCAGCAGCATTACTAGTTCAGATGGCTATGTTCATTCTGAGCGGACACCAGTGCAGACATTCTGGGAGGAGGAGGAGGAGGAGGAGGAGGAGGTGGAGAGTCCCCTGTGTGTTGCTTTCACACAGGTGGTAACCCAGTTTTACTGGTGAGAACTACTTCCTGGGAAGGTCAAGGAATTGCTCAAGGAAACATGGTCTTAAATATAGTGCTTAGTACGTGCTGGGCGCTGTTGCCCTTAAACTCATTCTGTCAGGAGATGGAGCCAGGGTTTGACCTCTTTCTTCCTGAACACCTAACCTGTGCCACTGTTTCACTTGTCAGGAAAGGAATCTAAACACACTGACATTGTGCCTGCCTCAGCACTCAGCATTCGTTCAGCAGTCAGAATCCAGTGTTTTTGTCTGTTTTACTGTTCCAAGCCAATTTTTATGTTGAAAAACAAAACATGAAAATAGAGTACACTCAAAGAATGCTTTTGTTTCCCTGGGATTTCCAGCTAATTTTTTTTTAGCTAAGTGTGGTCGGCAACAACAGGGACAGGCTCAATGAACTGTTACTGAGGTAGCAGAACAGACTCGGCAGAGAAACCTGCCCAAGAGCCGCGGGCAGACGGCTCCCGGTGCACGCAGTCAGCCTGTGTGTTCATTTGCTTAAACAGCACGTGACTGCCTGGTGACTGTGCACACGCCACATGTTCTGTTCCTCCCTCTGTTCAGGTGAGTAATTGTGTCTGGAAATCCGTGTGCTCGCAGAGATGGGTTTGTATGGCAGAAGCTTGAAGTTCATTTACTGCGTGCTCACCAAATCTGTATTAGAAGAAGCCCTAAAAGCAGACCCTCTCTAGGGTTTCCTCAATTCACTGTCACTGGTTTCCCTCTTCCTCTGACATATTCTTGACCTTGACACCATCATCACCTTATTTTTATCATTTGACCCACAGGTCCATGCTGCATTGGCACCCAGGTCCCTCCCAGGGTGAACGCCTCACCCTCACTTAGCACTTCCTTAGAACCTTAGAGCAGTGGTTCTCAACCTTCCTAATACCATGACCCTTTAATACAGCTCCTCATGTTGTGGTGACCCCCAAACATAAACATATTTTTGTTGCTACTTCATAACTGTAATTTTGCTACTATTATGTCTTAGGCGACCCCTGTGAAAGGGTTGTTCAACCCCCAAAGGGGTCGTGACCCACAGGTTGAGAACCGCTGCCTTAGAGCATTTCTCTTGTATTGGGCACAATCCACCCTGTTGTGAAGTAATAAGCAAGGGACACACTTTGGAGCAATTCCCTCCCCCATTTAAAAAATCTTAGTTTTTTTGCCCTGGCCCGTGTGGTTCAGTTGGTTGGAGTGTCTTCCTGTACACTGAAAGGTGGTGGGTACAATTTCTGGTCAGGGTGCATACCCAGTTTGTGGGTTTAGTCCCAGTTGGGGTACTTATGAGAGTCAGCCAATTGATGTTTCTCTCTCACGTCAATGTTTCTCTCTCTCTCTCTCTCTCTCTCTCTCTCTCTCTCACCAACCCTCCCTTCTACTCTTTAAAAAAAAAATCAATAAACATGTCCTCTGTGAGGATTAAAAATAAATAAGTAAAATCATTTAGGTTTTTTTTTAATCCTCACCCGAGGACATTTTTCCATTTTTTGTTCAGATAGAGCGGGAGGGAGAGAGAGGTAGAGAGAGAGCGAGAAACATCGACGTGAAGGGACACATCGAGTGGCTGCCACCCGCACGACCAACCAGGGCCGGGGACAAACTGCATCCGAGGTATGTGCCCTTAGCGGGAACCGAACCTGGGTCTCTCTGTACCGCAGGCCGACGCTCCAACCGCTGAGCCAAACCGGCCAGGGCCATTTAGGTTTTTTTAAAAATACATTTTGTTGACTTCTAGAGAAAGAGTTAGGGGGAGAGAGAGAGAGAGAAACATCGATGTGAGAGAGAAACACCGATGGCCGCCCCCCACACACCACCCCACCAGGGACCAAGCCCGCAACTCTGGCATGTGCCCTGACCGGGAGTCAAACTGGGATGTCCTAGTGCATGGGACAAGGTTCATCCACTGAGCCACACCTGCTGGGCATAAAGAATTTAGTTTTGATGTCATTTAGTGAATTGTTTTGGAATGTCATTGTGTTCTAAGGGAAGCAAGCAGCCAGTCTGCACATACTTCATTGTTGAAGAAGAAAGTAGAAAATGGTGCCTTCATGTTGCTGTGTGTAGCTACTGTTTGAGTTAAGTTTACTTTTCCCTCTATCAGTGGAAAAGTTTTCTCTAGCTTTAGAAATACATGCTAATAAAAGAGTCTGAATTATTTTTCTAAATGGATTTCTTTTCCCTGGGTTGGTTGTCAGTTCTGCCGCAGCTGGGAGCCATGGCTGTGGCATGATGGAGCAGTGTGCTGAGACTCTGGAGCTCTGACTCGACTCGGTGCTGCCCTTCTGTCTGTGGCTGGGCGAGCAGCTCGAGTCAGCCCTCTCGCTGCAGAGCGAGGTTTCGGGGGCAGGGGTCCGGCTGTGGGTCTTCACTCTGTTTCATCCAATTCTCTGCTACTTATTTGGGGGGGCTTGAGTTATTTTTGTAATTTATGTAGAAAAGTCATATATGAATATAAGGAAGTGCTACAGATGAGTAGTCTCTTATATTTCTGGAGAGAAGACAAAAAAATGTAGAGTGGAAGTAGGTTCATTTCTGGCAGTCAGTTTCTCTCACTGTTTCCTTAGTGCCTGAAAGCAAATACCAGTCACTGGTTCATGTCATTTATCTCCTAGATTTTAAAATATAACAGTAGGTTGCTTATTCTTTTGCCTTGGCTAAGACTAAAAACAAACCCTAATTTAGTGTTTCTATTTCTAAATATTTTTTACTGTACCAAAGAAATACTTGTTTATAGAAAACAAGTAGGACCAAGTTTTTTTGTTTTTTTTTTTAAAGAATGATAGTCTTGCTATCCAGAGATCAGTGCTGTTAATATTTGAGTATATTTTCGGCCATTTCCCTGTGGGATTTATTTATGTAAGCTCTGCAGCGGGATTGGACCCCATGATTCTGTGTGGTTCCTGCTGCTCTCCCCTTTGATCTTGTGTGCAGCAGGCCTGAGGCACAGCCACTCACAGCCTGGAGACCGCTCTAGCGCCCCGGCTCTGTCTACCGCCCCTGTCTTGTTTTTCAGTGGACGAGTACATCGCCATCGCTAAAGAGAAGCACGGGTACAACATGGAGCAGGTAACGACATGCTTTCTTTTGTTGTAGCTAGAAATGGGTTTTCAGAGCTAGCCCATCGCATTCTTTTGGTTCTGTGTGTAGTGTAGTAGTGTCTCGTCATCAGCAGTGTTGGTGGTTACTCACAGTATTACACGGGACACTGGTCCCTTTCCGCTGCCCGAGGTGAGTGTGCGAGGACTCTCCTTGGTGGGTGGTGTCTGTGTCTCTGCCAGGCTGCAGGTTTTGGGCAGCGGGGGCTCGGAGGTGCGGGATACTGGGGCGTAACATAGTCTTGTGTGAATGTGTGATCTGTCATTTTTGTGGTTGTGTGATGGTTTTTTCCTGATTCATTCTGTCACACTCAAACCTATAGTGTTTTAATATTAATTGTTCTGAGTCACTTTCAGACTGTAAAACTTGGCTCAGGCTTTCAAAATTGTTTGGAACCTGCTAATGAGAAATCCACAGGATTAATTTTTCTCCAAAAGTGTGATATCTTATTTTAGCCTTATTTCTAATTACTATTAAAAATAAGCACATTAAGTTGGATTTGTGCTTTCCTTGGCATTGGCATTGGTCTAGACTTTGTAGGCTGTAAGTTAACATTTTTCTTTTATCCTAATGCCTCGAGGATACCAGTAATTAAAATTAGGTAGAATTGGACTCTTTTTTTTTTTTTTTCTCAGCCTTGGCTTTATTTTTAATTATTCTATCCTGGTAGAACTGTTTAAAAAGGCAGTTTACAGTAAGACAATTCCAGAATCTTTCAAAGCAAGAAATGTGTGCTGTTTCTTTCCAACTCTGCTCGTGAATGTCACCAGGTGACCCAGAAAATGATTGATTCTTAAGTTTTATTGAGAAAGTGTAAATATTATTGGGTGCCTGATTGCTAAATATACGAATTTTTAAGTACTCTGATCTTCAAAAGTATGATCATTTTTAATTCAGATTTTCTCAGGAAAGTATTCCTGAGTTATCTCTCTCGTTTCTCATTTGCTCCTCATCTATTTATATTTTTTTTTTTCTTCCTGAGCTGAAAAAAAACCTTTTATATTTGCAAGGTTTTTAAAACTATATGTTTTATTGATTTTTTTTAAGAGAGAGGAAGGGAGAGAGATAGAAACATCAAAGTGAGAGGGAAATATCCATCGGCTGCCTCCTACTGGGGATCAAGCCCAAAACCTAGGCATGCACCCTGACCAGGAATCGAACCAGAACCTCTCAGTTCATGGGAGGACATTCAATCCACTGAGCTACACTGGCTGGGCTGCAAGTTTTTAAAAAAAATCCTCACCTGAGGATATGTTTTTATTTATTTTAGAGAGAGAGGAAGGGAGAGAAAGAGAAACATTGATGTGAGGGAGAAACGTCAATTGGTTGCCTCCCCTATGCGCCCCAACTGGGGGATTGAACCCACAATCTAGGTGTGTCCCCTGACCCGGAATCAAACCTGCAACCTTTTGGTGCACAGGACTAGGCTCCAACCAAGTGAGCAACCTCACCAGGGCTGTTTGCATTTTTCGAGCAAAGGGATGACAAAGCAGTGGAGTACTTTTGTAACTTAGCTTCTCCTTCCTTGTGCAGAGGCATTAGATAGAGCGTGACCCTGCAAGAGCACAGGGTCCAGAGCCACTCACTGGCTCTGTGATGTTGGCAAGTTACTTAACTTCTCAGGGTCTCCAAATTCTAATGTGTGAAGTGAGAATAATAGACCTTATTCTTTGGGCTGTGGGATAAATGAGTTAGTGCACAAAAGGTCATATATCTGTGAGAACCACGTAGCAGTGTACATGAGTTAGCTATTAATTCTTCTGGGTATAAAAATGTACACACTCTTCTCTTGCCAATCTCATTTCCATTTTAATGTTGCATTCACATCTTTGGCCTAAAATTTTACTGATACTATTTTTCTAGGCTCTTGGGATGCTCTTTTGGCATAAGCATAATATTGAAAAATCATTGGCTGATTTGCCCAACTTTACCCCCTTCCCAGATGAGTGGACTGTGGAAGATAAAGTCTTGTTTGAGCAAGCCTTTAGTTTTCACGGGAAAACTTTTCATAGAATCCAACAAATGGTAAGTAGATGAGACCTTTGATTTTTTTCCCCCTCCATCAGTCCCTTTTCTCTGCAGCATACCTGAGGGACAGGGATGTCACCTGCAGGCATGAGTATTCCATTTTTAATAAAATTCCCTTTACAAACAGCAGCTCACTACTTGCTGTTGGGGGAACGAGAGGCTGCAGATTACAGCAGTGAAGCATTTCCTGGTGCTTCGCAGCTTGACGGCTGTGAGTCTTCCCCGCCCCAGCCTCTCGTTCAGATTCCCCAGAAGGTTAGTGTAGGGAAGTGGTTTTCCATGATTTTCTGATGTAGTGGAGCCCTGTCAGCCTGGAAGAGGTTTGCTTATTTCTCACAATCTATAATGCTTGTTTGGTGGGTTTCTACCACAAAGCCCCACTGAATTACGTTAGAGCTAAAGTTAATTTTTTTAAAAGTAACCCACAAGTGATTTTAGAAGCTTTAGGTGTGTGAAAACTCTGATTCATCTTAAACTGACTTTACAATCTTTCATGGGCTTTTTCACCCTCAGTCACACTTAGTAATTTGAAAATGTGTTGAGGAGAGTCCTTTCATGAATTGTGTTGGACAAGAGCTGTGACTTACGACATTTCTGAATACATGAGAGTGATCCTAATTGAGTGTATTTAAACACATTTGATTCTGAAAGGCTAGTTTAAAATTTAAATCAATTCATTTTTTATATTTAGCTTCCGGATAAGTCTATAGCAAGTCTGGTGAAATTTTACTACTCTTGGAAGAAGACGAGGACTAAGACCAGTGTGATGGATCGACATGCTCGCAAACAGAAGCGTGAGCGGGAGGAAAGGTCAGTGGCTCCTGGGGGATGTCTCACCATTCAGGGACCTTCGGAGTCCCTAGAATCCTGTGAGCTGGTGGACACACAAAGGAAAGATAGTGACCAGATTTCACTAGTGCCTTCCTGCTGGAACCAAGCTTACAAGTATGCTTCACTCACTGTTGATGGGCTGTGTTAGTGCATCAGGGTTAGTTTCTGCGGGCATTTTTTTCACTGCTCTTTCTGCGGTCAGTAACTTCCAGTTGAATAAGTGGACTTTCCCTCGTATTTTTTCATGCCCCTTATGGCAGTCTTTTTATTTTATTTTTTTAAATTGATTTTAGAGAGAGAGAAGAAATAGTGTAGGATAGAAACACTGATTTGTTGTTCTACTTATTTATGCATTCATTGGTTGACTCTTGAATGTGCCCTGACCAGGGATCAAACCCTTGACCTTGGCATATCGGGACAACGCTCCAACCACCTGAGCTTCCCAGCAAGGACAAGGGTGTCTTCTTTTAGTAGCAGGGATCTATTATATCCTAGGTTGAGATCTGTTTGGTGTACAGATTCATTCAGCATGTTTTCATATTTGGTATGTTAAAAGATGCAGTGCGGTTTAGGTTTCCTTCTTCCCTCTCTGACCATCTGTTCTGTGTATTGTGAGTGAGAAACATTTCATGATTTCTTAGTGAATGCTAGTTCTACGGCTGCTTAGTGAAAGGATACATCTTAGTCATCACTTCCTCAGCTTTCTGTACAGTGCAGCACAGTGGGAGTGGCTGTGTGCTCACACAGAAATAGGCTCTAGGCTCTAGGCTCTAGGCTCTAGGCTCTGCTGGGAAGGTTCTGCTCACTCGTAGGCCAGTTTTAGTTCAAATACTCCTTACCCGAGCTCCTTTTTCCTCAACTCTAAAATGAAGATGCTTAAAGTCCAGAAGCCGGTATGCAACATAATGGTTTTTGTATTGGGTTGGTGGTACTATAGGTGGCTTTTTAAAGTTATATTTTCCACATTTTGTATAATATATTATTTTTGTAAATTAGTAATAATTTGGCCCTATTGCAGAAGAGTATTTTATGATTTCAAACTAAAGAGAAGAACGTGGGAACAGATTGAGAGCTGAGTATTACTTTTGGAGAGTGATGCTGAGTATCTCCAAAGCTCTTTCCAATGTAAGAGTCTGTGATATTGCTGCCCTTGAGACATTGGCGTGTTTTTTGGTCTTCAGCTTACATGCAAATGGGTCTGTTTTAGTACTCTTTTTTTTTTTAATTGTTGAAAGTGTTACAGATGTCCCCTTTTATCCCCATTGACCCCCTCCTTCCCACTCCCATCCCCCTCCTGCCTTCCCCAACCTAATGTCCGTGTAGATTAGTACTCTTAATAACCAAAGAAGTGTGGCAGACCTACTCACTGAGTGTTGTTAGTGTTGCAGCAACTTTTGATTAAAAATTTGTATTTCCATTGTCTGTCAGGTCTCGTTGACTCTGTGTAAGTTAAATTTATTACTGCACACAGATGCAGTCTACTCAGCTGAAATCAGAATCAGATACAAAAATAGATTGGGATTTATTGTGCTGGGCATGAAATGACACCCCAGGTGGTCTCTTTGCTCCCACCTCCTGCGTGTACCTTCACCACTTTCAGGATGCAGACTGAGGAGGGCACCCTGCTGTGACAGGAGCACCCGAAGCTTGTCTCTGATGGGACCTGCCTGTGATAGTAATGGCCGTGACTGGGCAAAATTCCCTCAACCCCAGGTCTTTCTTTTCTTGGGCACTCTTTCCTCTTTCCTCAGCCAGAACTTATACTACCTGGGCCTTGGAGGGTGGGGGGTGAGGAGAAGCTAGGGCAGTGGGCGTGGTCATCATCTGGGGTGGATTCCTGACACCAAGTGGGCTGTGGACATTTGAAAACATGAACACTCTGCGCCACCACCGTTCAGTTGACTTCATTGTGGGCCAGCTGCTTGGGACCTTGTTTTCTCATGTTGATGATGCTCCCAACTACCACAGAGCTCTTGCCTTTTAAAATAAGAACTACTTCATGGAAGGGTATAAGCAGAAGCATTTGAAACACCACATCAGTTGAGTATCCTTTCTGAGATGAACTTAGTTTAAAATACCAGGTGTCCCGCAACCAGAAAGCCACTCCTGTGCTCGGACTTGGGTGGTCAAGTGCTGGCAGGTGGGGCTTGGGATGCATTTTTACTTGGTGAATTTGTTTCCAGTGCAGTGGGATTTCATTCTTTTTTTTTTTTTTATCCTCACTCGAGGACATTCTTCCACTTTTTGTACAGACAGAGTGGAAGGGAGAGAGAGGAAGAGAGAGAGAGGGAAACATCGATGTGAAAGGGACACATCGAGTGACTGCCACCCGCACGACCAACCAGGGCCGGGGACAAACTGCAACCGAGGTACATGCCCTTAGCGGGAACCGAACCCGGGTCTCTCCGGACCGCAGGCGGACGCTCTAACCGCTGAGCCAAACCGGCCAGGGCTGGGATTTCATTCTTGAACAATTTCTCACTTACATCTAATGGCATGTCCCAGTTCTCCACTAGGTGATTATGAGAAAATAAAGTAAACGTCCTAAATTTTATCTTTTCAGTTGAGAGAAAACACTTCACATATGTAAAGCAACAGGTTTCTAGGCCTGGTTTGGGAGTTAGAAACTATATTAATAATTTATTTGTCATTTAGACTAAAAGAACTATGGAATCGATATTTTATTTGAATTATAAAAATGTTTTTATCTCAGTAGTCTGAAAACATACAAATTTCACATTAAATATGTCATTGTTAACTTATCGGTTTATTTGTATATTAAGTAAAAATAATACAAAATAATCTTTCAGTAACTTTTTCTTGTCTTTCAGCGAGGATGAACTAGAAGAAGCAAATGGAAATAATCCAATTGACCTTGAGATTGATCAAAATAAGGAGAGCAAAAAGGAGGTATTTTTTTCCCTTTAGGCAAACAAATTTTATTGCTAGCCCATGAGCAAAACATTCATTCCTCTTACTTATTCTACTTAATATGTTAAGTGCTGTATCATGGTTTATCTAGGGCGGAGTCCTCAATGCCATCTTTCCTGAGCTGCTGGCTCAGGCCGTTAGAAAGTGGTGTTCGTGAGGCCTGGTCTAGAGCATGGCTCCTCCCCTCAGCCTTGCAGCTCGCCCAAGCTGTCACTGGCCCAGGGCTCTGCACACTCTAGGTCAGGAGGTGACAGCAGAGGGCTGACAGGGACTCAGTGCAACTCCTCTCATTACTCAGAAGAAACAACAGCACAGGTCATACGAGGGTGAGCCTCACACATGGTGAAGTTTTAATCACTCACATCTTGAAAGTCATTATGCCAGAGGTTTCTGGTGTCTGGATTCAGGAGGCCCATGAAACCCTATAATTGTGGATGACTTTTGTAAACTGTTCACCGAGAACAGTGGGGTGTCGGGATGATCTTAGCATTTGAAGTGGGAGTTGCACTTTTGCATTTTGTCCTTTCGTAAAATTGAGTAAAGCATATGTGGGACCACCAAGGGCCCTCCGAGGAAACCCAGGGCTCCGTGGCTCAGGTCAGAAACCCCACAATCCAGCACTACCTGCAGCAGCCTGGGGTGCCACCATGATGCCTGGAGGATAGCTCCTTAGTCAGTTGGAGTGCTAACCCCACTGTGGATATATGGCTTTGACTTGTGGTCGTATGAGAGTTTTTCTGAAGGCAGAGCCTCTACTTTCAGTAAAATCTCAAGGGTTCTCTATCTCAGAACATTCTAAAGCATGAGAACAGCAGTTTTATTTTATTTACTTATTTTATCCTCACCCGAGGACATTTTTTTCATTTTTTGTTCAGATAGAGTGGGAGGGAGAGAGAGGAAGAGACAGAGAGAGAAACATCGACATGAAAGGGGCACATCGAGTGGTTGCCACCCACACGACCCAACCAGGGCCGGGGACAAACTGCAACCGAGGTACGTGCCCTTAGCGGGAACCAAACCCGGGACTCTTCAGTCTGCTAGCTGATGCTCTAACTGCTGAGCCAAACTGGCCAGGACTGTTTATTTGTTTGTTTATTATTTTTATTTTTGATTAATCGTCACGTGAGATATGTTTTTCCATTGATTTTTAGAGAGTTGAAGGCAGAGGATAAAGAGAGAGAAACATTGATGTGAGAGAGACACATCGATTGGTTGCCTCCTGCACAACCCTGACTGAGGCCAGGGAGCAAACCTGCAACCTAGGTACCTGCCCTTGACCAGGAATCAAACCCAAGACCTCTGGGTTTTTGGACCGATGCTCTACCTACGGAGCCAAACTGGCCAGGGCTAGATAAGTTTTTAAGGCTTCTTTCCCAAATGGGAAACTAGTAATTCTTTTCCAGTGGCACTTTTGCCAGTGATTTATATGAGAGTCCAGATAACAAGGGTTAGCTCAATTATTGTTTGGGAAATCAAATTATACTTGAAATATTTAGTAAGCTTTGGTTTTATTGCATTGTCTGTTAGGTTCTTCAGTGGAACATTTTAAATAGAAGAGAAAAGGGTTGATTTTATATTAATTTTTGTAATTGCTTTATAGGTCTTTTCTGATGCAGAAAGAAAAATAGTTAAACCTTAGTTTGTTTACACGCTAGAGTTTTATTAAAACAGACACACCACCAATAGGTGGTCTGTGCTAAGCAGCATAGTGCTGTGACAGTGCCGTGTGCTGCTGCTGGTGTTGTCACCTGTGGTTTGTCAGCGCCTGTGCCAGGACCCAGCTGCCAGCGTCGCCTGCCTGCGAGATATTTCCAGCTTTATCAGCAAATGTTAATACTCTTAACAAGACGAGATTATGAACAATTACAGAAACTTCTTGTTCTTAAATTGGTCAACAGTAAGACACTGTCTTTCCTTGCCAAGATTTCACTGCATTTCATTTCTGGAGTTTTTAGATTCAGAGAAAGCACTTAAAACAATGAGCAGCAGTCATGCATTTAAAATGACTACATATATTTTTTGAAGCAAATTTTTATGGCACAGTTGCCCTTAAAAGTTGTGTCATTTTCAAAAAAAGAAGTGAAAAAGTCATAGTTTCGTATTGATATTTATATATTTTTAAACTTGTATAAAGATTTAAAGAATTAAAGTAGATCTTTATACATGTGCTGAATCTTTTCTTTCTGTCTTCCTGTGTCCATTTGGATCGCTAGGTGTGAAGATGAAAAGCTCCTTATTCATATCTATATAGCTCAGCAGACAAGTACAGGGTTTTTCTTCCTCTGTTACCACAGGAAGCTGAGAATGCTTCCTGCCAGAGGCTTCAGTGGCAGAGTAAGGGTGTGTCTACAAGGAGGAACTGGGGTCCACTGCGGAGTGTGGAGCCCAAACGCAGTAGCCAGTGCTTTGGTCTGTGAACTACTTATTGGAACTGGTAGATGGAAACTGTGATAGAGCCTGGTATTTGTCTTAGATTGTTTGGAGCCCTGTTAAGGAAATATACATGTTACTGTTTACTTGGCGTTCAATTTTTTAGTGTCTCATTTATCAAAATATGTGTATCATACAGGTGCCCCCTACTGAGACAGTTCCTCAGATCAAGAAAGAAAAACATAGTACTCAAGCTAAAAATAGAGCAAAAAGGAAGCCTCCGAAAGGAATGTTTCTTTCCCAAGAAGACGTGGAGGCCGTCTCTGCAAACGCCACTGCCGCGGCCACGGTGCTACGGCAGCTGGACATGGACTTGGTCTCAGTCAAGCGGCAGGTACCCACAGCTCGGTCCGGGAGGAGCTGACTGGTGCTCTAGACGTGTTTCCCTTCTCACACACGTGGGTGTTCTTTCCACGAATCTCAAAAGGGCATTTTTTCCTTAAGGAGTTGGACAGAAGCTCTTAGGTGCTGGCTCACTGACTATTCTTAAATTCACTTTGAAATTGATGTTAAGTGTGTGTATATATAAATGTTTGTGTGTGCGCACTGATTTTCACATGGTAAACAGACCCAGCTCACCTCTCTCTGAATCAAGAAATGGAACGATGCCTCCAAGCACGGCATCGCCGCCCTGGCCTGACGCGTGCCCTCTCGCTCATCACCACCTTCTCCGGCACGTGGCCACTATTCTGACTTGTAAAACCACAAACTACTGGTATCCATTTTTGGATGTAATATAAAAATGACATGATGTGGTTTCTTTCATATCCCGTTTTCATTCAGCATGTGAGATCCGTCCATGTAGTACAGAGCCATGGTTCTGGTTCTTTCTTACTGCTGTGGAAATGCCCTAGAGTAGACGTTTGGGTCATGGAAGATAACATTGACGTGAACTTTTTTTTTTTTTTTATCCTCACCCAAGGATATTTTTCCATTTATCTTCAGACAGAAGGGGAGGGAGGGATGAAGAGAGAGAGAGAGAAAAACATCGATTGGTTGTCTCCCGCATGACCGCATCTAGGGTCTGGGATGAACCGCAACCCATGTACGTGCCCTTGATCTCAAACCTGCAACTCTTTGGTCCTGGGGCTGGCACTCAAACCGCTGAGCCAAACTGACCAGGGTGACATGAACATGCTTTTACATGACTCTTGGTGCGCTGTGTGCACCCTTGTTGGGTGTGTACCTCAGTGGGGTTGCTGGATTAGGGTGTATGCAGTGTCCAGTGTTAGGAATGGTGCCCACAGGTGTCCAGAGTGGTGGTGTCAGTTCAGGTGAGTTCTGGTTGCATTGCATCAGGTTCCCTAACTGTACCACTATTAATACTTAGGGCTGGATAATTGTGGGGAGTTGCCCTGTGCATTGTAAGATGTTCGGCAGCATCTCTGGCCTTTCCCCACTAGATGATCAGAGTGCCCTCCTCCCACCAGCTGTGACAGCACAAATGTCCAAGGCCTTGTGAGATTGCCCCTGGAGCAGGGGACGCAGCTTGTCCGGGTTCCCATTCAGTGCTTATCTTTTCAGTCTCTTAATGGTATCTTTTGATTAACAGAAGTTCGTACTTTTACGGTGGTCCAGTTTCTCAGTCTTGCCTTTGTGGTTAGTGCTTCTTGAGTTTAACAGCCTTCCTTCAGGTCAGGAAGATGTTATGTCATGTGTACCAGTGTTGTGTACAGTTTGGTCCTCAGTCCACCTGGAAGTGCTTTTCTGTGTATGTTGTTATGTGTAGGATCACTATTTATTAGTCTTTTTTTTTTTTTAATCTTCACCCAAGGATATTTTTCTATTTATCTTCAGATAGAGTGGGAAAGAGGGAGAGAGAGAAACATAGACGGGAGAGGGACGCATCACTGGTTGCCTCCTGCACGACCCCAACCAGGGCCAGGAATGAACTGCAACTGAGGTATGTGCCCTTGACCGGAATCGAACCTGCAACTCCTTGGTCCTCGGGCCAACACTCTAACCGCTGAGCCAAATCGGCCAGGGCCGTTTGTCTATTTATATGGAATGCTGTTTGCTGAAAAGACTGTCCTTTCCCTGTTCTAGAGCAGTGGGACCTTTGTTTTCAGTCCACTGTCCATGTGTACGGTCAGGTTGCTGTGGCCTGTTCGTCCCTTCTTCACCAGTATGTACTGTCTAATTCTAGGTAGATTATAAATCCAGGTATCTGGTAGTACAAGTCCTCCAAGATTGCCTTGGCTATTCATTGCCCTTTGTTTTTCCCTTTAAAATTTAGAATCACCTTCTCAATTTCTAGAAAAATAATTCTGCTAGGATTTTGATTGGGATTATATTGAATCTATAGTTCAAAATAGAGAATTAACATCTTCTGATTCATGAACTATCTCCCCACTTAGAGACGTCTTTAATTTCTGTGTGTTTTGTTTTCTCTGCATAGGTCTTGTGTATTTTTTGTTAGAGTTATTCCTAGATATTTGGTACTTTTTTGATGTCCTTGTAAAGGATATTGTTTTTTATTTATTTATTTATTTATTTATTTATTTATTTATTTATTTAATCAATCCTCACCCGAGGACATTTTTCCTTTTTTTTTTTGTTCAGGTAGAGTGGGAGGGAGAGAGAGGACCAGAGAGAGAGAGAGAGAAACATCGATGTGAAAGGAACAAATCAAGTGGCTGCCACCCACACGACTGACCAGAGCCGGGGACAAACTGCAACCGAGGTACATGCCCTTAGCGGGAACCGAACCTGGGTCTCTCAGGACCGCAGGCCGACGCTTTAACCGCTGAGCCAAACCGGCCAGGGCAGGGATATTGTTTTTTAAATGAATCCTTTTCTGCTCTGGCCAGTGTGGCTCAGTTGGATTGAGTGTCATCCTGTGCACCAAAGGGTGAAGGTTCGATTCCTGGTCAGGGCACAAACCTAGGTTGTGGGCTTGTTCCGGTCCGGTCCGGGCATGTGCATGAGGCAGCCGATTGATGTTTCACTTTCACATTGATGTTCTCTCTCTCTCTTCCTCTCTCTAGAATCAATAAAAATAAACATGAGTCCTTTTCTACTTATTTTTTTTTATTTTTAATTTTTTATCCTCACCCGAGGACATTTTTTCCATTTTTTTGTACAGATAGAGTGGGAGGGAGAGAGGGGAAGAGAGAGAGAGAGAGAGAAACATCGACGTGAAAGGGACAAATCGAGTTGCCGCCACCCGCACGACCAACCAGGGCCGGGGACAAACTGCAGCCGAAGTATGCGCCCTTAGCGGGAACCGAACCCGGGTCTCTCTGGACCGCAGGCCGATGCTCTAACCGCTGAGCCAAACCGGCCAGGGCGTTTTTCTACTTATTTTTTTATCCTCACCCAAGGACATTTTTCCTTTTTTTTTTTTTTAAATCCTCACCCGAGGACATTTTTTGATATTTTGTTCGGACAGAGTGGGAAGGAGAGGGAGAGAGAGAGAAACATTGACATGAAAGGGACACATCAAATGGCTGCCTCCTGCATGAGCCAACCAGGGCCAGGGACAAACTGCAACCGAGGTACGTGCCCTTAGCGGGAACCGAACCCAGGTCTCTCTGGACTACAGGTCAACGCTCTAAGCGCTGAGCCAAACCAGCCAGGGCCCTTTTCTACATATTTATGGCTAATGTGAGAAATGGCTTGTTTTAATCTGATTTTACATAGTACAGAAACTGAAAATTTAGCTTAATAGCCTAGTATTGTCTTTTTATTTGTTTCCCCTCTCTCTCTTCCCCACTCCCCCTCGCCTTCCTGTCTCCCTCTTCATCTCCCTCTATCCAGAATTCATGGCAAATTGTGGACTGATGGTTTACTTTTAGTTTTTGCTGCTTTGACTTGTTAGTCTTGATTGCTCCCTTGGAAGGTTAAATAGGAGACCAGCTATCATTTCAGAGATGAGAAGAGTGGGTTCAGTGGCCCAATCTTTCTACTGGTGCAGGGAGGCGGCACAGACCAGGACCAAGCATGCCCCCTTGAACCAGAGGATTGGCTCCTTGTCTTGGCTGCTGGCACAGCTGCATTCTAATCTTAGGAGAATCGCTTAATCTTCTTGGGCTTCTTTTCAAATGAGCAGATCACTCCTTGCCTGCCTGATCTCCCAGGGTGTCAGGGCTGCTGTGTGAGAGCGTGCGGAGCTCTGTTTGCACTGGAAGAGCTCGCTCTGCTGGGGCCGTGAGCTCTCGGGTGCACTGTCATCCTCCTCTGCAAGGAGACCCCTGTCCCTCTTCCGTGCAGACCTAGTGCTTGCTGCTTGACATTCAAGAAGGAAAAAGAGGCCCTTCTTCCACCGAGGTGTTGCTCACTCTGTAGTATGACAGATAAGAGCTTCTTTGGTTTTCAGAGCCAGGGTGGGTCAAGAGCAGGTCTTTTTAATTTGAAGGTAACTACTCAGTTCACATTGTTGAAGAGAGAGGGCTTAGAGTCTGACTTGCTGAGGGAGGACAGGTTGTTTACTTCCCACAACCTTTTAGGGCTCCTGCCAAACGCACTTCTGGACTCAAAATGATAGTCACACAGCGACGTTTTATTCTTGAAGCTCTGTGTTAGGTTGTGTATCAGGGAACCAACCGTTCACTGGAAAATGACAAAACCTGACTATAGCTTAAACAACTAAGGATTTATTTTTATCAAATAGCAAGAAATCCCAACCTCAGTGGTGCTGGCGTTAGTTCATCTGTTCAGCAGTGCTCTCAGGGACCCTGATTCTTTCACATTTCCACTCTGCATTTTTTGTTTTTGGCCTGTCACCTTGCTTGTTGCATCTGTCCCCTTGGAAGTTGCAGAAGCAGTCTTGTAACCTTCACATCTGCATCCAAGGTCATGAGAAAAGGAGATGGAGGCAGGGCTACCTCGTTGGGCCCTTTCGCATTACCAGAAACTCCTAGACTGTCTGTGTGCCAGAGCTTTGCAGCAGGGCTCCAAGGATAAGTGAGAAGGGGGCGGAGACCATTGTGTGAGCCAGCGAACGGAGCCTGTCGATCAGATCTTTCTGAGTGGAGAATAAAACGGTCTGACATTAGAGAATAATCACTAAACACACAGCAGGGTAGAAAAAAGAAAGTTGAGTTCAACCAGGAGGTCTAAGTAGGGCTGCTTTTTTCCATTTAAATGTTGATGACTTTTGCCCTGGCTGGTTTGGATCAGCGGTTAGAGCATCGGCCTTTGGACCAAAGAGTCCAGGATTCGGTTCCTGCTAAGGGCTTGTACCTCACTTGTAGTTTGTCCCCAGCCCTAGTTGGGGTTGTGTGGGTGCAACCAGTTGATGTGTATCTCTCACATCAGTATTTCTCTCTCCCCCCACTCTCCTCTCTCCCTTCCTCCCACTTTGTCTGAAGATAAATGCAAAAATATCCTCAGGTGAGGATTAATAAATAAATAAATGCTGATGACTTCTGCCCTGGCCAGTTTGGCTCAGTGGTTAGAGCATTGGCCTGAGGACTAAAGGGTCATGGGTTCGATTCCCGGTCAAGGGCATGTAACTGGGTTGCAGGTTTGATCCCTGGGTCCAGTCGGAGTTGTGTGGGAGGCAACCAATTGATATGTCTCTCTTATATTAATGTCTCTCTCTCTCTCCTCCTCCTCCCTTCCTTCCACTCCATCTAAAACGTCAATGGAAAAGTATTCTCAGATGAGGATTAACAAAAAATAAGATAAAAAGTAAATGCCTATTACTTTTGTACCCTCTTACCCAGTTTGTCGCTACCCTGGCTTTCTTTCCAATTGGCATTAAGCTGGCAACAAACCCTTAGTCTTTTTTTTAAATCCTCATCCAAGGATATTTTTCCATTTATCTTCTGAGAGAGAGAGAGAAACATTGATGTGAGAGAAACACATCAATTAGCTACTTTCTACATGACCCTGACCAGGGCCCAGGACCAAACCAGAACCAAGGTATATGCTTTTGACTGGAATCGAACCTGAGACTCTTTGGTCTGTGGGCCAGTGCTCTAATCACTGAGCCAAACTGGCAAGGGCTATTTATTTTTCTTTTAATTGATTTTTAGAGAGAGGAACGGGAAGAGAGGGAGAGGAAGAGAAATATCCATCAGCTGCCTTCCACACACGCCCTGACTAGGAGTCAAATCTGCCACCTTTTGGTGCATAGGACTACGCTCCAACCAATGGAGCCACCCAATCATGGTGACAGTGGCTATTTCTAATATGGAAAATGCATCAGGAACAGAGCTGTAGGTTGATGAAAGTTTAGAGCTGACTTTTAGTTTTGAATCTGTGGATGTTTTGCCTTATAGCCATTTATTCAATCTTATATTTTATGGATTTTAGAGAGAAAATGCATGTGTTAATAATAAGATAGGTTGGTCTCCTTGGAAAATGCATATTATTTCTCTGGGCCAGTTTTGGGCTCCCCCAGTAGGGGACGTCCAGGAGGCAGCTGGTTGATGTTTGTCTCTCACATTGTTGTTTCTATCTCGCCCCCTCTCTCTAAAACAATCAATAAAAAACCTATTAAGCCCTGGCCGGTTTGGCTCAGCAGTTAGAGCGTCAGCCCACAGACCAGAGAGTCCCAGATTTGGTTCCTGTTAAGGGCACGTACTTCAGTTGCAGTTCGTCCCAGGCCCTGGTTGGGGTTGTGTGGGTGGCAACCAATCAATGTGTCTCTCTCACATCGATGTTTCTCTCTCTCTCTCTCTCTCTCTCCTTCCCTCCCTCCCTCCTGCTCTATCTGAAGATAAATGCAAAAAAGAAAAAATGTCCTTGGGTGAGGATTAAAAAAAACATATAAAAAAAAAGAAAAATACACATTACTTAATTGTAATGCACTGTCTGCCCAGTGCTGTATTGTGTGCCGTCAGCTAGAGTGGACCGTGACATTCTAACTGGGTTGCAGGGGGACGTGCAGTACTCTAGGCCCTGACTCTTGAGGATTCACTGGTTCCCTGCCAGAAGTTTCTAGGCCTAGTTTTTAGCTCAAAGAGAATTCACTGACCATAATCTGAGTACCATGCAGTATTTTATGGGTTCCTGGTAACTGAATGCTTAGAACAAGAGTCTAAGATGATGCTGTTCAACCAGGTAGCCAGTAGCCACTTGTGGTTACGTTTGTTTGGATAAATTAAGATGCAAACAGCTGAAAGTTCGGTTCCTGAGCTGCGCGAGACACATCTCAGTGCTGGGCAGCAGTGTGGCGGCAGTGGCTGTGTCGGGCCGCATGGCTCCGGCTGTTTTCAGGGTGGGGAGACTTCTGTTAGGAGTGCTGGTCCCAAGACCTCACTGTGAACAACGCTCTGGGATTTTCTTCTGATTTGTACCTTTTCAAAATCAACTAAAGCAATCTTAGTAACTCATTTATGGTTTTATTGCGAGGTGAATGTTGTGCTTGTTTCTGATATTTTTCTTCTCTTTTCAGTTGTCTTTTTGGATGTGACACTGATGCACAAAGAGTTGGATTGGGCTGTGTTTCTGGTAGACGTCAGACAGGGCCAGTTTCTGGTCCATACAGCACTGGTCTTCTTTACTAGGCCTTCGGTCACACAGTGTGGAAATTTTTTTCTGCACATCCCCCAGCCCTTTTAAACCTTTTAGAGGAAGTAAAACATAGGAGGAAAGTATATGTGAAATTGGAATTCTGTGAAATGTTAGTACTTGAAAATGAAAATTTTAAAATTACATAAGTATAAAAGGTTTTTTAAAAGAAAGAATTACTCACCCTGGCCGGTTTGGCTCAGCGGTTAGAGCGTCAGCCTGCGGTCCGGAGAGACCTGGGTTTGGTTCCCGCTAAGGGCATGTACCTCGGTTGCAGTTTGTCCCAGGCCCTGGTTGGTCATGTGGGTGGCAGCCATTCGATGTGTCCCTTTCACGTCGGTGTTTCTTTCTCTCTCTCTTCCTCTCTCTCCCTCCCACTCTGTCTGAACAAAGGATGGAAAAATGTCCTCAGGTGAGGATTAAAAAAAAGAGAGAAAAGAGAGAGAGAGAATTACTCAAAAGTGTTCATTTGACAGGGTCCTTCATCACCATCTCCACACCACCCCTTCCTACCTCTAAAATCCCTGCTTTTCTACATTTGCCTAAATAAGATTTCTGCTTTCAAGAGCACCTTCTGCTCCTTCATGTCTCTGATGTTTTTCTTGGGAAAATGAACCTATTCCTCCCCTTGCTTTCTTATTTGCTCGTGTGGTTATTCAGGAATGAAAAGTGCTAGGGTTTGATTTCCGCCGGTGCTCAGCACAGAAATGCCCTGTGACCGTAGCTGAAGGAGCAGGCTCTCTGACCCCGCTTATCCAGGAGTCTGCAGAGCTCCTGAGGGCCGTGGGCCGTGGGCTGGTTTGGAGTCTCCGTGTCGCTCTTCACTGGGGAAGGGCAGTGAAAGAGCGGGGACGTGGGGAAGCTGATTTTTGAGAAAACGACTGAGTCACAGTTGGTCAAATTGGGCTTGTGGAAAGCAGACATATTGCTTTCTTATGTTGACTTCTACCCCATGTGATCTTTTCTCTCTTAGATTCAGAATATTAAACAGACAAACAGTGCTCTCAAAGAAAAACTTGATGGTGGAATAGAACCGTATCGACTTCCAGAGGTAGGATTGTGTTAACATCATCTCAGAAGCCATACCCTAGTTTCGTGTGTTTCAAAGTGATAGCCATGTGATATGTCTCCAGTACACACCTGTTAGAAAGAAAGGTGCAGACGGAATTCTATAAACGTAGTCAATGTTAAAATTCTGATATGAGAAAAAGATTTATTAATCCTTGTAAGGATGCATGGGGTGCTAATATGACTCATTTGGATGTCCAGGTCATTCAGAAATGTAACGCGCGCTGGACCACAGAGGAGCAGCTTCTTGCCGTACAAGGTATGGAGAGGTCCTTCTCGTAAAGGGCTTTGAGGGAGAGACTTGTGCCCAGCACAGTGCTCACACTAAAACACATTCTCCGAAGATTCGTTCTCGCAGTGGAAGTCATTTGAGCCACATTACCAATTTCCTCTGGGTCTCACAAGATTAAAAATCAGTGTGGAGGTGTCCCTTTTAAAGGTGTGAGTGGTTCGCTTTAACAGCCACATGCTGGGTCTTGAATAGTCAGGAAAGTACAAAATCCTGACGAGCAGACTGAGTGTTAGGGTTTTAAGGTTGGGGGTGTTCTAGTCCTAGGGATCCTGAAAAGATTGATGCAGAATGTCCACAAACATAGAGTAATTGCTGGGTGACTTCACTTTCCATGTGACATCTGATGGCCCAGTACCGATTTCTGGATGACGGGGCCACACTGGACTGCATCATTCATCTGCGGAATGCATCTAGACTATCACTTTCTCACGGGTCTGGGACACTGAGACAGCGCCTGCTGCTAAAAGCCTGTATGTTTTCTAGTCTGGATGCGAGTGAGTCTAAATTGTGTGTGTTTTTTAATTGGTTTTCTCTTGTATTGAGTAAAAATGCTCTCTTACATCCTTAGCCATCAGGAAATATGGCCGAGATTTTCAGGCCATCTCAGATGTGATTGGGAACAAATCAGTGGTACAAGTGAAAAACTTTTTTGTAAATTATCGACGCCGCTTCAACATAGATGAAGTTTTACAAGAATGGGAGGCAGAGCATGGGAAAGAAGAGGCCAATGGGCCCAGTAACCAGAAACCAGCCAAGTCCCCAGATAATTCTGTCAAAGTCCCTGAAGAGGAAGACGAGGTACGTTTGAAGCAGCACGGTCTCTTCTCTGCCGGACTCGGGCCCCTTTTCTAGTTGTTTCCCCTGATGGTCTTTTCAGCTGCAGAAATGTTTTAGGTTGTGGCTATGTCAGTAACTTGACTTTTGCCTGTTAATATCATCATATGTGAATGGAGTTCAGTCAACTTTTTATCACTGTGTATTATTTACATTTGAATTCCTGGACCAATTCCTGATTTCAGCCCTGGCCAGTTTGGTCAGTGGTTAGAGCATTGGCCTGGGGACCAGGGAATCCCTGGTTTGATTCCAGCCAAGGGTACATACCTTGGCTGCAGTTTGTCCCTGCCCCTGGTTGGGGTCGTGCGGGTGGCAACCAGTCAATGTGTCTCACTCGCATCGATGTTTCTCTCTCTCTCTCTCCCTCTCCCTCCCACTCTGTCTGAAGATAAGTGTAAAAAAATATCCTGGGGTAAGGATTAGGGGAAAAAAATTTCTGGTTTCCCGCAGCCACAGCATATCCCACATTACCAGTTATTTCTCTAAGCACAGTGAGAACTGCGCATGGAACAGGGAGTTGGAAGTGCCTGGGAGGTCAGGGAGAGCCAGCCTCATGCGCTGTGCTGTCCTCACACGGCGGGTTAGTGAGCTGGCTGGGAGTGCACGGCTGGCCGACCAGGAGCTCCAGGTCTGTCTCTGCTGCTCAGACTTTCAGCCTTCGCTGCTGTTTGGGGCCCGCTGGCTTCTGTATTGATGGGGACAGCCCTAGCTGTCGTGGTTGGCTGGGACTTCCAGGGTGGTGGCTGACCTAATAGTTTCCAGGGTGGCGGCACTGTGTCATCAGCCCCATCAGGGGAGGTTAGGCAGGAGGATTCCTGAGGCTGCAGGGACCCACCACACCCCCTGCTTCCTGTGACAATGTTGTTGCCATTTGCTTGCATGTCGCCTGGCCTGCCCTGCTGTGTGGTTGCCCCTCACATCCACAGAAGAGGAGAGGGGGCTGAGCACAGGGCAACATTCATTGCCCGTCACTTCACACTTGTATTTGTTCACTGATGCGGTGACGTAAGGGTTAATTTAGCCTTAAAACGAAAGTCATTTTCTCATCGAAGTCTTCCAACAACCATGTGGGGATGATTTGAAGTGGCCCGTTTTCTGTTGCCTGTGCTGTGCTCTGAAGAGCCTGGCTGCAGAAGTAGCCCAGAGGCCCGGCCTGAGCGAAGCGGAGGTGTGCCTTGTGAGCCAGAGGCACGCAGTGCCCGGCACCCGCGGGCCAGAACATTAAACATGCTGATTGTGTTGGAATGAGACTCTCTAGAGCCTCCTACCAGAAAATCTTTGTAATAAGCGTACAGAATTTGTAGTACTGCCAGTGTGAGTGGCTCCCCTGAGTCACACCCATGAATGGACCAGCCTGCAGCCCTGGAACACAGTAGCATCTGAGCAAAACGAAGGTGTCTCTATCTTTCGGCAGTGATTTTGTCCCAGTGCTCATTGCCCCTTTAGCAAATGGACTTCCTCAAGCCCTGGACTCAATGTAGGAAGTTTTGAAAGGTGAGACTTCCTAGAGACAGAACATTAGGATTTGCCAGAAGGAAAGCTTTCTTCCACATGTGTTTTCCAACTTCAGCCCCAGGAAGCAGAAATAATGGCAAACCGGCTCTTCCCTCTGCAAATCTCACCAAAGCTGGTGCTGTCAGTTCGTCATAGAAAGGTGACAGGCAGTTCAGGGTGTCAGCTCTCTTCTTCATCTTCTCTTGCCTGGGCCATGTACTGACAGGCTGAGAGCGGTCGAGTCCTTACCTTCCTCTCTGATTAGTCTAGAACGTCCATCCTTAGTGGTGCACTTCCCATGTGGATTGTTTGTTCTCTGCCTCCGGTGGGGGTGACCATCCCTGGGTCCATGTACCCACCCTGCTATGGGGCATGGAATCGCCCAGCCTACCTTTAATGTGTAATCTTTGTTTCCTTTAAAATCCTTCGCCTCACCCTGGCCGGTTTGGCTCAGCGGTTAGAGCATCGGCCTGCAGTCTGGAGAGACCCGGGTTCAGTTCCCACTAAGGGCATGTACCTCAGTTGCAGTTTGTCCCTGGCCCTGGTTGGTCGTGCGGGTGGCAGCCACTCGATGTGTCCCTTTCACATCGATGTTTCTCTCTCTCTCTCTCTCTCTCTTCCTCTCTCTTCCTCCCACTCTATCTGTACAAAAAATATCCTCGGGTGAGGATGAAAAAAAAAAATCCTTCTCTTGCCCAGCTCGTGTGGCTCAGTGGTTGAGTGTCGACCCATGCACCAAGACGTCGCTGGTTCAATTCTCGGTCAGGGCACATGCCCAGGTTGTGGGCCTGATCCCCAGTGGGGGGCGTGCAGGACGTGACCAATCAATGTTCTTTCTCATTGATGTTTCTATCTCTGTCTCCTCCCTTCCTTTCTTTAAAATCAATAAAGAAAAAATGTTAAATCCTTCACCTCTTTGGTCATTTAAAACACACCACAAATTCTCTATCACACACACTGTCTCACATAGTCTCTGTCTGTGGGGTCCTGCCTGCGCCTTTGCCCTCAGACTGTGTGTGATGCCCCAAGTCCTGGTGCAGGGAACCCTCCCTTAGTATCCTTGACAGGTTCTGCACCTTCAGTCAAAACGCCTAACAAAACCAGTCTCACCACAGGCTAATTGTATAAACAGTGAAGAAGCTCTGGACCCCTCATCTCCTTACAGGGAGAGGACAGGGGACCTGCTCTTTTTCTTCAGAGCTTTGAGATCCAGAGTTCTCCGAGGGGCCTCGGGTGGTTCGGGGTGGGGGAATGTCAGAGAGAGCACGGAGTGCTGACACTGACAGGTTGAAGAGCAGATATGAGCCTCATTTAACATGGGCGAGTGAGTCTGTGTATTGCTAATGAGGAGTCTCCTGATTTGACTACCAGCAGTTCCCATAAATTGACTTCACCTGAAGGAGCAGCATGTTTAGGTTCTGGATCGTAGCCTGGTTATTTCCCAGCGATAAGATACCATGAGGAGAGCAGTGAGCCTGAGGCACACAAGTCACCTGTAGGTTTGGAGTGGAGCTTTTTAAAGGATCCTGCCACCATGGGGATCTTAGGTGTCCCTGTGTCCCAGGAGGAACCAGGGGCTGTTTGTAGACTCAGTAGGTGCCATGGCAACTCCTCCAGCCAGTGCTAACATCCTGGAGCATGACTATTTGCTAAGCATATGCTAACTGCCCTTTTCAGGGGTTTTTATTTAACTTGTGTAGTAGACACCATAATTGTGTATATTCTGCAGAAGAGGAAAGTGAAACTCAAAACAGTAACCCGTGTAAGGCTACACAGCTGGGAAGTAGCAGAGCCAGGCTTGGCACCTAGGACATCTGGAGGCCATGCTGCGCAGCCACTTCCTTGCCCACCCTTAGAGACCGTTTGCTGTACCCTGTGTTTGCAGGGTGGCTAGCAGCACCCTCTCCGCACCCCCCTGCCTCCCCCCCCCCCCAAGGATACTGGAATGAGCCATTTGTATTGTTTCCTGCCCTTCAATTCTTTTTTCTTCTATTCCTCAGGCCGCTTCTGTTCTAGATGTCAGATACGCGTCTGCCTCCTGAGAGAGACTGGTAGCTTCCAGTGCTCAGTGTGGACAGCTGTGTCCCCAGGATATCAGGTATTCAAGACATCACCTGCCATCTGCATCACATCTCTGTGGACAAGCAGCTATTACCAAAAAAGGCATATACTTCCGGCCCTGTGCTGCATCTGCCTTAATGCTTTGCTCGTTCCTCCATGTTGGCGCCGCTTCCCAGAGAGCTCCGTGCATCTCCCCCTCTGCCTGCGAGCCGGGGATCTCATGGCCTGCACGCCCCTGACTCTGGGACCACCTCCCCAGCGGAGCTCCGGAGCCCCACCAATGGCAGCTCTTCCTGTCAGCAGCTTCAGAACAGGTAGCCGACTCCGAAGGCACGACTGTTCCTGCATGGCCTGCAGTTTCTACTTTGTGCATAACGTCATTTCCAGCTACTATGACTGTTGGCCTTCTAGAAAGTTTCTCTTGTTCTTTTCTGAGGCATCCACCTAAGTGAGATCATGCTCTTTTGGAAATCACAGTATATTGGCAGACTGCATTACAACCTTATCGTGCCAAACATCCGGATTCAACTCCCATTTCCCTGAAAGTAGGGTGTGATTATGGTTTATAAGTCTAGTTCTCTTAACTCTCTCCCTTCTGCCTTCCCCTTTGGTAGAAAAGCTGATTCGCAGCAGCTTTGGACATGTAGCTTCAAAGGAATGTGGACCTCAACACTTTCTGCCTTGAGCTCTCAGCATCACAACCCCAGGATGAGTGCCACCCTCTTCCCGATTCCCCACCACTACCACCCAACTCCAAGAGATTGGTCTACACACTGTACCTGGTGCTTGTACATTTGGAATTGGTGCCTTCTCCTTTTGGCAACCATGTTCTCAATCCTGTTCTGTTGTAGTGTCTTATTTCTTCTTTAATGTTTATTGCTTGCCAAAGATGACATCACCGAGATTGGAGACAGGAAAGGGGGCTGCAGATTCTGACAGAGCAGACTTCAAATGTCAGGTTAGCTCAACAGGGTGTTAGCATAGCTGGCGAGGGTTATGAAAGTACATGTTTGTCCCCATCCTCTTGGTGTGCCTGGCCTTCTCATGTCACTCCACATGCCCTTTGGTCCTTTGTGCACTGATGTGACCACATAAACCCCGCCCTCTCCACAGTGTAGCACAGAACAGAGAAGGGATCAGCTTGTTGGTTCTAGTGAGCCCAAGATGAAAGGGAACAGCCTACAAAGCGGTATGTACTACCTTTTGGTTGGACTGGGAACAAGGGAAAATTTCTAATAACTGTCCCGAGACTTCCAGAATCACTTCGATTCTCTCAGCAGACCGTGGACCTGCCGAGGGGCTGAGGGTTAGACCGGCAAGCTGCGTCTGATGTCAGCCGTTCCCGCCCACAGTCAGCCCAGCCTGCACTAAACATGCTAAAGGAGCTTCTTGTTGTTTTTGCATCATTTAAATATTTTTCCTGCTTTCAATACCAAAAAGAAAAAAAATGTGATGCTTTAAGGTGGCATAAACAATTCTTAAGTATTTAAAATATGCAATTAAAATTTGATGTTTTGACTCTCAAGCACCTTGCCTTTTTTTTTTTTTTTTAAGTCAGCTGATTTTAGGAAAAGGGTCAGCTAGAATCATAGCCTGTTTGGAATTGGACCTTTTTTTTTTAAGGAATCTGGACAAAGGTCATTCAGAAAAGGGGTAGTAAAATGGGACTTTCTCAACTTTCATCACTTGTCCCTGCACTGGGTGTCTGTGAGGCAGGTGACAGCCAGTGACCAGCATCGGGAGGGCAGAAGGCAGGCACAGCCCACTGTCCTGCCCAGACAGGGGAGCACGATAACACTAGAAGCCACGAGGGTTTGGTTTTGTGTGCACCGCAAGCCTGCTGTGTGATTGCAGACAGCAGGACGGCATGGGGGGAGGTGCGTACGTTTTGCACATCGCTGGGGACACGAGGCCTGAACAGGAGCTTTAGTTTCTCCTTCCTTACTTCTTCTCACGACCTCCTTCCTCTTCACAGAAGCAGGAGGCAGCTTCCTGCAGGGGGCTCTCTCTCTGCCAGGTCTGTTCCTCTCCTCACGCCCAGGCTATTTTCCTTAAGAACTGATCCCTTCTGGCAGTGCCAGAGAGCTTGATGCTAGTTCTTCTGTGGCGAGGCAGGCACGCCCAGTGCCAGGCCTGTCTGCGCTGCACCGAGCCCTCGCTCGCTTTCGGGCACCGAGTGCTCTTCAGCCCTGAAGAGGCCCTGCGCTGGTCTTCTCGCCGGCCCAGTGGCTGGATCCAGGCTCTGTGTCTAAGGAGAAGGGGCATGTTGTTTTCATTGGCAGAAGGAAGAGAGAGTTGTCTGCCTGACTGCCTTCGCTGTGGTTTCACGAATAAGATAGCACTGTGTTTTCAACTGTTTCGTTACACTGTCTTTGCAATGATGTAAATGCAAGAAATCACTTTGCTAAAAGCGAAGTGACTGGTCTTATTTATGTGAAGACCCTTGTAAACATATCAAGACTTCGGTGCATCAGCAGTCGCCCCTGGATGTGTGAGGGTCCGCAGTGACATCTGCTTCGGATGCAATGTTCCCTTAAGCTTTGTCTTCTTAAAAATTATCAATGTGAATGTCATAATTATATATATATTTTTGTGAAAGATTTCTCCTAAGTATAAGTTATTGTGCAAAATATAGTACCATTGAAACAAATGATAGTTTTAGTTTAGAAATCCTAAAAGATATAAATTGTATTGCATATGCATTAAAAGTTTGTTTTATTTAATTTTATGTAGCTGTGTAAAGTGTTAGGTAAATTTTTTCACTTATCCATTGAAATACCTTGTTACTTGAATGTCGTGTTGGCTGGTTTGAAACGGTGATCAGTTCTGTGATGTAGCTCTTTTAACCAGGAAGCCGGCCGCCTCCCGTGCTGACAGCAAGCGCGTCGGGGGCCAGCGGTCAGGGTGACACACCACTGCACTGGCTCACTGAGCTCGTGTGACCCAGACGCCAGTCCCATGAAATGGTTTCCGATCGTTTTTAACCTATAAGACCTGTGATGGTCACAAACCTCTAATCAAAACATGAGTATGAAAATATAGTTGTTTTATAGCTTGACTATGGTGGATTAATTAAGCAGTTGTTTTCTGTGTATATAAAGTTTCCTCAAATACCACACACCACTTAAGTGTGCTCATTGTCACTTTAAATTTCAACTACCCCTATTTTTGTCTTTCTGAATATCAGATGTACTATTGGTATAATTGCATACCAAAAATAAGCCAAACAGTGCATTACACTAACTGGACCCTGCTTATGTGAGCACAGGAAAGGTGGAGCCAGCCTAGTCGGGAGCCTCATTTTCTCTTTCTAGCCTGTTTCTAAATCCACTGACCCAGGATTCAAGCTTTTAATATCAAGTGAAACTTTGCCTCACATTGACTCCAGGAAGTTAGCTCATCTGAGCAAGGCCGTGCAGTGCTCAGAAACAAGCCCCCTCCGCGCTCCCTGGTCTCGCAGCTTTTCCTAGTCAGACAAAGCACAACTGCAGTAGCGTCACAATTCAGAAGGAAGGTCAGTACAGTCTATGCATGTTGTATGATAACGAGTGTTTACAGCCGCCTTCTCCTAAGCTAACTTTGTCCTGGAGCGGATGGATTCCATTATGTAGACTTATCAACTTTGCTAAGTGCTTTTTAGATTGCTTAAAATTTTTTCAAGATTTTAAAAGATGTATAAGGTTAAGTTTGAAAATATAATGGAAATGCTGTATATCTTTTGAAGTGATAAAATCCACGTTGGGATTTTAAAGAAAAGATGATGTAATAATGCTGTGTAAGTAATATTTTAATGTCTCTCTGCCTGTTTTCTATTTCAGTACATTCATTACGGTGAATGTCCATAGCATTATAATTGCTTAGCCATTGAATGATAACATTTGTTAGTGGAGATTGGAAAATTTATTTGTGAAATTCTGCAGAATTCATTTTTCTATTTCTAATATTTGCTGAAGTTAAATAAAAATTTTCAAGCCATTGATGTAATAAAATATGAAACAAAACAGTTTTCTGCACCCACCCCAATCAGAGCAGCACCCCACCCTGATACAGCATGAGCTTTATCCTTGCCTGTGCCTTGGGCTCTAGGGTTTGAATGTGTAAATGCCCCAGAAACCCACCCCCCTATGGAGACCCACGGCCAGGGGTGCCTTTAGCTTTCCGCCTCAGCTCTGCGTGAGCTACACTCCTTTTTGTATGTGATAATCTTATGGTTGGGACCGAAGTGAGGTGCAGGAGTTCATCGAGTTCACGCGAATTTAGGGTTTACGCTCTGAAGGGAAGGCGTGTGTGTCTGTTTCCAGCTCAACCAGGCTATCTGGCCGGGATGCTGGCCTCTGGACTAGGGCAGCCACTAGGGCACCTGTGGGCGATGTGAGGGACACTAGCGGCCGCCAGCCATCTCTGTCCTGTTTGCCAGCTGGAATGTAGGTTCGCTAGATAACTACCGTGAAATCTGGACTCTCCCATCCAGTGTTGCCCCAGACAGCTCTTAACGTTCGCGGGTAGGTCCCTCTGTTGTGACTGCGTAGTGTGGGCGTGACGTGACTTCCGTGTCCCTGGCCTCGTTGAGACAGCAGCACCAGCTCACCCAGCTGAGCACCAAGGAGAGGATGCCCAGTGCTGCCTGGGGGCATTTGAGGAAGGAAATGACCTGAGGTCAAAGGCGCGGAGAGCTCCATGTGACCTAGGGAGGTGATTCATGGATAGACCAGAGGGAGCATTGTGGAGACCAGAGCCCGGGCTCTCCTGCCATGCGCTGGAGGCAGAGGGAAGCCAGGAGGCGGTGCAGCAGTGTGTGGAGAGGTGAGGGGCCAGGGCTGGGGGGGGGGGGGGGCAGGGGGACGCTGTCGCTGCTGCTGGGTGGGCCTGGCTCTTACTCTGACCTAAGGTGGGTGGGGAGGGGTAGGAGACAAGTCATGGGTCCCCAAGTCAAGGGCACATGCAGAGCATGGGTCAGACCCCCTCCTGCAGACTAGAGGTCAAGGACACCAGTGTACAGGCCGCCTCGTGCCACACCACACAGCATCTTGGCCTTGCTGCAGCCCCAGCCTCAGGCAGGTGTGCCTGAGCATTCTTGGGGGGTGGGGACCCAGCCTGGAAGTACAGGGAGGTCAGACTCCAGGGCGGGCAGGGTCCTCTGCACAGCGGACCCACTCTGCAGGGCTGCACCTCCTCGCCACAGTGGTGACCAACTCAGAACTGCTGCTGTGCCCTGGGGCCACCTGACAACCCAACTACGCACACACTCTCCTCACAACCACTGCGCCTTCTGGTGGGTCTAGGCCGAGACAGCACACAAGTGAGAGGACTTTGTCTTTTCCCCACCAGCCTGTCGCAGACACGGGAGGGAGCGACAACTCCCGCGCGGAGCTCGGATCCGGCCTCCTGGTCAGGCCGCCCCGGGCATGCGCAGAAAGAGCCCGCCCGCTGCTCGCCAGTGCTTGGCCCTCCTGGGTCGCCTCTCGTGGGTGCTGTGCCGGGTCCCCAGGACGGGCGAGGGGCTGGCTGGGGCGAAAGAGATAGGTGCACTCGCCCAGTGGCCAGCAGGTGCACAGACCATTCTCGTTCCTCTCCGCAGCTGCCTCGTGCCTGGGCCTCGTGGGTGATCCTGACGCGCTCTGGTCCTGACCCGGGTGGACCAGCCCCCAGGACAACCTCCCCGGTGGCTTCCCACCCACCTGAAGCAGCCTTGTCTCCTTCCCCCTCGAAGCCTCACCGCCCAGCAGGGGCTGCGGCCTGACAACTGGCACCAGTGACAGCCCCGCCCCCGCCCCGGCCAAGTTCCCCTGGCATGTCCCCCGTACCTTAGGGCGCCGTGTCCAGGACTAAGGTCTCTCCCAACGTTTTCCTGAGCCCTTTTCCTCGCCGTATCGTCTCCGAACTAGAACCACTGACATCGCCTGCCTCTGGAATTTGCACCTCTCCCTCGGGTACTGTGCCAGTGGCCGCTCAAGCCCTTCCCAGGCTCCCGAGTTGGTAACTGTTGTCTCCTAGCTCACCTTGTCCCCAACACCCCTCTCTCGTTTCCTCACTCACTGCCACCCCCACCATAACCAGGGCCCTTGCCTGCTTCAAACGCTCCATTTGCCTTCTGGAAAAGCACACAGTCCTTTGTTCTGTCTTACACCAGGTGACAGTCCTACCGCAGGTGCATGTCAGTGCTTGTCTCTGCTGCTGTGCCCGCCCCTCTGCCTTGGGCTGCCCCGCCCACCCCTCCACCAGACGGAACCGGAACCGTTCTCAGGGTTTCTACCACTGGCCTCTGTCGGCACTGCACTTTGTACTACACTATAAAGAAATTCTAAACGTTTATTTTTTTAATTTTAAATAGGCAACCAGTCTACTTGGAATAAAAGGCACACAGGAACGGTCAGTTCCCTGTCTCTGTCCTGTTCTCTCCACAGGCCACCGTTACCTGTGCCAATCGTCATTTTTCCATACAAACAACACCCTACCAGGGGTGGGGAATCTTTTTCCAGCCAAGGGCCATTTGGATAGTTATAACATCATTCTCAGGCCATGCACAATTTTCCACTTAAAAATTAGCCTGCTCTATTTGGCCAAACCTTTAATGAACTCACCCCTAATGTGATGGCTGGGACTGCTTCTCTGTGTGAGGCTGTGATGTCGGCTGGTACTGATGTTGCTACTCGCAACTGCCCTTCCAGATTTGCGCCAGTCAGTCTGGAGCATAGTCCACTCTTTGCAGTGACAAGTTTTGAAAAGACCAGCTTGCAGCACTAAGTCATTCCCAACACAGATGCATATTTCAATGCGTGTCTCCTCAGAGTGGGAAGTTCACCATCGCTTATGTAACATTTACAGAACTCGAGCAGCGTAGGTGGTTGTACCTAACTTTCAGCTCATCATTGCTTTGCAGTGGAATGATTTCATGTTGTAGGTTACCAGGCACATCAGCTGGTTTCACACTGAACAGTGTAGCAAAGATGCTCAGTTCCATTGGTTTACTTTTCACATCCTTGAATCTTTCATTAAATACCTCAAGTAGTTTCGCAAATGCACCCTGTTATTCCTTTTGAGATGCACTTTGCACAGCCTTAATTTAGCTTCAAATGATTTCATGTTTGAAAGCAGGGAGCTGAGAAGCTGGTTGGGACCCTACAGCTTGACGTTCAGCTCTGAGAGGTACTTGGTGATGTCCACCATGAATACTAAATCACACAGCCACTTGCTATCATTGAGTTCCCTGACAGGTTTTCCCTTCATCTCCATGAACTGCTTGACTTCATCCTGCAGTTTGTAAAACCTCATGAGCAAGTTCCTGCGACTCAGCCACTGCACTTCACAGTGATAAACAAGATCACCACACTCAAGAATCAAGATCATTCAGTAACTCCTTCAATTGGAGGCTGTTAAACCTTCTGCTGTTGACAAAATTTATGCATGCCACTACTGTTGACATCACACTGTTGAGCCGCAAGGAATGTGCACAGAGACTTTCTTGCTGTAGGATGCAGTGGCATAGAATTAAATCACTTAGATCAAGACTAAATCAATTCAGTTCTTTCCTGACAAATGCAATTAATCCCTTTTTGCGAACCAACCATGGCTGCTGGAGCTCCATCTGCAGTAAGGCCATTTAACTTTCAAATGTTAACTCCAGTTTTTTCATTGATAAAACAGGTCTCTCAAACAAGTCCTCACCTCTTGTAGTGCCATGCACGGCTTCTAGTGACAGCACCTCCTCTCACGTGTCAAACTCTGCAGTTATCCCACGAATGAAAACAGCCAGTTGGGCAGTATTTGTTATGTCTGTTGTCTCATCACAAGCCAGAGAGAAAACTTGGAAATCTCCTGCAGAACCCTTCAGTGTTTTTTCACTATCTTGTGCTAAGCCAGTAATCCAATCAGAGATAGTTCTCCAAGACAAACACACATTGGAACAATTTTACTTTGGTGCTAACAACCCCGCAGCAGCCCCCATGCACGCCCTCACAGACTCTCCCTCTACGTGAGGCTTAGCTTCTTTGCGATTAGCACGCTCACTACACACCTCGTCTGAATAACGCTGTCTCTGTCACAGTGAGGCCCAGTGGAAGCGGCTTGTTGTGATTCCAAACTCCGCTGAAGAGCATTGGTTTTATCCAGACACTTTGGCCTCCTAATTCACTGAGTTTTGCATGTTTTGAGCTGTCATGACGCTCCAGATTGGCTTTTTTCATTACTGTTAATGCATCACCACAAACTAGGCACAAAGGTTTGCCTTTGACTTCAGCAAAAAAATAATCTTTTGTCCATTTCTCTTGGAGAGATCGACACACTGCATCAGCTTTTCTTTGTAGTCGCCATTTGTAAAATGTCACACCAGTTAAATTTAAATAACTATCCAGTGTGTGTGTCACCAGCGACATGATAATTTTCCTTTGGTTGCTGTTCTAATCCTGCATCTTGGATTTGGAACATACCCAACGTTCACATCACCGACTCTCAAGGTCTTTTCTGTGTCCTGTCAATTCCTTAATCTTCATCTGAGATGCAGTTTTTTCGAGGACTGTTGATCATGGACATGTGGATAAAGGTTGAATTGGAGTTATCGTCTATGTCAGCAACATCACTGTCAAGGTCGTCAAGGTCGTCAACATCACAAGAAATCACCTCATCTCATCTCATCATCACCAGATCACCGTAGTTTCCCACAGTGTGTCAACCCTTTCCCAGCGTGTACACCCCCAGCCTCCTGGCACTGACTGTCCTCTGAGTTACCAAAATACAGGCAGACAGGCCTCAGGCAGCCGACAAGATGCACACATGTCTGTCCGGTCATGTACTCATGACCATAATAGACACTCCTTTCTCGTCCCTCAAATTTATATGATTATTATGATTCACTTAATATAAATTTATGTTGCTATGACCAAAAGCTAGATTCATTGAATTTCGAGTTCCGCCTACGGTTACCTTGGCAGGCCAGACGTTCCCCACCCTGCCGGGTACCCAGTTCTGCACCTCACCTCTCACCCAACACACCGGTATGTGTCTTTCTGTATCAGCACATGTGTGAGTTGTTTCGTTCCTTTGTATCGGCTTCGGGGCATTCTAACCACGGGACCTTATCCCAGCTAAGGACTCCTCTAAACCGTCATCAGGCAGTGGGCACCGAAGTGTCACTTGAAACATCAGCAGACTGGACGTAACCTGTATCGTTTTGCCTACATGCAAGAGTAGCTGTAGAATAAATAAGCAGGATTGGAAATTCCAGGTACAAAGTTCGTTCTTACACTCGATCCATAGTGCTCACTGTGCCCCCGAGAGGCCGCACCCGTTTCTCCCTCCATCTGCCATGCACCTCCCGCGGCCCTGCCACCTTCCCCGGCACTGGGAACGAAATGTTTTCATCTGCAGTGTTTGATAAGCTCCTTGGGCCGCCACACTGTGAGTCCCTGAGGTCAGGACTGCCGTATCCATCTCGGTCTTCAGCACTGGTAGTAACAGCTTTGAGGAGGAGAAACAAAGGCATCCCCTCCTCTGCGGGAGGCTGAAAGCCCTGTTACACCCTGTGCCCGGCACCCGAGGCGTGAGGTGCACGACTGTGGATTCCAGACGGGTGAGGGGGGTCTGCTGGGCTCTTGGCTTGTTACTTGAGCTCTGTTGAGTTCCTCGTGGCCAGAGTACTGGCGAGAGATGAGTTCAAACGCCAGAGCTGGTGCTTGTGCATTGCGATCAGGTTGAAGAGGATTCTGTGGGTTCTCATTTCAGGTCCTCCACCTCGCACATGCTCCCCACTGTCCTTTCGCCCTCGATGGGGCGATGGCTGACTGACAGGTGAGCAAAGGTTCCGTGCTCTGGCCTGGGCAGGCCGGCGGGCACCTTCTGCTGAGATCAAGCCGCAGAACTGAGGAGTGGGAAGGGGTCGTCTTGCACGGGGCACTGAGGATAGCGTCCCAGAGGAGGTGGTGGTTGAGGGTGTTCAGCAGACCCGGTGGTTCACTTGGGATGAGCTGGCCCCCCTGCAGCCAAGTCAGGGCTCTGGTTCCTCACCGGCTGACAGAGGGCTTTAGGATTCCATGTGGTTCTTTGGTGATCTGTGCACTGGCCTGTTTTCCTCCCTGTGGCAGGTGCCTAGGAAATGTTTTTTGATGCTCAGAAAACTTAGAGACGCCACATCCTCCATGGACACTGCAGAAGGGTGGGGAGGGGTGCTTGAGCCCAGTCTCTCCAGCGCCCAAGGCTCCTTTCTCTGGGCGGCCCTGTTGGCAGTCAGGGGCTGAGTGTTTGGCTGAGAACAGGTGACAGGAGGTGGCCGTGCAGTTCCACAGACCCTCTAGCTCTCTCTCGACTGTGTCAGGGACCCCTGGCTCAGCCTGGGCAGCGCTGGAGGGGCTCGGTCCTGCAGAATCTGTAACCATCATTTTGTCTATGGTGACTCATGGCACTTAATAGGTTGAAAAGTAAATCGCTGCCCTGGCCAGATAGCTCACTTGGTTAGAGCATTGTCCCAGTACACCAAGGTTGCAGGTTCAATCCCCGGTCAGGTCACATACAAGAATCACCCAGCGAATACATAAATAAGTGGAACAAACAGATCAATGTTTCTATCTATCTACCTAAAATAAATAAAATTTTGAAATATTTTATTTTATTATTATTATTATTTATTTATTTTTTTTTATCCTCACCCGAGGACATTTTTCTATTCAGATAGAGCAGGAGGGAGAGAGAGGAAGAGAGAGAGAGAGAAACATCGACGTGAAGGGACACATCGAGTGGCCGCCACCCGCACGACCAACCAGGGCCGAGGACAAACTGCAACCGAGGTACGTGCCCTTAGCGGGAACCGAACCCGGGTCTCTCTGTGCCTCAGGTCGACGCTCCAACCGCTGAGCCAAACCGGCCAGGGCTATTTTATTATTTTTTAATATGTTTTTATTGATATTTTTTCTTTTGAGAGAAATAGAGCCATCAATGTGAGAAAGAAACACAGGTCAGCTGCCTCCTGCACGCCCCCTACTGGGGATCAAGCCCACAACCCCAGCGTGTGGCCAGGAATCAAACTAGAACCTCAGTCCATGGGATGACGCTCAATCCACTGAGTCATGTCAGCCAGGCAATAAATTTTGTTAAAAAGGAAAAGTAAATTGAGCAGCAAGTGAGTCTCACACTGTGGATAATCACCCGGTGCTAATGATTTGTGGTTTTTAGTGACATTTGCTTAACTCATTGAAGAGCACCTTGACCCCTGAGGACCCAGCATGCACCCCTTGACTTAATGTGGTAGCAACCTTACGGAGGGCCTGTCGTCCTGGCTTGGTAGGCGAGGAAACCGAGACCGAGAGAAGCATGTGTTGCCCAAGTTGGACAACCAGAAAATGCTGGGGTCGGGACGAGAGGCAGCGAGCCCTCGCTCTGTCATGGAGTCTGCTGTGACCTTGGTCCCCCCCTCAACCTCCTGGCCTGTTTATTCACCTGCAAAGCAAGGGTGACAGCCATTGTTAAGGGTGGCAAGCCTCGCCGCGCTCGTAGGTGGACGTGTGTCCATCCAGCCCAGCTGCTGTTGTAGAGACGCTCGGCCAGCGGCTGGCCCTTTCTTTCTCTGAAGGCAAGTCTTGGTGTGCGTGTGGCTGGCGTCTGCGGTGGGGCAGAGTGAGGGCTGAACTTCTCATAGCCCTGTGGCGCCAAGCAGTCGTACCCCAGACCGCTGATCCTGGGGTGGTCGCACCCTGCCAGCGCGGGTTCGCTGGTCACACAGGCTCAGGGTGTGCGTGAATGCCGATAACTTACCGTCACTGCGCTCAGCACTGGGTGAGCCCGCTGTGTCTTCCTCCTACACCCACTCTTCCAGGAGCTAACCCTGTCCGTCACCATTATTGTCCCGAGGCTTTGCACTACTCTGTGCTGTTGAACAGGCGGCCCCAGCTTTGCAGAGGAGGGAAGCACGGGCAGTGTCAGGGCTCTTGCTATGGTCACTCAGTGAGCTCGGCCCACTGGCCTTGAGACAGAAGTCACTGGGCCTGGCCACTGTGAGTGGGCCGAGCTGGCACAGGGAGCGCTGAACTGGGGGCTCTTTGGTTTGCCTACAGCTGTAGCCACTCACCCCCTGAGACTCCCACCGCCAACTGCAGGCCCGTGTTGAAATGCTGTCCAACCACTGAGGTCGATCCCATAGGTCCCTTCTTCCCCGTGGTGCAACCTGGCCCGTGTGCAGCCCCGGGACGCTGGGCCCAGCACCACAGCCTTCACCGCGGGGCTCGTCCCCGATTCCGCCCCAGTGAGCCCCTGACCACGTGGCCCCCTGGCCGCTTCTCTCTGACGCCCCTGGTAGCAAGGACTGTTAGGGTAATGGCCCCGTGAATCATGCTTCTGAGGGTTTTGTGTCGTCACTTGCCCCAGCTCCGGGCTGGCTCGCCGACTTGCTGTGCTCAGCGGAACCTGAGCCAGCAGGACGGGGGCACCAGCGTTTGCCTTCTCGTGCTGAGAACCCTGCTGCCCGAGGAAGACGCTTGGGGCAAACTTCTGGAGACAAGTGACCGGCTGGCAGCTCCCCGGCCCTGCTGGGGCCACCAGGAGCCAGCAGCGGAACTGCCCAGACGAACCCAGTCCGAACTGCTGACCCACGGATCAGAGCAAATGGAACAACTGGTGTTTTAGGCCACTGAGGTTTGGCGTGGTTTGCGCAGCAGCGGAGAAGCCACGGGCGCAGGGAAGGGCTGGGCGCTCGGACCCGCACTGCCGGGGTGCCGCTTGGATGCTCAGCTCTCAGAGAGGAGGAAGCAGCAGGTGGGAGGAGAGGAGAATGTGAGCTCCTGCCTGCCTCTGGGACTGGGACAGCCACCTTGTCTGGCTCCTGGGGCTGGAGGTGTAGAGTCCCACTGGGACACATCACTGCAGAGAGAACGGGGCAGCCCCTTGGGACTGCTCCTCTGGGACCCCTGGGACAGGCTGTCGGACCAAAGAGCTAGGGGCCAGTGTGCTCTGCACAGCCTTCGTGCAACCTGGGGACCCAGCAGCAGGGTGGGGAGTGGGGGTGAGGCCACCTGAGAGTTCAGTGTCCGCCTGCGGTATGAGCTCAGGTGAGTCGATCAGTCAAGGGGTTCATTTGCTTGTCAACAAGTAGTTGGCGGGCCCCTCAGTGTGGCCCTGGGAGAGTGACTGAGCAGGATAGATAGGGTCTTTGCCCTCAAGGACCATGAATTCCAGGGGCAAACAAAGGAGCGGAAACAGCCAAGCAAGGTAACCATGATTAGACTTGTTGGTGTGGCCAGGACAGCCGGAGGCCTGGCATGCAAGGATGGGCCAGCAGGTCACCACAGGCCTCGACCCTGCTCAGCCCAGAGGCTCCTTCCCTATGTGGAGCCCAGGAGGACTTTGTCAGCAGCCTTGGTTGCACTTCGAGAGACTTAAAAAGGGTTAAATGGACTTTCTAGAACTGAACAGTATGAAGACTGAAGTGGGAAATGTGTGTGGTATTTTTTAGATGCTTTGCATAGCAGATTAGCAATGGCAGAAGAATTGGTGTACTTCAAGGCAGAGCATAGACGTTACACAATCCGAAAAACAGAGAGAAAGGATGGAAGAGATGAACAGAGCCTCAGCTATGTGGGACGACAGGAAGCAGCCAGCACCCGTGAAATGGTCTCAGAAGGAGAGGACATGGAGAAAGAGACAGGAAGCACATCTGAAGAAATAACGGCAAAAACCACCCCAGATTTTGTGGACACCATTCATTCGAGATCCGAGAGTCTCGGTGAAGCTGACGCAGGGTGCAAACAACGGAAAGCCATCCCAGGGACATCACAGCCCAGCCGCTGAGAGCCACGAGACAGGAAATCTTGAAAGCAGGGAGAGGGACACTTACACAACCACCCACTTCTCCAGCAACAACAGGCAGAAAGCTTTGGGACATCAGTCAAAGCACTAAAATGGGAAACTGTCAAACAGGAATGCTGTCCAGAAAAATCTTCAAAATGAAGGCAAAATAAGGACATTTTCTCTAAACAAAAATTGGGAGAAAGTGTTCCAAGCAGACCTTCATTCTAAGAAATGCTGAAGCGAGTTGTTTACGTTAAGGGGTGACTCTAGCCGACACCTCAGTTCTGCGGGTAGAACGGACGGCAGTGCAGTGGTAAGTGTGTGGGTCAAAGACTAGATGTACCTTCAGTTTCCAGACAGAAGACAACCCTGGCCGGTTTGGCTCAGCGGTTAGAGCATCGACCCGCAGACCAAAGGGTCACGGGTTTGATTCCAGTCAAGGGCATGTGTCTCCGTTGCAGTTTGGTCCCAACCCTGGTTGGGGTTATGCAGGAGGCAACCAATCAATGTGCCTGTCTCATCGATGTTTCTCTCTCTCCCTTCCGCTGTCTGAAGATAAATGGAAAAATATCCTCGGGTGAGGATTAAAAAAAAAATCAGAAGACAGAAACGGTTCATCATGTCAACAGAGAAGTTTTTTTGTTTTTAATTATTTTTTTGACATTCAATATTATTTTATATTAGCCTCAGGTGTACAGCCTAATGGTTAGACAATCATATACTTTACAAAGATCCCTCCAATAGTTTAAGTACCCACCTGGCGCCATACATAGTTATTACAATATTATTGAATACATTCCCTATGCTGCACTTTACATTCCCGTGACTGTTCTGTAACTTACCCATCTGTACTGCTCAATCCCTTCACCTTTTTCACCCAGCCCCCAACCCCCCCCCACCCCCATCTGGAAATCCTCAGTTTATTCTTTGTATCTGTGAGTCTGTTTCTGTTTTGTTTTGCTCTTTAGATTCCACATATAAATGAAATCATGTGGTGTTTGTCTTTCTCTGTTTTGTTTTTTTAAATATATTTTTATTGATTTTTTTAGAGACAGAGAAAGGGAGAGAGAGAGAAACATCCATGTAAGAGAGAAATACGATCGGTTGCCTCCCGCACGCCCCCTGCTGGGGATGGAGCCCGAAACCCAGGCATGTGCCCTGACCAGGAGCTGAACTGGACCCCTCAGTCCATGGGATGACGCTCAATCCACTGAGCCACACCGGCCGGGCTATAGGACTTATTTCATTTAGCATAATACTCTCCCGGTCCACCCATGCTGTGGCAAATGGTAAGATTTCGTGTGTTTTTATGGCTCAGTAATATTCTATTGTATATATGCTCCACCTCTTCTTTATCCACTTGTCTGTTGTTGAGCCCTTGGCTTGCTTTCCTAGCTTGACCATTGTAAATAACGCTGCAGTGAACATAGGAGTTGTACTTATCTTTTCAAATTAGTGTGTTGAGTTCCTTTATATAAGTACCCAGAAGTGGAATAGCTGGGTCAAGAGGCAGTTCCATTTTTTAATTTTTGAGGAAGCTCCATACTGCTTTCCACAGAGGCTGCCCCAGTCTGCATTCCCACCAGCAGTGCACAGGGTTCCCTTCTCCACCTCCTCACCAGCACTTGTTTGCTGCTTTGTTGATGGCGGCCATTCTGACAGGTGTGAGGTGATAGCTCACTGTGGTTTTAATTTGCATCTCTCTGATGACTAGTGACTCTGAGTTTCCCCTCACACGCCTGTGTCAGATGGTTTGGGTGGGAGATGCCTGTCCCCACCCCATTCCTAGGGCTGACTCTCGGGTGTGTCCCAGGGGAGGTGAAGTGAGGCCCACACCGTGAGCACGAGCCCTTGGGGGACTGCCTGGCTGGGGGTGAACCCATGGAGACCCTGTGCTCCAGAAACTACTGGAAGCAACTGTGGAGGTGTTGAGGGTCCATGTGCACTTAGAGGTGTGGGGAGGGGAGCCCAGTGACTTTTGGGCCATCACTGTGCCCAGGACTTCTGGCAGGCTTGGGGTGCAAAAGTCTCCTAGAAGCCATTTTAGGGGGATCCCCGTGCCCTCCAGCTCGGCCAAGAAGTCTGAAAGCAAATCCCTGTCTCGGTCCTCGGTCCACTCCGAAAGGACATCAGTTCTGGTGGCAGTGAGGAGAAGGGCCACTGGTGAGACTCAGTTGCCCCTCCGGTCTTGTCCCCCTTCCAGCAGACACTGTGCTGGGCATGTCCCCGAGAACCCCTCTGTCCTCTGCATTTGCGGCCCGTGTTGGGAGTGGGGTCCAGGCCCCGGGCCAGTGGAGGCTGCGGAGGGGAGCTGGTCAGCTCTGCTTCAGGAGCTGCCCTTCACCGGGCGCTCCCGGGAAGCAGGGACAGCCTGGGGTTAGACCTGCCCCAGGAGTCACATCCTGGGGCTGGGTTGACTGCAGCTCTTCAGAGGTTCTAACCCCCGGGGATGGGCAAGGAGGCACCTGATTGGCGCTGTTGCTCTCCTATCAGGGCAAAGCAGACACACAGCCCTTCCTTCATTCTGGCTGATGCCTGTGTGGGTGGCCAGCTGTTTCATGCCTGGGGCACGTTTAAACAAAGAAAAAGAAGGTTCTGAGGTGGCAGAAGCCCTGGAGACTGCCCCGGGCCAGCCCCTGCCGTGCCTGCCTGTGCCCTGGGGCCATTGGGGTGGCCAGGAGCAAATGGGGCAGGGCAGAGCGGGAGAGCAGGGATCCCAGGAGGTGGGCTGGGCATGCACTACAGGGCCAGGCACGCTCCTGCCAGCCATGGCCTGCTACGGCTCCTGCACTAGGCGAGGAGTATCCAGTGAACAGTGACAATGACCTGGAGCCACAGGTCCCTGAGAGAAGAGGCTTTGACCACTCTTTGGCCCTTTGTCCCAAACAGATGCTTCAGGAGAGCAAGGAGCCTGTACACAGGCTGTGCGGCGTGGCGGGGGCTTAGGGGGAGAGCGACCGGGTCCTCCCAGAAGGTCTTGGACGGGGCCGGCAAGGTGCAGAAGGGCTGTGGGCGAGGCCACACTGTGTGGCCTGGGCAGAGAGGCCCGTGGGGCTGTGGAGGCAACAGTCTTCCTGCACCAAGGTGTACCGGCTGGCACCAGCCCAGCCCGGCTGTCAGGAGGTCAGAAGTGAGGGGAGCAGGTTGTTCAGGGAGAGTCCCAAGGGCCGGTGGGTACACCTGTCCTGTGCCCCCCTCTCCCACCTCCTCCACTGTCCGCCTGTCTCTGTCCCCACACCCAGCCAGGCTCCAGTGCACAGGAGGTGTACACCTGCTGGCTGAGCGTGGGCTGCGCCTGTGGGCCTTGGCGGTGCCCCGTGCCTGTGGCCCCACAGCGGTGCTCAGTAGAAGTTTGACACTGGAGGGTGAACAGCAGTGCTCAGGACAGGCGAGGCTGGATTCGCACTCTCAGACCCCACATCAGCTTCTGCAGGGGGCACGTGGGGTTCTCCACCCCCAAATCTAAGCCTCCAGCGGCATGCCCGGCTCAGCCGCAGCCCAGCTGCCCACCTGCCCCCAGCTCTAGGTTCGGGCACTTCCGTGCTCAGACCGGGTCCAGGAGCCAGCTGCTCCCACGACTATTAAAAAGGAGTCGAAGGCAAGACTCTTGTGCCCTCTGGCCATGCCGTGAGTCATCATGAGGTGTGATATTTTGAACGCATGAGCTCGGTGTCCAAGAGTGCGGCCCAGCCCTCTACCCCAGACGTCTGGCGCCCCGGCTGCTGTATTTTGGTGACCAAACCTTTTTAGCCTGCAGAACATGTCACTTCCGAATGCTCACTCCCTCACTCCCCCATTCGTGTGGCCTGGCTCATGTCCACCTTCGCCCAGCTCCCTGTTCCCCCCACCCCTCGAGATCAGACTCATGGTGCCCAGAGTGGGGTGGGGTGGCTGCACCCCGAGAGGTCACACAGCCGGTGCGGAGACCAGACCCCCACTCCAGCCCAGAAGTTCAGGGCACTGCCTGGACTGTGGTTGGCTCTCAAGCTGGTGGGACCCGTTCCTTGTTATCCTGGGCCTGCTTCCCAGAGCCCAGTAGGACAGGGTCCCAGCGGGTGGCCAGATGCGACCCTTCCGCATTCCTGCTGTAGCTCAGCTCTAGGGTCTTGGATTCGCTGTCTGGCTCACCCCCCCACAAGGTGGAGCCCCCTGTGCCTGGGGTCGGCCAGCCTATTCCTGTCTCACCACCTGCTGAGTGGCCAGGTGGAGTGGGTTCAGGGGGCAAGGCCCCAGCTATTTTTAGCACCTTCAGCTCCAAAGCTGCTGTAAACATTGTATGCCAGCCTCTTGGCCCCGGGACCTCCCCTCCCTGGCGGCATCAGGACCACACACAGCCGCCATGTGTCCCTGTAAGGCCTGGAGGAGAATCTGTGACATTTTCTCTAGAATTCTCCTGTAGCAGAAATGGGTTCTGCCTTCCCCAGCTCCCCGAGTCTGGTTTCTCCCCAGAGCTGGGCGTCCGGGCCCTGTCCACGTCCTGTCCATGTCTGCACAAGGCCACACTGGGGTCTGCCTGGAGACAAGTCCTAGCCCCGGAATCAGTGCAATAAAAAGCAGGGTGCTGTGCATGAGCCATGTGTGTCCCCATGCTGTCACCATTGCCACCACCAGTGGCTCCACGTGGTGCCCAGCTGCAAGCAGGCATGGGGATGTTACCTATTTTGCATGTGTCCCTTAACGAGCCAGTGCCTGAGCAGTTCACCGTTTATTGAGACAACCCAGGCAGCTCTTGCAGGTGCTAATCCCGGGGGAGGAGGAGCACCTCAGTGTGTGGCCACCCACTGGGGCCTGTTCCCAGCGCCTCTGGGGGTGTCTGCGTGGACAGGCCCCCATCACTGTGCTTCAGGTTTCTGAACGTCCGGCCTGGCCGGAGCTGCCATCTCTATGGACTGCTTGCCGGCCTGCCTGGGAATCTTTCTGGCTGAGCATTCTGTTGTTTTCCTGGAGAAGGTGGGGGCAGGGCCCTCTCCTGTCCATTATCCCCTGACAGCCAGGCACTGGCAGAACATTCTGGGCTTTGCTAGAATTAGCCAGAAAACAGCAGGGATGGAGGTTTGAGCTATGTGAATATTTGTGGCTGTGCAAGCCCAGAATCAACACATAATAACCAGCAAATCAACAAAAATTATACCAACAATCCACAAGTCATAGCTCAGATTCAGCATTTGGGCATTTCTCAGCCCGGCTGTGTCCCTCCCGAAGCTGGCTGGGGGCCCAGCCCCCGTCTGTGGGGTCGGTCCTCAAACCCCTGAGGGCATGTGTGGTCTGTGTTTTACTCCCCTTTCCAGGTGAGGAGGTTGGAGCTCACAGAGGTCACAGCCCTGTCCAAGTGCCGGGAAGCAGAGGGCAAGCAAGAAGCCGCGCAGGCAGTTCACCTGGGAGGTCAGGACCACTGCTGGCAGGGGGACGCCGCTGGTCAACTCCGTGGGCACGGAGCGTTCAGCCCCAGGTGGGGTTACCTGGAAATTGTCTAGCCGGCCCCTCAGGACAGCTGATCAGAAGGAGGGGAGGCTGGGGGTTTAACTAGAAACGCAGCTCCTGACAGTCGAGGGCTGCCCCTGGGGGTGATGACACCCACTCTTTCCGCTGGGTGCAGGCTGGTGACCTTCATGGTTTCAGAGGAACTCGTGACCCTTGGGGCTGGAACAACCCCTCAGGTGGCACGGGCCTGACACAGGACCTGGCCTCATCCAGCGCTGTCCACCATGGCTGTGCAGAAATCGGGGTGCAGGATAGAGACACCCAGAGAGCAGGTCAGACCATGTGGCCTTGGAAAAGGTGACAATGGTGACAAGAAGGTTTGTTTCTACAAAACGCCCCCACAGACTTAAAGGTCAACAAAACCCTTCACTTTTCAGCCTCAGCAAATGTGCTGCAAGGAGCCGCCTGCCGGGCTCAGCAACCCCGAGATCGGCTCTCCGCTATCGGGAAGGGGCATGTGGCCACAGAGCTGCAGGAAAGAGGCCAGACATCCCAGTGTACCTCCACTGGGCCCCGGGGAGCGGGAGAGCTGGGCCTTGGGGTCAGGGCTCGGGTGGGACTCTGAGTGGACTCATGGGGCCCAGGAGCAAGTTACAGGATTGTCAGAGGCTGAGTCCTAAGCATCGGCGTTTTCTGCTGTCTTACGTGGTGCGTGTCCCTTCCCCCACCGATGCCGCTCAGGTCGTCCGGCCCCTCCCAGAGGCCATCCTGTCTCCTGCCCCAGAGGGTTCTGGCCCCTGTACTCCAGAAAACGGTCTGTCCCAGGTCTTCTGGAACCTCCCATGTGGTAAGCCCCTTCCTGACAGAGAGTGGTCACAACGCACGGAGCAGTGAGCGCCCACCCGCTGCTGCACGCACGTCTGGGGCGTCTGCACCGAGAGCTGCACCTCCTACACGTCTGCCATGTGCAGAGCCAGCCTGTGCACCCTGCTGCCCTGCAGGGACACTGCAGGCCTCGTTCTGCCCTTCCTCAGTGCAGATTGTCATGTCAGCACCCCGATGGGACCCCTCCGTGGCTCCCCAATACCCTTAGGAGACCCTCCGGACTGCCCTCCACAGCCTTGGGCCCTGCCTCCTTTTGGGCCTTCTCCAGGACTCCCCTCCTTATGGCTCCCCTCAGAAGAAACTTCCTGACCCCCAGGCTTTCCTGCCCCATTTGTGGTTTTACATTCACTGATGAGACAGGTCAGTTAAGGCCTCCTGCCTGTATGTGCTGCAGGGACCTGTTTGCTGATGGCTGGTGTGGCCCCACCTGCTTGGTGCCTGTCCCCTGCGGCCCTGGGAGGGAAACGGTTGAATGAATAACTGCTCTCTCTCCTTCTGGAAGCTGGATTCTTTGCTGTTTCCTGTCACTTGCTTGTGCCTGGCCCTTCTCCCACAGTCCTTGGCTTCTCCTCCTGGGTCCCCATCTCAGTGGGTGGCACCTGGCCACCCAAACTCCACTCCTGAGCATCACAGTTCACCATTCTCTCTCTCTCTTTTTTTTTTAATTCAGATAGAGCGGGAGGGAGAGGAAGAGAGAGAGAGAGAAACATCGACGTGAAAGGGACACATGGAGTGGCCGCCACACACCTGACCCAACCAGGGCCGGGGACAAACTGCAGCCAAGGTATATGCCTTAGCGGGAACCGAACCCTGGTCTCTGTGGACCACAGGATGATGCTCTAACCGCTGAGCCAAACTGACCAGGGCTCACCATCCTCTCTTCTCAGCCCCCAGTGCCTTGGCCCAGTTTATTCTGCCTCCATCACCTTTGAGCACCGGGTACACTCCTGTATGGACCACACTGTGTGGATGTTAGCTGTCTCCCCCCTAAAGTGAAGCCCTTCAAGGGGAGGACCATGTCTCATTCACCCTCATGTCCCTCTCCCCTGGTGGCAGACACAGCCCTGGCTCACAGTCGGCGCTCTATTCACCTGCTCGGCTCCACTCAGGCGTTTGGTCCCGCTGTGGTAGCCATGGGAGCCACTGTGTGTTCTAAAGCGAAGTGACATCAGCGGTGGTTTCTAAAGGTCTGAGGTGGCTGAGGAGGTGTGGGGAGGCCCAGGCTGGCAGCCCTTGATTCGCTAGAATGATTCTCGGTCCAGCTCTGCTGGCTCTGGGCACCAGGGCTCTGGGTCACTGAGATTCACAAAAAGCTCAGCACCTGGCCCACCTGGTGCTCTGCCTGGCACCTGGTGGGACATCAATCCATGCAGCAAACGAGTCTCTTGTAAGGAAGGTTCAGAACCAGACCACAGGAGTAAATGGGAGGGAATACGCCTCTGGGCCGTAGAACATCGTGGGAAAGAACATCGGACTGATCCAGCTTGCTCAGTCTGCCTTCCTTCTGTTACCCAGCACTGTAGCCTCACTCCACAGGACATCTCCGCTTTTGTCACAAGAGAGCAATGGCCATGAAGGGACTCACTCGGAGGGCCCAGTGCTCAGAGAGGCCAGCGGGACACCCCCCAGACAGATTCGAGCTGAGCCCTGCTCCAAATTCTGGCTTTTGGAGGTGATGAGCTCACCGACCAGCAGGGCTGAATTCCACATCCTAAGTATAGATAAGATTGCGTTCTTGGAATACATATAAATCCTTATTTTGGGGTTGGTGTCAACATCTGATGTCGCATGACTTTTTTTTGCCTGTGTGTCTTCAGGACAGTGGTATATTGGGAAGGTCCGTAACTTGGCCAGTGTCACTGCGAACAACAGTGGCCTGAGGGAAGAAGAAAATGGACTTTGAAAGCTCAGAACTTGTAGGCCAATTCCTCCGGTGACACACAGAAAAGAACGGGTGGCCCTGAGAAGTCACTTGAGGGCACCATAGAGCCAAATACACCTTTTCATTTATTTTGCTGGTAGAATATAGTTTCAATTATTTAAAAGAATACTTCATGAGATATTTTCAAAGAGAAATGAGAGCGTAATAATCAGAGCTCTCATAACAGTCCTCAGCTATTAAATCTTTATAAATCCTTGCTGGAAGCACTGTGAGGAGGCTGGGTTCGGAGGACCATGAACTTGGGGTATGAGTGAGCAGAAAGTGGTGGTTCAAACGTGGTCATGCCTCATCTTCCCATCTGGGGCCTCAAGTTCAAGGGCTGGGGCTGCTTCCTGGGTGAAACTGTGGGAGAAAGCAATTCTGATAGTGATAATGGGGAAACTGAGGCAGAGGTGGAACCAACTACCAGAATGAGGCCTGGAAACTCTTCCACCAAGCTGGCTTAACCTCACTCTTGCTAAAGTTAACCCCACTGGAAAATTGGGGAATTTCAGCTGCTCAGGGGAGATGTTGAGTTTGAGTTATTTTTATTACCCCAAAGTAAACGATGCATGTCCTGACTGTACATGTCACCGGGGCCTCATTTCTGCTCCACTGATTCGCTCCTTCCTCCTCTGAGGTGCTCAGGTTTATGGAAACTGAGGGGGAACCCAAGGTCCAAGGATTCAGTAGGCCTTTGGCCACAACTCTCCTGCTGGAGAGGAAGGCTGGCGAGGGCCTTGTGGGTTCTCCTTATCTTCAGGTTCCCTGTCCTCACCTCAGTGACTCCTATTCCTGAGCTCCACCACCCCTGCACCTCCACATCACTCTTGGGTCTCCCCAGGACATGCTACAGGGTATGTCCAAGTTCATCATAGCCCTTTCTCCCCAGACTCACTCTCCTGGCACCACCTGCCCTGGCCCTTGAGCCAGAGCCCTCAAAGCCCCAGCATCCACTGTGTCTTCTTCCTCCTCCATGTCCAGTTGGTCATTAAACCCTGTGGATGACAGCCTGAGCACACCTCGGATCAATCCCAGCCTCCCACCTGCCAGCCGGAGGCCTGGCTCCTGCTCAGATGCTCGGCATTGCTGTCCTGCTGGGTCTCAGCCGCTGCCCACTCTGCCCACGGCTGCCTCAGTCCTCACTCTGCCTGGAGTTCCCTTCCTGGAAAGGAGCCCAGCCTCTTGTCACCTCTCCCTCAGTGACCTCTGCCTGGGGCCCACAGAGAAGAGTCAGACCTGCTCCTGACCTTCCCACCATAGCTAGTGATGACCACTGAGGGTCCCTGTTGCCCTTCCGTGTCCTGAGTGCACCCTGGTGTCTTTTCGCCCCAGCCCATCTTGGGTTCTCTGCCTGAACCCTCCTGTCTTCCTCCCACAGTGGCTTGAGAGGCAGCTTAACCGCTACTTCTTTTGTGGAGCCTTAAGAACTCTGAATGAATGAATGAATTCTCCAAAACAGGAAGGAGTGGCCCTTTGTTCCTCCTGTCACCTGCCACCGTCTTTGTGGAATCATGGCACATCTGAAATAGGAGGTATGTGGAAACCCTGTGGACCTGTGCACTGACAACAGAGAAACTGAGGCAGATGTTGAACCAGTCCCCAGCCTCCTGGGACAGGTCAGAGTCTGGAAGACTGCAGTGTCCAAAAGGGAACTCCAGCCTGCAGGCCGTATCAGAGCTTTCTCCCTGGCAGCTCCTCCTTGAGGGACCATCCAGGGGGCAGGCTGCAACAGGCTCAGACCTCTCTGGAGAACCTCTTGAGCACAGTGTCAGTGGATCCTGACATCCTCTCTTGCTAGCGTCAAGAATTAGGTTCACAAAGGAAAAATCCAAGTGAACTGCAAAGTTCCCATGCAAGCAAGATGTCTTTTTTCTTTGGCAGCAGCCAGTCCTAGAGCCCGGTGCACGTGGATCACAGATGGAGAAGACACACCATGCAAGCATGCTTTGAAAGAGGAGTGTGTTTCCAGGAGAAAACAACCCTGTAGCTGAGTCAGAAACCTACTTGGAAAATGTGCCCACCCGCCATCCCTCTTCTGACATTAGACATCTCGCCCACTGTTGCCTAGGATGCTTTCACGTGCAAGTCAAGGAAACCTGGGCCACTGGCTTAAAGATAAGGAAAGCGAGTGACCTTTCCCAAAAAAGGGCCACTCTGGCCTGACCAGTTGGCCCGTCAGTGGTCTTTTAAAGGGCCGGCCTTTCTCTTGGTGAGTCCCTGCATGGGTGCCAGGTGGCTGACACAACTCGGAGTGTCACCTGCACACCCACCACCATGAGAAGAGAGGTCATCTCTGCCTCTGTCATTTTATCCACCAAGAGAATTTTCCCAGCATTCCTCCAAAGCCAGCCTCTCACACTTCATTGGCTAGGCTTGGGTCACCTGCCCTTGCTAAGCCAATCGTGGGCTAGGCGAACCATTGGCTTCGCCAATCAGAGCCCAGTCCTGAGGCGTACAGGGCAGGGCCCGTCGCTGGGAAACGGCGCCATCAAGAGGCAGCCTGCAGTGGGCTGCGGCTCCCGCTCGCCTGCCCTCCATGGGCCCAGGTTGTCGTAAAAGCCACGTCAAACTTGTGGCCAGACCCACGGGTGTCACTGGCTCTGCCAGTGTCTGAGTCCATCTGAGGGCACTATGGGAGGAGAAGGCTACTTTCTAGAACTTTCTAGGAACCGGAAGGGGGCGTCTCCAGGCAGGATGTCCGCTGAGTGTTGGCCAAGGCCACCCCTTGCCACCCTGTGTCCGAGGGCGTGGTCCAGCGAAGGCAGGGCAGGAGCGAGCAGGTAGGTGGGGCCTGTTTGCCTGTGGGCCTCGACGGGCATGTGCGAAGGGCGCCACCTCCAGGAAGGCCCCCGGGCCTCGCCTAAAACCACGAGGACCAAGGACTTGGTCTTACCAAGGGCAGCTTCCTGGGTAGCTCATCAGGTCCTCACAGCTGCTGGGGAGTCGCCACCGTTCCTGAGGCTGAGGTGAGCCCCACAGCCGGTAAGGGGGGCTGGGATTCATACTCAGAGCCTAGGTGTCACTACACCACCCAGTGCAAATCCTTTTTAAAATTACGTATAACCCGCATACCCTAACATCCACTGCTTTGAAGTACACAATCCAGTGGTTGTTGGCAGTCACAAAGTTGTGCAACCATCACCACAAACAATTTTAGAACAAGTTCATTATCCCTGAAAGAAACCACACACCCTTTAGTGGTCACGCCGTTTCCCACCTTCCAGCCCCAGCAACCACTAGTCCCCGTTCTGTCTCTGGGGTGGCCTGTTCTGGGCATGTTAAGTAGTGGGGCCATGGAGTGTGGTCCTTCCAGTCCTAGCTTCTTTCACGTAACGTGGTGGTGTCAGGGTTCATCCATGTTGTAGCGTGGTTCAGTACTTGGCTCATTTACCGCCAAATGATAATCGTTGTACGGATAGTGTTTCTCGTTGATCAGATGAAGAAGTGGGTAGTTTCCCCCTTTCGGCTGCTATGACTAAGGCTGCTGTGAACATGCGTGTACACGTTTTTGTGTGCACAGGTGTTTTCATTCCTCTAGGGTAGATACCCAGGAGCAGAATCTCCGGGGAAGGGTCCTTTTTACAAAGTGAAAATACACACATGTAAGGGGTCAGCGGGTGGGGCCAGTGTCCTGAGCACCAGAGCAGGAGCAGGGAGATTGTGGGCCGGGCTGTGCAGTCTGGCGACTGTAGGACCTTGGCCAACAGCCACAGGGCGCTGTGCAGTTCTGAGAGGTACCTGCATGCCCACTTCCTTCCTGGGGAAGAAGCCCACGGTTTCTCTGACACTGTGCTGGGGAGAGATGATGGTGCCCACACGCAGAGGTCATGGAAGCCACGGGCACGGGCATCTGCCCCAGCACTGGCTCCCAGACTGGGCCCTTTGCTCCTCACAGACAGGAAGACACTGCTCGCCTGCTGTGCTCAGGACTGATTCTTCATTTGTGCTTTAATGTCTACACTGCTTTCCTCTGTGGTATCCACTTAGACTTGAAAGTGGGCCTTAGCTAATTCTAATAAAATAGCCATGTAAAGAAAGCTCAGCTAGAAATTTAATTGTATTTACCAAATAGCTAATAAATATTTACGACGAACTCATCGCTCCATAAAGTTGAAGACTGTGCCTCTGCGTGCTTTTCAGCCCAAAAGGCAGGGCTTGGGGGGAGAGAGACGGCCAGGATAGGAAGGGAAGGGCGGTCTGGCCTGTCTCCTTGTAGCGTTACCGTGAGCCTTCATTTGGGTTTTCTGTAATGAGATCCGATCACTCACCAGTGCCTTTGATCTGAGCTTGATCATTTTATTCAGAAAGCAGGCTCTTACAAGGGTTCATTTTAGTTGTAATTCCAAACCAGATCTCGTTGATTATGCATGGAAACCTTACAGAATTTTCCACTGAGATGATTTTTTAGCCAATTGAAAACTTAGCAGTTTCAGAATTTTTGAATTGTAGATTTTCACCTCCCTTTCTTGAGCTCACAAGTCCATCATTGGGTTGGGCCTTTTTAAATCTGAAATTTGCCATAGGCTGAGTCCTTGAACAAAGATATGTACCCTTGACATTTAAAAAAAATTTTAATGGAAAATCACTAAATCCCTTCAAATGCTACACTGAAATGTAGTTACAGCTCTTTCCTTATGCCCAGCGAGAATTTAATCATAGAAAAATCTTAATGTTTAATATTGAAATCTTTATCCAAGAGACCCCAAAAGTGCTCTGCATGGGGCAGTGTGGCATTTCCAAACGTGCTGACATAGCTCCTTGGCTCTAATTTGAGGATGTGGCAACTGGAAAGATGACCCCATGACCCTGACTTTTACCTAAATCCAGAGTTGGGGGCCTCAGGTCAGAGCCCCAAGGGCAAAAAGCATGGGCTTCGGCACTGCTTTGGGAATTCCTCAGGGTGATTCCCATTTGTCTCGAGGACCCTCAGGAGCCCCAGAACTTCTAACTGAGGCACAGGTCTTCTTTGTGGGGTGGGGAACTCTGGTTGTTCAGGGAATGCTCTTGGTTGATGGCTGTGCAGTTCTGTGAGTAGCATGCCAAAGGGTCATAGGGTTAGAGGGTCAGAGGGCCAAGGAATGGACACATGAGAAACTTCCTCTTTTTCTCCATCCATGCAATTATAGAGGATTAGCAGGCCTGTAGGGCCTCTAGATTTCCATAGTGGACAGTGTTGGTGCCTGTATTAGTTAGCTTTGCTGAGTAACAAACAATCCGGGAACTTAGTGACTTACGATAACCATCACTTATTGGCCTGTGATTCTGTGAGTCAGCAGTTTGGGCCGGACTCATCTAGCGGTTGTACTGATCTGGCGTGGGCTCACTCGCGTGGCTCGGCTGGGGCTGGATGATTTAGGAGGGCCCAGTGCGTATTTCCCACAGATGAAGGCTCTTGCCTGAATGCCTTGGTTCTCTTCCCTGTGGCCCCAGTGGAGGTTAACTTGAACTTGTCTCCATGGGCTCAGGGTTCCAAGTGCCCCAAGAGAGTGTAACCACCAGTGCACACGCGTTTCTTAAACCTCTGTCTGCTTCATGTTCACTAATGTCCCATTGGCCAAGGCAAGTCACACAACCAAGCCCAGACTTAGGAAGTAGGGAATAGACTCTCTTTTTAAAAATATTTTTATTAAAATATAGTTGGCATATAATATTTTAAATTTTTTTTTTTTTATCCTCACCCGAGGACATTTTTCCATTTTTTGTTCAGACAGAGCGGGAGGGAGAGAGAGGAAGAGAGAGAGGGAGAAACATCGATGTGAAGGGACACATCGAGTGGCTGCCATCCACACGACCAACCAGGGCCGGGGACAAACTGCAACCGAGGTACGTGCCCTTAGCGGGAACCGAACCCGGGCCTCTCTGTACCGCAGGCCGATGCTCCAACCGCTGAGCCAAACCGGCCAGGGCTAGTTGGCATATAATATTATATTGGTTTTGGGTATACAACATAGTGATTAGACATAACTTATGAAGTCAATGAAGTCACCCCAATAAATCTAGTACCTCCCTGACACTGCACATAGTTATTACAACATTATTGACTATATTCCCTATCATGTACTTTACATCACCAAGACTGATTTTATAACTGACAATTTGTATTTCTTAATCCCTTCACCTTTTACACCCAGTCCCCCAGCCTCCCATCCCTCTGGCAACCATCAGTTTGTTCTCTGCATTTATAAGTCTGTTTCTGTTTGTTTGTTTATTTTATTTTAGAGATGCCACATATTAGTGAAATGCCCTAGACTCCTCTCGGTGGAGGAAAATGGCATGGGTGCAGGAAAAGGAGGGATTTGTGGCCATTCTGCATTCTAACACAGGGCCCCCAGCCGGGCCCCCTTTACAGGGCTGGTGGTCCCGTCCCCCAGCACCAAGGAATGTTGGCTGCAGAGAGCTCACTGCTGCCTTCTCGTCCAGAGATGGCCTCAGCCGACGGGAGCCATGCACCCCAGCCTATATTCTTCCTCTCTGCTGGGGGGTGGGGTGGGGTGGTGGTGGCTCGGAGCCAATGGCTGACTGATTCGGGGGTACAAAAGACTGGCCCCTTCATTCAAAGCAGGGGCAACTCTGGTGTGGTTTGTGTTATAGAACCCACTGGGCACCAGTCTGGGGCTAGACTTGACCTGAGCCCACACCCTTGCCTGCTTCCCTCCCACCCTCATAGGTTTTTATTGAAATATCCTCAACAGTCCACATGCCCCCACATCCCTCTCAGGCTCTGCCCCTAAGGAACTCAGCTGTGGAAACTTTTCTCAGGGTGGCCCAATGACATTTCCTATGCCGCATGCTTCTCTCCAGTGTGCCCAGGACATTCCTCCTATTGAGGGGTGGGGTCTGTACCCCTCCCCTTGAATCTGGGCAGGCTGGTGACTTGCCTGTAACCAACAGAGAATGGCAAAAGTGAGCCTATGTGGCTTCCAGTGGAAGGGTACGAAAGGTGACACAGCCCCTGCCTCGGGACCGCGCACCTGCTCTCGCAGCCTCGGCCTGGCCGAGTGCCGAGGTTGCCGTGCTGTGACGAAGCCCGAACCGGCCCCGTGCAGAGTCGCCCGGCCAGCCAAGCTGTTCTCAGTTCACCGACGTGGACTGTGCCTGAGGAGAGATCCTTCCAGCTAACCCTTTCTCGACTCCTGGCCACAGAAGCCTTGAGAGACAGTAAGGTGATTGTTGCTGTCTAAGCCAGCCACTCCATTTTGGTCTAATTTGTTATGTGGTAATAGAGATTGTATACTGATTTTATTTATTTATTTTTGTTTTTTTTTTTTAGTCCTCACCCGAGGACACCTTTTTTGATATTTTGTTCAGATAGAGTGGGGAGGGGGAGAGAGAGAGAGAGAGAGAAACATCGACGCGAAAGGGACACACCGAGTGGTCGCCACCCACACGACCCAACCAGGGCCGGGGACAAACTGCAACCGAGGTACATGCCCTTAGCGGGAACCAAACCCGGGTCTCTCCAGACCGCAGGCCAACACTCTAACCGCTGAGCCAAACTGGCCAGGGCAAGAGATTGTATATTGATTTTAGACAGTGTCTATCTCCCTATTATCATGAGGAACATAGACAAGGAGGGGCTTCCCGAGGACATGGGACCCTGTCCAAACCGCTGGTCCTCCGTTGTCATTCTGTGCGCAGGTTAACTGCATGTGTGTGTGTCTGCCCACCCTGTTAGTCTCATTTCTCTCTCTGCCCCTAGAGCCTCTCAACGTGCCTGGCTCACAGCAGTGTCAGTGAATGTTAGTGAAAGTTCCTGCACCTCAGGAGCTCGTGTCTGTAGCCAGGCAGATGATCCTGGTTGTCCAGCCGCCATTCTGCCCCTCAGGCCTCCCTTGCATTAGAGAATCCAGGACAGAAACTTCCAGGACAGTGTTGCCTCTGTGGTTCCCCACTGGACAGGACGGTGGGGTCAGTGACAGATTTTTCTTCTCTGTTGGAACCTGGAAACAAGCCCATTTTCAAAGGAACCAGTTTGTGTGGGCTTCCTTTGAGACTGTGGTCTGTCAGAGCAGGTCCCCAGCCCTGGAAGTGTGACTGTAAGAGGAGCCCAAGCTCTCGAGGACCTGGCGAGTAGGGCAGTTCCAGGAGGAGCTGGTGCCTGGGTCAGAGCTCTGGGGTTAAGAGGCAGTTTAGAGGTGGTGGCATGCGCTCCCAGCCCACCACGGCTGCCTGCTCTTCAGCCTTGGCTTAACAGCTGGGTCTGGGGGGTGAGCAGGAGTGGGAGAGTGACACACTTTGTCACCCAGGAGCTGAGAATGGTGGTGGCAGAATGGTTGGCAGAGGAAAGATGGAGAAACGTTGAGTGGCAGGGAAGATAGGCATGTGGGAGAACAAGGGGAATTGTAAGGTGGGTGTTGAAGGCATGTTGGGAAGAGAATGGTTGTCAGGGGAAAGATGGAGAGACCTGTTGGGCAGAAGGGTGAAGAGCAATGGTGGGTGGTAGTAATGGGTGATGGGTAGTGGATAGCAAGGAATGGCTTAGGCAAAATTCCAACATTTTGAAAGGATCTTAACCTTCAATGCATGTAGCTAAATGATGCTACCGGGTTTTGCCTAACTACAAAAGGAGGTGTATGCTTAGGCTGTCTTGTTTTTTTGGGCAAATGTCAGAGCTTCTATTGTATTATTAGGGTTTCAGGTCTTTCAGCAGCCCAGTGGTAGCTGGACCCTTGTCCAGGGACAAAACCCCCACAACACACAATTCTGAAAACAACTTCAATGAGTGCATGGCTGCCTGTCTTCACAGTCCATCCAGGGAGTCATAAGCTCAGGCAGAGGGAAACTGAAGAGGAAGGAGCAGGGAAGACATCTTCAAAGGCATTAATTAGCAGGGCCCATGGGAGGGACAGCTGCATTCCCTTCACCCCCAGGTCAGGGCAGCTTTTGGGGATTTACAAGCAGAATAGGCTCAGAGTAGATCTGATTCCTCAACTGTCTAGTGGACATAATGAATGAATGACTGTTTCAAAGATCCATAAGTGGATCTTATTTGTGACTGATCCTGGGGTAAAAATCAATATTTTTTATCTTTAAAAATGGAGGAAGAAAATGAAATCAAGGCTCTGAACCAAATGTGGAACTTTTCCTTCATCCTTTTCTACCTCTTGTTTTCTTTTGGGAAACGAGATGTCACATCTTCCTGAGTCAAAGCAGGAAGGAACACCCAGGTCCCATTTCCTAGTTCCCCAGACAACTTCAGATAGGCCATGCCCATTCAAACAGTTTCCCCATAGGGAGGCCCAGGGACCCACAATGTCCTTTCTGGGGAGTGAAAGGCTGGAAGTGGCTGCTCAGAAGAGCCTTTGTTTTGGGGGGCCCGGCAAGCAGTTTCTGCATTTGGAGTTGCAGAATGAAGTACCCCACCAGAAGACAAAATCCCCAAACCAAAGTTAGAGTGTCCGATTTTGGTTCCCTAACCATCTGTGGGGAAATTTTTTAGTTTGCCTCATACTCAAAAAGAAACAGCAAGGGAGGAAAGGCCATTTCCTGTGAGAGAGCCACATGAACCCCATGCTTCATGTGCCCAAGTGCCTGGGTGCCCACCCTGGCAGGGCCTCACCTCCATAAACCCTGCCTGACTTACTCTTAACCAGGCTCGTGCCTATACCCAGAATAGGGGATGCATGCCACCTCAGAGGTACAGCAGCATGCCAAAGACACCCGGTCCCTGGGCCACAGGATCAGCAGAGAGCCCAGGTGGACATCCCTTCCAGTCCTTGTTCCCTTTGGTCACATCCTCAGGCTCCTTCATCCCAGCTTTAGGAAGTACAATACAACTGGTGTCTAACTCTTGTTAGATGGATGGAAGATTAATTACAAAGAAAATAATTACAAAGTAGCCTGCTAATTACAAAGAAAATAAGTCTTTACTTAAAGAAGCCCTAAGACTGTCATGTTAGGTATCAGCACATAGCACCGTAGAAGCCCCCTGTGACAGGAGCTTACTGTTCACATCCATGTTGAGAAATGGTAGAGGGAAATTCAGACTTGGTTAGTTGTAAAAAATCACCTGCATGGCAAATCACTCACAGAGATGAACATCTTAGAACAATGAATTAACTGGAGGTCTAAAGACAACCTGAATTTGTGAATATGCTCATTTTTTATCCTTCCTACCCAGGCCAGAGAATGGAGGAGGTCTGGCAATTACAGGCCTCATCAGGCCCCTTTCGGCTTCCAGATTGGAAACTCCCATCCCATCTGCTGTCCCTGGGAACTGCTTCAGACCCAGCTCCTTGAAGAAAGAGCTAGACTGGGTTCCTTCATACGACTCACCCACCACCAGCCTCAGCTTTCTCTAAAGGCCTTAAAATGCCCGAGTTTGGGGTTGTAGTTGTAGTTGACTTTCTTAATCTCAGTTCATTTCACATGCTTCAAGTGAAAAACAAGACACAAGTCCTGTAGGCTGCCCGAGTGCAGCTTGAGCAGGAGAACGAAGGCAGAGCTGGTTATCTCGGCCACTCCTTAGGATGCGAAGTTGGGAATCCACTTGTCTGAACAATTACTGTAACTGTTTTGCCATGTGTTGAAGTCCCTCCTGATGCAATATTTAATGTTTTAATGGGAGAAGTTGCTAGTACATTTCAGCCCAAGTTAGACCCCTGGGGCAATGCTCTTTATGTGGGAAGATGTCACTTGAGGGCCTGCTCATCATACTCAGGGAGAGGCCTGATGAAGCCCCTTCACTGGCCTGAAGCCCCCTGACACTCTACAGCAAATGCTGCTTCTTTCTGAGCGTTGCTTTTTTGTGAGTCCCTCTAGTATCTGTGTGTACTCTCCCAGAAACGCAGCAAAGAGAACATGTAATGCTACATACATTCCTCTAAGACATTTCTTTGTCCAGAAACAGTGTCAGCTTGTTCCACGTTGCTATAGGGAACAGAGCTCTGCCTTTGAAATGCATTGAAGAGAGAGCTGTGATTGGTTCTCCTTGCTGCCCATCACTGCTGCCCAGCTGCTATAATTGCAGAGAACAGAATGCCGGCCCCCAAAGCGGTTGCCCTGTTGCAGGCAAACTTCTTTGTGCTGCAGGCCTCCAATCCCCCATAGCAGGGCTTCCATAACTGCTGACAGTTGGAGAAGAAAAAGGAGGAGGAGGAACGGGGAGATGAGAAGCAGCAGGTCTTACCAGCAGAGGGCTCAACCATGGGTTGTATCTGAATCTATTCATTCTGAATGTTGTTTGATAATTGCTTTGGTAGAGAACAGAAGTGGTAGAAAACCCCTCTGAAAGATCTTTGAAATGTCTACCTAATGGCTTAAAAGAACCAAAAATAGTTCAGCCTAGGGAATTTTTGGCAAAGTCTTAAGTGGATCCCTTGTGATATAATAGTGTGAGGCAGTAGGTGGGAGTGGGCACCTGGCAGACAGTGTCCCAGGCCTGGGGACCTGGGAGGAGATGGGCAAACATGCCGAGGTCTTGTACTTCAGGGTAAGGAATGTGGTCCAGCCCATGATTCATTTAGGTCAGTGTCATTACAACTTCTGACAGGCAGGAAGGGACATCCAAGGCTCTAGAGGGGAACCCACCATGAGGGAAGGGGGAGCCAGTCTGGTGAATCTGGTTCAACTCAGAGCCCAGGGGCCTGTGTGCGAGGGCTGGCCTGTCACTCTGACATGATGGCTTTGTGAATGGAGGCCTCCTCTGGTTCTCTGGTCTGAATTCAAAGAGCTGTGCCCTTTTAGTGGCCTAAGCAGGGTTGCCACTGGGGCCTGGCTGAGTCTGAGTAGCAAGGCCCCACTACTGTGGCTAGAGAACAAGCATCTGTTGGGCTGATGGAGCTCCATCAGCCTGGTCAGACTGTCCAGGGTTCTGGAACATTCTATGGGGAAGATGCAGGAGATGCTGGACTTTCTGCCTCTAGTCACATGAGTCATTGGAGAAATACAAGGAGGAGGACTGGCTTAAGCTGGTCACACTCCAGGAATCTATTTTATTTTTTAAAAATTTTGTTTAATTTATTGGGGTGACATTGGTTAATAAAATTATATAGGTTTCAGGTATTCAGTTCTATGATTACCATCTGTATATTGTATTGTGTGTTCGGTCCAAGAATCTTTATAAGTCTTGTTAAGAAGAGAAAAATGAAAAGTCCATTCTGTCTGCTCCGTGTTGACTAGTGAACTTGCATGGAGATGGCCTCGCTCCTCTGTTGGCCTGGAGCCGGGCTGAGACAGGCCCGCCATTGCTCACATCTTGCCAGGCCCAGCCAGGCTGGGTATTCTTAGAGGATGTTGAGGAACCATTGATGGCTTTGGGGATAGAGGGCTGAGCCCTCTGGAGAAATGGGTGCCCCTGGCCCTGGAGGCTACACATGCCCCAGAAGGCCTGAGGTCAAAGGAGGAGAGAGGCATCCAGGGCAGCTGAGAAATTGGGGAGCTTATGGCAAACTGGCCACCCTGCTCACACTTGACCAAGACCCAACTTCCTGGGTGGGGAGGAGCCGAGGGAGGAAGGAAAGGAAACTCCCAAAAAACCGGTGCTTTGATGACCCCCTCTCAGTAAACAGGAGCAGTGGCCCAGATGGCTTGAGTCACCCTCAGCCCCACCTTCCGGGCTTGTGTGTGCGTGAGAGCATGTGTGTAGGAGCAAGGCTGTTTATGTGTGAGTGTGCATGTGTTGGCGAGTGTGTGAATATGTACATGAATGTGAGACCGTGTGAGCATGTCTGTAACCAAGTGTCTGTGTGACTGCGTAAGAATGTTTGTTGTGTGTGTGTGAGAGTGTGAGACAGAATGCGTGCGGAATGAGCGTGTCTGTGAGTGTGCCCCTGTGTCTGTGAACGTTGTGAGTGTGAGGGACTGTGTGTGAGTGTGAGGGAGGGTGGCTGCCCTGGTGAACCGGGTGACGCCATCGCTCCCAACCGGGAGGAAACCTGCACCTTTCGGGCCCCACTCGACCTGCGTGGCTTTTTGACCCGGAAAGGGGGACGCCGGGGCGCGCTGCGGCTGGAGGCAGGGACCACGGCGGGGGCCACGCTGAGCAAGGGGGCGGGGCGCAGCGGCCGTGGAGGGACGCGGGGGGCGGCCTGGGGCGCCCCCGTCCGCGCCGGGGCGCCGTTGCTAAGGCCGGCTGGCGGGCGCGGCGCGGGAGGGCCTTAGCAACCGGCTGCGGGCGCGCGCGGGCGCGCGGGCGCGTGGGGCGGCCGCGCCGGCGGGTCCTGCGGCTCCCACGCGCGCGCGCGCGCAGGGGGGCGGGGCGGGGCGGGGCGGGCGCGCTCCGGCGGCCGGCGGGGATTTCCAGCGCGCGAGAGGAAGTGCTGAGAGAGGGAGCGTGAGGGCGCGAGGGAGCGCGGCGCGGCGCTGCCGCCGCGTGCGCGAGCCGGTTGCAGCCCAGCAGGGACTTTCCAGCCGGCGGCGGCGGCGGCGGCGGCGGCCGCCGGCCCTTCCCCGCCCCCCGACATGGGGCTGCCCGGGGAGCAGGACGCTGCGGACCGCGGCGGAGGACGCGCCCGGCGTCCCTGAGCCGGCGAGCGGCGCCAAACCGCGGGGTAAGGGGCGGCGGCGGGCTGGCGGTGGCGGGCGGGCCCGGCGGCTCCATCCCGGGGCTCCATCCCGCGCCCTCGGCGGCGGCGCGGGGCCGGAGCGGCGCAGGCCTGGCGGCCGGCGGCGAGAGCTTGGTGCGGCGCCGCCTCGCCCGGTCCCCACCGGCCCGCCTGGGCCCCGGACGCTTCAACTTCGGGAAACTTTGTGCCCGAGGCCGGGCCCGGGACGGCGGAGCCGGGGCTCCGCAGCTTTTTAGGAAACGGAGCGCCCAGGCCTCCTGGGAACGCGACCCCCCTCGGGCGGCGAGCCACCAGCATCTGCTGCGCGGCGGTGTCTGTGCGGGAGGCGCCGGCCGGGTCGGGTCCGCACAGACCGGCGTGCTCGCCCTGGGCTGGCTGCGTTTCTTTTTTTAAGCCATTATTTAAAAGTTTATACTGAGTCATTCCACTGCAGATGGACCTCTGACTGATTCAGAGGCAGAGCCGCAGCGGCCTCGCAGGCGGGCGGGACCGGCCCCGGTTTGGGGCAGAACGCACACATTCCACCTTTGCTGCGCGGAAGGTCAGAACGGCGCCCCGGCCAAGCGCGGAGCCACTCCGGCCGCAGTGCCTTCTGCAGGCGCCGGCTGCTGCTCCGCGACGCTCTGCCACGTTTTCACACTGTCACCCGGTTGGGGGACATGGCTCGAGTGTCTCGACCGCTAGAGAGAATTCTGTGCGGAGCATTCTTTACCTTTAATTGGGAAACATAGCAAAATGGAAATGGTTGAAGTGTTGTGGACGTGCCTTGAAATCTAAGAAGGCTTCAGATAATGATCCATTGAAGGAGACAGTTTTATTTCACGTTTTTCGTATGAAGCTGTGAATCAGTTTTCCGAATGACACAGGGTGTGTGTGTGTGTGTGTGTGTGTGTGTGATTTATTCATTTATTTTTGTGGAGTCATAAAGGCTGTATTGAGTAGCGTTGTTGCCGCTTCTTAATTTACATTCACAGCATACGACTGAGGAGGAGCCATCACCCCCCCCTCCCCCCCCAATCCAGCAATTGCTGTGAGCACACACTGGTGAAGCTTTCGGAAATGTTGCTTTCTGTCCCCTCGTGTGTCTATAAAACCCGCAGCCAAAGAAGCGGCCCGGTGGGCCCCCAGTTGGCCCTAAGGTCTTCTCGCGTCTTTCCCGTCTTTGAAATGGCCTATGGAAAACACTGCATCGTGTGTAGGACGTCTGGCGAAGTAGTGGACAGCCATTCGTTCTCCAGATGAGAAGCAGCATCTGCCTTTGCACCGCGTTGTGACAAGGTACATGTTAGGAATTAGTCGGAAGACAAAAAATTCTTTGGCCCAAACAAAATAAGCCTCCTCAGTGTGAAAACTGGAAAACACCATGCAAGATTGGGAACCCTCTTGTGAGTAGGTGCTGGTGGCAGAAACCCTGGCCTGGGATTCCAGCATCACTAGTGAAAATCAGGCCTGTGCAGGGACGAGGTTTGAGATGTGAGGTGTCTCACCCAGACGCCATCTGTTCCAGCTGTCACCATGCAGAAGCCAGGAGAGCGAAGGGAGCTGGCAGGGAGAATTCCAGACTATTTTTTTTTAAAAGATTCATGTGAATTTTTCTGTGAGGGGAAAGAAGACCAGTTATTTTCCTTGGATACTACCCATTCATTTTGGAGTGAATAAGCTGGTCTCACTCAGTGAGGAGGGAAAGGCATTCTGCAGGAACCTGGCCATAGCAGCGGGCAGTTGTTTTTGTTAAAAAATATTCCTGCTCTTGTTCTTGCCTTGAAGAAGGTCCTTCATTTAACTGAAACATCTCAGATGCTTCTTGCTGTTTTTCCCATGTTTGGGATTTGGATTCAGTAAACACCCCTGTCAGAATCCCTTTAATTTTCCCTCTGCAAATGGAGAGGGACCTTTCTGGGGTGTTGTCAGGATAGATATGCTAATGAGCTGAAGGATGAGAATGATTTACTCCCTAAAAGTCCTTTTTTAATGGTGTTAAAGCTGTACTTCAAGAAAGATAAAACTGTCACTGTGGTGTTGCAAGTCTGGGCTAGCTCAAGCAAACAAAGGAAATTGCGTTAAATTTGCCCATTTATGCTCTCATCTTCTCATAGCAAGACTCTCCAAGCAGCAAGTGATCTAACCTATCAAATATTATGCAATAGCTGTTTCCTTGCAGTGGTCAGTTTAAGAACTATTAACTTAGCACAGGAGATACATGACCAAGTCCCTCTACGTCAATTCCATGGAATCACGACCTCTTGGGTGCTTCTTTACAAGTGTTCATAAAGGAAGAAATATTATTTGGGAGTGGGGTAGGAGAGTCATAACATTGACAAGATACAGAAAGAAACTGGGAAGAGAGCTATAGAGTGGGAAAGAAGAAGATGAGGCCAGAGGATCTGGAAGGCGACCAGAGAGAGGCAGCCAAGGCCTAAATGTAGAGATGTTGCATAGATTTGTACTGAGCAGGTGAGCAGGAGGAATAAAACCAGTGGGGGCCAGACACCTGCAGGCAAGAGGGCAGTAGAGCATTGAATGGGGATGGTGCAGATTGCAGGTTAGCAGGCTTTGTTTTGGGTCCAAAGGAGCTAATGGAAATAGAAGAAAATACAATTTTTAAACAGGAAAGGAAAAAAATGTAAGAAAACATTCTATCTGCTTGTGTAATATCTATTATTCATACTTAACTTAAAAAAATACAAAATGGCTTTCTCATTTTATTTCTTTTCTTTTTTTTTATCCTCACCTGAGGACATTTTTTCATCTTTTTGTTCATAGAATGGGAGAGAGAGAGAGGAAGGAGAGAGAGAGAAACATTGACGTGAAAGGGACACATTGAGTGGCTGCCACCTGCACGACCAACCAGGGCCAGGGACAAACTGCAACCGAGGTACGTGCCCTTAGCAGGAACCGAACCCAGGTCTCTCTGGACCGCAGGCCAATGCTCTAACGCTGAGCCAAACTGGCCAGGGCGGCTTTCTCATTTTAGAGGCCCTTTATTGACTGTTCTGCATAACACCATCCTAGACATAGTGGGTGGTGGGGAACTGACCAATGTAGGAAGGAGTAGGTGAGAGGTGAGGTTTTTATCAGTAAGCATTAGTACCTTTCTTTGGCCAAAATTTTTTGTCTTCCTGTGCAGGTACTTTGGGCTGAGGTTGGCAGGTGGTGAGATGTTGTAAATGCAGGTGACTCCTGGTTTTTGTCAACTCCAGAAATCAGGTTGGAATCTCTTACTGAATTCTGTATTCCTCAAGATAAGTGGATCATTAGCTGGGACTTGGGAGTCTTTTTCTCATTTAATTTAATGTTCAATTAATGTGCCTCAAGTTCCCATAATGTTCTAGTTACAGTGCCAGGATGATGAGAGACGGCACCTGCCTTCAGAGGCATGGTCTGCAGAAGTCTGGGCATCTTGGCTCCAATGCACAGTGAGGGGAGGAGCCAGAAACCAGGGGCTATGGCTGAGACTGCACTGGGACAGAAGCTGGTGGCAGGAAGGGTGAGGAAAGTGAAAACTCACCACCTGCCCTCAGGGAGTAGCTGCTCAGCAAGAGTGAAGACCCCCCCAGGAAGAAAGTAGAGAGTCATAAAACAGACTGTGGTGAATGAGTGGATAGTATAGCAGATGAGGTCTTTGGAAGTTCAGAAAAGGGAAAGCTCTTGGCTGATGGGGGTCATTGGGGAGGCTTCAGGGAAGTGGGTGTTGAGCCCCAGTGTTAGGAAGGCAGGCACAGCGGGGTCCTGAGAATGGAGCCCTGAGAATAGCAGTCCTTACAAGTCCCCGTGGTGTTTCCCTAAGATGGGATCTGATGACTGGCCGCCCTGCTGTTGCTTGCCAGAGGGTGCAGTACTGGTGATGCCACTGGTCAGTGGGTTTCCAGTTGTGATATTCCTGTCCTGTCCTCTGGCTCTTACCAGACCCTTTGTGGGTCAGGTGGTCTGCCCCTGTGAAGGGCCTGGTCTGCGGTGGGAAATGGAGCACCCTCCCTGGGTGGAGCATATTGCTGTCCCTCGTTGGAGGTTGGAAGTCTCAAAGAGTGGTGATGAGGGAGGGGTCTAAGTTAAAAAGCCCATTCCCCAGGAACTTCCTCACACCTATTGCTTTTTCATCCATGCTGAAACAACCCGAAATCTTTTTAGTTCTCAAGAAATGAGAAATTGGGCCCTATAATTTTACTTCATGATTGATTTTTTTAAGGGTTTGCTCCATGCTGATTTGGACTCCCATTTTTTTTTTTAATGGAGGTTATTTGGTAACTCCTCATGATGCCATTCTACCAAGAAAGATATCATGCTTGCTGTTTTGATAATCCTGATATCCTTTCCAATTTAAACACTTGTTTCTATGGCAAAACCTAAAAGCATTTTCATGGGAAACTTGGCTTCTGTAAGTGGAGAGAAAAGGAAAACTGCTTAACCAGGTGGCATAATAAAATCTTTAGGGCAACAGTAGCATCAAAGTGGTAAACCTTGAGTGTTACAGTGTCCATGAGACTGTGTTGAAGGTTTTCGGAGACTAGCTTCTTACTCTGGGAGATTAACACCCAGTAGGAGGCCTGCGTACCCTGGCGGAGGAATGAGGGCTGGTTAGGCCTCTCCGCTGCCTTCAGGGCCAGGCAGGTGCTCTGTAGACCGTAGACCATCTAGTGTTTGTGTCCAGAATCTGCAGATTTGGGGGAGAGGAGGGATGGGACAGCTGCCACACAGAGGTTCCACGTAGTTTGGCATATGCAGTTGGGTGAACCTTGAGCCTTGTAGCTGCTAACCTTGCATCCCACCTGCCTCCTCCTGACAGTGGTCAGCTCCCTGGGGACTGGTGAGATAGGTGCCTTCACTTGACATTGCAACTCTCTCGGGTGCTTTTAATGACTTAAAGAGGAAGAACAGGGAAACCTGTTCTCTTCAGCCCTTCCATGCCCAGTAATGCCCGCAAGCTACAACTTTATTCTAGAAATTCAATTCTGTCCTTTTTGGATTAATAATAGCTTGATGTATGAAACGTTATTATATGGTAAATTAAGTGTTCTGGTTTCAGAAGGCTTGCCAGTGTGAGAAAGGGCATGGCATGATGTTAGTGCAGTATGTCTCAGACCCATTAAATTTTATCTTAAAATTTAATACCAGTTTTACATTATACTCAGTAGTATGTCTGATTTTTTTTTTAACATAAACACACTTTGTCTTCGCAGTTTTTAAGTGTAGTAGATTCTCCAGAAGATGCATTGTGTTTATCCTTGGCTCCCCTAGGGCTGTGTGTTCTTGGGTCTCTCCACCCCCAGCCCCCCAGCTGGAGCAGTGTGGGCATGGTGGAAAGTCACCAGCTGTAACATCGAATCGCAGTCCCGCCCTCTGTCTTTAGCAGCAGAAGCACAGAGGGTAGGCCTTTGGGCCTCCCTTAGTTTCCCAGCCTGTAAATGTGGCTAATAGCAGCACCCACCACACACAGCACTTGCTTGTTATGAACAAAGCATCTACTGATGTTGGTTTCCATAGTCTAGAGAGGACCGAGATGTAGGAGAGCCAGAGTGTGGAGATCATGGAATGTAAACATAAGGTATCTGAATTTAGGGACCATTTAGATTTTCTTGTTGAGTTCTCTCATTTTGTATGGGAGGCAGCTGAGGCTTAGTGTTTGGGTAACTCTCCCAAGTCAGATAATGACAAAGCAGGGACTAGTCACCCAGAGGAGAGTTTTTCCCCCTGCATTCTTCATTTTCCCGATATCTGCCCTGGGGAAGCTGCTTGGCCTCTAATTCCAACTTGGGAGAGTTGAGAATTATTTAATCAACATGCATTTTTGAGAACTTACTCAGGGACGGTGCTGGTTGCCAACGCTAAATAGTCGAGTAAGATGCTCTGTGAGCACTGGCTTCGAGGGGCTTCTGTATGTGGGGGAGTCAGAAGAATCATGTGGTCGTGGCCCAGTGGTAGGTGCCAGTACAGTGGAGGAGAGGTGCGGTGGGAGCAGTGGGCACCCTGTGACTTGGACCGAGTCTTAGGAGGTGGTTTCTGGGAGGATGAACATAAGCAAGCTAGCTGTGGGGTGGGCGGGCTCATGGCCAGGTCCAGAGTCTGCAGAGGTTCCCTGTGCCTGTCATTTGAGGAGAGGGAGCTGGCTGTGCTTAGTGCCGCCTTTGTGCAGTAAGATGATCCCATTTTACAGATGAGGAAAATGAAGAACAGCAGGCCTGTGGGACCCCACAGTTCATGTTCTCATCACTGTGCTCAGTGGGCAGTTGAAGCTGAATTACTTTGGATTTTGATTTTACTCAAGACTTACACATTTTGCTTTCGGATTCTAGATGTTTTAGCTTGGCTGCTATATGGTGTGCTTTTTTTTTTAAATCCTCACCCGAGGACATTTTTCTGTTTGTTTATCTTCGAGGACATTTTTCTGTTTGTTTATCTTCGGATAGAGAGGGAGGGAGGGAGGGAGAGAGAGAGAGAGAGAGAGAGAGAGAGAAACATGATGTGAGAGGGACACATTGACTGGTTGCCTCTTGCTCGACCCTGACCTGGGCCGGGGATGAACCACAACGAGGTTTGTGCCTTTGACCAGAATCAAACCTGCAACTCTTTGGTCTGCGGGCAGACGCTCTAACTGCTGAGCCAAACCAAACTGGCCAGGGCTATGGTGTGTTCTTTAAAGAAAATGTGTATTTTACCAGCACGTGTTTTTCATGCAGCCTTCCCTTCCTCCAGAATCTGTTTTGCCTATATTGACTTATTTTTCCAGATGGTACTCCATTCCTTCTCTCTGTTTTGAGTTATTTTCCTGTGGCAGCAACATTTCATTCAATAACCTTTAAAATTCAGTTAAAGTGTTCTTCAGATGTTGCATACATCTTGCTGGGTAGCAGTCCCAAACCTGATCTACTAATATGCTGTCTTCCCCTTTCTCTCTCTTAATTTACATTTAAACTGCTAGTCTGGTAATAATGCTAGTATTTAGTCATTGTGTTTTTACAGAGTTTTATAAACATTAGCTTGTTAGTGATGAACAAATCCCTGAGGCCTGGTCACACTGTACAGAGCATACTGGTTACAGCCCAGCACAGATTTCCATCCATTCATCTGGAATTTAATTATAACTGCATACTGCTTATGGGAATATAAGTGAAAGGCAAAGAAGCCTTCTCCACAGTCAGCAAGGAAATGATGTTGTTGGCTGTTCTGGAGGAGACTAGGTGGCTCCTCTGCTAAAACCACTGTGACGTTCTGAACATGGAGTCAGGAGGGATCAGTGAAGGGGGGGCTTGTTTCACAGCCACCTGTACCTGCTCGTGGAAGGGCAGTGAGTGGTGGGACACAGCTGGACACAGGCTGCAAGGTCAGGCTCCTGGAGTGACAGCGGGTACGTTTCATTGTTCTTGCACGAGGTGGACCTTTTGGGTAGGATAGCAAGAGACTCATGATTCGGGAGCCTGCCTGCCCTCCAGGTTGAGGGATGTTCTAGGACATCTTGGATGGTGTTAAGATGACAAGCTGCTGCTGCTTTTTTTTTTTAAGATTTTTTAAAAAATATGTTTTTATTGATTATTTAGAGGAAGGGTGAGAGATAGAAACATTGATATGAGAGAGAAACATCTCTTGGCTGCCTCCTGCACGCCCTCTGCTGGGGATCAAGCCTGAAACCCCAGGCATGTGCCCTGATTGGGAATTGAATCGGGACCTCTCAGTCCATGGCAGGACTCTCCACCCACTGAGCTGTGCTGGCCAGGCAAGATGACAAGCTTCTTAAGGACAGGGTCACTTTGTCATATTTTCACATTTTGGCCTAAGATGTGCATGGTAAAAGTGAGACTTATTTCTGTATGGAGGGAGTATGGGTGTGAGTCAGACCTGACTGTGATAGGGTAAGTTACTTATCCTTTCTGAACCTTAGTGTTCTCATTTACGAAAAGTTAATTGTGGGGATGGAAAGTGAGAATGTGATAACCTAACATATCATAAGTGGTAATTCCTCTCCCTCCTTCCTTCCCTGAGTGATTTCCCAAAGGGAAAACAAGCAAGGTGAATGGCAGGCTCTTCTGGGAATATGGCCTGGCTCTGGAAGACTGTCCTACAGGCGGGAGTAGAAGCAGCACATTATTGGACTGTAAAAAAATTATTTGTAACAGAGTAAAAGGTCTAGAAACTAGCAGTCAGTGTATTTGCACAAAAAGGAATGTCTAGACTTTAGTGGTTCTCAACCTTCCTAATGCCAAGATCCTTTTAATACAGTTCCTCATGTTGTGGTGACCCCCAACCATAAAATTATTTTTGTAATTTATAATTTATAACTGTAATCTTGCTATTGTTATGTCTTAGGCGACTCCTGTGAAAGGGTGTTTGACCCCCAAAGGGGTTGCGACCCGCAGGTTGAGAACCGCTGGACTCTAGAGTATTTAGGTAGTCCCCCATTTTTGCCTATGGTGATTTGTGATCAATTTAAATTTATATTTTAGTACATTCTTTTCTTAAATTATTTAGCAGAACAGTATTCTTCAGTTCATTCTGGTGTCTGTTCAGACATTACTTCTTCTAGGAGGTCTTCCTTGAACACCCTAATTAAAATAGCCCATGTTGTCACTCTCTGGTCTCCTCCCTTGTCTTTTAAATTCACAGCAGAAAGTTTTTGTCCATTAACTTAACCCATGTACCAGCAGAATGCCTGGTGTGTGGTAGGAACTTAAGAGTATGTATCAATGGCCTTGGCAGGTTTGGCTCAGCAGTTGAAGTGTAGGTCTGCGGACCAGAGAGTCCCGGGTTCGGTTTCCGCTAGGGGCGCGTACCAAAAAAAAAAAGAGTATGTATCAATGAATCAATAAGTTTATTGATAGTCTAACTACATTTTCTTTTATTGAGGCAAACTTCACATAACATACAATTAACTGTTTTAAAGTGTGCAGTTCAGGGCATTTAGTGCGTTCACAATATTGTGCAAACACCAGTTCTTTCTAGTTGCAAAACTTTTTCATTACTCCATAAAAACCCCTGTACTCATTATGTAATCATTCCCGATTCCCCCTTCTCTAATCTGCTTTCTGTCTCTATGGATTTGCCTATTCTGGACATCTCATATAAAAGGAATCATATGCCCTGGCCGGTTTGGCTCAGCGGTTAGAGCGTCGGCCTGCGGTACAGAGAGACCCGGCTTCGGTTCCCGCTAAGGGCATGTACCACGGTTGCAGTTTGTCCCCGGCCCTGGTTGGTCGTGCGGGTGGCAGCCACTCGATGTGTCCCTTCACATCAATGTTTCTCTCTCTCTCTTCCCCTCTCTCCCTCCCGCTCTATCTGAACAAAAAATGGAAAAATGTCCTCGGGTGAGGATAAAAAAAATAAAAAAATAAAAAATAAAAGGAATCCTATAACGTGACTGGCTTTTGTGTCTAGCTTCTTTCACTTAGCATAATGTTGTTGAGGTGCATCTAAGCCATAGCCTGTTTTAGTATTTTGTTCTTTTAAAAAAAATTTTTTTCTTTATTGATTTTAGAGAGAGAAGAAATGAGAGGGAGAGAGAGAGAAACATTGATGAGAGAGAACATCGATTGACTGCCTCTTGCATGCCCCCCACTGAGGATTTGGCCCACAACCTGGGCATGTGCCCTGACTTCCCTCCTCCCTCGCTCCCTCCATCCTTTCCTCCCTTACACGCTATCTAAAAATCAATGGAAAAATATCCTTGGGTAAAGATTAACCAAAAATAAATAAATAAGTAAAACCACAATTGATTTTTGTGTGGTGGTCCATATACCCTGCAACTTTGCTGAATTTAGTTATTACCTCTAGTAGTTTTTTGTGGGTTCTGTGGGATTTTCTATATATGGAATCATGTCAAATGCAAATAAAGATCATTTATGTCTTTCTTTCCAGTTTGGATGCCTTGTCTTTCTTTTTCTTGTCTCATTGCTCTGGCTAGGACTCAACAGCACCAGTGAAAGCAGACAGCTTTGTCTTGTTGCTGAGCTTGGGGAAGCTTTCAGACTTTCACCATTGGTGATAAAGTTAGGTGTAGGTTTTTTATTTTTTTTTTAATTTTTAATTAAATTAATTATCCACACCCGAGGGCATTTTTTCATTTTTTTGTTCAGATAGAGTGGGAGAGAGAGAGAGGAAGAGAAAGAGAGAGAGAGAAACATCGACGTGAAGGGCACACCTCAAGTGACTGCCACCTGCACAACGAACCAGGGCTGGGGACAAACTTCAACTGAGGTATGTGCCCTTAGTGGGAACCGAACCCAGGTCTCTCTGGACCGCAGGCCGTCTAACAGCTGAGCCAAACTGGCCAGGGCTATTTATTTATTTATTTATTATTATTTTTTTAATCCTCACCCGAGGACATTTTTCCATTTTTTGTTCAGGTAGAGTGGGAGGGAGAGAGAGGAACAGAGAGAGAGAGAGAAACATCGATGTGAAAGGGACACATCAAATGGCTGCCACCCGCATGACCAACCAGGGCTAGGGACAAACTGCAACCAAGGTACGTGCCCTTAGCGGGAACCAAACCCAGGTCTCTCTGGACCACAGGCCGATGCTCTAACTGCTGAACCAAACCGGCCAGGGCAAGGTGTAGGTTTTTAAAATAAATGCTCTTTATCATGTTAAGGAAGTTTCCTTTAATTACTGCTTTGCTGAGTGCTTTATCATGAAAGGTTGTTGAATTTTGTCACATGCGTTCTATATGTCTGTTGCTATGATCGTGTGTTTTTCCCCCTTTATTCTATTAATGTGGTGTATCACATTAGTTGATTTTCCAATATTGATCTTCCCTTGCTTACCTGGGATAAAGCTCATTTTTGTGGTATTTATTCCTTTTAACGTGTTGGATTTGGTTTGCTATTGTTTTGTTGAAAAATTTTGCCTCCATGTTCATAAAGGATATTGGTCTTTAGTTTTCTTTTCTTGGGGTATCTTTGTCTGGCATTTGTATTAGGGTACCAACCTCATTTTGACTATACCTTGCATTTCTTCAGAATTGTGAACCTTGTCTTCCCTTAAATTAGTAGTGTATGGCAGACTCTAGGAGGATGTCAAAGCAGACAGAACTCTTTGGTGGTCATTTACTTCCCCCTTTCCAACACGAAGCTGCCCCTAGAATGGGAAAATCCTGGCTGACACTACCACCATAACTGTGTCCACCATGGGAGAATGCAGGAAGGGACTCTATTCCTGATGCCAGGACAGGAGAGACATGCTTCTGTCATTGCCAGAAAGAGCCACAGATTGTTCCTGGTAATGAGTGCTGCGTAACAGACCACCCTAAGCACCGGGGACCTCAAGCAGTAGTCTGTTATTCGATCTCATGGTTCTGTGGGTTGAGCAGGCAGGGCTCAGCTGGGCAGTTCTTCTGCTGTATGTGGCATTAACTGAGATCACTCTGGTGCTTCTGTGGCTTCTGGTCTAGAGGGTTCAAAACAGATGCACTCACATGCCCGGATGGTTGGAAGGTCAGGTGTAGTGGTTCCTCCCTTTCTGTGTAGTGTCAGGGCCTCTGTAGACGGCCTATCTGCTGGGGTGGTCGGATTTCTTATGTGGCAGCTCAGGACTGCTAGAGTGATTTTTCTGGGAGAGGAAGTGGAGGCTGACAGATCCATGTGACGTTATTCTGGCTATTGGTTAAAGACCCCACAGAGCATTCCCAGTTTAGGGGAAGGAACACAGAGCCTACCTCTTGATGAGAGGAGCGTCAAGGAGTGTGCCTGGCATTAGTCTGCTACCTACCTGTATGGTGGTGAGATTCCTCAGTGCTCTCAACTGTATATACTGGTTAAAACAGGCTGCTGTGGGCTAAAATGGAAACACCAATGTTTGTGTTTGTTTTCTGTGTGTTCTATACCAAGCATTGTGACTAAGCTTTTGGAATATACCCATTCATAAAGTGATAATTGCTGTACAAAAGGTATGTTTTATTTACCTAATGAGCAGGCATCCTTGATTATCTGTTTGTCAGGAGTTTTTCAAGCATGACTTTGGGTCCATAAATTTTCCCTTTCTGTTCGTTTATTTTAAAAATTATTCACTTTTATTTTGAAATGTATTATGGAGTTCAAGCTTATATTTCTCTCTGTTCTATAGTAAAGCTTCATTGAGAAAATATTAGTAAGCCAATATATCCTAAACTTCCTTTTCTTCACCCTAGATTATACTAGTAAATCCTTAGAGACTTATTAGAATGGAGTCTATGGTTTGTGTATGTATGGGATAACTGGACAGCATGTGCAGAGAGTGTGTGCGTTAGCCCTGCCTCAGAAGTCTCATTCTGTAAGCCCTGCCTCGGCCCATCACAGCTGGTTGCTGCAGCACAATTTGAGCCCGAGCAGATGTGGTGAGGTCACAGGGAGTGGGGAAGTGGATTTAAATAAGGAGACAAGAGCCTTGCCCCGTTTGGCTCAGCGATTAGAGCGTCAACCTGTGGTCCAGAGAGACCCGGGTTCGGTTCCCGCTAAGGGCATGTACATCGGTTGCAGTTTGTCCCCGGCCCTGGTTGGGTCGTGTGGGTGGCAACCACGCGATGTGTCCCTTTCGCATTGATATTTCTCTCTTTCACTCTCTCTCCCTCCCACTCTATCTGAACAAAATATGGAAAAATGTCCTCGGGTGAGGATAAAAAAAAATGAGACAAGAAATCTGCATCTTTGGCTTCAGGGGAGCCACAAGGTGTGGGGACTGATGAGGGTGGAGAGGGGAGCTGTGACTGATCTGTTTTTGTGCGTCCTCTGCTTGCACCTGCCCGTGAGCCCTGCCCAGTGTAGTGCCCGCCACAGTACCAGCTGCTGCCCCATGCCTGGTGTCTCAAGCATACTCTGCCTTTGTTCCCAAATACCCACCACTCCTGGGCATTTAACCTTCTATCCAAAAAAGAGTCAGCCACTTTAAGTGATTGGTGTGACAAATGCATGGAATTGCAGGGAGTCCGGGGAGTCCAGAACCTCTGGTTGGCTGGTCTGAGGTCTCTTACAGCAGCAAGGTTTTGTATATATTTAGTATAGAGGAGAGGTGCCTGATTTTTATTCTGTCCTTGTTAGGAATTCCAAAAGTTTGCTGGTCTTTGACATATTATCAGGGAGAAAATAATTGCTTTCTGCAAGTCCTTGGGGATGCTTCTTCTGGTACTACTTATGTTTCCCATCACCTTCCAGAGTCTCTGTACCAGAATGTGGTGACTGTGGCCTGGGGGCTGAAGAAGGGTAGTGAGACTGGAGGATGGAGCGGTTCACACAGGTGACAACATGCCTTTGCCTGTCTCCTCTGTGTTCTGGTTCATACACAAAAGGTATTTTCTTGTGTTAAGAGGAATAAGATAGTTACTCTTACTTTTTAATTTTGTCTTGGGGTTATTGGGAACTGCATCAGATTTTAGTCACTTAAGCTTAGAGTGAAATAAGTAAGGTATAGTGTACATGAAGAAAACGGTCTGTGAGGCACCTTCATAGAGGTCCCGATTCTGCACACAGCAGATAAGGGCTCTTCAGGCTTTGACGTTCTGTTCCTCAAGTGTAAGCCTACAAAGTGAAGTCTCTGAATTACACAGTGCTGGAAAGCATGGAGAGTGTTTGTTGGCAAACCGGGCCAGAGAGGTGGAGGCCCTGCTGTGGAGGGACCTGGGGCACATTATTTAACCCTTGAAATCCTGTCCCCTTTCATGGCAGATGGGGATAGATTTGTCATGGTTGTGGTGAAAATAAAATTTGAAAAGAATTCATTAGAAAAATGAAAAAGAACATTTAATGTTAAAGGAACTTGCATTTTTAGCCTGGAAAAGAGTAGAGGGTATGTCCACGAAACATGCACCATTTCATCACATATTTTATTTTATTTATTTATTTTTTATCTTCACTCGAGGACATTTTTTCTTTTTCTTTTTCTTTTTCTTTTTCTTTTTGTTCAGATAGAGTGGGAGGGAGAGAGAGGAAGAGAGAGAGAGAGAAACATCGACATGGAAGGGACACATAGAGTGGTTGCCACCTGCATGACCCAACCAGGGCCGGGGACAAACTGCAACCAAGGTACGCGCCCTTAGCGGGCACTGAACCCGGGTCTCTCTGGACCGCAGGCCGGCGCTCTAACCACTGAGCAAAACCGGCCAGGGCTTTATTATTTTATTTTCATTTTTTCCTTTATTGATTTTAGAGAGAGAGGAAATGAGAGAGGGAGAGAGAGAGAGATGGAAACATCAATGAGAGAGAACATTGATTGGCTGCTTCCAGCATGCCTCCTACTGGGGATTGAGCCTGCAGCCCGGGTATGTGCCCTGACCGGGAATCAAACCGGCAATCTTTGGGTGCACAGGATGATGTCGAACCAACCGAGTCACACCGTCCAGGGTCAGCATGGCTAAATTTTGGTGCTCACTATTTTGTGTGTGTGTTTATATTAAGTGTATAAAGAAAAACATTTAAATGAACACTGACCACATTCACTTTAGCTCAGCAAACTTTTATAAAGCACTTCATGGATTCCTGACATGCTTTTCATGCATGTATGTTTATGTGTGTATGTATGTGTTAGCAAGGGAGACACTGTTCTCAAGAAGTTCAGACTGCTCGTGTCAGTCTGGGATGTTGCACTTTGCGGAAGAGGCACATGTTGGCCTGCTCAGGCTGTCATGGCAAAACATCCTAGATTGCATGACTTAAACAACAGATTTACTTCTCACAGTTCTGGCGGCTGAAAGTCCAAGATTAAGGTACCAGCCAGTTCAGTTTCCCAGTGAGGGTTCTCTTCCTGGCTTGCAGGTGGTCACCTTTGCCCTGTGTCCTCACATGGTGGGGAGAGAGAGACAGGAAGCTCTGTGGTATCTCTTATTAGGGCCCCTGATTACCTCCCAAAGGCCCATCTCTCAGTGCTATCGCATTGGGAATTAGAGTTTTAATGTGAATTTTGAGGGGTACAATTCAGTTCATAGCATTCTGTCCTGAACCCCCAACATTCATGCTCTTCACATAGGCAAATACATTATTTCCATCCCCAAAGCCCCAAAGTCTAGCTTCAGTATCACCTCTAAAGCTTCAAGTCCAAAGTCTCATCTAAATATCATTTAAGTCAGATGAGACTTGAGGTATAGTTCATCTTGACAAAATTTCTTGCAGCTGTGAACCTGTGAAACCAGGTGAGTGGCACTGGTTAGACAGATACCGGGTAGACATTCCCGTTCCACAGGGAGAAAGGAAAGAAGGAAGGCTGCTGGGTTCCACGCATGTCCACAGCTCAGCCAGGCAGATCCCGTCAGATCTTAAGGCTGGAGAAGAATCCTTTTGGACCCACGGGCATGGAGGTTTCGCTTCTGTTGTCAGGAAGTCGTGCCCAAAGGCTCTGCCTGACCTGAAACCTAGGTGATGGCCATCCACCTTTGAAACTGAGGGTCAGCCCGGTGATCTCTATGTGGCCTGGAAAGCAATAGAAAACAAAGCAGAGGGGGCAAATTACAGGACCAGTAAGTCAGTCAGCAAGCTAGTGCTCGACCAGAATGGGACTCTTGTTCGGTCTCCATGAGGAACTTCGCCAAGTGAGCCTCCGCAGAGAGCTGACATAGTGGAGGTGCCTGGGCTGGAGACGCACGTCGTGTTGGAGATGACCTGGGACCGGGCTAGAAGACAGTGGCTAAGTTGGCATTTTGGAAGCAAGATTAGAGTTTAGGTGGCTGTAGGGGGCAGACTGGCATGTGGAAGGCCTGCTCAGGGACCTTCTGGTGATGAGTGTGGTCAGTAGACACTGGCAGACATCTGTCAGGGAGGGTAGAGCTCGCACAGCGCAGGAGCTGGCTGCGTGACCACTAATGCCCCTTTCTGTCTTAGGGGTCGTGGGTATAATTTAGCATCAGAACTTTGCTGTGTGTAGATCCCACTCAGTTAATTAATTCTACCCATAGTGCAGCCACAGTCTATGTGTTCGAGCTTGCCCGGGGTCTTCCACTCATTGTTTGTTATGTCAGCGGGCAGCCGCAGTGCTGGATTTCTTGTTTGTGGGTGGTTGTGCCCTAGGCCTTGACCTTTAGTGTGGTGTGTCTAGGATTTCATTGGTTTCAAGGGAGGGAAAATGCTTATGACCCACAGAGCCTGGGATGGCTGGGCATTCCGTCCCTAAGGAATTTTGAAACATTCCCCAGTCATTATTGGAAGCCGCACAGAGTCCTGTGATGGATGTAGGGACTCCACGTGGAACTCCTGACGGCCTGCAGGCTGCCTTCTCAGAGTATCTTGCTTTATTAGTGATTTATTTCTTTTCTTTTAATGGCTTCATGTCAGTGATTCTGAATCCCGGCTGCACATTAGAATTATCAGAAAGAACCACAACAACTGGGGCCCCACTTCAGACTGTTGGGTCAGGCAGGAGCCCTGCACTCAGATGTACTGACTCTCTTGAATAAAGCGTTCCCGACGGTGCTGATGCTCTGCCTGGGCTGAGACCTGCGTGCAGCGCAGGAGCACCTTCCTTCTTTCTCCGGCACCACCTTTCCAGGCGGCTTAGAAAGGCAGACCCCAGGCCCTCCCGCGCACCTGCTGGTTCCCAGGGGGCCATTGCAGCAGGCTTTTCAGGGGATGGACCTGCTCAGTGGGGAAGCCCCATGCCATCTTGGGCCCCTTCCTTTCAGCTTGTGTGAACTTGAGCAAGTTATTTGACCTTCCTGCGCCTTGGGCCCCTGCACAGAAAATGAGCCACCCAGTTCCTCAGTCACCATTCTGAAGCCCCAGAGCCTCTGAAAATAGAATGGCTTTTATAGGTTTGGTACCAAAACCTGACCTGAGCTGAGGTGATGCTGTTTGTAATCTCTGTTCCATTTAGTATGAGTAGTCTTGTATTACACTGCAGACTGTCAATTAACGTGTTTTTGTACAGGTGCTGGCACAGACTTCACTGAGAGTGTGATGTAATTTGTGATATACCTGATATTTCCTTTCTAAAATCCAAGAAACTTGGAATTCTGAAACACATATGGCTTTGGTTTGGGGTGAGGGATTTTGGAACTGTGGAGGCCTGGCTCTCGGGTGGTTCTGGGGGTCAGTATGTCTGTGGCTCCCGGCATCTGGCATAGGCAGCTTGGTTGCACCTGTGACTCCTCATTGTGTTACACTCTCCCCACTGGGTTCCTCTGTTTTCCCGGAACCTTCATACGTGGTATGGCAGACTTAATTCTTCAGATAATTCAGTATCTTCTACATTTCAGAAGTCAGTTAAGTCTGTGACTGGGTGACCACCATCACTCTGCATAATCTGGGCCGGATGTCAGCAGGGAGTAACAGTGTGTGCATGACATTGTCCCTGTTGGCAGAGAGCTTAGAAGTCAGTCCTAGAAAGAGGAAACGTGGGAGGGAGAGAGAGAGAGAAACATTGATGTGAAAGGGACACCTTGAGTGGCTACCACCTACATGACCCATCCAGGGCCGGGGACAAACTGCAACCGAGATACGCACCCTTAGCGGGAACCGAACCCGGGTCTCTCTGGACCGCAGGACGACACTCTAACCGCTGAGCCAAATCAGCCAGGGCCAGGATTCTTTTGATTCATGAACATAATTGGGCTGATCCTGGCTGGTTTGTTTAGTGGTTAGAGCACCAGCCTGCGGGCTAAAAGGTGTCATGTTCGATTCCTGGTCAAGGGCACGTACCTGGTTGCAGGTTTGATCCCTGGCCCTGGTCTGGCTCATGCGGGAGGCAACCATTCCATGTGTCTCTCACATTGATACCCCCCCACTCTCTCTCAGAATCAATGGAGAAATATCCTTGGGGGAGGATTAAAGAAAGTAAATTATAAATAAATGAATGAATGAATGAATGAATGAATTGAATGAATGAATGAATGAAAGAAAGAAAGAAATAAAATACTATTAAAAAGAAGAAAATAATTGGGCCGTTTTCAGTATGTGGAAGTGGATGAGGATAATCGGCATGTCTCGGACTTTCCACTGTAAGCCCCCCTCCTCCAGCCCCAGAAGAGTGGTGGATGTGTGCCTTGGCTGCTTTCAGAAGGCCAAGGGCGTAGCATGCTCAAGCAGCCTGTTCTGAACACAGGGTTTTTGTGGCCTGTTTTATCTGGAATTCATATGACTTTTGTACTCTGCTATATACTATGTGTTTGCTATTACAAACCTCTCAAAGAGTTTCTTTGTGTCTGAAATGGCCTTCTAGGACAAGGACATGTGAGTTATTGCCCGGCTCCCTTGCAGCCTGCTGCACTCTGAGGAGCACGGGTGAGATTCTGACCATCCTTGGGCGGAGCAGAATCTGCACTGAGATAGACCCATCTTTAAACCCTTTATCATTTCTCCTCAGTTTTCTTTCCTTTTGGCCCTTAAGAGAGTGTTTGCTTTACATGTCTGTGTAGTGCCTTTTGGTTTTGATACTTGGGGCATTGGTAACTAGTTTTGATCTGACTGCCACCATCACCAGCCAGGTCCATCAGGGGTACTGGGAAGGCTGAGTCTCGCTGGATGCTCGCTTTGTGTGTGGCTGCCTTTCTGAGTTGGGGAGGAGAAGTTCAAACCTCAGAACTCTGTGGTAAACTGATGTGGGAATCTGATACTACCTACATCTCAGGTGATTTAAAGTGTGTAAGATTATTAACACGTTTTCAGAGTTGTGCACAGAAACAATCATAGATAGAAGAGAATGCCCAGATGGGACTGTCACTGCTCTTGGGGCGAGGGTCCCAGTGTCAGGAACCCCTTGGGTGGACTCACTGCTAGACTGCAGATAAGCCCTCTTCTGGGTGGCTGCGGGCTGCTGCCTTCTCCTCCTAGCTGATGAGCAGGGCAGGCCAAGGAGGAGGCAGGGAGCCAGCCTGCACCCGGCCACCGTCGTGGTCCCCCTAGTTGCACAGGTGCAAGAACAGCTCCACACGACCGTGTTTCCTGTGTGTCCTAAAGGCCTAGGTCAAAATGCCTTTGACTTTGGGATCTTCCTCCTGTGGAAATGGAGACTTGGTGATGAGTTCCCTCCCCTAGAGAGCGAGGCAGGCCTCCTGAGTCTGTCCAGAGGAAGTGCCCTTGAGCCCTGCTGTCACGGTTCAGGGCCTCGCCAGGATGCCTGTGTGAGTACCTGTGTTCTTTCAGTTTCACCACAGGGTATAATTTGGGCCAGTGGTTTTTAAGTGAGCAGTTCAAATACAACAGAATTTCATCCCTGTTTCCTTGGTTGTATTAATAGTAAGACAAGACCACCTGGTCTAGGATCCTTGTTGTGGAGGGTGTGTGCAATTTTGTTCCCCAGTAGACGTTTGGCAGCATCTGGAAACTCCCTGGGGAGTGGGGGTGGGGTGAGGAGTGCTGCTGGTGTCTGGTGAGTACAGGCCAGAGCTGTGCAAACACCCTACAACACCCAGGACAGCCCCACAACAAAGAATGACTGGTCTAGCATGTCAGTGGTGCAGAGGTTGGAACCTCTGGTGTCCAAGGTGTTCCAAGGTGTTCTTTTCCTGATTTCCAGTGAATGTGTGACTATTAAGTTTCATAGTTTTGTAAGGTGAGGTGCTCTCTACAAAATTCCATCTTTAGCTATTAAATGAGATCTTGAAGATTAAAAAATGTTTTTTAATATCACGAGGCTCTGCTATAAGTATGTATTAGACTGGGCAGAGGGAACTGGGAGGTCAGAGAGCCTGGGACAGAAGCCCAGATGTCCATCAAGCTGGTCTGGATAAACCGTTCCTAAGAAACCATAATTTAAATGAGACTTTGGTTGGCAGAATGGGAATTTTTGAGTAGGTACCATCAGAAATAAAGTAATTTCCCAGCTGTGGTTCCCAAGTTCCCCAAGTTTATATCTCTAACTCTAATTCTCTGAGCTTCAGCATTAGCCTTGTGTATTTATTTAACTATCAGTTGAGTCCTTGGTGTGTGCCAGGGACACAGCAAGCAAATGCAGGCAGCTCCCCACTGTCATGGAGCCTGTGCTGTAGGAACAGATAGGCACGTCCCTGTGCAGATCGCAGAACAGAGCGGAATTGGCGGTGCTGGGACCTCACCTAGCTGGTCTGGGGGGAGCTTACTGACCAGGACCTATGGGGGTTGAAAGAGGCACTTTGTCCACGAGCCCTGGGGGAGTGGCCAGACATGACAGAGGCTATCTGGTGTTTTTCCTCAGATGTCACCTCACCTATCTCCAGTGACCTCACTGTTCCTTCCCTTCCCTCCAGGTGCTGAAGTCAGAAGACTAGGGAGCCTCCCTTGATCCCTCTTCTGCCCTCCCATTTGGTTCATGGCTGTCTGTCTTGCATCCTGCTTTTCCCCGCCTCCCTGGTCTCCAACCTGATCCAGGCCTCTTGCCCACCGGTGGCTTCAACCTACGTCACTCCAGGCCTTCTCCATACAGATGCAGGAGAGGTCTTTCAGAACCGTAGGTCACCTCTGCCCTGCACTGAAAACCCTCATTGGCTTCCCTCTGCACTCAGGAAATGTGACCTCCCTGTGGGCCTCTGCCCAAAAGAACCTGCCTGCACCCTAGCCAGATTGGCACAGCGGTTAGAGCGTCAGCCCTTGGTTGCAGGTTCGATTCCCTGTCAAGGGCATGTACTTGGGTTACACGTTCGATCCCTGGCCCTGTTTGGGGTTGTGTGGGAGGCAGACAGTTTATGTGTTTCTCTCACATGGATGTTTCTCTTTCCCCCTTCCACTCTATCAAAAAATCAATGGAAAAATACCCTTGGGTGAGAATTAATTTTAAAAAAAAGAACCTGCCTGCCCAGTGGCTGTGTCCACTCTCCTCTGGACCTCACCTGCCCTGCCTGCATCTTCATCCCTCTTCCTCCAGCGAACCCTGTCTCCCGCCCCTCCACTCTGCTTCCCATTGCCTTCTGATGTCCCCCCACCCCTGACGTGCAGTGCCCCCATGTCGGCTGTCTTTAGAGGAGAACCACTCACCTGGCTGCAGTATGCTTGGAGGAGGGGTCATGATTCACAGGGACCCGCCCTGCTTCCCACAGAGTTGGGGTTTTTGCATAGGGGATTTTTCTGTCAGTTATTTTTTTCCTCACCTTTTGGAGTACTAAAAGAGCCGAGGCAGTGGGGTGTGTGTGGGGGGGAGGGGGACACAGTGACTGAACCTCTGAGGAGCTCTTTGATCCCTGTGCTGGGTCCTGTTCCCCCTGTGTCCACAGAGTACAGAATAGCAGCCCCACACTGCTGTTTTTTAGCCAGTTTTGAGTAAAGCACTGTGCGTTAGCAGGCCTTTCTGCTCATATAAAAGGGAATGGGAGCCTGGTCAGTGTGACTCAGTGGTTGAGCATCAACCCATGCACCAAGAAGTCGCCAGTTCGATTCCTGGTCAGGACACATGCCCAGGTTGTGGGCCAGATCTCCAGTGGGGAGCGTGCAGAAGGTGGTCAATCGATGGTCTCTCTCATCAATGTTTCTATCTCTCTCCCCCTCTCCCTTCCTCTCTCTCTAAAATCAATAAAGGGGGGGGGATGGGAGACTAGTGGCGTATTTTGGCATGGTGACTCCAGCGGGAGTCAAGCCTGGAGTGGTCGGGGCAGTGCGCTTACATGCTCTCCTGGTCCTTAAGCTGTGTCTGAGATACGTGGAGGCTTGTCCTGGGAGGTGAAAGAGGGCACACTCCAGGTGTTCGTGCATGGGTGATAATGTGTTTGTGTGGCTCCGTTTCGTGGGTGAGAAGGATGTGGGAGGTGGGCACCAAGGATCCATTTGGCCTTGCCCCTTATTTACCACAGGACAGTGGTGAATCTTCAGTTTCCAATTAGAAAGTGAATATAAAAGAAGGTCCGCACTGGTCAGGAGTTAGAGGGATTCCCAGGTGGCCAGGAGAGAAGGACGTGTCTGAGAAGTTATTTAAGATGATTTGTTGGTGACTGAGAAACTTCTGAATCTGCCTCGCAAGTGGCTCTCAGACATTTCACAAGAAGTAATAAGCTGGAACTGCTGAAGGTTCATTTCCCAGTGAGGGAAAACACATCCTCTAATGCTGAATGATGTTTCTAGAAAGACTGTAGTCCTGCTTTCAGATTTTGTTATGAGCTTGCTAATAAGAATGAGTTTTTTAAGTTTCTATATTTCCTGGAAATGGAATGTATACCATGTAAGGATTATGTTTAGGTTTTAAAATAAAACCTTTTACGGTGTAGAACTTGAAAGACCTGTGTAGACGGGAACAAGTCTTTGAAGGGAAACCTCTGTTGAACCTGGAAGTCCATCTAATTGAAATTAGACTAAGGAGTTCACCCCATCTAACTCCAGAGTCTGCGTGGCTTGAAAAGCTCATTAGAAACCAGCTTTACCAAAAACAAGTTCTTCAGCTGCTTATGATGGAAAATGCTTAAATGGCAATTTAAAATTCAACACACTTGACTCAAAAGTGATCATTTAAAAAGATTCATGGACAAAGCACTTTGCATGTGTTGCGATAGGTGATGGGGGGTAAAGGGAGATTTTTCTTGCCATTGAAGAACACGCCATGTGAGGAGGGCAGACATGTGGACTGTTGGACAAGCAGGAAAGTGCAGCAGATGTAGTAGAGTCAGAGTGGCTGTCATGACACTGTACCGTGGAGGCAGTCCTGACACCATACCGTGGAGGTGGCTGTGACACTGTGCGCCGGAGGCAGTTGTGACACCGTGTGATAGAGGCAGGAGTGTTGCAGGACTGATGTCAGAGCGCAGTGTGGGAGAAGGGTGTTTAAAAGAGATAGAAAACACAGATCTGATTGTGGTTTTACGTCTATAAAGGGTTATAAAGATAAAGAAGAACATGTAACAGGCACCATCAATGGTCCAGGAACCCTAAAATATTTATTATCTGGCCATTTATAGCAAAACGTTTTGCTGACTGTTGGCTGAAGGGGTTAGGAAATGCTTTACAAAAACTAAAAGTTGAGCAGTCATTTCATAGGATAAATAACATTTTGATTTTCAGGGCAGCAGGGATGAGGGGGAGGCCCAAAGGTGAGAGAAGATAGGAGGGAGCACAGGCGCTGTAGGTCAGACTGTGCACTGGGCTGCGCTTGGCTCTTAGGGTGGTTCAGCACCAGCCAGTGTGCACTCAGTTCTGAAGTGAGTCGTGAACCATTAAAAGCATTTTTTGATGGTGCAGCATAGTCCTCTTTTTCTTGCACTTATTTTTTATTTAAAAATTTTAAAAATTAAATGCATTGGGGTGACATTGGTCAATAGGATCATATAGGTTTCAAGTGTACATTTCTATGATTCATGATCTGTATGTTGCATGTGTGCCCACCAGAAGCTATTGGGTAGGAGAATGTCGATGCCATAATTACAGGTAATTGTGAGAAATTGAAATAAGCATTCATTTTTTCAGAGGGCATGCTCTTTGGAAGGGGTTGTGTTCTTTAACAGGCCACTGACTGTGGTGTGTGATGTGTAGGGGGTCCCCCCAGAGTTCCTGGTGTGAGGCCAAAGATTGGCCGCCATGCTTTCCATGCTTGTTTACGTTTCCTGACCTGCAGCCGACATGACACTTGTGATCCCATGTGTTGAGGAACTCACGAGGATCTCCAGAAAGGCATAACAATTCCTGCTGAAGTCAGTAATTGTATTTCAGCTGTTAAACTCCATGGAGAATTTCCATTTGTGTGTTACAGCTACACCAGCCACCTGGGCGTGGGGAGGGGGGTGTTGTTCTTTGAGAGATGGCTGTGGAGAAGGTGCTTGATGCTGGGGATGCTCTCAGTTCCCACTGACAGGCCGTCTCTGAGAGCGGACCCTTTACAGTCCCTCTCTCCAGAAAATGGAAGCTGGACAGAGGTGTCCCAGTTTTGTAAGTGTGTACATCCAGAGGACATACATGAAGATAACAATAAAGAAAATGGCATTTTCCGACTTCTGGTCAAGATGGCAGCATAGGTAAAAGCGGTATTGCGTCCTCCCACAACCACATCAAAGTTACAACTAAACTATAGAACAGTCATCATTCAAAACCGCCTGAAATCAAGCTGAATGGAAGTGCTACAACTACGGAGTTAAAGAAGAAGCCACATCGAGACTAAAGTCAAGACTCAAGTAAGTACAACAGAAGGGTGTAAAGTCCACACGAGATATGCACCTTGAGAGCCCAGCTGGGAAATCAGGAAGGCTGTGCCACTGGACCCTACTGGACACCTACTACAACAGGCCACCCTAGGAAGCATAGGAGACATAGCAACTCTACCTAACACATAGAAACAAACACAGGGAGGCAGCCAAAATGAGACAAAGAAACAGGTCCCAAATGAATGAACAGAACAAAACTCCAGGAAAAGAACTAAGCGAAATGGAGAGAAGCAACCTAACAGATGCAGAGTTCAAAAACACTGCTTATAAGGATGCTTAATGAACTTAGCGAGAACTTCAATGAACTTATTAGTGAGGGCCTCAAGAGCATAAAAAAGGACCAGTCAGAAATGAAGGATGCACAGTCAGAAATGAAGGAGGCACTAACTGAAATAAAGAATAATTTACACAGATTCAGTAGTAGAGTAGGTAAAGCCAAGAAGCAAACCATCGATTTGGAATATAAGGAAGCAAGAAACACCCAATCAGAACAGCAAAAAGAAAAAAGAATCCAAGAAAATGAGGATAGTGTAAGGAGCCTCTGGGACAACTTCAAGCATGCCAACACTCGCATCTTGGGGGTGCCAGAAGGAGAAGAGAGAGAGCAAGAAATTGAAAACCTGTTTTAAACAATAATGACAGAAAAATTCTCTAACTTGGTGAAGGAAGCAGACATACAAGTCCAGGAAGCACAGAGAGTCCAAAACAAGATGAACCCCAAGAGGCCCACACCAAGACACATCATCATCAAAATGCAAAAGGTTCAAGACAAAGAGAAAATCTTAAAAGCAGCAAGAGAAAAGCAGTTAGTTACCTACAAGAGAGTTCCCATAAGACTGTCAGCTGATTTCTCAAAAGAAACTTTGCAGGCCAGAAGGGGGTGGCAAAAAATATTCAGAGTGATGAAAAGCAAGAACCTACAACCAAGATTATTGTATACTGCAAAGCTGTCATTTAGAATTGACAGCTATGTGAAGAGTTTCCCAGACAAGAAAAAGCTAAAGGAGTTCATCACCACCAACCCATTATTAGATGAAATGTTGAAGGGTCTTCTTGAAGAAAAAGATAAAAAATATGAACAAACAAAATGGCAATAAATACATATCTATCAACAATTGAATCTACAAACGAACAAGGAGAACAGAAACATTCTCATAGATACAGAGAACATTTTGTTGGTTGCCAGATGGGAGAGGGGTTGGGGGAATGGGTGAAAAAGGTGAAGGGATTAAGAAGTACAAATTAGTTGTTAGACTGACAAACCTCAAAGGGAAGGGGGGTTGGGGGGTAAAGAAGTAAACCAAAAAACTTCTATGTATATATGCAAAACTAGTGGACACAGACAACAGTGTGGGGAAAGGCAGGAGGGGGGCAGGAGCGGGGAGGAGGGAGTCAGTAAGGGGGAAAGGAGGAATATCTGTAATACATTCAATAATAAAGATAAGTTAAAAATAAATAAAATGAAAAAAAGAAAATGCATTTTCCTGTTTTACCCACTGCTAACATTTAGGTGTGTAGTCCTTGAGTCTTTTTCAGTGTAGATGAACTTCAATCACTTTTTGTGAGGGTCAAGTTCTGTACATTATACACACTACCTTGTAGTGGAGAAGGGTGCGGCCTGACTGTCTGGGGAGGCAGGATGGCTGTTCCCATGGTCTTCCCTGGAGCCTCCTTGCTGCTTGCTGTTTGTGTGGCTTCTCTTCTGAGGGCCACTCTCACTGGGGTTTAGACTGTGACCAGAAGTCAGAACCTGGTCTTAGGACAAAGGTGATGTGCCTTCATTCAGACCCCTGGATTTGACTTCGTGTCATCCAAATTTGCTCAGATAGACTAATGTTGTGAAGAGGGTCTTGCTCCAGCCACATAGCAGTTAAGTTGCCTTTCAGAATGAAGCCCTTCAGAAAGGCCTTGTTTGCACCAGGGTCATCCCTGAGGAGTCCTGGGAGGTCAGAGCCCTGCCCCTACCTGTCTGGACTGTCCATCCAGAGCCTCCCCACCTAGCCCCTGAGAGAGTTGGCCATGGTTGGGGTATAGCCACTGCCCTTTGTGTGGCTGTGTGTCTCAGTCTCCCCTTCCCTAGGACACTTTGTCGGGTAGATTGCCCCCTAGGTGTTAGCAAGGAACATGTGGGTCCTGTGGACTTCACTTCAAGGTGTCACTCATAGGACCAGCCTCTGTGTACATGCACCTGCTTGCTGTGCTTCCTGGGGGCCATGCCGCCTTCATGCCAGAGCTGGGTGCTCTGAAAGAGGAGAGAGAGAGGGAGAAAGAGAATGTGAATGTCTTGTCTGTTTAAGGGAAAAAAAGCCAGTGTGTTCATGGTTGAATATTTAGAAAATGCAAATATTTTCCTTTACTTCACCACTGTTATTATTTTGGTATATATTATCTCTTTTGGGGGGGGGGGCATAATCTTAAGCATTTTTACAAAAAATAGGAACATATTGAAATAATTTTTAGTTTTTACAAACGTGCTTTTAAATTTTAAAAACAATTTTTTAATTAAAAAGAATTGGAAATGTTTTAATAGACAATTCAAAAGATAAAAGATATAAATACAGTCCTGCCCTCTCAGATCACTACTAAGCCATATATGGGACATAGATATTTTCTTTTTATAAAAATAGAATTCTATATACGTAATAACATTTTATAATTTGCTTGCTTATTTATTTATTTTAACCCTTACCCGAGGATATTTTTCTATTTATCTTCAGGTAGAGAGAGAGGGAGAGAGAGAGAAACATTGATGTGAGAGGGACACATAGACTGGGTGCCTCTCCCACGACCCTGACCAGGGGTGGGGACGAACCACAATTGAGGTATGTGCCCTTGGCTGTAATTGAACCTGGGACTCATTGGTCTGTGGGCCGATGCTCTACCTCTGAACAAAACTGGCCGGAGCCCTGGCCGGTTTGGCTCAGCGGTCAGAGCGTCGGCCTGCGGTCCTGAGAGACCCAGGTTCGGTTCCCGCTAAGGGCATGTACCTCGGTTGCAGTTTGTCCCCGGCCCTGGTCGGCTGTGCGGGTGGCAACCACTCGATGTGTCCTTTCACATCGATGTTTCTCTCTCTCTCTCTGTTCCTCTCTCTCCCTCCCACTCTACCTGAACAAAAAATGGAAAAATGTCCTCGGGTGAGGATAAAAAAAAAACAAAAAAAAAAAACACAAAAAAACAAAAAACTGGCCGGAGCTCATTTGCTTTTTTATATAATAGCTTTATTGAGATGTAATTTACATGTATTCACCATTTTATTTTTTAATTTATTATTTTTTAATTCTCACCTGAGGCTATATTTCCATTGATTTTTAGAGAGAAGAAGGGAGGCAGGGGTGTGGGGGGCGGAAAAACATCAATGTGAGAGAGACATATCAATTGGTTGCCTCCTGCATGCACCCCAACCAGGGCTGGGGATCAAACCTGCAACCCAGATATGTGCCCTTGACCGAGAATCGAACCCGAGACCCTTTGGTGGGCAGGCTGATGCTCTAACCACTGAGCAACACCAGCCAGGGCCATATTGGTTCTTTTTAAAGATCGTTTTGTCTATTCTGAGTCCCTTGCATTCCCTTGTGTGCTTTAGGGTCAGTTTACTAATTTCTACAAAGTATAACTTCTCTTTCACTTACAGACTAAGAAAAGGGAAAATGTTCATGACGTAATGTTGTGCTGTCTGAAACAGTAGCCATGTGGTTGGCGAGCATGTGGGATGTGGCCAGTGCACACCATGATGTGCCTAAGTGTGAGCTTACACCAGGTTTCTGAGAGTTAGTGTGGGAAAAAGAACAGAAAATATCTCAAGTAATTGTTTATATTGATTACACATTAAAATTTCATATTGGGTTAAATAATGCATATCACATAAGTGTACCTATTTTTACCTTTTTAAAATATCTAGTAGAAGATTCAAAATTATTTATGTACTTCTCATATTTATGTTGGATGGAAGTATTATTTTTTATTTTAATATATATATATTTTTATTTTAGAGAGAGGAAGGGAGAGGGAGAGAGAGATAGAAACATCGATTGGCCGCCTCCTGCATGTCCCCCACTGGGGATCGGGCCTACTACCTGGGCTTGTACCATGACTGGGAATTGAACTGGCAATGTCTTGGTGCATGGGTCGACACTCAGCCACTGAGCCACATTGGCTGGGCGACAGAAGTATTTTTTAATAGCATGGCATTCTATTATTTGGTTGATTCTGTGATGATTATATTGTGTCAAAGTTTCTTTTTATGTACAGAGGTATGATTGACATACAACATTATATTAGTTTCAGGTGTACAATATAGTGATTAGATATTTGTATATATTGTGAAATGATCACCACAATAAGTCTATATAACATCCATCATCATGCATAGTTACAGAATTTTTTTTCTTGTGATGAGAATTTTAAGATCTACTCTCTTAGCAGCTTTCAAATATTTAACACAGTATTATTAACTATAGACACCATGCTGTACATTATACCCCAGGACTTAGTTATTTAATACCTGATAAGTTTGTTTCAACCATTTTATCCATTCCCTACTCCCCTCATTCTTTTTTTTTTTTTTGGTACGTGCCCCTAGCGGGAACCAAACCCTGGACTCTCTAGTCCACAGGTTGACGCTCCAACCGCTGAGCCTAACCAGCCAGGGCGATTTCATTCTTTTTTTATGGCCAAGTCAGATTTTCTTTTTTTTTTTCTATCCTCACCCGAGGACATTTTTCCATTTTTTATTCAGATAGAGTGGGGAGGGAGAGAGAGAGAAAGAAACATTGATGTGAAAGGGACACATCGAGGGGCTGCCACCCGCACGACCCAACCAGGGCCGGGGACAAACTGCAACCAAGGTACATGCCCTTATGGGAACCGAGCCCCGGTCTCTCTGGACTGCAGGCCGACGCTCTTAACTGCTGAGCCAAACCGGCCAGGGCCCAATTTTCTTGATTCAGTTTTCTACTGTCGGACAGAGGTTGTTTTAGTTTTTCCTGCTTTACGCAGTGTTGTGATGAATAACTGTGTAGCCAGGTCTTGGGCACTGCTGTGTGTGTCCCTCCCAGGATGCCTCCAGGACACAGTTCACGAGGAGGGCATGGGGAGTGTGTGTGCTGTCCTTGCGAGTCTAGGGCACACAGGCTCTAGTGTTACAGTGTCCAGTACATGAATGAAGTTTTCACATCGACGAAAAATGTTTCAAAATAAGTCTATAAACAGATTCAAAAATATTGATTGAGTTCCACCCCACCCCCCCCACCATGAGTTGGGCTCTGTTCCAAGAGTTGGCAACACAGTGGTAAATGAATCCAACTTCTAGTCCTCTTGAAGTTTATATTCTAACAGGGGAAGGGCTAGTCAAGAAACCAGTAACCGTATCAGTTAGTGCAAAAGAGCAGTGTTAGGAAGGACAAGGGCACAGGCTTCGGGCCCGAGTGGGATGGGAGCACCACCTCACAGTGGTCAGGGAGGGCCTTTCTGAACCGGTGGCATTTGAGTAGGGACTGAAAGAAGGGAGGGAGCATGTGAAGATCTGGGGATGAGGGTGTTTTGGGTAGACCGGTCAGGAAGTACAAAGACCTCGAAGTGGGAATATGCTTGGCATGTTTTAGGAACTGCAAAGGGCCGGTGTGGCTGGAGCTGGGAAAGAAGTGGGTGCGTTTGGGACACATTTTGAAGATGGAGTAAGTCCTTGCTGATGGATTGAGCATGGAGCATGTGACCTAGGCAATTGTATGGTGCCATTTGCTGAGCCAGGGATTGCAAGAGGTGGGTCAGAGGGGCGGGAACACCAAGAGTTCTGTGGAGTTGGTAATTGGATACTAGTCTCGAAAGTACAGGGAGGTGGGGCTGCAGATGTGAATTTGGAATTAGGAAAAACCAGTTGGGCATTAAGCAGGTTGAGTCAGAGCTGACCACTGGATTTGGGAACATTGAGTTCTTGGGACTTGGGCGAGAGTGGTGTCGTAGCCTGTGGTGGGTGGTGGGTGCAAGGTTCCGGGGGAGGTGGATCAACATTGGCCGCTCCTTGGAGCCTTTTGCTCTCTAGTAGACAGATGATGTGGCTGGGGACAGACTTTGGCTTCCCTGTGCACTGGTGGGAGTGGGCTGGGGAGATGCTGAGAGGGGAGCGGAGGGTGGGCCGGCTCGTGGGGTCAGGGGAGAAGGCAGAGTAGGCTGGCAGGCCTTTCGTGCGAAAACGTCAGAGTGCCTGTTTCCAGAAGCTAAGAGTGACAAGGAGGGAGGGGTGTTGTAGGCTTCGCTATGGAGTTAAACGTAAAATTTGCATGAATTTTTAATGGGAAACATAAGATTTTCTATAAATTGAGTTACTTTAAAGTGCTTACCCACCGGGGTTCTCTCTCCTGTGCCTTTGGGGGCATTTTGGTGGAAAAATTTGAGAAACCACTTCATTATTGTATTCCATTGAAATCTCACCCAAGTGAGTATTTAACCTCCAAGAGTTTTAGATTCACTTACCCATTTTGTTATCCTTAATAGAGTTTTTGCAGCTGCTGCAGATATCCCTCCATTTGTGCATCTTAATAGTCCTTTGGCATGCCACTCCCTTCTGCACCAGAGAGGCCGCTGGCAGAACAGAGTGCTCAAGTCCCACCCCTTCCACCCCTTTCCTGGGTAAGGATGTGGAGAAGACAGGGCGCGGGGAGCAACACCTCTGAGGACATTTCAGCAAAACTTTTTCTGGTTTTCTTGAAACACAACAGATACACTGCATATCTTTTATTCTGGTGAGGTGGTTTGGGTGAACCAATCTTTTGCCATACTCAATCAATAGTGATTAAGTTATTTGGCTTCTTTCCTGTTTATTGCATTGTCTACTTTCTTTTCTTTCTATACAATTTTAGTATGGTTAAGCCCCCCTCCCCCAGTTTAGCTTCTTCAACACTCCTAGTAGGAAGCACTGTGAACAGTTAGATTCACTGCACAAAGTTACATTGGAATGGGAGGAGGTGAGGGATCCTAGGGCTGGCTGCTCCTTCAGACAGATGAGATGGCCGAGGCCTGCAGGAGCTTGATTTGTCACTGGTAGTGTAATTGCATGACCAGGACACATTGCTTTCCAGTTCTCCACAGCATCATGGTCCCACTGCATTGAGTGGCCCCTGCTTCTCCCCTCACCCTGTCTTGAAATTGAGCAGAGGGCCCCCAGCACTCCCCATTCCTACAGGCTGGCTCCCCAGTCACTGAGCAGAGAGGCCTTCTCTGACCACCCTCTGCACAGCGCGTCTTTGAGTGTCACCCCCTGGCCACCGCTGTGTTTACTCACTTATTGCCCCTTGGTCTTCTCCTCCAGTCGGAGGGTTCATGGAGGCAGGGACTGGAGTGTTGTTTTCAGCCTACCATACCCAGCATCTGCTGAGGGCTGTGGGACATCTGTGCTCAAAAAGTTTGTGGAACAAACAGCTGTGTAAATCTGGACTCTTAACTCCAGATGACTGTTGTCTCCCGGCCATTAAAGGAGTTCTCACGCATCACTGTCTTAGCCAATACCTGTCCTGGTGTCATTCAACAGCCTGTGCAACTCGGGGGCCAGAGAGGTTTGGAGTTTGGGATTTTGGGGATTTTAGAATGGAAGTAATGAATATACCACACACTGGGGAACATGCTAGGCAGCACCTTGTAATCAGACACTAAGAGTTTTGCAACAGCAGGTATGACTGTTAGCACCAAATGGTAGAGAGACCATGGATAGCCTCTCATGCAGCAGGGCCTGCCGCCCAGTGAGTTAGGGATGTGTTTTCAGAGCTTTGGGGGTTTCAGAATCGCAGATAAGGGGTTGTGGGCCTGTTTCAGCGGATGTCTGTCTATCAGGCATGATGCTGCCTGCTGGAAGGAAAAGGCAGAGGCATGGGGTGGGACAGACACACACTGAGGAGGCAGCACAGTGAGTGCTGGTGTGTGCTGTCAGCCTGCTTGCTTCTGAGAAGCAAGTGCTGGTTGTTTCACACACAGCCTGGCACATGGCACTGCCCTCTGGCGCAGGGAATGCAGGAAGTGGCTGCCTTGGACCATTCTACATTCCCTACCCTCGGGTCTGGTGCTGGTCAAGGGCAGAGAGTGAGTCTCAAGATGAGGTACCCCCCTTTGGACCCTCTGACCTTCTGTGCCCTCCATGGGCAGACATGAAGCTTGGTAGATCTGATCCTCAGCAAGGGACTGAACGGTACCAGTGAGCCACACTGGCCAGGCTAAAATGTGAACATAGTTTTATTTTAATGTTTTTAACATGTGTTTTTGGCCCTGGCCTCTGTGGCTAAGTGGTTAAAGTGTCGGCCTGCACATGGAAGGGTCTTGGTTTCAATTCCCAGTCAAGGTCACGTACCTGGGTTGCAGGGTCAATCCCCAGCTCTGGTCGGGGCGAGTGCGGGAGGCAACCAGTCGATGTGTCTCTCTCACACTTATATTTCTCTCTCTCTCTGTCTTTCTCCCAATGGAGGCCTCCCTGCCATTCTCTGTAAAAATCAATGGAAAAAATATCTTTGGTGAGGATTAATAACAACAACAACAACAATTTGCATTTTTGATGTGGGTATATGTGTGTATGTGGGTATCTTTAAAAAAAATCACCTACTTTCTGAAATTGTGCCTGCATTTTGAAAAAATGTTTAATTGCCCGGCTGCATGAAGCTTGCCCATTTTAATTAGAAAATGAAGAGCCAATGCTCAGATATGTCTAAATCTGCATGTTCTGAGCCTTTAAAGAGGACATAGGGCGTATCGTTTGTTCCTGACACAGATGTTACTCGTATTATTTCTCAAGTTTTCCTGTGGACTTTGATAAATTATGTAGAATGTATTAACTCACCTCTGAACATGCATATTGAAGATTGTTCTTTTTTTTTTATCCTCACCCGAGGACATTTTTCCATTTTTTGTTCAGATAGAGTGGGAGGGAGAGAGAAACATCGACGTGAAGGGACACATCGAGTGACTGCCACCCGCACGACCAACCAGGGCCGTAAGGCCGGGGACAAACTGCAACCGAGGTACGTGCCCTTAGCGGGAACTGAACCTGGGTCTCTCTGGACCACAGGCTGACGCTCCAACCGCTGAGCCAAACCGGTCAGGGCAAGATTGCTCTTTTAATTTAGAATTTTTTGTCCAGGGTACTTGATCTAAGATTTAATGAGCATAACACTGAATCAGAAGCACACATTCAGTGTTTCAGATTTTATAAGAGACACTGCAGTTTCAAAAAGACTTAGAATGGCCTTTTGTACTATATTTTATTTATTTATTTTGTAATATATTTTAAATACCGAAGACTAGAGTGTACACTATAAGCACTTCCTTCAAGACACATTCTGGTGAGCAGTGCTGGCAGGACGGGGCATCACCCAGAGCTTCATGGTGGATATTTTCAGGGAGTTTAACAGGGTTTAAAAGAGACTCCTTGTGTTTTATAATTACCCTTTTTGGGGAACCATCCTATAATGTAAACAATATCTGGTGGTATTGTCTTTGCTACACATGTATTATGGTTATGGAATTGGAAGTGTTTGCTTTCTTAGAGTGTACGTGTATCATAGTTTAAATGCTTGCATCTATATTTCATGTATAAACGTCAGTTTCCAAGTGTGGCCTTCAGAGTATTATAGTATATTGTAGAAGGCTTCTTAAAAGGTCCAGGAATGTATCAATGTGTTTAGTTGCTTAAATATTTTCTTCTACTAGGATTAAAACAAACAAACAAAAAAACACTGGATGTAACATGTGAAATGTTAAATGGATACAACACTATAAGATTTTTCCCAGAGGTTTTTTTTGTTAATCCTCACTGAAGGATATTTTTCCATTGTTTTTAGAGGAAGTAGAAGAGAGGGAGAGTGAGAGAGAGAGAGAGTGAGAGAGAAATATCAATGTGAGAGGGACACATCTATTGGTTGCCTCCCGCACTTGCTCTGACCGGCTGGGGATCGAACCTTGCAACCCAGGTACATGTCCTTGACTGGGAATTAAACTCGAGACTCTTTGATGCTCGAGGGCCAATGTTCTAACCATTGAACCACACTGGCCAGGGCTCGAAGAAGTTTTTAATGCTCAGTGAGGCACAATGGGAAGGTGTCGTTAGCACTTCAGATGGTATCATAATTTTGGAAAAACCATTTCACCATCAGGGTGTTTACAAAAACTGAATCCGTCTCTGCCCGGTTTGACATTGCTTAGCTATGTAGGTAGCAAGTGATGCAGTGTCAAAACCAATTTAAAATTACCTGTGTCGTCAATATGCAGATTTTCTTTATTCAGTATTTAAACTACAAAACTTACCAGCCTGAGTAATACGAAATACAGTAGCCTACAAGGAATTAGACCTACCAAACCGAAAATGTGTGCATATCTAAAGTAGTTTCTTTTCTTGATTTGGGTTAACAGAAGTATCTTCACATCTGTAATTTCTGGTAACTTAATGAGAACACACTGAACTTTTGGGTCACAATAAATTTCCCATTATGTAAAACATCTTACACACTGGCTGACTCATTGTGAATGATGAGTAGACATGATTCTCTTCCTGCGGAAAAGAGCAACACGTTACTATGATGATGATTTCAGCCAATTACAAACGGTGCTCAGGTTTCCACGTTGCTGTCTGTTGGCTACTTGTTGAAGACTGAGGGGGACAGACCGAGTGGAACAAGTTGGGAGTGGAGCGCCTGTGTTAGGGTAGAGGATGCAGTCTTAGTCAGTGTGTTCTGTACAGAGGCTTTTGTTTTTATGAGTTTTATGAGTTCAGTTAATGAATGTGTTTTCTTTGACTTACTGACTTCAATCTTGTATATATTTCTGGGTCTTGAAAGACCAAGTGCTGTTATGTATTTCATAGTAGAAAGAACTAAGTAAAGGAATACGTTTTGGTGATGATGGTGGGGTTGATGGCTTTCCTGGTGATACTCTTTCATGTTTAAAAGTGCTACATTTGTATACATGTGTAATTGACATTTTACATTAAAGTTACAATCAATCTTTTTCTTGAAAAATTGTTGAACTCTGAGATTTTTGGGGAGAAAAAGTTAACAAAAACAGTTATGAGTTGTTTTGGACAGTGAGAAGCTTATTTAAAATTATTTGAAAGGGATACCCCCAAAATAATGTAATTGGGGGGCATAATTTTCCTTTTTTGTTTCTTTGAGTTGGTGAGCTGCATCTCATTAAGTGATGTTAACTCAGGTATTTGGCCTTTGGCTGGATTGCATCAACTTTTTAAAACAATAAGTCACATACCATACAATTCATCTATTTTATGCACCCAATTTAGTGGTTTTTGGTACATTCACAGAGCTGTATTTCCCAGGCACCTGTATCAGAAAGTTGTTCCTTTTTGTTGCCCAATCATATTCCGTTGTATAGATGTACCACATGTTATGTATTCGGTAGTCTTTGATACAGCATTTGCGTTGTTTCCCTTTTTGGCTGTTACGAATAATGCTGCTGAGAAATCGTGTACAAGTTTTTATGTGCACGTTTGGGTCATTTCTTTTGGGTGTGTACCGAGAAGTTTGCATCTGTTTAAAAAAAAAAAAATCCTCACCCGAGTGTGTTTCTTTAAAATTTGATTTTAGAGAGAGGGAGTGGGGGGGTGGAAAGAGAGAAACATGGATGTGAGAAACATTGATCAGTTGCCTCCCATACATGCCCTGACTGGGGATTGAACCCATAACCTTTTAGTCTACAGGACAACACTCCAACCATCCGAGCCACCCAGCCTGGGCCGCATCTGCTTTTGATGCTTATTTGAGCTACTCTTCAGGTTCTGATCTAGGTTTGTAAAGAGGCTCTGCTACCTGTAATGGGGGCTCCTTTGACTGTCGTTGGTGACTTGGTGACTCGTATTTTATGCTTGAAGCCCCTGGACCCCCTTCTGCCTACAGAATTACATCTTTCTTTCCTAAGACCAGATCACATCTGACGGTTATCACAGGGTCTTATCAAATAAGTATCCTATTAGATTGTTGGCAGATAGTAAGTCTGTTCTGTGTCTAAGCCAACTAAATCTTGTCTGTATTTTACATTTTTTTTTATGTTCTCCCCTCTTCTTGGCAGCACACTTTGTCCTGTGGGCCCAGCATCAGAGAGGTTGTGACTGAATAATCTATATTTTCCCTTTAGGCAGTATACTACTCACTCCTTTAGCCTTTTTCATGGGAGTTTTGGTAACTGGGTTGCCTATTTTTGAAGTAATAAACATCTTAAGATAGTAGTGATACTCTTGAGCATTTTGTTAAGTGTCCAAATGAGACCTACAGGGATGTTTCCATAATTTGTATCAAATTCATGTAAATGTACATTAACACTATTAGCTAGTTGCCTGAGTTAAATTATGAATTTCATTACTGCTGTTTAATTAAGGAGCAGATTCTGCCATGGTCATTCCAATTAATGGTGAGTGTCTTGTAGGTCTCTCATCATGTATTCAAACTGAGTGAAGCTTAGAAAAATTATTGAGTGCTTTGTGGATGCTGGCTGTATTTTGTAACAGTTGTGTCTTACATTTGAGAAATGTATACTTTTGGGAACCTTTTACATGCATCACATAAATTAAAAAATGACCAAAGAACTTATATGCATGTATGCATAACCAATGGACATAAACAACAATGCTGGGGGGTGGGGAGACAGGATGGGGAGGAGTGTGGCTAAAGGGGAAAAAAGGAGAAACATCTGTAACAAAAATAAATTAATAAAAATTGGAAAAAATATTCAAATGAACTCCCCTGGCTGGAGTGGCTCACTCAGTTGAGCGTTATCCGTACACCAAAAGGTTGCTGGTTCAGTTCCCCATCAGGGCACGTACCTGGGTTGCAGGTTTGATTCCCCAGTTGGAGAGCATAGGGAAGGCAACCAATTGATGTTTCTCTCTCACATTGATGATTCTCCGCCCCCCCCCCCCCCTCCAGCATGTTCTCCGGTGCATGTCCTTGGGTGAAAAACAAAAAAAATGAAATGAACTCTGTAAGGTTCCTAGGATAGGTCTTCTCCTTCCCTATAGACAAGAAATCCCATGTTCAGAAATGAGCAGTTGATTGGGAGAAGTCAGTGCTGGAGGGAGGCAGAGTGCTGCGGGCTGAGTCAGTGTGGGGAGACCAGGCCCTGCCCTCCTGGTGTGCCAAGCCCAGAGCACCAGACAGCGACAGGCACAGCATTGCCGGGTACTCAGTGGCGCCCTTGAAACGTTATTTCTCCCCTTTGAGCTGCCTCCTCCTCCTCATCTCTAACGTGAAGATGATAGAAGCCACTCCCCCTGAACCGAACCTGCTCGCTGCCTTTGGTTTTCAGATGGTTGACCCAGAAGCGGTTTGAATGGTCCTGTAGCGGCTCCTCCTCATCACCCTCTCCTCTAACCATCTACCACTGGCCCTAGAGCCCCTCCCTCCCCCACTGGTTTCTCCCCACCAGTGCGCACTACCACCAACTTAGTTCTATTTGCTGGGGGGTCTCAGCCCCTGGCAGCTGTTGACCCCACCCCTCTAGGTACTGTCTGTTCCAGGAGTCTCAAGAGTCTTCATGTAAGACCCTGCCAGCTCTTCCAGACTCTCCTGGGAACGCCCCCTTGGGCCAGAGCACAGGGTCTGACTCTCCAGGCTCGAGGTCTCTGGCTGGTAATTAGGGGAGAGTGTATTACCATGCCGGGCTGGCGGGGCTGGTGGGGCTGGTAGGGAGAGACCGCCACAGAGAACCAGCCTTGATCTCTGACTTGAAAGGCGGAGGTATCGGGGGTGCCCAGGCCTACATGTGCCCAGAGGCGTTTGATCCAAGTTCCTCTGAGGCTGTTAAACCACTGTAGTGAGTTGACAGTGCACAGTGATGGCAAAGAGAAACTTCTCACACCGCCACTCTCTGCCTTCCCTTTGATCACCAGCCTGGTGCTGTGAGATGGCCAGTCAGTCAGGGATTCACCCGAGGTCTGAAATACTCCTTCATTCAGGGAAGCGGCAGCATTTCCACGGAGCTGATCTGTTCCCACTCCACCACCTCCAGCAGTCAAGCCCCAGGGAAGCATCATCCTTTCTGGTTGGTGTTAATGAACTTTGGTTGGTGCCTGGAAAAGCCTGCTGCTGCTGGTTAGGATGTGGCCTGTGGAGCCAGGGCCTGGGTTGAAGCCTGCTCTCCCACCTGGTCTGTAACTTAGTTTCTCTGGGCCTCGGTCTCCTTGGTTGTGAGGTGGAAAGGATACTGGTAACTACCTTCCAGGGACCGACGGAGTAGTGGTGGCTGACTTATGGGGGATCCTTCATGAGTGCCTGCCCCAACAGTGATGCACTACCTCCGATGATACAAAAGGGCCTGCTTCTGTAGGAGGGGCTTCCGTGGGGTCAGCTGCAGGAATGTCACTTCTGTGGTGTGCTAACCACTGGAAACAACGGAGCACAGAGGAAGGGCCTTGCTGCTGGTGCTGGGGGTGGGAGGGAGTCATTGAAGACTCCTGGAGGAGACATTTCAGGAGCCTGCGCTGGGAGGGGTTAGGTAGAGGAGGGCTCACAGAGGCAGCTGAGTGTTTGCAGGGGTGCCACGTGTTGTTTTGTGGTACTCGATCTAGGGTATTCACTCACCTGTCCCTTACCCAGCACCTGCTCAGGGTCAGGCTGGGCACACATGGTTGAATGGAGGTTATTTAGACAACAGTCCCTGCCAGAAAGTGGTCACCAGAGTCACCAGAAGACAGATGTTACCTACGAGGGGTGTGTGGTGGTGGTGCTCTGCTAGGTTCAGAGTCTGCCCTTCTGTGTGGGCACCATGTGCCTGGGGGGAGTGTGTGCCTCTGGTGCCAGGTACTGGGGCATCTGTCAGTGGTGCAGTGACGGCTCAGTTCAGAGCAGCACCCGCACACTTGCTGAAGACACGCTGGCATGCCAAGGAATGTGCACACCGTGCTGAGGGTGTCCCCCCATCTTCTTTTCCCGGCTGAGTGCTGTGCTTCAGCCTTGCTAGCTCTCTTCTGACAGAACCTTCCCTGGACCCCCGCGGACTCCAGTTCCTCGCGGTGCTGGTTCTCCTCAGGCTTGGAATGACTTGTGTCCATTTGTCTCCCCCCTTGGAGTGCCTATACCCATCAGACAGTGAGGCCTGCCTGATGCAGCATGTGGTCCATGCTCAGCAAGTGGACTGAATGAATGCACGGACATTAGAGGACACTTAGTAAGTGTGCTACTTGTTAAATCCCTTCTTCTGAATTGGTCAGTGTTTTAATAATTCAAGTGCTCTCACCACACAGTGGTTTTTACTGTACCGTGGAGGTAGGTGGGTGTTCAGGTGACCGTGGAGGTAGCTGGGTGTTCAGGTGATTGCTGCCCACACAGGAACTGGAAGAGCTCACTGTACTTGCCATCTCTGGAATAAGAGTTATGGTCTGTTTTCAGTAGCTCCTCAGTAGGGGCTTTGAATTGGGTGCTAGGCAGCAGGTGTGAGGAGCCCTTGAGCTCTGAAGATGGTGTGTCATCGTGCACATTTTCCTTAAGGTCAGCGTTCTTACCAGCACAGTACATCATCAAGGCTGTCCTGCAGTGAAAACCACAGATCAGCCAGCCTCCAGCAAACAGGCTAGAAATCTAGAAACAACGCCCCCTGCCCCCCCAGGTGTTTGCAACAGTTTTTAGAGGATCATACACATCTTTGTGCTTCAGAGGCAGCTTCCTGGGCCAAGGAGTCCCCTGCGCTCTTGCTTGTGAGGTTGATAGCTTTCAGAAAGACTGCAATGCAGCGGTCCCTGAAGTCTCTGTTAATATGGAAACAACCAGTGGTGAGGTCGTTTGCGCCCCTCCACAGCCGCTGACTGGGATCTGCGGTGTGAAGCAGGGGATGATGAGGGTGATGTTCTCCTGGCCTTAGCCGGCTGGCCGTGAGAAGGGACGTGGTGTGTGTGGAGGCTGTGGCCAGCGCAGCGCAGCCTGCTGCAGCTCCTGCCTGGCCAGTGCAGTGGCTCCCAGCATTGAGGAACTGAAGATGCCTCTGCAGCTGGTGCGCCGAGACCTTGTTCTCTTCCCCGGTCACATGGTGGCTTACGAGACGGTAAGGGGCTTTAAAAATCTTGCATACTGTCTGAATGTTTATGAATATCCCTAGTAATTCGGGTGAAGAATCAGGATCAAATAGATCTCGTCTGAACCTAAGAAATGAAACTTTGGTTTCTTATTAAGGACAGTTTGGACATTTGAACGGTTGTCTTATTTAGTGTTGACAAATGCCCTCTAATAAATTATTGAAGATGTTCTTTAAAGAGAGCTGCTTTTTCTTTGGCTTGCTAGATAAACATGGTTGAATTCCAGAGATGGAGATATGGGTGTGATATATTTGTTTACCTGAAGCAATATGACACTTTTCATTAATCTGTTTTACAAAATCTCAGCCATATGGCGGTGGGTGGTGAAGTCTAATTTCCTTAGTTCTTATTTGCCTTCTGATGAGCACTCTCGGGTGTGTGGAGCTCGGTGCTTATCCTGGGGTGGGTCAGGTTCTGCCTCCAGCTGCTCCTCTGTGCTTGCCTACGAGGGAGGCTGAGAGTCAGAGCTCAGATTCGTCTTGCTGTGAATTGGTGGCCCCCGACTGTATTAAATGCATCATGAGTGGTAATTTATATGTCCCAACACCAAGAAATATAATGCCAGGGTTACCATGGCAACTGCATGCATCCTGAAAAGCTTATGAATGGGTTCTGAGCCTTCTGGTGTTTTAAGTGAGAGGTTCCAGCTGAGAGGCTGCAGTCATGCTTAGTGTAAATAAATTCAGCTGCCCGTGTGCAGCACGTCCTTTCTCTGTCACCCGAGTTGTTCATTCAGCTCAGTTCTTTCTCTGGTGACATCTGCCTTGGTGCTGGGTTCCTGGCAACAGAGTGTGGTTGAGACATGGTTTTCACCTTCAGGTTGGAGGCCTAGCATGTGTTTTCAACAGCCCAGCACCTCAGTCCGTGGGGTGTGAAGCGAGCTGCGACCCTCGCCATCGCCAGGGCATAGTTGCAGCGTGTGCTGCATGGCCGTGGCAAAGCCTCCTCTGCATGTGAATAGCTCCTCTCCAGTAACTCCCTACCTGGCTCCAAGAGCCTGACTACTGGGGCAGCCCTGCTGGCTGCTCTTCCTGGTGTCCTGAGGTGGTTCTGGAGAGCCAGCCCAGGTCAGAAAGACCCCTGTCCAGATGCCAGCTTGTGACAGTAACAAAGGCTGATCATTACCAGAGGATTGTCTGCCATGTTAGAAATATACGTGGTATAGTTTCTCGTGTATTTAAACTGTATCAATCAATACCTTGACTGTGTGGGACTACTCTTTGTCAGTGTCTGTAAAAGGCCTCTCGACAGCCTGGGGGCCTGGGGGCCTGGGGGCCTGGGGGCCGAGTCTAAGGAGCTCTGGGTGATGGTGGCCGCTGAGGCAGTAGCTCAGAGATGGATCGCCAGGTTCCGGAGGGATGTCACACGCCTGTAGAATTCATTCTCTTCGTTAATAAACAGTCAGATCATACAGTTTGAAGTTTAAACTTTCTGGCAGGTTAACTTTCAGGCTCACATCACTGGGCATGTTGCGGCAACTCACCTAGAGGTCTCAGTTAAGAGTCTTCATCTAATTCAATTCCTTTATTTTGCAGATGAGGAAACTGAGACCCACAGAAGTTATGCCACTGGGTTAAGGTCCCAAAGCAGGTCAGAACCAGATCTAGGACCAGAACCGGCTCCTGGCTGCCTTCTCCTAAGGATCGCTTTCCTGACAGAAGAGGTTCGCTCTTGGTTACTTGTTCTTGCTTCCTGTGAGCACAGGGACCCCATCGTAGTGACAAGAGCAGCTTGCTTGTTGATCATTTAAAAATTTCAGCTTTCTCATGTTCTTTCTTCTGTCGTTTATTGAACTTCTGCTCAGTGTGCTAGAGACCAGGCCAAGTGGTATGAGAGCCCAGCCTGAGCATCCTGATAACTCTGCCTGTCCGTGTTTGCAGAGAAGCCAAGCGCCCAGTGGTCATGGGCGGGGTGTGGGGATGTGTGTGTGGACCTGAGTCATCACCTGTTAAGTCAAGGTCATGGTACTGTATTTTCTGAGACAGACCACAAAGTACTATTAGGTACAGCTTACAGGTTACACCTCACTACAAGTAATAAGAGATTCAGCTTGCAAAGCTTGAAATACAAATTGAATTTTAACCAGATGCCAGTTAACCCAGAATTTTAACTTACCAGTCTTCAAGAAGATTAAGGTTTTATTGTAGAATTTACGTACAGACTGTGTTTTCCTAAGTGGCCTCAGTGCTGTCTCCCATCCTATGTGTTCTCACAGTGGCACCTTGACCAGGAGGTGGGGGGTCTCTGTCCCTTCCTTGTGAGCCTGGTTTGTGACCCGCCTCACCCAGTGGTGAGGCAGAAGTGATGCTTTGCAACTTCCACGCGAAGTCTTAAACATTTTTGCCTGGCTTCTCTTTTGGGGATACCTGCTCTGGGGCACCCAGCTGCCATGCCGAGAGGCCCAGTGAGCTCCCACAGGAGGACTGCATGGCGGGGCCCTCAGGAGCCCCAGCCAGCAGCCGTGGGCTGTGAGTGCGTGGCCACCGATGGCCCTGGCAGTCCACTGTTCTCACGTTCTCGCCGAGACCCCGGACGCCAGAGCAGAGAGTGCTACATCCTTTATCTGGATCCCAACCCACAGAACCTGTGGGCATGACAAGTGATGGTTCTCACCACTCTGTTTGGGGTCATTTAGTATGAAGCCTGGTTACTGGAATCCTTAGTGTTTCCATTCATTGCATGGTAAAGATAAAAAGCATAAGAAATTAGTGGCTCTTTGGATACTTAGCCTTACCTTTTAAAAATAACAGCTTTTGAAAGGTGATTTTCATACTGTCGGCTGCACCCTTTCACAGTGTGCAATTCTGCCGTTTTTAGTGTGCTCCCAGTTGTGTGTCCAGAACATTCCACCACCCCAGAGTGATGTCCAGACTCTGACTCTGGTTCACTCACAGACCAGCAAGATGGAAGACCGGGCCAGCTGTGCACCATGTGCAGCCACGGCGCCACGTGCTGGGTCCCGCAGGCACTGGGGCCAGGCTCATGAGTGCGTGAGTTCTGGTCGTGTGAAGGTGATAGCCGGACAGGTGGAGCATTTTTGGCTGCAGTGTCTCTGGAGCATCTGGTCTGTGCATGGGAGTTCCTGTTGAGTCTTGGATAAGCCAGGAGCTTTGACTGGGTTTTCATTGGAGGGTCAACAACTAAGGCTTTCAGGGACAGAGACCATGCTACAAACAGGAAGGGCATCTCTGGGTGTTTGGTGAGCATCTGACACATTCAGGGCACAGTGTGCTTATTCATTTTTCCTTGCTGTCCACACATGTCCGTGTGCGCCGATGTGCCCTCCTGTGGGTGCGTGCTGTTTCACACTCGCACACAACAGTTGATATCGTGGGCAAGAGCAAAGGCATGACCCAAGGCGGAAGGGGCTGCTAATAGCCTAGACCAGGGGTCAGCATACTTTCTCTGTAAAGGGCCAGAGAGTAAATGTGTGAGGCTTTGCGGGCCTGTCCGGTGGTAGACAATGTGTAAACCAATGAGTGTGCCTGTGTTCCAGTAAAACTAGTTACAGAACAGTGGCCCTCCTTTGCCTGGCCCCGGGCCTGAATACATCTGGCCACCTGCCTGTCCTACCTGTCTGCTGCTTAGGCTATGAGGCAGCGAGGGCATTCTCACAGTACTTAGCCCGTGGCCACCATCCTCCCTGCAGGCCCCATGAGGGCAGGAGGCACATTTCTCATTGTTGGATCTTGGCTCAGTAGTAACAGGAACCCATTAAATGGCTGATTAACCTTGGAGCCCTGAAGAAGTGATGGGGCCATCACAGTTGAGGGCTGGTGGGCAAAGGTGAGGGAGAAGGAGTGAGGCCAGTGGGCAGGTCCAGCAGCATCTGGACCCCACTGCTCAGGCAGGTGGTAAGACATGGGAAAACCCAGAATGGTGAGGACAAACAGGAATGCAGTCACCAGTTTCCCTTTGACCCAGGAACAATGTTGTTACACTTTCTCAACAGAACTGCATCAAAGGGGTCCTAGAAGTAACCATTCAGGTGGAGAAACCACCTTCAGTCTTAGAGACACTGCCTTCAGGTCTTGGAGACACTGGTTTTTCTTGATATGAGGGATCCTGTGACCCAGGAGCCCTCCATAAGAGATCTCTAAAGTGAGTGCCTTAGCACTGGGCCTTGCATGCTCCCCCCGACCCCCTCGTGGCATATTCGTTAATTTATAGTGAGTGAATCAGGCAATGGTGTTAGAAACCTGTAATAAACTCAAACAGAATTCAACAGTATAATCTCATTGAACTTGTTCTTTGGCTTAAAACAGAGATTTCCAATGGCTATGCCATAGCATTTTTACAACATGCAATACCTGACTATTTAGTGAGGGACACTGACCTTTTTTCCCTTAGCTTGTCAGATTTAAAAAATGACAGCAGCCCGGCCAGTGTGGCTCAGTGGTTGAGCGTCGACCCACACACCAAGAGGTCGCCGGTTCCATTTCTGGTCAGGGCACATGCTCAGGTTGTGGGCCCGATCCCCAGTGGGGGTGTACAGGAGGCGGCTAATCAATGTTCTCTCTCATTGGTGTTTCTGTCTCTCTCTCCCTCTCCCTTCCTTTCTCTCTAAAATCAATACAGAAAAAAAAATTTTTTTTTAAATGACAACAGCCAACACAACAATAGCTGGTATGTGTGAATGGATCAAAATTACGCCTTTTTAAAAAATCACATAAGCCCTGACCGGTTTGGCTCAGCGGTTAGAGCGTCCGCCTGCGGTCCGGAGAGACCCGGGTTCGGTTCCCGCTAAGGGCATGTACCTCCGTTGCAGTTTGTCCCCGGCCCTGGTTGGTCGTGTGGGTGGCAGCCACTCGAGGTGTCCCTTTCACATCGATGTTTCCCTCTCTCTCTCTTCCTCTCTCTCCCTCCCACTCTGTCTGTACAAAAAATGGAAAAATGTCGTCGAATGAGGATAAAAAAAAAAAAATCACATAAAAATATTCTTTTCGGTGTGATACAGAATTTTAGTAATTAGTTTATGTGCTGTGAAATGAAAAAGGTTGAAAATTGCTGGCTTGGAAGAATAAACATTAGTTTAACTGAAGGAAGACAGTAGCTTGATTTGTCAAAAAAAATTGATGTTCAATTAGAAATGACAAATTCTCACACAGATAAGCCCTGCATATGTTGCAGAATGGCGGTTCACGGGCAGACTCGTCGTTAGGATTGCTTTGCAAGGGTTTTCAGACCCAGACGGGAGTCAGCTCCCCTCCGAGTGCTTCCTGGGCAGCTGTGTCCCTGCACACTGCAGACGGAGGGGAAATGTGTCGTGAAGAAAAGGTTAGGATGGGACTTGCGTTTGTTGCAGCAGGAGGAGATGCCTCATCAGTATTTTAGACTGTTGAAGACAGAGATTATGAGATATTTTTTTTGTTTTTTTAATCCTCACCTAAGGATATTTTTTCATTTTTTGTTCAGATACAGTGGGAGGGAGAGAGAGGGTGGGAGAGAGAGAGAGAGAGAGAGAGAGAGAGAGAAAGAGAGAAAGAGAAACATCGACATGAAAGAGACACATGGAGCGGCTGCCTTGCGCACGGCCCTGACCCAGCCAGGGTCAGGGACAAACTGCAACCGAGGTATGTGCCCTTATCGGGAACCGAGCCCGGTCTCTCTGGACCGCAGGCCAGCGTGCTAACCGCTGAGCCAAACCAGCCAGGGCGAGATTGTGAGATGTTAAAACCTCTGAAATAATCTTGTTCAGTCCCTCTGCCAGCCCTCTTTCGCTGAGACCCAGCCCCCGGGCACAGAGGAGGTGTCAGAGCCCAGGTCGGTGCCTCCTGTCCAGCTCTCCTGCGTGACTGTGGCTGCCTGCTGCCCCTCCTTGGGGTGATCCTCCTCCAACCCCCACCATGGGGCTTGTTGCCCAGGGTGTAGGAGTCTTTTTTGGCTTAGTACCTTAACTCAAAACCCATAGACATCCTAGAACATTGTTTTCCTTTTTAGTCTGCCTGGGATTTTGAAAATTTCTCACAGTGCTGGATGGTTTAGCATTCACCACATGAGTGGTAAGGTTTATTCCAACTTGTAATTACATATCTTTTTTTTTTTTTAAATCCTCACCTGAGAATATTTTTCCATTTATTTTCAGACAGAATGGGAGGGAGAGATGTATATATATAGAGAGAAACATCAACATGAGAGGGACACATCAATTGGTTGCCTCCCCCACAATCCTGACCAGGGTCAGGGATGAACTGCAACCGAGGTACGTGCCCTTGACCAGAATCGAATCCGCAACTCTGGTCTGCAGGCCGGCGCTCTAACCACTGAGCTAAACAAGCCAGGGCACAACTACAGATCTTGTAAAATAGTTTTATTTCCGCCCTGGCTGGCTTGACTCAGTGGCATACCTTGGTTGCAGTTCAGTCCCCTGCCTTGGTTGGGGTCGTGCGGGAAGCAACCTGTCGATGTGTCCCTCTCAAGTCTATGTTTCTCTTTCTCTCTCCCTCCCTGTCTCCCTCTCTCCCACTCTATCTGAAGCTAAATAGAAAAATATCCCCTGGTGAAGATTTAAAAAAAAAATTTGTTTTCTGCATTCAGATTTGCTCCTCTAAAAATTCTGATTATAATATTAATTTAGAAGGCATCTACTATGAGTTGTTGAAAAATAGCTCTTGTATCATCTTTAATACAGATATTTTTGAAGTATAATTTATGCCTGAAAGTGAATTGCTACAGAGGTTTAGTTTGTTGCTTGGAAAAGAAGTGTGAGGAGTATTTTTTTGTTGTTGTTAATCCTCACCTGAGGATATTTTTCCATTGATTCTCACATAAAGTAGAAGGGAGGGAGCAGGAGAGAGAAACATCAATGTGAGAGAGACACCAATGGGTTGCCTCCAGCACAACCCCGACGGGCCAGGGAGGGACCTTAACCCCCCAGGTATGTGCCCTTGCCTGGGAATTGAAACCTCAACCTTTCGGTACACGGGCTGATCCTCTAACCCCTGAGCCAAACTGGCCAAGGCAGAAGTGTTTTTTGAAAATATATATATGGTTTTCATTGATTTGAGAGAGAGAGAGAGAGAGAGAGAAACATCGATTGAGCCGAAACCTGGGCATGTGCCCTGACTGGGAATAGAACTGGTGACCTTTCAGTGCAGGGTACGACTACACTCAGCCGACCAACCCATTCCGGCCAGGGCTAAAAGTGTCTTTTTAACAACCCATTTAATTAATTATCAACCACTAATATTTATCAATATATTTATTTTATATATACATATACTTTTATGTATGCTAACATCCTCATGCTTGATATATATTAGTGTAACTGTATGTATATATGTACATACTATTTAATATCAAGCTGAAATACAGCAAAAAGGTTGGTACCCTTGAATTACAGTGGGATCCCCCCCCCCCCATATAACTTATAAAATGAGATACTGAATTGATGTTCAATACTGAGCCACTTTTAAACACTTGATTTTTTAAAAATTTTATTAAATGGCCCGGCCAGTGTGGCTCAGTGGATTGAGCATTGTCCCATGGACTGAGAGGTCCCAGTTCGATTCCTGGTTCAGGGCGCATAGCCCCGAGTTGTGGGCTCGATCCCTGGTGGTGGCCATGCAGAAGGCAGCCGATTGATCTTTCTCTCTTACATTGATGTTTCTATCACTCTCTCTCTTCCTCTCTCTGAAGAAAAAAGTCAATAGAAAAAATTGTATTAAATGTGTTGGGATGACATTGATTAATAAGATTATACTGGTTTCAAGTGTACAGTTCTGTTATACATCATCTGTATATTGCAATGTGTGCACACCACCCAAAGTTAGGTCTCCTTCCATCACCACATATCTGACCCCCTTTACCCTCTTCTGCCCTCCACACCTGTCTCCTATGGTCACTAACATACTTTTGTCTGTGTCTCTGAGTTTTTGTGTGTCATTTGTTGCTTTCTGTTTTATATCCCACATGAGTGAAATTATAAAGTTCTCGACTTTTTCCCTCTAACTTATTTTGCTTAGCATATTCTGAAGATCTGTCCATGTTGTCATCTTTTCTTGTGGCTGAGGAGTATTCCATTGCATTTATGTACCACATCCTCTGTATCTGTTGTTTCTGTGTCTTAGCCTCCATGAGTAATGGTGCAGTGAACATAGGTCTACATATATCTTTACAAATAAATGTTTTCAAATTATTGGGGTAGATGTTCAGAAGAGGGGTTGCTGGATCATGTGGTAACTCTATTCTTAATTTTTGAGAAGCCTCCATACTGTTTTCCATAGTGGCTGTACCAGGTTACATCCCACCAGCAGTGAATGGGGGTTCCTTTTTCTCCACAACCTCTCCAGCACTTGTTACTTGTCTTGGTGATAATAGCCATTCTAACAGGTGAGGTGGTATCTCATTGTGATTTTGACTTGCATTTCACTAATAGCTAGTGAAGTTGAGCATCTTTTCATGTATCTGTTGGCTAATGTATGTCTTTTAAATATATATATATTTCTTTTTTTAAAGATTTTTATTGATTTTAGAGAGAGAGGAAGGGAGAGAGAGAAACATTGATGTGAGAGAGAAACATTGATTGGCTGCCTCCCGCATACCCCTTACTGGGCATCAAGCCCATAACCTGGGCATGTGTAGTGACCAGGAATTGAACTGGGACCTTTCAGTCCGTAAGACGACACTCAATCCACTGAGGCACACCAGCTGGGCTCATTTATTTTTGCTTTTACTTCTCTTGCCTTTGAGTTGAAATTCATAAAATCCTGAGACCAAGGTTTGTAAGTTTAGTACCTATATTTTCTTCTATGTATTTTATTGTTTCACATCTTATATTTAGGTCATCGATCTATTTTGAGTTAATTTATTGTGTGTGATGACAAAGGGCACTCTAGTTTCATTCTTTTGCATAACACTTGATTTTTCTTTTTACATTTACCTATGTCTATAATTTTAAAATCTAGAAATCACAGAAATAGTTAATCTCTACTGATTCTTCAGGTCATGGCTTAGACGCCCTGACTGCAGGGAGGCCTTTATAAACGGGTGGCGCTGGCGGGCTCCTCAGCACATACTATTCTTCTGTAGTTCTCCTCTCACACATGAGCATGCGTGTGTACACACACACACACACACACATGTGTGCTGTGGCCCCTTCCCTGTCCACAGCCAGATCTCTGGGGTGGGACTCTTTCCTGCCCCGTCTCCCTGAGCGGTGCCTCCCTGGCCCTGCCCTGGGTGATGCTGAACAAACGAAGGAGCCTATAGCCAGAGCTATCCTCAGGTGGCCATGATGACCCACGCCCACCCTGTCTTTCACACAACTGCCTCGAGTTTCCAGGAGTCTTCTGACTCATCCAAGAAATCTTTTTCTCATTACTAACTTGCTTTTTCAGATGATTGACTGCTTCTACTCCCCCTCCTCCCAGAGCAGAACACACGAGGAGTGGCTGGCTTTCGTGTCCTGGCGGGCCCCTCCTTCTGCTCTTCCCTCGGGCTCTTTCTCATGTATGTGAGCGAAGGCATTGTGAGGAGAGCAAATGTAAACGGTCCTTCTAGTTCTAGTGAAGAGTCTTCAGGAGAATGAGGCACATTTTAGAGAGACTAAGAAAACCTGCCCCATTACTTTTGCTATTTTAATTTATAGAAAATTCTCTTCCATTTTCCTAATGACAGTTATGAGATCGGGTGAAGGTTGTGTCATTCGAAAATATTTATCGGGCACTTGTGAGAGTGGACAGAAATGGACCCTGAGGTCAGACAAGCCTAGGGTGGTCTCAGATGCTCTGGACCATCTGGGATGAGCTGGGTGCTGGGTGCAAGCTGCGCACCCTGCCCCGGGCGCTCCAGGCCTGCGCAGGCTGTTCTGGAGTCATTGTCAGCACTGCTGTAACCTACAAAAAAAGATTTGTCTTCATATTTTTCTAGTAGAAAATGTTACTAATGTCGCCATTCATATAAGAAATGTTAACAGAATATTTTATGTTAAGAATGTGGATTAATTTTGGGGCAAGCCTAAGAAGTTTGGTGTTGCACAACAGATCTCCATTTTTTAAATTTTTTTATTTTTATTTTTTTAGATAGAGTGGAAGGGGTGGGAGGGAGAAAGAGAAACAGTGATGTGAGAGAGACACATGATTGGTTGCCTCTGCATGACCCCGACCTGGGGATCAAACCCGCAACCCAGGTACATGCCCTTGACTAGAATCGAACCTGGAACACTTTGGTCCCCAGGCCGACACTCTAATCAATGAGCCAAACTGGCCAGGGCCAGATTTCCATTTAAATTCACTGAGTAGCCCTGACCAGTTTGGCTCGGCAGTTAGAGCATTGGCCCTTGGACCAAAGAGTCAAGGGTTCGAGTCTGGTCAGGGGACGTGCCTCAGTTGCAGTTCGGTCCCCAGACCTGGTCGGGGTTGTGCGGAGGGGGGCAACCAAATGTATGTCTCTCTCTCACATTGGTGTTTGTTTTTTTTTCTCTCTCTCCTCCTCCTCCAATTCTGACTAAAATAAATGGAAAAAATATCCTTGGGCGAGGATTAAAAAAAAGAAAAGTAAAATAAATAAATTCACTGAGTAAAATGCAGTGGATCATAACTGTGTTCCGCACGAGCCCATTGCGCAATAGAGCTCATTGAAGGGCTGGTTAGATGCACATTGCGGGGCGACCTGGAAGCGTTTCACACTTGGTACATCTCTAATTAGAATTACATGATCAGTAAGAGGCCGGTGTGAGACCTCTGTAATGGCGCGGAGGCAGGATAGTAAGAAGCTACAAAAATTTCTTGGCAAGCAGAATGGAGAAACAGACAGATAGCCGAACAAACTGGCTGAGCAGTGTACAGCCAGGTACAGAAGATTCCCCAGGGTGGAAAGCCCAGCTGTCTAGCAGTAGGCAAAAATCTAGTGCTGGGTCCCCCCACGGTGGTCTTGCCTCCTCTGACCTTTTCTCCCTAGAGATAGCATCTAGGCCTCAGTTGTATTTCAGCTCCAGGCACAGAAAAGCAGCCAGTCCAGGTGAGTGGTGCCAGGACCAGCTGCAATGACTAATGATGACCCCATGCCCTGACTCATCTGTAAAGACCACGACCCGACCCTGAAAGGACACACTTGGAAAAGCTGATGAATATTCTATTGAGATCCTCCCCTAAACTTCCAGCCTTAAAACCCCTTAAAACAAAGGACCCAGTGCTCTCCTTCCCAGAAGCACCCCTGCACCTTTCCCCTCTGTTCCCCCACAGGAGTGCATCTCCTAAACTCTAAGGGTCCCTACGAGACTTGCAACCAAGGAGCAGTGGGCAGCTCGTCCTGGGCTAACCCCTGAACCTATCCCAAGGTCCCCTTTCCTCTGACTCTCCTGTGAGCTGACAGCAGCCCCAACCAGGCTCTCTCCTGTTGCTTTCTCTATCCTAGGCCCTTCCTTGTTCCACTGTCCCCAGCTTTAATAAATGTACTCTCCCAATCACTAGGAATCCTGTTGTGAAATCTTTCCTGCACAACGTCCAGAACCCACACACTACCGATGGGCCCAAGGCTCTGGGCCTGGTCCTCTTTCCAGTAATGGTGGGTCTAGCAGTTTTAGCAACGGGGTCACATTTGATTCGGAAGTAGATCTATTCTAGAGGGTTTATGTAACATGAAGAATATTAAATTCAAAGAGATCCTAAAAATATACCCTAGATAGCTTAAATTTTCAACATGACTACCTAACTGTAGAAATATAGCTGCCACTTCATAGCTTCACTTGAGTAAGCAAGCCATGGTAGTGGGCGTTCGATCATGGTTTCAGGTAAGACTTCAGAGAGACCTGTCCCAGTGTCAGAGACAAAACTAAACTCACCATTGCAGTGTAGTCTAAAACGGCTTCTTTTCACCCTGCAGTAGTTTGAACTGTCACCCAGTAAAGTGGGGTAGTCATTGCACTCTTAGCTAGCTGTTCCTCTTCAAGTCCACGTCGATAACACTTCAAAATGTCAGGGAACAAGTTTGGTTTATTTTCATATTAAAGTAGCTGGAAACTAAGCAAATTGTTATTTAAATGCTGTGAGAAAATTTATTTTAGCCTCACCGGCATCTCAACATCACCTGTGAAGTCAAAAAGGGCCTTACTTGGTTCTGAATGTCATGTTTGTCTGAAGGGAATAAATTCTGGGATGTCAGTGCTGAAATTCAAAACAAGGAAAAAACATGCTTTGTTTTTAAAAGGGACAAATGCATCTGTTAGACATTATTGACGTTTTGGGACTTTTGAGGTATGTATTTTGCCTCTTGATAGAGAATTGGATGACTGCTCAGAATTTGAACTTATAGATGTCAGAACCGTCGAGAACACTGTGGCCAAGTCTCCACTGGTCCTTGAGACCCAGATTTCAGTCCTGCTGACTCTGACTTTGGGCAGGTTGCTGATGTCATTCTCTTAGTCCCTCAACAGTCCAGGGAGAGATGTGGACTAGTGGGTAACCATCTAAAGATAATTTGAGGGTGCAAATGGCAAATCTGGGTTTACAGTATAAATCTTTATCAGTCCTTATGACATCGTAAGTCATGAGCATGGCTTTGCTGGCGTGTTCTCTCCTTGGTGACAGATATAGTTGTTAAGAACCACAGACTCGAGGACAACCACTGCCACTTGCTAACGTGTAATGTTGAGAAGTTGTTGAATCTTTGCATCCCCTTTTCCTCATCTATTGTGGGTCGGGGAGAGGGAGAAAGGTGTTTATAGAACTGGGAGTAATAAACTCATAACTACAGGGATAAGTTAATAGTAACTACGACTAGTATGAATTGAATGCTTACTGTGGTGTAGGCGCTTTCTAGGTGCTGAGGGTATAAATCTGAGGAAAACACATTTGTCTTCAGAAAGCTCACCGTCACGTGGGAGCGAGAAGGCAGCAAGGCCAGGCCAGGCTTGTTAAGTGTTGGATGGTGACCCGGTAGTATAGACAGGAGGGTCACTTTCACTGGGAGGGGAGGGTTTGTGGGAAGATACTGGAGTCGAGCTCCCCAGCCAGCAAGAGCCTGCCAAGTGTGCATGGCACCTTGTTTAGTGCTCGGGAGACTGGGGAACTAAATCTAACATGATCCCTGCCCTGAGGTTAGTGAGAAACTGAGTTTGGTGTAAATAGTTGATGTTAAGAACTGAGTCTTGAGGCTGAAGTGTGAGGACAGGGAGGGCGTGGGAGAGAAGGAGGAGCCACAGGGAAGGGGCAGTATAGCACAGTTTGCAAGGCCCCCTGCTGAGGGAGCAGTGGGGTCTGGGCCTGCTGAACTGGAGTGGGGTTCCTTGGACTCAGGCCCACGCCAGGTCAGAGGACAGACGGCGAGGGAGGGGGAGTGCTTCATGACTTTGAGTGGCGTCTAATTGTTGAATTAGAGTTTTATGTGTGCTAGACTATTTCTTCTTAAAAATAACTCAATTTCATAGTCTTTGTTTCTCCACTGAACTTAAAGCCATAAAATTTTTAATTAAGAAAACAACCTTTTTTGGTCATTACGTTTGCAGACAGTTTCCTGCACCTGTGGGTTAGAAAATGAAACAAATGGCATGGAGAACGTGCAGAAATCGGCTTCTGTGGAGGGGCTGCTTCATGCCCTGTGGAGGACGTGGTGCCTTTGCTCACCCAGCACTTTCTGCTGCATTTCTTAGTGAGGAGCGGGAGCTGGCTGAGTCAGGATGGGAGGCCCACAAAGTCAGAAATGGAAGTTTGTTAGTTGATTTGCTTTCCATTACACCGTTATGTCTGGAGACTGGGCACGCCCGCTCGTCAGTCAGTGAGCAGGCTTGGCAGCAGGCCCTGCGTGGCTGCTTCGCACGCCTGGTAATGTGCTGGTGGCACCCAGTGGCACAGTCACTGTACTGCCACAGTGTCTCCGAGGCATGTACTCACTAGTGATGATAAGAAAGATGTTGTGGCCCTGGACGGTTTTCTCAGTGGTTAGAGCATTGGCCCACGGACCAATGAGTCACAGGTTCAATTCCCGTCAAGGGCAAGCACCTCCGTTGCAGCTTGTCCCTGGCCCTGGTTGGGGTCATGCGGTAGGCAACCAGTCAATGTGTCCATCTCTCATCGATGTTTCTCTCTCTCTCTCCCTCCCACTCTGTCTGAAGATATAGAGAAAAATAAGCTTGGATGAGGATTAAAAAAAAGAAAGAAAGAAAGTTGTTTTGTTTTCATAGTCCTGTCCTGTTGGCAAAGTGGGTAGGTGGGAACATGTACATAGAAGACCTGTTTGCTGCAAATAGAATTAGAGCATAATGTTGCACACTAAAGCCTTTTCTGCTTCTAAGATGTCTGTGAGGAAGGAAACACTTAGCTTCCTAGTTCTGATAAACTGTAGTAGTTACGTGGTAGTGGGCTTCTGCTTACTAAGAAAATTGTTCTGAAGTCTGCTGTCGCAGCCATGCGGGGTTAACAGGCACCAGGCTCCCTGTCCAACAGGACTAAGGGGAGGTGACTGAGGACCTGCCTCGGGTGCAGAATTCAGGTGCACACCAGAACGCTTAGCGATTGAGATTAATAAAATTGTAGAGAACTACTTTTAAAAATAACAAATTCAATGCAAGAAGAAAATCCACAATGAAAAAATCAAGTTTTAAATAGAGCCGGGGTCAGTATCAGTGATTTTTCTTTTTGCCTTAGCTTCAGTAGAGCTCAACTCAGCTCTGTCACTGATAACTGTCTTTTTTGTTTCTTGTGGATTTTTTTTATTAATTTTGGTTTTATGTCTGTTACTCCTTTAAAATTTATACCTGAGGCAAGTGCCTCGCTCACCTCACTGTAGTTCCAAAACCTGACTCCCACCTTAAACAACTTGAAAACCAGACAAAATGTAAAACAAGAGTTCAACATTGGTTGTGGTCAACAGGCAGGTTAAGACTGTGTTCCTTGAAATAAGGGAAACAGAGGAAGTAAGCCCTGCAATTATCCTAGCTTATTCTGCAGAGCAGGAGCCACACTGTTCCTGTCCTGGGCCGGACAGTAAGTGTCTCAGGCTTGCAGACCACATGGTCTGTGTGACACTGCTCAGCTCTGCCTTTGCCTGTAGCTGCTTTCCTACTGTGTGCGCAAACAAATAGGTGTGATGTGTTCCAATAAAACTGTATTTGTAAAAACAAGCAGCAGGTTGGATGTGGCCCTCATACTGTAGCTTGTCAATCCCAGCCTAGAGACAGTTCCACAATACAGGGCAGGACATTATAGCATCTAATAAAAATCAGCAGGCATGCAAAGGAGCAAGAAAATATGATATAAACCAAGAGAAATGTCAGTCAATAGAAACAGACCCAAAAATAACAGAGATGGTGGAATTAGCTGACAAAGGCATTAAAACATTATTATAAATAAGATGCACACACTCAAGAATGTAGAGGAAAATGAGCATAGTGAGTGAAATGATAGATATAAAAAAGACTGAAATAGAACTAGAGATAAAAAAAAGTAATATCTGAAATGGGCAATGCAGTAGAGAGATTAACAGCAAATTAGCACCACAGAAGAAAAGTTCAGTGAGCTTCAAGACAGCAATAGCAACTATCCATTTTACAGCAGAAAGAATAAAGAAAAGTGAACAAAATAACAAGGCACTCTTGACCTTTGAGTCAACATTAATTGTTCTAAGATATGTGTAAATGGAGTTCCAGAAGAAGAGGAGAGACTGGAAACAATATTTGAAAAATAATGGCTAAAATGTCCAAATTTGATGAAAATTATAAGCCACAAAACTAAAAAATGTCAGAGTAATCAAAGAAAACCTTACCAGGGTATCACATAATCCAGTTGCTAAAAAAAACAATGATAACGAGAAAAAAATTCTTGAAAAGCAGCAAGAAGAAAAGAAGTCATATTACAGAGGAAATAAGATACAAATGGCACCCTGGCCACTTTTGCTCAGTGGTTAGAGCGTCGGTCCATGGACCAGAGAGTCCCAGGTTCAGTTCCCACTAAGGGCACATACAGTCGTCCCTCGTTTATCACAGTTAACTCGTTCCAGACTCTAGCAGTTGCACCTGGCGTTGAAGGATTCCTGGGGTGCTCGAATACATAGGCCTACAGTCCATACGTACAGTAATTTTAATTTTTATTGTAATGCAGGGGTGTATAATTGACTCAGACAACCGAGTGCACGCTGTATCATTTTCACTGTCTCAATCAACTTTTTAATGAATATATTTGAAAAAACTGCGATAGAGTGAAGAAGCACGAAGTGGCGAGGGATGGTTGTGGTTTGTCCCTGCCCCGGTTGGGATCATGTGGGTGGCAACCGCTTGATGTGTCTCTCACATCGGTATTTCTCTCTCTTCTTTCCTCTTTCCCTCCCACTCTATCTGAAGATAAATGCAAAAATGTCCTTGGGTGAGGATAAAAAAAAAAGATACAAATGGCAGTGACTTCCGGTCAGAACTTGTCACCCAGAAGACAACAGAGTGACATTTAATAATGTTTAGAATTCTGTATTCTGTGAAAATATTTTTCACAAATGAAAGTGAAATAAAAATTTCTAGGCCAATAAAAGCTGACAGAATTTATTGCCAGCATAACTGCACTCCAGGAAATTTTAAAGGAACTTCATATAGAAGGAAAATGATACCAGATGGGAATTATTTTTCTTAGTAATTGATAGAATAAGCAGACCAAAAAAATCTGTAAGCACAGATGTTTTTAAACGGGATCAATACTCTTGGTCTTGTGTACATATAAATAACATTCCATTCAGAAACTTTATTTTCAAGCACACATACGATATTTGTAAAAATTGACCAATACTGGGCCATAGTGCAAATCTCACACGTTTTAAAGCATTCTAACAATAATACCAATGAGAATCTCTGATCTCAGTAGAATTGACCTATAAAATCTGTAACAAGCCCTGGCTGGTGTGTCTCAGTTGGTTGGACTTTGTCCTATGCACCGAAAGGTTGCTGGTTTGATTCCCACTCAGGGCATAGGCCCAGGTTGCAGGCCTGATCCCCAGTGGGGAGTGTGCAGGAGGCAGTTCATCGATGTTTCACTCTCACATCGATGTTTCTCTCTCCCTCTCCCTCTTAAAATCAATTTTAAAATATTTAAATTTTAAAAAGTCAGTAACAAAAAGAGGATTATAAAACCCCTAATAGTTTACAAACAAAAATTTTGAAATATCTTGGGTCTAAGAAGATGATATAATGGAAGTTAGAAAATATTTGTAACAGGATAATAATGAAAATACTGTGTACAAAACTTGTAGAATGCAGCCAAAGCTGTACATGGAAGGAGATTTATAGCCTTAGAAAAGTAGAAAAGCTGAGAATTAGTAGGCTAAGCATCATTCTAATTAAAAATTAGAAAAAAACATGAGGTTGCCCTGGCCAGTTTGGCTCAGCGGTTAGAGCATCAGCCTGCGGTCCGGAGAGACCCGGGTTTGGTTCCTGCTAAGGGCATGTACCTCGGTTGCAGTTTGTCCCTGGCCCTGGTTGGGTCATGTGGGTGGCAACCACTCATTGTGTCCCTTTCACGTCGATGTTTCTCTCTCTCTCTCTCTCTCTCTCTCCCCCCCTCCCCCTCCCCCTCTCCCCCCCTCGCACTCTATCTGAACAAAATATCGAAAAATGTCCTCGGGTGAGGATAAAAAAAAACCCCAAAAACAAGGGGTAAAAAGCCCAAAGAAAGAAAATAATAAAAATAAGAGTAGAATTAATCAAATGGAAGTTTTACAGTAGAAAAGATCAGCAAAGCCAAAAATTGGTTCCTTGAATGGGCTAGTCAAATTGACAAACCTCTGGTGAGACTGGTAACAGAAAAGAAAGTGGATGCACAATCAGTGAAAAGAAAAAAGAGAAACCACTGTGGATTCAGTGGACCGTAAAACTGCAAAACATTAAAAATAGCATCATGTCAGTAAATTTGAAAAATCAGGTGTAATCAATTTCTTGAAATGTAACTTATTAAAAGTAACTGCAGCCCTGGCTGGTTTGGCTCAGCGGTTAGAGCGTTGGCCTGCGGTCCAAAGAGACCTGGGTTCGGTTCCCGCAAAGGGCATGTATGTACTTTGGTTGTGGTTAGTCCCCGGCCCTGGTTGGGTCGTGCAGGTAGCAGCCACTCGATGTGTCCCTTTCATGTCAATGTCTCTCTCTCTCTCTCTTCTTCTCTGTAATAAATAAATAAATGTAACTGCAGAAGAAACAGAAAACTTTAACTAAGTCTATAACCCGTTTAAAAAATCGAATCAGTAATTTAAAATTTTTGGACAAAATAGCTTCATTGTTAAATTCCACCAGTCTTACCCAAATACTTCCTCAGAATGAAACAGGAAACATGTCTTGTTTCATTTTTTTTTTTATCCTCACCCGAGGACATTTTTCCATATTTTGTTCAGATAGAGTGGGAGGGGGAGAGAGAGAATCATCGACATGAAAGGGACACATCGAGTGGTCGCCACCCTCATGACCCAACCAGGGCCGGGGACAAACTGCAACCGGGAACCAAACCTGGGTCTCTCTGGACTGCAGGCTGACGCTCTAACCACTGAGCCAATCCGGCCAGGGCCTGTTTTATTTTTTTAAAAATCCTCACCCGAGTATATTTTTCCATTGATTTTTTTTCTGATAAGAATGGGAGGGAAGGAGGGAAAGAGAGAGAAACATTGATGTGAGAGAGACACATCAACTGGTTGCCTCCCGCACAACCCCAACCAGGGCTGGGGATCTAATGGCAACCAAGGGACATACCCTTGACCAGAACTGAACCCAAGACTCTTTGGTCCAAGGACTGGCACTCTAACCGCTGAGTCAAACTGGCTAGGGCCCTAATTCATTTTTGAGTTTATCACAACTTCATTACTAAAACCTAACAGGGGTAGTAGAGTCAGTGAAGTGTTTCTAACAGGCAAGGACAAATAAATTGCCAGCACTGACTTTTTGTTTCCTTGCCAAAGAAACATGCAGAGTTAACTTGCTCTTGGCAAGAACTGTAGATCAAGTTTGAGTGATAAACTGTTTTGTTTTTAAATTTTTTTTAATTTATTGATTTGAGAGAAAGAGAAACATCGACTTGTTAACATCCATTCATGCATTCACTGGTTGACCCTTGTATGTGCTCCAACTGGGGATCGAACCCCCAGCCTTGGCATATCGGGAGGTTGCTATAACCAACTGAGCTACCTGACCAGGGCTGATAAACTTTTTAAATTTATTTATTGAATTTAGTGGGATGACATTGGTTAATAAAACGATATAGGATTCAGGTGTACAATTCTATAATACATAATCTGATATTGTGTGTTCAACATCCCACATCAAGTCTCCTTCCATCACCATTTGTCCCCCATTACCCCCCTTTATCCTCTCTACCTCCCCCAGTCCCCCTTTCTATGAGGGTTTTTTTCCTTAATTCCTTCACTTCTTCCTCCCAAACTCCTCAGCCCCCCTCCCCTCTAACAGCTGTCAGCCTGTTCTCTATATCTACAAGTCTGTTTCTATTTTGTTCGTTTGTTTTGTTCTTTAGTTTCCACATATAAGTGAAGTCATATGGTCCTTGTCTTTCTCTGACTGCCTTATTTCACTGAGCATGATAAACTGTTTTGATTTACAAAATACGAATGGAGAATATTGAGGGTGTGTGTGTGTGTGTATGTGTGTGTGTGTATTACCTTAATTGGTCTATACAGTTTCTCGAGTGGATTAAAATTTATGTTTTTGAAAGTGTGATTGTAGGTCCGGCTGGTGTGGCTCAGTGGTTGAGCATTGACCCACATACCAAGGGGTTGCCAGTTCGATTTCTGGTCAGGACACATGCCCAGGTTGTGGACCGAATCCCCAGTGTGGAGCATGCAGGAGGCAGCCAGTGGATGTTTTCTCTCATCCATATTTCTCTCTCTCTCTCTCTCTCTCTCTCAAATCAATAAAGAAAAAAAATTTTTTTTAAGAAAATGAAAGTGTGATTTTATTAGTGAAGACTCTCTGATGTAACTGGACCTTTACTGTTACAAGTACAAAGGGGATTTGTTGATCCCCTAATTGAAGAATCTGCGGTAGAGCTGGCCCCAGGGGCCAGTGTCCTTCCCCGGCATCCTCCATGCTTCTCATGCAGGCTCTTCACTCCTTGTGCTCATGCTCAAGTTCTTTGGAAAGAGTAAGAATCTCTGCAGGTCCCAGAGGAGGAAGGAAAGCCTTCATTAATTTTGAGTTGGGGTGTGCACGGAGATGAGCTAACTCTGCCCAGGGATTAGCATGCTCTTGCTGGCGTGGGGGTCGGAGTCAGTGTCTCGAGTAGTGAATGGAGATTGGGCGAGAAAACTGAGTGCAGTGACCATTGGGAAAGTGAAGGGAGGCTTGGCTGCAAAATTAAATCTCCTTTGCAGCAGTGGTCAGATGTAAAATGTCATGAATTCTTTATTCAAAATAATTATAAAATTCTACATAATAGAGAATCCTTAGGCTACCTCGACACAGCCATTCAGTTCACAAGAATGAAAGTCTGACAGGTCTCGTTCAAAATGTAAAACAACAGAGACTAGTCTCTTTTGGAGGGAGTCTAAATTGTTACAGCTGCTTTGACAAACAGTTTGACTTTAAGTAGCAAAGTTGAGACTGGCCCAGTAACCTGGCACTGCACTTCTAGGTGTGCGCACCAGAGACATGCATGCCCGGGTGCATCAGACAGCTGCACCAGAAGGGTCTCGATGGTGCTTGTATTTCTCCACAGCAGAAACCACCCCAGGGGGCAGGGGAATGAACAAGGAAATGACGGCTGATTTACACAGCAGAGTATTACACAGCAGTGAAAAGAAACTGCTGGGCACAGTGGCTGCAGAGGAAGGGAGCAAGACAAAAGAATGCAGACAGTGCGGTGCAGTCAGTAAAATTTAGAAGCAGGCAGAAGTGTCAGACTGCACACCCAGTGATAAAGCTGAAGAAAAGCAAGGAGACGATATCCGTCAGAGTCAGGGTGGCTGTTCCTTACGGGGAGGAGAGAGTTTGGGGTCAGAGAGGCACCCATCTTTTTCGGGTTCCATCTGTGCTCCATTCCTTGGGCTGGGTGGCAAATGGACTGGCATTTGGTAATAACCTTATGAAACTGTACACCTTTCTTATGCTTTTCTATGTTTTTGTAATCCTTCATGATAAATGTGATTTTCAAATGAAAATCTGAAGATAGTCAGACTTTGTAATTTGTGTCCAACTCAAAAAATGTGGGAAACCCAAAGCACATGTTTTTATGGAGTGGTCAAAAATGGTTTATCTTCTTACTTGATCCTTTTTTAGAAATTGTACATTTTTGAAATTCTATTTTTTAAAGCTTTTAAATGTTTCACATGCAAGTTGACCGAGTATTCTTGCTTCCTAGGTCAGGGACTCTGCAACATTATTTGAAGAAGGGTAAGGTTGACGCAGCTTTGCGCCTTTCGTTCCTGGAGTCTTCCTCCTTGGCCGAACCTTCTGACAGCACAGGGGACACAGGTACGTCGCTAGGAAAGTTTACTTCAGTTGATTTCTTTCTTTTGCTGTCATTTGTTCGTTTTGTATAAAACTAATTAAATTTAAAAACATTCAGAATGTGCGCATCTGGGCTCCAGCAGTTTCATCCGTGACAGATGTGTTTGAGTATCTTCTTCACACGTGGCAGAGTGTTTTGGTCTGTGTTTGACTTCATTTTTATTTTTTTAAAACCAGCATTAAACTTGGAGGGTCATAGAAGTTGTCATCCTGTGTAATGGCCCAGTGGTGATTAAAGAGTGTGAGAACCAAGGCAGCAGCATGCACCTCCCTCAGTAGGCCCACCCTTCCCTAGGACCCCCTGCATGCGGGTGCCCGCCAGCTGCTGAGGCTGGAGGCTGCCTGGACCGAGCATGGCGTCTCTTCAGAATGTAAACTGTGCCCCTCTACCTCCTTCTCCAGGAGTTTGAAAAGAAACAAAATACCTTGTGTTTTCACCTCTAATTTGTGATGGAGTAACATTTTATATTTGAAATTAAGAACTCTTTAATATGTTAAAACATTAAAATGAATATAATATGGATTTGAAATGTTTGCATACAAAGTGATATTTTATGCATAGCTATTTTTGATAAATTCATAAATGTCAAGAAAACTGCTATTTAAAATTTTGTTCATAGTCACCATACCATTCAGTTGTCCCCAGTTGTCTTGGTTTTTTTCAGCTTGTTTGAAGCAGGGCCCAGACAAATGCGGTTAGCTGATTCGCTGCTTGTCTCTTTAATCAGTTGATTGCCCCTCCCTACACCTTTCTCCTTGCATTTTCGTTTTTGGAAAATCCAGGCTTATTGTTTAGAAGTTTCCCTGTTTTGACTTTTGCCATTTCCATCGAACGCGCTCTTCTGTCCCCTGGATTTCCTGTGAAATGGCAGGTAGGCCAGAGGCTTGGTCCCGTTCTGGCTCAGGCTTTGCACACGGGCGCCCGCGGTGCCGGGACTCAGTCATTCCGGGTTGCAAAACAATGATGTTATAACTGTTATCATTTACCCTGCCTTGATTAAATTAAATATTTCTCTAGAGAGAAACCTTCACTCATTAACCAGTGGCTACTCTAAGGGACAATCTAAATAGGAAAGGCAGGATAAACACCTGATTCTTTCTCTCTGTTGGTTCTCAGTGTAGTGAGATGGACCCCTAGCCACTGCACAGGTGACCAGTGATGACTTAGTATTGTTACAAATGCAAGAATGTCAGCAGGTGTTGTGTTCTGATTCATTGCAGTTGTTATTAACATGTTATACATGCTAAAATTGCTCCCCTGCTGGCCAGTGGGGCCTCTCTGAGTTGACTCCTTCCTGCTTTACCAAGACCCCTGGTCTTCCTTCCCCTGCTTTCCGGTATGGTAAGATGTTTCCGATTCATGTTGTACTTTCTTGCCCCAGACCTAGAATTGGCTATTTGTCTAAGTAGCTCAGGTTCCCTTTTGTAGAAAATGGTATCTTGAGACCACAGTCTGGGTGCCATGGGTACTCGTTGGTATGGGGCTGGTTATTGTTTCTAGGTCGTTTTGTTGGACAGCCAGGAATTATACTTTTTAAGTAAAAATACATCATGAGCTCATATTGATGTTTTCATTTCAAATTTAGAACCATCTAGCTTTCACTTCTTTGATTTTATATGACTCTTTTATGTTGAAAAACTGGTTCTCAACATTAGCATCATTACTTATTTGTTTTAGCCTATAAAATACATGTGACAATTTTAGAATAACAATTCCAATATAGTACAGACAACATGATGACTGAAAATGTCTAAGATTTTTTTTTTAGTTCTTCTTTTTGTTGTTGTTAATCGTCACCTGAGGATATTTTTCCCTTGAGTTTTAGATAGAGTGAAAGGAAAGGAGGGAGGTAGAGAGAAAAACATTGATGTGAGAGAAACACATCAATTGGTTGCCTCCCACACAACCCTGACTAGGGGCCTGGGATCAAACCTGCAACCCAGGTACCTGCTGCTGTTTGGGAATCGAACCTGTGACCTTTTAGTCCTCAGGTCAGTGGTCTTCTAACCACTAAGCGAGACCTGCCAGGACTCTCCAGTTCTTTTGTCCTTAGAGTTCACTCCTAGTGATGTTCTGCTAAATTAAGTTTTAAAGTTGAACCAATTTCTTGTTGACAGTTAGATTCATTTGTTTTTATTTTAAGGAATAGCTTTCTAAATTTTGTGTTATATGTTTGTGAAACATTTTCATGGTTCCAAGTCAAATATTTTCAGAAACTTAACTTTCATTCTTGCTTACTCCACCCTGTTTCTTCACTCCTCCAGAGGTAACTTTTTGTTTAGTTTTTTGGGTCTTTCTGCTTTTAGTGTAAGAGAGAGAGAGAGACAGTGTGTGTGTGTGTGTGTGTGTGTGAGAGAGAGAGAGAGAGAGAGAGAACACAGTTCTCTTTCTTAGAAAACAGTAGAAGCTTTTCTCCATTTTGATTTCCCCCCCTAATTTAACAACAAATGAGGCTCACACCATCACAGTATACAAAGATCTTCATTCTTTTTTTACAGCTGCATGGTATTCCATCATGTTGGATATATTATAGAAAAAATGGATTTTAAAAAATGTTTTGGCTTCAATCAGTATATGTCTCCTGCATCGAAATGTGGTGATTCGCCCTTGATCCTGTTGCCTGTTTCTCAGCAATATGGGGGTTTTACAAACACATTGCTTGACTGGCCTGGTTTTCCTTACGTGGAAAATGAGAGGCTTGGACTAGGAGCTCTGGATGGGTGGTTTTGGCTGGAAGAGACGGCAGATGAGGAACCAAATCTGAGAGGGAGGTGGTGGTAACAGGCAGAGTTAGGTGGAGGCAGCGAAATGGACAGGTCTTGGTTAATGGTTGGGTGTCAGAATCGGGGAGGCAGGACAGTTCTGCCTGTGGCTGTGGTGGCTGGCTGTGGTGGTGTCAGTGGTGTCGTAGGTTGTGCGGGGTAGGTGGAGACGGGTTGAACAGGGTCAGAAGCACTGAAGGTGACAAGTTCCACGTTGGCTGTGTGAATACGAGCACCGGTGCAACATGACAAGCTTGTCCAGGCACTCAGAGCTAGATGCTGACTCTGTAGGTGAAGCCTGGGGAGGGGACGCACTGTGGGGAGGAGGGAGGAAGAGGCTCTTAGAGCAGCACCTGAGTAGCTCCTGCCTTGAAACCACAGGTAGAAATGGGAGAGTCAGCCCGGCCGGTGTGGCTCAGTGGATTGAGCATCGTCCCATGGACTGAGAGGTCCTGGTTCTATTCCCAGTCAGGGTACGTGCCTGGGTTGTGGGCTCGGTCCCCAGTAGGGGGCGTGCAGGAGGCAGCCGATTGATGTATCTCTCACACATCAATTCTCTCTCACTCTCTCCCCCCTCCCCTCTCTCAAAAAATTAATAAAAATATATTAAAGAAAAAAGAAATGGGAAAGTCTGCAAAACAGGTTGGAATAACAGCCATGCTTTTTTTTTAATCTCATGCTTTATTCTGAAAGTTGATTGAAAAAAATTTTTTTTTAATCCTTATCTGAGGACATTTTTGCATTTATCTTCAGACAAAGCAGGAGGGAGAGAGGGAAGAAGAAAGAGAGAGAGAAATACTGATGTGAGAGAGACATATCAAGTGGCTGCCACCCACACAACCAACAGGGGCTGGGACGAACTGCAACCGAGGTATGTGCCCTTAGTGGGAACTGAACCCGGGACTCTAGTCTGCAGGCTGACGCTGTAACCGCTGAGCTAAACCGGCCAGGGCAGATTTAAATATGGTAATGACCAGTATTTGTGCTTCTCACTCATATTTTCAGGTAAACTTGATGCTCCAGGAACATGACCCTTGTTACCTACAGCTCTGGCCCCGGCACAGCCTCAGGGCAGCATCCGCCTGGACTGGCTGCCTGCTCTGTGTTGTCAGTGGTCTGAGCCCTCTGCGCCCTTCCTGTCCAGATAGTTGGACTCGGGCCCTGGGCCATCACAGGCACAGCATCCTTGCATGTGGTCAGGGTTGAATGAATGCTTTAAAAAAAAAAAAAAAAAAAAATGATGTGGCAGTGCTGGGCCTCAAATCGCTGTTGTTTTCCTAAAGGATTTGAGAACAAGTTTTATACTATGGATTGATCAGTAGCATGGTTTTCTTTGCTGTGTACCTGTCTGTCTGTCTGTCTCTGTCTCTTTGTCTCTCCTAAGTGGGGCTTTTAGCATGTGATTGTGATCTGCCTGTTTGTCTGAATGTGAATCTAGTCTCCTTTTATCTTACTGTCCCATGGCCAGTCAGCCACAGGCCGCTCCCTTGGCAGAGCTTTTGCTGTGGGGTCAGGACGGTGTCAGTGTGCCAAGATGTTTGCATGAATGTGGATTGCCCGCGACTTACCCCAGGCACACCTGTCCGCTGGCGAGTTCTTCCCTCCTCCCTTTACGGCATCACTCCGTTTACGGACAAGGAGCTCATTTTTCACATTGTGTGTGTTTAGTACTTTCTGGCTGGCAGGAGCCACTTTCTTTGTTTATCTGATGCTTCCCTTTTTTGGTTTTCCCCAGGCTTTCCCGTTCTTGGAACACCCTTTGTCAGCAGATGTACTTTTGTTTCCAGTTTCTAATCTCCAAGTAAAATGTAGCTCGACTGAAATCCCAGAAGCAGGGAACATACAGTAAGTCTTTAGAAGAAAGTGGAGGAACTCAGTGCAGCTCCTCGCTTATCCCTAAGTACAGGTCGGCCTCAGCTGTGAGGGAGGGGCTTCCTGCGCAGATGGCTAGAAACCAACACTTTATGAAATGATTCCTCAAGTAGGGTTGGTTTTTTTCCATTTGGGTAAAAATATGGCCTCCAACTCTAATAAATTCACGCCTCCACGTATAGCAAACAGTGAACAGTGTGATAACGGAGTAGTAACTCTGCTCGAAGGGAACTGCAGAATCAGTGTTCTGGAAGCGAGAGCCCGAGGCTGTGGCAGGCAGGCCTGACCCTCTGGTGGGGCCAGGACAGCAGCTGAAGGCCATGGCCTCCTGGTGGCTCTGGTCATGGCTGCTCTTCAGCCCCCAGTACACTGACTTGTGTGCCATTTCTTAGCCACAGGCTTCTCCGTTGTCGTTTCCTTTCACGCTCAGTGTTTCTGTTGCTCCTTTTCAGCAGAATCTTTTTCTTTGTGTGTGGAAGCAAACATCTTCTTCCCAAACTTGATGCTAAAATGGGGATGGGAAGATGAGGCCTTGGCAGTGGCCCTGAGCTCCACCCCTGCGTGGCCCGATGTCCTAAACAGAGGCACGTGTGTCAGTCTGCGGCTGCTTCCCCAAACCAAGTTGTTACAACCACCTCCCCCACCCCCATCCGCAGGTCTCTAACAGCTGCTTCCTCCACCACCTCCTTAAGGCATTTGCTTGCATGGCCTCTCTTCCACCAACAGCCGTTGTAAATATTGTAGAAATTCATTAACGTGCCTTTGTCACACCTGAACTTCAGGATTAAAGTAGAATTTAACTATTTTTATACCCATGTATAAGCAAATGAAATAAGATATTTATATTTAAATCAAGAAATCTAGTTAAAATTTTCCACAGTCCCCATTTTGGAAGATTCCAGAGATGCGACTTTGCTTATTCACTGCAATTGGCCCCACGTGGGGCACACGCGGGACTCCTGGCCCATCTGCAGCTTGGCGTGAAGGACCAGATTTAGTTGCAGATTAGAAATTGCATCACAGATATTTTAGAAAAATTTAGCACTTAAATTTGTTTTAGAGAATTATGATAAGAACCAAGGAACTTCCTTTTTAATAGTGGTTTTTAGTATGAGGGCCTTTGAACACGATATCAGCTCTGTAACTGTACTTATAGTCAGTGCCATTGTCCCAGCCAGGGACGGAGAAGGGGTCGCCTGCAGCGGTGTCCATTTACCGTCTACGCTGGGGTGCTCACCGTGGTCCACGTCTGATGTTGGCAGTTGTCCTCTGGCCACTTCTTATTTCTCTGCATTTAGTTTAAAGCATTGTTTCCTCAAGCTTAGTTTTTTATTGCCTTCTGATGTCTTTATTCCTCTTTAATTTTTCCATTAAAATGCATACAATGATATGAAATTCTTTGGATCTGAATATGGACAGAATTATATATATCAGGTTACAACGTGCTAGATGTTTCTAATGTTGTTGTCATTGCTATTATTATTTCTCTGCTAGGGTTGGTTGGTGAGGAGGGTTATCAGGCTGTGTGTGATGAAGAGAGATTAGGGTATCCAAGCTCCTTAGACTTTTTATTTTTTATTAAAAATGATTTTTACTTTTTTATTAAGGAAAAAAATTATCATTTTAACCATTTAAAGTATATGATTCAGTGTTTTCTAGTATTTTCACAATGTTATACAACTGTCACCATCTATTTCCAGAACATTTTCATCATCCCAAAAAGAAACTTCCTACCCACTAAGAAGTCACTGTTCATTATTCTCCCTGTGGCCCAGCCTCTGGCAGCCACTAATTTACTTTTTGTCTCTGTGGATCTGCCTGTTCTGGACATTTTATATAAATGGAATCATACAATATGTGGCCTTTTCTTTCTGAATTTTATCATGTAGCATAATGTTTTTAAGGTTCATTCATGATGTAGCACGCTTTAATATTTTATTCCTTCTTGTTTTTCCTCCAATTTTTATTAATTTATTTTTGTTACAGATGTTTCTCCTTTCCCCCCCCTAGACACACTCGTCACCATCCTGGTCCCCCTGCCCCCAGCATTGTTGTCTATGTCTATTAGTTACTCATACTTGCATATAAGTTCTTTGGTTTATCTCATCCATCCCTCCCGCCCCCTCCCCTGAGGTCTATTCATTCCTTGTTAATGGCTAATCAATTGTATGTTGTATGTATATATACCACCTTTTGTTATCTGGTCGTTCCTTAATGGACATTTGGACTATTAATACTTTTTGTTTATTGACTATTGTTGATGAATATTGCTATGAACCTTCATGTACAAGTCTTTGTATAAACATATGTTTTCAGTTTTCTGGGGTATACACATAGGAGTGGAATTGTAGGTTCATGTGATAAATCTATGTTTTATTTTTTGAGGACCTGCCAAACTTTTCCGCAGTGGCTGAACCAATTTATGTTTCCACCACAATGTGGGTTTTTTGTTGTTGTTAATCCTCACCTGAGGATATTTTCCCATTCATTTTTAGAGAGTGGAAGGGAGGAAGGGAGGGAGGGAGGGAGACAGACAGACAGACAGACAGACAGACAGAGAGACATTGATGTGAGAGAGACACATTGACTGGCTGCCTCCCACAGGACCCTGACCAAGACCAAGGATGGAATCTGCAACCCAGGAACATGCCCTTGACTGGGAATTGAACTCGAGACACTTCGGTCCACAGGCCAATGCTCTAACTGCTGAGCCAAATTGGCCAGGGCTCCACCAGCAATGTTTTAGAATTCCTGTTTCTTCACATCCTCATCAGTAGTTGTTTTACTTTGAAAAAAAATTATAGCCATCCTGGTGGGTATGAATTGGTAACTTATTGAGGTTTTGATTGGTATTTTCCTAATGACTAATGATGTTGAACATCTTTTCATATGCTTGTTAGTAATTTCTATATCTTTGGAGAAATATTCACTCAGATTAGTTGCCCTTATTTTTTTAATCTTCACTCGAGGATACTTTTTCATTTGTTTTTGTGTAGATAGAGTGAGAGGGAGGGAGGGAGGAGAGGGGAGAGAGAGAGAGAGAGAGAGAGAGAGAGAGAGAGACACTGATTGGTTGCCTCCTGAGTGACCTCAGCTAGGGCTGGAGATCGAACCCACAACTCTTTGGTTCGTTGGCCGACACTCTAACTGCTGAGCCACCCCAGGGCATCTTTTGCCCATTTTATGATTGTGTTGTCTTTTTGTTGTTGAGTTGTAAGAGTTCTTTATATATTCTGAATACTAGATCATTACAGATATGTGATTTGGAGATATTTTCTCCCATTTTCTTGTTTGTCTTTTCACATTCTTTTTTTTTATCCTCACCTGAGGACATTTTTGCATTTATATTCAGATAGAGCGGGAGGGAGAAAAGGAGGAAGAGAGAGAAAGAGAAACATGGATGTGAGAAAGACATATCCACTGGTTTGCCACCCACATGACCCCAACTGGGGTGGGGACACTGCAACCAAGGTACGTGCCCTTAGTGAGAACCAAACCCAGGACTCTCTGGTCCACAGGGCAACGCTCTAACCGCCGAGCCAAACCAGCCAGGGCTCTTTTCACATTCTTGATAATGTCCTTTTATGTACAAAATTTTTCAAATTAGGTGAAGTTCAATTTATTTCTTTTTCTTATTCTGCTTTTGATGTCATATCTAAGAATCCTTTGCTATATTCAAGGTCATGAAGATTTATCCCTATGTTTTTTCTTTTAATCAGTTTTATGGTGTTAGATCTTATTGTCTAGTTATTGATTCATTTTGAGTTAGTTTGTATAGATGGAGTGATAGGGGTCTAAGTTCATTCTTCTGCCTGTGGTTACCCAATTGTCCCAGAGACTGTTTTCTCCACTTAATGATCTTGGCATTATTGTAAAAAATCATTTGGCCATGGATGTATGGGCTTATATCTGGACTCTCAGTTCTATTTCATTGGTCTAGATGTCTATCCTTATGTCAGTATTATATTATTTTGATTATTGCAGTAAATTTTGAAGTAGTAAGTTTGAAAGCTTTTTGGGGTCCCTTGCAATTCCATATGAATTTTAAGATCAGATTTTTCATTTTGGTAAAAGAAAAAGGCCTTTAGAATTTTGGTAGGGATTGTGTTGACTCTGTAGATCACTTTGGATATAATGTATTACAGTGCTTTAGAGAAAGAATCAAGTGTGTGTGTGTGTGTGTGTGTGTGTGTGTGTGTAGAAAGATATATTTATAATAAGGAATTAGCTCTCACGCAGTTATGGAGGTGGGCAGATCCCAAGATCTGCAGGATGAGTTGGCAAGCTGGAGAGTCAGGAGAGCCAGTGGCTTAGTTTCTATCCAGAGGCCAGCAGGCTTGAGATCCAGGGAGAGCTGATATTTTAGTTCAAGTCCTAATGCAAGAAAAAGTTGATGTCTCAATTTGAAGGCAATCGGGCAGAAATAATCCTTCTAACCTGGGGGAGAATCTGCCCTTTTGTTCTGTCCAGGCCTTTGGTTGGGTTAGACCCACCCACATTGTGGAGGGCAATCTGCTTTACTTAGTCTACCAATTTCAATGTTAATCTCATCCAAAACACTCGTAGGAACACCTAGAATAGTGTTTGGCCAAATCTCTAGGCACCCTGTGTCCAGTCCAGTTGACACGTAAAATTAATTATCACAAGTAATACTGCTTTTGTAACAATATTAAGTCTTCCAATTTATGCACATAGATTTGTTTTGGAATAAACAAATGTCCTGTCATATAATTGTGTCATTGTCTCCTCTTCCTCCTCCTCCTTTTCTTCTTAACTTTCAGCAATTGTTTTGTAGTTTTCAGTGAACAAACCTTTCACCTCCTTGGTTACATTTTTTTCCTAGGTATTTTATTTTTTCAGATGCTATTGTGAACAGAATTTCTTTTTAAATTTCCTTTTTGTTTAGTGTTGGGTAATAGAAACACAAGTGATGTTTCTGTATTGATCTTGTATCCTGCAACTTTAATGAATTCATTTGTTAACTATAATTGTTTCCTTGTGAATTCTTTGGGATTTTCTATATGTAGGATCATGTCATCTATAAATAGAGATGTTTTACTTCTTTCTTTCTAATTTGGATGCCTCTTTTTTTTTTCTTGCCTAATAGCTCTGGCTAGAACCTCCAGTATAATATTGAATAGCAGTGGTGAAAGCATCCTTCTTTCCTTCTTCCTGATCTTAGAGGGGAGCCTTCGGTCTTTCACCATTAAATGTGGGCTTTTCATGCATATTCTTTATCATGTCATGACAGTTCCCTTTTACTCCTTGTTTTCTGAGGGGTTTTTTTGTTTGTTTGTTTGTTTGTTTTACTTTTACCATGAAAGGGTTTTGGATTTTGTCAGGTACTTTTTCTACATCAATTGAAATTATCATGTGGTTTTCACCCCTTGTTCTATTAAAGGGGTGCATTACATTGATTGATTTTGTTGTTGTTGTTAATCCTCACCTGAGGATATTTTTTCCATTGCTTTTTAGAGAGAATAGAAAAGAGGAAGGGAGGGGGAGAAAGATAGATAGAAATATCAGTGTGAGAGAGAGACAACAATTGGTTACCTCCCAAACGTGCCCCAACAGGGGCCAGGGATTGAACCTGCAACCCAGGTACATGCCCTGGACCAGGAATTGAACCCCTGGCCCTTTGGTGCATGGGCTGACATTCTAACCACTTAGCAACACCAGCCAGGACTGATTATCTTATATTGAACCACCCTTGCCTTTCTGGTCATGATATATAATGTTGTTAATAGGCTGTTGGATTCAGTGTTCTAGTATTTTGTTGAGATTCTCCTTTTTTGTTGTTGTTAATCCTCATCCGGGGATATTTTTGCATGATTTTTAGACAGAGTGGAGGTGGGGGAGAGAGAGAGAAACATTGATGTGAGAGAGATACATCAACCGGTTGCCTCCCACACAACCCTGACCAGGGCCAGGGATAGACCTGCAACCTAGGTATGTGACCTTGACCAGTAATCAAATCCATGACGACCCTTGGGTCCACTGAACCAAACCTGCCAGGGCTCTCCTTCATTTTTGAAGGATAGTTTTGCTGGATATAAGATTCTTGTTTTGTTTTGTTTTTTAATTTTTTCTTTCAGTCCCTTGTCTCTTTATCCTCCACGGTTTCTGATGAGATATCAACTGTAAATTTCACTGAGGAAATTAACTTATGTGAGGAGTTGTTTCTCTCTTGCTGTTTTAAAAATTCTTTCATCCGTTCAATTAGAATGTATACTAGTGTGGATCTCTTGGAGTCTATCCTAAATTGAGTTTGTTGAGCTTCCTGGATGTGCCTATCAATATTTTTCATCAAGCCCTGGCCAGTTTGGCTCAGCAGTTAGAGAGTGGGCCTGCAGACCAACGAGTCATGGGTTCAATTCCCAGTCAAGGACATGTACCTTGGTTACAGGTTCAATCCCTGGCCCCTTTTGGGGTTGTGCAGGAGGCAGCCAATCAATGTGTCTCCCTCACATTCATGTTTCTCTTTCTCCCTCTCCCTCCCTCTCTCTCTCCCTCTCCCTCCCTCCCCCTCTCTCTCTCTCTCTCTCTCTCTCTCCCCTCCTCCCCTCCCACTCTATCTAAAAATCAATGGAAAAGTATCCTCGGGTGAGGAGATATATATATATATATATATATATATATATTTTTTTTTTTTTTTTGCATCAACTATGGGAAGTTTTTGTTCATTACTTTCTCAGATGTTCTTTTCACCCATTTCTCTCCCTCTGCCCTTTTCTGGGACTCTCATAATATATATGTTAGTATGATTGATGTTGCCCCACAGGTTTTTGGGGCTCTGTTCATTTTTCTTTATTATTTTTTCCTTCATTACTTAGACTGGATAAATTCAATTGACTTATCCTCAAATCTTGATTGATCTGTCTTGAAGTTCTCTAATACTTTTTTCAGCCTGCTCAGTTCTGATTCTGAGTCCCTGTAGTGAGTTTGTCATTTGTTATTGTGCTTTTTAACTCCAGAATTTGTATTTGATTCCTTTTAAAAATGTATCTTTATTGATATTGTCTATTTCTTGAAACATTGTTCTGGTGGTTTCTTCTAGTTCTTTAGACATGGTTTTCTTTGGACATATGCAAAATAGCTAATTTAAAGTCTTTGTAAGTCGAATGTCTATGTTTTCTTCTGGACAGTTTCTATTACTTGCATTTTGTTCTGTGTATGGGCTATCCTTCTTTGTTTCTTGGCATACCTTATAATTTTTTATTGAAAATTGGACATTTTGAATATTGTAACATTGCTGATCTGGAAATGAGACTCTCCTCTCTCTTTAGGATGTTGTTGCTACGTGTTGTGGTTGTTGTCTGTGTAATGACTCTTTTGAGCTAATTTTGGAAAGCTTATCTTCTTTTTAAAATATATTTTTATTTAGCCCTGGCCAGTTTGGCTCAGCGGTTAAAGCGTCAGCCTGTGGTCCGGAGAGACCTGGGTTCGGTTCCCGCTAAGGGCACGTGCTTCGGTTGCAGTTTGTCCCCGGCCCTGGTTGGTCGTGCGGGTGGCAGCCGCTCGATGTGTCCTTTCACGTCGATGTTTCTCTCTCTCTCTCCTTCCTCTCTCTCCCTCCCACTCTATCTGTACAAAAAATGGAAAAATATCCTCGGGTGAGGATTAAAAAATATATATATATATATATATATATATTTTATTTATTTTTTTTAGAGAGAGAGGAAGGGGGAGAGAGATAGAAACACCCATGTGGGAGCAAAACATCAATTGACTGCCTCCTGCATGCCCCCTACTGGGGATTGAACCCACAACCCAGCCATGTGCCCTGACTGGGAATTGAACTGAGACCTCTCAGTCCATAGGACAATGCTGAATCCACTGAGCCACACTGGTTGGGCTAAAGTTTATATTTGGTCATTGAAGTCTCTATTTCATTAGTGTAGTGGTCAGCTAGTGACTGGAACAGAGATTTCCTTAAGTGCTTAGAAATAAAATTATCTTCCAGTCTTTTTTTTTTTTTTTTTTTGTCTTTTATTTTATCCTCACCCGAGGACATTTTTTCCATTTTTTGTTCAGATAGAGCGGGAGGGAGGGAGAGGAAGAGAGAGAGAGAGAAACATCAATGTGAAAGGGACACATTGAGTGGCCGCCACCCACACGACCAACCAGGGCCGGGGACAAACTGCAACCGAGGTCCGTGCCCTTAGCGGGAACCGAACCCGGGTCTCTCTGTACCGCAGGCCGACACTCCAACCGCTGAGCCAAACCGGCCAGGGCTATCTCCCAGTCTTTTTTGTTGGCAGCTCTGCCTAATAATTCTCTTTCTGCTTGTGCAAAACCGGAAGGTCAGCCAGAGGTGAGAGCTTTGGGTTTTCTCAGGTCTTTCCTGAGTGTGCACACAGCCCTGGACATTTGCCTGACCTTCTAGATTCCCAGGAATATGTTGGAGCTTTTCAGAATCCTTATTTCCCAGCTTTTACTCTCAGCCTGTTGGTCCATTGTGTGTCTCAACTCCTATTGACTGCCCCCAGCAGCAGTGACTAATACTTTTGCCTGTGAATATTTCAGTACTCCCTCCCTGCCACCAGGAGCCACCTCAGCACTGGGAGAGTTCTGAGTTTGGTGAACTCAAGGTAAGCCCTTTGAGCCCATCTTATAGGGAACCACCAGATAGATCAAAACAAACCAGCAAAATTCTTTGCAAATGAGGTCTTTTCTGTTCTCCACACTCCCCAACCAAGGACCTGTGCAGGATTTCAGGCCGTTTTCTTCCAGGCTACTACCTCTTGGGAGATGGGGCCCCACTAAGGTCAGATGCCACTGTTCTTACCAAGATTAGATCATTTCTTTTGATTAAATGTTCCTCTGATTCCTGCAAGCTTTTAGTTAGTTTCCAGAATTCCAAGAAAGTTGTTTCTGACAGGTTTTGCCAGTTTTTTTTTTTTTTGCTTGCTTGCTTTTATTGAAAGATGAACTTCTGGAGTTCCTGACATCACTCACTAGTCTGTTCTTGACATTGTGACCAGATTTGAATTTGCCTAATTTATATTCACCCCACCTGATTTCAGAAAGAATTCAAGATGACTCACAAAGATAAATGATTTAAAAATGCAGTAAATTATCGTTGTTAATATTTATTGTATGCCTGCTGATTGGAGGACACCCCAGTAAAAACCTTGCCCTCCCTTGTTGCTATTGGAAACTTAGTCCTACAAATAGAAACTTTGTTTCCTTTGGCGATCTTGGATTTTAACCTCCCTGTTACATCAGTGGAAGGGAACCCAGAGCAGCTCACCTCAGTGGCTCTCCTTTGCGTGGTTGTGTATGTGGTCTTACTAACACATTAGTGTCCGACTTTGGGAGCTCACTGTTGTCCACGTTGCAGCTGATTGTGAAACATTTGCCTCCAAAGCTCCCCTTCCTCAGGACATGATAGACATGTTCCTATTGTCCTAATGGCTTTAGGAGGGGATTAGGTGATTCCTACACCTCAAATGAGCACTGACTCCTTGGGTGACTTTGAGTAGCTGGTGGAGATTGGGATTGTCAGCCAACCCGAGAGCCCTCATCTGTCCACCAGTCCTGGCACCTGCCGAGGTGTCTCACTCCTGCTTGGGCCAGCTGAGGTTGCCCACATCCACCATCTCATTGCTGCAGAAGGTCAGGCCTGCCCACTGGGCTGGCTCAGGGGCTGTGCCATTTCTGTCTCCAGTAAGCTTTTGTTCAGGAAGAGTGGTTTTCTTTGGTAGTTTGAGTCTGTTTGACACAGTGGCTCATTTGCTAGTTTTGAAAAGGATCCTTCTTTTGAAAAGAATTCTGGGATAGAATTAGAACTGCTTTTAAAGATGCACAAATCTATTAAAACGTTGAAGACGTTGAACAGTTTACTGATGTCAGAAATATAAATTCTTAATATTAACTCTAGAAACCCGAGAGGTCCCAGGAATTCTGTTTCGAAGGTTGAGAAAGAAGCCCTTGTACAGGAGTCAGCATTACATACTGTTAGACTGGCACCCAGACCACTCTTGACATCATGTCACCATTTCACCCCAAGCCCATTGCCTTGGCACGTTAGTCAGCAGTAGCACGTGAGATTGTGGATACATGAGTCTCACATTCATGTTTATCTAAGTGGAGCAAATAGCACCAAGTTTCCCATTTAATGAAGTGCAGCTTCTTTTACAATTTTGGGGTCATAAGCCTTTGGATCCCCGTTTCTCCAGCTGGAGAAGAGCCCTCACATGCCTGTGTTCTGACACCTGCGTGTGTGTCAGGAGCCAAATCATAAAAATTGCTTTCTTTCGGTTTTGTCTGCACTGGCTGTCTTTTGTCACCAGCATCTTCAATATCTTTATAAGGGAAAGATACAGATAAATTTGACTACGTTAAAATTAAGAACCATTCATTAAAAGATGTAAATAAAGTTAAAGTCAGGCCATAAACTGTGGTGAAGACATACGTATATAACTAATAAAGGGTTAGTAGTTGGAATACTTGAATAACTCCTATAGATCAATATTGTAAAAGACAGCAACCCAGTTAGAAAAGGCAGAATCGGGCATTTCACAGAAGTAGAGACTCCATTGGTCCATGAACATAGAAAAATTTGCTAAACCTACTCACTTATCAGAATAAGAAAAAAGAGGCCACCCATCGTACCTTTTAGGTTGGCAGAAATTAAGATTTCTGATAATCCACGGTGTTGGTGAGGATGCTCTTTGCTTTGGAGAGCAGTCTGGCCCTACTGGTGAGGTGCCGTGCACACCACGTGCAGACCTGCAGCTCCCCTGCACTCCAGCGTCGAGTCCTTTCACAGTGAAAGGCAGGATGGTAAACATTCTAGGCTTTGTGGACCACAGCGGTCTTGTCACATAGCTGTCCTTGTTTCAGTTGTTTGTTTGTTCAGCCCCATAACAATCTAAAAGTATTCTTAGCTCAAGGACCTAACAGAAACGGGCTGCTGGCTATATTTGACCCACAGACTGTTTGCTCTAGACCCTGGTCCCCAATCTTGAGAATATATCCTAGAGAAACTCGTATGAGGGCCCCAGAACAGACATGCCAGGATGTTCAGAGCAGACTGTTTATAATAGCAAAGACCGGAAGCAGTGTGATTAGAAAATGGGTAAGTACAGCATGGAATATGACGTAGCCATAGAAATGAACGCGGTATATCCACTGCACAAAGAAGCACAGATGAATGTGTATGATACCAATGACGTGTGGTATGACGTTAAAAACAGGCAAAACTATATTGTTTAAGAAGAAAAACATTTATGATAGGAAGAGAATTATAAATGCAAGGTTCAAGCTGATGTCCTGGAGGGCAGGAGGATGGCTGAGGAAGGGGCACACAGAGATGGTGGCTGCTGAGTGGGTGGTGTGTTCTGGGGTTTGTTTCTGTTGTGTTCTTACCTTGCATGTATGTTGCACAGAGTCTTTTATCTGTGTCAGCTAATATATTTCTTAAAGGCAAGAAAGGATACCAGTAAGGGAGGTCTTAGAACTCCCCGCTTCTGTCCTCCCTGAAGAAGTATTTCTGTATGAGAGCTATGCCTGGTTGATCACCAGGGAGGGAAGGAGGGCAGGTATCTGAGCAGCTGTCGTGTGGTGACACTCAGCCCAACCCTTACAGAGCTTGATGAGAACGCCTGGGAGTGGAGCCTTTGTTCTGAGCAGGAGCAAGATGGCTGGGCCAGTGCACACTGTTCCCTCTGTTGCGCCGACGTGGCGGCCTCGGCAGAACCCACGAGACCATAAATGTCAGGGCTCGTGTCTGGACTCTCAGTTTGTTCCGCGTGTCTGCAGGTCTGTGCTCGCACCAGTACCGCCCTGTCCTGACTGAGTTGTTGAAGTTTTGAAATCAGGAGGGGTGAGTTCTCCAACTTTGTTCTTTTTCACGATTGTTTGTCCATTCTGGGTCCCTTCATTTTCATATGAATCTTAGGTTCAGCTTATTCTGGAAAAAAAAAAAAAAAAGTAGGCTTTTAACAAGGTGAGGTGACTCTGGAGATGGGTTTGCATAATGTTGCTGTCTGAGCAAGCTTGCTGTTTAGGCCACGCCATCTGGACAATGTTCTGTAACTTCCAGGGCACATGTCTTCCCCTACCTCCTTGGTTATGCATGTTCCTGGGTGTGTTATTCTTTTTGATGTGATTTTAAATGACTGTTTTCTGAATTTCATTTTTGGGTTGTTCATTGCCAGTGGAGAGAAATACAGTTGACTTGCACCTGTTGTCGGTTTTCATCTTGCAGCTTTGCTGAGCAAGTCTGTTAGTTCAGCTAGCCTTCGGGTCATTCCTCAGTATGTTCTATGTCAGGGCCTCTGAAACTAGAAATAGTTTTACTTCTCCCTTTCCAAGCTGGATGCCTTTTATTTCTTTTTCTTGCCTAATTGCCAAGAAGGGGCATTTTGAAGAAAGACTTTAAGCCATCAAAGATGAGGAAACAGCTCAATTCTTGTTGGGCTTCCCAACCCCCTGTGGCCAAAGGATGTGGCTTTTGTGTGTCCAGTGCTGCAGCCAGCAGAGGGTTCTGCACAGGACACCTCAGGGAGGCCTGGCGACACTCTGGGAATGAGAGGCGGTGTCTGCTTCTCACATGGAAAGAAGGTGCTGTTCCCAAGGATCGGCCACAGGGAAGGAACTTAAATTTCCCTTTTACCCTTGTGTCTTAGTTGTTGTTTTCTCCCCAAGGTCAGTGAAAATCTTAGACCCCTTTGTGTGTCAGATACATACAGTTTTCGTTTCACAACCCTACATTGTAAAGTATGTGACTCTCTATGCCCGGCCAGTGTGCTCAGGGGTTGGGCGTCGACCCATGTACCAAGAGGTCATGGGTTTGATTTCCGGTCAGGGCACATGCCCAGGTTGTGGGCCAAATCCCCAGTTGGGGGACGTGTAGGAGGCGGCCACTCGATGTTCTCTCTCATTAATGTTTCTATCTATCTCTCCCTCTCACTTTCTCTCTCTCTCTCTAAAAAAAAAAAACAATAAAGAAAAACGTAATAAAGTATGCGACACTTTATATAAATATCACAAATTGACCGAAGCCAAATGGAGTCGTTTTGAATAAAGGGCATTTTTCTGTGGATTTTGGTAGATTCGCAGAGCTGTGCAGCCTCCGCCATGTGGCTGCTGACCCCTCACATCGCCCTGCAGGAAGCCCTGTGCCAGCAGCAGACATACGCCCCCCACCCTGGCCACCAGGCCTTGGCGTCCTGTCTCTGCGGCCTGAGAGGCATTCTGGGTGTCTCACATGTAGACAGCTCTCCTGTGGTTCTTTTTCTTCACCGAACAGTAGGGAGAGGAGGCTGGTGTATTCTTGTTCCTGCTGTCCAACCCCTTGGGGCGTCTTCTCCTCTGTCTTCAAAGGCATAGCTCAGGAATGGGCCCCATTGGGCGGGATGCAGGGATGCTGGGAAGGGCTGCGAGAGGCCCCAGTGTCCACTGCAGAGTGGCCTCATCGTGCCCCACACTACAGGCAAGTCCTGACAGACGTGGCTGCAGCCGTGCTCGCTGGCCAGGGCGGCGAGAGGCTCTGTCGTGTGCCTGGGCCTTCTGCATCTGTTCTCTTAGTAGCATGTAAACACAGAGCTTCCCAAAGTGCACCGTCTGCTTCTGCGCGTAGAGCACGGCTTGTAGGGAAGTGCACAGTTATCACCAGCTTGATAAGTTAGTTGTCTCTCATACTTGAAATGGGAATTTACCTCCGAACAAACAAACATTTCTTATTAAAAATTATAGAACACACAGTTTGCTAAGCTCCACAGGACAAAATACTACTCTGAAGTGGTAAGTAGCTTTAATCTAAATGAGGGCTTTCAAGGTGTAAAGCTATCAGATCCGATCCGAAAGCTGAAGAGTTTTCTTTTCCTGAAGAGTTGGTTGTCACAGAAATACAATTTGGTTGAGTGGCTCAGACCTCACTTTCTCTTTGTTCATGTGTATGAAGTACCTTCTACCCATCAGGCACTATTCTAGGGACCAGACAGATCAAAACCCATGTCATCGGGGGAGCTTACGTTCTAGCTCAGAGAGAGAGAATGAGTCAATACTCCGCCTGTGGTCCTGGGTGGCAGGAAGCACCATGGAACCATAGGCAGGGCAGAGCAAGTCGGCCAGTGGGGTTGGCCAGGCTGGGCTTCTTGGGAAGGTGGAGGGTGCATCCTAGGAGGGGCAGCACCTAGAATATCTGTGGACGGAGGTGCCCAGTGTGGAGAGAGCAGAGGTCAGGCAGGTCCACTTCTGATCCACCCTTTCCTCTGCCAGGCATGGTGAGCACGGGGTACCTTCCTACTGAGCATCTTAGTGAACGGGTTTGTGGGCAAAGGCTTGCTGGCTTCTGAGGTCATTGTGAAGACTTGTTTTGGTTTCACAGACTTAACAGAAGGCTCCACATGTTGCACAGTAGTGTTCTGTTTTATTAAAACTAACCCACGTGTGGCTGGGACACCAGCTCATTATCTGTCACATGTTGTACAGCTAGCTGGCTTGAGTCCTTTACATCCTGTGGCTTGAAGTGTTCATTCTTTCAGCCTCAGAAAGAGGCAGGGAGGCAGCGTGAGTACTGAGGCCGGGAGAGAGTGGGCTCTGCCCAGCCCAGCTTGAGAACCCTTGCTTGGCTGACCTCCAGTTCCAGCAGAGCCAAGGTGTGTGGCTGTGCCCAGCCCTGGCTCCCAGGGGGAAGGGTGGGGTGGGGGCGGATCCACGGGACCTCAAGAGCAGGAAAAGTTTGTAAGCAGCAGAAGTAGATGGACAGAACACAAGAACACAGTGTAGTTTTGAGAGTCCTGGTGACTTTGGAAGCAACTTCCTCTGTAGCTTCAGCAGATGCGCACCGTGCATCCCATCAGGCTGGCACCGCGTCCTTTGGGTCTGGGAACTGCTCACTTTGTCTGCTAATGGCAACACGTAGGTGGGAACCAGCCCTCTGCACACTTGTCACTGTCTGTGGTAGGAGAGTTGCTGCATGGGCACAGGAGACCCGTCTGCCACTCTGTCCTAGACGCAAAAGTGCCTGTAAGTCCACGCACGACGGGCCCACTGGGAAGCTCTGTGTGCACAGTGCAAGGGCCGCTGTTGCAGGGTTTGTAACGTGACTAGAAAGGGGGTTGCGGCAGGAGAGGCAAGGCCAGGCCGGCCACGCCCAGGCTGGGACACTGTGGGTACACTGTGGTCGGGGCACACCGTGAACATAGGAGCAGCAGGCGTCCGCAGACAGAAGGCTGTTGTCAGCGTGAGAGACACCTGCTCTGCTCACAGCTCGACTGCGGTGCCATTGCGGTGTGAGGGGCCACCTGAGTCGTGCCATCCAGATGTCCTCCACGTGAGGCTACTAGGAAGTAAAACTGGTGGAGAATGGTTGTTGGCTTCAGCGAAAACATCAGAATGAGGTATAGAGTTGGAAATTATGGCACAGAAAGTATTTTCTGTCATTTAAAGAACCTTAATACAGCTCACACCTTTAGTGTTCTGAGGAGTGAGGCAAGTAGCAGTGTGTGGCCAAGAGGGGAGGGGCACGCCTGCTCCCCTGGTCCCCAGCACGTCTCTCCTTCCGACCTGCTGCTTTTCCGAGCCGTGTGCTCTCTCCTTGCAGGGGTGGTGGGACAGGTAAGCTTTTGACTTACTCATCACTGTTCTTTTCTAGCAGAATTTCTCTTCTTACAATGGAGTCGAGTAAAAAGATGGACCCTTCTGGCTCACTGCAGACCAACCCACCACTCAAGCTGCACCCAGACCGAAGCGCTGGGGCGTCCGTGTTCGTCCCTGAGCAAGGAGGGTACAAAGAGAGGTTTGTGAAGTCCGTGGAAGACAAGTACAAGTGTGAGAAGTGCCGGCTGGTGCTGTGCAACCCGAAGCAGACCGAGTGTGGGCACCGCTTCTGCGACAGCTGCATGGCCGCCGTGCTGAGGTAGGCCCACCCCGCCCCCCGAGGCAGCGTCTCCCTCACGCTCCTCCGTCTGCTTCTCCAGAAAGCAAGCTCTAAGGTCTGAGCTCTCCAGAAACCCAAATAAATGAGGCATTTAGGGAAGCCTAGCGGGACCCACACCTGAATTCATGGGCCCCTGTGACCCGTGGCCTGGACCACCTGGCCCCGTCCGCAGACTTCTGTCTTCTCCTCCCCTAAGCATTTGTAAAGTCTCCCCTGCCACCTTCTTGATGGTACCAGCCACTCTGACCCTGGTGTTCCGTCTGTGGTGTCCCCTGACAGTGTTGCTGACTTTTGCCCAAGGAGCTAGCTCACAGTTCGGGGGAGGAGACCCTGACTGCGGAATCCTTAATGTGCAAGTGTTCTGGTGTGCAGGGTTGAGGAGTAATCCACTGTGTGTGCGCTGAGCCAGCGACTGTGAGCAGAGCGTGCACCAGGCCCGTGGGAGCCTGGTCAGCTGAGTACTGATGCCACCTTAGAGTCATGGGGGCGCATCTCAGCAAAAATAACACTGGCCATGCAAGTGTCTTCCTCCACCCGCAGGTGTCTCCTGGCCATGGTACTGGGCCCTGGGTTTACTCTGTCCCTGTCAGGGCACAGGGTCTGGGAAGGTGCCCCCTCCTCTTTCTAACTCACCACTGGGCACAACCGCAGCCTCCGTCCCCATCACCCTCCTTTGGGTCCTCCCAGCTGTGGGCCTGTCCACTGTCCGGGACAGTGAACCCAGCTCCCTGTTGTGGGTGGAGTCACTCTTGAGTTAACTCCAAGCACCAGTTGTTCCTGAATTCAGGGCAGGTGGGGGCGGGCTGTTCCTCTCTGGCTTCGTGCATCCTTTTCTGCTCCTGCTTCTTCTGCTGCCCCGTGTTCTATAGCTGTCAGGACCCTGCCTGGATGTTGCTCAGCCCTGGGGTCTAAGGGTGTGAAAAGATTCCTGTGATTAAAACAGCCTAGCAGCACCTCCATGTCAGATAGTGTCATCTAAATGAACGAGCTCATAGTGTTAGTCACATTCCTTTCCTCCCCCATCAGCCCTCAGCTCTCCTGCCCTGTTCCCAGGCTGCTGGACCCTGCCCCTCTGCCCACGCCCGGCACACACTGTCAAGTGTGTGCAGTGGCACTGCCTTCCCTTCACGGTGGGCCCCATTGGTGGGCACGAGGGTGTAGGGAAAGTGCTGGCTCCTGAGCCCCTGGACACGCCGGCGTAGCTGGTTTTGGTTTCTGATACAAAATTTCACTTTTAACTGAAAGGGGCTTTCCAAATGGGACTGACTAGCTGTTCTTCTCAACTTCCTTATGAAAAGTTACCATTAAACACGTTTGCCCTCTCTTCCTATGACTTCATGTGTCGACCAGACTTGCCCCGCATCCCAAAGCTCTGGTCGTCACGAACGCCCCACAGCTGCGGGCCATCGAGGCTCGCACCGGACCGGGATGGGACTCCACCCTAACGTGTTTGTGTTTCCTCTCAGCTCCACCAGCCCAAAATGTACTGCGTGTCAAGAAAGCATCATTAAAGATAAGGTATTCTTGGGTCTTTGATACAGTATTTGGTCTCATGTGTGAGCTGGATAGTGCTCCAGCTCCAACTTGACCTCAGTGTGACAGCTGGTGCAGTGGGGTCATGTCTGCCATGTCATGCCGACGCCCGGACACAGGGCAAGTCTGCCCCAGCGAGGTGCTTCACACTCTGAGCTTCCCCTTACCTGACATGGGAGTGGCGCCCTCCTAAGACCTGGGAGGAGCAAGGAGGTGGTGAGAGTGAGGTGCACAGGTTGTCACCTGGGGTCTTACACAAACACGAGCTCACTGTCTCTCTGCCCTCAGGTAGCATCTTCAAGTCATTGCACACCTGAGATTTCAGCCCCTTCCCTCCCCTTATGACTCTGTGTGCCAGGGAAAGCTCATAGGTGTCACAGGGGGCCACCCTGCCAGAGCTCAGGAGGCCACCCAGGTCTCCCATCAGCTTCCATCCTGAGGCCTGATCCCCTCTCGCGGCGTCTCTGTGGCCGTCGTGTGCTGCCAAACCCTGTCAGGCACACTTGTAGTTTGAAATGACTCATTGAAATACTTAAAATATCAATAGTAATCTGTGGTTCTGGTATTTTGATTAATGAACCTAACAGTTTTTTAAATGCAGGTCATTAAATTATACAGTTGAATTCTCGCTCTGGGGCTCTCCTCTTTGCAGCACTTCGCAGACTGGGTGCCGTTGGGCAGCCCAGAAGAGCGCAGTGGCCTGCGGGTCACTGTGATGGGTGCCCCGGGCTGTAGGGCAGGGCGGCTGGGGGCACCTGCTTGGCACAGTGTAGAGACGGGATTGGCCAAGTGTCCATCTGCCTTTTCTTTCCAAACATTTATCTGCTTCTAAAAACTTTGGTTGGTAACAGGAAGGGGATTGTTTTTAAGAAAAACAAATCACCCACCTCAGCCTCTTAACACGGCAGCTAACCTGGCACTTTGTAAAGGTGCATCTGACGGGTGTGACTGTGAGAAGGTCGCGACAGCAGACCAAGGAGGTTTCAGCACCTCCATTCATTCTCCAGCACTGTTCCTTTTGTCAGCGGCATTGATCGCTGGAGGAAAAGGACGAGTTTTTTTGAAGGATCAGAGAGGAGATGAGTAACGTCATCAGTCCTCGTGGGAAAGCTGGGCCCTGGGAGACCACGGCTAGATCCCTGACGATGGGGCCGCAGTGGGACCCCAGGGTCCTCATCGTGGTGGACGGTTGTAGTGAATAAACAGCGCTCTTTTTCAGCTCTCGCATTCTGTACTTCTGTTACTATGTTTCCGTCTGTGGTTCTTCTCTGTCAAGTTAAACTCAAATGACTTAAACTTTGGCACAAAAAGGAAGCTTATTTCTCACCAATTAAAAATACTTCCTTTGGTCCTGGCCAGTTTGGATCAGCGGTTAGAGCGTCAGCCTGTGGTCCAGAGAGACCCGGGTTCGGTTCCCGCTAAGAGCATGTACCTCGGTTGCAGTTTGTCCCCGGCCCTGGTTGGGTTGTGTGGGTGGCAACCACTCGATGTGTCCCTTTCACATCAATGTTTCTCTCTCTCTCTCTCTCTCTCTCCCTCCCTCCCACTCTATGAACAAAATATGGAAAAATGTCCTCAGGTGAGGATAAAAATATAAATAAAAATACTTCCTTGGCCCTGGCCGATTTGGCTCAGCAGTTAGAGCGTCGGCCGGCGAACCAGAGAGTCCCGGGTTCGGTTCCCACTAAGGGCACGTGCCTCGGTTGCAGTTTGTCCCTGGCCCTGGTTGGGGTCATGTGGGTGGCAGCCACTCGATGAGTCTCGCATAGATGTTTCTCTCCCTCCCTCCCTCCCTCCCGCTGTATCTGAAGATAAAAGCAGGAATGTCCTCGGGTGAGGATAAAAAAAAATACTTACTTTGTTGACTTTCATATCTTAAATTATGACCTTTTAAAAAAGTAATATTTATAAAGGATTAGATTTGACTCCAAATTAGTTTAACGCTTAACAGCTGTCGATTCTGTTTCTCTGCCTGTGGAGTTGAGAAAGGCACCCTGTCTGTTTTCCCACTGTGGTGGTGTTAGCATGCGGAGTTCCTCAGAGGCAGAGGCCGGAGGCCCAGGTGGTGAGGACTGCTGATGGAGGCCCGCTGGGCCTGCTTCTAAAGAGGGAATAAAATTAAAGAACGGAGGGTTCTCATTCTGAAAGGGAAATATTTTCACTATTGGATCACCCTCAGTCTTTGCAATAAATATTTAAAATATTTTTTTTTATCCTCACTCGACATTTTTCCATTTTTTTGTTCAGATAGAGTGGAAGGGAAAGAGAGGAAGAGAGAGAGAAACATCAACGTGAAAGGGACACATCGAGTGGCTGCCACCTGCACAATCCAACCAGGGCCGGGGACAAACTGCAACCGAAGTACGTGCCCTTAGCGGGAACCGAACCCAGGTCTCTCCGGACTGCAGGCCGACGCTCTAACCGCTGAGCCAAGCCGACCAGGGATAAAATATATTTTTTAAATAGCAGGCTAATGCCTCCTTTTTGGTGAAAAATGAGTTGTGAGTGACTTACTCTTAGGAGAAAGAACCAAAGTAAATGTTTTACAAACCATCTGTGAGGTGTGATCATTCACAGAAGTTTCTCCAGCAAGCCATCTAGGAAGGCCTTGCATTCTGCAGGCTCTGCCCTTGTCCCTTGATCGGGGTGCGCTCCTGTTGCTACCCTCTCAGAGCTGGCTCCCAGAAGCGTCCTGAGTCCAAATGTGAACTTGGTCCTGGCGTGCCCGCCTTGAGATTGTGTCAGAGCGAATCCAGACCGTCCAGACGCTCCATAGCGATCTCTGCGTTCAGTGTGACTGGCTTTCCTTCGGCATTTCTAATAAAAGACCATAGTTGAGGTTGGGCTATTGAAGCAATGTCTTTTTGTGGGGGCAGCTTCTTTCTTCTACTTATGGACATTAGAAATTAAGATGGTCCTTAATGCTTTCTGAAGTCCACTGAAGAGATGCTTTCATGATTTTTTAAAGTGGTTTGGGTTGTCCAAAGTAGCATCATGTGGAGATTAAGAAATACTAATCCTCTAAAGTGACTGTCTTTCTGTTTCAGGTGTTTAAGGATAACTGCTGCAAGAGGGAGATTCTGGCCCTTCAGATCTACTGTAGGAATGAAAGTCGAGGCTGTGCAGAGCAACTAACCCTGGGACATCTGCTGGTCAGTACCGAGGTGACACGGTGGGTTTTACACAGAACATACGTGTCCCTGGTTGGTGTGATGCCCACTGAGGTCCACGTTTGCATCAATCCTTCAACACACAATCAGTGTGAGAGCAGTCGGAGCCCTCGGGTACAACATGTTCTTTCGGTGACATCATTAGCAGAATTCGCAACTGGGTTTTAAACCCCCACCCTGTTTAGAATAGAGAGAAATAGTATTGAATTTTAATTTGGGAAGGCCCATTAAAGCCTCTTTTTTTGTTTTTTTTAAACCATGAAATTCTACATAACTTCTTGTGTTTTATTGGTTGGTAACATTTTATCCCGAAAGGAGATTTGAATTAGAATAAAACAAAGCCCTTAGCAGATAACCATGTATTTATCTAGGAGGAGGAGTCGACTTGCTTCTTCAGAGCAGTCATTTGAGTAAATGCAGTGCCCTCCGTACACGTGTCAGTCTTCTCTGTGGAGCGCTAGTCTCGGCAGACAGAAGCACTTCTGCAGGGTTTGATTGCATAGAGGCTAAAATCTGGTGTTGCTGATGGCATTTTTTGCCGACTGAGAACTTTGCACTGTTTGCCTTCTAGGTGCACTTGAAGAATGACTGCCAGTTTGAAGAGCTTCCGTGTGTCCGCGCTGACTGCAAAGAAAGGGTCCTGAGAAAAGACCTGCGTGACCATGTGGATAAGGCCTGTAAATACCGCGAGGCCACATGCAGCCACTGCAAAAGCCAAGTTCCCATGATCACGTTGCAGGTGCAGTATTGCTCAATCCAGATGTGGTTTGTCCACAGAATAGCTTTTAAATGACTATTCTAACAGGAATAAAGAGACAAGATAGGAGAAAATAGCAATTTAATCTGACTTTATTTCGGAGTTAAGCTTTATTTGTTTTACCCGTTTTCATGTATGTAATTAACGTTTTCATTGCCTTGGTTGACTATCATTTGGGATGCCAAAAAAAATGACTAATTATTCAAAAGAGGTAGAATTTTTTCACTTGTCTCAGGAATGGCCTGAAAATCTTGTTAGATTGCTTCATTTTTCACAGCCCCATGGTAACGTCCCTTCGGCAGGGTAATTGTCCTGCACCATTGACGTGCCGCTGTCTGTCCTGCAGAGAGATGAGAACTTGACATGTTTTTCATACCTCGATTATTTTGACATGGTTCAATATCATGTAAATTAAAGAGAAAGAGAGAGGGTTTGGGAGTGGAGAACAAACTTTAAAAAGTGGTGGCCCTGGCCAGTTTGGCTCAGCGGTTAGAGCGTCGGCCTGTGGTCCAGAGAGACGCGTGTTTGGTTCCCGCTAAGGGCATGTACCTTGGTTGTAGTTTGTCCCCAGCTCTGGTTGGTCATGCCTGTGACAGCCACTCGATGTGTCCCTTTCACGTCGATGTTTCTCTCTCTCTCTCTCTCTCTCTCTCTCTCTCTCCCCCCCTCTCTCTCCCTTCCACTCCCTCTCACTCTATCTGAACAAAAAATGGAAAAATGTCCTTGGGTGAGGATAAAAAAAACAATCAGTGGTGTGGTAACCCTCAAAATGGGTCCATTTGTGGAATAAGTATTTACTAAGTGTCGACTATGTGCTTGACATTGTTCTTGGGTCTGAGGGTTTCTTGGTGAAACTCACCTTCTCATGGGCAGAGACGAGTAACAGGTACACACACAGTGTGCAGTAGCAATTGGTACTGTGGAGAACAGGAAGCTACATCAGGGCACAGGTGATCAGGGCTGGCCTCTGACTGCGTCAACGGCCGAGGCAGGAAGAACCTCCCAGCAGAGGGAACAGTGGGGCTCTCTGAGCTGGGACTAACTTGGCAGGTGAATTTTAGGAACTGTTGAGAGGCCAGCATGCTCCCAGCACGTAACAGAGTCAAGGTGCCAAAGGGTCAGGAGGCTGACAAGAGGGCAGCCCTGAACTGGGGTGACATTTCCTGCACTGCTCTGGAAGGTGCGACAGGTGCGTGGGGTGGTGACAGGGAGGCACAGTGTTGGCCTGGACAAGGAGAGTAGGGGGAGGGAGGGGTTCTGGGGTAGTTTCAAAGGTAGACCAGTAGGATGAGCTAATGCGCTGAGGGTGACTACCGGCATCTGTAACTAGAGCAGCTGCATGGGCCAGCGTGTCCTGCCAAGGCGAGGCTCGTGGACGGTAACAGGCTGGGGGAGGACGGGAGTTGTCCAGGCTGCAGAACCAAGGCCAGCCCAGCAGCCCAGCACACGAATACTGGCAGACTGCAGAGAGGGGCCATCCAGCAGAGGAGTGGCCACTGCCAAGGACCAGGGGAGTGGTGCCCAGAGCAGGGGAGCGGGGTGAGGGGCAGGTGGGGCAGATGGTGCTGGAAGGCTGAGCAGAGGGGCTGGGAATCGACTTCTGGGCATGGCAGGGTGACGACTGATGGGGACCTCAGGTGGGAGGGCACTAGGAAAGTGCAGCCTGGGCGCAAGGGCCACAGCTAAGTTCCTGGTGGGCATTCTGAAGCACTTACTGACCAAAATTAGGGAAAGTTTTTGGGTTTTGGTATGAAATGATCTTGATAATCTCCATGTTTATCTTACTTTGTGTAACTTTCTTATGCCTGTGACTTTCTTCCATTGTGAAATCTTTTTCCTGTACAATTCTATAGACGTTTCCAGTTACTAAGAGCTTTTCAGAACTGTGCCCTCCCTTTGGAGAACAGCAGTAGTATTTGTCATAGCTGAATAATCCCTTTGGTAATTAGGCTCGAGTGAAGGAGACATGCACCTAACGAGCAGTACCCCAGGCCTGGCACATGTGGGCCTGTTGCTGTCAAACTTGCATTTTGCTTCCTGCAAGAATCAATGACCTCTCTCTGCAGAATAGAATCCAGTGATTAATTTTCATTTGAGAAAGAATTGTAGAGCTTGTCAGTTAAACACCACGTAAGTAACCGACTGAACTCCAAACGAGGCTGTGAAGAGACCGGTTTTAAAATAACGTGGTGTCCAGATTCACGAGATGTTGGAAGGCCTGGTGGGCACCAGACAGGGAGCTGGCTGCTCACGGCGCACTTGAGCACAGACTGGCCTGCCCCTTCGTCTCGCTGAGACTGGTAGGAATGAAGTGCCATGAGAAGGACGGGTCACGAAGGCTTCGGTAAGCAGAGAGCAGTGGATTTGATCTGGGTCTTAAATCTGTCCGCTGCAAACGGGCGAGAGGCACAACAGATGCAGAGGCATAGACTGCTCACTAGAAAGTTTGGGGCCTGAGTTGTGCAAATCCAGCCTCCTTAAAATCTCACTGCACCCTCGAGACGACCTGTTTTAGCGATGCTGACATTCAAGTGTACGTTAAGGAATGTGCTGCAGTCTGTCCGGACCTGTAGTTCTATGAGGTGTATCTGTTCCCGGTCCCTCCGTGTGCACCAGGCACTTGACGCTAGTCAGACCATTGTACACTCATGTCCTCACACAACGAGGGAGAGGTCCCTTGGTGCCCGGCCTCCTGTCCCATTGACGTGATTTTGGCTCCCAGTCTTGTTTCCACTCGAACACACTTAGCCTCACCCTCCCAGGCCTTCTGGGCACGTTTACACAGAGCAGCCGTTTAGCTTCGGGCAGACCCGAGCTCCGCTCGCCTGGCATTCCTGCGTTCCCCACATTGTGTCGGGTCCTTACGGCAGTGCTGATAGCATAGCGTGGGTGAAGCCCGGCACTCTGAGCATTCACATCCTGTGGGAGTTTTGTCTGCGCTTGCACTGGCGTTGATGCTGTATCGTCCATCTGCAGGTCAGCATCGCTTCACAGTTAGCCTTCTTTAGCAGTTGTGTTCATTTGTGAGAAGTCAGGATGACAAGCATCCCATGTTATGGGAGAACATACATTGCAATGGGAGGTTTGTAGGTGTAGCCACTTTGAAAAACAATTTGGCAGAACATTCATGTGCTCAGTTAACTAGTAGCTCCTCCCCTGGCCAGGGAGAAGCTGTCAGGCACACAGGCCAGGATGGCCGCACATAGCCAGAGCCTCCGGAGCCCGGAGACAGCCCGCACCTTCACCTGCTGGAGAGTGCACACACCAGTGTGGAGGCCCCATGGGCCGTGTGACACGTGAGGATGTGTGTGTGACAGTCACACCTGTGAGGTGAGACCCTGCAGATGTGCACAGCACACGATCAGCCTGAGAAGCCTGACACTGAGCCACGTGGCAGACAACTCCTTGGGTAGAATTCTGTTTTGATAAAATTCAGAAGCAATCAAAACAAAACAGTATTTTGTCTGGCACAAATATGTGTGCAGCAAAATATTTTTAAAGCAAAGACAGTAGAAACAGTTTGAGGCTAGTTTTGATGGTGGCTCGTGGGGGAGGGCACAGATGAGGCAGGAGCACACAGGTAGATGGGCTGGCCCCTGGGGGTGTCACCAGATGGTCCTGCTCTCCCGGCTCCCCTGCATGTTACATCTGCTCTGCGCATATCAAAGTCACGTGTAACTTGACAGATAGGCTGGCTGTGTCAGGATGCAGAGTTCCTGCTCCAGTAGATGAGCAGCATTTTAATGACTGTTATTTTCCTTTGGCTGCTGTAACAAGGGACCACAAAGTTGGTGGGTTTTTTTTTTATCCTCACCTGAGGACATTTTTCTATTTTTTGTTCAGATAGAGTAGGAGGGGGAGAGAGAGAGAGAGAGAGAGAGAGAGAGAGAGAGAGAGAGAGAGAGACATCGACGTGAAAGGGACACATCGAGAGGCTGCCACCCGCACGACCAACCAGGGCTGAGGACAAACTGCAACTGAGGTACATGCCCTTAGCGGGAACCGAACCCGGGTCTCTCTGGACCGCAGGTCGATGCTCTAACCACTGAGCAAAACCGGCCAAGGCTGGTGTTTTATTTTTTAAATTTACTTATTTTTTTTATTCCTCAGCCAAGGACACTTTTTTCACTTTTTTGTTCAGATAGAGTGGGAGAGAGAGAGAGAAACATTAACGTGAAAGGGACACAAGTGGTTGCCTCCCGCACGACCCCAACCAGAGCCAGGGATGAATTGCAACTGAGGTACGTGCCCTTGAGTGGAATCGAACCTGCGACTCATTGGTCCGCGGGCCGATGCTCTAACCTCTGAGCCAAACCGTCCAGGGCAGAAAGTTGGTGTTTTAAAACAACAGGAATATATTCTCTAACAGTTCTGGAGGCTAGAAAGCCCAAACCAAGGTATGTCGTCAGGGCTGTGCTCCCTGTGAAGGCTCCAGAGACGAACCCACCCCCACCCCCACCCCCATCTTGGGCGGGGCATCCTGGGTGCATGCTGGCCCGCAGCCACACTGCTGAGGTCTGCCCCAGTTCACATGCCGTGTGTCCTTCTCGTATCAGGACCCCAGTCAGTAGATCTAGGCCCCTCCCTGACCAGCGTGGCCTCATCCTAGCGTTCCATCAGCAAAGGCCCTGTTCCCAAATAAGGCCACATTCCAAGGTTCTGGATAGACATGAGTTGGGGGGAAGGGTCACTGTTCAACCCACTACAATGGGCAAAGGCCAAGAAAAGGCAATTCACAGGAAATATAAATGGTTAATATCAAAAACGTGCTTAACCGCACACTGTTGAAGGGTTGCAAAGCACGCCGCTGTTTTGACTTGCTGCACTGGCGGAGATCGGCAGGCTTGACGGCACTTACGAGGCTGGAGCTTGCAGCTCGGGGCGATCGGAGCGTGTGGGTGGGGTCATAGGAGGGTGGCTTGGCAGTATTTGTGAAAACCCCACTTTAGGTACCATACCTTTGTCACCCAGCACAGCTGACTCCTGGAAACCTGTTGGCAGGTGCCCGTGCGCAGCCCTGCAGAGGGTACACACAGAGGTGTGGAACCCTCCCCAGAACACCGCCCCCACCCCTCACTTATTCTTCAGCCCCCCCCACTCCACCCCTGTCCCCTGATATCTCCAGGGTGATGATCTGTTTGCGTTCCCAGTGGTTCGTGAAGGTGGGGTCAAGGGCAGGTTCCAGGAGGAGGCAGAGCATTGGCTGGGGGAGCTCTGCAGGCCCAGGACTGGCTCAGCCCTCACCCCTGGCCACTCCCACCTTTTACAGATAAAGCAGAGAAGTCATTTGTCTCAGGTTTCTCCCTGAAAGACTGGCACCTGGGGACTCAGAATTCTGGGCATAGGCAGGCAGGACAGAAAGCCAAAGCTGGTGCCCCTGTGGGAGACCTGCCAGTAGGTACCCTCTGATGAGCTCTGAGCACCGGGCCTCCCTGTAGGGGTCTCTGAGGACCTGGCCCAGGAGCAGAGCAGTGTGTGCCTTAGTCATCGCTGCCCCACGGACCCACAGTGGAGACGAGGGACTCAAACCCACGCCTGGCTCCAGGACTTGGGAGAGGACCATCCTCGCTCACTCGCTTATGTGGGTCACCCTTATCCTTGGTCCCCTCGCCTGCCCAGTCAGACGAGGCACTTGGTCAGGCCTCCCCCGTCATTCAGTGTAACCGCAGCCTGAGTGGAAGCTCAGAGGAGCTGAAGAGAGTAGGGTGTGTCCCCGGAGCCGTCCACCGCAGGGGCTTTGTTGAGCGGGCAGTTCCCCCTCCGGCTCCACCTGTTCTCTGGGCCCTGTTACCTGTCTTGCCCTCGCTTTGCTTATGGATAGGTGTACAAGATGGGCACCTGTGGCACTGAGTTGAACAGCCACCATTATCTGGGCCCCATCCAGAGAGGGATTCAAGCAGAATTTACCCACATTTTCCATGTACCGAAGATAATCTCCGTAAGATTACAGGGCAGTAATTTAAATACCCAGGAGGTCTTACTGTTTCAGGTATTTGAGAAGCATCATTTCCAGACCCCAGACTGAGAGGCCAGATGAAACCTGTCCTCTCCAACCAGCAAAGGCTGGACCCGGGCTGGCCTCAGCGTCCCTGCTGCAGTGTAGGCCCAGGGGTGCTGCTAAGAGGGCACCGCTCCCACGGTGCATCAGGGGTGAGCGTCTGCTGGGAGGCCTTATTTATTCAGGACGAGGGCTTACCCGGAGTCCTGGAGCCTCGTGACTGCGGAGCAGTACTGTGAGCAGCTCCGGCTCCTTGTGGGAACGCCGGTGGGACCTGTATGTTCCGGAGTTGACACTGGTTTTCTCCTCCAGAAACATGAAGACACTGACTGTCCGTGCGTGGTGGTGTCCTGCCCTCATCAGTGCAGAGTCCAGACCCTCCTGAGGAGCGAGGTAAGGGCGTGGCCAGGGCCCGGCCAGGGGTTGGGGCTGACTTCAGGATGAGCGAGCGGACACCTGAGGTGTTCGCAGGCTCCAGCCATGATGAGGATGCTGGAAAAGCGGCACAGACCTGCTGTTTGGGGAGGCAGTTTGCAGAAGCGAGCAGTGAAAAGCGACAGAGTGGTAAATTCCGAACAAATGTTGTTGAGAATAGAGAAAGTGGGATTTCTTCACAATGCAAGTAAAGGTGCTGCTTTTCTTTCAAAAAGAAACTATTTGTACATCTATAAAATAGGAATTACTGTACAGTATCTCAAGAAAAGAAATTAATTAAGAATAAAATGAGTTAATGGCCACGCGTGCCGTGCGGGGTTGGCCCTGGGAAGCCAGTGGGCACTGTGGCCGCTGCATTTCGGGAGCAGAGAGAAGGCCCCTGACCCGGCGCCACAGCGCACACCGCCCTCAGGAAGTAGAGTTGGGTGGACTTCACCCGATCAGGATACATTCCAAGCATGCTTACTGTTTTTACCTGATCCTGAGCTGGAGCCCCTTTGGTTGTGTTCGGGGTGCCATCTGGGGCTCCTGTGGGCACGTGCGTCCCCGTAGTCAGGGTGCTCTGACCTGAGGAACCTGCTCACCTCAGCCTTTCCAGCAGCCTGTACTTTACCCTGGTCCAGGGTGAGGAGTCATCTCATGTCCCTGCTGAGGGAGACACAGGGTGCAGGGAGGACCCCAAGAGCTACTCTCGCCCAAGGTGCACCCTCACACGAGGTGACTGCTGGGCGAGGCAGGGCCCCTGGCGCCCGGAGATGCGTGCATGTCGGTTACGGCCACAGCGGGAAGCCCCTGCTAAAGTGAGCGTGTGAAGGGTCTGTACTGTTGAAATAACTTTCAGGGTTTTATACATGTCCCTAAATTCTTACTCACGTGGGGCTATCTGAATGAGGGACAAGCTGCCTCCATTTCGCCTCTAAGTTACTTGTATTTTAAAAAATCTTTAAACCTGCATTTATCTTGGGGTTTTGATGAAAGGTATCATTAGTGTATAGATTCTTTTTGCCTCTATTCCAAAGCACCTGTATATTCTATGAGTAATGATAATAAAGCCAATTTAGGAAAAAGTGTGACCCTGAATTCACAGTGGCACACTAGAAATTGCGTGAAACTCAGTGTCCTCATTTTAGCCCAGCATTAGCTGCTCAGTTTCCGAGGTGGTGCAGCCGTGAAAGAGCACCTCTGACATCTTAACCTGACGCACTGCGCATGCCGCCTCAGGCTGTGTCTGCGTGGCCCTGGGACGCACCCCTCAGCGCTCCCTGCAGGTGCAGCCTGAGCTTCCAGGCTGGCTCTGGGGACAGCAGGTGCGCTAGGCTGCATGTCTGCCACCACGGCCGCCCTGGCTCAGACCTTCTGCAGAGGTCAGCCTCGGCCTTGGTCGGCTGGGTCCCTCAGGCCACCCTCTCAGCACCTGCCTCCTCCGTAGCAGTCAAGACAGGGTGAGAGAGCAGTCCTGCGGCCCCCTTTCCTCTCCTCCCTGAGTGCTGACCTAAAGGGAAGGGCCCATCTTTGTCCTGTAGATGGAGGAGAAGCTGTAGAAACAAGTGCAGCTGCCAGAGTGACACGCTGTGGGCCCTGGGGTGCGTGGGCTCTGGCCCATGGACAGACATCCCACACCCGCTGCCGATTCAGGGTCTGATTGTTCCCAGGAAGGTCTTTCACCAGAGTTTCCTGATGAGAGTTTATTTCTTCAGTAAAGGAGAAACTGTCCTTAGATCATGGGAGCCCAGGGCCCAGCACTCGTCCACAAGGCAGGCAGTCGGCCCCTTCCCTCCTGAGGCATCAAGAGTGTAAGTGGTTTGTGTTCGATGAGTTGCCAACATATAAGCTGCACAGAGGCTCTTTCCTTGCACATGAGAGATCCTCTCCAGCTTCCTCCTAATTTTTTCCCATGGCGAGAGGTGACAGTTAGGATTCACGTGGTTAGAATGACCTTAGCGGTCCCTGGAAGCTCCGTGAATGCACAGCCCTGCAGAGGGAGCGTCTTAGTAGGAGGAACATCTCCAGTTACCTCGAGTGTTGCACCTGGTGGTTTGTCCTGTAAACTTGCTTTGGAAATAAATTTATTTTTGTGTACTGTATATGAGGTGTGTGGCCTAGTTGCATCCTGAATGCTTCCTTTTTTGTGTTTCATGCAGTTTTTGTTTACAGTCTTTAAATGTGCATTTTAGTTTACGTTTTTTTCCTTTTTAATTCTGGCACTGCAGATGGCATGTCACATTTTGGACAATTCTAAAGAAAATGCAAGTTTTAGCAATGTTACAGTGAACGTATTTCTGTATATTGGTGTATATATGTGTGTACATGTGATGATACTGTAAATTTACTGCCGAAGTTCGGGAGCCAGTGATAGGTGCACACCTGTGGCTGTACACACCGTTCGTGACAGTACAGCCCAGGTGACTGTGCCTTTAACCTGCTTGAACATGTTCATGCGAACGTTCGTGCCACAACTCACGTCTCTTTCCTGTTGCAGTTGAGTGCGCACTTGTCAGAGTGTGTCAATGCCCCCAGCACCTGTAGTTTTAAGCGCTATGGCTGCGTTTTTCAGGTCAGTATCCGACATCTGTCCTTCCCAGTCGCTGACATTCTGCCATGAGAGAAAGTTATCACATTGACAAGTTATCTAACGTGCCAGTTCTGGACTTTGAGTCTTTGTCACGGAACCGAATTACCCCACTGCCTGTGCCAGGAGGAAGTCAGCACGTTCCCCGAGAACGGCTGTGTCTGAGACCAGCTAGCGAGCGGGCGCAGGCCTGATGGGGGGGCTCTCCAGCAGCCAGTCGGGAATGTCAGCCGTAACAGCATGAGTGGGCGTGCAGCTAGCATGGTTCCAGGGGCGTGCACCCCACACACAAGCCGCAGCCCAGAGGGCCGTGGGGAGAGGACATCTGTCACTGCCGCATCCGCGCTGTGAGACGCTCTGGCTTTGGTTTGTTTTTTAGCACGTCCGAGGTTGTAGTGAATTTGAACTGAATTTTTATTTAATGTAGATCTTAATTTTAAAACTATGTGAAGACAATATATATTGCCATTAGAGTATCTTATATTTAATTTTATGTGTTAGCTATGCATCCTGTGAAATCAGGACAGAGGTATTGGCATCGTAGTATTTTCTTAGGAAGTAAAAGGCCTAAGTGAGAAGGATGCCGCTTTCCCTGTGCCTCGCTCTAGAGGGCACGGAGCCCTCACCCCGTGATGTCGTATGTAGTTGCCATTCATTCTGTGTATGCATATGTGTATGTCGGTATTCAGCAATACTCATATCAACATACATATATGAAAATCCTATGTACAGAGTATATGTTTTGGAGATCATTAAAATGCTTCCTGTGGCTTTATTTTTCAATATCAAAACAAATTCCATTTTTATACCAACTATTTCCTTAAATATGTGAAGTACTACTTCCTGTGCTTAGTACTGACTAAGATGGTCTACATCTTATGTACTCTGTAGATTGTTTATGTTTTGTACGTACCTTTCCAAGTATGCTCACGGCAGTGAGCAGCACATTTCCTGAGACAGTGTGCTTCCTGATAAGTTAATATCTCGGTGAGTTATTCCAAATCCTCGTCCGATTCCATGTCCACTAGATTGTTGTATCAGTCTCTAGCTGTAACTGAAGCTGTCCAAACATTTTCCATCTATATTTTTAATGAAAACATTTATAAAGGAATGAAAATGATGTCTGAAATTTAATTTCTCGCTATCACAAGTATGAGCATAGCCGAGAAGGCACCCTCTGAGCAGCTTGAGAAGCGAGGCACACGGCCTTGAGACTGTGCAGCTGCAGAGCCCGTCCCCCGGCCACAGAGCCCGTCCCCTAGCCTTGGTGGCCAGCCTCTTGCCTGCTCCCAGTAGGGACTCTGGGCACGGCCTGCCAGCCTGGCCCCCACCTCATGGTCCACGCTGCTCTTAGGCCGTCCGTCTGTTAGGCTTTCCGCTCTTGTGGTGCGACCCTGGGCTTCATGCTCCGCACCTCTGTTCTCGCAGGGGACCAACCAGCAGATGAAGGCCCACGAGGCCAGCTCCGCGGTGCAGCACGTCGACTTGCTGAAGGAGTGGAGCAGCTCACTGGAGAAGAAGGTAGGTGCACGTCCTGCTTCCCCTGGGTCCTCGATCTCCTCAGGTCACCTCAAAGAGGAGACCTGTTGCCCTGGCCGGTTTGGCTCAGCGGTTAGAGCGTCGGCCTGCGGTCCCGAGAGACCCGGGTTCAGTTCCGCTAAGGGCACGTACCTCGGTTGCAGTTTGTCCCCGGCCCTGGTTGGTCGTGCAGGTGGCAGCCACTCGATGTGTCCCTTCGCGTCGATGTTTCTCTCTCTCTCTCTCTTCCTCCCTCTCTATCTGAACAAAAAAATGTCCTCGAGTGAGGATTACAAAAAAAAAAAAAAAAAAAGAGGAAACCTGTTAGTGACAAACTGTTACAGTTATTAACGGTTCGGGGGTAAAGGAAACGGCGTCACGAGCCGGTCAGACAAGCAGATTCCCCTCATGTGATCTCACATGTCGACAAAGGAGTTCTGGTTTTCAGTTGCATGTGCCCTGCTTTTTATTTATTTTTAATCTTCACCCAAGGAGATTTTTTCCATTTATTTTCAGACAGAGTGGAAGGGAGGGCAGGAGAGAGAGAGAAACATCAATGTGAGAGAGACACATTGACTGGTTGCCTCCCACACAACCCCAGCCAGGGCCTGGGACCAACCACAACTGAGGTACATGCCCGTAGCCAGAATTGAAACCACGACTCACTGGTCTGCCAGCCGACACTCTAACCGCTGCGCCAAACTGGCCAGGGCTTAAATCAAATGTCTCATCAAATCTGAAATAAAGTAGTGTTTTAATATAAATGCTCAAGCTGAAGATACACACTGGGAGGAGGTCTGCTGAACGTGAAGTGTTAGTTCACTGTCCTGTCAGCATGTGGCGCTGCTGAGTCCATGATGGTTTCCTAGAATCTGTTTTCTGAAGGCTGTTCTGTTTCTGCCCTTTTAAAAATGGTAGGCGTGGATCTCAGGGCTTAAGTCTCATAAATACGGCTTCTCATTCATTTAAAAGGTTCTCTCTCATTGAAATGGATTGGTTATTCCAGCTGCACTGATTACATAACAGTCCAGCAGGCTGCGGTGGGAGCTGTCCAGTTCCACCAGCATGGTTCTGGGCTGACACCCTGTGGGGCGCCTGGAGGTTCCCCATCAGTAGGTTCTCCCCCTACTTGGTCAGAGTACCTCACAGCGAAGCGCCCCTTCACTGGGGACCCACACCTGCCAGCGTGGCCACCTGCACGCAGCCCGCAGCAGCCTCACTGCGAACACCTCGCTTGGTGTCACCGCGACATGCCCACCCTGCAGCCTGAGGGGCGCTGCAAGGGCAGACCGGAGGTGCTGGTCTTGGGTGCTGCTCAGAGCCCTGCCCTCGACTGTCCATCAGGCCGCCGAACCTCGACCCCATGCAGCCTCCCCTGGACCCTCTCTTCACTGGGCCCGAAGTGAAGGCCGCACCAAGGTGGAGAAACTTGTGATTACTCGCAAAGGTTTTTCCTCGGTATAGATTATCCAGCTGCAATCTCGGGTTATTTTGTTCACGTGATAGAAAATAGAATGTTTAGGTCGGTTCGGAGAGACTGGTCATCACATTACATTTGTGGTCAAAATATAGAAAATGTTTTGTAAAATCTGGACTTAAAAGCACCCGTCCACACCCTGCATTTTAGGAGGGAGACGGAGTTGCTCCCAGCACAGGCCCGACAAGGATGTTCTCCGGGGGGTCTTCTCGGGAGGCAAGGGCCTGTGCACCTGTTGTGGGAGTGTTGCCTGAGCCTCCTAGAAACACTTGTTAGGCCGCCTCTCTGGTGCATGTCGTCTACCTGATGGATGAGTGCGAGCGGCTTCCGCAGGTGTGGGCCGGTTCTCCCAGTAATATATGTAAATAAATAAAATGAGTTTGAATCAGGAAAGCTGCCCAGTGAAGAACTTAGTGTTTAGTATGCATGAGGGTCTCCAAGGTGAGGCATTCTGAGTCTCCCAAGGAGACGTGTTTGCTGCTGTTCTTGGAGATACGAGATGTTTTCAGCAGGGTTGGCACATGCTCGTATCTCCTTTTTGGTGTGAGACTGAAGAGTCTGGGAATTGTGGGAACGAGTGGACTGTGACCGCAGGAAAGGAGACAGCACTGGGCACGGAGCCACATGTGGGCATCGTGGGCACTGGAGACGGCGGATCTTAGGAAAGACAGTCCGACTGTGCTGAGTCCAGCCCCAGGAGACACTGCAGGTTTTGTCTTCCTCAGTAAACACATTTGTTCTAAAGTAAAACAGACTGTGATTGTGTCCAAAGGTGCTGCTCGCCCGAACATCTCGAGCATAGGACGTCTGTCTTCAGTGGTCATTCCGTAAAGGGACACTGTTGGGAATCCGCTCTGATCACTCCTGAGCTTCTCCTGACTGCTCTTGGGCCACCAGCTCAGGGACAGCACCACGGTCCTCAGGCCAGGAGTCATTCCTGTCCATCTGAGCGCACAGTGACTTCCAGGGGGGCAGCCACACCCATGCTCGGGTAGAGGAGGCCTTTCGGGGGGCCAGGTGCCTGTGTAGAAATCCTGTGTCGAAGCCTTGAAGGAGTTGCCCTCAGATCCTCACCCTGGGGGCTTTAGACCAGAGGAAGTTGGCTTTTGAGAGCTAATTGTGTCTCAGAAAGAGACTTCAAAAAAGTCCAAGGTGGGCGTGGACCTGCCTTGGGCTGAGGAGGCGCTGCAGGTGAGCTTGCGGAGGCAGCTGGGGGCACCCGCAGCCCCGGCTCCCTTGGAGAGGAGCTGGCTTCACCACTTTCTCATGCTGGGAGAGCTTTTCAGGGTGCAGAGGGGCCTGTCGGTAGACATGAAATAATTAGTGGGTTGCGACTAGCATTTTTTAAAGCAAATGAGAATAAAATAGGAAATATCAGGGTGTGTTGTAAGTGGTGAGGACAAGGGTGGTTTTGTGGCACCTGCTTTTTAAGTACACACACACGCACGCACGTGATACATAGTGACATGTAAGAATGTGGTTCCTACTGCATTTCCTGGTCAAAGTCGGAAAGCCTCTTTGGTAAGGGAGTGACTCGTTTTCAGCAGAAACTTTAGGAAGCCTCCCATTTGTTCTGAGACCCGGGGCTGCACTTGACCTCACCTGGGAGGGTGGGAGGGTGCCCGCAGCTGGGTGGGAGCTCCCGTTGCATCGCCAGGACTTCGTGTCCCGTGTGGGGGATTTCTGCCCTGGAACTCCATCCGGTGAGCTAAGGGAAGGCTTATTTGTGGGAGTTTATTATCATAATTGTTACTAATTAGCATTAAAACCACTTTTTGTGTGCTTCATTGAAGAATTTCTTTTCCAGGTCTCCTTGCTGCAGAATGAAAGTGTGGAGAAGAACAAGAGCATCCAGAGCCTGCACAACCAGATATGCAGCTTCGAGATTGAGATCGAGAGGCAGAAGGAGATGCTGCGGAACAACGAGTCCAAGATCCTGCACTTGCAGGTGAGAGGCCTCGGGCCGCGCGGGGGCTCATCCAGGACGGTTCCCAAGGGTGGGCCTGTCTCCTGCCAAGTGCCGACCCTGGGAAGGCCAGGCCGCCGGGACTAGCGCGGCCCACCCAGGGTTCCCGCCTCCTTTCCCGAGAGCAGGCCCCAGCCTCTCTCCGCCTTTGACCCGCTGTTGGTGCAACAAGAGCTAAGGCCATGATTTTTAAAAGTAGCTGCTTTTGTTATTATTTAAGATTTCATGTTGTTCATGAGTAGTTATGTGTAAAGTTTCACTTCCAAAAGTGAGGTGAAACCAGACTCTTGTTCCAAATTTCCCAGGGATTCCCACACTCACTCCCTGGGTTCCACTCTCCGATCCAAAGGTGTCTGCACACAGCCCCTAAGCTGCCCCGGCCCGTCACCGACACAGGCCGCACGAGGTGCCTGTCGGCGTCTTGTCTCTAGCTGCTGTCTGCACAGTGGTTGTGCGCTGTGCCTCCGCCGTTATAGCTCCATATGCAGCCAAATGGTTTGTCAGTGTTTGTCCTTACGGAGCATTCCCTAAATTATCTGGGAAATAGCTGAATGAATTTCATTTGTATTGAACTTTGTGGTTGTCCAGAGATGAGGAAAAGAACAACAAAATATTAGATTGTATTAGGAAACACACGTGTCATTAGGGTTGAATAAGCCAATAAGCGTAAAACACCAACAGGCCTCCTGTGGAGAGTCCCCGGCATTCTGCTGAGGGCCGTGGTCAGGGCGTCCGGACCGGCCCGTCTCCACCGCGGCCCTCACCTGTCTGGGAGCAGGTCTTGTGTTTGGTGTTCTTGCCCAGGGCTGTTTACATGGTGTGCAGTCTGCTGTGTGTCTCAGCTGCTGACTTAGTGTCTTCTGCTGAAGTCCCACGCCTGCATCTAGGATATATTCCTGTGACGCCGCCGTGGCTGCGTGTGGACCGCTCTCGGGAACGCAGTCACCTCGGCTGCCTTTGGCAGAGAAAGCTTGGTTTAGGCTGCTGCTCTGCTTTGAACCGGTACTGTTTATACACGTGAAAGGTCACTAACAATAGCAGTTTCCCTCACTGTGTGGTAGAGCCATGTCTGTGTGCATGTGTGTGCAGCATGTAGCTTCCTGCCCCTGCACCGCGTGCTGGCTCCTGTTCCGGGTTGGAGTCAGGGCCTGCTGTCGGTGTGGCGTAGCTTTTGTTGTTGACTCCACAGTTCTGTTCTTGAGGTGACCACAGGTCTACAGACCACTGTCCCAGGCACCTCCCCGGTCTGGGGAGGAGGCAGCTCAGCACCATCCACATTTACCTGGGGGCGAACGTGGCTCAGAAGTGACGAGAGGCTTGCCTCAGCCACGCTGCAGCTGCCGGTCCCCTCCTGGCGGCTCTCAGGACTGGCACTGGTCACTGCGGGTGTCGTTGACATCCCTGCCCACTCACCGTGTCCACATCGCTCGGCGTGTCCTTCAGTAGGAGAGGGCACGAGAACAGTCCCAGTCAGACATTCTGAATGCTTGTCCCTGAGTAGCTTTGTGCCTGGGCCCACACGTGTTCACAGTCAGGTGCCATCCACATGGATAGTATCCTTCAATGAAGTCGTCTCTCCTTTCTACATGTTGGCTATTATCAGCTTTCTTGGAAAGAAGAAGAAGACCAACACTGTACTTTTACCCCCAGAAAGTAAGCCAGACCCATCATGCTTGTTCCTTCGTGGTTAGTAACAGCCACAAAGGTGCCGAACACTGAATGTTTAAAAATAAGCTTTCAAAGGGGAAGTGAGCGTGGCCTGCAGCCCGAGGCCCACCTCCAGCATCTCGGTGCTCATTTCACAAATGCAAATTCTTCTGAAGTGGAAACTCTCTGGGCCCTGGCTTCTCTGGGCAGTGGGCCTACCAGTCCCTGACAGCTGGGTCACTGGCGCAGGGGCCGGGCCTCGTCCTCCAGTCCGTTAGCGAGGTAAAGGGTCTGTGTGTTCTGGGAGGAAAGGTTTTCTGAATTTTTCACATAAAGTAGCATGAAGTCGGGCCTCGCTGTCGACAGCGCTGCCCAGGCTGTGCAGTGCCTGTGGGGCGGGCGCCGAGCAGGGGGCGTGGTGGGAGCACCCCTGGCCTCGGCCCCGGAGCTTCACCCAGAGTCTGAAGACCCAAACCAGGGCCCTTTTCTGTCACGCGCCCAGTGCAGATGCTCAGACCTGGAACAGGGCAGGGAGGTGGCCGCGCGCTCTCAGGGCCCAGACAGGATCCTGGGACAGGGACAGGGCCGGAACCCAGGTAGGAGGCCCACATTGTTTGGCCCCTGGTGATGGCTCAAGCCTTTAGGAACCCAGGCCTGCAGACAGCATCGATGGGTGTCACTGCAGCGTCCTGAACTTGAGACCCCAGGACAGTGATGTGGGGGCCACCTGCCCTGCAGTCAGTGGGGTGAAGCCTCTCTGTGCCTCGATCTCCTCTGGGAAGTAGGGACCCTTGTTACCTAAGTCCCCTGAGACTCCTGAGGAGCAGACAAGATGCCTGTGAGAGCAGGTGCGCGGCTGCCAGGCCGGCCTGAGCGGACAGCTCTGCCCCTCAGTAGCCGGTTCCCGGTGGTGGCGCCGGGCATCCTCAGAGCATTCTAACGGTGGTCTGCCTTTCTGATGCATTTGATTTGGAAGCGAGTGATAGACAGCCAAGCGGAGAAACTGAAAGAGCTTGACAAAGAGATCCGCCCCTTCCGTCAGAACTGGGAGGAAGCAGACAGCATGAAGAGCAGCGTGGAGTCCCTCCAGAACCGGGTCACCGAGCTGGAGAGTGTGGACAAGAGCTCGGGGCAGGCGGCCCGGAACACAGGTAAGGCGGGTGGGCCGAGCAGGGGAGGGGCAGGTTCGAGAGGGTCCTGGGACAGGTGACACTTGTCTTGGGCTCTTGCAACCCCAGGTAGGTGCTGTGGCCCAGACTCGTGGGGTAAGTGGTCTGTTGGCACGTGGTGCCCCAGAGCAGGACTTCCTAGGTGCAGGTGCAGCATGGGCCCAGGTGGCAGGCTTCCTGCTGGTGGAAAGAAATGGGTCCCACAGACTTGTCCGGTCCATGTGAGGCCAGCAGGGCAGACCGTGGGCGCAGGGTGGATGCCGGGTGGAGGGCAGGGCCTGCTGGCAGGTGCTTACAAAGACCCAAGGAGCAGAAGTGACAGGCAGGTGACGTGGAGCACCCACCTGGTCAGCCCAGGTGTGCCTCCTCCCTGGAAGGCCTGGGGCCTCTGCCTTCGGGGCGCAGTGATATTCTCAGTGTTTGCAGGAAGGGTGAATGGTGAGAGGAATGTGTGGGGGTGGAGTAAGCAGGCCGAGGACGTGGGTGGGGAGAAGCTGCTGCCGCTCAGGCACAGAGAGCCCTGAGCCTCAGGCTGGCAGGCACCAGGGCACCTTGCCTGCCCCCAGCAGGCTCCTGTCGCAGACGCTGCAGGGAGGTGCCCAGGGACCCTAGGCTGTTGCGTCTCAGCAGGCTGTCACCATGAGTGTGCCGAAGTCTGAGGTCTGTGTCTGTCAGGATGTCTGTGTGGCGTTTGTCCTCCGCCAGCCGGGAACCTCAGTGATTTCTTGGTGTTTAGTTCAGACGCTGGTGAGGGTTGGCTTCTGCCATCTTTCTGATCCCCACTGACTCCACCCCTGTCCCCTCGCCTGCCAGGCCTGCTGGAGTCCCAGCTGAGCCGGCACGACCAGATGCTGAGTGTGCATGACATCCGCCTGGCCGACATGGACCTGCGGTTCCAGGTGCTGGAGACCGCCAGCTACAACGGGGTACTAATCTGGAAGATCCGTGACTATAAGCGGCGGAAGCAGGAGGCCGTCATGGGGAAGACGCTGTCTCTGTACAGCCAGCCTTTCTACACCGGGTACTTCGGCTACAAGATGTGCGCCCGCGTCTACCTGAATGGGGACGGCATGGGCAAGGGGACGCATTTGTCGCTCTTCTTTGTCATTATGCGCGGAGAGTACGACGCTCTGCTTCCCTGGCCCTTCAAGCAGAAGGTGACGCTCATGCTGATGGACCAGGGGTCCTCTCGGCGTCACCTGGGAGACGCGTTCAAGCCAGACCCCAACAGCAGCAGCTTTAAGAAACCCACGGGGGAGATGAATATTGCCTCTGGCTGCCCGGTCTTCGTGGCCCAGACGGTGCTGGAAAACGGGACGTATATCAAAGATGATACCATTTTTATTAAAGTCATAGTGGATACTTCAGATCTGCCTGACCCCTGACAAGTCACGGGGGAGGTGGACGGAGCAGAAGGCAACTCCTCTGGGGGGTTTGAACCGCTGTCTCCACCAAGGTCCCTGTGTCAGAACAGGGCCTTGTGGGACGGAGGAGGTGGCAGGCGGCGGCCCGGGCCGGCGGGAGGAACCAGCAAGAGGACGTTTTCTAATAGACTAGCAACACTTCACTGAAGAATTATTTATCCTTCGACGAGATAAATACGGCTGTCAGGGAAGGTTTTCATTTTCATTTTTAAAGATCTCGTTAATTAAGGTGGAAAACATATATGCTAAACAAAAGAATCATGATTTTCTTCCTGAAACTTGAACACACACACACACACACACACACACACAAACCCACCCACACGCACACACACCTGGGAATAGCTGGACATGTCAGCATGTTAAGTAAAAAAGGAATTTATGAAATAATAATGCAGTTCTGATATATTCATTCTGAAATTCAAGAGTGCAGTCTTGTTTCAAATACAGCATACTGTCTATTTTTAAGGCCTCGCCTGGTCTCTGTTTTAATAGTTTGTTTGTCAGAAGACCCTGAAGTGCACCTCGGTCTTTTTTGGAAGTCTCTAAATTCAGAATCACTTTTTAATTTAAAGTTCTAAAATAATTGTCACTGCAGACATTTTATTTTAAAACGTTGATAGACTTATATTTCTTGGAAGAAAATGTAAAATATCAAACACTGGTTATCACTTGTGATAGGAAAGAGAATATTCAATCCGTCGTTATTTCTCGTTAGAAATGTAAACCTTCAATATCTGTCGTAGTTAATGACACTACTTCAAAATTATTGCGAAAGGAAAATTGCTCATGGATGCTATGCATCATTTTCAGATTTATAATTGTTTTCACCCTAAAATAGGGCACTCGTTGAACTTTGGAGTTCTAACAAACCTGTAGGTTTTTAAATCGTGCCCCACGTGTCCCGACAAGGTCTCGATCGCCGACAGGCACCGGCCCTCAGTGTCCAGAGTCCGGGTGGGCGGGCGGCTTTTGCTGAAGGCGGCCCAGCAGGTGTCTCTTCATTCTGTCATGTGCTGCATTCTGTTAATGAGCTCCAAAAGCGACATCTTTGCCTAGAGATGGTGGCGTACTGTACATGTGCCTTAGCCATGCACGCTGCTTCCCGACCCGAGCTTTGTGTTCTCTGTGATTCTAGGGAGTGACCGTGTAACCAGACTTCTCCCTCCACCACCAGATCTGTCTCTGCGGCCCTCAGGCAGCTCCGCACCTGCTGGAGGGGTCAGGCTCCATCCTCGGCCGCTGGGGCCCACTGCTTAATTATCACAGATTCCAAATCCCTGGGCCCCGCAGGTGAGCCGCCTGGTGAGGGAGAGGGCCCACGCAAGCAGAACCCTCAAGCATTCCAGAGACCGCCGCTCCGGGGCTGCCCAGGCTGCCCCAGGCCTCGACCACCGCCTTCGGGGAGGGTGGCCGTGGGGTGCCCTGGCCCAGCCTGCGCCCACCCAGCTAGCACTCTCTCAACCCACTGTTTACCTTCTCTCAATGGTCCAACTGTGATAGGAGCCGGAGCCTGCCTTCTGTGCCCTCTGCTATGCACCGCGCTTCATGGGTGCTCTGACCACCGACAGGTGCTACATGTGACGGGTGCTTTCTAGGCAAAGCCAGTGCGTGACCCACCGCATCTGCGCCGCTCATCCAAAAGCCGCGCCCATGGGCCCGCCGGCCGCGCACTCAGACTGCCTGCCTGCCCCTGGGCTCCTGCGTGGCGGGGCGGCTGGGTCGGTGCCCGGCCCGCCGTGTCTCTGGTGCTGTGTCTGCCCGGGTGTGCCTTCGCCCTGCCTGCTGGGAGCGCCCTCCTCGCGCACCGTCCGGGCTTCCATAGGCGGCCTCCTGGGTTCCGAGCACCTGCCAGGCCCTTCGGCAGTTAAAATGCTCAGTTGTCTTCACCTGTCACCACTCCCAGGACGGCTCTGAGGGCGAGTCCGTGTCATCAGTTCAGGACTCGTGTGTCCCCACTCACAGGAAGGACTTCTTGCAGGTGCAGTGGGGCCACCCTCCCTCGAAGGCGCTCGTCTCGGCCTCACCTGGCCCACCCTGCAGACCCGGAAGGGAGCACGCTGGCTGGCCCTGCCTGGCCTCTGGTGGCTGCCCGAGGTCCGTGCTTACCAACAGAGACACCCGTGACTCCCACTGCACTAGCAGATTTACCATAAGCAACATTTGGTCTGGTCAAAAAGAAAACAAACGATCCTTTTTCCTTCCTCCCTGGGTTGAAGTGCTATTGGGGGTGGGCCGCCTGCAGTCATCCGGCCCTGGTGGGGAGACTTGCCCCTGGGGAGAGGCTGGGCCATCCCAGCCCCTCCCGAGGAGCCCATAGGTCAGGGCCGCAGTAGCTGGGAAGAGGCTGTGCCGTGTCGGCGTCACCCTTGGCCTGGGCATAGTGGGCAGCTCTAGGGGTGTGGGCCTTCCCCATGTGCGCCTGGGCGGCCGAGGCCAGACCCCTGCCCTGAGCGCCCTTCTGCTCCACGGCAGGTGACAGCTGAAGGGGCAGACGTGGTGTGATTGGATGCACTTTCCTGTTTACCAAAAGTGACAAAGTTCCACACGGGATCAAAGTTCTGATACTTGAGAGAGACCAACACTGTGGGCTTCCTGGCAGCCTGGGCCCGTGGTGTGTCCCAGCTGGGCCCACTTGCCCCAGCCCTTTCTGTAAGCAGGGTTTTTCCACTCCCGGCTTCACAGGTGGTAGAGCAGGGAGTGTGTCCGTCCTCAGGCCTGTCCAGAGCGGTGGTGCTGACCTCTGGGCGAGGCTCGGTTCCTGTTCCCGGCCGAAGCCTGCAGGGCCATTGTGATGGCTGCTGCCAGGGCCCCAGCTCCCAGCTGTCCGGGCACCCGCACCCCCATGCGGGAACAGCTGGTGGAGCCGCAGGCTCTCAGCCTCTCCTTCCTGCCCTGTGACCCCAGGGGTTGTGGTGGGAAAGCTGCCCTCCCTGCTGGCCGTCTCCACCAGGCCCTCCAGCTGCCAGCCCCCCCCCAGTGGTGTCAGGCAGAACTGACACCCCCAGGCTTCCCCTGAACCCCTGTGGCCCACCGTGGGGACCACAAGACAGCCAGCCTGTCTTCCCCAGGGCCCTCAGCCGCCCGGGGTTGAGGCCCCTTGCCCTGGTCGATGCCTGCATCAACAGCACCCCCATCACCATTGACAATGTCGAGGTGATGGTCCCCTGTGGCTGGCCCAGGACCTGCAGCGGGGGCAACATTGGCAGAGAAAAGGGTGCCTGGATGGACCCTTAATACAGCCAGTCCTGAGGTGGGTCATTACCGGTCAGGCCAAGGGCGTGGGGGAGACAGGCAGGACCGCAGTCCCGCCCTGGGGCACAGCGCCCCTGGCAGCCAGGGCCCACACCGTCCCTCCCTCCGCACTGAAGCGGTGACACCCGTCAGGCCCAGCCCCTCCGCCGTCTTCCCGGGGTGGGGCGGGAGCCCAGGCCTGCGCCTCCCAAGTGCGTCCCTCTGCTTGAAGTCAGTGCTGGAAGGAGCTGGGCAGAGTGCCGAGCCCTGACTTTGACCCTAGACCAGAGGGGATCGGCTGCAGAGGGGAGCTGGGTTCCAGCAGCCCCTTCACACTGTGAGCGTCGGTGATGAGCGAGGGGTCTCCACCCAACCGACTGCTCCACCACTGTGGTCTGTCTCCCGCTGGTCAGTCTCGGAAATGGTGGTTTCTCTGCAGTGGAGTGTGTCCCCAGGGCCCAGGTCAGGGGAGGCCAGTGTGAGGCTCCGTGCTGGCAGGTGACCTGGTCATCACTCCTGAATGGGCCATGCTGGTGGTCACAGGGAGCCAGGACGGGGAAGGAGGTGGCGAGGCCCAGAGGCACCCCAGGGGCGCTGGCCGGGGTGGGCGGGCGGCAGGCTGAGGGCGCTGGCATGCTTGCATTTCATCGTCCTGCTGCGTCTGGTCCGCGCTGCGAACGCAGAGACGAGGGGCCGTCCAGGATGGCCGCTCCGCCTGGGCAGCTCGAGGTGGTGGTTCTGTGACTCAGTCCCCTTAGACAGGTCAGATGACCTTCAACAGCAAACCCGATGACCCGACAGGTAAACACAAGCTGCATGGTTCCCCGGGGTTTCCGCGAGGGTCCCCTGTGGGGTGACACCTGGGACGCAGTGTGAGTCCACGGACACGGCTGCAGAGTGGTTTTGGAATTGCATTCGTTCTCCGACGCACACCTCTTCGTTGAGTTCTTCCCCCAAACAAAGACCAAAGAAGGCCGGTCTTTCATTTGACTCTGTATGTAACCTGCCTGTTGCGCACACCGCCGTCCGTGTGGCCCCCGTGAGGACCCAGCTCGACAGTGCCAGTGACTGACCAGTGATCCGCGCCTGTTCCTGCTCTTCTAAGAAACAACCGACCAGTGTAAGTCCTGCTCAGCAATAACCATGTTGTTGATCCGAGTTAGCAACATGCCTGGTTTTCCGATAGCATTAGTACGTTTTATATTTTTGTTTCCTGTACATTGTGTGTGGTTTTATTTGGTATTTATTTGTGTTTTGAGGTCTTGCAATGTTTTTGTGTCCCGGATGCTAATAACTAAAGTTTGTAAGAGTATAGAATGCAACACTGAGATGCTGAACTGTCTTATTAGAGGAAAATAAACCTGACTAAGGACTCAGTTTCTTGACCACACTGTCTTGCCGGCGTCGGGAGCAGCTGCGGGCGCGGCGCTGGGTGTGGGCACAGCGGTCTCTCCGCCGGGGCGCCTGGCCGACCCTTCGTGAGGCTCCGGCCCTGAGCCCGGGCAGGTGCACCAGCAGGCACAGTCCCCTGCCTGTGGCCTGGTCCAGAGCAAGCACAGCAGCCCCCACCTTCCGGGGCGCCGAGCGCGGCCACAGGTCTGGGATCCTCTCCCAGTTCCCGCTCGGCCGGAGGACTGCAGGCTCTTGGAGCCTCGGTTTCCTGGTCGGTCAGGTGGAAGGACAGCACGTTTCTGAAACAAGTGGTGGTTAAGAAGCCGGGCCAGTGCTGAGACCGGGTGGTGTGGGGGCGCTTCTGGGCTGCGCTCCGACGGGTGTGCGGAGGGTCTGCCGGCTCCACTCAGCGCCAGGCGCCGTCCCTCTCTGTGCTCCTGTCCACCGGGCATCTCCCTGGCTTCCCCCAAATGATTGGCTGTGGGCTCTTTCCAGCCTGGCACAGAGTCCCCGGCGAGCACCTCGCCCTGCCCCACCACCCATGCTTCTCTGGGCGTCACCACCACAGCCTCGCGCAGCCACTGGACTGCCACGCACTCCTCCAAGTCACATTTGGGGCCCGGGCCCAGGAGAGGCCCTGGAGCAGACCCCCAGAGGCCACTCCTGCCGGAGTCCAGGGCCTGGCACCGACCTCTTGGGACCCACTTGGCCAGTGGCCACACTGCTCCTGTCCCTACACACACAGGCCCACCCACGGGGCCTCCCTACCCTTGCAGGGGCTCACCCCCACCACAGGCCGGAGGCCCCGGCTCCTCCTGGCAGACCCCAGGAGCTGCCCAGATGGGAACACCACCATTCCTTGGCCCCTTGTCTGGGGGTCCCGAGTCCACGAACCCCTTATACCCCATCCACCTTCCTAGGGAGGCCCTCGGGCCTGGGGTTCCACCCAGCCTTGCCCACACGGGGCAGACTGGCAGCACCCGGGTGGCCTGTAGCCCCGCCGGTGCAGATGAGTGTCCGTGGGAGTTCCAGCTCCACTGGCGGAAACTGGATCCTTTTCTCCCTCCTCCTCTGAGCTGGTTTTCCTGAGTCCCACGGGGAAGGAAGTCAGCAGCATGGCCCAGGAAGAGGAGCATCGGAGCCGGAGGCGCCAGGGGACCGGGCTGAAGGCTGCTGTCCACAGCAGAGCAGGCTCCTGCCGGCCCGGCGTCCTGCCCGTGCTGAGGACAGACCTCCAGAGGGCTGGTGCAGCAGTGCCGCTGACCAGCTCGCGGCCTTGGCCTTGGTCTGCGGGGTCGGCACTGGGGACGGGACAGCGGCTCTCCAGGAGGCCTGTGGAGTGCCCAATGGTTTATGGTGACCCTCACTGCCTCCCTGGCTCAGGCCGATGGGTGTGGCCACTCCCCACAGAAGTGGGGAGTTGAAAACAGAGAAAGGGGAGGGGTAGGGAAGGCAGTGATTCTCATGGCCCTGGGGGTGTGACGGGGACCATGGCCAAGAGCAGGTCTGCCCACCCTCCATCCCCAGGGTAGCAAGGCTGTCACTCATGGTGCCCTTATAGCAGGGGAGGGCTGTGACAGCCAGTCAGAGGACAGCAACCCCAGGCCATGTGACTGGTGCAGGGTGAGCCCAGACCTCACAGCCCCTGCACAAAGGCCCAGCCAGGGTGGTGGGGGCTCAGCTCTCCCAGGCCACCTTCCCTGCCACGCGGAGAAGGCTGAGCACGCAGAAACCAACACAACAGCACAGCGAGGGCAGTCAAGCCCGGACAGAGCAAGACAGGCAGACACCGGGAGACCAGACAGCCAAGCCCCTGGATCCAGCCGTGCCTGAAGCAGCTGCTCTGTGGGGTTTCCTGGTTACAGGGAGAAACAGTAATGTTGCATTCCTCCCACTTCCCACTGAGGGAGCGTGTGCTCACGTGGACCCAGGTGTCCGGGGCACCTGAGTCGTTGTGGAGATCCTTTGGCAGCCTGGGCCAGGGCTAGTGCCTGCCTCATGCCTGGCATGGGCTCCTCGCTGGGCCATCCTCAGATAACTGGACGTACCTCCAGCCTCTGCTCAGGTATGGAGGTGGCTGCCAATACCCCATAGCCAACCAGCCCTGACTCCACCTTGATCCATCCTACAGCTGTGCCTACAGTTGTGACCTCAGCCTTCGGGTCACCGCTTTCATGCTGCCTCTTCCAGGAAGCCTTCCTTGCCTGCCCAGATGGTTTTACTGCCCTCTCCAGAGAGCAGTCTCTCTGGGAATGGCCTGCCCAGGTGGGGCAGGAGTGGTCAGAGTTCTGGTTCCCCAGGCCCAGCCATCCCCCTGGAGCTTCCCGGGGCCCTGCCCTCCACGCAGTCCTCTCCCTGTGTTAAGAGAAAGGAGCCCAGTGAGCAGGCCTGCCTGGCCTTCCGGGGCTGGTTGCAGTGTTCTGGATGAAGTTCCCAAGCCCTCTGCGCTGAGCCCCGGAAGTGGGGTGGTGGGAGGAGGTGTCGGCAGTCCCTGGGGGGTCGGTGCGAGGAGTCCCATTCAACACGACCACCTCCTTCCCAGGGAGAAGCAAGTCAAGGGGCAAAACAGATGTGACTCTCAAACAGCCCCTTTGCTCCTGGGTGAGGCCACAGAGAATGGAGCCACCTGTGAGCACGTTTGGCAGGCAGGCCGAGCTCCAGAACTGGGCCTTCTCCACCCCTCGGGCAGGGCTGGCACTGCTGAGCCACTGAGAGCAGGTGCCCCGTCTCACCAGGACAAGTGTGGGGGTGCTGGTGTGCTCACTGCCCCCTCCCAGAGAGGCCTCCGCCCCTCCGCGCGGCGCAGAGGTGAGAGCGCCCCCAGTGGCGGTCTCCACCCTCTGCATGAGAGAAGGGTGCCAAGGCCGGGAGGTGGCAGGTGAGGGGTGTGGACACAGGAGAGGGCAGGTGACCTGGAGGGCAGAAGGCACAGGAGTTCCCAAGGCTGAGTAGTTCCCTCTTCACCCACAGTCCTCCATCTGCACACCCACCTCGCCATCCGCCCTGTCTTCACTCAGCCACCATCAGGTCATCCCAGACTCGGCCGATCCGCCATTCCTTCCCCTTCCATCAGCCATAAGGCATCATCTGTCAGACCCACCATCCACAGTCGCCCATCCATCTCTCCAGTGATTCACAGGCAACCCCCTCATAATCAATCCAACATTTGCCCCACCATCCATAAACCCACTGACCATCCTCCAGTCCAACACGCGAAATCTGTGCACCCACCCACTCACCCACCACCCACAAACCCACCTCCGCCACTCGCCGCTGTCCATCCTAACGTGCCGTGCGCAGAGCCAGGCGCCCATCGCTCTGGTCGAGTCTAACCATCCACCCCACATCCATGCCTCCAACATCCCACCATCCGTCTGCCCAGTAGCCCTGTACTCAGCCCACTGGGCCATTTGCCCATTCACTGTCTCCAGTCGTCACCTCTACTCTCATCCCCCCTCTTCGCCATCTGTTCATAGTTCATCTAAATCCCACACCCCATTCATTCACCCACCATTTAATCTCGCCTACCATCTGAAATCCACACCCCATCATCTCAACAAGCCAGCCGGCCATAGACATCCCACATCTACACTTTTCCACCCATCAACCGTCCATTTATCCACTCACCATTCTTTTCTCCATCTGACTACCACTGCCCCCACCACCCATGGTCCAATGCATCCACTTACCGCTACCTACATTCATCTCCCATCCATCATCTGTCTGCTCATCGTCAGCCATCCACCCCAGCCCACTACCCCTGTCCATCCACCTCCACTAGCTGGCCGCCACCTCTCCATCCACCACACCTCCATCTCCCATCCAACATCCACCCGCCAGGGACCACTGCTTCGCTACCCACCATCCCTCAGTTATTGTCCACGCATTTATTCACTCACTGCTTCCCACCCACCCACCAGCGGGATCCCTCCGCTGCCCCCCGGCACCGGTCAGCCGCACATGGCTTCGCACGCCGCCCCTGCACCAGCCAGCACCATGCACAGCCCAGCCAGGCCAGAGGCAGGAGGCCCTGCTTGAGGAATGGACCCCCGGCCCCAGCTGGAGGGCAGATGACCCAGCAGCACCTGGGACAGAGAAGGGGGACCCAAAGGTGTTCATTCTTCCGCCCAACACCACACCCACCTCATGGGGCAGGTGGGTCCTGACAGACCCTTCTTCCTGGACACCCAAGGTCCTCAGGTCCTGGAAGGCCGAAGGGGGCAGGGGACCAAGGCTGGTCAGGCGCCTCCGAGGAACCTGAAGACGGGGCCCAGGCGGGTCTGGAGGTAAATGTGTAACCGCCCGGGTCCCCACCCCACCCCGCCCGGTCACGTGGGCTCCGCGGGGCAAAGTCCTGGGTGGCGGCGGCGGCGGCGGCGGAGCGGGCGCGATGGGCGCGCTGGGGCGGCTGCTGCTGTGGCTGCAGCTCTGCGGTAAGCGGCGGGGCGGCCCCGGCGCTCTGGACCCCCAGGGTGGGCGGCCGGGCCCCACGGGCGCAGCCCCAGCCGGCGGCGCGGGAAGCAGGGAGCCCTGGCCAGGCCGCTCCCGGGGCGGCGCTCCTGCCCTGGGGCGCCACAGCCTGCGTCAGGTCCCCGTCCCCCAGGGCCCCGCTGACCCTCCCCTATCGCACCAGGCTGGGCGTGTCTTCCGTGCCCGCCCCACACCAGGAGTTTTAAAAACAGCAGCCCCGTCCCTGTCCCCCTCTCTTAAGTCCCCGGCTCCCATTCAGAGCCCTCCTGGCCGGGCCCTGCCGCCCCCGCCCTTCTGCTGCTCCATCCTCCTGGGTCCTCGGGTGTCACAGTCCTTCCCGCGCCGCGTCCTCTGCTCCAGCGCAGAGCAAACCTGGGCGCACGGAGCCGGGGGAGGGCACGTTTGCGCGGGCTCTGCGGATCCAGTAGGAGTTCACAGAGCGCCAAGGCGGGGCTCCCGCCGGCCTGGTCTGACGTGGGGAGGGGTGCGGGCCTGGTCGGGGCCACCGCGGGGACCCCCTCTGTGCCTGGCTGTGTGACCCGCGCCTCTCTGGAGAGGTCGTGCCCCCCGGGGGACGGGACGTCTGGGCGGGAACCTGGATGCCAACGGCCCTGGGAGCACTCAGTTTCCTCCTCCCCAGAGCTGACCGGGGCCGCCTACAAAATCTGGGTCCCCAACACTGACTTCGAAACGGCGGACAACTGGAGCCAGAACCGGACCCCGTGCGCAGGCGCCGTCGTCGAGTTCCCAGCGGACAAGGTGCCTGGGGTCCCGCGTGGTCTGGGGCTGCGGGTCCAGTGGGGTCCGCCGCTGATGCCACGTCTTCCTGCAGATGGTGTCAGTCCTGGTGCGAGAACGTCACAGCGTCTCGGACATGGTGAGGGGCGCCTGCGCTGCCACAGCGGGGAGGGGGCTGGCGGGGCCACGGGGAGACCCCCAGGACCTGGGTGGGAACAGCCCAGGGATCCAGGGACAGGGTGATGGCCCCGGAGTCTCCGCCGGCGCAGGGCGGATGGACCGTCCCAGCCCGGCTGCACAGGGTCCCCTCCCACGACCCCCAGCGCTCAGCATTGTCCTGCAACTGACGTGCCGCCCTAGTCATAGGCGAGGGGACATCAGTGTTTTAATTTGTATTTCTCAGGTTTTGAGCGTCTCTCCCTGGGACTTTTTTCCTCCCGAGCGCCCCCCTCCTTCCCTCCCGTTTCTATCGCTCGCCCAGTTTTCTTGTTGGGGGGGGGCTCCCGTTTTCCATCCATCACCCACTGTGGTCTTCCCCTGTGAGCTCTGTCCTCCCCCTTCACTGAGCAGACGCCCTGTTCCAACCCAGTGAAAACCTACTGCCTTTGATCAGTGAGTGCCCAGGGTTTGGTTCAGAATCCCTCGCCTGCCGGTCACACGGTTATCCAGCACGTGTCAGTCCGCTGAGCCCCTCTTGCCATCAGGAGCACAGTTACCGAGGCGCTAGCCGGAGGGCGAGCTTCAGCTTTCTGCTCGGAGCACGTCCAGGTTTGGACGTCGTCCTGCCAACACCGCCTTGCGCTTGCGTTGTGGTGCGGCTGGCAGTGGCCGCAGCCGGGGGGTGGGGGTGGGGGGCCTCTGCCTCGCGCCCCGCGGTCTCCGCAGGCTCTGTCCTCAGCTGCGCTCGGGAGCCTTCAGATCCGGCTCTCCGAATACTTCACATCACCCGTTAATAAAACTCCACCAGAGTCTTAAAGTGGTCCCCATCCAGGTCTTTTATGGTATCGGTTAATCCTTTATAAATGCTTTAGAGGTTGGTTTCTATTGTGAATGGCGCTTGGTTTTTAAAAAATTCTATTCCCAGTTGGTTCCTTTTGTAAACAATGACCGCCATCCCTTTTCCCTTCCAGTCCTAAGTCCTTTCATCTGTTTCCCTGTCTGTATAGCATCGTCCAGGACTCTGCCCCAAGCCTAACAGAAGTGGGCGTCCTTGTCTTCCCCCCCGGAAAGAGAGCTCCTGCCCCGTTTCTCCACTGAGCTCAGTGTCGTCTGTGGGGTTTGGGTGCACAAACTTGATCCAATTGTAGAAAGTCTATTCTACTGCTAGTTTGCTAGTAGTTTAAATTTAAAAAATAATAATAATGATTTGAGAGAGAGAGAGAGAAACATAGATTTATTGTTCCACTTATTGATGCATTCATTGGTTGATTCTTGTATGTGCCCTGACTGGCGAACCAAACTCACAACCTTGGTGTATTGGGATGATGCTTTAACCAACTGAGCTACCCAGCCAGGGTGAGTTGCTAGCAGTGTTTTCAAAATCATAAATAGGTTGTTGGACTTTTTCAGGCTTTTTCCCTGCATAGATGGAGATGTGATTTTCTCCCCTCCTTTATTTAGCAAGTTCCTGAGGGTTCCTGAGGTTGAACCATCCTTGCAAAACTGTCCTCCTGGCAGGCACTATCCAGCAGATGCAGGTCGAAGACTGCCATTCCTCAAACATCCCACTTCTCCAAGCCACCTGACTTCCTTCTGTCATGATCTACTGATTTTCCCAGCACAAGCCTCTCTGTTGCCATCTGCTGGGACACCAGCATACATACACACCACCAGGGAGTCCCCAGGCCTGCCTTCCCGCACTCCTGGGACAAAAACCCTTTGAACACCACGTATTTTTAAATACACTGTTGCATCTTGTCATTTAATACTTTATTTAGGATTTTTTGCTGTTGTTATTGTTAATCCTCACTTGAGGATATTTTATCCATTGATTTTTTTTTTTTTTTAGAGAATGTGCAAGGAAGGCAGGGACAGAATGAGAGAGAAGGGGAGGGGAGGGGAGGGGACAGGAGAGGAGGGGAGAGAGAGAGAGGAAACGTGGATGTGAGAGAGAGAGAGACCCATTGATTGGTTGCCTCCCGCATGTGCCCTGATGGGGGCCAGGGATCAAACCTGCAATCTAAGTACATGCCATTGACCAGGAATTGAACCCAAGACCCTTCCGTACATGGGCCAGCACTCTAACCACTGAACCACACTAGCCAGGGCAGGGTTTGTGCATATGCAGTTATAAGTATATGAGTCTATAATTTTTCTTAACTTAGAATGTCCTTCATTTGCTTTTGGAATCAAGATCACCCTGGCCTCATAGAACGAACTAGCCAATTTCCACTCCTTTTTACTGTTTTCCAGAACGATTTCTGTAAGAAGAAATTGAGAGTTTAGTATAATTCACCTGTAAACACATTTAGACTGGGGATTTTGAAAACAGAAAGTCTTTGACTAACATTTTAATTTCTTTAATGCTTGACAGTCTCTTCAAATTCTCTATTGTTTCTTGTGTCAATTTTGACGTTTGAAACTTTTCTAGAAACACGTATTTCACCTAGGTTTTCAAGTTTGGTGATCCTTTTGATTTCTCAAACTTTTCAATATCTGTTTCTTCCTTTGATAAGCAAGTTCTGTAGTGCATGCCCTGTCCTTTTGTCTCTTCCTTCCTCATCACATTTAGTCCTAATTTTTAAAAATTCTAAAAAGCGTCCAGCCAGTGTGGCTCAGTGGTTGAGCGTCGACCCATGTACCAAGAGGTCGCTGGTTCGATTCCCGGTCAGGACACATGCCCAGGTTGTGGGTCCAATTCCCAGTGGGGGGCATGCAGGAAGCGACCAGTCAATGTTCTCTCTTATCGATGTTTCTGTCTCTCTCTCCCTCGCCCTTTCTCTCTCTAAAATCAATAAAGATTTTTTTTTTTGTAAATGCCCCTAGCGGGAACCGAACCTGTGACTCTGTAGTCCCTAGGCCGACGCTCCAACCGCTGAGCCAAACCGGCCAGAGCAAAGAAAAAACAATTTTAATAAAATAAAGAGCCAACAATAAGCTTCACCAAAGCATCTCATCACCATGAAGGGGCTGAAACCTCATGACTCCTGCACAGAAACCTCCCCTGGCTCAGCCCTCACCTCCAGCCCTGAGGAGGGACCACAGGAGGAGGGGCAACCTTGGGGCTTGGAGGGAGGGGCAGTCTGTCCTTCCTCTCCGGGCCTTTCCGCTGCTGTATTTCCTCTTACACCTGAGCCAGGGTTGTGGCCTGACTTCCGTGGTGAACTGGCTGCCATGGTGGAGCCTAGACGGGGGACTCCAAGGCTCCTGGCCACCTCTGGCACCCCTTCTCCTCCCTCACACGGTTCAGGGCTGCCTGTAGACTTCCGAGCGGCTTGGGTTCCTGGAATCCATGAGCCCTTGGCTTGTACAGTTCCTTAGGGGTGACGGGGAGGCAATGGCCCTGGCAAGTGTCACCAGGCCCCAAACTCTCCACGCACTCAGGGCTCAGGGCAGCTCCTGCTCCTCAGCCTGCAGCCCTGCTCCCTCCGGCCTCTGCGACTCAGCCAGGGCACGGAGCCCCCAGGCCCTGACCTCACCTGCCCGCCCCCTTGGACACGGTCTCGGTTCTCCCCTCGGGGGACACGGGGCGGGGGTGGGGCAGAGGGGGCCCTCTGGCGCCCGGGCCCACCAGGCGGCGCTGCGTCGGTCTGCACTTATTGCAGCTCCTGCCGCTGGACGGGGAGCTCATCCTGGCCCCGGGAGCAGGCTTCAGCGCCCCACACAGCAGCTTGGACCCGGACTGTGGCTCAGGTGAGAAGGCCGGGCAGAGGGGGGGCCCGGAGGGCCGGGCTATTTCCGTGGGACTGTGATGGGGGTTGGGCCCGGACGGAGTGCCCCGCAGGCAGAGGGAGAGTTTAGGGGAAGGGTCGGCCCGAGGGGCAGTCCCCGGCGCATCCAGAGTGGGACCGTATTCTGATCTGGGGAGTGTCTTGGGGGCGGGGTCTGGCTGGGGAGTCGGTGAGGGGCCTGGGTGGAGGGCCTGCGCCCCGGAACTCTGGGACTCAGGCCTGCTCGTCCAGGGGCCCCCGTGCTCTTCCTCGACCCCGACCGATTCTCGTGGCACGACCCGCGCTTGTGGCGCCCCGGGGACGCGGCACGCGGCCTCTTCTCCGTGGACGTCGAACGCGTGCCCTGCCGCCACGACGACGTCGTCTTCCCGCCCGACGCCGCCTTCAGGGTGGGCTTCGGGCCGGGCGCCCGCCCCCTGCGCGTGCGCAGCGTCTGGGCCCTGGGCCAGGTGAGCGGGCCGCGCGGACTCGGGTCTCCGGGACTCCAGCCCCCGGCAGGGCCCCTCCCCGGGCCGCCTCCCACCCCGTAGTCCGGACAAATGCGTCTGGGCGCTCAGATGTTGTCGCCTCCTCGGGATGGCTCCGCTGGTGACCTGGCCACCGCAGAATTTCACGCGCAACGAGGATCTGGCTGCTTTCCTGGCCTCCCGTGCCGGCCGCCTGCGCTTCCACGGGCCCGGCGCGCTCAGCGTGGGCCCCGAGGCCTGCGCCGACCCGTCTGGCTGCGTCTGCGGCAACGCTGAGGTGAGCGTGCCCGCAGCGGGTGGCGGTGGTGCCGGCGGGTGTGAGGCCGGCTGGCCGGGGGCGCCGCGACCCCTGTCTCCCGCCCATAAGTCTGCTCCTCGCCCCTCTCGGCGCCGACCCCGCTTCCAGGTGCAGCCATGGATCTGCGCGGCCCTGCTCCAGCCCTTGGGGGGCCACTGTCCCCCTGCCGCCTGCCAAGACGCCCTCCGGCCCGAAGGGCAGTGCTGCGACCTCTGCGGTGAGCGCCGCTGCTCAGCCCATTTACTGGGACGACTTGGCCACTGGCTCAGTTTCCCTGTCCGGCCCGGGCCCGTGGCCCTGACCCCTACTCTCCTGTCGCAGGAGCCATCGTGTCGCTGACCCACGGCCCTGCCTTTGACCTGGAGCAGTATCGAGCGCGGCTGCTGCATGACTTCCTGACCCTGGTAATGGGGCGCCTCCTTACCCGGACCCCACTGCCTCCGCAGTCCCTGCCTGCGACCTCCCCGTCAGGGACCCTGGGGCCCCACTCCACCTCCTCATGGAGGCGTCCACTCTCCGCCCACCTGTCCACCGTTTGTCACTACCCACGACGTCCCTGTAGGTCCCAGGGGCAGAGTTCCCCGGCCAACCCTGCCCTCCTCCCCCAGCCCCAGTACAAGGAGCTGCAGGTGGCCGTGTCCAAGGTGCAGCGCCCGCCCCGGCCCCACGAGGCCAAGGGCGCGGAGGCTGACACGGAGATCCAGGTGGTGCTGCTGGAGACCGGGCCCGAGACGGGCGGCGCAGGGCGGCTGGCCCGGGCCCTCCTGGCGGACATCGCCGAGCACGGTAACCACGTGCGCCCGCCCGGCCCCGCCCTGTCCCGCTGCGCATCGCCCGGGAGAGACGGAGATGCCCGGTCTCTTGCAGGAGAGGCCCTCGGGGTTCTGTCGGCGACCGTTCGGGAATCGGGCGCGCCCATCGGGGATGGCTCGGCGGCGGGTTTACACCCGCCAGGGTCGCGCGCGGGGCTAGTGGGCGGCGTGGCGGCCGCGCTGTTCCTGTTGTTACTGGTGCTGCCGGCGGTGGCGCTGTTGCTGCACCGTACGGGGAGGCTCAGGTACCCAGGGCAAAAGCAGAAGGCGGGGCCTCAGGTACACGAGAGGGGGCGGGGGCTCAAGTCCGCGGGGCGGGGCCACGGGGCTCATGGGAGTTCCCATCTCCAGATGGAGGCGCCAGGAGGCGGCAGAGACGCCCTTGGGCTTCAACAACCCGGTGTTCAACGTGGCAGGCTCTGTGGAGCAGGTGAGTGGCTGGGGGGACCTCCCCCGCAGCCGGGCTGGGCGCCCGACGCCCCTGACTCTGCCCCCCGTCCCCATAGGCCCCGGCACCAGAGGTGGACGCCAAGAGCAGTAGCCAGAGTTACTTCGTTAACCCGCTGTTTTCGGAGACCGACGTCTGAGCTGCCGCATGATGCACCCTCCCCGCCCCGGTCCCCGCCCGATATCACCTGACCTGAGTGTGGCGGTCACAGCCGTGCGGGATCCCGCCCCCCACCCGCCCCCTGCCAGCCAAGCACAGGATGGCCTCACCCAATAAAGGGGTTTCCTGCACCTGCCGTCCTGTGGCTACACCGCCTGCAGCGACCCCACCCTCTTGCCCCTGCCTGGTGGAGCTGGAAGGGCCTGCGGTGACTTCAGGGACGAGAAGGGTGGTCCTCAGAGCCTGTCCCCACAGGCTGCCTGGCCACCTGCCAAGGGCAGTCCTGAGCACTACCTGTAGGTGGCCAGCGGCTTCCTGTCTGCTCATTGCACCCAGAACCAGGCAGGTTCTGCCCCTGGTGCTGGAGGAGCCCATGGAAGAAGCCAGCCACCTGCGAGGGAAAGAGGGAGGGGACAGGAGCGCAGGTGGTGGAGGCACTGGTGAGAGTGAAGAGGCGTGGGCGCCGGAGACCCCGCCCGTGTCATGACAAGCACAAGGCTGGGCAGGGAGGGGCCAGGCAAGTGGACGTCCACCAGACTGGGCTGCCCAGAGTGAGGGTCCCGGGGATGCTGTCTGCTGGGGAGGGGGTTGGAGTCTTGTCACTGCAAGGCCAGGCCTTGCCCCCTCTGTTCTGAGGGCGGCTCCGAGGACACCCAACCAGCACTCAGCTGTGTGTGAGTGAAATTGTGCCGCAGTGGAACCAGCACCTGGGTCCGGAAACAGAGCCCCCAGCCCTGGCCACGCAGGCGGCGGACACGGGGTTAGAAGCGGGGGTGCACTCCGTGGGTGTGGCTGGTCACCCCTGGTGCTGTGCTGCGTTCCACGTGTGAACGCCACTGTTCTTCCTGCTACAACAGCAAATATTTTACTTTAAAATGGCTGACCCTGGAGCCTGATTCAGACCTGTGGCAGGTGCCCTGGCCTCACGTGGCAGACATCAAACCAAGGGCCAGGAGCTAACCTGGCTGCACACTGCCCGTCCTGGCCGCTCCTTTCTCCTTTCCCCAGCTGCTGGGATTCCACTCGAGAATTTCTGAGAGGCCCCACCTGTACCTCTTGTGGGCTCCACTGCTCCGACGCCCCAGCTGGAGGACCAGTCTGTCCCCTGGGACGCCAGGACTGGTGTGACTTGCCAAGACAGTGGGAGCAGATGGGATATGAACCCCTTTGGGCAGAACGATACAGCCAGGGCTCCTACAATTTGTCCCCTTTCTTTCCCACTGTGACCACGGAGACCCCACAATGAGACAGGCCTGGGTCCTAAGTGACCGTATGAGTAGGCGGCCAGTGCTGTGGGGGACAGACAGCAGCTCTGCTGTGGCGCTGGCGCTGGACCACCCTCCAGCAGATCCTGTCACAGCCCTCATGTTACCAAGAACTCACTGGGGACGCAGCAGGCAAACACAACCCAGCCCACCGCAGGCTGCTCCCTACCCTTGGGGAAACTGAGCCACCAGGGCCAGAGCCCCAGTGTGGTCTCCACCCAGCCAGCTTCCCCCAAGTGCCCCACGACACTGGCCTGACCTGGCTTGTCCCCGGGCTGCTGCAGGGCCAGTGCCTGCAGGCAACGGGGTTCTCTGCTGTTCTGGGTTGAGCTGCCTCTGCACAGCTACCGCCAGGAAGCCCCCCAACACTGCCGGCAGGTGAGAGGTCCCAGCTCTGGAGGCCAGCCGTGCCCCATGGGCACAGGTGCCGTTTGCAGGACCAGCGGCCATGACCAGACGGCTCTCACTGCCTGTGCAGAAGCATTTCCAGCACAGGGCACTGTTGGGGTTGTGCTGCCCAGACACTCAGGGTGACAGGTTATCCATTCAGACAAACCACCAAGAACTTTAAAACTGCCGTCTTCTGCTTTATTGACAAGTAAATTGTTCAAAAATGTTCTCACGATTCAATAATTACAAAGACTCAGACTTACATTAAAAAAGTAAAAACCAGAACCCCCAGCAGGTGCCAGCCCCAGCAGAAGGCCCAGGGGGCGGGTGGGCAGGCAGGTGCTGGTGTGTGACACCCACAGGCAGGCCGGTGGTGCCCACGTCACTCAGTGCCAACTCAAGGTAAGTGCACGTCTTCAACAGCATCCCCAAGGATGCGACCAGTGGGACAGCAGACAGCAGCCGTCCTGGGCAGAGGACAAGCTGTGTGCTGGCCGGGGGATCACAAGCCTCTCTGGGACAGGCCACAGACCTGACGACTGACATGTGACACGAGGAGGGCGAGCGTTAGATACAGGCGCGTGGGAGGGACGATGTGCAGGAGTGTCCGCGAGTCTACACGATCCACACGGACACTAATCACGGGCTCCATGCAGGGGACGGGCGGGCGGGGTGTCCGGGGCCTGGCTGCACCCTGACACCCTTACTTTTATGGAGGAGGCAGAGTTGTGGAAGCGAGTGGGAAACAGCACAGCCGACTTCACAGTAGTAGATACTGGTGACACTTCGTGGTTGTGACCGGGAAGGGACTCATACACACACAGGGGACCAAGGGCAGGCGGGCGTCACTCGTAAGGGGCCTGTGTCCATGGCTACGAGGTCGGCAGAAGGACTTCTGCAGCGGACTATGTAATGGCTAAATGAATAAGAAGGCCACAAACTAACCTCCACTTTCCTGTTTTCAAAATCCTAGTGACACTGGAATGACATAAACTCCCTACTCTTCTCCCAGGTCCGAGGGAAGCTTCAGGGAGGGAACGGCTGGCTGTGGGTGGGCGGAGCGCCGGCTCCCCAGCAGGGCCGCACCAGGCCGCGAGGTCGCTGAGCAGGCGGCGTCCCCGCTGGTTCTGCGGGAGGCTGTGCTGGGCCTTCGTGTGCAAAGGGAACTCAGGTGGCCTCACAGCCGGGCGGACGAAGGATCGGTCTGCTGCCCTGAACAACGCGGCGTAAAACTGATCATATTATAATAAAGATTCTCTTCGTCTCCACATCTGCACGCCGACCCTCCGTCTCCTCCGAGAACACTGCGGGGTCAGCAGCCTTGGCACTGGTGGAGCCGCCGCGGCTCCCGGGCCCCGTGGCGGCGAGGTGGCAGGCCGGTGGTTCAGGCGTCATAGGCCGGCTGCTCCAGGCCTTCGAGGGGGAGCTGGCTCCTGTGGGGGGAGTTGGGGCTCGGTGGGCCGCTGGGGTTGGAGCTGTTGGATGGAGTCGAGTGTTTGGTGGAATCCGAATCAGGCTGTTAACACAGAGGGGGGACAGCATGAGAACCCATCACCCTGGGTATGTGCAGTAGGGGGGGGGGGCGCCACCCAGCCCGACGTGGGTGTTTTTGGGAACAGATGTGGCAACTGCTCTCCCCTTTCTTGGTATGAGCACACGCTGGACCTTAAGCTTGCTGGTGAGATCACAGACCAAGCCCAGCCCACAAGTGACTTAGTAATTACAACTACAAAGGGGAATGAGCAACTGTGCAGCGAAGAGACCAGACAGCACCATAGCCAAGCGGTCCCAAAGCACAGACAAAACACTCTCGTGATAAATGCAAGAGGAAGAGAGAGACTCTCAACAGGATGTAAGGTGTCCAGGAAAAATCCAGAGCTAACTGCACACTCGATGGTGAAGAGCAAAGCTTTCCCCTAAGACTGTGAACAAAACCAGGCTGCCCGCTTCCACTGCTGCTATTCCACCTTGTAGAGGTCCGAGCCAAAGCAATTAGGAAAGAAAAAGAAAACTCATCTAAGCTGGAAAGGAAGAAGTACAACCACCTCTATTCACAGATGTGATTCTGTATACAGAAAACCCCAAGATCTCACAAAAAAACTAAACACACAAAAATCACTTGTGTTTCTATACACAGCAATGAACACACTGAAAAGGAAATGGAGAAAACAATTCCATTTACAATGGGATCCAAAAGAACAAAACATAGCTAGTAGTAAACTTAACCAAGAAGGCGAAAGGTCTGTTCCCTGAAACCAGGAAACATGGCTGAAAGACAAAGATGTAAACACTAAATGGGAAGACAGCCCATGGCCATGGATTGAAGGCTCAATATTGTCAGGACAGCAGCTCCCTCACAATTTACAGATTCAATGCATCCCTGCTGAGATTGCATTGGCTTTTTTTCCTCCAGAAATGAAAAAGCCAATCCTCAAATTCACATGAAATTATGAGGGGCCCAGAACAGTTGAAACCATATTGAATAAGAAAAGTTTTGAGAACTCACACTTCCCAAACTAACTCCAATCTTACTACTTCAAAAGGTACTACACAGCAACTAATCAAAACAGTGTGCTATGTACTAACATAAAGACCAAAGGAATAGAATTGAGACTCCAGATATAAATCTATAACCCGTGGTCAATTTTTTTTTATCCTCACCCAAGGACATTTTTGCATTTATCTTCAGACAGAGTAGGAGGGAGAGAGGAAGGGAGAAAGAGACACATCGACTGGGCCACCCACACAACCCCAACCAGGGACAGAAACGAACCGCAACTGAGGTTATGTGCCCTTAGTAGGAACCAAATCCGGGTCTCTCTGGTCCGCAGGCCGACGCTCTAACCGCTGAGCCAAACCGGCCAGGGCTAGTCAATTAATTTTTTAATTCTCACCTGAAGTTATTTTTCCATTTATTTTCAGATGGGGGGGGGAGAGAAACATCAACTGGTTGCCCCCTGTACAACCCTGACTAAGGCTGGGGATGAACCACAACCAAGGTACGTGCCTTGATCGGAATTGAACCTGTAACTCTTTGGTCCTCGGGCCAACACTCCAACTGCTGAGCCAAACTGGCCAGGGCAATGGTCAATTAAATTTTTTTTTTTAATCCTCACCCGAGGACATTTTTCGATATTTTGTTCAGATAGAGTGAGAGGGAGAGAGAGAGAGAGAGACAGAAACATTGATGTAAAAGGGACACATCGAGTGGTTGCCACCCTCATGACCAAACCAGGGTCGGGGACAAACTGCAGCCGAGGTACGTGCACTTAGTGGGAACCAAACCCGGGTCTCTCTGGACTGCAGGCCAACGCTGTAACCACTGAGCAAAACCGACCAGGGCTGGTCAATCAAATTTTGACAAGGGCACCAAGACCATTCAATGGGGGGAAAGAACAGGCTATTCTACAATGGTGCTAGAACTCCACACACAATGAAGACGGACCTCTACCTCATCCCATCTACTGAAATTAACTCAAAATGGATCAATGATCTAAATATACAAGTTGACCCCATAAAACTATTAGAAGAAAATGGGAATAAATGTTCATGACCTTGGATTTGGCAATGGATTCTTAGAAATGCCATCAAAAGCATAAGCAACAAAAGAAAAATAAACTAGACTTCAAAATTAGAAACTGCCCTGGCTGGTTTGGCTCAGCAGGTAGAGCATCGGCCTGCGGACCAGAGAGGCCTAGGTTAGGTTCCCGTTAAGGGCACGTACCTCAACTGCAGTTTGTCCCCGGCCCTGGTAGGGGTCGTGTGGGAGGCAAATGACTGATGTCTCTCTCTCACATAGACGTTTCTCTCTCTCTCTCCTACCCCCCACTTCTCTCTCCAGAAATCAATGGGAAAATATCCTCAAATGAGGATTAACAAAAAAAAAGTGAAAACAGGTACTTAAACAAATACATGTACACACATGTTCAGAGCAGCACTACTCATAATAGCAAGAGGTGAGACACCCTGAGTCAGCCCATCCACAGACCAATGAACACAGGAAACGTGCTACCGCACACGGGATCGTCGCATTGAGAGGACCCTCGAGCTACGTGGAGGACCCTGCAGGCACGAGGCTGAGTCAGGGAGCCAGGCCCAGCAGGCTCTGCTGTGATGCCACCGTGGACGCCCGGAGCCGGCAGCCCAGGCACAGGGAGCGGCAGCTGCCAGGCTGGGGAAGGGGGAGGGGAGACTATGAGGAGAACTGCTGAATGGGTGAGGGGCTTTACTTTAGGGTAATGGAGATGTTTTGAACTAGTCAGAGTTGGTGGTTGTACCGCATCATGAATGTACTAAACAGCCACCAAATTATTCACTTCAGCCCTGGCAGGTTTGGTTCAGAGGTTAGAGTGTCAGCCTGTGGTCCGGAGAGACCCGGGTTCGGTTCCCGCTAAGGGGAACCTCAGTTGCAGTTTGTCCCCGGCCCTGGTTGGTTGTGCGGGTGGCAGCCACTCGATGTGTCCCTTCACGTCGATGTTTCTCTCTCTCTCTTCCTCTTTCTCCCTCCCGCTCTGTCTGAACAAAAAAATGGAAAAATGTCCTTGGGTGAGGATGAAAAAAAACCAAAAAAACAAACAAGTTATTCACTTCAAAATTATTACTTTATGTGAATTTCACTTAAATTTAAAGGAAAACGAACAAGGCCAGTGCAGGACCAACGGTGCCCTCCGGTGCCCACCTGAGCTCGCCACGTGCTCTGAGGTGCTGCCTGTGACACGCAGCCTGGACCTCAAGACAAACCCTGACTCAGGAGCGTCTAGAAAATAACGGCATCGAAGAGCCAAAAAAAGACCGAAGACTGTTCCAGAATAAGAGACTACGGACAGAGGGCAGCTAGATGTATGTGTGACCCTGGACTGGGTCCTGCAGCGGGCAGTGTGGGGAGGACGCTGGGGGCAGGCCTGGCCGTGCAGACCGACTCGGGGCAAGGGCTCGGGCTGTGTGGCCTGCGGACGCCGTTCAGAAAGTGTGCGAGTGAGCACACACATGCTCACACACTGGACTGTCGGTCCCTGTGGGGACCAGGTGGCTGGGAGAGAGGTGGGGGGACTTTACCCAAGTCAAAAATCAGACAAGCCCTGGCCAGTTTGGTTCAGCGGCTGAGCGTCAGCCTGCGGACCAGAGTCCGGAATCGGTTCCCGCTAGGGGCACGTACCACAAAAAAAAAAAAAAAAAAAAATCAGATAAGCCTTGATTGGACATTTTCCAAGAGAACGATACTTTCACAACCAATTCAAAGCCACAAGAGAACGAAGGCTGGATGCAGACTAAAGACCGAGAGACTCGGTGGTGCCTGCGGCCCTGGGGCAGCAGGGTGCCGGCAGGACGGCCCATGGGGCGACGAGGGCTGTGCGAGCTGAGTGTGGCCACTGGGATGGGGAGGAGATGGCTCGCTCTCAGGGGTCCTGGGATGTTGCAACTCTTCCCCCAAAAATCACACGGGGAAAGATGCGCGAGGTAACACTTATCTGGGTGGTTCAGTCCACTATTCTTGCAACTTCTTTGGATGTTTGAAAATGTTCAAAATAGAAAGTTGAGGGAAAAAAAGTGAAAAAACAAAACAACAAAAGACCCACCTCTGAAGTCATCCAACGCCACGCGCGCTCCAGGAAAGAACCCCACAGCATGGCAACAAGAAATGCAAACTCCCTGAGCAGAGCCCAAGGTCAAAGCTGGCCACGGTCAGCACGAAACACAGAAGGTACAGACCAGCTTGGTCGATACAAGCTGCCAACAAGATGCCCACAAACTGAGTGTATCAGTGTGCTAAACAAGATCATACTTCAGACAAAGGAGATCCACACTCTAACTGCGACATCAGCAGGGTGGAGACAAGAAAGAAGTCACTTTGGAAAACGTCAGGGAGCATCGGGTTAACCCCCATCACCCCTCCTGCTGAGAACCCTGCCCAAGCCAGGAAGACAGACACTTCCCCACCAGGTGGAAGGTGTCTGCCGGAACCACAGGCAGTGGGCGACCTGGCAGGAGCGCGGAGCACGGAGCCCGGTGCCCAGTGTCGGGGACCCAGACCCGCACCACGGAGCCTGGCCAGCACGTGGAGACGCCACACTCCCGCGGACACCGCGCCATCCCCAATACCACACCTCACTCACACACACCGCATCTGAAACACGTGTCTCACACACTGCAGGTTTTCACGACGCAACGGCGAACAATAAAAACGCTGCCAAGTTCTCAGAGATGACACGAGAATTATAATCTACCTTAACTGAGAAAGACACACTAAGCTGCGTGAAAATAAAACATTCTTGTACAATGAAACACCCTTAAAAGGGAAAGACAAAATTAAAAGATAACTGATACTGGGAAAAGTGTTGGCAACAAACAGCCACAACTGCCGGAGCTTCTGCAAGTCAGGGAGAGAACGGGGCTGCAGTGCGCCGTGGAGGGAGCGGGCACCTCGAGGAGGAGGGCAGGGCGTGCTGGCAGGGACGGTGGCCCGGGAGGGACGGTGGGAGAGGAAGGGTGCAGCTGGCCTCTCCATCCAGCTCCGTGCCCCCTATTGCATGAGCATCCCCAAGGGCAGAAAGACCTGCACTCGGTCCTCGAAGCCCCCAGTGCCAGACGTTTCTCGCCTCAGCCCCAGGGGCAGGAGTGTTTGCACCCCGTCTCACCTGGGGGACTGAGGCCCAGAGGTGCACCTCATCATGCACGAGAGCAGTTCTGAAACACCGAAATAAAACCTAGCCAAGGTGGTTCCCTTGGGAGCCCTGAACTCTGACCCTGAGTGGTCACCAGGGAAGGCTCCTCGAAACAGGGGCTCCCCGGGATGTGCTGGCACCACCCGCTGATCTGCACAGGTCTCGGGGAGCTGGCTGGACTCCCTCAGGAGGCACTGTCCCTGCTGCAGTGCCCCCGCCAACCCCCAAGAGCCCGGCCCCCCACTGCTCCTGGCTGCACTCTCCCCGCTGGGCCAGCCCCGCCAGCACCCCAGAGCCCAGCCCCCCACTGCTCCTGGCTGCACTCTCCCAACTGGGCCAGCCCCGCCAGCACCCCAGAGCCCAGCCCCCCACTGCTCCTGGCTGCACTCTCCCCGCTGGGCCAGCCCCGGGCATCAGAGGTCTCAGCCTGACTGAGGGGCCGCTGCCCAGCATCACCGGAGGTGGACAGCCACCCTTCCCCCGCAAGTGAGGGCCACAGAGCTCACATCATCCACCCCACCCCCCATTGGCATAGCCCGGAAAGTCATGAGCGCAGGACTCCGGGGGGCGGTGACGACCGTCCAGGTCCCAGTCCTCATGCTGCGCTTCCTGCTGTGAGTGGGGATTCGGCCACATCCCCCAGTGACCCTGGGCCCGACGGCTGCTCCAGGGGAGCTGAAGTGTGTCTCCAAGTCCAGCACTTGGACTTTCCTCCCTGTGGGCGCGTCTGTCACTGGGCAGGCCTTACCTCTCTGTCCAAGTCCTGGTCAGGGTCGGACATGCTCCTTAGAGGCACTGCCACGCCGGGCTCGGGCCCACCTGGGGCACAAGGATGCTGTCACCTCAGGGAAAGGAGCCCGGCCTCCCCCACCCCGACCCTGGCCTCGACACCCTTGGTACCTGACGACGGCCACGAGACATAGGGCTTGTTCTTGAGTGGAGGCTGCCGTGCCAGGCTGCTGGGGACGGGGCTGGGCCTGTCCTCCTGGGGTGGGGGAGCAGCGCTCTGGCAGAGGAAACACATGTGAGCCCTCAGGCACCCTGGTGACCAGCAGGTGGCCAGCTGTGAAGCTGCAGCGGGGCCACAGCCGAGGCCGGGACCTCAGCCAGCGAAAGGGGCTGGAAGGCCCTGCTGGGTCGTCGACAGTCATGGCAGACCAGCTTGACCCCGACAGAAAACCCTTCTTTTAGAGTGAAGAGGAAAAAATGTTACCTGCTCACACTAAGATGTTATTTGGAAGTCACTTTTGACAGTAGTTCTGTTATGAAATGTAAGTGCCCCTGGCAGACTGGGACACCGCCCTGTGGGGGAGCGCTCGCCAAGTCCCACCCAAGAGCCGTGTGTCAGGTACTCCAGGTCTGCTCAGAGCACCAGACGGTCAAGGGAAGTCTGGCAGGGGTGGGGAGAGGCTGGCAGCGCCCGCACAGCCGCCCTGGCGGCAGGTGTGACGGTAGGTGTGACGGCAGGTGCGCAGAGGACAAGGCAGTGGGGATGGGCGCCCCAGAGCTCACCAGAGGCAGGTCCATGAGAACCTGCATCCCATCGCCAGGGCCCATGTGGGCCACGTGATTGAAGTTGGTTGGGTTGGATATCATTTTGGATCTCAACTCCGGGTCTCTAAGCATCTCCCTGGGGAAAGAAGACATTTCGGGGTTCGTGATCTAGGGAAGTCCTCTTGGCCCGACACCGCGCCGCCCACAGCAAGGCCATGGCTCCTGTCTTACCGCCGCTGCTGCAGCCGCTCTTCCTCCGGTACCTTGAACACAAACCGTCTCTTGCTTCTGGTCCGAAGCATCTGCTTCTTGCTGTTGTCAGAGGTGTCGGGCACGTTGAGAACTGCTCCTGAAGGGATGAGGGGTGGCACCTGCAGTCAGGTGTGGCCCTCACACTGTGCCGTGCAGGACAGAGAGGGACAGAGGTCACCCCAGAGGCCGGCTCCCCACCCCCCTGCAGAGAGGCTCACCTGAGAACTTGCTCTTGAAGTAGATCAAGCGGGGAGGCTCACAGCTGAGGAGGTGGAGAGTGCCTTCCGAGTTCAGTGGTCTTATCTGTTGGGGAGCAGAGGGCGGTAGACATGCAGCTGGCCCACAGCGGGAGGGAGCTGCCTGCCCACCCCGGGCCTTACCCTCCGCAGGCCGATGGTCTGAACCCACTCCATGGTGCGCACATCGAAGACGTCCACGCCGTACTCACTGTACACGGTGACATGCGAGGGGCTGCAACCTGGCACGGATGGAGCAAAGCACGGTGAAGGAACAGCACGGCCTGGGCCTGGCCTTCCACCCCCAGGGCAGCGGCCAGGCCACCACCTGGGCCTCCAGAAGGTGCAGAGGGCCACTAGGGGGCAGCCGCAGACACCCCCTCTAGAGTGCGCCTTCCAGGGGTTCAGACCCGCATAGCCACACACTGGTGCGCCCTGTCACTCCCGGACTTAAGGAGCACTTTCAACCCTGCAGCAGGAGGGCTGGAGGTTTTAGGTCAGCTTTCGCCTTTGGCTTTCCCACCAGGTCACTGCAGAAGCTTATGCTTTAGGCTCGACACTTGTAATTCAGGGAGGGGCCGAGTGTCCTGTTTGTGAAGCAAATTCCTTCTATAAGAGATGCCAAGAAGTCAACTTTCTGGGTAAATCTTTAAACACACAGAAACCACTGCTTAGCTCTGGGGTGACCACCTCGCCCAACCATGCCCCACTGAACACCCGGACTTGTACAAGCCTCGTCTTCCGGGGCGTTGTCAGGCACCCCTCTAGTCTGTTCTGACACGCGTGAAGGGCAGGAACTGTTTCCCTGCTCGCTCTAAGTGATGGCACACCATCAGGTGGTGACGGAAAAGCCAACGAGCACACCAAAGACGAGCCCGAGACTGCTGACCCACCTGCCACCTGAGGTTTGCAGGCTTCCCCGCACTACAAATGGCAGGATAAATGTAACAGAGGAACGGTGGCGGGTGTCCGTGCTCCTCACAGTCTGAGGCACACTGACTGTCACACTGACCCCACCGTCACCAGTGTCCCGGCCTCACCTGCAGAAACAGCCTGCAGGCGGCTCCTCCTCAACCTGGTTCCCATCCCTCTACCTCCTTGCCTGAAAGTTATGTCTCCCTCAGGTCAGTCTAACAGAAGGTGAGTTTTTAAAAGCTTCTCTTGTGTTGCTATTACGTTCCAAACAGACGGCACGATCAGCCTTTTCTTTTGAAGACGATAGAAAAATAAAACAAGGTTAGAAAGCAGACAGGATGCTGGAGCAGGTCACCAGCCTGTCTCAGAAGTGACAGCTCAGACACCACGAGGCCGTCTTTTTGAGTGCCACATGCAAAAAGGTAGCCAGAGGACCCTGAACGAGCTCTCAGAGGACCCTGTCCTGATTGGGCTTCTAGGCAGTGTCCCTTCCTTGTGACCATGTGGGGCGCCATCCGCAAGGAGCCAGGATGAGATAGGGCTGTGTGTGATAAACAGATGTCCAGGCCAAAGAAAAGCTTAAACTGCAAAGATGGTATCAATGGGAAGAACATGGGCGTGGAGTCTGCCCGAACGGCTGTGTGCTTACGTGGGTCAGGGAGACGGGCTGGTGACGCTCCCCCAGGTGACGGGGAGGCTGAGTGCACACGGGTGCCCAGCTCAGGCTGTGAACAGGGTTAGTCCAGCAGCTTTAAGGCTGATTCATGTCTGCATCGTGCATGAGGGAGAAAACGAGAGCCACAAAGTGGAGGCAGAACCGAGAACATCAGGTGTCCACACGGCGCACACATGGACACCTGGAGTCTGGGCTCCATGGGTTGGTCACTTTTTTTCTTTTCTAGTAAAAAAGACCCCGATGAGCAGTAACCATGTGGTTTTGAGGCTGTTCCTGTACTGCTGTCCACAAAGACCATCGGGTGCGGAGGGATGGAGGGACGGCCTGGGAGTTATAGCGGTGGGCTCGGGGCTGCCTGCACTGCCCCAGCCCTGGCCGAGGGCTGAGGGCTGAGTCAGCACACACATTGAGCCCCAAGAGCTCCTGGGCCCAACACCCTTGGGTTCTCTGCCACCTTGGCAAAGCCAGCAAGGAGGCAGACAAAAGGCTGTACTTTTAGGTAATTAAGGGAAAATGCGACACCTACTTCCCACCCCATAGTCCCACCCCTGCTGTCTCCGAGACCAATCACTCCCTGGACTCTGCAGGCCTGCTGATTCGACACTGAAGACTGACCACACCTCTCCAGTGGTGTGCGCTGAGGGCAGGGTCTTTTCAAGGTGATCAGACAGCAGGCCAGGCAGGAAGTGACCCACGGAGCCCAGACTCCAGGGCCTCCGTGACTTGCCAGCGCCACCATTCACACAGAAAGCATTTATGCTACGTGACTAACTCGGCTCTCTTCCGGCTCCTGCCTCAGGACAGTATCTGTCCAAGAGGGCCCCCAACCCAGACAGGAGAGCAGAATTTCTTCTGGCCACCCTAAAATCCTCTAGCTTGTTTTTGTTTATAGATGATCACTGGTGGGCAGCCAGGCTGGTGAGTGGGAAGTGGGCCTGTGGCCCCTGTAAGCCCACCCACAGCCGGCCTGAGGTCGGTGCCAGGACCAGTTCCCACGGCAGAACCCTGGAGCCCACCCCTCCTGGCACCTCCCTAGCTCCTTGGCAGAGGGAACCGGAGATGAACTGAAGCAAAACTGAACGCATGCTGACAGGCTAAGAGCAGCGACAGGGGTATGGCAACAGAAAACATATACATACTACAGGCGACAGGCACCGCAGGCCACATGAGCTCCTGCGCACGCGCCCTCCGGCCTTGCGGGTCCACGTACAGTCCCATGTGGCTGAAGCAGAGCAGGTACTCCTCACTTCCAAGCTCCACCGCACAGAGGGCATCGAAAGACTGTTGTGAGAGGAACGCGAGCGAGGGGTCACTGGGATTTACCAGGGTTAGAGCCTGCCCATCTCCCTGGATGCTCAACAGAGAGAACCCCGAGGGGTAGCCAACACAGAGCTTGTCCTTGAGCACGGCCATGCACTGCACATTGCCAGGGGCCACGAGTTCAGTGACCTTCCTGTGGAAGGGCTTAGTTCTCTGGACCTCGTAGCACAGGACCAGCCGCTTCACCGCCACAAACAGGCAGGTGGCGGGGCTCCTCTTCAGCGCTGCCATCGCAATGAGCTGGCAACCCTTTGTTTCCGGAAGCTTGATGTCAACGTTGCTCTCGGCGCCATCGAAGGCAGCCCAGGGGCAGAGATGGACATGGTGGTTCCGGCCGCAGAGGAGCACCGCGACTTTCTCTTTGGGGGCGAGCTCAATCTGGTACACTTTCTTGTAGTCCGCAACACGGACGATCACTGCAGGGAGGACAAGGTGTGAGCCCGAGAGCAGGGACGGACCAGCGTCCCAGTCCCACTCAGGCGCCAGCTGGCAAACGCCCTCCACCCTCTCCCAGCGCAGGTCAGCCTCACTGCCACGTGCCCCAGCTGCCTCGCCCACCCCGTGTCTGCCTGCCACCTCACACACACTCGCACGGCCCCTGGGCCTCCTGCCCACTCATCACCGAGGCCAAGAACCCCTGGGTTGCATCTGGGGAACAAAGGACTATCTCCAAGGTCACTGGATCCTTAAGATAAACACTCTGAAAGCATTTGCCCCTCCCTGGACCCCCAAATTCACCCAACACTCTTGATGCCCTAACTGGAGCTAGAGCCCCTTGGTCTTCATGGTGTGCAGGGACACCAGCTATCGGGAAGGGGCCACTGTCCACCATGGAACAGCCAGGCCACAGGGCCCAGTGATCCTAGTCCCTCAGTCCTTCTAGAATGCCGACCCCTCCGTCCCTGGACCCAGGGGGTGAAGAGGGGAGAGGAGGGTGCTTCAGCCTTTCTCACTGGAAGAATAAAATGTCACAATCTGCAGCCAAGGAAGGAAAGTCTCAGTGAGATGCCAGAGCAATGGGGACGAAGTAGCCTTCTCCTCTGGGAAGCTCCCTGGGCCGGCTCCCTGCTCGCTCCCCTCCCTGAAGAATGTAAGGCACACTTCAGCCCACCCACCACCGTGCCCGAGGGCAGAAGCTGGCCTCAGTCAGTGGCACAAGGGGACACTCAAAGGCACTGCATTTGTTGAACATTAGTCTCGTTACAAATAATTTTTCTTGGCAGTTGCCTTTCCCTTTCGTTACAAAGTTCTCTGATGGGGTGACGACTGACGTGCCCAGTGCCACCACCTCAACCCTTCCAGGTTGCCAGAGGCTGTGTCTGCACTAATCAGGCGGGACGTTACAGCACAGGCGGACACAGCCCAGCCCACTCACCATCTCGGGTCACCTCGATGACATAGAGTCCTTCTTCTAAGCCGACTGCAATCCTATCTCCGTCTGGTGAGGCAGAAGGGGCGAAACACGAAGCACATCAGTTGTTGGCATAGACTATCTGCTTCTCAGAACACGGGAAATTCTAACTTCAAATGGACAGCACAATCGGGGCCGAGATCCTCTGGGAACACTCTGCTCATCTTGGAGGAGACGGAGCCTCCGAGGGGCCGAGCACGTACCCAGGATGGCGGCCGTCAGGACGGCCTTAATGAGAGGCAGCGTGCTGTCGTAGGCTTCCTGCGGGATGTGCACCACCTGGTTCCGCAGGCGGTTCTTATGGAGGATGGACTGCAGTCCTTCCAGAATCCCAACCCACTTCCTCTTTTCATTCTCGTTTTCTGTCAGAATGAGTAGTGAGCTGGTCTTAGAAGGTGTACCTAAGAGAGAGGCTGTCACCTTCATGACAGAAAACAAAACAGAGAGGAGCCATAAGACGACCAAACCATAGCACAGACGCCCGTCCTGGCCACCACGACACTAGAAGAGCAGGAAGGACACAGTCAAAGGCGACTGCCGGGTTAAAACCTCCACTGGCCCTCGATCTGAGTGGCCCCTCTGCGATGTACACAGGGACAGCTATGAACAGGCCTCCTGTGTCCCCCCCATCAGGTTTCAGTCATTCTGCTTCTGCCGTAACTGTGGACATGTCCACTTTAAAGCTGCTCTCCTGAATGACCATGTAACTGAACAAGATCCTCCGGACATGTGCACAGACGACAGGCTCTCAAACGAAGCAGGGTCCTGTGAGCCCCACACAGGGCACACGCACGGCTTCGGCTGCTCCGAAAGACCCTCTCTGAAGTGCCCGAGGACGGCAGTTCTCTGTATGGTACACGAGGTGCTTTCTACACAGAGATGCAACTTAATGAGCATTCCCAGTGGGCGGCCAGGTGATCTTTCCCAATGTCCCGGAAGCTCCCTCCTGCCACTACCTCTAACGACTCAGCGGGACACTGCCTCAGCCAGTGAGCGTGCTCAGGAGCAGCGGCTGCCGGCTGACCATTTTGCTCCAGATCACGGCCAGCAAGCCCCAGGAGGAAAAGGAAACACCCAGCTTCAAGTGCACTGTAACTAGAGTGACTGAGACGCAGGGTGGGAGGGAGGGCCAGAAACGTGGGGATAGCCCTGGGCAGCGGGCAATGCTGCGTGCTGAGTGGAGTGGACACACAGGTGGGTGATAGAATGTGGAGCTAGATAGGAGGGTGGAGAAATGGGGGCCTGGCCAACATGTGCTGGCCTCTCCGACGGCATCGTGACATGCTCAGATGAATTCATTTTAACCACGATTTTTAATGATTAATGAAACATCTCTAAACAACAGAAAGAGCCTACCCTGAATATGCACGGAACGTCCCGGCGTGAAGCATGGATGACGTCGGAAGCCAGAACCGAGCTCACTGAGAACTCTTCATCTCTGCAAGAAACGCACATCCAGAGGATTGGGGACAAACACACACACGAGGCCCTGTCCTCCACACTCTGGTATCAAAATCTTACAAGTAAGGATACTTCCGTGGCTAGTTCAGCGAATATGAGGGAGGCCCCTCACTTCCACCTGGGTAAGAAAACGCTTCCACTGACAAAGCTGATACACAACTCGGGACCCCGAGTGTGTTTCGCTGTTCGGGACATTTGAGAAGAGAAGCCCCTCCCGAGGGGCTTTAGTCTGTGTCAGTTGCTCCTGTGACAAATCCCACCTCATCGATCAGGCCTGGGTGTGGCTACAATCAGGCAGTCACCTGGCTGCAATGTGCTGATAACCATGGCGGCCCCGTTTCCAATACACGCTAAACCCTGGGCTCGACGTCCAGCACACTGCCCCTAGACGTCCGCCTGCGGCCTCTTCTTTGCTAGGCCAGGGCACACCCGTGCACAGCTAGGGACAAGCAGGATTTCCAGGGACTTCCCAAAACACAGACCCCCAGCTGTTCATGCTGCCCATGCACTGGGAACACAGAGAGTAGGAACCACTGTGGAGGCGGTTCTGACACATCACTGTCCCCTCAAGGGCACCTGCCACAGCTCCCCTCCCCCCAGAACCAATGCTGGACTGAGGCTGGAGGCTGGGCCCAGCCCCAGGCAGACGCCAGCACACTCACAACATCTGTTTACTTGCCATCCTGTGCGGCACTGGAGGTGGGTGAGAGGGTGGGAGAGTACATGCTAGGCCCTGTGTCCAGCACGTCCACCTGTTAATCCTCACAACCATACTCCGACCTCCGTAGCGTTACTATGGCTATTGGACAAATGGGAAGCGGAGAGTCAGATGTAACTAAAAGAGAAGCCACAAAGGAAGGAGAATGCTAGGCTGCCTTTGTGTGTCTGGTGCCAGGAAGGCACGTGACGAGAACGGAAAAGGTCAGAGGTGCCCCAAGCAGCAAACATTAGGGTCACACAGCCCAGGCTTGAGACTGCTGTCACAAACAAGGGTCTACTTGTCAGGCCCTGGAGAGCATAGACCCCTTAGAACATGCAACACACCTCTGGATATTGTCTACATGTCCTTGGGGCGTGTGGCTTTCTTATGTTAAATGCTTATTGGGCAAATTTTTCAGTGCAAAAAGATCTAGAACAGGAAGTTTCCGGCTCGTACTTTACGTACCTGTTTTTGGAATGGCACAATGATTAAGGGTGTGGAGATATAAATAAAGTTAATAGTTATCAAGCAACAAACTCTCACTTTGGTGGAACACAAACAAGCGAAGACCAGAGAACAGGCACAGACCTGAGATCCAGGACCTGGCTGGCGACGACGCCGGGCTGGGTGGACTTTCCTTCCGGCAGGTCGTACAGGAAGAGCTTACAGTCACAGACCACAGCGTACGCCCGCTGCCACCCTTTCTTCACCCCGGTAGGCTTTGGGACCTACAGATAAACAGGGACCATGTTTCACTGGGCCAGTGAGGCCAGTCACAAACCATCCGGGAAGTGCCACTGCGAGGCCGCAGGCCATGTGGGACTTCCTGGAGGTGCCACTGGTCACCGTCTCCCTCCCACTGCTGCTGGCCCACTCCTCACAGACAGCTCCTTCTCGCCCCTGGCTGACTTGCGGCCAGAGCTCTCTGGGCCAGGTCCGGGCACTGCTGCAGAAGGCTCTGCACTTGACAGAAGGTTACGTAGAGACGAGGTGGACAACGCAGCAAGCAGGTATGCTCACAGCACAGAGCACCTCAGAGCTGCAGCTGGACAGGTACTCAGGCATGCAGGCACTGAGGTCTTCCAACAGCACTTGGCTCTGGAATTCTGTCTTTAAGCGCATGGCCAGGAGGCAGGACAGTGACCTGACTCTGAGTGTGTTGCTATGGGTCCCCAGGACTGGCATGAGGATCATCACACCCAGACAGGAGAGCTGAGCTGGTCCTACCTTCACGTAGCCCTTGTAGGCGGTCCCTATGCCCCTCTGCACATCCACACCCAGGGGCCGCTTGAACTGCTCGGGAGGAATGGGGCACACCTGGGGAGCGCTGTCTCTGCAGGACACGTGGCACACAAAGGAGCACACTGAAACATCGAGAAAGCAGCGTGTCAGAAACGTGCGCCCGGAGGCCACCAGGGAACGCCCACGTGGCAGTTTCTGAGCACTTCCCACCACAGCTTGGGGACTCAGGATGATGACTTTTCAATGTGCCACAGCGGCACGAAGGGCCACCAGGATTCCTTGACACTAGAGGACTGTCACAAAGCTGGGTCTTTTGTTTTCCCACATACTTAAGTTTCAACATCACCCAACAGGACACAACATGGTCTGTGACAGGTGAAGGTTTGGTGACACACAAGAGTCCTGGCAGCCAATCAAAAGACTGGCCGAGTTTAAGTACCAGTAGGAAAGGTATCTGCTGTCACGTACAATGAGCATGAGGCTCTAACCAGCATGGGGTGCTCAGGGCCGGCTCCAGCCCCGGGTGTCACTGGCATCTGTGGCCTTGGCTAGCTGCACTTAAACGTGAGCAGCGTGGCACGGGGCCAGGGCATAGCGCAGGCCTGAAATGCCGACAGCGACCACATTGAGAGAAAAGCAGTGGTGCTTTTCTCCAGAGGACTCGACAGTGGAAGGTCTTCCAGCCCTTTTCCTCTCTTTGGCTCATCTTCGGAATGACTGTGCACGGTACACTCTGTGATCAACAGTTACTGACAGATGACCTGGGTCACTCCATGCCAGTGTGTTTCCCACTGCAGCAAAGATCCAGGTTTTCAGCTTGCAACCTTTACGGAGATTTCACAGAAGGAAGTGAAGCCACCCTCAACTCATTCACCACTGGGCTTCGTTTCAGCCTTATCTGCCTTTACAGTAACACCCTCCCGAGATGGTGGCCTCACGTGGCCAAAAGGTGGACAACTCACCCTCACAGGCATAGCCCTGGCGGATGAGCCCCACCATCAGGGAGGTACAGTGGCTGCACTGAGTGGGGCTGGAGAAGGACTTGATGCTGAACTGGTGGGCTTTGGGCTGCAGGAAGAGCACGAAGAAGGTGAAGCACACATTTTGAGAAGAGGTGGGTCAAATTTATAAACACATTGGGCAAGACCCTGAATGTAGACAATGTGTGATCTTACTCTGACATATGCATGGTCCTGAGCAGTGCTAACCAAAGCCTAGTGCTGAACACCCACCCGGGGGCCATGAGCCAAAGAAATGCCACCATAAGCTTCCTCCAGAAAGAAGTCTGGCCAAAAAGCGAGGCTGCCTGGCCTCGCAGCAGGTGCGTGGCTGCCCTGTGTTCTGGTGTGAGCCCCGCATCTCTGAGAGGCTCTTGGGGGCACCTGGAGCCCCAATGAGCTGGGCTCCCACCCAGAGCAGTCCCCATGTGAGACCAACACACACACAGGAAACAAACAGCAGCCCTGTTCCCAGTAGCAAGAGCGGGGAGAATGCTGCCCTTGTGGAAAGCGACAGCGTGGCGCAGTCGACAGTGGAGGAGACAGGCCAATGGAGAAGCAGGCTGTGCGCTACGTCGGACAGGGTGCCCACAAGGATACCACGCAGAGTCAAAACGTCTTTACTCAGGGGACATAAATATGGTGGGACCTTTGCAAGCAGCAGCAGCGATCAACACAGAATCCGGGGTGCGGTCTTCCTGCTCCCTGACTCCACGAGAATCAAAGTCCAACAGCTGAACCGTTCATCAGTCTCAAACAAAATCAGGTTTCTTATCTCTACTTGGCATGGCCATCAATGGCTAAAACCCTAGAGAGGCCATGTCTACATTAAGGAAAAAAAGCATCTAAGTACATAAGACCAAAGGCCAACTGAGCTCGAAACTTGGACCTTGTCACACCTGGAACGCCATGACCTGTGCTGAGCTGTGTACACTGGCATGCATGGCTCTCTAACACACTCTTACAAAAAAAATAAATTAGAAGTGCACACTCAAGTGCAATTCCAGTCACACTGGGGAAACTTCCCTCCCACAGACCACACGGTTCTCTAAGGTTCTATGTGCAGACAGATAAAAGGAAATAAATTTGGAGAAGGAACTTACTAGACACATAACAGAGCAGTTGCATTAGAAAAGAAGTTGATCTGGAGAGTGAGGAGAGGGGACCGGGAGATTGAACTCAGACCCTTTTCAGTGAGAATGCACCCTGCACCCCTGGTTTCGTTAGGAAAGCATAGGGTCCTGATACTCCTGAATAGCACACTGTTTAGAACCACTAACAAGACACAAAGGTTCACTGCACTTACAAAAATGTCTGTCTTATTTACAAAACGGTTATCTTCCAAAACCGAGAAGGTGCCGGGGTGAAAAGGAAAGTCTACCTTTGGTCCAGCCAGAGTGAGGGCCTGCGAGGTGGGCTGCGGCCCGGCGGGTGGCCTCTGAGGGGCACGGGCCATGTCCTGGGAAACAAGCAGGGACAGGTGAGCAGTCCTACCTCAGCACCGCTCTACATGCAGACCCTTTGTGGGATCTCCTCTCTAGAACTGATCCACAGTGAGCAGTTCTGCCCTGGCCGGTTGGCTCAGTGATTATAGCTTCGGCCCTCAGATCAAAGAGCCAAGGGCTCAATTCTGGTCAAGGGCATGTACCTCAGTTGCGGTGTGATTCCCTGCCCTGGTTGGGGTTGTGTGGGAGGCAACCAATCAATGTGGCTCTCTCACATTGATGCTTCTCTCTCTCTTTCCATCCCTCCCTATCTGAAAATCAATGGAAAAACATCCTTGGGTGATGATTAAAAAAATAATAAAAATAAAATAGTGAACAATTCATTTTTAACTCAAGACTCTGTAGAGACACACCTATCAAAGCAGCCCTCATCTAGCTGACATACCGACAGTAATTCTACATGCAAGTTGGGCTCAGAGTTGGGTGCTTCGAGGTGGGACCAAGTGAGCAGGCCTCAGCCTCAGAGTAGCACATGGACACGCGGGAGTGGGTAGGGAGCAGACCTGGGAGGCTCACAGTGTGTCAGGGGGCAATAGTCTTACTTCCTGCTGTTCTGTGCTTGTAGCCACGGACGGTGATGGAGACACTTCTAGCTTTGCAGCTTGTGTTTCTTGCTCACTAGCTGAGCTGGTCTGTGGGAAAAAAACAAAAACAAAAAACAAAGAAATAGTGGTAATGAAAAAACTTATTCTCTAGAATTCAGACTCTGTGTTCTTTACTTAAAACGTGCACCCCACTGGGGACCTGAGGTGCCAGCACGGCTCTCTCTCCTGTGCACTACATCGTCACCCCCATCACTCACAGCTGCCCTGCCTGCGGTCCTGCTGACCTCTGCCCTTGGCACTCCACAGTGGAAGTGGTGACCAACTGGCCAGGTGGACTCTGAAAAGGCACAGTCATTAGCAAAGACACAGGCCATACGGTCTCACCTTCAACTACAGCCCTCACCCCTGCCCACCTAAAGGGTAGGAACTGGAAAGTGCCAACCCTCTGATGTGATTCATAAGTGACTCTATCTGTACCTTATGGCCAAATGCTTCTTAACCTCATTTCAGGGATCAAGAAGAAAATTTTTAAAAAATAGGTTTTTACTTATTTTTTTAAAGAAGAAGGGAGAGAGAGATAGAAACATCGATGTGAGAACCATCGATTGGCTGCCTCCTCCACGCCCCCTACTGGGGATCGAGCCTGCCACCTGGGCGTGTGCCCTGATGGGAATCGAACCTGACCTCTTAGTTCATAGGATGATTCTCAGTCCGAGCCACAGCGGCCGGGCGCAAGAAGAACTTTTAACATCAACAGAGGTCTGTGTGCCTACGACCAGAAGTAAGAATTTCCCTGAAAGTTTTTTTTTTTTTTTTTTTTAATCCTCACTCGAGGACATTTTTCCATTTTTTGTACAGATAGAGTGGGAGGGAGAGAGAGGAAGAGAGAGAGAGAGAGAGAAACATCGATGTGAAAGGGACACATCGAGTGGCTGCTATCCACACGACCAACCAGGACCGGGGACACACTGCAACCGAGGTACGTGCCCTTAGCGGGAACCAAACCCGGGTCTCTCTAGACCGCAGGCCGACGCACTAACCGCTGAGCCAAACCGGCCAGGGCTCCCTGAAAGTTTTGTACATAGGGAAGCAATGTTTTAGTCTAACAACTCAAGATTCCCAAATTAATTTCATAATTTGAAAGTAGAGCTGAAGCTTTAAAGCTAATTTGAAGCTAAAGCTGAGTTCTAAAACCACTTAAAAATGACTTCATTTTAATGAGTGTTCCTGAAACTAGTCTTTACTCATCAAAAGCTATTTCTGTCCACAGATGCCCACACACCACTCATGTGTATGAAAATATCATAAATGCTAGCACAAGAAAATAGCACACTGGGACACAGGTGAGCCGGGGAGGCACCTACAGGAGCCGCTCCCAGCTGCAGATGGTGTTCCACATAGAAATCCCAGAACCCAATCAGAGAAACACTTTGCTACAGTTGTAGTCAACTAAACTGCTGTGTGAGGGGCCCTCCACACAGAGCACACGCAGCTCACAGAGCACACACAGCATGCACACACAACACACAGAGCACATAAAAGCACACACAGCACACACAGCATGCACGCAGAGCATACAGCACACCCATGGAACACACACAGCACACACAACATACACAGAGAACACAGCACACACATAGAGCATACAGAGCACACAGCACACATAGGGCATACACAGAGCAAACAGAACACATACAACACACAGCACACACACAGAGCACACACAATATACAGCACACACAGAGCACACCCAGCACACACACAGAGCACACAAAGCATACACACAGGGCACACACCCAGCACACACACAGAGCACACAGAGCATACACACAGGGCACACACCCAGCACACACAGAGCACACCCAGCACACACACACAGGGCATACACAGAGCACACAGAGCACACAGAGCATACACACAGAGCATACACACAGGGCACACAGAACATACACACAGGGCACACAGAGCATACACACAGGGCATACACAGAGCACACACAGGGCATACACAGAGTACACACAGAGCATACACACAGGGCACACACAGCATACACACAGAGCACACACAGGGCACACACAGAGCACACTCAGGACTGCCCTGGCCAGTTTGGCTCAGCGGTTAGAGCATCGGCCTGCGGTCCAGAGAGACCCGAGTTCGGTTCCCGCTAAGGGCATGTACCTCAGTTGCAGTTTGTCCCCGGCCCTGGTTGGGTCGTGCGAGTGGCAGCCACTCGATGTGTATCTTTCACGTTGATGTTTCTCTCTCTTTCTCTCCCTTCTACTCTATCTGAACAACCAAATGGAAAAATGTCCTCAGATGAGAATAAAAAAAAATTTTTTTAAATAAAAAAAAAAATAAGTAGGGAGGACTGCAGGCCCTGGCCGGGTAACTCGGTTGGGGAGTCATTCTGATACGCCAAATCGATGTTTCTCTCTCTCTCTCTCTCAAATCAATTAATCAATTTAAAAGTTTTTTTCTTTATTGATTTTAGAGAGAGAAGAAGGGAAAGGGAAAGAGATAGAAACATCAATGAGAGAGAATATAGATTGGCCACCTCCTGCATCGCCCCCCACTGGGGATCAGGCCCACAACCTGGGCATGTGCCCTGACCGGGAACTGAACTGGCGACCTCTTGGTGCATGGGTCGACGCTCATCCACTAAGCCACACCAGCTGGGCAATAAATATTTTTTAAAAGCCCTGGCAAAGTGGCCCAGTTGGTTAGAGCGTCATCTCATACACCAAAAAATGGTTGTGGGTTCGATCACTGGTTGGGGCATGTACGAGAGGCAACCAACTGATGTTTCCCTTTCACATCAACATTCCCCCCCCACCCCTTCTTTCTCTAAAATAAAAAAATAATAATAAAAAGAATAAAAATCCTCAGGTGAGGATTAAAAAACACAAAAATACTGACGACTTCAGGAAAAGACAAACATCACCAATCTGACAAAAAGACATTTTGACAGGTGAATGTAACAGGTATGCACAGAATGGCGTGAGCAAGCCTGCATGGGTTTTGTAAAAACCAATCTAGGCAAGGATCAGTGATGTATGCTAACCAGCTGGCAAAGGCTGCTGAAGGGCAGACCTCCACAGGGCACATGCTGGCTGCTCACTGGGGCCCTTTCCAAGGGCGGGGTTTGGCATATGCCACCTCCACCCAATGAGCAAACTGAGCCCTGACAACGGTGGGCAAACAGCGTTCTACAAGGCTCAACACATCTCTCGTTCAGAATTCCCGCCAAAGTGACCAACCCGCATCTGACAGGGAATGTCAGACAAACCCAGCGAGCTGGACACTCCACAAGACAACTGGTCTGGACGAGGTAAGCCCCCAAGTTACAAAGGGAGGAGGAGAGGGGAGGGCACTGTTCCAGAGCATGGGCAGCAGAGACAGGACAACTCAGTGCAGTTCCCATGCTCTGGCAGGACCCAGAACCAGGGCATCAGGACCACACTGCCCATATGACAATGACACCTCAGTTACATGGGAGGATGGCTTGATCTTAGGATATGAACTCCGAAGTATTCCAGGGTCACTGATACCTAGAACTCACACTCAAATAGTTCGGGAGAAAAGTCTGGGTGTCCTTGGAGGAGGGGAGAGAGAACACACATGTGGCAAAACGTCAGGTGTGATATGTGTGCTCAATGCACTATTCTTTCAACTTTGCTGCAGGTTTAAAATTTTCTAAATAAAAGGCTGGAAAACCAACAAAACACCTCACAGAAGTCCCATTAATGAGATCTGCTTTCGTTATTTTTACTTTCTGGCTTGCTCCAAAGGGTTGCTATTAAGAGTCCATCCCTACTGTTTTGGAAACAGAGGAAAAGACTGTAGCGCCCCCACAAAGGCTGTGGGGGACATGCAGCATAAACAGGGGAGCGGGGTTCACGTCGAACTCAACAGTGGCTTCCTCGGCAGAAAGCACCCGCCGCTGGGCAGGTGCCGGACCACTGCCGTGGGGGCCGCCCCGAGCAGCTACGCACAGAGCTCCCACTCCAGGACTGCACCAAGGCACCGCACCCATCACTGAGACCCAAGGGTAGAGCCAGAAAACAGTCACCAAAATGGGAACATGACTAACAGCCTTCGTTTGCTTCAGTGTGGGAATGTGTATTTTACCAACTACCTGAAATACCCACCACACAGGCAGAGGCCCGTGCAGGTTCTTCCCGAAGATACTGCGCACTTGCTCAATCGACCTTCACTTAATTCAAAGGAGCTTCTCGGGAAACATTTCAAATACCTTAAACGTCTATCACCTACACGTTTAACATCCTGGTCAACGACAGGGTCAGTGCAACTGAGATGACAGGTCAGACATTAATTCACTGGTGTGGCTCGGGGCCCCATAGGTGGTCAGATCACTTTACACGATCTCTAACTTACCATAAATTCACTTTTCCCTTTTTAAAAATAGTTACTTACTCTGAACGTCAGATCATGTGCAAGAGGTGCAGTGTTGAAATATTCAAAAATAGAATCCTGAAAATCTGGAAGTTTGAGTCCTGTAAGAAAGAAACAGAGCCAATGGTAATAATGCAACACTGTGCCTTATGCTCAGATGGGAAGACGGAACAGCATCGACATGCCGACTCCCTCAGTTAACTGATAAACCTGGTGTGGTGCCACTAAAAATGCCCCCCAGACTTTCCTCAGAGCTGGACAGTAAATAAAAGTTCACCTGGGAGAGTAAACAAGACCATCTTGGAAATCTCTAAAGAAAAGGGGTGGGGAGGTGATCTATCAGACGTTAAAACAGACCCAAGAGAGGTTCTTGCCCATGAACCACGAACAGTGTAGAAAATCCAGACTCAGACCCCGGTGCCCCTGGCAATCATGCACAATGACAGTAATGTCAAATCAGTAGGGACAGGAACTTTTTAACAACTGATACTGAACAACTAACGGGCCACAGGGAAAAGACAAAACTGGGCTCACTCCTCAAACTGTGCGTCACCGCAAACTCCAAGAGGATCAGTGATCTAAATTCTAAAACTGAAACCATACCCGTCTAAGAAAACACAAGTGGATTACCTGAACAACTGGGGACATGGGATATATAAATCATGGAATATGAGCTACGAATACCCCTTAAACCAGAGGTTCTCAACCTTCCTAATGCCGCAACCCTTTAATACAGTTCATGTTGTGGTGACCCCCAACTATAAAATTATTTTCATTGCTACTTCATAACTGTAATTTTGCTACTGTTATGTCTTTTTTTTGGGGGGGGGTACATGCTTCTAGGGGGAACTGAACCCAGGACTCTCTGGTCCTCAGGCCAACGCTCCAACCGCTGAGCCAAACAGGCCAGGGCACTACTGTTATGTCTTAGGCGACTCCTGTGAAAGGGTGGTTCGACCCCCAAAGGGGTCGCGATCCATAGGTTGAGAACCGCTGCCTTAAACGTATGAAAAGACACTCAATCTTGTTCATAATAAGAAAAATGAAAGCCAAGTCTCCATTGTGATGCTGCTTCTCATCAACCCAGAGTGTGAGAGCACACTCTGTGGGAGAGACTATGGGCAGAAGCCCAGCATTTGCTGTGGTGGGGACACAAGCGCACCAGTGTCTGCAGCAGAAGCCGGCAACACCTAGCAGAAGGTACGCACGCTGACCCTCAGCCCGGCAGTCAATTTCTGGACATCCATCCCCAAAACACACTGACAGAAATATGAAATGCTGTACACACGTGGCTACGCGTGGTGGTGGGGACGGAATGGCTAGACACCCAGCTGCCGGGCAGCACAGAGCGGTCCCTGTGTTATGGGGGTGTGACATCTAATTGCACTCACATGTATTTGCTCTATACTTTCAAGACAAAACACAAGAACCGACCACAAACTGTGGGCAACTTTGGAGAGCAGATTGCTTAGCTTTGGAGTGGCTAACTGCTTTCTTTATATAACTAAAAAATATTAAACCTAAAAGAAATTAAATCTGAAATAAAACCATTTCACTAAAAAAGGCTTATATTTTTAAAATATGTAAAAGCTTATGATTTTAATTTACCGGTATCTGCTCTAAATTTTTCTTCCATCTTCTTCTTCAAAATTTCCATTTCTTCTAACAATTCTCTATTTTTGGCTTCAGAATCCTTTAGTTTACTAAAATAAGAAATACATGGCTTTAAACACACAGACAACAGGGCATCTATGTGCTGCTTCAGAGCATGGACGCGTGGGCAGGGGCTGATGCCAGGGCAGGTGCCGGCACAGGGCCCGCTCCGCAGCCTCCGCGGCCCTGCTTGCACGGGTCGGCCTCTCCATTCGGCACGCTATGGACAGTGCAAACACTTCAGCATTAGAAACAAACGTGGATTTTAAAATCACAGTTTAGAAAGAATCTCTCATCAAGCCCTAATGGAGTTTTGGACATTCCTGATCTTTGTGGACATGCCCTCTGTCTTCTGAGGACACACAGCCCAGGTGACTCAAATCTCAGGTCTGTGTCTTTCCCATAACGGGCAAGATGGCAGGCTACCACCTGCCTGAGCGGGGGGTCTTGTGGTTCCTAGGCTTTCGTGTGGGGACACAGAGCAAAGCCAGGCTGCTGCAGTTAACTTCAGGGAGGAGGCAAGCAGGCCAGTCCAGTACTGAGGGAGTCTGCAATCAAATCCTGGCTCTGCACTTTTTTAGTGGCTGACACCTGCCAGCACCTCAGTCCCATCATCTGTAAGTGGGGACAGTAAGAGTGCTGGCCGCAGAAACAGCTCACGGTGTGCCTGAGGTCACGTGGGCGCCCCGCTTCTACCAGAGCCAGACCACAGGACAAGCACCTTTCAAAGGAGAGGTTCGTGTCTTTGACTTTCCTCAGCTCCTCTTGAACAAGCTGTTTGGCCCGGATCTCGGCCTCAAGAGCAGACTGCAGTTCTAGCCGAGCAGACATGTCCAGCTTCTGACTGCGGCGGACTTTCCAAAGGGGATCCTGTTACATTGGTTCGAACATTACACAATACATTTTAAGCTACAAATTTAAAAAAATTGACGCTAACAAATAAGCAATTCACCTTTTTCTAACCTTAAACTTTTATCATCATAAAGACTAATTCTCAGATATTATCAAAATCATCACACCCAATTTTATTTTTGACATTTTATGGCTTTTATTCTCTCTTAGAGATCTTCTAAAGAATTCACTTCTAAATTGTTTTAAAAGAATAAAATGGGCCCTGTAGTGTCACTTCTATTCGGGCCCACTAGACTCTTCCAAGCCTAAGCTGCACTGTGGGATTACAGTTATCTTCTTCTACCTTGAAGCATCTAGCTATTTCATCACTGCAGGAATTGTCATTCTTTTTGTTTTGTTAATCCTCACCCAAGGATATTTTCCCATTGATTTTTAGAGAGAGTGGGAGGGAAGGAGGGAGAAGAAAGAGAGAGAGAGAAACATCGATATGAGAAAGATGCATAGACTGGCCACCTCCCATTCATCCCCAACTGGGGCTGAGGATTGAACCTGCAACCCATGTACGTGCCCTTGACCGGAAGCTACCTGCTACCCTTTGGTCTGCAGGCCGACGCTCTAACCACTGACCCCCGACCTGAGATGAAAGACTAAAATAGTACAAAAAAGGAGGAGAATGAATGACCAAGACGAGGACACAGTGAAGTGAAGCAGCCTGACTGCAGCACCCTTCCCTGGTTCACTGGATGAAGATTAACACAAAAATAGTAATAATAAGGCATCTATCTCCCTGAGGGCAGAACCCAGGTCTGCTAACTGAAGATTTCACCACAGAGCCTGGTGCTCAACAATCATGGCTAAACGAGTGAACAGCACGAAAGAATCTGAGCTCCTGGAAACAGACACAATGAGGGTATCCCTTAAACTGGGCTGGCTTTTTCAGCTGGAAGTGACCGCGCGGTAATTAACTGCTAAAGCTATTAATGAATTCCCTGGTGATAAAAACATGGGCTGTAGGACAAAACCTACCAGTGTTCTTGATCCCAGACTGGAGCTCCTCAAGGTCTCCAGCTCTTCGGTCATCTTAGAAGCAAGAGCTTGAAGATAACCCCGCGCATCTTTCTCATCGCTGACCCTGCAGGAGGGAACATGGTCTGTAAGTGCCAAGAGCCAAAGAGCACAAATGTGTCCGCCTCCCTCAGGACACAGGGACCCCGCATCCTATCGCCAGACACCAGTCACCATGACAGAAAAACGCCCCTCAGGTAGAGGCCGGTCCCGCTGCTCCTCTGGGTTCCTCCCCTTGTGCAGCGTTTTGTGGAAGCTGTGCCTCCACGTCACAAGAGCGTGTGTCCCTGCACAGCCGGACCCACACCCTCAGTGACCTGGTGGCACTGTATCTCCACCTCTAGTTCAATGTGATGGTCACTGGACAGAACTGCTGCCCCCAGACATTAGCGATTTGGGGACACAGTGAGAGAACTGGACCTAGGCCTCAGAAAACCAGCACGAGGTATAAATGGCAGAGCCACAGAAGCAGAGATGGGAGCTGGAGAAACTGCACCCTGGGCCTGGCCACACCTCTGGGTGGGCTGCACCTTGGACTGGGCCAGGCGGAACATACCACTGGATGATCTCTGCAATCTGAGCTTCCCAGTGGGCCACCGACTCCTTCTTGGCTGCCAGGTCTTGCAGCTCATCCTCCAGTTGTCTGTTTTGAGCTGTGAGTTTATCCACAAAGGAGCAAAGCTGAAATTAAACAATCGTACCACACAGTGTGTTATTTGGCACCCTGCAAATGAACATTAGCATTATTAAAACTACAAGTTCTTTTGAAGATTTTGAAAGTTTTCTTTTAACCAAATACTAACATATTACTTCATTTAAAATAAAAATATTTAAAATACTAAACTTCTAACACCCATGAGTGAAAAAAAAAAATCACAGCTCCCCGAGGTGACACCCAGAGATCTGAATTACCCTCTCCTTCTCAGCAGTTAATTTCTTGTTGTCCTCAAACAGCATTGCTCGTTCTCGCTCGTATTTGTCTTTGACCGTGCCCACTGCCTCCTCCACCTCGCTGTGCCTGAGGGGGAGAGCAGAGGAGAGTCCGGAGTCCTGGCGTGTCCACACTCCAGTCGGGCCTGGGAACCGCCTGCCTTTTCTACACTGAGGAAGGAGCTCGAGAGCACTTACCGTTCTCGCTTTGACTTTTCCAATTTATCCTTTAACATTAAGATTTCTTTCTGCAGGGCCAGCTGGTGGCTTTCGGAGTCATGAACCTCCTTTTTCACAGTTTTTACTTCCAGCACGTGGGAGGCCTCACGTCTGACCAATTCCTCTTCATAAAACAAGACTTTCTTCTCAAGCTCAGATTTTATTTTGGAAATCTCCTGCTGATGTTCCAAGGAGGCACCTGGTCCCCGGCCTCCTTGCTTCACCTGGAGATGAAGGTTAGACTAAGTCACACACCTCTGTGCCCCCTCAGGGTCGCGCTGCCCACCGCCCTCCCACGTGCAGGTGCTCGAGACGCCCTTCCTTTGCCCTCCCAGGTGACACGGCTGAGCTTGGTCATGTGATCCTAGGGCCAGGCAGACTTCGGAGGGTGACAGTATCTGCCCTCCAAGAGGGCCCCCAGAGGCTGTGTCACACTGTGACATGAATGGTCTTCCTGGCCTCCTCATTCTGCCATCCATTCCCATCAATGTTCTTCGGAGGCTGGCTCTGTGTCAGGCACCCTGTGGTGGCTCTCGGAGCAGAGGGGCAAGACTGAAGACAATGCAGCCGACAAGTGACAAGACGGTAAACATAAGGTAACAGGACAAAGAACTGGGGTGGGGGACGTGTGGTGTGATGCACCTGGCAGGACACGGTGGCTGCAAGAATGATGGAGAAGAACAGACACCTTGAGGACATGTGTCGGGGGGGGGGAGGGGCGGAGGTGGTAGATTCACCAAGGAATCGGGTAGGGGTGCAAGAGAGAGAGGAACCCCACTGTCTCCATTCACCAACAGGGAACCATGGCTCAGCAAGTGAAGGACCTGGGGTCACACAAGGTTAACCAGGAGCCCAGCCTCCTCACCACCCTCTTTCCACTACAGTCCTCTCCCCTGACCCCCTTGCTGTCCTCTGGCCACGAATGACCAGCGGGCCTCTTCCATGTCAACAACACGACACGACCTTTTAAAAACTTTTCCAGAGCCCTGGCCAGTGTGGTTCAGTGGTTAGAGTGTCAAGCCATGGACCAAAGGGTCACGAGCTCGATTCCCAGTCAAGGTCATGTACCTAGGTTGTAGGTTCGATCCCTGGTCCTGCTTGGGGTCGTGTAGAGGGCAACCAGTCGATGTGCCTCTCTCACATCAATGCTCTCTCTCCACCTCCTTCCCTCCCACTCCATCTGAAAATCAATGGAAAAACATCCTCGAGTGAGGGGAAAGAAAAGAACTTTCCCGGAAACGCGGGTGTAGAGGCATTAAGGTGTTGGCTCACTGGGGCTTACTACAAACGGCCTGAAACTTCCCCGAGGACAATGAGTGGACATGGTTTGTACACATCACAGCTGTCACAAAGGCAGGCTCCACTGGTGTGTCTGGGCTGCTGGTGACCTTCCGCTCCCACAAACACATTACTCAGAACGAGTCCCACCACCACAGTTAGTAAGAATCAGGACCCCAACCAGGCTCTACCTTGAGGGCCTCAAGCTCACTTTCTATTTGCTTGGAGAAGTTCTCGCTGTGCTCGCGAAGCTTGCGCTCCTTGGAGGCCTCGGCCGCCGCGTCCTCGAGCCGCGCTTCCAGCTGCAAACAGAACAGTGCTGCTCGGTGAGCGGAGCGAGCTCCTGGGCCACTTCAGTCTTCCCCAGAGGGCTCTAAGCCAGCAAACCTTGACGGTCTCTAATCCTTCACTCTTCCTCAGACTTTATCACAAGTTAAAGACTAAGAAATACACTTCAGAGCTTGACTAGAATGGCTGGTTAGTAAAAACCAGTTTACATTCTAACTTAGATCAGTAATTTGACATGAAGTTCCAAGGAAAGGTACTGAAGTTTGAAAGCAAGGTCTGTAGGACATGAATTGGTTTCTTGAACAGAAAATTTCGACACACACAAAAGGAGAGGGAGCAGTTCACGGGACTGCACCCCGTCGGCCGGTGCAGGGAGGACGTGCACCATGCCCTCATCTCTCCCAGCCGGTACAGCAGGGCCCGGACAGCACGTCATCTCACCCAGATCGGGGACGACAGTGCCCGCAGGAGTTCCTCTCACCTGAGTTGCAATGGCTGCAACTACAGACACACCTGGGCTGCAAAATAGCAAATAGGGGAACGCAGACTGGTGCAGCCACTGTGGAAAACAGTACGAAGTTTGCTCAAAAACTTAAACATGGAACTGCCATTACACCAGTGATCCCACTTCTGGGAATACATCCTAAGAATCCCAAAACACCAATCAGAAAGAATATATGCACCCCTATGTTCATCACAGTATTATTTACAATAGCTAAGGTCTGGAAACAGCCCAAGTGCCCATCAGCGGATGAGTGGATAAAAAAGCTGTGGTACATTTACATGATGGAATACTATGCAGCTGTTTAAAAAAAAAAAAGGATCGCTTAGCCTTTGAGATAACATGAATGGACCTAGAGATAATTATGCTAAGTGAAACAAGACAGTCAGAGAAAGACAAATATCACATGATCTCACCTATATGTGGAATATAATGAACAAAAATAAACTGATGGTCTTGGCCAATTTAGCTCAGTGGTTAGAGCATTGGCCCTTGGACAGATGAGTCACGGGTTCGATTCCAGTCAAGGGCACATACCTTGGTTGTGGTTCATCCCCAACTCCGGCCAGGGTCATGTGGAAAGCAACCAGTCAATGTGTCTCTCTCACATTGATGTTTCTCTCTGTCCCTCTCCCCTGCCCCCTACTCTATCTGAAGATAAATACAAAAACATCCTCAGGTGAGGGTTAAAAAATAAAAATAAGTAAACTGATGAACAAAATACGACCAGAGACATGGACACACAGAACAGACTGATGGATCTCAGAGGGGACGTGGGAGGATGACTAGAGGAGATTAACCAAGAACATACATGCAGAGCCCATGTGGGGAAGGCCTAGGGGTGCCTGGGTGGAGGGGGATAACTGAGGGACATCTATTAACAGTGTCAACAATTTAAAAAAAAGCAAAAGGGCCCTGGCCGGTTTGGCTCAGCGGTTAGAGCGTCAGCCTGCGGTCCGGAGAGACCCGGGTTCGGTTCCCGCTAAGGGCACGTACTTCGTTGCAGTTTGTCCCCGGCCCTGATTGGTCGTGCGGGTGGCAGCCACTCGATGTGTCCCTTCACGTCGATGTTTCTCACTCTCTCTCTTACTCTCTCTCCCTCCCATCTCTATCTGTACAAAAAATGGAAAAATGTCCTCGGGTGAGGAAAAAAAATTAAAAAAAATAAAAAAATAAAAGCAAAAGGGTTTTTTTTTTTTTTTTTAATTTTTTTCTTAACTGAGTTTAAAGAGAGGAATGGAGAGGAACAGATAGATAGAAACACTGATGAGAGGGAACATCGATTGGCCGCCCTCTGCATGCCCCCCACTGGGGATCTACCCACAACCTGGGCATGTGCCCTGACTGAGAATCGAACCAGCAACCTCATGGTGCATGGGTCGATGCTCAACCACTGAGCTACACCGGCCGGGCGCAAAAGGGCTTTTTGAGGCCAAATGACGAAGAGCCCTGAATGGGAAAGAAAGACCATGTTCCCTGAGACTTCCCATTCACAGTCTACCAAGTAACTTAAATAGAAGTTAACACTAAGGTTGCTTAAAACGTGTCTCCTGTTAACAGCAGAACATCTGGAATATCCAGGGCAACAGTTCTCAAAGTGGGTCTTTTCAAGGGTCTGCAAGGCCCTTTCTTTTCTAATTACCATCCGAAGGGACTGGGTTCTTCAAATACCTTACCCAAACTGTGAGCAGAGCACACTGAACACAGAAACAGGTGGGACTACCAACGTGTTTCCTGTTAAGCCAGTTATTTAAGAACATATTACTTTTCATTAAAAATGTTATTTATGCTAACTTGTAGTGGGGTTTATTATTATAACAAAAAAGTCTCATTTTTCATTACTAACATAGTTAAGTGTTGAGAGCTACAACCCACAGACTCAAGCTCCTTAGGGCCTAATAACCTGTCAGTATGAGGACCGCTGGCCTAAGAGCTGAGGTGAGGCTGCTGGGCCAAGACCTGCCCCCCACTCCCGTCTGCCTGCACGGTGCTCATACTCACGTGAGCCATACTGCCTCCCACCGTAGCAAATCTGTCACATTTGCTGAGCATAAATACCGTCTATTTGCTTTAAAAGGTAGACTTTAAAAATCAGCACTACTGGAATCTCTTTTAATAACTTCGCAAATGGACTTAGAGAGCTGAGAACTACAGAAGAATCATTTGCAGATCAATTTACTTGGCTTGAGATAAAATTTAAGATCCATTCTGCCCTGGCTGGTTTGGCTCAGTGGTTAGAGCGTCGGCCGCGGTCCAGAGAGACCTGGGTTCGGTTCCCGCTGGGGGCACGTGCCTCGGCTGCAGTTTTTCCCCGGCCCTGGTTGGTTGTGCGGATGGCAGACACTCTATGTGTCCCTTTCATGTCGATGTTTTTCTCTCTCTCTCTCTCTCTCTCTCTCTCTCCCTCCCTCCCTCCCTCCCTCCCTCCCTCTCTCCTTCCCACTCTATCTGAACAAAAAATAGAAAAAAATGTCCTCAGGTGAGGATAAAAAAATAAAAAATAAAAAAATTTAAGATCCATTCTAAGTAACTGATGCAATACAGCCACGTTTTTAAAGAACTCCTAAGATCATACAAAAGTCTAATCAGTGCAGCCCCGGAAGCATCTAAGCTACCTCTTTCCTGAGCTTCTCAGACTTGCGGATCTCTTGCCGCATGGAGTCAATTTTCTGCATGGCGACCTCCACCTCCTCTTCTTTGTCACGGAGCTGCCGGGACACCTTCTGCTTCTGAGAGCGGAGCTCTGCCATGCGCTCATTGAGCTCCGAGAACTCCTGCAGAGCCAGCTTCCGCTGCTGGTGGGCATCTTTGAGCTCTCTGGCCTGGGACTTCAAGCGCTCTGAAGCTTCAACCAATTGCTGAACAAAAAGAATGATAGGTGTTTGACGTTAGTGGAACAAAGGTTTTGGAAGGCTGGAAGCTCAGTGACGAGTGCTGGTTACAGACCACAGCACAGTCCAAGAGCTCACTGCTAGGACAGAGCCCTGTTTGTCCCAGCACAGCCACACACAGCCTGAGAGTGTACCTGGGCTCAGGTGCCGAGTCCTGACCCCACTCCAGAAAGTCCCTCCCAGCACATGGAATGGCAACTTCACATCCCTGCTTGTGGTAGCCAGTCTGTCTCCGCCACTTCTACCTCTCCATGCCACCCACATAATCACAAAGGGGGACAAGGCATGACTTTGGTCAGTCATCCCATTCTGTAGACACAGTAGAATCAGAAAGAACATAGTACATACAAAAATGCTTAAGATTCTGATCAAAGTAAAGAACTAAATATACACAATTTCTGGGCAGCTGGCCCTTTACTGGAGTCGGAGGTTTGGATGCTGCTGTCCTACTAGCCGCACTGACCTCGCCTCCCTGCAGCTGGACCCTCAACAATCAGGATGCTTGTCCCTGTGGCACCTGCCGGCTCGAGGCTAGAAGTAGTGGGACCTGAAGAGGTTGGGGGTGACTCCCACAAAGGGAGGGGGGTGTCTGCAGCAGGCCCCGGGTCAGCTCAGAGGGACTTTCGGACACAGGGGAGCAGAGCGGCGCCTCCCCCAGTGTACGTCTAGACAGAGCACTGAAGGTGCTGTGACACCATGGTGAGCCCAACAGTCAACCTGGGCTTGAAATCCCCCACATTTAGACAACAGGTCACAAACACGAGTTCAATGACTTGAGTGTTTAAATGAACACGTTTTAGAAAACTCAATCATGCATGAACGCACCACCTAATTTGACATATCTTACTAAAAAATTTACAAAGGAGTCTGGGGAAACTCACCCAATTTTAACAAACAGTCTCTTCTACAATGCCTTGTAACTAATCATCACTCTACAAGAAGGGGCGGTGGCTGCTGTAGGGTGGCTGGACCAGTGGGAAGGGTGCACAGCAGTGGGTCAGTGGCTGTGGGACCCTCGCGCCCTGAGTTGCCATATCCCAGCTGTCACAGGTGCTGGGTGCTGGTGGAGACTACAGGTGACGACTGCAGTGTGTGCTGGCCCCCTTGGGGGCTGACAGTTGCAGCAGGGCCCTGGAACCAAGGCTGCTCCCATGAGCTGCGAACTGAACCTCACACCCTCTGCTCGCTGACTCGTGCCGTTACCTTGTGGAAGTCCTCCTTTTCCTGCCGCACCACACGGTACTGCTTTTCCAGGCCTTTCAGCCGAAGCGCAGAACCCTCGTGCTCTGAGCGAAGCGTCACTGCGTCCTCCAGTTGTCGCTCCAGCCTGTTTGAATCTAAGCAAAGGAGAAATAAACCCTGTTCCCTTACATGCAAAACCTTGCTATGTGACTTCTGGGGGGTGAATACCAATGACTCCTCCCACTCTCTCTCACGTAGAGGCTCTCTGACTTTCTTACACACACAGAGCAGTGTCCTGGCAGCCACCTGCCTCAGGGACAGACCCATGAGACTGCAATCTGACCCTGTGTGACTGTGCCCTCGGGTGGTGCACACCTCTGCCTCACCCTTCCTAACCTGTGCAGTTGGCACAATGCAACCCAAGGTGGGAACAGCTTTTACTGAAAAACAAGACTCCACTGAGACTTTTCTGGGTCAGGATGGCGGGTTCTAGACAGAAATGGGGAGAACTGGCTGCCTCAGGTCTGCTTGGAGATGAGGCGATGCAGCGCCAACCCATGTCAACGCCAAGAACCTGAGTGACAGGAGTCTTAGGAAACTGATAACCTAGGAACCAGAGACTGACGGGGACAGTAGCTCTAGCACATAAGACACTGGAAAGCAGGCACCACTGATGGGGGCTTTAGAAGGAAGTCGTCAAGGCAGTTCTGGCTCAGAGCACAGAGAGGGGTCAAGAAAGAGAGCTGCACAGGCGCCAAGTTCACGGATAAAACAGGAGAACAGATTCTGGCTGCAACTACAAAACCGTATAGTGCTAAGTATTTGGGGAGATGATTTCAAATAAACTGACAAAAGCCAGAACTCTAATCGGGTTTGCTAAAGCTGAAGCTTTTTTCCTGCTTCTGCACCTGTGAAAAGGACTGAAATTTTCTTTGCAAAGATTAATGCCCTCTGAGAACACAGACTAAGCAGTCAGACTTTAAAACGTACCTGCTATTTTATTCTTCAAGCGCTCAATTTCCTCATTCAGCTTTTTTATTTCTTTATCTCGGGCTGAACTGCCCAGGGCCCGAGCTGAGCCGTGGAGGGACTGGACGGTCTGGGTGGACTCTGGGGTGGGAGACAGGTGTGAGTGCAGGCCCTTGCGGCGCAAGCACACCAAGGCTGCAGGAATCACTGCAGGAGTGGCTGCTACTTACCTTGCAGCTTCCTGCTGAGCTCCAGCTTCTCCTGCTCCAGCCTCCGTATCCTCCTCTCATAGGCTTCGACCTGCAGGCTATTCTCTAAGTCCCGCTGCACGCCCTCGTCTTTGGTTAATGTGTTGGACTGCATGATGCTCTTCAGAGAGCCTCGGTCAGAAAAAGAGCTGCAAATAAAGCACAGGGTTTCTAATCTACTGAGCATTTACACTGATTTCATTAGCATTTAAAGACTTCCTGGGGTAAAAGATAAGTCTCTTTAAATTGGCAAACAAAAATACTTGTGAAAGACTTTATTGTTTATGGAGCCAAAATGAGACAAGAGTCTTCCTTACAGCAGTGACTGGATGACAATGGGCACCGAGGACACGCCCTCTGAGCTAGTCAAAGAAACGTCTCTGCAAATAGGGGAAATGCAATTTCAAATCATGGCTCACGCGGAACAGGGCAGAGAGAAGGTATTGTGTGCAGAGCTGGGCCCGCAAGGCCTCACTAGGCTTCGCAGGGGCCCGCAGTGGAGGCCGTGGCATGGCCAGAGCAACATGAGCCGCCAGGGCTTCCTGGTTCTGCTCTGACTAGGGACAGTTCCTTCAACCCTCTAGGGCTCATCTCTGCGACCTAAGGCTCCTTCCATTCTAGTATCTGACCAGTACCACTCAATCAGTCACCCTCTACCAGTCAATGACAGGCCTGCAGCCAGCAGGACCCTGGCACAGATGGAGGTAGAAGGTGCTCTCACTCAGTGCTCCCTTCCTAGACTGTTTCAGACACTGTTTAGCTCCTGCTTTCAGTGTGACAGTGACGGCAGAGAAAGGTTTGGGTCCCACACTGGGTGCAGTGGGCACTGGCACACAGACGGTTGACAGAAGGGCATGGCAGGGTTTCTCAAAGGTGGCCTGTGATGCTGTGCGTCCCGTTCTGCAGGGTCTGTTCCAGGAAAAGTTTTCTGGGCCCTACCCACCTAACTAACTGGAGCCTCTGAGCGTGGGACCCACAGGTCTGAGCAGCACCTACTGAGCTGGAAGGCACCCGGAAGGTCAAGAGCCTCTGCACAGTGTGTAGACAGAAAGGCAGTGTGCCCACCACCTCTGGGGTGGACTTCGCCGTCACTCTGGCTCAGGTGCTGCTTAACACTGGAACCTCACACCAAAAATCTCTGCAAGCAGCCTCTCCTGAAGGCACCACATCAGCTCAGGTCCCAGCTGCCAGAGGATATCTTGAGCCAAGTCTTTGACCTTCCCACAAACACGGTGGCTGTTTCTCTTGTCTTACTTGACCCGCCTCTTATCTTAACCCTCTCCTTTCGCCCCAGTCTCCTTTTTAGAGGGGGAGAACGTGACTTTTCTAGAGGCCCATTCGAGACAGAGGCCGACAGACAAACACAGTGGCGTTGGCCTGCAGGGCTGGAGTCGCACGTGGGCTCATGTTCTGGGCTCTGCAGGGCGTGTGCCACGAATGGAGGCCAGAACTGCGGCCACAACCCCCAAAAGCCAACAGTGTCCTGACAAAGACAGCTCTTGGCTGAACACGATGGCTGTGGCCCACCAGGTGCCATCAGAACACCTGGCATCAATGTCGATGGCCTCCAGCTCAGGGTCAGCAATTGGCAGCCTGCAGTCACCCCTACACTCCATGAGCCAAGAATGGTTCTTAAATTTTTTATTTTTTTTTATTTTTTGTTATAAGCTATTTATTATGATTTTTTTCCATTGACTTTTCACGAGAGAGAGAGATAGAAACATCCATATGAAAAAAAAAACATTGATCAGCTGCCTCCTGCACATCCCCTACTGGGCATGGAGCCCACAAGCCGGGGCATGTGCCCTGACCCAGAATCTAACTGGGACAACATTCAATTCACTGAACCACACTGGCTGGGCGGTTTTCACATTTTTAAAAGGTTGTTAAAAAGAACAAAGAGCCCCGGCCGGTTTGGCTAAATTAGAGCATCAGCCCTTGGACCAAAGGGTTGTGGGTTTGATTCCTGGTCAAGGGCACATACCTAGGTTGCAGGTTTGATCCCTGGCACTGGTTGGGGTCGTGCGGGAGGCATCTGACAGATCTCTCTCACATCGATGTTTTTTTTCTCTCTCTCTCTAAAATCAATAAAATAAAATATTTTTTAAAAAGAATGAAGAGAACTATATATGACAAGAACCACAAAGCCTGGCTCTTTAGGAAGTCTGTGACCAGGTATGTATTTTTAAAGGACGGGCCCACCACACCTCTGTACGCGCAGCCACCCAGTGCTGCACACACACTGCACAGAAGCAGAGCCTCACACTGTTTCCTCCCTGGGGAAGGTTCTGCCTGGGGAGTTACAAAACCAGACATACCTTTCTGTGGTGAACGTGAACCCGATGAACGGCAAATGTAGCCCGGAGAAGCCTGTGTGAGAACCTGGAGGTAGCATTTCCTGCGTAAGAGCACATATGACAGTGAGATCCGCACTCACACAGGAGAGTTTGAGGAGAGAACGGAATAGTGAGATCGAGGATGCACAGGGAGAACCTTGGGGCCTGACAATGTGGACTCCATGCTCTCCACTGTACCGAGCCAGGCACTGGCTCATTTATTTCTCATTCCTGGCTCTATCTGATGAACAATACAGCTAACAGGGTAAACACACTGCTTTTGATAGTGATAATGGCACAAGCCAATCTTGTACCAGGCCAGTAACTCACTTTTTAAAGGCACAGCATCCATGCTCAACATGATCCTGAGCAGAGAGGATGGTGTCACCTCCAGGGACATGGGGCAGAGGCCGCAGTCCTGGGCCTGAAACAGAGGCCAGGGCAGAGCAGAGGCCTGGACCCAAAGGCAGACTGTTTTACATGAGTACTAGTTATAACTCTATTTTTCAACTTGATAATCCTTCTTTATTAAAAATAAAACCAAAGTGATCGTTATCTGGGGAATCGCAGTGTAGAGAGAGTTTCTTTGGAGCCCAGGAAAACCCTTGCGGCAATGACGGCACTTCTCCCCGTCTTCCCTCCACGAGGTCTCGAGTTCAGCTCACACTTGGGAATCAAGGAGCAGTGAAACCTTCCCTTCCTCTGCTAACCCTGTACTCTGTCCCCACACAAGGACACATGTATGAACTGAAAAGTAGAAAGACTGGGTTTGAGGAGACCAAAACAAGTCTACAACATGTGGGCAGAACCCAGGCTTGCCAGACCAGCTCAGACACCAAATGGATTCCAGAGCCAGGACCCAACTTGGAAAACCTGCTCATCCCCTGTGTGGCCTGAACCCTTGCTGTGAGGACAGACACGCAGATGCTGGAGACACATGCTCACAGGCTCAGGCCCAGTGAGAAGCTCCCTGCTAGGGCTGTCTTTTATTTTTTTAAAGGGGGGAGGGGATAGAAACATCAATGAGAGAGAACATCAACTATCCACCTCCTGCATGCCCCTCATTGGGGATTGGGCCCACAACCTAGGTATGTGCTTGCTGGGGTATTAAACCTACAAGGGTGACAGGCCTGCAGTGATGCTCTACTATGATAACGTAGTAGAAAAGGTACAAAACTCCATAAAAACAAAAACAAAAGGATTTTATATAAATTCTAAGACAAAACAAGTATTTAACTCACTTTTACTCAAATTATAATCCATTATTTAAAAAAGGACATTAAGGCCCGAGCTAACAGGTGCATTTTCTTGAGACAGCTGCCTAGCTTTTCAGAGACCAGAGCAGCCGTGAAACTTGCTACCCTGACAAGCAGCCCTCCCAGCCCAACTGCCGCGCGCAGACCTGCTTTGACAACCCGAGCAGAGGCCACACTTACGATGTTCCTCAGCACGTCATCATCCACGTCAAAGTTGGAGGTGTCAGAAGGACTGCTCACATCAGGAATATAAGGTGCTTCCATGTTTCGTATATTTTCCCAATTTAGTCCTTGAAAAAATGGGTGCTGTTTGAAGTCCTCTACCCCGTTCTGGCCAAGTCGGCGCTCCCTGCTGCAGATGAGCCTCTGCATGAGGTCCTTCGCCTCTTCAGACACGTCTGTGACATGGGGTGGGAACTGAAATCGCTCCTGGGGAAGAGGCATCAGTGGACATGTGATGAGCACATTCAGGAAAAGTGCAGGTAGACACTACAGCAGGCAGAGCAGGACCAGCTGCAGAGCAGGGCTGTCTGCTTCTGGAACAAAGTGCATACCCACACTAACAGAGGGACAGTTCCAGAGGCAGAAAGGAAACTCATCAGCCTTGCTAGTTTTGTTCACGGCAGACTAGTCAGTACCCTTCCCGTCAACTAAAACAATGATAAACGGTCACCTATCAAGTGGCAAAGAATGCTGACAACACGTGTGGGTGGTAACAGAGACTGGCACGGCCTGTCAAAGGCACTGTGCCAACACCTACAGCCATGCCACTTCTCACAATGGGCCTGAGGGCTGAGCTGTCTCAGCTTCACTCTCTGATCCACAAAAAGGGCAAGAGCACCAGTCCCCAGGCTGCTGTGAAGGCACGAAGAGCTGGGACCAGGGCCCGGGTGCCAGCGCTCAGTCCTGCTGAGCTGGTAGTGGTAACTACGTTTACCACTGAGAAGTGGGAGGGGTGACTTTCACCACCTACTGTGTGCATTCTACACTGTCTGAAGTTTCTTAGGAAACAGAAGACCATCCCCACATCGGTTGTTGGCCTGCTCTCCCGGAGCAGGGCTGAGCACAGACCAGCACACGGGAGCCAGTTCTGAGGGGTGTGGGCGTGAGAGCGCGCGAGCAGGTACAACAGAGGGTGAAGTTAGCATTAGAAAAAAATGTTTGAAGAACTATAAAAAAAAGAAACAGATGGTAAAAACATTAGAGGAGGAAATAATGAAGAACAAGCAAAGGAAGGAAACTGAGAGAAGGCAATGGCTGGGAAAGGGAAAAGGAAATGTCAGAGGGAGAGAAGTGGGACTGGAAAGGGACTCCAGATACCCCACGATGAGAAATGACTGCTATGACAGCTGATTTCTGGGGAAACAGAGAACACAGGAACAGGCCTAAGTGATGAATCCAGACCATGGGTCAAACTGCCCCACCAGTACTCCCCACTGATCTTCCCAAGGAGACACACCCAAGACGGCAATCATGGCCACCACAGCCACGGCGACTTCGCGCTGAAGCCCGAGTCCCTGCAGGGATTCTGACTTGACCAATACCACCCCCCTCCACCAGAAAACAGGATCGTCCTGGAAGCCCCTGCCCGTACCCACTGTGTTGGCAACCTCCTAATCTCTCCCAAATCTGTCCACTCCCATCTGCCACCACCAGCCTGCTCCCGCCCCATCACCTCTTCCTGAACAACCCTACTAGCTTCCAAACTGAGCTCCCTCCTTGAGGCTGCTCTGGGCCCTGGAATCAGGACAAACGGGACATGGAAATGCACCGCCTTACTTCGTGGTTCATGATCTTTCCGTAGGTCTCCACCAGGGACTCCGCATAGAACGGCGTTTCTCCATAAAGCATCTCGTACATGCAGACGCCCAGCGACCACCAGTCGCACTCAGGGCCGTACTTTCCCATGCCGTCCTCCATGGCCTGCAGGATCTCCGGTGAGATGTAGTCAGGTGTGCCCACAGCCACAGACGACTGGACCTGGGGGGAGAGGGCGTGTTGAAGGGAAACTGGGACATCGCTAATGTCATTTCTCACACAATCATGATCAAAGAGTCTAGTAATTCAAAATCCAAGCAAATCGATGTTCCCTTCCACTTGACACTGGGCAGTGTCAGAATGCATGCAGCTCCTGCTCACCATCTCTCCAGCCAAACCCATCACAGCCCCAACGGCACTGCAGTCCCAAGGGGGTGCCATTCCCCACATGCTCCGCACCACTCAGTATGGCTGGGGACCAGGGGTGTCCAAGCCAACCCTTCTCAGACTTCCAGTGCAGAGAGACCCTTGGGCACGTGTAAATTAAGGGCTCTGAGCCACAGCACTTCCAACATGCTGCAGGGTAGGGCGAAGGCTGACCACCCACAGCCTACCCTTTGGTCTCCCAACGGGAACGTCTGGAAGCAGGTCCAGGCGCCAGCTGGGGTTAGACATTCCCTAGATAAGCAACGGGGCCGCTGAGGCTCCTAAATAGGAAGGAAGAGCTCCTCGGCCATGAGCAGGACAAGTGTGGACATGGTGACGCCTCTGCAGACCGCTGTGGGCCGCGAGGGCACCAGTCACCATGGGGAGAGCAGGGGCCTGCAAGTCTGAGGAAGGCCTGTCAGGGGAAGGGCCCAGCTGCCCCTTGGGTCACATCTGAGAAGAGAGCCCGGGGTCCAAGCAGCACCGGAGCAGTCAGCATGAATCAGTAGGGAGTTATGTCTGTCACAGGCCAGGGTCACTTCTCCACCTCGCGGCTGAGGATCTCCACAGTGGACAGTGGGAAGACGTGTCAGGTGGTTACTTGGAGTGGTGTCCACACCTGACAGGAGTGTGGTGTAAGGAAGGAAGGTAACCCATGCTCCCGAGGCCGCTGTTCTCGTCGTCCACCCGTGACCAGGACTGTGAGGAACAAGCGGGGCTGACCTTGTGGGGAGGAAGTGAGGGAACCTCTTCACTTCTCTTAAAACACTGTCCCTGCTGGCAGTTTTGGGCTCTTTCACTGCTGCCTGAAGATGCGCAGCAAGAACGGAAGGGACTGCTGTTCTCTGGCAACGCAGGCGCCTTAGACTTGACACTAAGTGCAGATTCCCAAACATCTAGGACCAACACCACGGCAGTGGCCAGAGGAAGGTGTGCAGTCCCCAGGCACTGAAGCAGCTCGCTTGAGTCAGGACAGCCCCACTGAAGCCACTCCAGCCGACACTGATCTGACCCAGCCCAAGCCGGTGATGGCCTGCCAGGGGCCCCATCTGCTCTGCAGTGGTGTCAGCTGGCCCTCGGAACATGGGTATCAGGACCCCGTTTCTAGGTCTACAGCAGCCATGAAGAGAAAACCAGACTGACAGGAAGTTCTGTCCCCAGACTTGAGGATGTCCGGCTACCTGTCCACCTTGCTGACCCAGACAGGTCATGCTAACAAAGACCCAGAGCTGCCTCAGTGCACTTCCCACTGCTCAGGGCCCAAGCAAACCTGACAACCCCCATTTCAGAAGGTACATGTGTAACTTTTGTAAACATAAAATGCAATAAAGATGTTTCAAATATAAAAAGAAATTTTCAACTGTCTCCTAAATGAGTATGTCTTAACTTCACATTAATAAACTTAGTTTCTTGCCCTGGTCAGTTTGGCTCAGCGGTTAGAACGTTGGCCCACAGACCAGAAAGACCCGGGTTCGGTTCCCGCTAAGGGCATGTACCTCGGTTGCAGTTCGTCCCCGGCCCTGGTCAAGTCGTGCAGGAAGCGACCAGTTGATGTGACTCTATCACATCGATGTTTCTCTCTGTCTCTTTCTCTCTCTCCCCCTCCCTCACACTCTATCTAATGATAAATAGAAAAATATCCTCGGGTGAGGAAGGAAAAAAAACAAAAACACCTAAAGTGCCGCCCTGGCCAGCTGGTTCAGCTACTGGAGCATCGTCCTGTACATCACAAGGTTGCAGGTTCGATTCTCAGTTGGGACATGTTCAGAAGGAAATCGATCAATGTTTCTCTCTCACACCGTTTCTCTCTCTCTCTCCCTTCCTCTTTCTCTGAAGAAAAGAAAATCAGTGAACATATCTTCGGGTGAGGATAAAAAAAAAAATACCTACAGTTCCATCATCGTTCATCTTCAAACATGATCCAAAGTCAGCCAGGCGAATGTGACCATTCACATCCAAAAGGACATTGTCAGGTTTAATGTCTCTGTTAGTAAAATAAGTACATAATTAAGCATTCCCATGCAGCACATTCGGCAGGTCAAAGCCACACTAGCAGTGGGTGAGCTGGAACCACCTCAGCAAGCCTCTCCCTGAACTCAGGTGGGCACCAAAGCCACCACCACCACTCACCCTGTGCTTATGTCACAGGGCACAGCCCATAGGTGAGCACCAAGAAGAACAAACGAGGTAAAGGGACAGTGTGTGGCACGTGGAGGAGTTAGGTGGAGGTGTGGGCAATGCCACTGCAGGCTAACCAACCACCAGGAACCCAAACTGTACTTAGAAAGCCAGCGAGAACTGAGCGATCTGCCCAGGTACAGAGCAGCCAGTGTGCCTCCCTAGCCAGGGACTCACCTGCTGTTCTTTTTGTTGTTGTTGTTACAGATGTTTCTCTTTTTTTACCCCATTGGCACCCCCCCCCCATCTGCCCCACCCCGTCCCCGGCTTTGTTGTCCATGTCCCTTGGTTATGCATCACCTGCTGTTCTTTGCTTGCAAACACTGGGTGGGGAGAGGGTGGCAGGCTGGACTTAGAGCAACTGCCCTCCTTTCTGAAATGAGCTTCTATGACTGGACAGTAGAAAAGGGAACGTATTAAAAGCAAAGGAGTGACCCGGCCAGCGTGGCTCAGTAGACTGAGAGTCCCGGTCAGATTCTCAGGGCACACGCCCGGTTGTCAGCTCAATCCCAGTGGGGGGCATGCAGGAGGCAGCTGATCAATGTTTTCCTCTCTCATCAATGTTTCTCTTTCTCCCTTCCTCTCTAAAAGAAAATCAATAAAAACATATTTAGGCCCTGGCTGGTTTGGCTCAGCGGTTAGAGCACTGGCCCGCAGACTAATGAGTCGTGGGTTCGATTCTGGTCAAGGGCACATACCTCAGTTGCAGTTTGTCCCTGGCCGTGGTTGGGTCGTGCGGGAGGCAACCAGTCAGTGTGGCTCTATGACATCAATGTTTCTCTCTGTCTCACTCTCTCCCTCCCACTCTATCTGATAATAAGTAGAAAAGTATCCTCGGGTGAGGAATAAAAAAAGAGAAAAAAAACATATTTAGCCCCGGCCGGTTTGGCTAGCAGTTAGAACATTAGCCCGTGGACCAATGAGTCACGGGTTCAATTCCGGTCAAAGGCACATACCTTGGTTGCGGTTTATGCCCGGCCCTGGTCAGGTTGTGCAGGAGGTAACCAGTCGATGTGTCCCTCTCACATGGATGTTTCTCTCTCTCCCTCCCATTCTATCTAATAATAAATAGAAAAATATCCTCGGGTGAGGATTAAAAAAAATAGCAAAGGAGAGTGTTCACCACAAGGAGCACAGGGATGTTCCCAGTAGCACACCTCTTCAGAGCCAGAGTGGATTCCATGTGCCATCCACTGCAGGAGAATGGACAACGAGCTGGGCTATTCTCACATCACGGGAACAAATAGCACCAACAACTCCATCACAAACAAATGGCAGCAAAAGACAAGACTCTACTCCAAAAAAAAAAAATCCACAAAGCAAAAACACCTCTAGCACAGTACTCCAAACCTCTCCTTAACCCCCCGTGATCTTTTGCAATTATTTTGTGGGGTGCTCAAGGCCATGAACCCTGTGGGGTCGGCGTGAAACAACGAAGTAGAGCTGAGAAAGAGGAGACACAGTGGGGTGGGGACCCCACACAAGCTCTGGGGGGTGTGCAGGAAGAGAGTCAGCTAATGTCAGCTAAGTGTCAAGACAAGGTGGCTTCCTGACAATTAGATCTCACAGCAGGCACAATGAGGCTGGGATCCCCCAGGTGCGTGGCACCAGCGCTGGTCCAGAGGCAGCCCCTGGGTGAGTGGCTCTGCATGGTGGCAGCACAAAGTGAGCTCCGTGTCTGAACGGCGTGGAGCCTGGGGTCTAGGCCTCAGGGACTCTGAAAGGGGTATTTTAAGTCACTGAATGTGGTTTCCATAAATGAGATAAAGTGGTTACCTGTGCACATAATGAAGCTGATGGATAGAATCGATGGCCAACACCATCTCACCGATGTAGAATCTTGCCATGTCTTCTGGAAGCTTGTCTTCAAATTTACTGAGCAGGGTCAGTAAATCACCACCCACATAGTAATCCATGACTAGGTACTTTAAATTGGGAAGAGAGAGTACAGAATACAGTATTTAGTCACCACTGTACCTGACAACCAAAGGCTAAACTTCCACAACAGAAGCGCCATGACCCTCGAGTCTGGATGGATGACATCCAGGATCCACCCTCAGAATACAAACCCCGGTGTATCACAAAACTGCTATAACCTCAAGTCAAGCCTCTGGCAGAGAAGCTGCTTCCATAAATAATACATATAATCAATGGAAAGTGACCGAAGGCTTCGATGAGGAGGTGGCACTCTAAAAGCTAATGACCAAAAGTAGAAGCACGATGACTGGTCCATCAAGTTCTACGGGCTTGAGATAACTCCCCAGGCCCTCATGTCACAGAAAGAGGAAACTTGGACCAGAGAAAAAAGGAACCCAGCTAATATCACACAAAATTAGCAGCTCTTACTAGAAAAAACAGTGCCATGAACAAACTAAAAAGAACTTCGGGGTTCACCCCTATGGAAGAACCAGAAAATCTACTGCTTGGGTAGAAATCAGAGGGACTGAGAGGAGAGGTGCCCCAGGACATGTGCAAAGGGGCTAAGAAGAGAATGAATGAAGCGTTGCAGAAATGGGAAATGGTGCCGATGGCTGGAGCAGGATGCACGGAGAGGATGAGGCCAGACCCCGCAGGCCAGAGCGAGGAGCTACAGTATGATTCACACTGCAAGCTTCCTCCAACGGCCTGTGAAGAATCAACCAGAGGAGGGGGGACAACAGCAAACTGGAGAGGGGATGGGAAGCCATGATGTGGTCCAGGCAGGAGGTGAGGGTGATGGGCCCTGGGCGGGGGTGGACAGATACTGCAAACACCCAAAGGAAGAGATCAATCACAGCACCTGCTGACAGGATGCAGGGAGAGCAAGTGAATGATCAGCCTGGGTTCTGGCCCCTAAAGAAAGCAGCAGGCTCTGGCCAGTGTGGTTAAGAGGTTGGAGTGCCAGCCATTTCTAACCTGAAGGGTCTCAGGTTCGCTTCCTGGTCAAGGGCACATACCTGGGTTGCAGACTCAATCCTCGGCCCCAGCAGGGGCGCATGTGGGAGGCAACCAATCAATGTCTCTCTCTCTCTCTCACATTGATGTTTCTCTCTCCTCACTCCCTCCCTCCCTTCTACTCTCTCTAAAAATCAATGGAAAAAATATCACTGGGTAAGGATTAAAAAAAAAAAAAAATAGCAGCAGGAAGGGGCCAGGCAGCATGTCCAACCAAGCCTCACAGTTTCCATGTCTACCCAGAAATCTAAAAAGAAAACCAACAAACATATTATAGCCGTGCTCAATGTGGCTAATGGGTGCCTGGAGCACAGTGTATAAGAAAAGTGAACTAACTATAAGGACACAGAAGGCAGACAAGTGTACACTCATTTTCTAAGAACCAGACCAGTTATCTCCTCTGTCACATAACACAGGGTTCTGAGGGAAGCCAATATGGCAACACCCTTTCAGTCACTGGTAGAGCAGGTTTAATTTTAATGAAACACTGAGATTAGAAATTCACATTGGACATGACATGAACCAGCTGTGCAGGGTGGCCTGAGGGAGCCTAACAGCGGCCCATGTGCTATGCAACGGGCTATGAGCTTTCCAGGTCTGCCCATTCCCCTTAATTAACCTGCAGGACAGCGCATGCCGCTGGCCAGAGGGGCAGGAACTTGCCTAAATACACCGCTGGTGGGCGGCAGGGAGAGCAGTCTAGCCCCGCCTGCCACCCGCACTAGCAGGTCCGTGTTCACGTACTAGACAGCGCCAGAATCTTTGCCTTCCTTCTCTCCACAATCTTCACTGTACTTCTACTTGGGCCACTCCAAAACTCAGCAAGATGGCTTCTCGGCTGGAATTCCTGACTGGCCCAACGTAGAGTGTGTCGTGCCTAACGTTTCAGAGACCTACATGCTATGCCGATTTCAGGAAAACTATCATAGACAAAAAATGTTTTTTTTCCTTCTGTAAGATCCATGTTGCCTAGTACGCCTTAGAAACCTCATTCAGTTCCTATCAAAACAGGAAATGAACTGGAGACAGTCCAGTTCAGAGAAGCAACACCGCTCGAGGAAGTGAGGTTCACATGCAGATGGCCCCAGTTCAGGACCATGCTGTCTGCACAGCCAGGGCACTGGGCACCACCGCCTGCCCGACTGCCGGGGCCAGGTCCTGGCACAGTCCCTGCCTCTTGCAATAACCCTGGGCAGCTGATGTTCTCTCTCCTTGCCCCAGACACCCCACTTAAAAAAATGGTGAAAATTGTGAATGCCTAGCTCACTTGTTCACTGGGACAGGACTGTGCCCAATAAACACAAGCTGCCCCTCCGTCAAAACAAATATGAGTGTTTTCCATTTTAAATAAAAAGTAAAACAAACAGTTTTATCTATTTGTAGATGTTTGAATCTAATGCACTTCTTGGGCCTGGCTGGTATGGCTCAGTGGTTGAACATCAAGCTGTGCACCAAAAGGTCAGTGGTTCAATCCCCAATCAGGGCACATGCCTGGGTTGTGGGCTCGATCCCCAGCAGGGGGTGTGTGGGAGGCAGCCAATAGATGTTTCCATCTCTCCCTCTCCCTCCCTTCCCCTCTCTAAAACCAATAAAAACTTTTTTTTTTTTTAAAGATTTGCTACCTATCCTTCTCAAACTTAAAAATAAAGAAAAGCATTTCTTGGATGTTTGAATGATTATTTGAAAATGAATAGAAGAGAGCCTACATTATACTGTGTGTTGTGAGCAAAGAAACATGCCACCAAAAACACACTCACAATCAGCTGCTGTGGAGAGAACACAGTGTAGGTCCCTGCCCTGAGGCTGTGGGGACCCTTGAAACCCCGTGTGGCCACCACTGGCCAGAGGAACAAGGCTGAGACCACTGTCTACACAGAGCTCCCTGATGTGGACTTTTTTAGGTTGAGGCAAACCTGGAAAGTCAGCTCCAGAATTAAAGAGTGAAAAAGCATTCGTGACTCACTCAGTGCCTGAGCCAAAGGCCTGGTTTCCTTTGTGCTATTTTACTAAAATCCACACTCTACTCTGCACACTTGTGTGTCAAAGCTGATTAGTCAACAATGAAAGTGAACTCCAGCTCAAGTCAGAAGAATAAATAGATGACAAGAACACAGAAACCAAGAGTCACCCAAAAATCTGTGTCAGGAGGCCAGTGCATCATACTGGGGAGGACCACACCCATTTTGGAGATGGACTCATCCACTCCTCGGACAGAGCTGCAAAAATGAATCCCGCAGCAATTTCTCTTTCTTTTTTTTTTTAAATAATTTTTTATTGATTTGAGAGAAGAAAGGAGAGAGATATAGACATCAATGAGAGAGAACATCAACTGGCCGCCTCCTGCATACCCCTCACTGAGCATCAGGCCCACAAACTGGGCATGTGCCCTGACCAGGAATCGAACCGGCGACCTCTTGGTGCATGGGTCGACGCTCAACCACAAGCCACACCAGCCGGGCCAGTTTCTCATTCTTCTTCAAAACAGAAAATGTTTAAAACCCCGTTTATTTAAATGCAATAAATCCAGAGAACAAAATAATCAGGTTATCTAGTGATTAGAGAAAAACAAGTATAGAATGTCACAAATGTATTTAAAAAACCCACCTGATGATTATGACATAAAACAAAAACTAGTTTTATATGATCAGATACATATATTTAAACCATGTCAGTTCCCACTGTCTCCTTGCTTTTTAGTGTCAGCACAACAGAATCAAAGCAGACATGAAATGACCACGTACCAGGTAATTCTCATCTTGGAAGGCGTAGTGCAAGGTGGTGATCCACTGGCAGTCCCCATTCACCAGCACGTCGCGTTCTTCCCGGAAACAAGCGGTCTGCAAGGCATGAGGGGAGTCATGTGTCCACCTGAAAACTACCCTGCAGAGCACAGTCCTGAACAGAGGGGTCCTACTACTACCAGCTCTGGAGACAGCGTCAACTGTCCCTCCAGGCTGCAGGCAGCCTGGCCTCCCTCTCGCCTTCACCTAGAACCAGACCTGTCACACCTGCACCAGCTGAAAGGTGCACCTGTTCCCTCCTGCTTTTGCATCTGCACCCACCCTTCCACACCTGCTATCTCTATGGCCCACACCAGAGATTCAACCGGCTCATGGGGGTGGTGTCAGCAACAGCTTCCCGGCTGGGCCCTCACACCCAGCATCGCCTGACTCTTCTTTACCAGGTCAGCCTCCTGGGGTAACTGGGGGCACAACTGCCCCACGTGTCTGCCTCTTTGTCATAGACCCACAGGTCAGCAGTCACATGACTGGCAGGATGGGCATATACCTGCTAACTGATCTGAGTGGGTCACTTTTAAGGAACATAGTTTATTTGCAGAGTATTGATGCACACATCCTAACAGAATCTACTATGAAGACAGATGACCTAGAGCAATGGGTAGGAAACTATTTTTTAGACTCTACAGGCTTTTCTTTCTTTCTTTTTTTTGCATTTACCTTCAGATAGAGCAGGAGGGAAAGAGGGAGGAAGAGAGAGAAACATATTGAGTGGTTGCCACCCACACGACCCCAACTGGGGTGGAGGACAAACTGCAACTGAGGTACGTGCCCTTAGCAGGAACTGAACCCAGGACTCTGGTCCATGGGCCGATGCTCTAATCGCTGAGCCAAACTGGCCAGGGCTACAGTTTTTTCTTTAAAGATCTTTAATACATGGGTGGTATGTGTATTTAAAAGTAACCATGGGAGCCCTGATCAGTTGGGCTCAGTGGTTAGAGCATCAGCCCACCAACCAATGAGTCACAGGTTCGATTCTGGTCAAGGGCACGTACCTCGGTTGCGATTCATCCCCGGCCTTGGTTGGGGTCATGTGGGAGGCAGCCACTCGATGTGTCCCTTTCACGTCAATGCTTCTCTCTCTCTCTCTCTCTCTCTCTCTCTCTCTCTGTCTCTCCCACTCCATCTGAACAAAAGTGTAAAAATGTCCTTGGATGAGAATTAAAAAAATAAAATAAATAATAAAAGTAACCAGGGGGGTCCTGGCCAGTTTGGCTCAGCAGTAGAGTGTCAGCCTGTGGACCGATGAGTCGTGGGTTCGATTTTGGCCAAGGGCATGTACCTTGGTTGCAGTTTGTCCCTGGCCCTGGTCGGGGTTGTGCAGGAGGCAACCAGTTGATGTGTCCCTCTTTCCTCGATGTTTCTCTCTCTCTCCCTTTCTCTCATTCCAACTCTATCTGAAGATGAACAAAAAAATATCCTGGGGTGAGGATTAAAAAAAAAAAAAAGTAACCACGGGAAAGAATGTGGAGAAAAGAGAACCCTCATATACCATTGTTGGGATTGTAAATTGGTGCAGCCACTGTGGAAAAAGAGTATAGAGATTCCTCAAAAAATTAAAACTAGAGCTGCCATAGGACTCAGCAATTACACTTCTCAGTATTTATCCAAAAAGAATCAAAAACATTAATTTGGAACAATGTATGTACCCCTATATTCACCGCAACATTGTTCACAGTAGTGAAGATATAATCACCGCAACATTGTTCACAGTAGTGAAGATATAATCACCGCAACATTGTTCACAGTAGTGAAGATACGGAAGCAGCCCAAGTGCCCATTAACAGAGAAGCAGATAATGAAGATGTGGTAGCCTGGCCAGCTGGTGTGGCTCAGTGGCTATCAACCCAGGAAGGCACCAAGAGGTTGCCGGTTTGATTCCCAGTCAGGACACATGCCCAGGCTGTGGGTCTGATCCCCATTGGGGGGCATGCAGGAGGCGGCCAGTCTATGTTCTCTCATCGATGTTTCTATCCCTGTCTCCTTCTCCCTTCCTCTCTCCCTAAAAAGTAATAAAGGGAGGGAAAAGTTTTTAAAAAAATGATGTGGTAGAGGTGCACAATGGACTGTTACTCAGCCATGAACAAGAATGAAATCTTGCCATCTGCAATAGCCTAATGGGTCTAGAGAGTGTTATGCTCAATGAAACAGGTCAGACAGAGAAGGGTAAATACTATATAATTTCACTTGTAAGTGAATAAATAAACAAAACAAACACACTCACAGACATAAAGAACAAGCTGACAGTTGCCAGAGGGAGGTGGGAAAAGGATACCAGGGGAGAAAGAAAGAAGTCAGGAGTGGTCACTGTAGGAAGCAGGAGTAACTGAAGGGGAGCAAAGGGGGGCTTAAAAAAAAGTAACCAGGTCTTTGGCATAATAATAATAATACTTCCTCTTTTATTGAGTATTTAACATTAGATTTTCACTCTTTATATTTGAAACTTACAAAAATACTAATGCCCTGAGGAAGGCCTGGTGACAGGGCACAGAGCATGTTACCTGTTTTTATTTGAGTCTCACCAGGACTTTTAGAACTTGCTTTTTCTATAAGTTTTTCTATTCTGAACTTCTTTAAAAAGTTTTTCTTTCAAAAAGAAATGCCAGAGGTAGCTGGTCCTGATTCCACGAATGAGAAGCAGACAAGGGGACGCACATGGCCCATAGTCAGCTCCCATGTGCAGTGTTCTGGAACCATCCTGCCCTTAGCCAGTGGCCACCCAGACCCAGGGCCTGGAGAAGGGCCAGCTCGGCCCAGAATGCTGTTTCCAGGTTCCCCAGCATCTACCTACCACACTCATGGTGAAGCCCATTCTTAAACTGGTTGTCAGCATGGCAGCCCACACCAGAAATATATGTACTCTTTAGTAGTTCTGTTTTGTTTTAACAGCTTTTACGATTTTTTTATGACCAAGAAAGCCGGACTAGCACCCAGCCTGGCCTACAAGTTACGATCTCACACTGCACCTCTCGCTGATTTCCTGCCTTGTGTCACCAGGTTTAACTTAAACAAGTGATACTGATTCTCCCATACTCACATCCTCTTACATACTAACTAGCACGAGAGAGAGAATCACTTTCCCTAACCTTGGGACTTTTATAACTTTCAAAATGTAAACACACACACACTCTGGAGGTTAATACAAGTCCTATTAAATAGGCTCAAATGTCTTCTTTCATAAATCAATTACTCCCGTAAAAATATAAACTTGAATAGAATGTGCTCTTACTCTTTCTTTCCCCCAAATACCTTATCCCTCCCCCCAAACGTTCACATAACAGCAACTACACCTTCTCGCATGGAAGAACTGCATCCCCGCAGGTGTGCCTGCGCTCACCCAAGTGCCGGTGGAGCCACGAGGAAGGGCTGCTGCGCTGTGGTAGGAGGGGGTGGTGAGGTTCAGAGACCAGTGGAGCAAGAACCAAGGGGGGCTGTGGTGCAGCTGAGGCTGCGGAATGAGAGGGGCTGAGGCAGAGTCATGGGTCATCAACCCCTTGAGCCAGGTGACTGCAGAACCAGTCACTACCAGTCAACCAACATGCCCTTATCAAATGACAAGTGGGTGTGAGACCTGAGGCAGGGTGCCACAGCAGGGAAGGGAGTAGTGTGGAGGGAGAACAGCCATAGTGGTTTACATACGGACAGATGGACGGACGTGAGACCCTGGTAGATGCTGAGGTGAGAATGCCCACCCATCACTTCTGCTGTGACAACCTGAAGCACAGGAGGGCAATCCCACTGAAGTAAGTGGCTTGTACTGGTATCTGCCCAAGGTGGCAGCTACCGTGGGCATTTGAGAACTCTAGAACAGAAGAGGGAAGGGCCACCTAAAATTGCAGGAGAGTTAGAGTGAGCGGGTGAGAGGAGTCAATTCCATAAGCAGGGCGGCCGGCTCCAGAGCGGAGGGCCTGCCCACAAAGGGCTTGCCTAGCAGCTGTGCTGTGAAGGGCAGCGTGTGCGAGCCACACAGAGGACCTGGCGGGCCCAGACGCTAAGGGCACACTGGCGGGAGGAGTCACATGAGAAGACTAGGGTAGGTGCTGGGCGGGTCAGAAAGGTCAAAGACCAGTGGTTATCTGGTAATGGCCCTTGGAAAGGAAGGCCTTTTGGCTCGGAGGCGGTGAAGGAATGGGGGTATTGAATGGAGACAGAGTGGAGGTGCTGGAGATGCTGGAGAAAAAGCCTTGGCTCTGGGTGGCCTCACCTGTCTCAACAGGAACTGAGTGAGGGGCTGGGGAGAGGGCACCAGACATGAGTAGCAGCCACAGGGTTGCACACAGAGGTAAGAAAAGAAGCTCAGACTGTAAAGCAGTAGTCGTCTGCTTTGTTTTGTTAATCCTTACCCGAGGATATTTTATCAGTGATTTTGAGAGAGAGAGAGAGAGAGAGAGAGAGAGAGAGAGAGAGAGAAAACATCGATGTGAGAGAGACACATTGATTGGTTGCCTCCTGCACAACCCCAACCAGGGCTGGGGATGGAACCTGCAACCTAGGTACGTGCCCTTGACCGGAATCGAATCCAAGAGCCTTCAGTCCTCAGGCCGGCGCTCTAAATGCTGAGCCAAACCAGCCTGGGAAAGCCATCTACCTTTATTTATAATCGTATCCCCTCTATTTAAGTAGGCTCCAAATTCTGTCATTCCTTTTGCATATGGAGCAGAACTGAGATAAATGCCTAAAATGTCCATGAAGCTTTGCTTTTCCCTTACAGGAAACAACACTCTGGCCCACAGACTGGAGGGGACTCTCAAGCGGGACGTGGGGGACCTGCAAGAGCATGGACGCAAAGGAGCAGTCGCCAGGAGGAGGCTGACACCTGGTGACAAAAAACAGCACACTCCTGTCAAGGAGGGAAGGCCGGAGCTTGTGAGGACTGGCGTTCTTACTCACACTCAACTTTATATATTCCACACTTACCTCTGCTCTTTTAAGCATTTCCCACTTGTTGAGGATTTTCATGGCATAAATTCGTTCAGTGTTCTTCATTTTGACAACAGCAACCTGGAATACAAATGTGCATTTTCATAAAACTACAGTGAAATCTTAATTGCCTGAGAAATGAGCTGTTGCGGGCTGAAGTAAAAATTATGTAAATGAGGATTTGCCCTTTTGAGCACCAAAACTTACTTTAGCCACATAGCAACTAAATGATCGCTCACACCTGCTCAGGTAAAAAAAAAAACAAAAAAACCTTCAGCGCTGAGCACACTGGGTGCTGTAGGAAGCTGTTCACCGTCCTCTACTGTGGGATGTCTGGAGAGTTTCATCATAAAACTTTAAAGGTTCATCAGTGGCTCCCAAGCTGTGCTCCCTGCATTCACAGGTGCTGTCCCCACAGCCATGCTCACACAGTCCCTGATGCTCAGGCATCTCCTCTCACTTACCTCTCATTGAGTATGCTCAGAATGGTGTTAGACACATGATGAGCACTCAGCATGTTGGCTGTCAGTCGTACTCCTCTTGGACTTCCTGGCCCTGCCCAATCTCGAATGAGCTCTTCCATCGCCACCAACACCAGATGTGATGTTTGTACCATCCTATGGCACTTTCTACCTCACATAAATCGATTGTTCATTGGCCTAAGTCTCTATCACAAAACCCTAAGCTGTGTATTGACAGTGACAAGAACTTCTGTGAGAGTAAGACCTTTTTGCTGCTAACAGCAGGTAGCCACACAGCAGGTATAAAACAGAGTTCCTCAATTACCTACTTCCTTGCTTTCTAAACAACTTGCACCACATAGTACCATTGCCAAGAGCACTGAGCACCTCCCCGTGCCAGGAGCTGCGCTAAGCAGTTCATCCGCATGCTCTCAGTTAACCCTCACTACGATTCTTGATAGTGGTTACTTTTAGCATCCACAGTTTACACATGTGGAATGTGAGGTTTGGAATGGTTCAATAACATGCCTAAAAAGTGCAGTCTCACCCTCAGGGCATGCTTTTAAAGACTATTAACATGACGGTCATAATCAAATACAAGCTTCCCTGGGGCTGATGATGGGAGTCCACAATGACCATGCCCTGATGTGACCCTTGGCTTCTCATCAGGAAAGAATAACCCAATTAGAACCATATGTGAGGAGTACTTCTGGTCCCAAGAGTGATAGAGTGTCCCCTTTCTGTGACCCCCTTGGAACCACCAGAGACAGGGAAGCGGAATCTGAGCCCATTTCAGAGGCGTGATGACGAGAACATCCCAGGAAGGCAACGGTGAACTAGTAACAGCCTCTACAGCAGTGGTTCTCCACCGTCCCAATGCCGCGACCCTTTGATACACTTCCTCCTGTTGTGGGGACCCCCAACCACAAAATTATTTTCGTTGCTACTTCATAACTGTAATTTTGCTGCTGTTATGTCTTAGGCAACCCCTGTGAAAGGGTCATTCGACCCCCAAAGAGGTCGTGACCCACAGGTTGAGAACCACTGCTCTACAGAATCCAAGATTCTAGCTATGGCAGGGAGGACTGATGAGCACATTCAGGGTCCCCAGACTGAACACAGAATGCTGGGGGGGGTGGGGGGGGCGCGAAGGAGCAGGTGAGGAGTATTGGTGTGCGGAGCACAAGACAGGCCCAGGGAGGGTTGACTGGGGTTGCTGAAGTGGGGGAGGGGTGTGCAGAGAAGGTGGTAAACCCTGCTAGGGAGCAAAGGAAAAGGAGAGAATCTGAGGACTTCCGCACAGGCCCGAGCAAGGACGTTTCTCTTCATTTGGAGGAATGTGGAAGGTGATCACTATTACCTTCTTTGAACAACAGAAAACTGAGTTTTGCATCACGTTCTTTGGCAAACAAGAGCATTAAAAATAACTATAAACAATCTGGGCACAATGACATTCTCTCCTTCTTTCCTGTTCCCTCCCAAAGGGGGCTGCTCTCTGGCGCCAGCATCTCTCCCTGCCCCTCCTGGACCCTCGAGTGGATTCCATGGCTGCAGAGCTCTGCAGGGGCCCAGGCCTTGCTCACTGCTCAGCCCGGAACTGGCATGGCTCTTGGGACAAGGACGAGAGTGTAAGTACACACAGAGCTGAGTCAGGTTTAATTTCAACAGGCTTTCTCTTCCTTCTCACTAAACAACAACAAAAACCATACCTCACAGCCATGGCTCAGCAGTTAGAGCATCAGCCCAACGACCACAGGGTCCGCAGGCTTGATCCCTGGCCCCGGTTGGATTCCTGTTGGAGGCAACCAATCGATGGCTCTCTCTCACACATAGATGTGTCTCTCTCTCTGTCTCTCTCTCTCTCTGTCTCCCATTCTATCTAAAAATTGATGGAAAATATCAAGTGAGGACTAACAAAAAAAAAAGAGAAAATCTGGAGGCATAGATCAGAGTGGCTCTGGCATAAGCCAAGGAACACCAAGGACGGCTGCTGAAGGGGACCCAAGTTTTGCCATTCCCAAAATATGCCTTTTGCAATACTGATTTTTTTTTTTTTTTATCCTCACTCGAGGACATTTTTCCATTTTTGTTCAGGTAGAGTGGGAGGGAGAGAGAGGAACAGAGAGAGAGAGAGAAACATCGATGTGAAGGGACACATCGAGTGGCCGCCACCCGCACAATCGACCAGGGCTGGGGACAAACTGCAACCGAGGTACGCGCCCTTAGCGGGAACCGAACCCAGGTCTCTTAGGACCGCAGGCCGACGCTCTAACCGCTGAGCCAAACCGGCCAGGGCTGCAATACTGATTTTTAAGCTGGTTATCAAGAAACAAAAGACCCAGAAAGATCCCTTGGCCCTCTCCCCTTTACCTGCCTAGAGGAATTCAGTAGAAAAACCTGCTAAAAGGAAGGGGCATCACAGAGCATCATGACGTGGACTAAGTGTTGCTGACAAGAAGTGTGGCCAAACTATCAGCTGAACTTCCCTGTGGCCCAGGATTAACACCGTCACCACCACACCTTATACAACAAATAGAGATTTGTTATTTTTATGCCAAACTCAATTTTTTTCTTGTGGTTCCTTTAAACTAAGTTCCGTGTTGGTGACAATCAGGAGAGCTGCTGCCGGGGACTAGAGGGGCTTACAGGAGGGAACTGCCTAGGGGACAGAAATGCTCTGTATCAACCAGGGTGCTAGTTACACAGCGCCTCAGTTCTCCAGCCTTGGAGAGCTGAAGCTGAAACCCGAGTTGTGAATATGTTCAAAGTGTGAGAGGAGAAGCTCTGAAGGTGACTAACTGTAAAACCACCTGTTCTCGTCTGCCAAGGGCAACTATGCCTCTGCCAGTGGACAGGGCCTGGGAGGAGAGCGCCACCTGCAGAGGTCACAGCGCCATCGCAGCCATCCACCAGGGGGGAAGGACAAGCACCCACACTGAGTGGTGCTGGACAAGCTGCCTTCTTCCCTGGGGCCAGGCAGTGGGACTCATGGCCCACACGGACTGACGGCAGCAGCCACAAATAATGAGAATAACCATGTTTTACCCTCTGTACATCTTAAAAAAATTTTTCAATTAACAAATGGATTTTTAAAAAACTTATTAGTCGCCCTGGCCGGTTTGGCTCAGCGGTTAGAGCGTCCGCCTGTGGTCCGGAGAGACCCGGGTTCGGTTCCCGCTAAGGGCACGTACCTTGGTTGCAGTTTGTCCCCGGCCCTGGTTGGTCATGCGGGTGGCAGCCACTCGATGTGTCCCTTTCACATCGATGTTTCCCTCTCTCTCTCTTCCTCTCTCTCCCTCCCACTCTGTCTGTGCAAAAAATGGAAAAATGTCCTCGGGTGAGGATTAAAAAAAAAACAAAAAAAACAAACTTATTAGTCTGTAAGAAACTATTTTGGCCAGAACGATATTCAGAGTAATTCACGAGTCACAAGCTTTCGTTTTTACTTTTCTCTTCTCAGTTCTACCTTTCATATTTTGTCCAAGCACTCTCCAAATGCTACTGAGAATTATGTCATCCCAATTCAACCTGCGGGTCACAGGAATGCAGATGCGCTTTTTGGCCATCTATGCAGAGCTAACAAAACAAAGCTCACTTACCTCACCAAACGCTCCCCTTCCAATCACTTTAATTATCTCGAAGTCGTCTCGATGCAGCTGCATGTCCTTCACCAGCTGTGTGAACGGTTTAGCTATAAATTCAAAAAGGCAAAATGAACAATTTACTCTAATAAACTGATACTACATAAAAATTTAATTGATTGGGGTATTCCAGCAAGTTATACGTTTTACTTTTTAAACAAATACTTTAAAAATATTTAACATCTGGAAAGTGAGCATTTATGCTAAATTAATGTGGATGTTTGTCATTAGCACCTACATGTCAATACCTGTTATAACAAATAATGTTACAACAGGGCCCGCCAGTAAAATCATGAAAGGTAAGACCCACCTATCAACTGCTACCTAAGCAGCTGACAGCACATTCCTGTCTATTCTGTAGCAGCTATGGCCCGTGCTCACCAGGGAAGTGAGCTCTGAGCTCCCTTGTTGGCCCCAGGGCAGCTGGAGGAGCACAAGATGGTCTCAAGGAAAGCACAGGAGGTGCCCCTGGAAAACGTAAGGGGCCGTGCTTGATAATCACGTGATGCCTCTCATGGCAACCCCATTTCACGCTGCACTCGTGCACTCCGCACCGCCGCTTTCTGTGATTAATTCCACTATTACCCTCGTTTCAGGGAGTAGAAAAATGGAGCCAGGTTCCTTGGAGAGTATACTAGGCTGAACAGCCACCCTACCCCTCCCCACCCCACCCCCGCAATCATGTCCACCCTGAAGCTGCCTTTTGGGATATTGATTTTAAGTTTGGTTATTAGGAAACAAAAGACCCAGAGAGATCCCTTGGCCCTCCCCCCTTACCTGCCTAGAGGAATTCAGTAGAAAAACCTGCTTGCCCTGGCCAGTTTGGCTCAGCAGTTAGAGCATCGGCCTGCGGTCCGGAGAGACCCGGGTTCGGTTCCCGCTAAGGGCACGTACTTCGGTTGCAGTTTGTCCCCGGCCCTGGTTGGTCGTGCGGGTGGCAGCCACTGGATGTGTCTCTTTCACGTCGATGTTTCTCTCTCTCTCTCTCTTCCTCTCTCCCCCTCCCACTCTATCTGTGCAAAAAATGGAAAAATGTCCTCGGGTGAGGATTAAAAAAAAAAAGAAAAACCTGCTTACGTCACCTGAGTATTATGACATGAACCAAGTGTGGCGGACAGGGAGAAATCTGGCCAAGCTTGTCTGTTGAACTTCCCTACAGCCCAGCCAGAACTGGGTTACCAGTTTGCTCTTTCTCCTCTCCCTGTGAATGCCCTGATTTCCCTCTGAAATCCCAAAGCCCTGCTCCCGCTCCGTAGTCCAGAACGGCACAGAAACCTCAACTGCCTGCCCGGCGGTGTGGCTCAGTGGACTGAGTGTCGTCCCAAGGACTGAGAGGTCCTGGTTTGATTGCTGGTCAAGGCACATGCCCGGGTTGCAGGCTCAATCCCCCGCAGGGGGTGTGCAGAAGGCAGCTGATCAATGTTTCTCTCTCTCCCTTCCTCTCTCTCTAAAAAATAAAAACATTCTTTAAAAAAAAAAAAAAGAAAGAAAGAAAGAAAAATACCTCAACTGCCCAATGCAACTTCAGGTCTCAGGGGCTTCTGACACCCACATGCCATAATAAATTCTGGACATTTTCTCTGGTTAATCCATTTCATGTGAATTTGATTATTAGCCCAGCTACACTAACTTAGAATGTGGGAGGAAAATTATTTTTGTGCCCCTCACTGCTACTACCCCCAGAAGCTGGAAGAGACCAGAAAGACTTCCCTAAGCTTCCAAAGGGAGCTCAGCCCTGCTCACACCTTGACTTCAGAATTCTGGCCTCTAGAACTGTGAGAAGAAAATGTCTGTCCTGGTAAGCCCCAGTTTGTGCTAATTTGTTACAGTGGCCCCAGGAAACTACTCCAGAGAGTTTGTGTCATTTCTTCACAGGGACACAGAGCGAGTGGCAGAGCCAGAACCAGAGGCTGCGCACTGGCCCTGCCGGTACACCCACCCACCCTCATCTAGCTTGCACTAGTTCCCACATCTCCTACTCCTGTTCATGTCCACCCTGAGGCCGAAATCCTTACGTTCTGCACTAACATTTACAGTTCCGTTTCAAATCCTCCACTACTACCGTTTTGCAAAGTGTTCTCATTGGGGAAACTGGGCGAAGTGTACAAGAGCTCTTTCCATGTTGCTTTCTTACATCAACATCTGCATTATCTCCAAAAACACCACTGCCATCCTGACACTTTCTGGACTTCTAACTGAGCTCCATATTTATTACCAATATAACTCTATATTGTTTCTCCTTAAATAGTTGCCTAAGACCACTCAGGGTTGATTCTCACAGCTCAATGATCATGACAACAACTGCCAGAGCCCCAGAAGGTTCTTGGTGCCCATTGATGGTGAATTACTCCCCATTACTGTGAATGCCCACTGGCACAGAGATTAGGAAAGAGAACACACAGGCCCTGAGTTATTTCTTTTTTAAAGGCCAGGGTAAAAATACCCTTGAGCTAGAACTTAAAGGTCATCTGTGATTCATCTTTCTTTCTTTCAAATATCACCAAAAATGAACACTTCCAGAATTCCTAGTGGAACTATGTGTTTTAAACAGCCACTGAAGACCACAATTTCTCTTGATATCTTATGGGGGAACCAAATGATACCTTGTGTTTTACCGTGAAGAAAACAATCCCAACTAATCTGATGTGTTCATTTCACCACAAGAAGAGCATCTGGGAAAGAACCCAACCAGCAATGAGCCACTGTCACTGCAGACACACCCACTCTGGCAGTGGTCCAACAAAACATTCAAACATTCGGGGAAACTCCTACAAAACCCCAACGGCTCACAGAGTTTTCAAGCCAGTTCAAAATGTGCAAACAGCAATATTCATAAAATCAAAAAATACTCCCTCCATAATTGAACCATGAACCACTGTACTGTGTCCATGTTCCCATTCCATTCTTGCTCAAAAATGCTCAATGTTTATATAATTTGTATTCTGCTTTTATTTTACTTCTTCTATTTTCACACTTCCATCCCATTCAACTATCATTTTAACAAATGTATAATATTTCACTAAGTTGGCACACCAACTATTTTAAAACCATGTACTGTATCTATTGAACACACTGATTGAACATTTAATTTTCAAAATTATTAGTTATGGTGAAGAAATCTGCAATGAACGTGATCAGGCACACAGCTTTTTTACTACTTTAAAATAATTTTTAGCCCAGCTGGTGTGGTTCAGTGGCTGAGCGTTGACCCATGCACCAAGAGGTTGCTGGTTCGATTCCCAGTCGGGGCACATGCCCAGGTTGTGGGCCTGATCCCCAGTGGGGGGCATGTGGGAGGTGGCCAATAGATGCTCTCTCTCATCAATGTTTCTGTCTCTCTCCCTCTCCCTTCCTCTCTCTAAAATCAACAATAATAATAATTTTTTAAATACAATCCCAGGACTCTCCAAAGGGCACTAATCTTTTTTATGATTCCTAACCTGCCTGCTGTACTGTGTCCATACCCAGCGCCATCCACTGACGAGACCCTTCCTCTGACATGAGCGGTTCTGATGCCCGTGAGGCTGAGACTCTCCCTGACTCTGTCCACCCTATTGTGCTAATTGTCCAGTCATGACTTCTGCTCTGACCATGTCTGCATCTGTTCAGATAGAGTTGTAAGTGCTTTACATTAAGAGTGGTGCACATCATTCATTCTGTTCCTGCTTTACATCTTATTTAGGCTGTATTTATTTTATAAAAGTTATTACTTTTAATAAAACTGAATTAACTCATTTTTCCTTTGTCATTTTATTATTAAAGCTTACTTAGAAAGCTGTCAACTCTTTAAAGATCTGATATTCCCTGATCTGAGCTCAGAAGAAAAACAAAAATCCTATTTCACTCCCGTTTTTGTTAAATGGCTTTTTAAATAGTTAACCCATTATTCATCTGTTGTTTAGAATACTTTAGAGTGTGGTGTGTTTATTTTAATTTCTAGTTTTCACCATTTCTGCATATTGAAGTGGTCTGATGATACGTTACCCAAGTCTGTTGATTCCTCCTGCACTTGGCAGGAAGAGGCCACACCCACTGTGGGACCCGGGGGAAAGCCCTGGCTCCCTCCCAGCCGGGAGCATCAAGTCCTGAGGACGCCACTTGGTGGCCACACTGTCTAGAAAATTACTTGATCCTCTGTGACATAATTTCTTCATCCATAAAAACGGGTAAAAGGCCCCTCCGCCCACCTCAGGGACCACCAGCTGTGAGGCAGATGAGAGCAGAGGCACAGTGGGCCAAGGCTGCAGCCCCAATGCCCCTCTTCGTCGCTTTCCACACCAACCACCCTACAGCTCCTGGGCCTCCCTCATCCAGTGTCCCTCCTGTTCTCTTGATAACACTGAGTTGCTTATGCATTTTACACAGTTCTGTAAAAATGTCCATGAGTGTATGAACATGATCTACCAGGGCCAGTCTGATGAACAGGGAAGGACTACAGAAACAAACCCAAAATGAAAGCTTGAAAAGGAAACTAAGAGAATCAAGCAACAGAAAGTCAACTATGTTAATGAGTGCTAATCTTTTAAAAATAGAGGGTACTGAAAAGGATCCAGAAGGAAAAGTCTAAGGAAAAGATTACTTTTTCTAAAACATGCTAAATATTTTCAAACAGTTCTAAGGACACAATAAAACACTATACTAGTGTATAAAAATTATTAAGACTGATTAGCTAAAAGAAAACCCAATCCCGGTGCAGACCACACAGGTACCGAGAAGCCATGGACTCACTCTGACAGGAAGGGACGGAGGAAGATGGGCAGGACTTAAACAGTGAAAAGGAGAGTGACATTTCAAAGAGGGTGTCAATCAGTATTGACACAAGAACAGGTGGCCCTGCCATCTGGACAGGGTCAAGAGACAGAAACCAAACCAGTTATTTGAACAAAGAAAATGTAACATAAAGAACTATTAACTAGGCAACTAAAAAAGCCACAAGTGAACACTGAATTATCATGAAGACAGCAGATGTAGGAAGTCACAGAATCAGGATGAACCAAAGGGAAGGGGCTGGAATTTCTAATAACCCTGCAAAGGGCTCTGTGCTGCTGAAATTCCAACCTCTGAGGGTCTGGTGTCACTGCTGGTACTGGGATTTCTAAGCTCAAAGTCTGGCCCCTTGGGCTGGACCCCAAGAACTGAGAGGGGGCATTAGCCAGCGGAGGCAGGGTCTCTACCAGTGTGGAAACTGCCAAACTGGGATCAGCTACCCACCACTAGAAAGTGCTTTGCTGTCACTCAAAAGAAGAGGGAGCAGGCAGAAAGCTCCAAGTCCCTTCTCCGTCCTCTAGGCCCCTCCAGTCTCCCCTCAATATCCCTTTAGGCGAAGCCCAAGATGGAGCAGGGGTGAGAGCCCAAGGGGGAGGAGTGATGCTGGGGTGAGGACATCCATGCTGGGGCCCAGGGTGAGAGTGGGGTGGGAGGTCTGTCACAGACAGGAGGGTTAATCCAGTGAACACACAGGTTCCTGTCAGAGGAGGAGTTATGAGTAAGGGGAAGAAACTCCAGAGTGCTAGATCAGAACTGGGGGCATTGGTGTGAACTCATGGTTCTCAATATATGGGATACGGAGCACCAGACACCAGTGGTACGTTCACGCGTGGAGTGCAGCTCTGCCCACTGAGGGCCCAGACGCAGCAACATCCCAACAACAAGCACATCTACTCAGATCGTGGTTTCGAAATACCATCTGCAGCAAAGAAACCAGAACTGCTTGGTCAGCTCCAGAACTGGGTCAGGAAAGAAAGTGCTCCAAGAACAACGGTGAATCCAGATAAATACTGACAGTCACAGATTACACCCGTTCCATAAAACAGGGAACCAGAGTCCACAGCTATGTCAGTGAATTAGTAAAAGAACACCCGACAAAGCCTTCCAGATCACACAGGGAGGCCAGAGCCTGAGTACAGACACCTCCTAAAACCAAGTGATCAGAGCACAGCATCGCTGCACGGCAAGGGAAAGGCACGGCACCCGCCAGTTACATAACCTGGACAGGCACGGAAACGGAAGGTAAGCCTAAACTGAAGGAACATTCTACAAAATGCCAGCCTGCCATGTTCTTTTGTTCAAGTTTCAAGGTCACACCAGTCAAGGAAGACGAAGGACCTGCTCACAGAGCCAGGAAGCCGAGAGGCGAGGAAGCAGGGTGTTCGAGTGCCCGTGACTCTCCAGAGCAATCTGAGGAGCAGGAGGCAACATATCAGTGTGAGCTCCTGATTCTGGTGGTTACGGAGGACCCTTTGAGGAAATACACTAAAAATTCAAGGGTGAGGGGTGTGGTGTAAGCAATGGACTCTCAAATAGCTGGGGGAGGAGTTCTCTGTATTGTCATTCCCAACATTTCTCTAAGTCTGTGACATTTTAGACATTTTTCAAAGACGATCTGGCGCGGAGGAACGGGCTGTGGAGGGCCAGTGTGGAGCCGGCCGCCTCCCGGAGGCTTAGGGAATGACCGCCACAGGGCCTAGAGACAGGAGGGGCCGGACCCAGTCACTCATGCTTTGGAAGTCGGGTCGCCTGCAACATGGGGTGAAGCAAAGAAATGACTCAAGGATGAGGCTGGTGTTTAGCCTGGGTGCCCTTTCCTAGGCGGGAAAGACCCAGGGAGGAGGGAGGGAGCAGTGATGGAGATATGGACGCAAAGCACTCCGCGGGTCCTGCTCCAGACCCCAAGTGAAGAGACCAAACTGCCTCTTCTCACTAGAGTCCACTGCTGTTTTATATTTCAAAAAGGCAACCCTGCTGGCAGCGGTGGAGAGGTGAGGCTGCGAGGAAGCAAGGTGCTTTCTCACCCACTTTTCAGTCTCCAAAGCTCCTTCCCTGACTCCTTCCAGAGCTCGGGATGCCTTCAGAATACACAGTGGTACAGGCAAACTGTATGGATTGCAGTCACTGGGGTGACACACCGCTTGTCACACAATCAGAAAATTCAGGACGCAACGTAAACCACAACAATCACACCACCATTAGGCTTCACTTTATTTTTTGGCGGTGATTGTTGTTAATCCTCACCTGAGGATATTTTTTCCATTGATTTTTTTACAGTGGAAAGGAGGAGGGAGAGAGACAGAGACACAAGGTTTGGCTGTCTCCTGCAGGCACCCTGACCAGGGCCAGGGATGAACCTGCACCCTCTGGCCAGAGCAGACCTCACTTTAAACACTAGTCACACTAGGCTCTCATGGAAGACAGGCGGCTAAGAGCTTGAAGAAATGATCAGCTGTGAAGCTTGAAATCAAGTTTGATTCTCATAGTCGTGACCGTGGAGGCTGTGAAGTAACTTCAGAAAGTTCCCTCTCCTTCCTACTCCACAACAAACACTGGAAGGGCCCAGCCAGCACAGCTAGGTGGCAGCTTCCAGGAGGCTGGGCCCCACCGACTGCAGAGTGCCCCTCCATGTGCTACGAAGTCTCTGCATCAGGAACCCCGCAGACACCCTGTCAGTCAGAGCCAGCACCCAGTCCCCTCACGAGGCCCGACATTGCTGCTGTGCTCCTGCACCCACACTCCTACCCTCTGACCCTCAGCCCCAGGGTGTCATCATCCAAAGCAACACAATCCCATCCCTTCCCTGCTTGATGTCTCTCGGGCTTTCCACTGCGCTGAGACAGAACCTAAACGCTTGCTCACAGAGCTCGCTGCATGTCCGCCTGCACCCCACCTCACCCCACTTCGCCCCATGTCCCCTTGCTCCTGCCCTAGCTGGGCTTTCAGCTGCCCAGCCCTCGCTCAGCCCAGGTCTTCCTGAGCAGAGCCCTTGGCTGGGGACCCCTCTGCCTCTGGCTTTTCCTCATCCTGGGGTCCCTGGCAGGCGGTGCTGGGATCCAGCTGGGGCCCTCTGACTGGGTCAGGGGGCCTGCAGGTCCTCCAGGAGTTAACTCGAACTTTACCTGCTCACCCCATGTTCTCCACAGGACAGAGGCCCAGAAGGCCGGGCCCACCTCCACCCAGGGAACTACCACTCCCCCAACCCCAACGCAAAGATAGGACCCCAGAAAACATGCAGCCCCAGCGACCACGCCATCGTCAGGAAAAAAGGGCTGCTCTGCGAGGGGGTCTTGCATTCCTTCCTAAGGGAAGAGCACAATCAACAACTTGGGGTATTTTCCACCCAAAAAGACTGAATAAAACCTTAGCTCTTAGACAGCTACACTTTTATTAAGGGAAATTTCTCCTAATCTCTTCCTTCCTCCACAACGCAAGACTGTCTCCTATAGAACTTCTCCTGATGCCCAAAAGGCAATGAGTCAGTCACCAATCAAGGGCAGCCCTGGCAAACAAGACCCAACTGCGAGGAGAGCGGGACGCAGCACTCCCTCTGAACAGGAAGGGCTCTGCCAGGGGAACCCAGGACAGAGAAGGGCTTTGGCTGAGATGGACAGAAAACCATTGTGAAATGAGAACCTGATGCCCCCTTGCGTTTAATTTTTTTTTTTTTTTTTTTTGTATTGATGTCAGAGAGAGGAAGGGAGAGGGAGAGATAGAAACATCGATGAGAGAGAACACTGACTGGCTGCCTCCTGCATGCCCCCTACTAGGGATCGGGCCCAAAACCTGGGCACATGCCCTGACCGGGAATCGAACCAGCGACCTCTTGGTGCACGGGTCAACACTCAACCACTGAGCCACACTAGCTGGGCATGATGCCCCCCTTCTGGTTTAGCAAGAGAGTAAATAAGGCCCTGGCCGGTTTTGCTCAGCAGTTAGAGCGTTGACCTTTGAACCAGAGTCACGGGTTCGATTCCCAGTCAAGGGCACATACCTGGGTTTCGTGTTTGATCCCTAGCCTGGTCAAGGTCATCAGGGAAGCAATCGGTCGAGTGTCTCTCTCACATCTATGTTTCTCTCTCTCTCCCTTCCCTCCCTCCCACTCAATCTAAAGAAAATAAATGGAAAAATATCCTCAGGTGAGGATTAAAAATGAGAGAGAAAATAAGATCAGCCAGCTGGAGTGCCCACAAAGGGACAGTATGAAGAAACTGTGTCACAGGGCAGCAGCCACCAGAGGCAGCTGGGAAGTCTCTCTTTGCCCCCCCACCACCACCAGCGTATGCCATTGGCCTCCCCTCTGGACTTGACCTGCAATGCTCACCCCCACCACTCAGTCTACACTGTCTCAGGCTCAGCCACTCTGGTCATAAATTGGAAATGGTCTTACAAATGATCCAGATCAAACACTTCTTTACTAAGGAAGAAACAGATTGCAAAGGCCAAGTGCCACGCAGAGGAGACAAGGGACAGATCTCTGTCCTCTGTTAACAGCCAACTCCACCCCCTGAGTGGGTCTCCACTCCCCAGAAGTCCTCCTCTGGCAACTGCCAGCTACTGCTCTGGCCCCGTCACAAGACAATACAAAGATGTGCTGCTGCCCAGAGCACTAGCCCAGGGCTGGTAGGGTGCAATCATGGGGCAGCGCTGGGAGGCACCCACAGGTGGTGCAGGAAGGCCTGAGGCTGGTGGCAGGAGGCCAGAACACACCCAGGTGCTACGTATCTGATCTCTGCACAGGGAGGGAAGGGGCCAGGGTAGCACCCCAAGGACCGTACAGTGTGGCCTCAGGCAGAACACTCGAGCAGACAGGGCACACGTTCAATGCCCGCTGGCAACATGGCACTGTGAGAACTGTACAACAGCTGACAGCCAGGCTCAGGTCTGGCATGGGCCGAGAAAGCACCCACTTTTCTACAAGTACCAGCTTGCAAGGAGCTTATAGTTCCCAAAATGGCTTGAAACTTCTCACAGTTCTAAATGCTGATACACCTACAGAAGATTAACACCTATCATAGAGTTTTGGGAAAATGTGCTTAAATTACACTATCTGGGTTTTGTTTTATAACCAAGATCCTCTATTAAATGACAAGACGGTAGCCTTCAGAGGGCGGCAGCCACAAATCCTTGTTAGGGTCTCCTGTGTGAGAACGCAAGTTTTCTAAGAAGCCCCATGAACTCCCAGATAAAGTTCTCCAAATATGAGCTCCTCCACACAGGCTGACAATCAGGACCGCAGTGTCAAGTGAACAAATATACATTTCTCCGAATGTGATGGAAGATTCTGGAGGACTGAAAGGCAGTCCTTTAATATTAGATGCTCTGACTCAGAGGACAAGGAAGTCAAACTGCACTGGTGAAAAACTGAGAAGCCAGGGTGGGGAAGGCTGCACAGGAAAGACCTCATTCCAACAGGCTGCTATCACAGGAAGGCCATCTGCCCGCCTTGGCTAACCTGGCTCCCACCTAGTTCGGGCCTGACTCGGGTCAGCCACCCATTCCTCCACCTCTGCTTCTTCGCTCTAGTTCATTGACCAATCTCCTCACTTCCTTCCTTCCCATTTGGCCCACCTTGCTCTGTCATTACACCCCATGCCCACTTCAAAGTGTCTGTCTTCCTGCCCAAAGGCGGCACAACCCACTTGAAGCCCCCAGTCAGGGAGGCAGTGGCCCCAGCTCACGAGTCTCTGCATGGCACTGTCTTTTGGGATCCCCTTGTCAAAACGAAGAGCCTGTGCAGTGAGTGACCTTCACAACATACACCTCTTTTCTAAAGCCAGCTCCCTGCTGGTGTGAATATAAATATGTACAAGTTAAACAACCAAAGCGGCCCAGCCAGTGTGGCTCAGTGGACTGAGCATTGTCCCATGGACTGAGAGGTCCCATAAACTAAGTGCCCCACACAGCCCTGGTGGACGGTTTCTTTTGAGGAGGGCAAATACAGCCCAGGTACACAGCAGGGCCACCACCCAGCCAAGGCTCCTGCACCTGCCAGGGGAGGGGAGGCAGGGAAATTTACCAGCAAACTCCAAACCACCCCCAACACCCCAGGAGCAAGCGTCACTGATCCCCGACTTAAACCAGCATTTCTACCAATGCCCCATCACGCATCAGAAAGTGGCGGAGACCGTGGAAGGAGTGGAAATGTGCTCTGGTCCTTCTAATGACCTTCACATTTTGACGCATGTAGCTACTTTTCTTCCGTGACGTCCAGTGTAGAATTTCCTTATTAATGTAAAACAAAAAGGTCAACTGTAGTGAGAGTTCTGCCTCAGGCAGAGACTGACAGGCACCCCAGGCCAGGCCTTGAAGCTGCTGTCTGAGCCCCAATGTGTGAGCTGAAGGTATACTTGAAAGGCCCAACAGATGTCACCTTACTGCTTCTGGGAAAAATGGGACAAAAAAACCTTTTGAAAGATTCGTATTTTTTTCTCTAGTAAGTAGAATTTTCAATAGAAAAGCTTTAGTTCTCTACTTTGTTTGACCTCATTTTAATAAGAGGGGTACAAGGTCCCCACGGAACATGAAGGCCTAATCCATCATTTAGAGCATTTCCTAGCACATCTGCTCCTGAAACCAGCACAGCAGCTGCGTGGCCACAAGTGGCAGCCCAAGTCTGCACAAACATCCGGGACTGCTTGCCATCTCCCCAGCCAACTGCTAAGGTAGCTCTATCATTCTATGAGTGAGAAAACCATGGGTCTATGTCCTGATCACACAGCTTCTTGACCCCAAGGATGATGCCATGTCTAAGGTCTGTGTCTTTTCAGGACACTGGGGTCGGGTTCCCGGGGACAGGTCAGGTATGCGGTCTCACCTTTCTGTGGTCTTAGATAATACAGTGAGGAGAAACGAGGCACTGACTACCGGTTTAGAAAGCTGTAGGGCCTTGCCAGCAAGGCCACTTCTAGTAATCTTCCCCTGCGAGGTCATCTAAGTCACCTTCTTGCTTCTGGGATTACACTCACCAAGACAGAAGAACAAAACGTTTTAGGTTTTGCTACCCTCTAATGTACCCCGTTGCAAAGTTTACCTCGGAAAAATCACACTTTAACATGCGTCTTGTGCACGTCTTTCACGTGTTTCACTACGAAGCAGCAGCAGCTGGGAGAAGCTGCAAACTCCTCCTCCTTCCCCAGCGCCACCACTACGGCCTGTTCCTTCAACAGTGCTGTGTTCTGGGCCTTTCAATCCTCTGTACTCAGTGACAGAGTGTCGGACTGCAATCCTCCGTACTTTTTCTTCGAGCTATACGGCTTCCATGCCCTCTTTACCTACATCGCTCTTAGAATGCAACAGTTCTGAAGAAATTCCACTTTAACATCTGGACTTATCCACCATGAGAGGAGAGGGCCCACTATGTGAGCAGACAGGAGCGGAGGTTGGCCACCAGTCCTTTGCTTACCCACAGATCCTTTGTGACCCACACCTGGACCACTGCTGCTGCAGGCAGTAGCTGGAATGCACCTTCGTCTACAAGCAGTGCCATCTCATGGGCATCCTCTGCTTTGTCCTAGTCATTTCTCAGTCCCGTGAGAGGGGCGGCCCTGCTTTCTGATCCTCCTCCAGCATGCCCTGCAGGGTGAGTACAGGCCTGCAGTCCCAATCCAACTCAGTCACTCTTTATTGAGGAAAGCCTACACTAGGGACCCTCTCCCTGCCACTCAGGGGCCTCCTGGTGTAACAGAGAGCACGGACAGAAACACACTGAATATTGCACATGGACGAGCAAGGAAAGAACTATAAAGAATTTAAAGAGACAAGCTGTAAGGGTAGGATTTTATCCCAACAAAGCTGTTAAAGAGAGAAAAACCACCTGTGAGGGTACAAAGGCGGGAACTTTTCTTTTGAAGGAGGAGGATGTGGAGGAGAGAGGTAGAGGCAAAACAACAGTAAGAGCTCACCCAACCTTGACGCCCTGCTGCTGTGCTAGGTAACGGCATACATGTGCACAAACATTCAAAAGCAGGGCGGTTCCAAAAGGAGCAACTTGCAGAAAAGTATGGAGAAGGGAACCACAGAGCATCCCAAAGACAAAAGGTCTGGCTTGGTCGCCGTGTTAAGTTAAATGTAGGGATGTGGAGAAAGGTCTAGCTGAGCAAAGCAAGGCAGGCCAGCACAGACACAGCACCTTGGCTTCGTGCGGGAGGCCACAGCCAGGGACCCAGGGATTCTGTGCAGGGGATATATGCTGATTTAAGTCTGAGTTGCTGAATAAGCAATAAATGAGATCATATGTGAAAGTACTTCATAAACTGCAATACTGTATAAAAATGCTGCTGTCACCCCTACAATGACTACTACCTAATCTAAAATACCTAAGAGGCTTTACTGACAGGTTTTCAATACATCAAAATCAATTAAGTATTTATTAAGCATCTACTTTTTGCCAGGAACTATTCTAGTCAGTAGAGACAGATTTGTGAACAAATAAAAATCCCTGTCTGTGGTACTTACAATCTAATGGAGTAAGACAGAAAAGAAACAAAATATATATGGAGCAAGAAGATTATTTAGAAAATAATAAACCCTTTGGATTAAAAAAAAAAAAAATCAGGGAAACTGGGAGTGTGGTGGGGCAGGAGGACAGTTACACTTTCCAGGGTGCCAGTGGTCTGGACAGAAGCCACGGGGGGGGGGGGGGTGGAAACGGTTAAATTCTGACTCTATTTTTTAAAGATCAACTTAAGCAGTTGAATTTTTTATTGATTATGTAGAGAGAGGGAGAGAGATAGAAAGATCGATGAGAGAAAAACATCAATTGGCTGCCTCCTGCATGTTCCCTACTGGGGATCAAGCCTACAACCTGGGCATGTGCCCTGACCGGGAATCGAACTGAGACCTCTCAGTCCATGGAATGAAGCTCAGTCCACTGAGCAACCCCAGCCAGGCAGATTCTGACTCTATTTAGAAGGTGAAGCCGACAGGACTTCCTGCAGGACTAGATGTGCAGGGTAAGATTACCCACAGTACGGTAGCGCTGGCCCAAGCAACCAGAGGATGGAGTTGCCAACTAGTGAGATGGGAAGTAGGGATGAACCAGACCTCAGGAGGCAGTTGAATATGCAGGTGTGGATTCCAGAGTGGAGATGGGCTTAAGCTGTGGATTTGGGGCACTGGGTACATAGCTGGTATCAGAGTCACAGCCTGGATGCGATCCCCGGGGGAGTTAGAAGGGCTAGAGGAGGGACCACAGGCTGAACTTGGGAGCTCCACCATCGAGGCTGAGAGGGGACAGAGAACCAGCGAAGCCTAGAGGAGCGCCCAGCTCTGACGCACAGGCAGCCGGGCTTTCCATCCTGAAAGCAGCGAGGACTTAGAATGACTACTGGTTTTTGCCCTGTGGATACCACAACGACCTTGACAAAAGCGGCAGTTTTGAGGGTGTGGTAGGGGACAAAAGTCTGATTAGATTGAGTCTGAGAAAGGGAGAAGAGGGGAGTAGAGACAGTAAGAACAGACAACTCTGAAGAGTTTTGCTGCTATTAAAAAAAAAAAAAGCATGGATTAGATGCTTGAAATTATTTTCAACAAATGTTTTGTTAAAAAACACCCATCTAGAAATGGAGGTAAAACTGATCTACTCCAAACCTGAACTCACACCTCATGGATCAACTAACCCAATCGAGGACGGGGACAGGCATAAATGCTACTCACATCACAGGTTATAAAAAAAAAGTTCAGTCCTGGCTGGTGTTGCTCAGTGGTTAGAGCATTGGCTCCCACACCAAAGGGTCGTGAGTTCAATTCCCAGTCAAGGGCACATATCTGGGTTGCAGGTTCCATCCTCAGCCCCAGTTGGGGCGCATGCAGGAGGCAATCAATCAATGTGTCTCTCTCACATTGATGTTTCTTCCCCCCACCCACTCTCCCTTAAAAAAAAAAAAAAAAAAAAAATCAATGGAAGGAATTTCCTCAGGTGAGGGTTAACAAACAAACAAAAATAAGTTCATTTTCACTGACTTAGATGCTAACAATAAACCAATTCTAAGATTACAAAATAAATGTCCCAAGCTTCAATGAGCCATCCACAGCACACAAGCCATGTCTTTAAATGAAGGGCAATGCACTCCCTGTGGGCATGGATCCGCCCAGTAACTCGGAGATGTCTCCTGCATCAGGCTCCTCACACACGTACCCACGCGGGCTCTTGTGGCTCTATTTTGGGGGAGTAAAAATCAATGATTCACGGCATGCCAAACCAAGGTAGTGAGACCAACTATTATAAGGGAGTGTGGCTTTTTGCTAAGTTCGGCAATGCAGTATCACGGCCACTCTAGAGATGGTTTTCAAATTCCAAATCTGACTTTATTAACTAGATATGTATCTAAGAATCTTAGTAAGTGATCAATTTTACCCTCAGCATTCTGTTTAGTTACTTTAAAGACAAAAAGGCAGTACAACGCTGGGTACTCTATGGCTGTGGATGATGCCCATGGGTCAACTGGGCAGGACCCCGCATGACCAGCATTGAGAATGGGATGCCCTGGCCCATCACCAGGAAGAGAACACAGGAAATGAGCTCGGCGGCGAGCCTGCAGCAGGTTGAGACATCAAGGAAGAATCCCTCACCCCTTCCCTGAACAAAGCCAGGACTATCCTAAATAGACATGGGGAGCACCACGCTTACAATTGGGCTATGACCAGCCAGGGCAGGAAGGATGTGAGCAACAAGGAAGGGAACATCGACATCCCTTCCTCCCAGGATGCCTCATATTTAGCCTGTTTGAGACTGAAGAACAGAAAGGAGCTCCTATTAGAGGAAGTCCTAACTTACTCTTTCCCGGTCCCCAACTCTTGAGTCTGAGCCTTACTGGCACATTTCTAGAAGACACTGATCACAGGCTTATAACAAAGGACACTGATAAAATGGTATCTAGAAAGGAAACCACAAGTAAGCAGGGGATGGGGAGAATAACAAAGAAAATAAAAAGTTTGCAAAGCATCAGCAAATTCATATGTTCAAGGCAACTTAATTTCAGGGATCAATAATTTGGGGGAATTTTTAGCAACCAATTAATATCCACCAACTTTCTGTTATGATTAGCTTCAATGTATGACATGGTCCCATTTAAGAGACACAAGAAAGTAAGTTTGCACTGATTCAATACAGCAGGTCCTTGAAGAATACTGTTCCTTTATAGTGTTGATGACTTAACTCATTATATAAATTAGCTTATGGTAAATTGGTTTTGTTACATGTTGTTTTTCTTAAAGTCACAGAACCTATCAGCAATGTTAAGTTAGGACTTAGTGTACTTTAAATTTCTTTTACTCTCTTCCACCTCAAATATTTGATGAAATATTAAATCCATCCCATAGCTACTTTCTGGATATCTACATGTGTGTCAAAGATGTCTTAAGACAAACTCTAAAACCTGCAGGATAGACAGTACTATCTGCTTTGGATGAATAAATAAGCAGCCCAGCCGGTGTGGCTCAGTAGTTGAGCGCTGACCTATGCACCAAGAGGCCGCCAGTTCAATTCCCAGCCAGGGCACATGCCCAGGTTGTGAGCCTAATCCCCAGTGGAGGGCATGCAGGAGGCGACCAATCGATGTTCTCTCTCATCAATGTTTCTCTCTCTCTCCCTCTCCCCTTCTCTGTCTAATATATCAATTAAAAAATTTTTTAATAAATAAGCAAACTGAGAAAACAAAGTCCAAATTCACATAAATGCTTGCTATTTTTATTCCCTTATCTATCTTTATTCCCCACACATGTGATTCTTCATATTTCTTTTTTTTTTCCTTTATTGATTTTAGAGAGAAAGGAAGGGAGAGGAAGAGAGAAATAGAAACATCGATGAGAAAGAACATCGAATGGCTGCCTCCTGCATGCCCCACTCTGGGGATTTGGCTCACAACTTGGGCATGTGCCCTGACTGGGAATCAAACCGGCGACCTCTTGGTGCATTGGTCTATGCTCAATTACTGAGACACACCAGCTGGGCCATATTTCTCATAACATTAAAATTTTTCCATTTTACATTTGAAATCTATATGATTTCATTAACCAATGCTACCCCAATAAATTCAAGAAATTGTTTTTATTTCAATTTTAAAAACCAAAGGAAAACCTGGCCAGTGTAGCTCAGTGGTTGAGCATCGACCCATGCACCAAGAGGTCGCCAGTTCGATTCCAGGTCAGGGCACATGCCCAAGTTGAGAGCCCAATGGGGGGGGGGGGTGCATGCAGGAGGTAGCTAATTGATATTCTCTCTCATCAATGTTTCTCTCTCTCTCTCCTTCTCCAAAATCAATAAAGAATAAAAAAAAGTTTTAAATAGAGAGAAAATTAACTCCATTTATTTTTCTTGTTGTTCTTGACTTAATCATTGAGTAGACAGTATGTTATCAAACTTGTGTTGTTTTCTTTCTGCCGAACAAAATAGCAGCTGCTCCTAACTTCACAATGAGCACATCTGAGGAGCTGACACTCAACGGTGGCCAGCGTCATTTTAGTTACAGGTGAACTGTATCACTCAAATTCTTTGAAAGCTAGTAATCCAAGTAAACAATTTTTCCACTCTCCTCTAAACAGAGTATTTATCATGCTTCCGTGCCATTTGTTTGTAGCTCTTAAGCTGACATACGTGTACCTATGACCCAGTTACGCCCACCAAAAAGATACAAGAATGTTCAGGGCAGTTTTATTCAGAATTATCAAAAACCGATTACAACCGCAGCCAGTGTGGCTCAGTGGTTGGAACATCGGCCTGCACACAGAAGTGTCATGGGTTCAATTCCTGGTCAAGGCCACGTAATAATTCAGCGGGGAATGAACAGTCTCTTCAACAAATGGTGCTGGCACAACTGGACACCCACCTGCCAAAGAATAAATATGGACCCTACCTCATGCCAAATATAAAATTAACTCGTAATGAATCAAAGAGATAAAACTCTTAGAAGAAAACACAGGTATAAATCTTTGTGACCTTGGGTTAGGCAACAGACTAAAATATGAAAGCAGAAACAAGCAAGAAAAATCTTAGTTATTTATTTTTAATTTTTTTTTATTGATTTTTTTTGGAGAGACAGAAACACAGATTGGTTGCCTCCTACATACCCCCGCACTGGGGATTGAGCCCAGAACCCTAAAATGTGCCCGGGCTGGGAATCGAACCAGGACCTTTCATTCCATGAACGAGACTCAATCCACTGAGCAACACCAGACGGGCAAGAAAGATGTTTTTAAATTGGACTTCAACAAAACTAAAAATGTGTGTGCTTCAAAGGACACCACTAAGAAAATGAAATGACAAGCCACAGAATGAAGAAAAAAATGTGCTTATTCATATAGCTGATAAGGGGATTGTATCCAAAATATATCAAAAACTCTTACAACCGACTAATAAAAAGACAACCCAATAAAAAGACAACCCAATGAAAATATGTGCAAAGGATCTGAACAGACATTTCTCCAAAGAAGATATACAAGTAGCTAATAAACACATGAAAAGATGGTCAATATCATCTGCCATGACAGAAATGCAAATTAGAACCACAATGAGATGGCACTTCACACCCACTAGGATGACTAGAACAAAAGAGACAAATAACAAGTGCTGGCAAGGAGCTGGAGAAACATGGACCGGCCCTCTTACATTCCTAGTAGGATTAGAAAATGAGGTAGGCATGGTGGGACACAGTCTAGCAGTTCCTCAAAATGCTAACATGGAACTACCGTGTGACTCAGCAATTCCACTCCTAGTTGTATAAACCCAACAGAAATGAAAACATACATCTACACAAAAACTTGCACACAAACATTCATAGCAGCATTATTCATGGTAGCCAAAAACCAGAAACCCAAATGCCTATCAACTGATGAATGGAGAGCAAAATGTAGTCTATCCACACAATGGGATTATTAAGCCATAAAAATGCTACAAACATGGATCTCACAAACACTGTAAGTGAAAAAAGTCAATCGCAAAAGACTACATATCATAATTCCATTTCTATGAAATGTCCAGAACAGGCAAACCCACTGGAACGGAAAGCAGATTAGTGCCTGTCAGGTCTGGGGGAAAGGATTATGGGGAGTGACTGCTGAAGGGTTTAGGGTTTCTTTTAGGGGCCGTAAAATGTTCTTGAATTAGACAGCAGTAATGGTTGTACAACTCTGAATATACTAAAAATAACTGAATTGTACACTTAAAAGTAATAATAAACTTAAAACAGGCACAGCCAATCTGTCACAATAGTGCTTGCTACTCAAGGAAGGGGTTCTACATGGCGGAGAAGAGGAGGTCACAGCAGAGCCTGCTGGGTGCATGATTCATTCATGAATTTATTCAAAAGGTATTAAGGGTACTTAAAGAAATTATCGAAATGAAGACACTGGATGAGAGCAGGCACTGGACAGACTTGGCCACCCTGCTCGTATTGCAAAACGCTCACTCTGAACCCCAGTTTCCTCATGAGTGATCAGGGATAAACCCAGGATTGAGGGTCACTGGGAGGATCAAACGAGACAGTGGACATAAGCCATGAGCACAGTGTGCACTGTGTCAACACAGAGAGCCATTACAGCCATGCTGAAATCATACACTCATCAAGGGAGGACTGTGCTTTCCCCCACCCCAATTCCTTTCCCACAGGACACACAACCGTCCACAGAACAGGTAGCCCCTGGTGTCAGGTGCTCAGCTGCAGCAAGGACAGCAAGTCTCCTCATCCCACACCTCTGGCACTCTCCTGGGCCACTGCCTTCCCGCCCTGCCTGAAGCTCTAGTCCTTCCAGCCACTTCTTTCACCACTTTCTTCCCCTGGACCTTAGGCATTTAGCATGGTCCACTCCTTACCCACTTCTAAAGCCCCTGACTTCACAGGTCTGCCCTTAACAGCACTCAGACACTGACCCAATTTGAATAAAACAAACCCCACTGCTTCCAAGGAGGCTCTGTCAATCACCTACCCCCTTCATTACATTCAGTGTTCAAGACCTGTTTCTGTGGCATACACTCTATCTAAACACAAGGAACGTGGAATTCTTGTTTAACAGGATTATTTATTTCTAAACACACTGAACTGGAAAACACCAGAAAACCAAGTTTATGTCAGGGAATAAAGAAAGAATTCTAGCATACCTCCTAAGGCCAGGAGTCCTTCCTATCTGAGAGCTCCTGAACCTTCTATGTATGAATCATGTTCATCAACATTCATAAAAACCACCCAAGCCACACAGGGAATGATCCAGGTCCAACCACTGGTAAACCTATTTATCCTCTCTCATCAAAAATTCCTTCAAGCTTTTACTGTAGTTAGTGACAAGCTCTATATTTTTGCACAGGAAATAAATGTCTCCAGAAGAAGAAAAAAGTTTCTACCAAAATTATATAAATCTTCTAGAACCTAATCCTGTGCCAGACACCTGGGGCTACAAAGAAGTGCTAGACAGCAGCCCCAGTGGCCAGACACGAACATGAAAATGAAAAGAAGATTCACACACACCAACAACCACGAACCGGTCAGCGATTCCAGTCTTTAATGACTGTCAAGGTTTGGCTCCTGAACCAGAGAAAAGAACCCAGCAGGCTAGGCAAGTGACACACTCACTCCCCTCCCAAAGAAGAAACAAGGAGCAGCCTGGCCACTCTGCCAGCCTCACCCGACAGGAGGGCCAGCTACCTGGGACCAGCTGGCACCCACTTCATTCAGCCCGCGCTTCTGGGTGCTCAGGGCACATGTTCAAGGTCCTCACACTGGCCACCAAGGCCAAGGTGGAAACAGTACCTCATTAAAATGCTCATGAATGTACAGAAGACTCTAGTTTTGCTTTTGTTTTGTTTGTTTTTTGTTGTTTTTTAAGAGGCTCATAAAGTTTGAGAAGCTGAAATGGTTTGGAGTGGTAAAGAGCTTCACTCATTTTAAATTTTTTTTCTTTACTGATTTTAGAGAGAAAGGAAGGGAGAAGGAGAGAATGAAGCATCAGTGAGAGAGTGTATCAACTGGCCCCCTCCTGCATGCCCCCCACTGGGGATCTGGCCCACAACGTGGGCATGTGCCCTGACCAGGAACCGAACCGGCGACCTCTTGATGCCATGGGTCGACACTCAACTATTGAGCCACACTGGCCGGGCAGGGTTTCACTCATTTTAAGTGTTATTTATTTGAACATCAACAATGAAATGTCCAGACTGGATGCCACACTATCTGCATTCAGTGGTATGTCACATTATCCAACAGAACCAACCTATGCATTTCTGAGGTATTTCTCTAAAATAAGAAAGCAGCCCTGGCCGGTTTGGCTCAGCGGTTGGAGCATCAGCCTGCAGTCCAGAGAGACCAGGGTTCGGTTCCCGCTAAGGGCACGTACCTCGGTTGCAGTTTGTCCCCGGCCCTGGTTGGTCGTGTGGGTGGCAGCCACTCGATGTGTCCCTTTCTCATCGATGTTACTCTCTCTCTTCCTCTCTCTCCCTCCCATTCTATCTGAACAAAAAATGGAAAAGTGTCCCCGGGTGAGGATAAAATAAATAAATAAATAAGAAAGCAAACCCTCTGTGCTCAGTGTTCTCAGTGACATAAAGGTGTCCGCACAGAGGAAAAAAACTCGGACACAAAGAGAAGAGGTGCGAGTCTTCCTGAATCTTTAACCTCTAGTCCACACAGTAAATTAATTAATAAATAGGAATGAAGTTGATTTTAAGTAAGACTTTTAAGTGTCCCTCTGGTTTCACATGGCTCAGTGAGCGATTTCTCTTCTCACTAGGTGGCTAGAGATGAGACCCACTGACCAGGAGAGCACTCCATAAATCAATGGTATTGTATTGACCGGCTGGCAAATGTTTTCCACTTCAAAGCAGGACGCTGGCTTCGTGAAGTCTGTATCTGCAGACCAAAACACGGTCAAAACTGCATTCTCCTTAGCCCAGTCTTTCAGTAACAATGAAAGACTACATTACCATTATTATTGCATCGCAGAAATCACATCTTTCCAGAACATCTCTGCACACTCCCACACTTAATTCTTGCCGGGGTGCCCTCCAAACCCGTCCCACGCTTAGCCTCCGCGCCCTTCACAGGTGACCTCTGCAGAGCTGGACTGGAAGAAAGGTGAGAGCTGGCCACACGGAGATGCAGGCAGCAGCGCCCTGATGCACGCAAGCATGCCCTCATTTTTCTTAATTTCAACTGAAAAACCAAAACTTTAAGATCACATTTTAGAGTCCTCATTAGTGTCAATCCAGTGTCTCCAGTGAACAAAGAGGTCACAGATGAGACCATCTCACATTATGTGTTTTCCAAGAGAAATGCTACAAAAGCCTAATGTCCCCTGAGCCACCACTGGTCACTGTGCAGACACAGGAGCACCTCTGGTTGTCCAGGATGGCTCCCTGGGCTCTCAGACAGCCAGACTGTGGTGGTCACGAAGGACTGGTGAGGTGACACACATCTTTCACTTCTTGACCCCTCTGCTGTCGCAGGCTGCCTGAGGTCCTCCTGGAAGCCCCCACTTCCTCCATTACAGGCCACACACAGCCTCATCTGCCCTGACACACGCCAACCCCAGTTTGAGAAGAACACGGAGAGTGACTGCGACTTCCCTATTAGAATACTTCTCACAAACCCAGACGAACTGAAACCACAGCCTGTTTCTGAGCCTCTGCAGGCTTTGTAGTGAAAGGTCAGTGAAGTGACGAGTGGCTCAGGAAGGCTGAAGCCACAGCCATCAGATGACTGACCCAGAGAGGATGCTCGGGCGTTGGGTGCAGGGGAGGCACAGCAGCCTGTTCAGTCTGACCTGGAGCCCCATCACAAACCCCTAAGCCCTGTCCGCTGTCATCTTTCCAGCATGCTCCTGGCGTCACCTGCTACCTGGGAGCTTGTGCAGCCCTCCGCCCACACAGACAGCCCCAGAGCTCCGGGGGCTGCTCTCAGAGGACATTGGCAGAGCAGGAGACCAGAGCGCCTGCCCCAGGTGTCCCTAGGTGAACACCCACTGTGGGAGGCCCAGCTGGGTAAGTGGGCTTGACGAAGGGTGTGGGTGCAAAGGAAGGCACCAGGTGACCAGGAAGGCCAGCGTGTACATGTGCAGAAGCAGCCGGAACGTGTCTTTGAGGCCAACTGGCTGGTGGGGAGGTCTGCTTCAAAGTTCTGTGCAGGAGGTCAATGTGACCAGCCTAGAACATTCACAACAGACCTGGTTGGGAGTGAAACGAGGGGGTGGCTTGGCTGTCACACACACAGCATGGAGACAGACAGCAGTGTCTTTCAAACCACACAGCTGTGAACACCTCCTTCCATTTCCCAGATGGCTTCAACCCCTCCAAGGATGGCTCTCACCCTAATCTGGCCCTGACCCCTACCCTCCGGTAAACTTCGGACCACTGTTCAGTCACACCCAGCTCCCTTCCTCCAGGCCTTCAGGCCAACTTTTGTCCCACGCCGTTCCAGATCATGTCACCATGTCACCTCAAGGAGGCCTTTTTATTTTCCCACAGAGGGCCACACAGCAGCTCCACCTCCGTGGTGGGCAGCACACAATGGCCATCAGAAGTTAGGGACTAGTTCAGCGGCCATCCAGCTCAGAACAGGACCGTCCAGTGAGAAAGGGGGACAACACTTAAGACTCAGGCCCCAGAGCCATTCACTTCAACTTGTAGTAATAAACTCAGAACAAAGCACCAGCAAGTGTCAGCAAAAGGCGAACTAAGAAAAACTATATAGAAGAGGGGCTAATCCCCCCTAAGTACAGGGTTCTAAGAAATTAATAGGAAAAAGTCTGAACAAGCCAATGTGAAGTATGGGGAAAAGAAAAGGATTTTAGCTAAACATTAATCAACTCTTTAAATGTTCAGTGTTCATTAATACGCCCCATGGGGAAAACACGGGCTCCAGGAGGAAGGAGGAAGGGCGGTCCCCACTGCTGTGCTTGTGCTGGGGAGAGGAAGGGAGGTGATGACTGACCCTCCACCTCCCCAGCCCTGTGCCACCGCCTGGCACATTAACCACTGACCTCAGGCACCGCAGACAGGCACCCAGCCCACACTCAGGATCTTAAGCAAGTCATGTGCTGACAGAAAACATATTTAACAGTGTATAAAAATGGCATTTCAAATAAAATAAGAAATACCTAAATTTTTACTATTATATCCCCAAATAGCTCTATTTACCACAAAATATTCTAGGCCAATAGTATATATTTGTCAAAAGCTAAATTTGTCCAGCTAGGACAACGCTAGTAATAAGGTAAAATGGTTACGGGCAGGACAGGAAAATAGCCTGCTCCTTCAACAAATAAACTGCAGAAAGGAGAAAAGGAAGAAGGAGCCTGTGGGTTAAGAGAATGAGGAGACAGTCAATCCAATGCCATCTGCAGGCTGTTTCGACTCCCAAAGAACAAATAGATTAAAACAAGGGGAAATTTAAACCATGACTGAAAAATTGCTGTTATTATTATTTTTAATCCTCACCCAAGGATATTTTTCCATTTATCTTCAGATAGAGTGGGAGGGAAGGAGAAAGTGAGGATGAGAGGGAGGGAGGGAGAGAGAGAGAGAAACATCTATGTGAGAGGGGCACATTGATTGGTTGCCTCCTACACGACCCCAACCAGGGTGGGGAACTGAACCACAACCGAGGTACGTGCTCTTGACTGGAATTGAACCCAAGACTCCACAGGCCAACACGCTAACCTCTGAGCCAAACCAGCCAGGGCTGGTCTTATTCCTTTTCTTTTATGTCATACTGTTATTGCAGCTATTTAAAGATAGCCCTATTTTCTTGTGGTGCATATGGAAATATTGACAAATGAGATGACTGATATCGAGGAGCCGCCTCAAAATAGTCCCTTCTGGAGAAAGGGGGGATCAAGAAATGAAGTGAGACTGACCAAGATTTGACAATTGTTGAAGCAGGTGACTGACAGGAGGTTCATTATTCTACTCTCTATTTTTCATATATGAAATACCCTATAACAAAAACATTAAAAATTTGTAGTAAGAAATGTTACCAACTGTTATCACTTTATAGGGGACTGATTACAAAAATAAACACTATCAACATATGAAAAATTTAAGCCACTCCAAAAAAGGACACTGACATTTTCATACCGGGATCACCGACTACTTCACAACATCTCAATGGAGGACAACTGAAGGCACGACAAAGGAAACTAGGCTACACATTTTTAAAAATGAGTTCCCTCGTACAAATACTCCAGCCAGGGAGACTGACTCCGAATCACTACAAGCTCTTGCCCCAAACCCTCAGGAGTTTTCTCACTGGAAGCGGACCTGGGCATGAGAATGTGCTGCCCGCCCAGGCATCTGTCACGAGTTTGTCTGTCTCACGGCTGGCATTCCTTCTGGGCCATAAAACAGTTTTATGAGCTGGTGAAAATGGTGTGCAAACTCTGCAGGGTTGACATGACTAATGATCTCAGCATTCGGCATAGCAGGTATGTATCCTGAATCTGATTAGAAATACTGCTCCAGCAGAACTTTGGACTCTACTTGAACAAGGTTTATCTTCACACTCTTATTACTAAATGTTTACCTAAAGACTCCCTTTCAAATGTGGTGCTGGAGAACACTTTAGGGGAAATGAAAAACAAGTTACATTTCTCCACACCAGAGTTTATTTTAAAAACATTTAAAGTTCATTTACTGCAGAATTATTTTTCTCAGATAATAAATGTAATATTTTAAGCGCTGTTAAACTTGCAAAATAACCAACAAGAATTACAGGTAGGAAAAGAAAACCCTAAGAAAGGGAATGTGGGTAGGGCTGTGAAAGGGATAATAACTGAGAATTGCAAGGACTTTTAAAGTTTTTTCCTTGCCCGGCTGGTGTGGCTCAGTGGTTGAGCATCGACCCATGCATGAAGAGGTCGCTGGTTCGATTCCCGGTCAGGGCACATGCCCAGGTTGTGGGCCCGATCCCCAGTGGGGGGCATGCAGGAGGCGGCCAAATGATGTTCTCTCTTATCAATGTTTCTATCTCTCTCTCTCTCTCAAAAAAAATCAATAAAGAAAAATTAAGAAAAAAAAAAGTATTTTCCTTAATATTAAATGAAGTTTTATTTATATTACAAACCAACTGTTAAGAATATGCTACTGAAGACCCTGGCCTGTTTGGCTCAGCGGTTAGAGCATCGGCCCACCGACCAAAGAGTGGAGGGTTCAATCCAGTCAAGGGCATGTACCTCGGTTGCAATTTGGTCTCAGGCCCTGGTCGGGGGTCATGCGGGAGGCATCCAGTTGATGTGTCTCTCTCACATCAATGTCGTTCTCTGCCCCCCCTCCCCCTTCCCACACTATCTGAAGATAAATGGGAAAAAATATCCTCCAGTGAGGATTAAAAAAGAAAAAAGAAAATGCTACTGAAAAGAAAAACTATAAAATCTGATCAAGCAGTACTCAAAATACCACCACTCAATAGGGACAATGAGTAATTCTACATTCTTTTTAGGTAAATTTTCTAAATAATCCACAGCAAAATGGACACTCAAGGATTACATCTTTATTTTATTTATTTATTTTTTTTATCCTCACCCGAGGACAATTTTCCATTTTTTGTTCAGATACAGTGGGAGGGAGGGAAGGAGGGAGGGAGGGAGAGAGAGAGAAACATCAATGTGAAAGGGACACATCAAGTGGTCACCACCCACACGACCCATCCAGGGCTGGGGACAAACTGCAACTGAGGTATGCGCCCTTAGCAGGAACCAAACCCAGGTCTCTCCAGACTGCAGGCCGACACTCTAACCGCTGAGCCAAACCACCCAAGGCAAGGATTACATCTTTAAAGGAAAGTCACAAGAAGGAAAAGTTCCAAGGTAAACAAAGAACTGACCCCAGAAGAAACAGATAAATCAGGAAAACAAAAACTGAAAAATTCTGATTAGCATCTTCAGAAAGAGAGCAAATAATAGACACCTACCCCCACCACCGGCCACATTATCATTTTTTTCTTATTGATTTTAGAGAGAGAAAAGGGGAGAGGGAGAGAGAGAAACATCAATCAGTTGCCTCACATACAAGCCATGACTGGCAATTGAACCTGAAATCTGGGTATGTGCCCTGACCAGAAATCGAACCCAGCACCTTTTGGTGTATGGGACAATGCTCCAACCCACCAAGCACACACCAGCCAGGGCCAGCCACCTCCTCTTGATCAAGAAGCAGCCTCTTCAAGTGGGAGGTAGGTATTTCAACCCTCAAATTCCATACTCAATCAAACCACCAATAAAATGAAGGCACAGTGAGACATTTTTAAATATTCAATAAATTGGAAAGACTACCATCTTTGATCCCTATTAATGGACAAAATGTTACATATACATACATGTGTGCATATGATATATATATAACCTAGACATTTATATATTCCCACCCGCAACTTCCCAAGAAAAAACTTGAGCAAATCATCAAAAAGGAATCTGAGAGTGATGTTAACATCAGGAACAGTGGCAGCTGAGTGTGGCCCAGAGCAGTGAGGGAAGTTAGGAAGCAAGTCGGGGGAGCCCTTCTGCACGGAAACCGAGGACTCCCCTGCACACAGGACAGGCACCCTCTCTTCAGGTCCAGACCTTTTCTGTCTGCTTGTTTTTATTTTTCAATTACAGTTTACTTTTTTTCCTTTGGTTAATCCTCACCTGAAGATATTTTTCCACTGATTTTTAAAGAGAATAGAAGGGGGGGGGGGACATCGATGTGAGAGAGACACACTGATTAGCTGCCTCCCACACAACCCCAACTGGGGCTGGGGATTGACCCTTAACTGGGAATCAAATCCTCGACCCTTAGGTCCTCAGGCCAACACACTAACCGCTGAGCCAAACCGGCCAGGACTAAAATAGTCTTAAACACAAGACTGGAAACTTCCTAATTTTTCATAAAATTCTTTAACTCTGATACCAAAATATTCCAAAGATAATACACAAAAGTTAAAATCACAGACTAACTACAGACTACTCCTCAACTGGGAAAATAAATTAAAAATAAATAAAACACGAATACAAGAGGTTCACCTGTACAGTTAGAGACGAAAGTGCCATGATTGTGATTTATTCTGGGAATACATGCATGATTCAACAGCATTATGTATGTTACTATAAACAATAAAAAGTAATAATCTAAGGCAAAAATCACAACACTCTTGACATATAATAATATTTCAAAATTAACTTATAACATTTTGAAATGATTATGAATAGAAATATACTTGTTTTTTTTAATCCTCACCCGAGGACATTTTTCCATTTTTTGTTCAGATAGAGCGGGAGAGAGAGAGAGGAACAGAGAGAGAGAGAGAGAAACATCGATGTGAAGGGACACATCGAGTGGCTGCCACCCTCACGACCAACCAGGGCCGGGGACAAACTGCAACCGAGGTACGTGCCCTTAGCGGGAACCGAACCCGGGTCTCTTTGTACCGCAGGCCGACGCTCCAACTGCTGAGCCAAACCGCCCAGGCGGAAATATACTTTTTTGATATTAAAAAAATCATTCAAATCAATATTCCATATTCAACTTTAATGTCTAGAATATGCTCTAAAATAAAAAGAAAGAAGTCAAAGAGTTTATAGTAAGACTTAGAGAAGACTTTTACTTTCTATGACAGACCCTCTGTACTGCTAGAATTTATTTGATCACAAGCAAAAATTATTTTTATAATTTTTAAAACAATTTAAAACCAAAAAAGTACTTGCCTTACGTCATGTCTGAGATTTATTGATGTACAGCTGGTGTGAGGGGCAATCCTAAATCACAAATAACTGTGACTTGGACCATCTATCACCACCCTCGACAATCTATTCCAGGATTCAAAGTTAAGGGACAGTAACTCAAGAAATGTCTGGAGAGGAATTTTTAAAGAAAAAATTAATAATACGCAAAGAAATCATTAATTCTCTTTGGAGAATTTTAAAAATCAAAACATATTCTGGTAGCAGCACTCTTCATTAATAGCTCAAAAGTGGACAGCCCAGATGCCCGTCTGGAGTGAGTGGATAAACTGTGATACACAAACACAGTGGAATACCACCCAGCAACCAGAAAGAACTAAGTGCAATCAACTCAACAGCATGGAGGAATCCAACTGCTTTTACTTGCAATTCCTTTTTCACTATGATAAAATATGTATAACAAAATTTGCAATTTTAGCCTGGCTGATGTGGCTGAGCGGATGGAGGGTCATCCCATGACTGAGAGGTCTGGGTTTGATTCCCAGTCAGGGTACATGTCCAGGTTGTGGGCCGGATCCTCAGCAGGGGGCAAGCAGGAAGTAGCGGTGGATGTTTCTTTCTCACATTGCTGTTTCTATCTCTCTCCTTCTCTCTCTCCAAAACATCAATAAAGCAGTTTTTTAATTTGCAATTTTACCATTTTTAATGTTAGCCAACAAAAAAAGGAGACTCAAACTGCTAGAACTGAAATGAAAGAGGAGACATTCGTACTGATAAAGTAAACATGATCACTAAGAAATACTATGAATAATTGTATACCAACAAATTAAATAACTAGATGAAATAGACAAATTCCTACAAAGACAAAAACTACTGAAAATTGACTCAAGAAAAACACAGAAAATGTGAAAAGATCTACAGCAAGTAAAGAGATTAAATTCGTAATCAGAAACTAACCACACACAAAAAAGCCTAGATGACTACATAGGTGAATTTTACCAGACACTTAAAGGGTTAATACTAATTATTTACAAACCTCAAAAATAAAAAATAGAAGAGAAAACATTTCCTAACTCACTCTCTGAGGCCAGTAGTACCCTGATACCAAAACCAGACAAAAACATCCAAGGAAAGAAAAAAACTGCAGACCTATATCTCTTATGAACATAAATGTAAATAAAAACCTCAACAAGTACTAGCAAACCAAATCCAGCAACATAGAAAAATAATTCATTGCAAACCATGATTTAGTGGGCTTTATCCCAAGAATGCAAAGTCGGTTCAGCACACAAAAATCAATCAATGTTGCTCTGGCCAGTGGAGCTGAACGGTCAGAGCATCAGCCTGCGCACCAAAGGGTCATGGGTTCAATTCCCAGTCAAGGGCAGGTTCGATCCAGGCCCTGGTTAGGGTATGGGGGGGGGAGGGGACAACCAATCAATATCTCTGTCTCAAATCTATGTTTCTCTTCCTCTCTCTCTCCCCCTCCCTCCCTCCCTTCCACTCTGAAGATCAACAAAAAAAAAAAATATCCTCAGGTGTGGATTAACAGCAAAAAATCAATTAATGTAATACACCATATCAATAGAATAAGAAACAAAAGCCACATGATTACATGATTACCTCAAAGGATGCAAAAAAGCAGTTGACAAAATCCAACACCCTGTTGACAAAATCCAACATCCTGTTGAAGAAAACGCTCAACATGTTAACTAGGAACAGGAGGGAACTCCCTTAGCCTGGTAAACAGGATCTATGAAAACCCACAGCTAACAGCATACTTAATGGTGAAAGACAGAGCCTTCTCCCAAAGTCAGGAATGAGACAAGAATGCCCACTCTACTCCACATAGTAATGGAGTTTCTAGCCAGGGCAATAAGGCAGCAGAAAGAAACAAACCGTATCCAAGTTGGAAAAGAAGGAGCAAAACTATATTCAAAGGTGACATAATTTTCTCTATAAAAATCCTAAGGAATCCATTAAAAAAACAGAATAAATGAGTTCAGCATCAATATAACAAAGCAACTATATTTGTGTACATTTGCAATGAACAATCCAAAAATGAGATTAAGAAAACAATTCTATTTTAAAAAATTTAAAAAAAAAAAACAAAAAACCTGGGGAATGATTTAACAAAATAAACGCATATTTTTTACTCTGCATTGTAAATATAATGAATGGAACTGAATGGAACAATTAAAGTTGAAATGACAAACTTTGTCATACAAATTTTACAACAACAAAGTAAAAACAAATGAGTTATACTCTGCAAAACCACAAAACATTTTTTGAACAAATATTTGAAACATATAAATAAATGGAAAGACACATTGTATTCATGGACAGAAAAATAATATTAAGATGGCAATACTCCCCAAATTAATCTACAGTCAATGCAATCCTACCGGAATCCCAGCTGGCTTCTTTATAGAAACTGACAAGCTGATCCTAAAATTTATATGGATATTCCAGAAACCCAAAATAACCAAAACAATCTTGAAAAAGAACAAAGTTGGAGGACTCACACTACCTGAATTCAAAATTTACTACAAAGCAACAATAACCAAGACAGTGTGGTACGGGCATGAGGGCAGACTCAGGCAACAATAGAAAAGAACCGAGAGTCCAGACATAAACCACATACATATGCGGTCAATTGACTTCGACAAGGATGCCAAGACTATTCAATGGGGGAATGATCAGTCTCTTCAACAAATGGTGCTGGGACAACAAAATATCCTCGTGCAAAAGAATGAATGTGGACTCCCCATCTCACATCATATGTAAATACAGACCTGCAGGGCCAGTGTGGCTCAGTTGGTAGAGTATCCCCCCATGTACCAAGAGGTCACCAGTCCGATTCCTGGTCAGGGCACATGCCAGGGTTGCAGGCTTGATTCCCAGTGGGGGGCGGGGGGGTGTGCATGCAGGAGGCAGCTGATGGATGTTTCTATCTCTCTCTCTCTCTCCCTTCCTCTCTGAAAATCAATAAAACATATTTTTTAAGTGGATCACAGACCTAAATGTAAAAGAGAAACTATAAAATCTTAGAAGAAATCATAGTATAAATCTTTGTGACGGTGGATTTAGCAATGTACTCTTAGATACAACGACAAAAGAAAAATTTAACTGGACTTCATCAAAATTAAATTTTTTTGCTTCAAAGGAAACCATCAAGAAAGCAAAATGGCCCAGGCCAGTTTGGCTCAGCAGTTAGAATGTTGGCCCGAGAACCAAAGAGTCTCAGGTTCGATTCCGTCTAAGAGCACAAACCTCAGTTGTGGTTCATCCCCAGCCCCGATTGGGGGTCATGTGGGAGGCAACTAACTGATGTGTGTCTCTCTCACTCTGATGTTTCTCTCTCTCTCCCTCTCTCCCTCTCTCAATGTCAATTTTTTTAAAAACTCTTAGAATATAATGAACAAAACAAGCTGATGAACAAAAGAGAGCCAGAGACATAGAAGTAGGGTACACACTGACAAACCTCAGAAGAGGGGGATGGGGTGGGGGAGGGAAGAGATAAACCACGAACTTATATGCACGTATGCGTAACCATGGACATAGACAACAATGCTCAGGGGTAGGGGTGGGATTGGGAGGAGGGTGTCAATGGGAGAAAAAGAAGAAATATCTGTGACGAAAATAAAATAAGAAAGAAAACTAAATAAATGAAATAAAATAAAAATTCTTAGAACTCAACAAGAAAAAGACAAGTGAACAGCCCTGGTCGCTGTGGCTTAGTGGTTAGAGCATCGGCCAAAGCATGGATGGGTCATGGATTTGATTCCCGGTCAAAGGCAAATACCTAGGTTGCAGGTGTGATCCCAGGCACAGGTCAGAGCTTATGCAGGAAGCAACCAATCGATGTATCTGTCTCACATCAATGTTTCTGTTTCTTTCTCGCTTTCTCTCCCCCTCTCTCTCCTCCCCTCCCTCCCTCCCTTCCACTCTCTCTTAAAAATCAATGGAAAAAATATCCTGGGGTGAAGATTAACCCCCCCAAAAAACTGAACAAAGGAATTGAACAGACATTTCTACAATGATATACAAATGACCAATAAACACAAGAAAAGATGCTCAACATCATTAGCTTTTAAGGAAAAGCAAATAAAAACCACAACAAGTATCTTCACACCCACTGACGAGACTAAAAAGACAAATAACAACAGGTGTTGAAGAGAATGTGAAGAAACTGGAACCCTCACATGCTGCTGTTGGGGATGTAAACTGCTGTAACAGCTACAGAAAACAATCTGGCAGTTCTTCAAAATGCTAGACATGAATGACCCTGGCAACCCCCAGGTACATACCCGAGAAAAATGAAAACATGTCCATAAAAAACTTGCACATGAATGTTCATAGCAGCATTAGTCATAAGAGCCAAAAGGTAGAAAGAACCCAAATGTCCATCAACTGATGAACAGATGAACAAAATGTTGGCTACCCATACAACAGAATATCATTCAGCAATAAAAAGGAATAAAAAACAGATATATCTTTGAAAACATCATGCTAAGTGAAAAGAATCCAGGCACAACAGACCACATATTATATGATTCCATTTACAGGAAATGTCCAAAATAGGCAACTACATAATAAAAGTAGATTAGTGGCTGCTTAGGGTTGGGGAAAGGAAGGACTTGGGGGCGATAGCTAAAGGGTACAGGGGTTTTTCTTAGGTGATGAAAATGTTCTGGTCCTGGCCAGTTTGGCTCGGCGGTTAGAGTGTCGGCCCATGGACCAGAGTCCCGAGTTTGGTTCCCGTTAAGGGCACATGCCTCGATTGCAGTTTGTCCCCGGCCCAGGTTGGGGTCGTGTGGGTGGCAGCCACTCGATGTGTCTCTCTCACATCGATGTTTCTCTCTCTCTTCCTCCCTATCTCCTTTCTACTCTATCTGAAGGTAAATGCAAAAATGTCCTTGGGTGAGAATAAAAAAATAATACTAATTAAAAAAATAATTCTGGAATTAAATAGTGGAGATGGTTGCACAACTCTATACACTAAAACCACCAAATTACACAATTTAAACGGGTAAATTATATATGGGTTATGTCCCAATAAAGTCATTACCAAAAAATACTGTAAGTAAATAAAGAGAAGAAATCACCTGGTAACTGAAAACGGCAAAGAAACCTTTCTTTTCCACTAAAATAAACAAACTTAATCAGTTAGCTGTGTAATTCAGTTTACACTTCTCTCATACTGCTGACAACTGTTTGTTTTTTATTTTTATTTTTTTCTTTATTGATTTTAGGGATAGAGGAAGGGAGAGGGAGAGACAGAAACGTGCCCACACTAGGGATCAGGCCCACAACCCGGGCATGTGTCCTGACTGGGAATTGAACCAGCGACCTCTTGGTGCATAGGTCGATGCTCAACCACTGAGCCACACCAGCCAGGCTGACAACTGGTTTTTGTTCAACAATCCTCTTAATATATTATTTCACAAGGATTATCAAAACTTCATAAACACAAATTTTGTTTTTTTAAAAAATGAAATATCTGTAGAAGGAAACATATCTTAGGATTATCATTTTGGTTATGTAAAACCGTAACAATGCTTGCACTGGCCAGTTTGGCTCAGCAGTTAGAGCGTTGGCCTGCGGACCAGAGAGTTCCAGGTTCAGTTCCCACTAAGGGCATGTATTTCGGTTTCAGTTTGTCCCCAGCCCCGGTTGGGGTCGTGCGAGTGGCAGCCAATCAATGTGTCTCTCTCACATGGATGTTTCTCTCTTCCCCCCTCTCTGCCTCCGCTCTATCTGAAGATAAATGCAAAATGTCCTCAGGTGAGGATAAAAAAACAAACAAACAAACAAACGTAACAATGCTTGATGTTAGAGAAACATTTCTTGTTCTAACACTCTAATATAAATGCCATCTTTGACACCCTAACTAACCGGTGAAATTGAAAACAGAACATTCCCAATAACTTCCTATGCACTTGAAAGCAGTGCTCCATCCACATTTGCCGATTCACCTGAAAGGTACATCGGAAAGGTGGTTTGTTAACATATTTAGTTTCAACAACCTAATTTCAAATACTTAGGATTAGATAAGAAACAAAACCACTTGTGACAGAGCTGCAAAATGATCTTTTAAGGTATGCTGCATACCCATTAATTATTAAATCAATAATGACTTCATAAATCTTTCTCAATAATGAATCAACACAAATGCTATTTCAGGTTAAAAATAATGTACAGGTTAAAAAAAATAAACTCAGCCCCCTATTTAAAGTTTTAAACAAAATTAGAGAAATTCAAGTATTTCAATTCAGTTCTTTCACAGGACGGGGGGTAAAGTACAGCTGAGAACAGCCTTCAAATGTAGTTTGGGTGTCATGGTAAGGGAGGCCTATTTACCTTTGCATTTCATTTGTTACCTGTGTTTTTAGAAAATCATGAGTGGCAAAAACATTTCTTATTCTGCTCTTTATTTTTAATTAATGAGTTCTTCCTACATACCAAAAGCTTTGTAGTTATGGGATCAGCTCCACCTCACTTAAAGGAAGATAAAGTTCCTCCATGCAGTCCCTGAGTCGCAAACACCCATTACGACATCTCCACATTATGTGTGCCCACGAGCACACCTGCATCACCCTGTTCCCAAGGCATGCTGCTCCCAGCCCTCCCCGCAGTCTCCCTCGGAAGCACTTTCCAGACACCCTTTTACTTGCCTTCAGAACAGCCATCATGTCACTCCCCCTCTTCACATCCTTCACCCTCTTCTTCCCCTTCTCCCTCCCTTTCAAAGCCAAGCAGTTACTAGAGAAAAACTTGCCCCCCCTTATTCCCACTTCTGCCTTCTACCGATGGGGGAATATTTCTAATAAATAAGTATGAGAATAGAAATGGCACTGCATCCAAATCAAAGACACTCTGACTTCATACAGAGATAAAAACTGGGTCCCCTCCAGTTAAGTACAGTGCACAGAACAGCCAGCTTATCTCTGCGCCATCTGAAACCCCTACGAAAATGCAGAATTTGATTCCTGAGCTCTGGGAGAAAGGAGTTTTGTTTTGTTTCTTTCCTCTGTTGAATTCTCCTTTCTAGAATCCATGTCACCACTGCAGTGCCTGCCATGTCTTAAGTCCTTAAAAAAAGACTTGAATGAATGGATGACAGATGACAGCAGACCAAAAACGTCAACTTAATTTTGCACAGTGGGAAAAGCAAAGCTAGAAAACTGAGCATAACTGTGCTCGAGGTCAGGGTAAGAAGGTCCAGGAAGCATCAGCAGCACTAGGATCTCCGAAGGCCTAAACAACAATGCACAGAACACACAACCAGCTCCAAGCCTGCAGGAGCAGCAGCTACACCACGACCCCCCGGCCAGCCACCCCCACCCCATCAGACCTCGTCCACATCACTCACCCCACCTCCCCAGAAAGCTGGCAGCCAGCATGTACACTATTCCTCACCACCCAGGCAGGAGAAACACCTCTCTGGGGAAACTGACAAGCCAAGGACAAATAATTACTTTAGCAACTCCTGGCGGTATCCCCTCAATTGGCAAGGTCCTCATCCTATTTCCTAAAGGTGAGGCGCAACATCTGAAGTTTCTCCGTACACAGTTTTTCCAGTCAGCCCACTCATTAGGAAAAGAAAGCCAATAATCATCAGATATTTGAACAAAACCTTCTGACATCAAAAACCAAAGTGAAAAACAGGAGAAAAAGGACTCAGAAGAAAGCAAAGACATCACAGGAAACAAGGAAAACATCTATAAAACATAAATGTGTGCATAAATCAATAAAAATTTATAAACAAGAAGAAATGTTCAAAAAATGTATTGTCTTCATGAAACAAAAATAGGATGTTATAAAAAGAAATACTGAGAACAAAAACACTTAGAAATGAAACATGATGGCAGAAATAAAAATTCAATGTTAAGAACTAGAAGATAAAGTTAAGCACCTCTTCCAGAAAAATCAGAACAGAAAGATAAATGAATGAGCCCTGGCCAATTTGGTCCACAGACCAAAGAGTTGCAAGTTTGATTCTGGTCAAGGGCACATACCTCAGTTGCAGTTTGGTCCTGGCCCTGGTCGAGGTCGTGCGGGACGCAACCAATCGATGTGTCTCTCTCATAATGATCTCTCCCTCTCTCTCTCTCTCTCTCCCTGAAGATAAATGGGGAAAAAAATTATCCTCTAGTGAGGATTAAAAAAAGAAACATAGTCCTGGTCAGTATGGCTCAGCGGTTTGAGTGTCGGCTGCGAACCTAAGAGTTGAGGGTTCGATCCCAATCAAAGGCATGTACCTTGGTTGCTGTTCCTCATCGGCCCTGGTCAGGGTTGTGCAGGAGGCAACCAGTCAATGTGTCTCTTTCACATCCATGTCTCTCTTTCTCTCTCTCCCTCCCTCCCACTCTATCTGAAGATAAATGGAAAAATATCCTCGGGTGATAATTAAAAAAAAAAAAGAAAGAAAGAAAACCACCCCAGAGGTTATGGTCCAAAGTGCTGTTAATTTCAACTGCAAACTAAGATTAGATGTCTTTTTAGGTCAATTTTGAATTGTAACATTGGGCCATGGAGTTCAGACCTGACTTTTTCAAAGCAACAGAATATGAAATCATTGTGGAGGTTTTTGAAAAGGGGGAGTTGATGAAATAAAAAGCAGTGTTTAAGACGGACCTAGCAGAGGTTATTTAAATCTTCACGTGAGAAAGGCATTCATTTAAGTCTGGGGTCTTAAGAGCTTCACCTAGGCCAGTGATAATAAAATTGGAAAGAAAAGGCTAAAATAAAATTGAGATATTTCAAAGCAGGTGCCAGCAAAGAGGCCAGGGTTGACCCTGATCCAGTGGAGAAAAGAAACCCTGGCTAGAGAATAGCTTACTTAGAAACAATTCAGGAACATGTCCAGAGTCTGCTTTTACCCAAGGGAGAGTGGGGATGCGGATAGAGGGCAGCTCATGTCACCATTCAAATTCCTGTTTTCAAACCCCTGCCTCGCCGGGCCGGTGTAGCTCAGTGGTTGAGGGTCGACCCATACACCAAGAAGTCGCCAGTTCAATTCCCAGTCAGGGCACATGCCCAGGTTGTGGGCCCGATCCCCAGTGAGGGAGCATGCAGGAGGTGGCCAATCGATGTTCTCTCTCATAGATATTTCTATCTCTTTCTTCCTCTCCCTTCCTCAAAAAAAAATAATAATAATAATAATAATAAAGAAAAAAATAAAATAAAATAAAAAATCAAACCCTTGCCTCTGTAATGTTGGAGGCTAGAAGGCCATGCCATCACCATCCTAATAGTGTTAAGAAGCCCTGGCCAGCCCTGGCCAGTTTGGCTCAGCGGTTAGAGCGTCGGCCTGCGGTCCGGAGAGACCCGGGTTCGGTTCCCGCTAAGGGCACGTACTTCGGTTGCAGTTTGTCCCCGGCCCTGGTTGGTCGTGCGGGTGGCAGCCACTCGATGTGTCCCTTCACGTCGATGTTTCTCTCTCTCTCTCCCTCCCACTCTATCTGTACAAAAAATGGAAAAATATCCTCGAGTGAGGATAAAAAAAAAAAAAAAAAAAAGAAGCCCTGGCCAGTGTGGCTCAGCAGTTGAAGCATCGGCCCTCAGACAGAAGATCTCTGGTTTAATTCCCGCTCGAGGGCACATACCTAGCTTGTAGGTTTGATCGTGTGGGAGGAAGCCAATCAATGTGTCTCTCTCACATCAATGTTTCTCTCTCTCCCCTCCTCCCTCCCTTCCACCCTATTTTTTAAAAAAGTCAATGGAGAAATACAGGTGAGAATTAACAGCAGAAAAAGGACCATCTTAGAAGAATATGTTCCACAGGTCTCCAAAGAAACTCCAAAACAGGATAAATTCAACTGAAATTTATGAGCCCTGGCTGGGTAGTTCAGTTGGTTTAGTGCCCGGGTTTGGTTCCCGCTAAGGGCACGTACCTCAGTTGTAGTTTGTCCCCGGCCTTGATTGGGTCATGCAGGTGGCAACCACTCGATGTGTCCCTTTCACATTGATGTTTCTTTCTCTCTCTCTCTCTCCCCCCCCCCCCTCCCACTCTATCTGAACAAAAAATAGAAACAATGTCCTCACGTGGGGATTAAAAAAAAAATTTACTTCTCTGGTAGATTTTAAGTCCATATGTATACATATATAAAGAGGGAGAGAGAGAGTGTGCGTGCACATGAGCAAGAGCGTAAGCTCACATTGTCAAATCATTTGTGATTTAACATTTAAAGAAAGTGTCTTTTCCTCTCAATCCACTTTCATCAGTGAGATTCTCATACTTTTTTTGTTGTTGTTAATCCTCACCCGATGACATAATTTTCCATTGATTTTTCAGATAGAATGGAAGGGAAGGAGAAAAGGTGGAAGACAGAGAGAGAGAAACACATCGATTGGCTGCCTCCCGCACAACTCTGACCAGGGGTCAGGGATCAAATCTACAACCCAGGTACATGCCCTTGACTGGGAATTGAACCGGAGAACTTCTGTTCCGAGGGCTTGGACTGATGCTCTAACCGCTGAGCAAACCAGCCAGGGCAGAATCTCACACACATTTAGGATAACTTTAACATACCATCATTTTGGAATATTCTAAGAATCTTAGACTCAAACTTAAACTCGGGACAGGGACATTGTTATGCCATGGGGATTAGGATGATGTTATTGTTTTTCTTAACTCTTTCAAAATTTCCTTTAATTTTACTTTATCCCCTATCAATTAAAAAGAAAGGCTAAAAAATCCATATTTGGTCTATTTCAACAAGATCCATATTTATTAGTCTCAAAGGATACTCTTTGCCTCTTTACCAAGAAAAGCATTCAACAGTTTGGCCTTACTCAACAGTCTCGTTTGCTTGTGTTCACCATCATCAACATCAGCAGACAGGAGGCATTTCTGAGCACATCATGGGCACAGCAGAAGGCAGGGCAAAGGCAAGGCAGCTAGCTGCCTGCCAACCTGCCTGAGGTGAGATTTTTACCTACATGCATTCATGCATTCAAGTATTTTGCTGAAGAGCAATTCAGTGCACATATCAACTTTTTCAGGTTGTTCCCACGGTGGTGCCCTAAAGTGAGAACAAATCACTCCAACTCCAATTTTATTTCCTGAAGGTCTGAGTTTAACACAGACACAGCTGTTCACTTTTTTTTTTTTTTTTTAATCCTCACCCGAGGACATTTTTTCATTCAGACAGAGGAGGGAGAGAGAGGAAGAGAGAGAGAGAAACATAGACGTGAAAGGTACACATCGAGTGGCTGCCACCCACACGACCCAACCAGAGCCGGGGATAAACTGGAACCGAGTACATGCCCTTAGCAGGAACCGAATCCAGGTCTCTCTGGACCACAGGCCGACGCTCTAACTGCTGAGCCAAACCGGCCAGGGCACAGCTGGTCACTTTAAAGTCTGACTGTCAATGAAGGAGATTTTAAGAGAGAACAGGGAAAGCCCGCTTGGTAATGTTAGGTAGTTTCAACTGTCCCATCTCATGTCATGTGCTCCATGTTGATGCATTTCAAATAACTTTTAATAAAATCTAAATTATGTTAACCTAATCTTTTATTATGCAATCCCAACATTCCCCTACAATTTAGATCTTATTATTCAAAAGACCTGTTTCTCAAATCTGCTATTTAAAAAAAGTGTTCCCACCCTGGTATGACTCAGTTGGATGCAAAAGGTCTCGGGTTCAATCCTGGTCGGGGTGTGTATGAGAGGCAACCAACTGGTGTTTTTCTCTCTCTTCTCCTTCCTCTCTCTCTAAAATCAATAAAAAGTATATCCACAGGTGAGGATTAAAAAAAAGAGCCCTGGCCAGTTGGGCTCAGCAGGGACCAAAGGGTCTGGGTTCAATTCCCGGTCAAGGGCATGTATCTGGCTTGCAGGTTCGATCCCCAGCCCTGGTCAGGGTTGTTTGGGAGGCAACCAAACAATGTGTCTCTCTTACATCGATGTTTCTCTCTCTCTCTCTCTCTCTCCTTCCCTCCCTTCCACTCTATATTAAAAAAAAAAAAAATCAGTAGAAAAAATATCCTCGGGTGAGGATTAACAGCAACAACAAAAAGTTGTAAAAAAAAAAAAAAAATTGTTCCCATGTTATACAAACATCCCAGCTGGAGAAACCACTAAGATTAAATTGTATCTTGAGACGCTTGGCACCAGTGTGAAGCCTGAACTTACTAATTTGGCAGTGTCATCCCACTCACACCTAGTACTGAGTATCCCCACCCTGACGGACGGGAATTCACAGAAAAGAACTCGGAGAAGGCACTGCTGCAATCACAATAGGAAAAATCACACAGGAGAAAATTAAAAACTGACAGAGGGAGTGTGTCAGAGTGAGAGAAGATGCCCTGGACTGGGAATGGGGGGGGGGGGGGGGGGGCAAGCCCAGGCGGCCTCCAGGAGGTGTGCCTACACCAGCAGTGAGCCCTAGACCTCCCACCCTGTCTGCAGGCCAGGTGGGAACCAATGCAGAGGGCCACTGTGGTCCATCCAATGCCAAGCAGCAGCTCCATCCGAATGAAACACTAGCCATAATACTTAAGTGGTATTACATATTTAACACATGTAAAAGTATTTTTATATAACAACCTCATTTTAGTTGTCCATATTTGTTGCTGTTTACTGGTTGAAATTTCAGTGTTTCATGTGCTCTGCTTAAAATAGCATCAAATCTGCATTAAAAAAAACAGCTTAAAGAAATACATATGCAAAGCAGAGTATTTCCAAGTTTTAATGAAGGCCCAGAATTTAACAGAAAACTAATCAAACTATAAACACAATGAAGGGAAAATTAAAAACAAAAACCTACAATGAAGAATGACTCTTGTCCCATGCAACCACTGTGGAAATAAGAAAACAAGGGCCGGAAACAATCTTTTTCTTCTTCTTTTTTGTTAATCCCCACCTGAGGATATTTTTTCCATTGATTTTTAAATAGAGTGGAAGGGGAGGGGAGAGGGGAAGGGAGAGAAAGAGGGACAGGGAGAGAGAGGGAGAGACACATTGATTGGTTGCCTCCCTAACACCCCCACCCAGGGCCAGGGATCAAATCCGAAACCCAGGAATCGAACCTAAGACCCTCCGGTATACAGGCCGACACTCTAACAGCTGAGCCAAATTGGCAAGGGCCAGAAACAGTCTTCTTTTAAAACGTAAAAGCTTTATTACCTATACTTTCCAGATTTCCCCAAAGATTTCCCAGTAAGTCTCAAAATCTGAGCTGAATCAGTTATTTTAAGTTTCAAGAATTCCACATACATTCACTAGACATAATTGTCATTAGACAATTTGGAAGGTGGGGAGGGATTAGCCCTCTGCATGACAGGACTCAACACAGCAAAGGTTTCGGACACTATAACAGTGTGACTCCAAAAAGTCAACAATCCACAGACGGATAGCGTATATACATGTTTCCTGAGCAGAAGTAATTAGGGTACCTAATAATGCTCAACAAACAATCCTGTTTGAAAAGACCATTCTTTGCCTTCCAATCTCAATCACCAGGCATTCCAAGTAATAACAAATACAACCGCACACATATGGCAACTACTAACACACCACTGCAGTTACAATGGCACATATGTTAACATACAGGAGGTTAAACACTGTTTCTCAAATATATTTCATTAAAATGCCACCCCAAATTTAAGTCCATTCTTTGTCTCTGTAACTTAAAGATTACACTTCTGTGCAAATTAAGTTTTTAGGATAATGTAACTGATTTATAATTTCCAAAGAGCCAGAATACAATTTTGAAAATATTTTTATCTGAATAGCCCACAGCTCCTGTTTAGATTTGGAAAGGTCAAATCCAATAAGATACTTCCACACATGCTGGAAGAGCCTCCTCCAGTGAAACCCACCAGTTCACAGACTGGCTGACCTGTCTGGTGGTAAGGGGGCTGCACCGGGACCACTGGTCCTCAGGGCGCCCAGCCCTCAGACTAACCTCCATCCAGGCATGGCTTGGTTCCCAGGCCAGAGCACCTGGTCCACACCTTACCAACTAAAACCTGCCCTCTGCTTCCTCCTTTCAATCACACTTTTACTCATAGACTGTGCCCAAGGTGAACCTGGACTTCAAGATCAAAAGCTCAGAGAGGAATGGCAAACACGATATTCAGAAGGCTCAGATGTAACAGGCACCAAAGACCTCACTTTCAAATCAACTGTGAAGTCAGTAAATTATTCAGCTGGAAATCAGGTCACTGATAAAGGACCCCAGGAAAGCGAATACTCTCTTTTACTTACATTTAGTATAACCAAGAATAGTGGTACCCATAGAAATAATAACCGGCTGTCTAAGGTTCTGGGCCTCCCTCTACTGCTGCTCTCACAAGACCTCATGTCAACATTTCACTTACAAGCAAAAAACAGAAGCCCTCTAATGACTATGGCAACTTAAGTTTTGACTTGTAAACAAAATTCCAATTCCAGTTACCATCTTGGCAGAGCAGGAGGCCTTACTACAGAACACATTTGTTTATTTCCTCAGGTATACAGCAGCTTGATCAGCCCGAGAGATTAGAAATGACTGGTTCAATCTGCAGTCCTAGCCCAGTGACACAAATGACGCAACTATAGGATTTTCATAGGTGTGGCCTGAACATAAGCACGTCTTCCCACTAAGTCATTTTAGGTGAATCTGAGGGTCATGACAGAATGCCCATGTTAGGAGAAGGTGAAGCCAAAGGGTTTCACTTTACACTGTCTTCTGGATTCTAATGATCATTAAATGGATTAATCGATTTATACCCTAACAAAGCATAACAGGTTGACCAACGATTACAATATAGATCCTTGAATAAAGAAAAGGCGGCATGCAAAGATCAGGTGAAGAAAGTTTTTAAATGACTTCCACATACTGACACTTCAAACTACCCCAAAATATATCAAGGATCTGGCGCAATCACAAATAGAAAATCAAGTTGCTCTTGCATGGTGTATTCAAAACAAGGCGTTTAACCTTAAAACTCCCTTGGAGGTGCTCCAGTGAAGGGGATGTAGACCGGCTGTCACCTAGGAGACGCACACGGGGTGGGGGACCCACGGGGCGGTGTGGAAGCAGATGTAAAAAGCACACTTTGCTGCCCCCACAAATCAGCAGAGCGTGGCGGGGGAGGGGGGACGCTGGACGCTGATCCTGGACCCCAAAGCGGGGGGCGGGGGCGGATATCCCAGGCAGAACTGCAGGAAATGATATCCAGACTCGAAGGGTGGATCTAGGAAGCGGCAGGGACGATGGTCCGGAGGGGGGATGGGGGAGGGACGAAGATGTGGCTCCTAAGGGCAGGATGAGGAGGCGGGACGGCCGAGCGCGGACGTGCAAAGGCCCAAGAGCGCAGGGAGGGATCAAGAGCCGCAGAAAGACCGGAGCGCCAGGAGCGGCCGGAGGAACGGGACGGCGGGTGGGACGGAAGCGCGAGGGCAGTGCGGAGCAGGCGGCAGGGTGGGGAGGAGGGTGAGCCGGTCCGGGGACTGGGGGGCTGAGGTCAGGGCCGCGCGCACTTACCCCACTCGAGGAACTCGGCCACATACTTGTCGCGGCGCAGGGCCGAGTGGCTGCACTCGGTGTACAGGCAGATGAGCACGTCGAGCAGCGTCTCCACGCTCAGGGCGCTCTCGTTGCGCCAGGGCCCGTCCAGGAGCAGCTGCTCCAGCTTCTTGAGCCGCACCTTGGCCGACATGGTGCCGCGCGGCCCGCTCCCCACGCGCCGGCCTCTCGCCGTCCGCTCCTCTCGGCCAGTCCGTCAGGGCGAGCCCTCGGGGACCCGGCGGCCGTGAGCCCTGGCAGCACCTCGTCGCCGCCCCGTCCGCGTCGTTGTGCCCCGGCCTAGGCCGACATCTTGGGCTCGGTCCCGGCGGCGAAGCGTCTGGGGCGCCGGGCCCCGCGGGTCCATGGACCGGTCTCCTCCCCTCGGCGCCGCCGCCCTCTCCGCCCGGCGCGTCCCGCCCCGCCTGCGCCCCTGAGCCCCGCCCGCAGCCGCGCCCTCCCCGCTGCCCGCCGCCCTGGAGCGACGCTGACCGGAGCGCTGCGCAAGCCCGGCCGGCGCCCCAGACCCGACCCCGGACCCGACCCGGCGGCCCAGCCCCGCGGCCCGCAGCCAACCAGGGCGCGGCCAGCGCGGGCGCAGCCAACCACGGCGGGACCGGCCGTCGCCGCGCTGACCTCAGCGCGCCGCCCCGCCCCTGCGTCCCGGCTCCTGGTTCCCGGCGGGATCGAGCCTCGCCGCTCGCCGTAGGGAGGCCGGGATGCTGGGAAGGCGGGGGCGGGGTCGCGAGGGGGCGGGGCAAGCGAGGAGCCGGTGCGCTGCCGAGATTGCGGCATCGGCGCGTGCGCGAGCGCTCCGCATACCCACCTTCGGCGTCCCGGAGGGATCCCGAGGCTCGGAGCGGACCCGGCCGGCCTGGGGCTTCGGGACCGCCCCGCAGCCGCAGCCCTGGTGTCCTCGGCGGCGGGACTTAGAAGCAGGACTCTTCTGAGCTCGGAGCGGCTGGTGGAAACGCGGGCCCACCTCTGACTGAGGTCGGGACAGGGCGGGCCTGCGGAGAGGCGGCGGCCCAGCGCCCGGTGAATTCGCGATGCCCACGCAGTGGCCACTTCCAGTTCCACCGTGCAGCCTACCCCTCCCCGCAAACAAATGTCTGGGGGTGGCAGTTTGGTAGGAAGCGGCGGGTTGATGGTCTCCAGCTTGGGTTTGCCCAGCGAGTCGCTGCCCGTGTCCTCAGGCACCCATGGGGTTCCGCCCTCTGTCTTGGCCATCTGCAGCTACTGTTTACAAAGAGCCAGAGACTGAGTGGCTTATAAACAATAGACATTTATTTCTTACAGTTTTGGAGGTTAGACTTCTGAGATGGGGGTGTCAGCGTGGTCAGGGTCAGGGTCAGTGCCCTCTTCCCCTTTATAGAGGGCTGTCTTGCTGTGTCCTCTTTGGTCACTAATCCCATTCACGAGGGCTCCACCCCCATGACCTAATCACCTCCCCAAGGCCCCACCTCCTAATCACATCAGGAGTTAGGATTTCAGCACTTGGAGTTTAGGGGGACAGAAATACTCAGTCCCTAACAACATCCTTACAGTAAACTCCTACTTGGGCTGGCTCCAGTGGGTTTCTCGTCTTTGCAACAAGTAAGTGGCACCAAGCCTAACCTCATCCCCAGCACACAGAAATGTGCACATGGAACTTCAAGCTGCAAATAATGTCTCAGTTCAAAAGTTAAAGCGTCCGGGTCTACAGAGGTAAACCTCTGAACTTGATTTAACCTTTGCTCTTCCCCTGGTGCCCACTTGGGCCCTTTAGGGCTGAGGTGAGGTGGGAAAGGGGCTGTGCTTGGCTTCTGCCATGTTCCTTCCTCAAGCCTCTCAGCCAGCTTGGCCCTCCTTCCACCCACCTGGGGCTGTTGCCAGCTGCCAGAGTGGAAGAAGGTGTTCGGGAGAGCTGTGGTCTCACCTCCAGCCCTCTCCTGGGGATATTCATGGGCTCCTGGGCAGTTCCTTGCTGCTCCCTCTCTTGAGCACATGTTGCCTTTCTAAGTGGGTATTTACCTGTGGGCTTCGGGGGACCCTCTGCCCTTCTATGGGGACTATTGGACAGGACCTATGATGACCTGTCCATGTGGCTTATGTCTGTCTACACAGCTCACATGCATCCACCGGAAACACTCTCGTACCCCCTAACAAATGTTTGGGAGCTGTCAGGTCCCAACTGGGCAGCACACTCCTGGCTCTGCCTCATGGCAGCTCGTGGGCCCTTCTTTCCCTGCTGGGGTCCATCCGTAGTCCACTGTACCTCCAAATAGGGCCATGTCTTAAGCTCTCTGAGGAATCCCTTAAAAGCCACCATCACTAGGCTTCAGGTAAAGAAAGGCGTCCTCCCATGCTCCATGCCCGGCAGGACCGTATCACTGGATCTCCTCTCTTCCTCCATCTCTTTTTTTTTTTTTTGCATTTATCTTCAGATAGAGTGGGAGGGAGAGAGGGAGGAAGAGAGAGAGAGAGAGATCAATGAGAGAAAGACACATCGACTGGCTGCCATCCACACAACCCCAACCGGGGCCAGGGACAAACTGCAACCGATGTACGTGCCCTTAGCGGGAACCGAACCCGGGGCTCTCTGGACTGTGGGCCGATGCTCTAACCGCTGAGCCAAACCGACCAGGGCCCTCCATCTCTTAATCTGGGTCTGGGACAGGTTTTCAAGTATTACCCTTGACAGTCTACATATGGTGACCTGAAACCTCATTTGAGATCCACATCTGTTGTCTCTTGAAATTTCAATACATTTTACAACATGCACACTGGACAAAGGTCATTGTCCCTTTGCCGGGCAGTCCTTGTGTTTGTCTGCCTGGCACCCCACCACCACCCCCTCTCCCCGCACCCTGTGAGTCTTCACTCCAGCTCCACTTTGATCATGGGATCCTAGAGGGGCTGCCATGGGGGGGTGGACATGTCCCCCAGGGCCAGATGGTCAGCTCTCCATCCCCTTGATCAGGGGTCATCATGTGACTCAAGCCAGACCAATCAGAGAACTTCTTTAGGATGTTTTATACTAAAACTAGGAGAGAGAAATTCTTGTCTTTTCCTTTAGACCAGAGGCAAGTCAACTTTTTCTGCAAAGGGTTAGATTGCAAGAAAGGAGTGCTTCCATCAGGAAACAAACTTGCTTCTGGTGAATTAGAGCTGAGGCGGCCCCTCCCCACAGGCTAGTTCTCCTTCCTCCTGCCACTAAGCCAGCAGGCAGAGAAGGGGTCCCTGTGCTGCCTGGGACACTGATCCCAGGCATCAGAGGGAACGTAAACTTATTTTACACATGGGGCCAGGTGGACTGTGTGAGGAGCCCCGGGACTTCCCTGTGGTGCTTAGTGGTTCTAACTATTGGAAAAAGAGAAGCTCATTAATGACAGGCCCATAAAGGACCCCTGTCCTGAAGGAACAAAAGTTTGGGTCCTCCCACCAAGGCAAGAAAAGTGCTGCTGAGGAGCCAGCGGAGGAGGAGGGATATGGAGTGAAGACCACGTGGGGAAGTGGGCGCTGTCATGGGACTTTCCTTCTTGTGGGTCTCCACCCCCAAACTAATATGAAGAGCATTTCTTTTGTTGTTGTCGTTAATCCTTATCTGAGGATATTTTCCCATTGGTTTTCAGAGAGTAGAAGGGAAGGAGGGAAAAACATCTTTGTGAGATACATGGATTGGTTGCCTCCCGCATGTCCAATCAGGGATCGAACGTACAACCCAAGTACATGCCCCTGACTGGGAGTTGAACCCAAAACTCTTCAGCCCTTGGGTCAACGCTCTAGGCACTGAGCCAAACCAGTCAGAGTTGAAGAGCACTTCTTACTTTTTTAAAATAATTTTTAATTGATTTTTTTAGAAAGAGAGAGAGAAAAAAACATTGATGAGAGAGAAACATTGATTGGCTGCCTCCTGCACCCACTAATGGGGATCGAGCCCATAACCTGGGCATGTGCCCTGACCAGGAATCAAACCTGGACCTCAGTCCACGGGATGATGCTCAATCCACTGAGCCACACTGGCCAGCTGGGCTGAAGAGCACTTCTGATGTCCAAGGTCTTAGGTTTCAGGTTGGCTCACTCTGTGGTTGGCATCACCCACGAACATCAGAGGCTGGTGGGATATCATGTGCCCTGGGTGTTGACACATTTCCCCTACAGGACAAGGATGAGGTGAAAGGCTATGATGGTGGAGAGTGTGCCTCTACCCCTCCAGGTCCACTCCCCACCCTGCTCCACCTGTTTTGTGCCCCAAATGGGCTGTACCTGTGGGTAGGGGTCTGGGAAGAGTGAGTCACTATCTATTCCTCATCACTCAGCCACAGCCTGTCTGGGACCCCTCTTCATGAAGCAGCTGTCCCCAGGTTCTGGCCACCCTGCCCTTCCGCTGCTCCCAGGGGACCCAGAGGTGGCCACAGCTCCTTGGCCCTGCCAGCCTTGGGAGCACCCCCATTTCTCCCCTAATCCAGCTCCTGCCCTTGCCTTGGTAAATAGGCCACTTTTTATGCTCTCAGTTGCCCTACCTCCGTGTGTCCCCACTGGGACTCATGCACACAGTCGTATGTGCAATAATAGTCATTACTGGATTACTTGCAATTAAAATAATGAAAACCTAAATGTCCATCAGGATACAAATAAATAACTGTACATACATAATATGGCACTTTGTGTAGTCTTTGAGAAATGATGTAGAACCCTGGCTGGTTTGGCTCAGCGGTTGGAGCGTCGGCCTGCAGACCAGAGAGTCCCAGGTTCGGTTCCCACTAAGGGCGCGTACCTCGGTTGCAGTTTGTCCCCAGCCCTGGTTGGGGACGTGTGCGTGGCAACCACTCCATGTGTCTCTCTCACATCGATGTTTCTCTCCCTTCCTCTCTCCCTCCCACTCTATCTGTAGAAAGATGCAAAAATGTCCTCGGGTGAGGATAAAAAACAAAAAAAAAGAAATGATGTAGATGAATTCATTCAACCAGCCCAAAGCCGCTGGGCGCCTGCTACGTGTCAGCACTGCTCTAGGTGCCAAGGCTACAGTGGCGGCCCAGACAGACACCGGCGTGTCTACTCTAGTCCGGGGACAGACCACAGGACAGTGCACCGGAGGATAAAGAGAACTTCGGAGAAAAGCGAGGGCTGCGAGGAAAGCGGACACGTGACGTGGTGTCGACGGAGGGGTGCGTGCCTCCTCGATGGAGAACGCAGGGTGGCCCCTTGAAGCGGTGACACTGTAGCGGAGAAGTGGACGAGAAGGTGGGAAACTCTCAGGCACAGACAGGGAACAGAAGGACCAGTGCAGAAGGCAGAGGGTTGCGGGCGCCTTGGTCAGTGCGAGTTCATGCAGAGGCTCAGCCTTGCCTGTCAGTCACCGCCACCCGGGCCTGTGGCTGCTGTGACCCTGGCCGTGGTTCCTGAGGTTTCCTGCCTCCTGACTCTCTGGGCCACAGCTCTTCCTGAGGGTGTTTCTCTTCCTCCTCAACCTCCAAGCTGATAATGCGGAGGACTGAAGGTCAGCAGCAGGAGCCAGTACCCCACCAGGATCAGACACAAAAGGCGCCCACTTGTTGTGTGTGCGAGGGTGGCAGGGAGGAGGGAAGGCACGTCGGACAGGCCTCTGTCCAGTGTGCAGCCTCTCATTTCCTTGCCACCCTGGTGCAGACGTGGGACAAGCCCTGCCCTCCTAATCCCCATGCGTGTCCTTGTAGGGACCACCCCACTGCCGCCAGGACTGTCCCCCACATCCAAAAGCACGAATCCAGCAGTGCCCAGCAGCTGCCCACGAGAAATGCTCTGCAGGCCGGGTGACATGACTGGCCCAGAGGAGCCAGACCCTGGGACCCCCAGCTCCTCGTCTGAAAGGGAGACGGAGACCCTCCATTGCAGAGTCTCTGAGGCGTCTGCGAAGTCATGGGCACAGACTTCCGTCGCACAGGGTACATCACCTGCAGGTAGCCCTGCAGTGCCACTGATAGGTAGTAAGTGATGACGGTGGTGATGGAAGGAGAGGAGGTGGCCAAGAGCACAGCCTGTGCACCCCTGTCCCTGCCCCGCTGCTCTCCACGGCCCACCACCCCCGTCCCTCCACGAGCTCCCAGAGGCGTCTTCCCACAGGCTGGCACAGAGCCTCCCATGGCTCCCCACGGCCTCAGAGGGACAAAGGGTTCCTTCTGAGCCTCTGACACAGGATTTGCCTTCCAGGGCCTACAGCACTGCCAAAGAGAATCGCTTGCGGCCTGGAAGGGGTGGGTATGGAGGCTGGACCAGGAAGCCAGGGAGGAGGTGCCCAGAGTGGAGGGGACTTTGAGGAGGACACTGAGGTTTAACAGCAAGCCCTGGGCACAGCACTGTGCAGATCAACCCTCCCTGGACCACATAAGTAGAGGCAGGACTCACCCCCTTCTTCACAACAGCAAACAGAGGCTTGGAGCAGTGGAATGACTGCCGGCCAATGGCAGGGCCCCATCTGAGCCCAGGACCCCCACACATCCGTGCCCCCTTCCCCAAAGCCGCAGGTGCCCACTCCTAACGGGCTGAGGTCCTCTTCCCGAGGAGAATAATCCCATGAGGAGTACTAACCCCAGCGACCCCTATTTGCCCAGCCTTTTCTACAGTCTCTCCCTTATCTGCACACAGCCTTGTCCCCAACCTACAGGGCAGATAAGGAAACTGAGGCTCACGGTGGGTGAGACACCTCCTCAAGGGCACCAGGGGGGTCTGTAAAGGAGCCAGGACTCGTCTAAGCCTGTGTGGCCAGCAGAGGCCTCAGCATTGTCCCTGAACAACAGAGATGTCCCCAGGCTGCAAAGCTGACATGTTCTGCCTGGGAGTGTGGACAGAGGAGGACTGGGAGGGGCAGACTGAGAACATTCCTGTTCCTCTGGTCCCCCCTTTCCACCTTGTGGATCTCAGTGTGGTCCCTCTGTCCCCCAACCAGTAGCATCGGCCACTGGGCACTTGTTAGAAATGCGCCTCAGACCCACTGACCCAGAACCACAGGGGTAGAGCCTCCTTGTGATTCTGCTGTGCTCAAGGCAGCCCTGTGGGCCTCTGCTCTGGGCCAGGGCGGGCACTCGCCTCCAGTCTGCTCCCGCCTGGGTGACAAGGGAGGAAAGGAGCCCAGGCTTTGGGGATAGCTGGGACACGGGGTGGACTGCGCCTCGCTAAGTGGATGTGATGTCCCCCGCCAGGCTGGGGGCTGAGAGAAGGCACTGGTGGGCGTAGGGGGCACTCCACAGGACACTTCATCAGAATGGCTGTTGTGGCGATTCTAACAGCCCTTGCAGAGCTCAGCGGATAATCTCCTGAAAGTGGCCTTTAAAACCTGGTGGCAGGGACCCCCTCCAACTGCGGCTGGGGAGTCTGGAAGCCTGGCCTCTCCCCGCAGGGCCCAGCCTGGGCTGCCCTTCCCACTGTTTCCTGCGGCCTTTCCCCATCCTCCCACCTAGCCCGCGGCCTGGAGCGCACACCCTGGGGCGCAGGGTGGGGGCCTCTGCTCCCACTTGCGAGGGGCGCCTGGAGCGGGTGTGGCACTGCAGGTTTGGAGACTGGACATAGGAGGACATGGTGGCCCGCATGGCTGAATGACCTGCCGGAGTTCAGAGTTAGGAGGCGGGGTGGGGAGACAGGTGCTGGGACCAGGGGGAGGAGGGGGAGATAGGCAGGGTATCTGGGCCTGGGTGGGCGCACCCCCCGCCCTACAACGCTGCTCCTGGGCTCAGAGGCCGGGCAGGATCCTGGGCACCGGACCCCACCTCTCAGGTGTGATTCGCGGGGCCACTGCCCCACCAAGCCTCCCAGCCTTGACCTCCACTGGGGCCAGAACGGCTGTTCCTCCCACTCCCTCGGCCGCCCCCATTTTGTTCAGGCCTCTCCCCCGGCCCACCCTCACGGCTTTGCCCCCAGGCGCCCAGGGCATTCAGTGGGGGCTTTTAGAGGCCAGGAGGCTATCCGGGAGTGGGCAGTGTCTGCGTCACCCGCAGGCCTAACACCCTTCCCGCTGTCTGCAAGGACTCGGCGCCCCTGCGTTAGGGGGACAGGGATGTCCCCAGGGCTCCAATATGGGCAGCTGGTCTTGGAAAGCAGGAGAAGCCAGGAGGACCCCCAGTTCTGCACCGTGAGTCCTGAGACAAGCCGCTTCCTTCTGAGCCTCAGCTTCTGAGCCTGTACCGGAAACAGGGGTCAAAGGCTCCTATCCCCAAACCAAGGGATTGGCAAAGCCCCAGCTGGGGGAAGAGTGGCAGGTGTGGCCCTTCGCCCCCTCTCGTCCCCTACCCAAGGCCGCCCAGTCCAGGTGCCCACTCCCAAAACCAGCCCTGTGACCTGGGCAGCTTCTTCAGCCTTTCTGTGCCTGGTCTCCTCCATCCTCACAGGGTCCCCATGACTAAAGGAGCTAAGCAAAGTCCCTGGACAGTGCCTAGGATGCAGGAAGTGTGGGCAAGTTCACCTAGAATCCTTCCAGAACATTTACATGCTGCACAAACCTACGTTTGTGTAAAGGGGCACATATTTTCAACTTTATATTTGTTACACAAAAGTGCCTCATGACAGTCACTGCTCACACACAAACACCTCCTGGAGAAGGACCTGTCACCACCTCTGTGACCAGGAGCTGCAGCTTAATGGAGTGGGGTGGGAGTGGTCACCTGTGGCAAGACCTGGGGTCTCTCCAAGGCTGGCCAGGTGGGTCCTGCCCTCTGTTCCTGGCAGTGGGCGTGTCCTCAGGAGGCTCTAGATTAAAACCCTGCCCCACCCCCAGGACCATGGGTCCTGCCCATGTGCAGTCTCCTGCGCACAGCGGGATGGGCTGGGGTGGCAGCGGGAAGGGCAGGCGACAACACTGTCCCCTATGATGATTGGGCCCAGGGTGGGGTGGGCAGAGCTCTCTGCCGGCTAGGGTGGGTAGGACGATGACCTCTGCCCTGGGTGACTTCAGCTGGAGGGGCCTTGGAAGCTCGCCCCTTACCCACCTTGGCCAGCTCCACAGAGGTACTGCCTGGGGTCCCAGCAGCAGCTCCAGCTCACTCCCTTGGCGTGGTCCCACACCTGGGCTGTCCCTCTCATTTCCATCCCCACCTGTGCCAGGTCACCTGTCTTTCAAGCTGGAAATCAAGCACCACCCCTTCTCCCAGGGCTACAATTCTCTGACAGTCCACAGGTCCCCCAGACCCAGCCCAGCTGAACCCGACCCCAATCCTTCCCTCTCTGCCCGGGTCCAGCTCCCCGAGCAGGAAGGGGGTAGTGAACAGGTACCTGAGGCCTGTAAAGTGGAGAGCAAGTCCCCTCCTCCCCAGCAAGTGGGTGTCAGTACAGGCAGGGCGCTGGGCCCTGGATCCTGTCCAGCTTTGCTTTGGACTCTGGGACACTCTCTCTGGGCCTCAGTTTCTCCAGCTGTGCCGTGGGCAGAAGCTGCAGCTGGCGGCAGGCTAAGTGGGGAAGGAATGTCACCAGGGCCGCCTCCTCTGATGTGTGCAACCCGGAATACCCGCCCGGCCATGTGGTGAAAGGGGCTCAGGCACTCCCAGAAACAGATGGAGGGACAGGCTCCGAGCCATCAGGTCCGTGGGGAAAGTGGGGCGGAGCCAGGCCCCTAGGCTGGGAGCCCACAATCTACCTTTCCCTCTGGGTCGAGGGGAGTAGGGCGGAGGGGTGGGCGCCCCAGGATCTGTCCTCCAACTTATCCAGTGGCTCAGCATAGGTGGGCACGTCACAGGCCCCCAGGAATGCTGTGGTGCTTGATGGCTGATGCAGTGCCCTCGGGTCTTGGGTTCCCACAGACGCTGGGGAAGGGCGCTCGCCCTGTTCCCGGAGGGCTGCCTCTTATTACGGCATTTTTAAAACTATGAAACCTGACTATTTACATTAGGAAGAAATGTACAGAAACTTTGTGCAGTCGACCAGTATTTAGGTGCTGGGGATTTCGTGTGGGAGCCAGACAGCTGAAACTCCTCCTGCCTTCCCTTCTAGAAGGCCATGGATGTGAGGAACACTTCGACTGGTTGCCTCCTGCACAACTCCAGCAGGGGCAGGAATCACACCGGCAGAGGCACGTGCCCTTGACCGGGAATCAAACCCAAGACTCTTCGGTCTTCGGGCTGATGCTCTAATTGCTGAGCCAAAATGGCCAGGGCTCCCCTGGGGTCATTTACTTGGGACCTTCTGCCCACCAGCCCAGAGGGTCAGCACGTGAGGACAGCATAGAGGACGACCATGCACATACCACACTTCAAAATATCAAATGTTTCAAATCTACACCAAATGCTGCTTTATGCTTTGCACAGTTGTGACCTTCCTGAAGGAGTCTGGGGTGTTGTACCCAAGGATGGCCACAAGAGGGCCGAGAGCAAACCTTCATGACTAGAGCCAGAATTCCACCGCCTGAGCACCCCGGCCCAGGGATGGTGCCCTCCGGTCCATTCATGCTTTGGAGGGTGAATGTGTAGATGGAGACGGGGCTGGGAAGGGGACAATTTTAATATCAGAGATGGTTGGTCTTCAGTCTTCATTTAATCCACTCCACCCTCCTACTGCACTGGGGACAAGGAGGCCCAGAGAGGGGCAGGGCCTCCCAAGGACACTCAGCAAAGGCTGGGCATGGCCAGGACACAGCTCTTTGCCTCCAGATCTGCCGGGTCCCTGTGGGAAGGTCCATGGAGGGTAGGGGGCACTGGAGGGAGGAGGAGAAGCAGATGGAAGGCTGGAGGGAAAGATGGGCTTCAAGGCTGACTCTGCAGGCTCAGCTATGGGCCCCAAGCCCATCTGTAAAGAGACTTCCTGTCCCCAGCTTACTGCTCCACCATCAGAGCTTTATGACGAAAGGGCCTTGAGCCCGATTAGGAGCAGTCCCCAGGAGCTGTGACACCCAACAGCTAACACCTTGGATGACATCCAACACCTTACGTGACAGCTAGCACCCTCATTAACAAGTACGAGAGCAACTCCTGCCCTCGTGGGGTTGGCCTTTGGGGGGGGTTGAGGAGTGGGAGGGGGAACATGCCAGCGCGGACTTTCCTGACATGAGTGTGTCTGGGTGTTGAGCAGCCACAGTGACCCCTCCAGCATGGCTTTGTGACCACAAGGTCAGGGGCTTTCTGGTTCTGGTCAGGGGCTTTCGAGTGGACAAGAGTAGGTATGTGAGTGGGGGGGGGGAGTGCTGACTGAGTACTTGCCTGCCTGAAACCTCCCAGAGCTCCCTGTTGTCATCAGGTCCCCATCATCAGGGACCCAGCTGTCAGCCAGGTAGCCCCAGCCACGCATGATCCATGCCAGCCTATTTTTTCAGTCTCACCTCTCTTTACACCCGCATCATCAGGTCTCCCACGCCACAGACACTGTGCCCAGACCAGGTCTCTGCTGATCCTGCTGGGACGCCCCCACTCCAGTCTCCTGGCAAGGAACTTGTGCAGAGTTCCAGCCATCCGCGGCCAGATGGAGGTGCCAAGATTTGGACACAATATCCATTTTTACACTGATGCTCCTCTGTCTGATCTATTTCCCTTTTTGGACCATCATACCCTGAATTCACCAGACCACGAATTTGGATGGGATCTTTTTCATCTTTTTTTTTTTTTTATCCTCACCCGAGGACATTTTTCCATTTTTTGTTCAGTTAGAGCGGGAGGGAGAGAGAGGAAGAGAGAGAGAGAGAAACATCGACCTGAAAGGGACACTTTGAGTGGCTGCCACCCGCACAACTAAACAGGGCCGGGGACAAACTGCAACCGAGGTACGTGCCCTTTGTGGAAACTGAACCCGGGTCTCTCGGGACCACAGACCGATGCTCTAACCACTGAGCAAAACCGGCCAGGGGGATAAATATTAATATTAAACCATTTATTACTAGTTCTGGGGCTGGGTTCTGGGATCATCAAGATGAAAAAGATCCTGCCCTGGCCAGTTTGGCTCAGCAGTTAGAGCATCGGCCCGTGGTCCCAAGAGACCCGGGTTCGGTTCCCGCTAAGGGCATGTACCTCAGTTGCAGTTTGTCCCCGGCCCTGGTTGGTTGTTCCGGTGGCAGCCACTTGATGTGTCCCTTTCACGTCGATGTTTCTCTCTCTCTCCCTCCCTCCCTCTCTACCTGAAGAAAAAATGGGAAAATGTCCTCGGGTGAGGATAAAAAAATATTAATATTTATCAATCAATAAATGTTTAGTTTATGAATGAATAGGCAAAAGAATGGTGAGGAGATGGAGGGATAGATGGATGAATGAGTGATAAAGATGGGTGGTGGAGAGATGGAAGTGAGAATGGTTAACTGATGTTTATGTGTATGGATAGCATAAGAATAAAATACAAGGGTAATAGAAGAATGCATGCAGGTTGATTGGCAGGTGAGATACTAGATGGATGAATGATTGGTGGGGGTGAATGACTAGAAAGGGAGGTGAATTAATGGATGAATGATGCAATGGTAGAAGGTGTATGTGGGGTGGATAGCGTATAGTGATTGGATAGGTACTCTGAAGCATGATAGATGGAGGTGCTAGATTGTGGGTGAATGGAAGTTGGGGATGGTGAATGCATCTATGTAATGGTAGTTGGTTAAGTGATAGAGAGTAGATTGTAGATTGATTGATAGAGGGTAGATGGATGTGGACACCAAATTGATGAATTGATGGATACTGAAAGAATCTATAGTGGATTAATTGCAAGTAATAGTAGGCGGATGGCGGATGGTGGATGGCGGATGCTTGGTGGGTGGCTGGATCATAGAAGTGTGGATGGATGGTGGACAAATAGTAAGGGGATGATTGTGATGGATCTATCCATAGAGAATGGATAGATAGGTGGTAGATAAATGTAATTGTATATACAACTGACAGGTAGATCATGAATGGTGAACAAGGAAATGGTGGCTGGATGGGGCACGGGGGAATAGATGGCAAATAAATGAATGTTTTCTAGGTGGGTAGATAACGGATTGTGTACTGTGAAAGTGTAGATGAAAGGTGAATGGTGAGTAGATAATAGGTGGATTCTGGATGAATAGATAATTACTAGGTGATTAACAGATGATGGTTAAATGATACATGGCTGTATCTTGGAAAGGGATACATAAAAGGTGAATGGCGCATGTGTAGAAGGTGGAGATATGGATGGATGGTAAGTGGTGAGTGGTAGATGGTAAATGGATGGTTTAGTGATAAATGGAGGAAGGCAGATGGTGAATGGATGGTGAATGAAGATGGATATTGAATGAAGAGTGAATAATGGATGGGGGATAATACACAGATAATGAATAGATGGATGGTGAGTGGATTGTTATGGCGGATGGATTCTGGTGAATGAATGCTCACTGCTATCTCTGTACTCTATCCGGAGGACCTAGAATAATGCTTGACACATAGGAAGCACTCAATATATCTTCTAGAATGGATGAATATGGATGGACGGTAGATGATACTCGAATGGGTTTTGGATGAATAGTGAATTATAGCTGAACAATGGATGGATAGATAAATGTACTGTGAAATGGACAATGGGTGGTAGATGGTTGGTGGAGAGGTGGCAGGTGGATTGTAGTTCATAAAGATATGAATGGATGAGGGATTATGAATGACGTGGTGAGTGAAAGTGGATAGATGAATTGTGGCTGATCAGGTAGATAGAGGTTAGCGGATGGGTGGTGGATAATTCCGGATAAATGAACAATAAATAGATGGTAGATTGACCAGATATATGGTGGGTGGATAAATGAATGGCAGATGACAGTAGTCGGATAACTGGATATTGCATGATGGAGTGTGGATGTTGGATGGACGTTGGATGTTAGATGTTGCATGTTGGAAGAGTGGGGGATTTTATGCAGGTTAGAGGTTGTGAACTTTGGCCTCAGGTGTCAGGTCTGTACATCCAGCTGTAGGAGACTCGTTGTCCCAGGGCTGTTTTGCCCCTTTCTGAGAATGGGCTGGGCATGAAAATAAGAGAGGAGTGGTTGGATAACCCTCCCCCGATCCACATCCATCTTGGCCCTCCCACTTCATTGTCCATTTTTCCTTTCCCTTTTCACTCCTTTTATTTGGAGGGTGTCCTCCTTCTAGCTATCTGGCCCCACCCAATTCTGTCCCCCCAATTCCTGAACCTCAAACTTGAGGGTTGGGATCTCAAGTGACTGGGGACCAGGTTCTAGGTGACACAGTCTTGTGAAAGGGAGGCTGGCACTGGAGTCTCACCTGCGAGCGGAGCCGGGAGGACGGGAACACGGAGGGGTGTGAATGAGGGGCCGGGCCAGGCAGCGCGTGTGGGCGGAGAGCTCCGAGGGAGCAAGGAGCCAGTGAGGGCGAGCAGCGCGCAGAGCGGAGCGCAGGGGCCGGGAGCATCCAGCGTGCGGTGAGTGTGAGTGAGGCGCAGGGCTCCCCCTCCCCACCCACGCCCGGCCCACCGCTCCCACCGCTCCGCGCGCCCTGGCGGCCAGGCGCAGCGTGAGTGGGAGAGGAAGAAGGGGTGGGTTGTAGGGGGGTTGAGTCGGAGCTCCTGGGAAAGAGGAGGGCGTGGGGACCACGGTGAGCCCTTGGCTGCTGGATGCCAGGCTCTGGGCGAGAGCAGTGACCCCGGGGGCTGTGCACCCCCATAACTGGCCTTACATACCTAGGAGCCAGCAGAAGTGTGGTGGCAGGAGCCTCTGATGGGCTGGTGCCCCTGCTGGCACGGACCCTGGCACCCTTAGGCACTTGCTCCCCGCTGCCTGCCCCAGTGGCCTGGCTCCATCACCTGCGTCTGCCATCATCCTCTCCTCCATCTCTACTCCCTCTCTGAGTCTCTGTCTTCTCTCTGTTCTTTCTCCAGCTGTACCATCTCTGCTTTGTCTGTGACCAGCGGTTTTCTGCTTCTCCTCTGTCTCCTTCTCACATCTGGCTGGGTCTCCGTCTGGGCTGCCCTGGGCTCTAGCTGAGATTTTGAGATGAGCTCCCAGGAGGGACTCATTTCGAAGGACAGACCTGGGAGTAGTGGGCAGGGGGTGAGGATGCTCTGGGGTGGAAAAGGCACAGTGGGTATGGCTTGGTTGCCCACTGCCCAGGATGCCCAGTGCTGCCTGTGCCCCCCATCAGCCTCCTCTGGGTCTCAGTGGGCACTGAGCTGACCTGAACTGGGTGTTTGGTGAAAGAAACCTCATTTCCCACAATAGCAGCCCCCATCTTTGGCTGGGTGCCTTCAGGACCCCCTCCCCACAACCACAGGGCCTCACAGACATTTCACCCTGCCTGTGGCCCCCCTGCCTTCCTGGAGGTGCCAAAGGGAGGTGTCTGCCTGCCAGACCCACCCCCATTTCTGCCTCTGGCTTAGTGCAGCAGGAGAGTCTGAGGCTGGTGCCTCTCTTCTCAGAGTCCTTGCTGTGCAGCCTCTGGCCGGGCTCCCATGCCCTCGCGCCTGGCCCTAGTGGGCATGGTCAAGCGCAGGCAGGATGTCAGTTTCCATTCAGCTGTGGGTTGAGGGCCGGGCTCTGGGTGTGTGGGGAGCGTCTGTTCTCAGGAGGGGCACAGGGAACTTTTGCCTCCGGCTGACTTGAACCTGACCCCTGCTGCTCCCAGCGTCCAGTCTCAAAAACCATTTAGGTCCCTCCACTTGGTGTCCCCCCTCCCCGTCTCCTGATTCAGAACATCTCTCCTCCCTGCTGGCCCGGCCGCCTCTTGTCCATCCCCCAGGCCTCAGGTCAGCTGACCCTCTTCCAGGAAGCCTTCCCGGGTCTTAAGGCTGGGTCGGCCTCCCCTCTCCTGCCCCTGCCCTCTGCTGCCCTGGGCACATTGAGTGGTGCCTGTCCCGTGCCCCTCCATGGTAGGCTGGGGCAGGGATTAACAGCGACAGAGGTCCAGCTGGGCCATGGCGTTGGGCCAGGCTGGGGTGGGGTGGATATGGCCGATGCAGCACGAGACTTCTGGGAGGAAGTGGGATCCAGCGTCTGGCCCACAGCAGACCTCTCTCTGTCTTCATGTCTGTCGGCTCGCTGTCTTCATGTAGCCCCACAGTGGAAGCAGCATGAGTGGATCCCTGCCCGCCATGCCGAGGCCAAGCCCAGCCGAAGAGACTGGAGGCCAAGCAGGAAAGGTATGTCGTAGGGGCCCTGGGGTGCCAGGCCTCAGCCTTGAGGGACTGGAGGGAGCCAGACTCAAGTCCCAGCCTGACTTGGGGCATAGCCTCAGTTTACCCATCCGCATTGGGGAGGCAGTGGCTCTTCTATAGAAGTCTGGTAGAGAAGCGGCTGAAGGTTGGGCTGCCCCGGCTTACTTAGCACCCGTTCCGGACCTCGGGGACCCCAGGGCTTGCTATTTGGGGCAATTTTCTCTCTGCTGGGTGAGGCAGTGCCAGAGTCCTCAGCTCCAGTTTTTTTGGGGGGAAGGTGTTAATGCAGCTAAAAAGTGAGCTCCCTACACAAGGAGCACAGTCTTAATGTTCTGAGTTCTCATTCCTGGCATTGTTGGGGTGGGGGGAGCAGGGCCGAGTGGCACGGAAGCCAGTCTGCAGCCTGGGGTGGCTCCCTCCCTGGCAGGGCAGACAGAGAGGGGTCCCCAGGCCTTGGAACTCCAAGCTCTGCTGGTCTGGATCTCCCTCACACTCTGGGCAGAGTGACCCCCTAGTCACCTCCTCCTTCCCAGAGAGGCAGGAAGGAGAATGCAGGTGTGGAAGGGTTCCCGGAAGGGAAGTAGCCCTGGACTGGCAGGATGGTCCAGTCGCTGGGGCATGGCTGCGGTCCCTGCTCCGCTGGGCCTCTGATTCCACAGATGCCCCAGCCCAGTGACACCTGTTCTTGCACTTCAGGGCCCCTGGGGTGCTTGGTTAAAATGCCCGTTCCTGGGCTCCCACCCGGAGAGTCTGGGCGGGAGCCCAGGAATGTGTATTTAGGTGCACGTTCAGGTGGTTCTGCTGCAGAGGTTCAAGGGCTTTTCGCAAAGTCCTGCCTGGTGTGTGCCTGCCCTTCCTCGAGGTACTCGTGCCATTGGGGTAGGTGGGCAGGGCACCAACCAACTACCCTGTTAGGTAAAAGAAGGGAGGGCGGAAGCCCCAGGGGGGACCAGCAAAGCCTGGAGGTGGGGAGCCCCATGGAGGTGGGGCAGGCGAGTCTGGGCTGCTGGGGCGAAGGGCCAGGTGGGGAGGGCACTGGCGGCTGGAGCCTCTACCTTGGAAGGCCTTGAATGGGAGGCGGGATGCTGAGGGCACCAGGAGGGCTTGGGAAGCGCCCACACACACTCTTGTGGGCACTGAACAATGAACCCAGAGTGAGTCGCTCAGGTTGCCATGGCAACAGCTTTCCAGCTCCTCTGAGCAGGGAGGAGGCCAAGGACCCCGCAGGGAAGACCCCAGAAGGGGCTGTGCAGGATGCTGATGGCAGGCAGGGGTGCACTCTCACTGTGAGACCTTGGCCTCTGCGGCCCCAGGCTCCTATCTGTGAAATGGGCCCAAGGGCTAAGCCCATGTGGGTCCCATGGTGCCAAGTGCCCCAGCCCCAGGGATGGGATGGAGGAGGGGCGGGACCTTCTCAAAGATGTGTGTGTGAGGACCCCAGGACCAGAGTGGGAGGGAGTGGGGAGCCAGGGGCCCGGCATTGCCATGACCCCTGCCCACCCTCCCCTCAGGCTGCAGTGGGTGCCCGGGAGAAGGGCCCTCGGCTGGGCCAGCGGCTGCCCTCTATCGTGGTGGAGCCCAGCGAGGTGGGTTCTGTGGAGAGTGGGGAGCTGCGCTGGCCCCCAGAGGGCATCCGGAGGGGTTCCCCCCAGAGCCAGGCTGCTGCTGGTGAGTGAGGGCTGCCTGTGGGGACCCCCAAAAGAGAGGAGTCGGAAACAGGGTCTCCTTCCTGCCCGCCCCTGCAAGCAGGCCCTCCAGCCTGCTCACCCCTGTCACACGCCCTGCCAGCCTCTGCTTGGTGCTAGGACTGCCTGGCCTTGACACGCTTCCTGTCCCCGTCCCCTCCCACCTGCACACGAGCCCCTTCACTCACGGCGGGCCGGTCTGGCACAGGGCGCGTTCGAAGTAAGCATCTGTGGAAGGAGTGACTGCACGTTTTCACCCCTCACCATCCAGTCCCGCCTCCGCCCTCCTCTTCCTCTCTCGTGTGTGCGTTGTCCTCTAGGGCCCGGAAGGGGTGAGGGTATGGGTGCTGAGCAGGTCCAGCCCAGGTGCCCACAGGTGTGGAGATGGGCCAGTCCTGCCCACAGGTGCCCTGGTTAAAGGCCGAGGGGCTGCCGAGGCCGGGGGAGCTTCCCGGAGGAGGACGTGTGGGTAGGAGAGGGGTCAGCCAGGAGCCAGGGCGGGGGCGCAGGAGAGAGAGTGAGTTCGGCAGTGGTGCCCCTGTGGAGGGTACCTGAGGGGGAATCTGTCCCCTGGGGAGGAAATGAATTTGGCCTCAGCCGGCGTTGCTTAGCAACCGCCTGCCCTCTCCCCCTGTTCAGATGTCACCCCCTCCATAACAACCCTTACTGGTCAGCCATACCCTGAAGCTGGGGCCCAGAAGGGGCCTGTCCATGCCTTAACCCACCCAACCCCAAAGCCCTGTCACCCTCTGCCAGGTTCCACACAGAGCAACTCCAGGACAACCCCTTGGGTGGGTGGGATGTGGGTTCTGGGGCATCCCCAATCTGCCACCCCTTATTCTGGTGGATGTGTCAGGGTAGGAGTGCTTCTGCTCCCAGAGCTTGGCCTTATCCTTCCTCCCTGACCCAGAGGTTCGCGTCCAGCACCCCTCCTCCACCTGTGGGGTACCTGCGGCCAGCCCCACCCAGGCTGCAGCCCCGCCCACACGGCGGCCTCCGTGTTTCTGCAGCCCCCTCGCCAGAAGCTCCAGGGGAGGCTCCGGACGACACTGGCAGCAAGGGTGCCAGCTCCGAGGACCAGGCCCCTGTGGCCCAGTAGTAGGACAAGGACCTGGCCAGAGTCTGCTGTCCCTGCCAACCCTGCACTGTTCTCTGACAGCTGAGAGGGCCCATGCCCAGGGTGGCTGGGCTGGTGCGCAGCGGACAGAGCCGGCCACCCCTCCGGCCTCACAGAGGCTGGCCAGGCCCACGGCCCCTGCCCTCTCCCATCCACGGTCGGGGGTGGGGCCACACCCCTCCCTGTCCCATGGTTTGAAGCAGAAATAAAGGTTTTTCCTGATAGTGGGCACACTCGGTGGGGACTGGAGGGGCTAAGGACAATTTCGGTTCTGCGAGTGGCCTTTCAGGCCAGGGTTTCGGCAGAGCCCAGGCTGACCAGGCCAGGTGCTAAGTGAGAGACCACTGGGTGTTCTGTGTGGGGTGGAGCTCTCCGGGGGCTGTGGCGGTGCTCTGGCCCCCTGCCGAGGGCCCTCCGCTCTGCCTCCGCCAGGGCTGCCCCAGGCAGGACCAGCTCTTCCAGGTGGCCTTCTCTCTCCCCTCCTGGGGCCTGCAGCCCTGGCTGGACCCTGAGGGCAGGAGGCTTTGCTGTCTTCCCTCTGTACCCTGGGTACAGAGGGCAGAGGAATGGTGAAGGGGGTGGGGTGCTCTATTCCAGACTGGATCTCTTTAAATTCTCCAGAAGTCCCACTTTACAGGTGAGGGAACTGCTGTGTGAAGGGAGCTCCCCAAGGCTATGGTGGGATCCCTGAGGCTGGGAAGCCCTCAAGCTGGAACCAGAACTCACATGGGAGATTGGGTGGCACCTCTTCCTGAGCCACGTAAGGGTCCTGTCTGTCCATGGGGTCCAGCAACATTGTCTCTTGGCTCTGTCTCATTGCACCAGGACAGGGGAGCCCTGTTGGCCGGTCAGGTTGGCATGGGGGACAGAAACCTGGTCACTGCCCGGGCCCACTCCCCAGATGTGCTATCCTCCCACCCTGGCCCCTGCCCGCGGCCAACCTGACCGTGGGGCCTGAGGAAGCTCAGGGCCTAGCAGGGGGCAGCATGGTATAAATACTAGCTCACCAAGTACACAGGCCCAGGCAGGGTGGGCCAAGGCCTGGTGAGCACAAAGGGGAGGCAGGAGACACAAGCCTTGCTAACCTCCAGGCTGAGAACCGCACCTTCTCCAACCCTCCTTCCTTCTAAAAGTAGCTCAACCCCGCCCCCCAGTGCAGGAGAGGTGGGTGGCGGAAGTGCCCAGTACGCGGGTTTGCCTGGCAGCCTGGGCGTGTGCCTTCATTTTAGCCTCGTGACCCATGGACCCCAGACACAGGCCAAGGACGTCTCAGTGGGCCTGCCCTGGTCTGCAGCTTGGGAGAGGTGTTGGGCTGTCTTTCAAGGCCCTTCCTGTCCTCCTTCAGCTCCTCCTGTCTGGTCCCCAAGGGGGTGGGAAAGGGGTAGACAGTTGACAGGAAGAGTTGCCAGGACTTGCTGACACACGGAGCATCGGGCAAGGGTCTTGCCCGCGCGGGGTGGTTTCAGGTTCCTGATATAGAGCACCAGGTGGGCAAGGGTGCCGTGTGCAGAGATGCCACCCTCCTCCCTCCCAGGCAGTGTCACACCCATTTAAATACGTCTTTCCCAAGGTCCCACAGCTGACAAACAGCTGAGCTCAGAAACCTAGGTGCACCTGAGACCCAAGCGTGGCGGTGCCTGCAAAGCCACTCTGGACCTCGCCATTTAACAGGGCAGGTCTTGGGTGGAGGAGACACGTAATCAGAGGTGCCAGGACCGAGATGCCCGGTGAGCTGGGAGAAGAGGAGTCAGACCCAGGGAGACGGCCCATTTGGGGTGGGGCAGAGCATCACGACCCTGTCACCCGCTCCCCGGAACAGCTCAGGATCCCGCAGCCACCGGACCTGGCGGCTCTAATCCCAGCAGGTCCGCAACCCACCCTCCTCCACTATCCGAAACAAGCACTGAAAGGGAACAGTCGGGGGCGGTGCCAGACAGAAGCCCCGCCCATGGTTAAGCCACGCCCCTTCCCCATCACCGCCCTATGGGCCACTCAATCTCTGCAATACTCACCTTGAAGAGACTGAGGCTCAGACAGAGGCACTGTCTCCCGCTTGGGCCCATAGCCAGGTAGGGGCAGAGGATGGAGCCCAGGACTCCTGCTCGCACACGCTTCGCTGCCCTGCAGCCGCCTCCATGTTTGGGGTGAGAGAGCCTGGCTCCCCAGGAACTCTGAGGACAAGCAAGCATCTGGTGATGAGGGTCCTTGTCCTGCCCTTCCCGACCTGGGAGGCAGGTGCTCCGCTGAGGTGAATCCATCTGATCCCAACAGCCGCCCTGTTTTATGGCGGAGTAATTTGGGCTCAGTCAGAAGTGCCCCTCCTAAGGCTGTGCAGCCCAGCGGGGGGGGGGGGGAGCCGCTATGCCTCCCCCTCCCGCTGACACCTCAAGTCTGCCTTCCTGACACCTCTGGTCTGCCTTCCGCTGAGACACCTCTGGTCTGCCTTCCGCTGAGACACCTCTGGTCTGCCTTCCGCTGACACCTGTGGTCTGCCTTCCTGACATCTCTGGTCTGCCTTCCGCTGACACCTCTGGTCTGCCTTCCCCTGACCCCAGCCAGACCAGCCCTTGCCTGAGGCTCTTCTGAGACAGGCTGGGGCTTTTCAAAGGGGATTTACTCAGCGAATTGGAGGAAAACAACATGGAAATAGAATAAAAGAAACATTACAACCTCTTGTTGAAAAGTGGTCACAGGCTTGGGCAGATATAGGGTGCAGCTGGGACTTAGGGAGAAGTCCAGGAGCAATCCCCAGGCCCTGAGCACCACCTGCTTTTCAGGGACCTGTCTTTTGAGTGGAGGTCCCAGGATGTGCCCTGTGAGCTGGGGAATAAGAGGGAACTCAGAGCTCAGGGGATTAATGGCTCAAGTGGTAAACCAGAGGATTTCCTGGAGGAGGTGTTGACATCTCTATGTCCAACTTGGCCCATCTGCAGATGGCAGTGGGTGCTACAGCATCTCAGGTGCCTTCTGATCTGTTATGGGCAGGATTTCGTTCTTATGGTGAAGTCCTAACTCTCAGTAACTCAGAATGTGACTATATTTATTTATTTATTTTTTTTATATATATATTTTTTTATCCTCACCGGAGGACATTTTTCCATTTTTTGTTCAGATAGAGAGGGAGAGAGAGAGAGAAAGAAACATCGACGTGAAAGGGACACATAGAGTGGCTGCCACCCACACAACCTAACCAGGGCCGGGGACAAACTGCAACCGAGGTACGGGCCCTTAGCGGGAACCGAACCCGGGTCTCTCTGGACTGCAGACCAACGCTCTAACCGCTGAACCAAACTGGCCAGGGCAGAATGTGACTATATTTAGAAATGGGTCTTTAAGCATGGTTAAGTTAAAATGAGGACAGTAGGGTGGGTCTTAATCCAGCATGACTGGTGTCCTTACGAGAAGAGGAGACACAGACAGACACAGAAGCAAGTCCCCGTGAGGACGGACGCAGGAAGACGGCACCTTCAAGCCAAGCAGAGAGGCCGCAGAGAACCCAGCCTGCGCACACCTTGCCCTCCGGCTTCCAGGCTCCAGAACCGGGAGAATTAAAGGTCCGTTGTGAAAGCAGCCCGGCCTGTGGTTCTGTGTTTGGCAACCTCCGGACCCCACGCACAGGCTTGTCTCTGTTCTTCCAGCACCCTGCCCAGGGCAGCCTCCCGCGTTGTCCCCCACTCTAGTGGCTCCAGCCCAGGTGGACAGGCCTGGATCTGTCTTCCCTGGATTTTCCCTAAGTTTTTTCCTAGGACGCTGGCAATGGAATCCCCCCTTAACCGTGTGGGTCTACTTCTGGGAAGTCTCAGTGACCCACCTCACAAAAGCTTTCAACCTGACCCATGGGGGAGGAGTGGGGCCGTGTTCCCAGTCGGCCAGCCAGGTCCCCTGACACCTTTGCTCACAGGCTGAACCCCCGGAAAGACATCCCGTCCCGAGTGACCCTGTCTGACCATTAGGGCCTCCCCTCCGTCCAGCTCCTGAGGCCTCTGCCATGGCGTGTGGCTAACCACGTTCCCTTTGCTGTCACTGTCCCGTCCCCTCTGCCCACCCCTCACCTACCAAGGCCTGTGTTTCTGCTCTCCTGGCTCTCAGCCAGGCAGGGGCTCTCAGGGTGAGCTCGGCAGACAGGTGGGGCAGCTCCTTCGTCCTGGAGGGAGGGGTCCTGCCAGGCTCAGGAGCAGGGGCTGGCCTGGGTCTGACAGGAGGAGCTGGCAGAGCAGTCCCCAGAAGTGTCCCCTGCCTGCTCTGGAGTCTGCCCCTGCATCCCCCTCCCATGGGCCCTGAACCTCAGCCTGAGCCCTGGGCTGCCAGGAATCAAAGGTTAGAGAGAGAGATTGCCTCTGGAATGGAAGAGGGTGGGAATATTTCTGAAAGTGAAAGTATGGGGTCGGGTGGAGGGCGGGGCCGGGGGTGGGGCCGGAGGGCCAAGGCAGTTGCTGGTTGCTGGCTGCAGCTGGGAAGCCCCAGCTGGTTGTCACTGGCTCTGGCTGCTGCAGAGGCCTCACTGCCTGGGCCAGCTCTGAGGGCCCCACTCGGCAGCCTCTCCTGGTGGCCCTGTCTGTCAGGACCCAGGGTCTACCTACTCAGCAGGTATGTTTCATGCAGGTGGAGCAGGGGGCCACAGAGGTGCTGTGGCCAGTGGGTGGGACCCAAGGGACTAAGGACCATTCTGATTCTACTAGTGGCCTTTGGGGCCGAGGGCCTGGGCTCGGAGTCCAGGCCAGAGAGCCAGCTACATCGCGGTGGACACGCAGAAAGCAGTTAGACAGACATGGACATAAGGATATGCGTGCAGGCCCCGACAGACACACGAACTCGGAGAGAACCACTCACAGACCTTTGAGGCACACTCATTCTGGACAGAGGCACACGCAAGGAGACACTCTTAGGCCAGCACACAGAGGTGCACAGCCCACATACACAGTGTGGACACATCCATACACTCCTACATTACATTACTTATCTGTGTCCCTTGGGCCCCTGCTGTGTACTAGCCCTGGCTGGGGCTGGGTGGGTCCAGTCCACTCCCTGCCCTGAGGGGGTCCTGGTCAAAGGGTAGATGCCCCAGACCCTGTAACTGTCCTTTAGTCATAGGCAAATGTATGCACATGGCCAGACTCAGAGCAGGAGGTGCTGACCGTGCTCTGGGGTTCAGCTTGGAAGTCAAGGAAGGCTTCTTGGAGGAGGAGCCTTTCTGAGCCTTGAAGAGGCTGGCAGCTGGGGAAGGTAGGGGAGAGGTCACTGTTGGCAGAGGGAACAGTCTGTGCAAAGGTGTGGGAGAGTGCTGAGTGCTTCTGAGTGGTTAGAGGTGGTGAGCGAGTGGGGAAGAAGGCAGAGGGGCCTTGAACTTGAACAGCCAGCTAAGGAGCAGCCTGAGGGTTTGATGTTTTGTTGCTGTCAGTGGGGAGTCTTTTTCAATTATTATTTTATTTGTTTTTCTTTAATGATTTTGTAGAAGAGGAAGGGAAAGGAAGAGAGAGAGAGAAACATCGATTGGCCGCCTTCTGCATGCCCCCCACTGGGGATTGGGCCCACAACCTGGGCATGTGCCCTGACTGGGAATTGAACTGATGACTTCTTGGTGCATGGGGCAACGCTCAACCACTGAGACAGAGAGGGAGGGAGGGAGGGAAGGAGAGAGAGAGAGACTAACCAGGGCTGTGGACAACCAAAACTGAGGTATATGCCCTTGTGCCGTTGACTGGAGTCGAACCTGTGACTCTTTGGAACGTGGGCTGACACTCTAACTGCTGAGCCTAACCGGCCAGGGCTCAACGGTGACGGTTTTAAGTGCTTTTTTCTAATAGGCTTTTCTGAGGTATAGGAAAGCTATTTTCTAAGCAGAGGATCATATCTCCTACGAATGACAGTTTCATCAGGTCCCGCCCAATATTTCCACCTCTTATTCATTGTTCTTGCCTTGTGGACTAGAATGTGCCCTGGAATGGTGAGAGCACACCTATCATCTTCCTTATTTTTAGAAGACGTAGCTTGCAAGGGAGGCTTGCAAGGGGGGGGGTTATGTTTTGACAAGACCCCCACCCCCGCCACCACTTGCTCTGAGGAGACAGGATCCAAGGGGTCCAGGAAAGAGTACAGTTAGGACCTGTGATGAGGTGATGGGGGATGACAGGTGGGAGGTAAGAGGGAGACACAGCCCAGGGTGCACGGAGTCACCGGCTTGAAGTGGCTAGTGTGGAGCTTCCAAGGATGAGGTGATGGCTCAGGCCCAGGGGAGGTGGGGTGGGGCGGGCCCTGAGGGATGCCTGGAAAGATGAGGGGGTGGGAGGGCAGGTCTAGGAAAAGGGTGGAGGCTGAGCCTGGGGGAGGAAGGGGAGGAAGCCTAGACCTGACTCCTTGGTCACAGGCAGGGTGGCACCAGATGAGTGCTCCCAATGACCATGTCTTCTGGGTGGCATTCCTGCCCCTCCTGCTGGCTCTGCAGCTGTGTTGGTCTAATCTGGGGAGTGTGCAGCCCGGGGCTTAGTCTGGGCTGGGTTTCCTGGGCCTTGAAGCTCAGCTAGTCCTGAGCCCCAGACACAGGAGCCAGGGCCTCTGGGCACTCAGGGCGATGGGGACCGAGAGCCAGAGAGAGACCCTGTGGATGTGGGGAGGCAAGTCTGGGACATGGGCCAGCGTGGAGTCAGCAGAGAGTCTAGCCCAGCACACCCCACCGTGGAGCCGTCAGGCCAGGCAGGGACGACCCTGACCCTGGAGGTTCACTCCTCCTCCAGGCTGCCTCTGCGGTCACGGGAGGCAGCAGACAGTCAGAGGTTCTCAGGCCAGTAGGAGGGACCCACCACCATGGGGACAGTCCTCAGTGCCCCTGAGCACAGTCCAAGGCTCCTCAGATGGGAGAAGAGGCACTAGCACCCCCGGGTCCTGAAATCCAGGTCAGATTTGGAGACTGAAGAGGGGGATGCTGAGAGAGGGAGCAGCCTGAGCAGAAGCCAGGATGCGGGACCTGCTGGGGAACTGAGAGGCGCCCGGAGGCTGGATGGGTGCAGGTGAGGGAGGCCGAGTGGCGAGTCTGGAGAACATTTGCTCCTGGATCGTGGGCTTCAAATGCCAAGCTGTGGGCTTGGAAGTGGCCTGGGGGCTGTGGGAGCCACAGCAGGGCTTACAGTAGGGGAGTGACCTAGCCGACTTCCTTTGGGAAGGTCAAAAATGGCTTGGTAAGCTGCAGGAACAGGGTCATGGGGCTGAAGGACCAACTGGGGCCCCGATGGACCTTCACTACAGCTCTGGTTTGGGATGAAGGTGGTTGAGCAGCCTGGGTAGGCCCCAAGTAACCTATGAGACTCAGCCACCAACTGCTCCCTTTCCTCCCAGAATCTGCCTCTAGGCTTCAAGTCTGACCCCACTCCTGGCATCTGGGAGCTGCCCCCACCTTGGGTCCCTCTGCCTGGAGAAATGGTTCCTTGGACAGCAACCCTGACTCAGGGACACAGGGGAGTCTGGCCTCTGCTCCCAGGTTTCTGAACAGACCTGGGCTGGTCGAGGCTCCTCGCCCCTGAACTGTGTGGCTTAAGGCAAGACCCTGCCCCTCTCTGAGCCTGTTTCCTCTATGAAATGGGGTGAATGATATCCTGCAACTGTTGTCATAGGGATGTGATGTGTGCCAGGTATAGGCACACTGTAGGCACCTACTAAGTGTGAGCTCTTTGCAACCAAAACAGAGCCCAGCTTGTGCTTTCCCCACATCCCCCTGGTGACAGCCTGGAGCACAGGTGGGCACAGCACAGCTGGAATGGTGGCCTTTATCACCACTCCTGCCCTACAGGATGCTGAGGGGCGCCAGAGACTGGGGAGTGGAGGGGACACCCAGCTCTTGTGACAATGCTCCCTGCCTCGTGTGGGTCAGGGCAATGGCCCTGAGTCCTGGCACCAGGGGAGGACAATGACCTGTGGCCAGGGTGGGGCTGATAAGGCCCCCATCAATCATCTGGGTCTGCCCTCCCTCGGTAGGGCCTCCTTCCAGCTGCCCGGGAGCCTCTGGAGAGGAAGGTGAGCCTCTGCTGGCCCTTGGACAGGTGGGGGTGGGTGGGCGAGGGTCTGGGTTCTGCCCACCCAGGCAAACCATGGCCTGGGGAGAGGCTGTTCTTGCCCCATGCTGCTCAAGGATCAGGTGTGGGCTCCAGGCTGGTGTTTGTCCAGGTGGTGGGCGGGGACTGGGAATGAGCTGGCCCCGGTTTCTCCAAGGCTAAGGTGAAAGCCTGCAGGCCTAAACCCTACACCCACCCCTGCCCCCTGCCGGGACCTCCGCCCAGCAGGCAGAAAAGGTTCTCTCCTCTCTCCCACCCCAGCTTAACCTAAAACCAGAGAGTCAAGCATAGTCATGCTGGGCTGAAAGGGGATGTGGGCAGAACCTGGGGCCCTGGGTGGGGACAACCCAAGCTCTGGGTGGGTCAGCCTCTGAGCTGCACCCCCATAGCCTAGGGACCCCCTCCTCACCTCCTATTTGATTGGGGCTAGAGCCCATGGGAGGGGGTGAGGGTGTGATGTAATAGGTGAGAAACTGCATTGGACCCAGCACCCGGTTAAATATAGACCAATGGCTCCTCTCCCTACTAGCCCCCAGCTGACTGTAAGTCCCCAGTGAGCTGGCCTCCACCAGTACCCTCAAGCCTGACCCCACTTCCTCTAGTTCTAATATACCCTGAGAAGACGGATAAGCTGAGGGCTCTGGGGTTGGGGGTGTGAACACTGTGGGTGGTGGTTGGCATTTCAGGCCTGAGAACCTAAGGTCCAGGAAGTCCTGGGTGTGGCTCCTGGGTCCAGCCCAGGGGACTGTGGGCTGTGGGTTGTGCTGGGCTCCAGAAACTGCTGCCAATTCCCTCTCCAACTCTGAGGGAGGGTCTGGCCTGGCAGAGCCCGTGAGGATGGGTGCCTGAGGGAGACTCTTGGAAGGTGGTGTCAGGGAGGGCTTCCTGGAGGAAGTAGCTGTCTATAGCCAAACACAAAGGCAGCACTGGCCACGAGAGCTGCCTGCTGACGCTCCATTTTCACAGCCCAGGACCACCTCCTGGGGGATGCTTCCCTGACCCAGCCACTGGGCACCCTCCAGGCCTCTGAACCTTCTCTTCACCCCCAGCTCTCCTGTTGCTAATATGCTCAGCCCTAAGGAGCCTGTGGAGCCACAGACCCCAGTGAAGGGCGCTCGGCGGGCAAGCAGCAGGGACAGCACCCACCGTGAGGACCTGAGACGGGGCCTGGGCACCTTCCAGCGGGCCTTCTCCCTGGTGAGCCAGCGGGCCTCCAACTCCTGGCGCAGCTCCCGATCCCTGTTCCGGTCCTTACGGCTCTCCCTGGACGATAGGCCAGCCACTGTCGAGTGCCAGGCCACTGCTGAGCCAGAGCCAGGCCATGGCCCAGAGGTGCCCTCCAGAGTCATTGCCGGTGTCAGCAGGCAGTCATCCACCAGGGTGGAACCCCAGGAACTGGAACCCGAGGCAGGTGAGGGCTTCACAAACAGCACTAAGCATGGGAGTAAACTGAGGCCAGAGCATAGAACAGTGGGACCCAGGTTCGCAACAGTCTCTCCCCCCAGCTCCCTACACCCCTCCCCCTGCACAATTGCATTTTATTTATTTATTTATTTTTTATTTGTTTTTTAATCCTCACCCGAGGACATTTTGTATTTATCTTCAGATAGAGCGGGAGGGAGAGAGGGAGGAAGAGAGAGAAACATCGATGTGAGAGAGACACATCGACTGGTTGCCACCCACACAACACCAACCTGTCTGGGGACAAACTGCAACTGAGGTACATGTCCTTAGTGGGAACCGAACCCAGGACTCTCTGGTCTGCAGGCCGGCACTCAAACTGCTGAGCCAAGCCAGCCAGGACCACAATTGCATTTCAAATTCTTCCAGCATCTCAACAAGGGGAGCGCCCATCGGGCACACAAGAAAAGTGAGACTCAGAGAGATGAAATGACTTGCCTCAAGTCTCACAGCTGGGAAGTGGAGAAGTGGGATTTGAATCCAGATTTGCAAGGCTCCAGAACCCTGGCCTCTTCATAGCCTTCCTGGCTCCTGGCTGAGCTAGAGTGATGGACAAGGCTCAGGCCCTCTTAGGACCCAGGGTCCCGGAGCTTGCATGGGAGCCATGACTGCCTGGAGGGGAGCTCAGGGGGCTGCCCAGGAGAGGACTCACAGGAGCTGGCCCTGAAGGGGGATGTGCAGGGGGAGGCAGAGGGCTCCTAGGAGCAGGGGCTGGCCCAGAGCAGGGAGCATCATAAAGTGTTCAAGCTGGACGCTGGGGCAGGAGCCTGGGTATTACATGACTCACCAGGCTGAGCTCTGACCCCACTGGACCTGCAGTAAAGGACAGCACTGGAGGCCACTAGGTCCAGCTCAGCAGAGCTGTGGTTGGGGGTGGAAACAGGGGTGAAGTTAGGGGCTGATCCACATTCCAGCCAGGCCTGAGGCTTGGGGTTCTGCCTCTTCAAAAGTGATTCCAAGGGATGGTTCTGGGCAGTTGGGGATGCTGCTTATGGAGAAAGCCTTCAGTTGAGATCTGAGGCCAAGCAGCCCAGCTCCGGATGGGTCAGACTAAGGCCCTACAGGCCAACGGGGGGGGGGGGGGGGGGCGGTTGCCTCACTGCCCCTCTCCTTGCCTGTCCTGGCAAAAAGGCAAATCTGTGGCGGATCTCATCACCGAACGGCAGCTGCTGGCCGCCTTCCAACAGCTACAGCACCTGGAAACACAGCTGTTGGCAGAGAAAGCTTCCCAGACCTTCGAGCAGGACCCCACGGACTTCGCACGGCGTGCCATGGATGTGTGCCTGCATTATGACGGGCTGGCGGCGGAGATCCGCACCATAGTGCGCGAAACGCTGGGCCCGGACGGCGTGGACGCGAACGCGCTGGCTGAGCTGGCCCACGCGGTGCGCGCCGAAGAGGAGGCCCACCCGGTGTCCCCTGCCAATGGCGACTTCCTGCGCACGCCACGCCGCTGGCGCCAGCACTGGGAGGATGCAGTAAAGCGGAACGCGAAGGAGCGCGTGCAGCAGGCTGGAGCCAGGGAGGCCCCGGAGGAGGGAGCCGAGAGTGCATCAAGCCTGGCCCGACTTCTGGCGGAGCTTGGCGGCTTGGTTCGCCGCGACCTGCAGAAAGTACGGCTGGAGGTACAGCCTGCGTATGCAGCCGCGGGCTTCCCGGCATGGGAAACCTACTTGCGCGCCTACCACGGCGCGGTTGCCCAGCGCCTCCAGGAGCTCGCGCAGGACGCCCGCGGCTGCGAGCAGCTCTACATCCTGCTGGACTGGGCTGCCAACGTCTATGGCAGGTGAGATCTCAGCCAAGGCGCCACGGAGGGTGGGAGGGGCGGGCCCTGCCCAGCCTGAGGCCTTCGGGAACCCGCTCTGTGGAGCGCCAGGCACCTTTCTTCTCCCTTTCTTCCCTGGGAGAGGGCTGTTGATTGGGCATGGGAATTCCCCGGGACCTTTGACATTCTTTCCTTCCAGTTCTAGGCCGTTTAATCTTCACCCGAGGATATTTTTAGAGAGAGTGTAAGAGAAGGAGGGAGAGAGAAACTGACACTAGAGAAACACATCAATCAGTTGCCTCCCGCTCGGCCCGGGGCTGGGGATTGAACCTGCAACCCATTGGAGTATGAGCCGACACTCTAACCACTGAACCACACTGGCCAGGGTTTTCATAAGGGGCCACCCATGAGCTGGTTCCTGAAACTGGAAAGCCTTGGAGGGGAAGTTCCTACCTAGACAGGGAGCCCAGCTATAGGGACTATGCTAGTCCATAGGGTGCCTTTAAGTGAATTAGGAAAAGGCACACCTCCAGGCAGGACGCAACCAAGGTCACACTGCTTGGGGTGGGTTGGATTTTATCCTCACTCTCTCCTTTGGATGACCACCTTGGAGCAGGCTCAGGTCGGTCCACCTCTGGCTCTGCAAAGTGTGATGGGGTGGATTACCTCTCTCGCTGAGTGCTCCCCAGACCTACAGGCAGGAGAGTGTGTGGGAGGAGGGTGCATAGAGTCCTGGGCACCTTAATTTGCTGTGTGTCCTCAGGTAGATACTGGCCCCTATCTGGGTTTCCTGGTGTGGGCTGGATGGTGGCAGGTTCCTGAGCTGGCAGGTACTGAGGGAGCTCAGAGCTCAGTTTGGGGTGTACCCCGACCATAAGGATAGAGGTCACTTCTGAGGCAGCCTGGCCAAGGTCCATCTGAACAGCCATTCTTATGCATTCTGTGTTCACACAGCTGATTGCTAGTGCCAGGAAACCCAGCAGTAAGAAGCTTGTGGGGTGAGGTGGGTTTGGTACAGAATCCTGGAGTTGTGTGATCAGAGACCCAGGTTTGGGACCCTGAGGTGATGGTGGTGACAGTGTTACCCTTTGAGCCTGGCCTTTGAACCACTGCCTCATCAACCCTTATCCTGCTTTCCAGTCCAAATTTCCTGGGCTCCCCGGACCTGACTCTGTCCACGGAGCCGCTGCCCCCGCTCCTAGCACCGGATGTGTGGGCCAAACTGGAGAGCGATTACACCAGCTTCTTGGAGGTTAGGCTGGGGCGGGGCTAGACTTGAGGGGGTGGGGCCTAAATTGAGCTCCGCGTGCGTTTGCTCCACTGTAGGAAGGCGCGGTGCCTCGGATCCAGGTCGAATGCTACAGGCACCTTGAGCTCTAACTGAGTGGCCCTTGTCTCCGAGGGCGCGCAATGGGGCTCGAGAAGTAGGAGACACAGGATTTCCTTCCTGGGAGGGTCTCACCGCTCCCTCTTCACCCCGCATAGACCAAGATTGCAAGCTACCTCGATAACATCCTGCAGCTAGAACAGAGCCGCTGGGCGGCCGCCGAGGCCCCCGAGGTGCTGCAGGGCCGTTACCACACGCCACTGTCCATCGACATCCACATGGTACGGCCTGGGAGGGGGCTTTGGAGGGCACGGATATTTGGCCCCAGGCAGTGTTTGGTATCCCTCGAAGTGGGGACACCCAAAGCTATAAAACCCAGTGGGGCAGGATGGGGGCCCCGGGTCTCATGGCCAGGTAGGGAACGCCAGGGCATAGCTCCCAGTTTGGCAATTGGCCGTGGGTGTGGGGAGTTGGGAGGGTTGGTGACCCTCACGTTGGGGCCGCCCGAAGGCTGAAGCTGAGACTGTGAGACCGAGGAGGGCGGGCTGGAGACATAAATGGGCCACTAGGTGGGGGACTAAGGGACTTAGGGCCCAGGGCTTGGAGTTGGGCTCAGCGCGTGGCATCGCTCGCAGCTGGTGGCAGAGCACGTGAAGGCGGCGAGGGCCATCTCTGCGGAGCTGGAGGCCACCACCTTGCGGATCTGCGCTCAGGCGCTTGGCCCCTTCGTGTCCAGGTATGGGCACATCTTCGCACAGCGTGGGGTGGGTGCCGTGGCCGGGCCAGGGTGTGGATGGTGGTTATCCCCGAAGGAGGGCCCGTCCTATATGCTCAGAGTTGGAGATCCCAGACACGTGGGAGAGTGGAGCCTCATCCTAAGGCTCGAAGTCTGGGTTGGGACCCGAGGGGAGGGGGTTCCTGAGGGAAGGGAGGACTCAGGGTCATAGAGCGGCTGCGAGGGCTCCCCCAAGGCCTCTGCGTACCCCACCCCCAGGTTTCAAAAGGCCTTTCTGGAGTCGAAGGCGGTGAACGAGCCGAACCTGGGCGCGAACATCAACGCCTGCGAGGAGCTCAGGTGGGTCTCTCCCGCTCCTCCTCAGCGCGGTGCCCAGCACAGCCAGCAGGGGGCGCGCGAGTTAAAAAAACTGGGACGCGGAAGGATTCGGGCGCTGCTGGACCCTGCAAGCGAGACAAATTTGGAACCCGGCATAAGCGGAAATTCCCTGGAGGCCTTCAGGAATGCCCCTGTCCCTGCCGTGGGGTCCTCCCTGGGCCTTCAGGAATGCCCCTGTCCCTGCCGTGGGGTCCTCCCTCGGCCCAGCGGAGCCGAGTTCCTGGAAGGGATGCGGGAATTTCAAGGTTGTGCAGAGACCCAAAAGTTCCAGCCGCCCGTCACTGTTGCCAGCCTAGTCCATCCCTGCCAATGTGGGCTCCGTTTCTTTCCTCCCTTCATCCCAGCCAGCCTTCTTTCTTTTTAGGACACTCCCTTTTCTGGGAAGAGGGCTATGCTGGAGGTCAGGCCTGGGTCCCTCTGCCCCAGAAGCCAGAGGCCCTCTCTGTGGGTTGGCAGTGGCTGCCTATCTTCTGTGCCTTCTACCCCTGGCCAAGCCTCAGAGTCCCCCATTGTGGATCACCAACTACTGCAGGACAGCCATCAACTATGGGCACAGATTCTGAGCCATCCTGGGTTCAGATCACAGCTCTGCCACTTGCTGGCTGTGTGCTTTGAGATAAGTCACTTCCCCTTCTGTGCCTCCTTTCCTTATCTGTTGAATGGAGACCAGAGCACCTGCTCCCCAGGACTCAACGCCACTCATACTGCTCTTCATGAGCACTTGTGATGTGCCAGTGCATTACCCACCTGATGCATTCCATCCCAAGTGTGTGCCCCCATGTACAGATGGGAAAGCAGAGGCTCAGAAAAGGAATGACCCTTGTCCTCGGTCACACAGCCAGTATGTGCTGAACCTGGGACTTAGCCAGGCCTGTCTGAATCCAAACCATGATCATGATGAGAACACTCTCTTGTCCCTAATCCATGTCAGGCTTTCCATTCAGCCCCAGGAAACATTCTCCACCCCTTGCTAAGCAGGCAGCCTTTGGCTCAGCCTGGATGGAATTGTAGCCCACCCTTCTGTGTCCCTGTACTAGGGACTAGGCATAGCCTAGCCTTCAGTTTCCTCAACACTGAAACGAGGACGTTGTCACTTTCAAGGAGGCAGTCATGAGGCTCAAGAAAGGGCCCCTGTGCTGGACTGGGTTGTTCTGCACTACCCAGGAGGGATGGAGGTTTGGCCTAGAGCTGCCACAGGGGAGCTCTACATGCAGTGGGGCAACCACCACCATCTCAATGACCTGCCTTTCCATGATTAGCTCCTGGGGCTTTGGTGTTGTCCCCTCACTTGACTGCTCCCAGGTCTACTACAATATGTGTCCCCAGGCCGTTCACATTATAGTCCAAGTGAATGAAGTTGGTATGGCCCCTAGCCTGCATGACTGCATGCTGGACCTGTCCCCTAGTCTGCTCCCCCTTGCCAAATTTTCACCTGTCCTGGCCCCTCCCCAGGACTAGTCTTCTGGCCAGGTTCTCAGGAGCCTTTGTGGAGCTGGAGAAGCCCCTGGTGGCTGCCACCTGCTTCTTCCAGAAGCAGCTGCTCCAGGGTTGGCAGCAAGATGTGAAGGTGAGTGGCACGGGTTCTTCTCTCCCTACTTTCCATGCCCAGCAGGTGCCCCCTATGCCCTGGAGTCAGGGGCCCAAGCACAACATTTATTTACTCCAGGGGCAGTTTCAGGTGTGGTGTGTTGGGGGTGGGCAGGGGACCCAACAAGTGCCCAGCTGGGCAGGGACAGTCAGTCTCCACTTCTTGGAGATGGTAGGTCCAAGAAGCCAGGCTCCTTACCCAGTAAGACCTGGCCAGAGGCTCAAACCCAAACCCTGGAGCTCAGGGCTCCTGCGAAAGGCCTAGTAACAAAATTTGTGGTAGGAAAAATGTCATTAGTGTACTGTGTAGAGGAGGGGGTCAAATAGACACCCCCCCCCGAGTTTCTACCTGTTGACAGATTGTCCCTAGACCCAAAATACCTGTCAGGAGCCAATGCACTGGGCTGGTGGTGGGGGGGTGGGGAGGGTCTAGTGGATGGGAAGGACACCGTTAAAAGATTCCCACCCCTCATCCTCCTCTCCCTCAGCCGCTCTTCAGGGTCCTGTGCACCAAGGACTGGCTGACAGAGGACCCCCTGCAACCCCTCATGGAAAAGGTGGTAGCCTTTGCCAGCCACCTGGAGCATGTAGAGCCACTTCGTGCGCAGGTATTTGGAAGGGGCATGGGCCTGGTGGGTTGGTGCCCAAAGCCAGGCGGTTGAGTCTGACCCTGATCCCAACTGCCCAGGAGATTTTGCAGGAGGTGCACCGTTATGTGGTCCGCGAGTACCTGGTGCAGGCGCTGAGGCCACGGGAGCGGTTCCGGGGCATGGAGCGCACGACTGCCTCCCAGAGGATGGGCCTGGATGCCCAGACCATTAGTGACGCCTTCCAGGGCTTGGTAGGGACATCATCTGACTGGCCCAGGAGCACTCGCCTCCGCGAGGTTCTGAGGCCAGCGGGCTCTTCACTCATTTCAGCGAAGCGAACGCAGGAAGGGGGGGGGGGCTTTGGCAGAAAGGACCTCCCCACAGTCCACTAGCGGAGGGGGCGTGGCCAGGGCGGCACTTTGCATATATTTGCATACATATTGTGGGATTCAAAGAGTCCAACGCATCTATGGGCGGGGCTGTGGAAGGCCTTTCCTCCACCCGGACCTCCATCCAGCCTTTCCAGCTGAGGCTCATACACCCCTCATCCCGGCTGCTGGTCCCCCACTAGCTGTCTGACTTCAGGGAGGACTTCCCACCAGGACCTCAGTCTGTCCATCTGAGCAGAGGTGGAAGACACTCGGCTGTACCGTGAGGAGGGGTGATGACTGTTGGGCTGGGGCGAGTCTACCATGAGAAGCCCCGCGTCCCCTTCCGCGGGGCCGAGGTGGGGGCTGCGGGGAGGCCCACGGTGCTCTCATGGAGGGGTTGCCGGCAGGGCGGCAAGGGGGCTGGGCTGGGGAGGTGGCCAGCCCCCACGCTCGTGTCTCCCTGCCTCCACAGGGCTCCGAGGCCACGTGGCTGGGCCAAGCGATCCCATGCGTGGCTGACATACTGGGTGAGACTTACAAAGACAACATCCAGCAGCACCTGGAGGCGCTCATCCGGAGCTACCCCGACATCAGGTCAGTACCCACCTGCTGCCCCAGGGTTCCAACGGAGCGTTGTGGGGCCCTGGGGTTGGGGGCTTTGTGCCTCCCAAGGTCCCCGAGGCTGTAGGCGGGCAGGTGAGGAGCCCGAGGGAGTCGCGAGCTCGGAGGGGGGCGCCTGGGAAAGGGGGGTTCCCCTCCCTCGAAATCTATTGCCTGTGGTTTTCATTCAGTCCCGTGGTGGGATGGGGGATCCCCGGAATCTGAGCGGGGTCCTGCCCCTCCAGTGTCTGATAGTAGAGAAACGCCCCCCCCCCCGCGGGGGAGTAGTTGGGGGGAAGCCTGGCCCCACCGCGACAGAACCCTCTTCTGAAGCCCTGCCAGGAGGAAAGAGACTTTGCTGGGGGGGGGGGGTGTTGGGGGAGTGAGTGAGTCATGGAACTCGTGGAAATTCCAGCCAGAATCTCTCCATAACCTTGGAGATTGTGGGAGGGTGGGTGGGCATAGAAAATCGCCTTCCGGACCTCCCCCCCCCCCCCAATTCCATCCCCAGCAAGTACTGTCTCTCTGACTTTGACTCAGAGTGACTGCCATCAGTGCTCTGGGGATCCCCTCCTGGCCCCTTGAGGTTCCCCTGCTTTCGGTGGCCCTGCCCTCTCAGGCTCCTGGGGCGGGGCTTAGCAAGCTGGGTGCTGTGGCTGGAAGGGGTGACTAACCAGGCCTCTGGGCATGCACCGCCCACCTCCGCGGTGCTCTTGGCGGGGGTCCTAACTCCTTTCTCAGGCCCCTGACACTCCTGGCCCGTTGACCAGGCCTACCACGTCGTCACCTCCTCCCTCACTCCACCATTTTCCTGAACCTCTGCATAGACCGTTTCCTCCAGTGGGTGGCCTCTTCTCCTCGCCACCCTGCTGGCACCTTTCCCGGCCCAGCCGGCCCCTCCAGGAACATTGCTCCTCCGGGAATGTGGGTGCACGCATGCTTCCAACCTGAGCCAGAGGTTCCCCTCACCTGGGGTTTTGGGTGTCACTGGAGGTTCTGGGTCTGCACTGAGGGCCCCTTGTCTCTGTAGGCGTGACCACGTGCTGGCCATTCTGGCACTGCGCCATCTGGGCCACCGTCAGAACCAGCACCTCTTGCAGCACGCCCAAGACCTGCTGAGGGCTTCAGCCCAGACAGGGGACTCGGGGACCTCTGGGGGCCATGTGCTCTTTGCGGAAATCGAGGTGTCCACCTCCATGGATGTGCTCGTCACCTGTATCTGGTGCCCGTGGACCTGAGCAGAGCGAACCTCGGGTGGGGACTGCAGTAGGTGGAGGCTCAACCACTGTCCCCCAGGCCCTGAGCCCCAAGCTGGGCCTCCAGGGAGGTGCTCTCAGCCCTGCCCTCAGCCTGAAGCCCAGAGTCATGACATTTTTATCCTCTGCGGAGCACGGCTGCTCGCCAGAAGGGACAGCAATAATAGAGGCATTTCAGGCATCTGTGGGGGGCAGAGGCTCCCTTCCATACTGCCCACCAGGGAAGGCCTCCTTGCCTAACTGCCAGCCACACCCCCAGTCTGAAAGTGAGAAACAGGTTTTTAAAAAAATAAATGTGAATTAAAATGGTGCTTAACCTCCCACCCCCCACCCCGGCCCTGGCCAGTTTGGCTCAACAGTTAGAGCATCAGCCTGCAGACCAGAGAGTCCTGAGTTCGGTTCCCGCTAAGGGCACGTGCCTCAGTTGTAGTTTGTCCCCTGCTCCGGTTGGGGTTGTGTGGATGGCAGCCAGTTGATGTGTCTCTTTCGCGTTGATGTTTCTCTCTCTCTCCCCCTCATCCCCGCCTTCCCTTCCACTCTGTCTAAAGATAAATGCAAAAAAAAAAAGTGTCCTCAGGTGAGGATAAAAAAAAAAAAAAAATGGTGCTCCCCTATGTAGGGGCAGGGGCAAGTGGGCTGGGAGCAGGAGATCTGTGTCCCCCTTTATCAAGAGGCCAGGCTGAAAGGTTCTGTGGTGACTTCATTGAGTGGATGACCCTTTCCAGCCCATTGCACCAATGTGGAGACTGAGGCAGGCCCAGAGCGGGGAAGGCCCACACCTGTGGCTACAGAGCAAAATAGGCTTCGACCCCGGAGTTCCGAGTCCATGGGTCTCGTGTGCCGAGTGAGCCTTGCCCAGCAGGGGTGGGCCCTGCTCTGTCCTGTTCTAAGCAGGTCTGGACCCCTGGGATACAAGAAAACACCAATGTTTGATCTGCAGCTTAAGGTATTCGGGTCAGATGTGAGAGGGACTGCAAGGTTATGGGGCTCTCGCTGGGCAAGTGAAACCCTGGAGCGTGTGTTCTGGAGGTGAGGCTGTGAGGGTATGGCTCCATGCACACCCGCACCCTCCCCACCCCAATCCTTCCCTCACAAAGAGCTGGCATTGAAGTCTGGCTCCATCCTCTGGCCAGGCTGCTGGGAAACCCATTTGCATTGGCAACCTTGGGCTTGGCAGGGACCTGGGCACTGAGGTGAGGGAGTTTACAATGAGACAACGAGACAGGCAGCAACAGAGGCGTCCCCCCAAACAGCCCTCCACAGATGCCCCACTGTCTCTCTGGGTCTGACCCTGACCATGGCACAGCTAGGGAGCAGGTAGCTGCAAGTGGGCCAAGGCTCAAAGAGCCCAAGGAAGTTGTCTCCCAGCTCCTCCGGGGCCCACCTCCCTACGCCATGAACATTCAGTGGGCAGTGCCCAGGCGGTGTGTCCTTCTCCGTTCCCCGAGGCTCGAGCACAGAGCTAGGGCTGAGTCCTGCTGGGGCAAAGTCCTCCCAGGGCAGTGGGAGCAGGTACCAGGGGCTGCCCCCTCCATGGTGCACAGGGACTAGAGGCTGGGGGGTGGTGAGGGAATGTCCAGACCTCCCCCCCGACTGGGGAATCTGGTGGGTGGGGGTGGGTTGGGCAGGAATGAGGAAGAGGAGAGGTTGGAGTTCCCAGGCTCCAGGGTTGGGGTGGGGGCAGGGTGCGAGCTGTTACTGATAGTCCTGGGTGAGTGGCGAGACAGGCAAGCAGAGTGTGGGAGTTGGCCCTGCCTCACACCAGGCCCCAGGTGGCCTGGGATCTTCAGCCACAGGGAGGTGAGGTATCAGCCGGGTACCTCTTTCACTAGGAAGGGCAGGTGATTGACAGATCATCTGACCAAACATGTAATCCCAGTGGCCATCAGTGGCCAGGGTGGGGTGGGGAATAGGAAGCCTTGATCTGGTCTGGTCCTGGTCAGGTTCTCCCAGGGAGTCCCTGCTACTCCTACCCCATGTTTGAGTCCCAGGCCACTTATGGAGCGCGACCCCCCCCCCCCCCGTGTTCCCTGGCCCTGCCTGAGCCCCTTGGCTGGAGTCTGAGGGTCTTGGGACTGGGTTTCCAAGTCAGACTGCAGAGGTGGGGTGGGGTGCAGTCCTGGCTCTGCCACTTTCCAGTCATGAGCCGGTAAGCAAGTTCCTTCACCTCTCTGTGCCTCAGTTTTTCCAGCTGTGAAATAGGGGCGCTGTCTGTGACTCCCAGGCTGGGGAGGGTGAAGTAATGCCAGCCATAAAGCCAGACCCCTGGCCCCCCTGTAAGTCCATGTCCCCAGGGGCCTGGCCAGGCCATGCACGGTCTGCAAGAAAAAACTGGGCTCAGCTGGTGTGGCTCAGCGGATTGAGCCACTTCGCCCCATGAACTGAGAGGTCCCGTCTGACTCCCTGTCAGGGCACAGGCCCGGTTGCGAGCTCCATCCCCAGTAGTGGGGGTACAGGAGACAGCCAATCAATGTTTTTCTCTCACATCTACGATTCTATTTATTCCTTCCTCTCTCTCTAAAAAATAAATCAATAAAAAAATACTTTACAAATTAAAAACCTGGGTGCAAGGGTGGGGGGACTCTGAGTGGCAGCAGAGCCAAGGTGAGTGGGTCAGTGCGTGTGGAGGGTCCCCCAGGGGAGGGAGCAGTGGGATTTAGGCTGAGACCCACGGCTGTCTCCCCGAGTGTTTCTAGGCCCAGAGACAAGAAGTCAGGGTTTCCCTAGCAGGAACCCCCATACCCAGACAGCCATCTGCACCCTGGTGTGTGTTCCTGTGAGCCTGGCGGAGTCAGCTTTTCAAGGCCAAGTCAGGACAAGCAGCTCCTAATGAGGCTGCAGTCGAGACGGGGGGCCCCAGGGCTGGCTGAGAAGGGAACCCCTGGGATGGTTCGGGCCCAGGTCATTCAGCCCCAGGGGGGTAGGGACTGTGCCCATGATCCTGCTACCCTTCCTCTCCACCGGGTCCTATGAGGCCTCTCAAAGAGCTCAGAGTACTTGGTCACCATGGTGTCCAGACCAAGCATGGGGGGAGGGGGACTGGCTCTCAGAGCTGCTTCCGGACTTACTGCCCAGGTTGTCTGGCCAATAAGGAAGTGTGTGTGCATGTGCGTGTTTGTGTGTGTTTCTGGAATGTGCCGGCCCCGTCCACGCCCAGAGGATGGAGGACCTTGCCCAGTGTCTGTGGTCCTTTGATGAAGCAGGCAGCCTGGGAGCATCTTACCCCATCCCCCCAGCTGATTCCTGGTCCTACCTCTGTCTGGCCACCCTCTTCCCTGCATGGCTCCCTCTCTTCCTCTCTGCTTGTCTTCCCCTAATGCCCACGTTTTCTAGGCTCCGTCATGGACGGGCTTTCTCCTCTCTCTGCTCTGAGCCTCCGGGTCTTTGAGACAGGGCCTTCTCTGTGATGTTTTGGGGCTCCAGCCCAGGCCTGTCTGGGTGGGTGGGGGGGCAGTGAGAAGGTGCAGAAGGCCAGCCTGCCCAGGTCCAAGGACTTGATGGATCACTGCCTGCCGGCCCAAGAGCAGTCCTAGGGTGACAGGAGGGGACTTGAGTAACTACCTAGCTCAGCCTGGGGCTTGCACCTTCTGTGGTCACCTCTCCCTGCTGGTCCCCGCCCTTGCTTGAATAGGTCGTGCTGGACAAGCCCACAGGGCCACGCCACAGAGTGTGTTCAGGTCTCAGCTCTGCCCTCCTGCAGCTGGTGACTCAGGGCTCTGTGAACTCATCTGCAGCACTTGGGTGAGCGAGTGCCCAGCAGGCGAGGAGCTGGGGTGAATGAGATCCCAGTACGTGCTGCGAGTGGCGGTCAGTGTCACCTCCGTGCCTGTTCAGCCTCTCCCTCTTCCTTCCTCGCCTGGTGACCCAGGCCCCTTCCTTCCTGGCCCTGGACCTCATGGGACTCCTGTACACCAGGACAGCCCCCTCAGCAGGATTCGGTTCTTGAAGGGCCCCTCACCACTGCCCAGGAGGGGAAAGGAGGCTGCTTGTTCCCAGATCCACCTACTATCCCCCAAACTTCCTTCCTTTGCTACCACAAATTCCCTCTGGGAACCCCAGCAGACCAGAGGGCCCCCACAGGGATCAGTGTCTATCCACCATCTGTGATCAGACCTAGGGGGCAGGGACAGATAACCTGCCTCCCCTGCTCACTGTCCTTCCCCAGCCAGTGCTCGTGGAGTGCTGGACAGTGGGTCTGTCCTGGGCACTATGGAAGACAAAGCAGAGTCCCAGGTCTGGTGGATCAAGTCCCACCAGGTGACAGTGCAGGTCCCCCTTCCTTAGCCTCAAAGTGGGGATGTGCTGGAAGTCTGAGCCCAATGGGTGAGTACCACCAGGGTCACAGCCCAGCCTCCCCAGAATCCCTGTCCTAGTAAAATGCTTGGAGGGCCGCCCTGGCCGGTTTGGCTCAACAGTTAGAGCATCAGTCCGGCCCTGGCAGGTTTGGCTCAGCGGTTAGAGCGTCCGCCTGCAGTCCGGAGAGACTCGGGTTCGGTTCCCGCTAAGGGCATGTACCTCGGTTGCAGTTTGTCCCCGGCCCTGGTTGGTCGTGCGGGTGGCAGCCACTCGATGTGGCCCTTTCACATCGATGTTTCTCTCTCTCTTCCTCTCTCTCCCTCCCACTCTGTCTGTACAAAAAATGGAAAAATGTCCTCGGATGAGGATAAAAAAAAAAAAGGCTTTTTGCCCTGGCCGGTTTGGTTCAGCAGTTGGAGCGTCAGCCTGCGGTACAGAGAGCATCAGTCCGCAGACCAGAGAGACCCAGGTTCGGTTCCCACTAGGTGCACGTGCCTCGGTTGTGGTTTATACCCGGCCCCGGTTGGGGTCCTGTGGGTGGCAGCCACTCGATGTGTCTCTCTCACATTGATGTTTTTCTCTCTCTCTTCCTCCCTCTCTCCGTCCTGCTTTCTCTGAAGATAAATGCAAAAGTGTCCTCAGGTGAGGATAATATATAAACAAGCAGATAAATAAGTAAATAAATAAGTAAATAAATAAATAAAATGCTCGGAGGGCCCAGCCAGTGTGGCTCAGTGGATTGAGCGTTGTCCCATGGACTGAGAGAGGTCCAGGTTTGATTCTCGATCAGGGCACATGCCCAGGTTGCAGGCTCCATCCCTGTAGGGGGCGTGCAGGAGGCAGCTGACAATGTTTCTCTCTCCCTATCCCTTCCTCTCTAAAAAAATCAATAAAAAACATTAAAAATATATATATATATATATACTTAGCCCTGGCCAGTTTGGCTCAGCCATTAGAGCATTGGCCTGCGGTCTCGAGAGACCGGGGTTCGGTTCCCGCTAAGGGCATGTACCTCGGTTGCAATTTGTCCCCGACCCTGGCTGGGTTGTGCAGGTGGCAGCCACTCGATGTGTCTCTTTCACGTTCATGTTTCTCTCTCTTTCTCTCCCTTCCACTCTATCTGAACAACAAAATGGAAAAATGTACTCAGGTGAGGATAAAAAAAAAAAAAAAACTTGGAGGGGACAAATACTTGGACAAGTTAGGCCCACACCTGGGCCCACTCCTCTCCTGGGACCCATGGGGCCTGAGCTAGTCATCAGAAAAGGCCCTTTCTCTCTCCAAAGCTGTCTACCTACACACCTATTACTGGCTTATAAAAATGTGTTACATATTTATATTTGTAACTTTAATAATGTTTTGGGTAGTGATTCATTCACTTAGTTCAAAATTAAAATGGCCTGGCCAGTGTGGTCCAGTGGTTGAGCATTGACCCCTGCACCAAGAGGTCACCGGTTCAATTCCTGGTCAGGGCACGTACCCAGGTTGTGGGCCCAATCCCCAGTGCGAGGCATGCAGGAGGCGGCCAGTCAGTGTTCTCTCTCATCGATGTTTCTGTCTCTATCTCCCTCTCCCTTCCGCTCTCTCTAAAAATCAGTAAAGAAAAAAAAATATTTTTTTAATGGTACAGAAAACATATAAGGTAAAAAGTCGTATTCCCATCTCCCATGTCCTTCCCTGGAGCAGCCAGGGTTCCTTCCAGGACACCTGAGTTTGTAAAAGCAGTGATCACCCAAGGAAAACCCGCATGGCGGAGTTCAGGCGTCGGGAAAGCCTGCTTTTGCTGTGGCGGCTGGGTTAGGGGTAGGTCAGTCCTTCTTGGGCTCTGTGAGAACTAAGTCCGCAGGTAATGAGACCTTAGGATCTTCGGAAAGAGGAATTGCTGTCTCTCGGGTCAGCACCACGCAATGAACTACAAGGAGTGAGGGGGAGCATCGCAAGGGAGCAAATGCTTCAGATCTCCAGATGCAGCCAAATTTATTTGCAGACTGGTTCCCCAGGTTATATGTGGATTTATGTAAATTATTTCTTTGCAAACCATACAGCCTAGCCTTGTCTTTCTCTTTTCAAGGCAGAAAGAGACTTTAAAGCTAAAAAATAACAAACCCAGATGTTCTTGAGTCCTCCAACTCATTGTCTACTCCAGGTGGTGTTTCAATCTTTGTCATGTAAATCTTATCCTAAACACATGCAAATGAAGCGTTTACCTGCTTGCAAGGCGGTGTTCCTGGCCTCCAGGCAAGCCTGTCTGTCCACACACACTTTGATCCTAGGCTGGCCTGGTTGCAAGAATGCATATCACAAGGTTACAAATTGTCCATCCACCAACCCCCTCGTCCCTACAAGGAATGTCCTGAACAGCCCTGCTGTCCTGGGCACACCCAGCGTGTGGCTCTGGTGGGGATTTAGGCTTTTCTCCTTTCCGTGCGGGGGTTAAGAATTAGCTTCTGGATTCAGACACATCTGGGCTAGGATCCCAGCTCTGCATCTTCGCAGTTGTGTAAGTTTGGGCAAGTTGCTCTGCCTCTGGGCTCTATCTCCTGTGTAAAATGAGAGCATTAGTGAAGCAGTTCGGATGTGGTTCACTCAGGGCCTGGCTTGCAGCACACGCTGCCAGAGTGGCAGGCGCTGCAATTCATGTGTAAGTATCCACCTTACGCCTTCCCTGGCCAAGCCAGAACATGTCAGCTCCGCTTCCAGGAGGGACAACTGAGGCCCCAGGGGTGAAGCCACATGTCTGAAAACACAGATGTAAGTGACGCAGCTCCCAGCCGCCCGGGGTCCCTGTGCTTGAGCCCCCACCGTTGTACCTTCTCCAAAGTCCAGACACCCAGAGCTCATGGATGTCAGATAAGGGAGAGTCCAGCACCCCGGCTCCAGGAAAGGGCAGGCTCTTTGGTGGTTTGGGCAGCCTCCCAGCCTCCCCACTCTGGCCCAGCCCCACTCGGCACTGGGATTCCAAGAGGTTTCTGCCTCTGTCATTGGGCGGCACCCAGTGGAAAGCAAGACTTCGCAGCTGTTTTCCTGGAAATCATGCCGGTTAGGGGAAGGGCCCAAAGGCAGTACCAGGCCTGAAGGTACAGTAGTTGAACTTGGTCACTTTGCATAACCACCAAAAGCCGTTGTGAAAGGCCAGGCCCTTTTAGGAGAGAGGCCACTGGGGCTGGCATGGAGAGTCTCTGAGACCCTGGAAGCCTGGTTCCTCCTCCATCGCACTCCTTGGAAGGCCACCAGTATCGGGGTCCTGCTGCTCCATGGATCCTGCAGAAGCCATTTCCCCTTAGGCCTCAGTTTTCCCATCTGCCAGATGAAAAAGGAAGTGTGTGGCCTGGCTTCCTCCTGGGAAGAGGGGGAAGGGCTGTTACCAAGTAAATATCTTCGTGTGGAGGCGCGTGTCGTGAGAGAGGGAGCCCTGGAGGGTGGTTCCTGGTCAGCTGTCCTGGCCATCCTGTGGTCCCAGGGAGATCAGCTGACCCTGGCCCAGGTCTGGTGCAGCTGCAAATGATCCTGGACAAGTGACTTCTCTCAGGGGAGGTCCAGTGGCAGCAGGGACCCCAGCCTCCAGGCCTCCACCTGTGAGCTCACTTACCCTTCTGAGACTTAGTTTCCTCTTCTGTCAACAAGAAATACAATGGCTCTGCCCTAGGGAACAAGAGGCCCCAGGTCAGGCAATGCCTGAGAAATAAAGGGAGAAGCAGAACTGAAGAGCCAGGCAGTAGGAACTGCAAGTCATCTCACAGAGGGAAGTGGGCTCAGGGCTATGGGAAGGAACTGGGTGACATCCAAGAGTGCCCTGGTTTCCTGATATTGGGGAGGTTACCCCATGATCAGCACCACCCTATGACCAAGGCCACTGGCCAGGTCCTCTTGGTGCAGCCAGGCCCGACGCCTGCTGCCCCTGCACCTGCCTGTGTCCCTTCTACCTTCCATTCCCCTTTCCAGGAGCTTCTCCCGGAAGAGTTCTGGGACAGTCCCAACGTGGCATGGAGGAAGGACTGGTCATCACACACCATGTGTTTGGGCTGCCCCAGAGGACAAGGGTGAAGATTCTGTTCATGAACAAGGTTATGCAACATTGAAACATCTTTTTTTTTTTCCCCAAAGATGAAAACAAAGTAGAGGGCAGCAACCATCCATTTCCGCATTTCCATATTCGTCAACACTGAGGCAAAGCAATGTTTAGCGGAGCTCCCAGCTCCACCACTCACTGGCCCTGGACAGGGCCTATCTGTGCCTCCGTTTCCTTATCTGTGCAAAGGCGGTAATTAGGGAGTATCCATTTCATAAGATTGTCTGGTGAGACCGTTGATGCATTCAAGGTGCTCAGAACAGAGAGCCTGGCCCGTGCGGGTCCGCATATGTCACCCACCTGGAAGTAGGGTCGAAAGAGGTATCTTCACTCCCATGTGCACAGCGGCCAAGAGGTGGCAGCAGCCCAAGTGTCCATTGCTGGGCAAAGGGATAAACGACGGAATATTATTCAGTCTTATAAAGAAAGGAAAATCTGACACACGTTACAGCATGGATGAAACTTGGAGACACTAGGCTAAGAGAAATAGGCCAGTCACAGAAGCATAAATACTGTATGATTCCTCTTCTGTGAGGTACTTAGGAGAGGCAAATGTGTAGAAACAAAGGGGCTGGGTGGAGAGAGGCGCGGGGAGTCAGTGTTTAATTAGTTTCAGTTTTGCAAGGGGAACAAAGTTCTGGCCCCCTGGCAGTGTTGCTCAACAGCTAGCGCGTCGGCCCACACACCAAAGGGTCATGAGTTCGATTCCGAGTCAAGGGCTCGTACCTGGGTTACAGGTTTGATCCTTGGCCCTGGTCAATGGATGTGCAATTGATGTATGTCTCTTACATCAATGTCTCTCCCTCTCCCCCACCCTCCCTTTTACTCTCTCTAAGAACCAGTGGGGAAAATATCCTCAGGTGTGGATTAACAACAACAGAAAAGTTCTGGAAATGATGGTGGGGACGGCTCAGCAATGTGGAAGCTCTCAGTGCCCCTGAGCTGTAGGCTTTAATGATCAAAACAGTCTGGTTATTCAGTTATTCAGGCTTGACCACAGTTTTTGTTTGTTTGTTTGTTTGTTTGTTTGTTTTTTATCCTCACCCGAGGACATTTTTCCATTTTTTGTTCAGATAGAGTGGGAGGGAGAGAGAGGAACAGAGAGAGAGAGAGAAACATCGATGTGAAAGGAACACATCGAGTGGCTGCCACCCGCACGACCAACCAGGGCCGGGGACAAACTGCAACCGAGGTACGTGCCCTTAGCGGGAACTGAACCCGGGTCTCTCCAGACCGCAGGCCGACGCTCTAACCGCTGAGCCAAACCGTCCAGGGCTTGACCACAGTTTTTTAAAAAGTCAGCTGTCACATCTTAGCAGAGGCAAGGGAAACAGAGTCACATCGGTGTGGCCCCTGTGTGTGGGCCAAGGCTCTGTCCTGCATGCAGGAAGCTGACCACAACTCCTGGCCAGGTGCTGCCACACTTGACCTCTGGTTTGCCTGTAGGCCTATCGCCAGTCTGCCCCTGCCTGCTGCCCTGCCTGCCAGGTGGAGCCAGCTGGCTGCCCTGTGCAGAATGGGACATCAGCTGGCCAGGAGCACTCCTGCCCAATATCTGATGCTCCTTTCCTGCTGAGGGTGGCATTCTTGGCTGGCCTGTGGTTGGCTCTTCCTGAAAGTGTCTTGCCTTTTGGGGATAGTTTTCTCATATGTCAGAGGGGTAAGAATAGCTCCTGCCCTGTCAGCCCTACCTCTCCACACACACACACACACACACACACACACACACACACACACACCCTCCAGCTGTCATGCCATGGCCCTCTCTGCAGCCCCATTTTCAGAGGATTCCCTTGTGTTGGGGGCTGCACATATATGCCCTTGACCTTCGGGAAATGACTGGTGCAACACATAAGGGCAAAGTAGCTTTTCCCACCCCAGCCCTGGCCACTGCTCAGGTGAAGCCATAATGAGGGGCCCAGGGGGCCTGGGCAGTGGGGTGGACGAGGTCGGCCACCCAGTCCTTGCCCTGCAAAGTGTCATTCCTGCCCCTGCTGACCAGGATGGGGCTCTGTAGGATGGTTTCTGAGGGCTGGAAGCCTCCGCCTCCCTCATGACCCAGAAAGCTTCAGAAAGCTTCCCAATCTGTTTGGAATGGAGAGTGGAGGCCTGACAGGGAAGCAGCTTTTGCACAATGAGGCCCAGCAGGCAGCTGGGCCAGGACCCCCTTGATTTGTTGCACCGCCTCTGGTTGGCTGGCTGAACTGGCGGAGGCCGGCCTTAGTCTCCCCATTTCTCGGTAGAGCAGAGGGAATCATCCTCCCAGCCCCCACCCCCACCCCAGCCCCAGGTTGGCTCATTGAAAAATGCCATTCCCCCAGGCCTCAGGGACAAAAAAGATGGGATCCATCTTACTGTCCCCTGGAACACCCCTCACCCTCCCCACAATCCCCTCAGGGACAGGATCAAATGTCCAAACCCAAACCTGGCACCTGACCACTAGTCCCAAGGAGGAAGAGGAAGTTCTCTGTAACAAGGGGGAAACCCAGCTCACTACCCTTGCCCACCCTGCCATCCCTCCAGGCCCATAGGGGTGAAGCCATAATGAGGGGCCCAGGGGGCCTGGGCAGTGGGGTGGACGAGGTAGGCCACCCAGTCCTTGCCCTGCAAAGTGTCATTCCTGCCCCTGCTGACCAGGATGGGGCTCTGTAGGATGGCTTCTGAGGGGTGGTAGGCAATCAGCTGGGGGTGGGGCAGGAGCAAACAAAAGGGAGGAAGAGGCTCCAGCAAAAAGAGAAAGGGAAACTGGCGCTCCATAGGGAAATTCCTGAGGAATGCCTGGGATGTGAAATAGCCAAGGGGGTGAGCTGTGGATGGGTGCTTTTCCCCAGACCCTGAGAAACAGGGCTTAGAGGGGGAAACTGAGGCGCAGGTAGGGGTGTGACCTGCTCACCAAGTGAGGACAAAGCCAGACTGAGTGATGAGCTAAGCTGGAGCTGTTGGGGATCCTGGCTCTGTGCCTCCAGGAGCCTATCCTGGCCCAGACGGGGTTCCAGGAAGGAAAGCGCTTCAGTAGGAGTTCTCCAGGCCTGGGTTCGAATCCCGACTCTGCCATTGCTTCCTGCATGATCTCTGGCATTTCCCCATTCTAAGCAAGGCTTGATAATGAGAGCGTATGAAGGGGCCCAGCAAAGGGCTTTGTCAATAGCTGACCAGCCCTACAGTGCCTTTCCCTTAGGACACCTCCTCCAGGAAGGGTTTCTATGCGGCCACAGTGATACCCAGAGTGGGAACTGCTCTCCTCAGAGGGGCGATTCTTATGTGGCCCAGAGAATTAGGGTGAAACTGTCCGGGCACCCCACGGGGGGGGGGCAATCAGAACTGGGGTGGGTGCTGGCTCTGTGACGAAAAAAACGGGGTCTTGAGCTTCCAGTTAGCCAATCAGAAGCCGTCGTTTGACAATGGGTCAGCTCCAGATGGATCCCGCTACGCCTTGGGTAAGGGTCCCCGTGCCCAAATACCCCGGGCGAGGCTCTGGCAGTCGCGCCCTGGCCGGTGGGAGATAGTGCCTCCCCCCCCCGCACTTCCCTGAAGGGGTTGGCCAGCGCCGCCGTGGGGTGCCACCGCACGACCTGGGGTTCAGCGGCACAGGCAGCCGGGCGGCGCTCGCTTGGGCCTCCGCCGCGGGTTTTCCGCGGTTGTCTCAGGCCCTGGTGGGAGGAGCTGCGGGCGGCCAGGGGGCGGGTCTACATGCTTTTTAGGCAGCGCGGGTCTTGGCCGGGACTGCAGTCTCCGGGCCGACACAGTAAGTGATCTCCATCCCCGGGTGGCCGTCCTCACCGCTTCGCGCGCCGGCCGGTCCTCCCCACCTCCAGTTCCCGGCCCGATTCTCCGATGGAGAGGCCGGCGCGGCGGAGGGGACCAAGGGGTGGGGGGCACCACTTCTAGGAAAACTGAGGCCCCTGCCGCAAGGGACTGCGCGTCACAGAGGGCTGTGTTTGGCGCTCCCAGCGCGGGCTCAGTCCAGGGAAGAGCAGGAGGAAGGGGCTGCGGGGAGGGGCGGGATCTCCCTTCCTTCTGCGGTGGGAAGCCAGAATCTCACGCAGGGGAGGGAGCTGACTGTAATCTAAGCCAAGTCACTTCACCCGCTGTGCCTGCGCGTCCTCATCTGGGGGATGGGTAAGCCCTCTCTAGCCCGCCTAGCCTGGCGCAGAGACCAGGGGAGGCTGTTTGGACCTCAGCCCTGACCCGGAAGGAGGGCGAGGGGGCGTGTGTGCCTGAGGAGAAGCTGGGGCCCTGGGGGGACTGGTGGGCTGCCACTGTTGTGCCACACAGTGTAATTCAGAGCAGGTCCCTTATCTTCATGTGTCCGACAAAGGGCGCCAGCTTAAGGGAAAGCCTCTTCTGCCTGCCTGTACTGTACTGGGCACTAAGATTGGCCTGACAAACATAGGGGCTGGCACTTGGCTGTGTGGATATGCGGGGGGGGGGGGGGGGGGGGGGAGGCTGGCACAGGCTGCAGGGGCTGCAGGGCCATAATATGGAGTTTAAACCCCCGGTGATGAGGCAGCGGTGCCATGTGGGGACCTGGCAGAGCAAGTTCTGGAGGTCGGGTGGAGCCTAGCATGTGTGGGGACCAAGCAGGTGGAGGGTCACTGAGGGCAGAAGTGAGGCTGGTGGCAGCCCTGCTGGTCAGAATGACCCTCTCCCTCATTCTAGCAGGAAGACAGAGGTGGGGCCAGGCCCCAGCTGGCCAGACTAGCTCCTATGGGTGCATGGCGTGAAAATGGAATGGATTGGGAGGGGACGCTGGGGCAGTGGTGGGGAAGGCAGAAGTGCCCAGTGGCCTCACACTTGGTTTGGGGGCTCCCTAGGCAACCCCTGCTTGGTTCTGGAGTGGAACTGCCAGGCCAAATGGCACAGGAAGCAACTGTAGGACCCTGCCCAGGGCACCTGGTGAAGTCATTGAGAGTATGATGAGCTCAGGGGCTTGGGATGAGCAGCCCTCAGGGGGAATGGGACTAGGTAGCTGGGATGATGGGGAGGCAGCAGGGGCTCTGGAAAGCCTGACAGGCCTAATCTGAGCCTCTGTGCCCACTGTGTGTTTGGGGGAAGCACGCCTCTCCCATCACACACACTTCAGTTTCTCCTTCTGGATGGTGGATCATCCCACTTGCTTGGCGGGGCTGCTGCAGGGATGAATCAAAGTCATCATGTTGCTTGTGTCATGACTTGGTATATTTACTCTTGGGTGGTAGAGAAGGCACCATGGTTATGGGTCACCCCAGTTACCAGGGAGATGTGGCCCTGCCTGCTCCCCATTTTCAGCTGTGCCCTGTTTGCTCCCTTGAGATTCACCATATTCCCCTCCACTGATCTTGCTCTGATAATGGTCAAGGTGCTTGAAGGGTGCTGCTGGGCACAAGGGGATCCTGCATTTCTGAACGCAGCTTGCAAGTTGTGGGAGACACAGGCAGGGGAACCCAGGGGCAGGTGATGAGTTCCAAGTTCAAGCTCTTGACAATAGGGGCATTTTCTTTTTTTCTTTTTCTTTTCTTTTTTTTTTTTTTTTTATCTTTATTGTTGAATGTATTACAGATGTTCCTCATTTTTCCCCCATTGACCCCTTCCTCCCCACTCCCACCCCCCTCCTGCCTTTTCCCACACTATTGTCTGTGTCCATTGGTTACATATAAGTTTTTTGGTTTATTTCTTCCCACTCCCCAACCCCCTTCCCTTTGGTGTTTGTTAGTCTAGCAACTAATTTGTACTTCTTAATCCCTTCACCTTTTTCACCCATTCCCCCAACCCCCCTCCCATCCAGTAACCAACAAAATGTTCTCCGTATCTATGAGAATGCTTCTGTTCTGCCTGTTCATTTTGTTTGTAGATTCAATTGTCAATAGATATATATTCATTGCCATTTTGTTTGTTCATATATTTTATCTTTTTCTTCAAAAAGACCCTTCAGCATTTCATGTAATAACAGTTTGGTGGTGATGAACTTCTTTAACTTTTTCTTGTCTGGGAAAGTCTTTATATGGCCATCGATTCTAAATGACAGCTTTGCAGGATAGAGTAATCTTAGTTGTAGGTTCTTGCTTTTCATCACTCTGAATATTTCTGCCACTCCCTTCTGGCCTGCAAAGTTTCTTTTGAGAAATCAGCTGACAGTCTTATGGGAACTCTCTTATAGGTAATTATCTGCTTTTCTCTTGCTCTTTGTCTTGAACCTTTTGCATTTTGATGATGATGTGTCTTGGTGTGGGCCTCTTGGGGTTCACCTTGTTTGGGTCTCTCTGTGCTTCCTGGACTTGTATGTCTGTTTCCTTCACCAAGTTAGGGAAGTTTTCTGCCATTACTGTTTCAAATAGGTTTTTCATTTCTTGTTCTCTCTCTTCTCCTTCTGGCACCCCCAAGATGCGAATGTTGGCACGCTTGAAGTTGTCCCAGAGGCTCCTTACACTATCCTAATTATTTTTTATTCTTTTTTTTCTTATTGCTGTTCTGATTGGGTGTTTTTTGCTTCCTTATATTCCAAATCGATGGTTTACTTCTTGGCTTTACCTACTCTACTATTGAATCTGTGTAAATTATTCTTTGGGTTTTTTTTTTTTTTATATTTTGTTCAGATAGAGTGGGAGGGAGAGAGAGAGAAAGAAACATCGACGTGAAAGGGACACATCAAGTGGTTGCCACCCACACGACCCAACCAGAGCCGGGGACAAACTGCAACCGAGGTACATGCCCTTAGCGGGAACCGAACCCGGGTCTCTCTGGACCACAGGCCAACGCTCTAACCGCTGAGCCAAACTGGCCAGGGCTGTCTAAATTATTCTTTATTTCAGTTAGTGCCTCCTTCATTTTTGACTGGTCCTTTTTTATGCTCTTGAGGCCCTCACTAAGTTCACTGAGGTTCTCACTAAGTTCATTGAGCATCTTATAAGCAGTATTTTGAACTCAGCATCTGTTAGGTTGCTTATCTCCATTTCGCTTAGTTCTTTTCCTGGGGTTTTGTTCTGTTCTTTCATTTGGGACTGTTTCTTTGTCTCCTCATTTTGGCTGCCGCCCTGTGTTTGTTTCTATGTATTACTTAACGAGAGGTATGGGGCTAGCTGAGACCAGATGCTGCTTGTTTGAGAGCATTTAGGAAAACCTGAAGCAGGATCCAAGACAGGCCAGTCCTATGGTTAAGCAACTGGCAACAGTTTGGGTGGGCCTGAAAGTTGGGTGAGGCGGGGCCTCAGGAAATCACCAGGGCCGGGTGGGGCCAACAGTGTGAGCCAGGTTGCTGGAGTCCCAGATATGGGGACTGTCTGCCGCCCCAGGGAAGGGCTCACCAAAGGAACAAAGGCCTCTGACAACATGTTTTTCCCCGGAGAAAGCCCTCACTCCAATGCCAAACAGCTCAGTTCTTCCCTGTATGTCTCTGGCGCCCTCGAGCTGCCTCCTCTCCAAGCTTAGAGGGAGAGAGTCCGATAAGTCCATGCGCGGGACCTTTAAGGAGCTGCCTGGGGCTCCAGTGCCTCAGCCTCCCTGAGCCTCAGTTCCCACTGGTTTTACAACCAGAAGTTATGGGGATTCTCTTCCTGGCACTGGGACCCTGAGCGGGGCGCCTGGTGTGGGACGGGGACCCCTCACTCCTCAGGGAGGACCTTCCCAGCCGAGGTGTCCTCCTGATTTGTATCCGCCACACGTGGGTGTGGGGCCAGCCCATCTGCCTCCGCCCCTCCTACCAGTCTCGATGTGGCTGCTGCTTTAATTCCGTAGTTGTAGGGCTTCCATTCAGCGCGATTTCAGGCAGTTTTGAATGATGTTGTTCTGTAGTTTAGTTGTAACTTTGACGTGGTTGTGGGAAGATACATGCTGCATTTATCTACGCACCATCTTGACCAGAAGACCTCTTTTTTCTTTTTATCCTCACCCAAGGACATTTTTGCATTTATCTCCTGATAGAGCGGGAGGGAGAGAGTGGGGAAGAGAGAGAGAGAAACATCTATGTGAGAGACACACATCAACTGGTTGCCACCCACAAGACCCATACCGGGGCCGAGGTACATGCCCTTAGCAGGAACCGAACCCAGGACTCTCTGGTCTGTGGCCCGACACTCTAACTACTTAGCCAAACCAGCCAGGGTGACAATAGGGGCATTTTTAAATCTCTGAGTCAGACTTGTGAGATGAGGAAAATAACACCCCTCCTGGATGGAATTGAGGAAGAGATGGGAAGCTGTTGTGATGATGATGTCACCCCATTTGGGAGTAGGTAGGGAGAAGCAGGAGCCAGGAAGCCTGGGTTCCCAGTCTGAGTAACTGTGACGGAAGGCAGCCATGGGTCTCATTGGGCCCTTGTCCCCACCATGTGTGAGAGGCTCTCCCAAATCTTTTTCCACCCACTGGAGTTTGGGGGGTGCTATGGTCTCCATAGACTGAGCCCCAAGGCCAGGATAGATGGGTCAGGCTCTGCTTGCCTCATGGTCCCAACAGGAGCAGCCATGTTTCTGCTCACAGAGTCCCTCTGGGACCCCGCAGCCAGACAAGCTCAGAGAAGAGCCAAGCAAGATGGAGGGTGTGATGGCTGAATCGCAGCCTCAGCCCAGCCTTCGCTGCTATGTGACTTTCTGGACCTCTGTTCTTGCTCTGCAGTGGGACCACAGCCCACGCTCTTGTCTCTTTCCCCAGGGCTTTGTGGGATCCAGGGTGTACTCATGCCCTGCAGTCCCCTGCCTAGAGGGTGGGCCGTCAAAAGGCATTTGCCCAATGAAGCCGAGGCCCCTCTACCTGGGAGGCTTGGCGTCCTCAGCTCCTTCCCTGCTCTGGTGATTCTGTGGGAAAAGGAGCTGTGGGTACTGAGAACTAGTGTCCATGGAGGGAGCTGAGCTGTCGGTGCCCATGTGGGCCAGGAGAAGGCCAGAGCCCTGGTGGTCATACTGGTGACAACTGATCAAGCAACTTAGTGCTGCCACCACGCCTGTGTGCTGTGACTGCTGACCTTGTCATGCCCCCTCCCCTTGACCACCTGCAGGTCTGAGCCAGGGTGATGCTGAAGATGATGACCTTTCAAGGCCTGGCAGGCCAGCGGCCTATGCCAGGGGCCCCTGACTTCCCTGGAAGCCCCCAGAAGTTGCGCTCCACATCAGAGGTGGAGTCAGAGGCCTCCATGTCGGAGACCTCCTCTGAGGACCTGGTGCCACCCCTGGAGGCTGAGGTAGCACAGGAGAGGGATGAGGAAGATGCTTCAAAGAAGAAGAAGCCAAAAGGCCTGGCCAGCATGTTCAGCATCTTCACCAAAGGGAAGAAGAAGAAAGGCCAGCCCAGCTCTGCAGAGCCAGAGGACAAGCGGGAGTCCAGACCCGGGCTGGGGGGCCCACTGCCCACAGGTAGGCTGGGGCCCCATGTGGGGTTGGGGTCCATGTCAGAGCTAGGCCGGCTAGCCCACTCACCCCGCACAGCGAGAGGGCAGGAACCATGGGCTTGGAGGTTTCTCCCCTCTTGGCTTCCACCTGAACCCCCTACCTAATTTGGGGGGCAGGGAGGAGGCAGACCAGGCTTTATTCCTGTCTGGTACACCGACTGGCCTCTCTGGGTGCGTCACTTGGCCTTTTGGGCTTTTAGCCTCCCCTCCTGTGGGCGCCGTGGGGGGAGCTGTCCCGCCGCCCGCTTGCCGGTGGCGCTAACGCGGTGTCCCCGGTCGATCACAGTGGAGGAGCTCAAGGCGGACCTGGACTGTGGGCGGCTGGAGGCGGCGGAGCCGCTGATGGCGCTGGAGCGGGAGCTGCAGGCGATGGCGGCGGCGGGGGGCGCGAGCGAGGAGGAGCTGGTGCAGCGCCAGAGCAAGGTGGAGGCGCTGTACGTGCTGCTGCGCAACCAGGTGCTCAGCCTGCTGCGCCGGCCGCTGGAAGTGCCGCCTGAGCGGCTGCGCCAGGCGCTGGCCGTGCTGGCCGAGCAGGAGCGCGAGGACCGCCGCGCTTTGGCCACGGGGTCCGAGCCCTCGATTCTGGTGGCCACTCGCCCGAGGCACTGGCTGCAGCGCTGGCGACAGGGCGTGGCGCAGGAGGCCGAGGAGCGCCTGAGCCAGCTGGCCACGTACGCCGATGGCCTCTCAGAGGCCGAGCGCAAGTTCCTGTACATGGGCCGCACCATGAAGGAGGACCTGGAGGCCGTGGTGGAGCGGCTGAAGCCGCTGTTCCCCGCCGAGTTCGGCGTCGTGGCGGCCTATGCGGAGAGCTACCACCGGTACATCGCGGCCCAGCTGGCGGCCTTGGCGCAGTTTGAGCTGTGTGACCGTGACACCTACATGCTGCTGCTCTGGGTGCAGAAACTCTACCCCAAGTGAGTGGGCAGGGAGGGGCCTGGTCTGCAGGAGGACGTGGCTCCAGGGCAGGGAGCAGGGTTAGCCGGGTCAGTGCAGGCAGAGTCCTGCGCTGGGTCTGCTTTGCACTTGGAACCCTTCATCTCCAGGGCCTCAGCCACATTCGGCAGTTGGAGAAACTGGGGTGCAGAGAAAGGGAGGGACTGCATTCATTCTTGAACTGGGCAAGGGGTAGGCCCGACAGTGACAATCCAGAGCTGGTAGGGCTGTGGCAGAAGAGGCCAGGGACTGTGGGAGCCCAGAGCAGGGGAATTAACCTGGCCTGGGTCAGTCCAGGAAGTGGGCCTTGAGGATGCACCAAATAGGGTTCTGCTTGGAGCAGGAGCCAAGGTCCCTGCTCAGGGCAAGCTCCCAGTCTAATGGGGAAAGGGGCTGGGAAGAAGGCAAAGGGAGTCACCTTCCAAGATCTGAAGCTAAGTCGTGAGGCATTCTGGGAGCTGTGCAGAACTTGTCAATGCTGGATTTATCAACAAACTATGGGGGCCCTCCCAGGAAGCACAGAGAGGTGGGTTGTGTAGGGTCACCCAGTGAGGCCACAGCTGAGCTGGGTTCTGGCCAAGAGGCCTGGAGCTCCTCGGATGGAGGCTGGCCGTGCCAGTGGAGGGTGCCTGGTAGCAGTGGGTACAGCCTCAGGCATCCCCTGATTTCCCCAGTCTCCATGGGTCTCTGAGCACAAGCTGGGTGGGGAGAGACTGGGTGTGGAAATGCCCAGCACGGGAGGCCTGGGGTTCCTTAAGGGCTGGCCCGGCCCCAAGTATAAAGCCTGCAGGGAGCCTGGTGGAGGAGACTGTCTGGGCAGTGTCTGAGGGTCTTGGGGACACATCTGGGTGGCCAGTGGGCTCAGTTGGTGCTGGTGGGTCAGGAGGAAGGGCCCGGTGGGGTGGTGGGTGAGGAGTCAGCAGGGCATAGGGAAGTGGGCACAGGGCAGGGGCTGCAGGAGAGACAGGCCAGCCCTGAGCCTGTTTCTTCTTGCTTATCCTGACTCACCAGGAAATGCTGGGCATGCACACCTCTGCCAGTCAGCCGTCCTGTCCCAGTGACTGGGGGGCTTTTAGCCTGGGGCTCACAGGGGTCAGCACAGCAGGAAACTGAGGCCAGCTGAGCATGGAGCCTGAGGAGGGGGTGTTCAGGGAGGAATTGTTGAGGCCTGTGTGGCCAGAAGTGTAGGAAGCAAAGGGCCATGGAGTCCAGGCTTCTAAAGGGGCAGAGAGGGCCACTCCTGAGACTCTTGGCAGACAAAGGCCCCTGAGGAAGTGCCAGGGCTGGGCTATCCCTGGGGGCAGAGGCGCCAGAAGGGTGAGTGGATCCGCCTCTGTGGAGCCCTTGGGCAGCCCTTCCTGCTTGGACTGGCCCAGCCTCTGGGAGCAGCGGGGCTGGCCTGGGAGGGAAGAGGGGCTCGGGGCTGGAGTGCACTGAGGGGACTGTGTGGGAAGGAGGCGGGGAGTGGGTGGCTGGTCTCAGGGCTGCTGCCAGAGGGAGCTTGGGTTTCACTTGTGTGAGAAGGAGGATCAGGTTTGCAGGAGGAAGCGAGCAGGTTCTGCCAGCTGGGTGGACGATTGTTGGGGACAAGGGCAGGAGCAAGGAGGCCTGGGAGGAGGCTCCTGCAATAAACCAAGCAAGAGATGGGGGTGGGGTGGCTGGAGGCTGATCAAGGGGGGAGATGTTTTGGAGCCCGGGTGGATGAGGGGGCGAGAGAGTAAAAGGAGGCATAATGCTTCCAAGGTTTTTGACCTGAACCAAATGGAATAGATGGAGCCCCATCCTCTGAGATGGAGAAGTGGGATGCAGGGGCAATGGGGCAGACACTAGAGTTCAGGGCCCGCAGAGGCTCAGGCAGAGGAAGTGGGCTCTTGCCTAAGGCATGGTGCTGGGTGGGTGCAGTTTTCCTTACTCCAGCCCCTCTCTGCCCACAGTGACATCATCAACAGCCCCAAGCTGGCAGGTGAGCTGCAGGAGATCAAGCTGGGGAGCCTCTTGCCCCCCAAGCAGATCCGGCTGCTGGAGGCCACGTTCCTGTCCAATGAGGTGGTGAGTCCAGCGACAGCACCAGGGCCAGGGCCAGGGAGGGGCAGGAAGGAAACGGAGGGGAGGCTCAGGGACAGACAGGACATGGGCAGGGAGCTTGACAGGGACTTCCACGTGGGCAGGGCTGATGGGTTCCTTGCTACCTTGACATGACTCTCCTTCCCCCAGGCCAGTGTGAAGGAGCTGATGGCCCGAGCCCTGGAACTGGAGTCACAGCACTGGGTGCAGGATGTGGCCCCCCAAAGGCTGAATGGCCACTGCCACAGTGAGCTGGCCATCGACATCATCCAGGTAGAACAGCCCACCCCTCATGCACACGGACAGCCCGTATGTGAGCAAGCCATGCACGGTGCAGAGCCCACACTGTCCATCCCTGTGTGCACACACATGCCCACCTCTGAGCCCATCCCCTTGTTCCAGCATGCCTCCCACCCCCACCCCTGCCTTAGTCCAGGTGGGCCCCTGCTCAGCTTACCCCCACCCCTGCAGATCATCTCCCAGAGCCAGGCCAAGGCCGAGAAAATCACACCTGACCTGGGCACGCAGATGAAGCACATGCTGCTGGTGGAGCTGGCTGCATTTCTGAGAAGGTGGGTGTGTGTACGGGCATCACAGAGGGGGCCCTGCAGCCTCCTCCCTGTGCCTCAGCTGGGGATCCAAGCTAGATCTGCCCCCTTCTGGCCCCTAGAGTGCCTGTCATTATGAACAAGAGCCCTCTCCCTTTGCACCCCCCCAACTGGACACTGAGTGCCTCCACTCTACCGGGCCAAACTCCAACAGAGCACCCTCCAGCTGCAAGGAGGATGCTTCACGAGAGACTGAGACCCTGTCCTCCCCTTCCGATGACACCCCCAGTCTCCACCCCCCAAGCCTCTTGCTGCCTCCCTCCTCGCCTCTGAGGACGCCTCCATTTACCCATGGCCCATCCAGGCTTCCAGATGTAGAGAAGCAGCAGAGCCTGGCCAGCACCCTGTTCAGGAGCTCTGCAGGGCCTGGCTCCACCGGCCTCAGGGAGCAAAGTCAGTCCCATGATGCTTAGGGGCTAGCCGCCCGGAGCTGTGGGGGACCACCCCTGGGAAAGTGCTCTGTAAACCTAGGGTGGCTGCTATTGTCCCAGTGTTTGTGATGGTCAAGCAAGTGCCCCTTCCTGTTTCACCAGCTACCAGCGAGCCTTTGATGAATTTCTGGAGAGGTGCAAACAGCTGACAAATTACAGGGCCAATGTCATGGCCAACATCAACAACTGCCTGTCCTTTCGGTGAGGGCGCTGGAAGGGGCCTGCCTGTTGGAGAGAAGGGGTAGCTGGGAGGTGGAGGCATGTGCTGGGTGGGGGAGGGGAGCAGCTGCAGCACAGCTGTGGAATTGCCATGAGTAAGGCCTGTGGGGAAATGAGCAGGGCCTGGCGCAGTGGGGACAGTTAGTGCTGGTGGGTCAAGGCCTCAGGCGAAGGATTTATTAGTTTATCTTTAGAACAACCCTGCGACGTGGGTACACTGCTTATGTCCACTAAGTAGATGAGCACACAGGCGTGCAGAGGCTGGTGTCCTAAGTAAGAAGAGGATGGGTGTGCTGGGCATGAGAGGCTGGGCCCCGCCCGAGGACTCGGACTTGCTCCCACGGGGAATGGGGAACCATTGAGTGTTCTAGACTGAGGTGGTTTAGGACGATTCACCTAGGGCTAACTGGCTCTCTGGGCAGGGCTAGTGTGACCTCCCTGATTCCATGTCCTTCCAGGACATTCGTGGAGCAGAAGTGGCAGACATCACAGGACCTCCTGGCCCCCCTGGGTGAGCTCAAGAGTCGTGGCTTTGACACCCTGCTCCAGAGCCTGTTCTGGGATCTGAAGGTAGCTGCAGCCTCCTTCCCTGGGCCCATGCTGAGCACAGTGCTTCGGGGATGTAAGAGGGGCAGGGAGGAACAGCAGGAGCAACGACTGGCATGTGGAAGGCACAGTGTGGGGCCCGATGTAGAGAGGCTGGTGCTGCCCAGGCGAGGGGGCCATGGAGGCCTTGACCTCGCCCCCACCACTTCAGCCTGGGGCTTGGACTCAGAGGGACCTCCCGGGGCTGGGAGGGCACAGAAAAGCTTCAGTGCCCCCTGCTCCCTTTAAACTCAGCCCAGTCCCTAAGTTTGCACACACATTGCCTTTCTCACCCCTAGGCTTCTCTTCCCTCGCCTGTCCCCACGCCTAACTCCCAGCTGTGATGCTCAGAGCCTTTGGCAGCCACGTCTGCTGGGGCCCAGAAATCCACAGAAAGACCTTAGTTACTTTAGCAGAGGGTGAGGGTCCCTGTAAAACAATAGGAGGGGTTCCGTGTCTGTCCTACATGGGGACCCACGTTGTACCCAGTGACCAGAGCAGGAGGCAATGGGTGGTCTGCTAGTGGTGGACGCCAGACGGACTCTGGATGACTTGGCACCAGTCAAGCACAAAGTCTGGTTTATGCAAGAATTTATTTATTTATTTAAGCGGGGGGTGTGGGGGAGGCCTCGGGGCAGGCCGACTGCTTCAGCCACAGCTGGTTGTCCTTGGAGAAGGGTACACATCCTGCCGCCACTTCCTGTGAGTGACCGGATCTCTGTCCTGGTTCCTTGGCAATCCTTAAGTCCCTTCACCCCTGGATCACCCTGTGTGTCAGGGTGCGTGTCCGTGCGTGTCTGGCTGGCAGCCCTTTCCCTGCAGGCAGGTCCAGACATCCTGCCTTTCTCCTGTTGCAGCCGCTGTTCAAGAAGTTCACGCAGACCCGCTGGGCAGCCTCTGCGCAGACCCTGGAGGAAATCGTCTCCACCGTGGAAAAAAGGCTGCCCGAGTTCTGGGAACTGCAGGACTGTTTCCGGGAGGTGAGGAGGCAGTGGGCTGGGGGCTGGGCCTGGCAGGGGGTGCAGCCTGGGCATGCATGCTAACACAAGTCTGTGCACACCCCCATGAACACATGCACACACGCACAACTATGCATTCCTTTGCTCTGTCATCTGCCCCTCCATGAACTCCTGGATGGGAGGCTTCCAGGGAGGTGTGAGGTCCCCATCAGGAGCTGACTCACACAACCCTGCCCCTGGCCCGCACAGGAGCTCATGGAGCTTGTCCACCTGCACCTAGTGAAGGAATACATCGTGCGGCTCAGCAAGCGGCGCCTGGTCCTCAAGACCGCAGAGCAGCAGCAGCAACTGGCCAGGCAGGTCCTGGCCAATGCCAACCTCATCCAGCACTTCTGCACTCAGAGTGTAAGCCCCGGTCACCTGGGATGGGCTGCCCTTGCCCCTCTGGGCCCCTCCAAACTCGATCAGTTCTGACCTGAATCTTCCTGGGCACCTGGGGCCCTTCTGGAGAAGGGGCAGCCTCCCTCCAACCAGGCCTGTGCTTGCAGGGATCCCCGGCAACCTGGCTGCACCAAGCCCTCCCTAAGCTCGCCGAGATCATTCGCCTACAAGACCCCAGTGCCATCAAGATCGAGGTGGCCACCTATGCTACCTGGTACCCTGACTTCAGGTGAGAACAGGGCACTGCAGGACCTGGGCAGTCAGTATGGCTCTGCTGATCCCCACTGCGGTCAGAGCCTTGCGCGGCTGCAGTCAGCCCCTTTGGGGCGCGTGGAGCTTGGATACTGGCCACACAATGCCGCCCTGGCAGCTAACCTTTGCTGAGTGCGGCTGACTTGCCGGCTATCAAGCGAGGCTCACAGAGGCTCATTCATTTGACTCTCACTACAGCACCAAGAGGGTGATGCTTTTCATCCCCGATTTACACACGAGGCCCAGACAGCTAGAGGCACGTGTCCGAGGTGACCCAGTGAGTCAGTGGGAGAGCTAAGATGACAAATATAGGCAGTCTGGCTCCACTGTCCACACTCTTAGCCTTTACGATACTGCCCCTCAGAAGGGAAACTGAGACCAGAGAGACCAGGGGCTTGCTAGAGGCCTTGACAAGTCAGTGATGAAGCTGGGGTTCACCACTCAGCCGAGGGATCCTCAGGGACTTGGATCTATGCCCTGGGCCCTGAGTCCCTGTACCAGAGTAGAGGCTGCCTGAGGATCTTGTGTGCCAGGGAAGTAGTTTTTCTGGGCTGAGTCCTTGGACATGGAAGAGAAAGTTTGAATGGGTCTTGAGTTGAATTGACAGCTTAGCCTAGTTTAGCCCCTGGCTGATCCACTGCACTCATCCACCCAGCAACCCACTTACCTACACACTCACCCATTTATTCACCCACCCATACAAGCAGCCAGCTCCCCATCTACTGGTCTAACCAGCCATCTAGCTATTCAGCTATCCACTTACCCACCCATCCACATGTCTACCCATCTAGCCACTCATCAATCCATCCATCCGTCCACCCACCCACCCCCTATCTATTCATGTATCCATCCATCATCCACCCCTACCCATCCATCTATCCATCATCCGTTCATTCATCCAACTGTGCATTCATATCCTCACCTACTCATCCATTTACCCACTCATCCACCCATCTACCCACTCATTCATCCTTCCATCTATCTATCCATCCATTCATCCATCCACTCACCTATCCATTCCTACCTCTACCCACTCATCCGTCATCCATCCACTCATTCATCTATCCATAATCCACTCACTCATTCATTCATTTATTCATCCATTTAGCCATCCATCTATCCCCCCACTCATCCACCAATCCATCCATTCACCCACCCTCACCTATCCATCCATTCATCCATCTATCTATTTTTTTAAATATGTTTTTTAAATTGATTTTTTAGAGAGAGAGAGGAAGGGAGACAGAGATAGAAACATCGATGAGAGAGAAACATTGATTGGCTGCCTCCTGCATGCCCCCTACTGGGGATCGAGCCCACAACCTGGGCATGTGTCCTGACTGGGAATCGAAATGGCACCTCTCAGTCCATGGGATGATGCTCAAACCACTGAGCCACACCGGCCGGGCCACCCATCTATCTATTCATCCATCTGTCCCCCAATTCATCCATCCATCCATCTACCCACCCACCCGTTCATCTGTCCATCCCACCAATAATTACCGAGTGGTCTGCCAGGTGCCAGGTTCTGTTCTAGGCACTGGAATGCATTGAAGTACAAGACAGACCAGGTCTCAGTTCTCCCTCATGTAGCTTCTAGTCGGTCTACTGAGGGTTAGCAATAGTGAGGTAATCAGCAAAGAAATAACAACGGCAAGTTGTGAAGATTATTTAACCAATAGAAGGTGCTGACTTTAGAGCTGGGAAGGCCTCCTGGGGGAGGTGACCTTTTAGCTGAGACCTAGAGGGTGAGAGGAGCTGGTCGTCTTGAGAGCGTGCGGAAGAGCCCTGGCCGGTTTGGCTCAGCGGCTAGAGCGTCGGCCTGCGGTCCAGAGAGTGTGCGGAAGAGCGTTCCAGGAGGAACAGCCAGTTCGAGGCTGCAGTGGGCAGGAGTTCGGTGCGCTCTAGGGGCGAACAGGTGGCCAGTGCTACAGGAGCTCAGTGGAGGAGAGTGAGGCCCTGCGTGGGTGGGGAGTCGCCCGTAGGGCGCTGTGCTCAGGCCACGAGTCTGGGGAGCTGGGAAAGGTTGTGAGCAGAGGTGTTGGTGACCAGGCTGGACTAACAGGATGTTCTCCTTGCCAGCAAAGGCCACCTGAGTGCCATCTTAGCCATCAAGGGGAACCTGTCAAGCAGTGAAGTCAAGAGCATCCGGAGCATCCTGGACGTCAACACAGGGCCTCATGAGTCCTTCAAGTCCCTATTTTCACTTATAAAGGTTGGTTAGCTTTTCCTGTGGCCTGACCTGCTTGTGAGCACCTGGCGAGCATTGGACACACCCCACTTCGGGCCAGTCACCCCCACTGGGGGGCACTTCAGACCAGCACCGGCTTCGCAGCCCCTCACGGGCTTCCTGCCTTCTGCTGCTGCTTCTGCCCAGCCCTGGCCAAGGTGCAGGCCCCTGAGCAGCTGAAATTAAATAGGCCCTGGGTTGTTACCAGTCCGGTGGGGCGAAAGCACCTTTGTGAAGAGCCGAAGGGGCCACATCTGAGAAATGACAATTGATCGTGTGTGTGATAAAGGAGGTAGAGTGGTTAGGGGTCAGAGATCCTGGGTCACCTCCTGTCCACGGGGCCCGTCCATGGGGCCTGTCTGCCTCAGACCTGCCTTTCTCATGCCGGGTCTGAGTGCCTAGGGCCGGAGGCCAACCCTTACCCACCCTGCCTCCTCCACCCAGGGCTGCAACGAGCTGAGCTCAGCAAGCCCGTGGACTCAAAGCAGCTGAAAGAGGAAGAAGGGAAAATGAGCTATCGGGGCCTGGAGGGGAGGGCACATGGCCAGCATCAGAAGCCCCTCCAGATTGCCCCACAAGCCCTGTAGCGCAGACGCTGACCCCTCTCTGATTGCCCACAGGCATCCCCTGAGGACGGGCTCAGAAGAGGGCCTCTTGGGTCTGCTAGGATGCAGCCTGCCCCCCAGGCAGGCCCAGGCCCAGGGTGTGCCTTCATGGGTCCTCTGACCCCTTCGTCCCCGTATTAGTGTTTTGCTGCTGCTGTAACAAGTTTCCACACACTTAGTAGCTTTTGTTTTGTTTTGTTTAAATGTTTATTGATTTTTGAGAGAGAGAGAGAAACATCGATGAAAGAGAACATCGATTGGCTGCCTCCTGCATGCCCCCCACTGAGGATCAGGCCTACAACCTGGGCATGTTCCCTGACCTGGAATTGAGTCGGTGACCTTCTGGTGCATGGGTTCATGCTTGACCACTGAGCCACACTGTCTGGGCACACTTAGTACTTAAAGCAAGGCTTCTTTTTCAGCCTGGAGGTCAGAGTTCCGACACAGGTCTGGTGGGCTAAACCCAAGGTGTTGGCAGACTAGGCTCCTTCTGGAGGCTCGAGGGGGCATTCCCAGCCTTTTCCAGTTCTTAGAGGCCACCCTCGCACATCGTTGGCTTGGGACCCCGTCCATTTCAAAGCCTTTTCACATCGTAGCCCTTCCCCCCTGCTGCCCTCTTCCACGTTTAAGGACCCCTGTGATCCCTTTGGCCCACCCAGAGGGCTAATCCAGGACCCTCCTCCTGTTTGTCAGGTCAGCTGATCAGCAACTTGAACATCACCTGCGACTTTAATTCCCCTTCCCACACAACCTCACAGTAAGCGGTTCCAGCGAGTAGGTGTGGTATCTTTGGGGGACCATGATTTTGCCCACCACAGCTTCCATTCATCCCCTGCCCTGTAGGACAACAGGGGTTCAGTTACCTCCCTGTCCTCTGCCCACCCCATAACGCACTTTCAACATGAGAAGGGGGTTCAGACTCAGGTGTGACTCAGCCTCTGAGGGTGCCACCAGGGCCAGGCCAGCTCTTGGGTCTGTCCCCCTCTTTTTAGGTACTTGGCCAGGAACTGGCCCCTGTAAATGGTGCACAAAAGCCTTTGTATATTTGTAAGAGTTAGCATGTTTGATGTTATTATTATTATTTTTATAGTACTGCTTTTATATGTGTACCCTCAGGAGGGGATCCGCGTTTTCATAACTTGGTATAAAGCCGATTTCAGAAGTGGCTGTGGAGTGATCTGTTTGGGGAGCAGGGGTGAACATCAGTGGCTTTCTGCGGCTCCTGGGTCTGGGCAGGGCTGTCGTCCTGGCTCTGCGCCAAACCCCCAGTGAGTCCAGCCCTGCAGGGCCGCCCGCCTGTCCTCACCAGTGAGCGTGAGCCTTGGGAGGGCCTGCCTGTGGGGCACGGCCCCTCCTCCACCCTCCACGCCCCAGCGTCCTCCCCTGGAAGAACCTCCCCGCAGTCCTGCGCTGGAGATGATGGAGAGGGGTGTTGGGACTCTGGACAGTCATTTCCACTCCACGCAGAGGCTCAGTGGGAAGTTGCTGTTGTATTTCTGGAATTGACCTTGAACAGAGGAGCTGCATGGTCTATGAACAGACGGCCCCAGCTCACCAGGGAGGGTGTTGCTGAACTGAAGGGGTTCGTTCGCCTTCGCACATCAGGGCCCATAAGACACAAGCGGGTTTGCCGCCCAGAAAGCACGGATTTGTTAAGGAGATGGCGCCATGCCCGAGTCACAGGTAGCTCGTGCTCCGAGACCTGGCGCCCCGTGGCCAGAGCGGGGTGTGGCTGGTCCGTGCCTCTGGTCCTCACGGCAGCCCTGGCTTCGCAAAGATGCAGGGGGCGGTCCTTCTGGAGAGAGACACGACGGAGGCCTAGGCATTATCTCTAGTTTGACCAGTCTCTGTCTCTGTGGTCAACAGGCCCGAGGCTTTGTTTCCAAGACTCCTGGGTGCTGGCCAGAACTGCACTGTCCCAAGGGCTTAATGATTAAGCAAGGGAGAGCGAGGTGGGTGAGGCAGGGCACTAGATGAGGCCAGTTGGAGTCAAAGGAAAAAAACAGGGCAGATCAAAAGGAAATAAGGTTCCTTTGAGGTTACTAGGGGTTTTCCTCAGCACTCCTACCCTGTCCCAGGATTTGGGGAAGGAAAGGGTGTGAGGGGTCGGGGGAGGTACCTTGACCAGTTCATTCCACAGAGGGGGTGGGCCAGGCACCACCTGTGGGGTCTGGGGTCCTTCAGAAAAGGTCTGGATGCTAGCAGCCTAGGTCAGGGACGGGGCTGGAGGGGGGTGGGGAGGCCCTTTCTGGTGAGGTCTGTCTGTGGGGCCATAGGGATGGGGCACAGCCCACAGTGCAGTGAGGAGCAAGGAGGGAGAGGAATGGCAGCCCCGGAAGGCCCGGTGAGGCGCCCGCCCCCATGGCACCTGTGCGTGGGCCTGGGCCCCATGGAGCCTCCCAGGAGCTGCAGTCCCTGTGCTTGGTTTCCTGGGTCACCCTCCCAGAGGAGCACGGAGTGGGAGCAGGAAGGGGGGCCACAGTGACACCCTCCCCATGGCACCTCCTGGGGTGCAGGACGACGAGAGCCCAGGGCCAGAAGGAAGTCTCTGCACGGAGAAGGGGCCACACACCGCACCTCAGCTCGGGGGAGGCCTGCGTGGCCTCCTTGCAGACTCAGAGACCGGAGGGAACCACACCGGGTGGTCTGAAATTCAAACTTCCTGACTAAAGTGGGTCATGCAGGGTAGGCAGGTCCTGGGCCGGCATCTTCCTTTGGGTCCGTCTTGACCTTACCTAGGCCTGTGTGTTGACTTTTGGCGTCTAAGATAACATACCTCTGAAAGGTCAGAGTGATCTCCACGTCCTGACCCCTCGGGGCTCACCCTCCCACCAGCGCAGAGACCACGGACCCTCGTGCATCCTGTCCCCACACACCATCTCCCTGTGCCGTAAATAACTGTCTGTCCCCTTCCCCATGAAAGAAGTGTGTCTGTCACTTTACTTTTCATCCAATCCCAGAGAGTTCCCGCCTTGCTTTCTCCCGCCCCCCTGAGCTACACCCGTGGGATCCTGTGACCCCCTCAGGTCTCCTCCGATTCTGATGTATAACGTGAGTGGTCAGACCGCCACGGTCCGGAGCATTTTTCTCAGCCCGCTGAGATCTTGCTTCCTGGCAATTTCCATCAGTTTGGCTCAAATAAACTCGTAAAAATGTGTACAGGTTTGGATGTTTTTGGACATTTCTTATGTCAACATCTCAGATGGGGGCAGACGTGTACATAAACCCCAAAGTGCCGGCCTTGCTACACAGGGGGGTCCTTGGAACACAGGGGACAGCAGTAGAGACAGGGATGGGTGGGTGACTCTCCGGGCCACCCCCACCCACCATGCTGGGACAGGGAGGAAGGGACATGGGCGGCACCCACGGTTCCTGCTATTCCTGTCACCAGGTCGGGGAAAGGGCTGAGGTTCCGCCTTAGTCCCTGCCACCGCCAAGGGTTCCACATTAGTAACTTCCCAGTTGTCCGTGCCACAGGGAAATGCGCCTCAGAGTGGAGGAGTGAGTCACCAGCAGGGGGGAGAGGGCACAGGGCCCTCTGCGGCCACCTGCTCCTCTGTACAAGGACCCGGGGCCCCCGCCCCACCACTCCTGTGGACGGGAAGGGGACCTCAGTCTGCTGTGGGACAAGGTTGATGGGGTCCTCCATCCCTGCGGGGGGAGGGCAGTGGGGAAGGTGGCCCCCACTCTGAGGGCTGACATCCCTGGAGGCCCACAGAAACCGCAGCCAGTAGAGCAGTAGCTCCAGCCCATGAGCAGGGAAGGTTCGCTTGGTGAGGAGGCCAGGTGACAGGCAGCTCTGTGGCACTGAGGAGAGCTCACTGGGGAGGAGACAATTGGTTGGGGACCCCAAGCTGGAAGGAACAGTGCAGGGGAGGAAACCACCTGGGCAAAGCCCAGGACAGGGAGTGGGAAGGGTTCCTGTTTCAAAAAGAGAGAGAGCTCAGGCTGGGTGGTGAAGGCAGTGGTGGAGCAAGAGCCTGCTGGGGAGGGGGAGGGGAGGAGGAGGGGACAGGGGGAGGGCTGGGAGGGGTGTAGGGCTCGGGGGCGGGTGTGGATCACAGGGCTCCCAGGGCCTTAGCTGGGGCAGGAGTTGGGGTTCACTTCAGCTGTACAGGAAAAGCACTGGAGGGCTCCCTGGTTGGGTGGCTCAGCGGTTAGAGCATTAGCCCGTGGACCAGAGGGTCTCAGGTTCGATTCCCGGTCAAGGGCACGTACCTGGGTTGCAGGTTCAATCCCCAGCCCCAGTTGGGGCACATGAGGAAGGAAACCAATTAATGTGTCACACTCACATGAATGTTTCTCTCTCTCCCCTCCTCTTCCTTCCACTGTCTCTAAAAATCAATGGGAAAGATACCCTCATGTGAACATTAACACAAAGGAAAATGAAGACATTGGAGGGTTTTGAAGAGGCAATTAGGGGCTGATAAAATATATGGTCATGACTTGAGAAGGTGCTACTGGCCGCCGCATGACGGGCATGGGCAGGCCAGGAGGCTGCAGCAGGGGCTGGGGTTGCCCAGGGTGCAGATATTGGGGTCGGTGATGTGGAGGGAGAGGAGGCCAGCTCCTAGGCAGGGGTGAGGAAAGAACAATGCCCTGAGCCATCGACAAGACCCTAACGCAGCCAGGGGGACCACGCCTGGGGGGTCAGGGTGCTGCTTCCTGACAGGATGGCCTGGGAGGAGGGGAGTGCAGTTCAAGAGGTCTGCAGGAAGGGACTGTGGCTCACTAGGTGGCCCAAACTCAGGCAAGTGACAACACTGCATTGCGGGGCTGGGGCCCACCCAGCGCTCCCGCTCATGGCACTGGGTAACTGCACGGCCCTGCGCAGGGCCATCTGCCAATGTGCACACACCTTTGAACCAGCTGTGCCCCTTCCGGGAATGTGACTTATCGATACTCTAACCTCCTTGCCCAGTGACTCAGGTACCAGGCTACTCACTCTGATTACAGCAGCGAGATATTGGAAAATCCCTAAATGCCCATCGGTAGGCCTGGGAAAGGATGGCTGTCTGAACAAGGGAGCTCTGTGTGCGGCTGTGAACCAGGGGGAAGTTCTCTCCGTTCCCACGCAAAAATAGCTCTAATAGGTAACGTTCAGGGGAGAACAGCAGACTGCAGACCAGAGCTTGTGGGGCACTGCCGTCAGATAAACTCAAGTGGGAAAGGCTACATTTGTGTGCACCATGCATTTGGGCAGCCTGTGGGTGTGTGCACACGGGCGAGTGTGTGCATGGGTGAGTGTGTGCATGGGTGAGTGTGTGCATGGGTGAGTGTGCCTGCGGCTGGGGAGGAGGAGGGAGACAGAGGTGGGCAAGGAGCTGCGTCACTGGGTGTCCTGTGTTAATTGTCCCATACTGAGCCCTGTGAGTGTGTTGTACAATGACACTCTGTAGCCTAATATTTCACTGAGAAATAGAAGCAGGTGTTGCTGGAGGTTCGAAGAGAGGAGGGGACGCCCGCGTGGCTCAGTGGGACCGTCCAGCAATGTCCAGCGCCCGTGTGAAGTGGGTTCTCCAGCCAAGCTCCGTGCTCAGGGGCCAGCCTGGAGTCCCAGAGCTGGGTTTCACTGAGGACGTGTTTACGGTCAGGAGGTCATGCCAGGGCAGACCACAGCCAAGGCGTGAGGGTCTCAGGTGAGGTTACAGAAATGGACCTGGGTCTCAGCTGGCAGGAGGGGGCTGTGACAGAAAGCGGGGTGGAGGACTGCTGGGGTACAGCCTGGGTGAGCCAGTGCAAGGACCGGAGTCTCCCACAGACAGGGACCCTGGCAGTTGAGGTTCTGGGGGGCTGCAGTCCCTGGTGGGAACACAGTGAGCACCACCCTGAGTGGGTGTGGCAGACAAGTCAGGAGCTGAGGACTCCAGAAACCAGAAGCAGTGTGTGGAGCCTGAAGTTTCCAAGAACGCTGACAAAGTGGTGAGGGGGACAGTGGGCAGGGGCTCAGGTCCCCTGGGAATTCCAGTGAGGGAAGGGGAGAAGGTGTGCTCATCAGCCAGGTGGACCCTGGTCAACCTGGTCCCTGGCTCCTGCCCCTCGCCCTCTGAGGGTCCTGCTTGGCCATCACAACCAGCCCCCGTTTGTGCTGAGCAACTTTCTCAGTCTTTGTATCATTCAGGGTCCAATCAAGAGGCAGAAACTACAGCCATTGGATAGGGAACGTTTAAAGAAGGGTCGGAGTAACAGCAGACTGGCTGCTGCAGAAGGAAGAGAACTCGGAAAACGCAGAGCAAGGTGTTGGGTGCAGCCGCGGCCCCGGGGCAAGTGTGAAAGGCTCCGCAGCCCAGACGGTGCTGGGATTCAGGCTGGCTGGCTTGGCAAGGCCCACGGAGGCACTCTGCCTGCAGAACATGCTGGAAAGTCACTCTCGATGATAAGCCACGCATGGGCAGGTGCTGTGCTCGTACCTGGCTGCAAAGTCACTCTTTTAAAAAAAAATTTTTTTAAATTGATTTTAGAGAGAAAGGAAGGGAGAAGGAAAGAGAGATAGAAACATCGATGAGAGAGAACATCGATGGGCCTCCTCCTGCATGCCCCCCACTGGGGTTTGGGCCCACAACCTGGGCATGTGCCCTGACCAGGAATCAAACTTGTGCATGGGTCGATGCTCAACCACTGAGCCACACTGCCTAAGGAGTGGCAGGGGAAGCAGCCCATGGGGAAATGTCCCAGGTGGCCAGCCAACAAACATCCATGAACCCCTTCTTCCTGCACTGTCCCCCCAGCGCCCTCTGCTGACCCCGCTTTCTGCCAGCAGACCAGGGAGAAGTTCCATGCAGGACGATAGAAGATGAATTTGGAGATGAGAGGCAGTAGATCAATGTCTGTTTGAGCTTCCATCTGCACCCTTCAACGCACATCTAACCTTTTATAAAAATGTCCACTAAACGTAATACATCGACCCTTCCTACAAGGGAAGACCCCCTCCCCCACATGGAGACAGTCCCAAGGGTCACTGTCCATCACCGGCTGCGTTCATTACTCTGCAGATCCAGTCATGGTGCACCTCATTTCTGTTACCTAACGACGGAATGGCGAACTAACCTCCAGCCAGCTGCCTCCGCCATAAAGATGTCAAGGAGAGAAAAGAGGAACATGGTTCGCACATACAAGCCAGCACATTAAACAAGCAAAGGAAGTCAAACAATAGGCTCTGTTCCTGCAGTGGCTCAAGGGGCCACTTACCACCTATGGCTTCCTTCTCTCGGCACGCCCGGCTGCCCCGCCCCCCCCAGCCAGAACCTCTGCTAATTGGGGATCTTTACTTGATGAGTGACCGAACCTCTACTCCCGAAGGGTCTGTCCTCGATGATGCTGCCACTGATGTGGTTTCCATTAGTCTTTACGGGTGGTCCTGGACATTGTAAGCAGAGCTGCAGAGAATCCCCTGGCCTCTTGTCCCTAATGTGCGGCAACAACCCCGTTTTCCCTGAGTGACCACAGCGGGCCACTCGGCCACGACAGCCATCCCTTCTTAGGCCTTTGGCTCAGTGGCACAATGAGCCCAAAGTGCCAGGTGGCAGTACCATTCGATGCAGTGTCTGTCCCCGGTGGAAGCGTTCTCCCCTCGGGGACTGACACCTGACCTTAGCAGAGCTCAAGGCTGGGGGTCAGAGGGGGAGGGCCCACCCACGGCCATGGGAAGGGCACACCCACGGCCACTCCTTGCTTCCTGAGCCCATGTAAAGAAATCCTGTGAAATAGGACCTGCTCTTCCTGGATGCTGTGTCCCAAACGGCATCACAACCAATCCGCATTCAGTCACCCAGTCATTTTTGGGTGACGGGACCCGCAGTCAGACCAGTACATTCTGTGGCCTGGAGCCCGCACGGCTACATCTCCTTGGCAGTGAAATGAGTTCTTGGATCAGAGCAATGTTGTCTGGGACACCATGGTGATAGCTAAGGTGTCCTGTGAGTCTGTGAGTTGTGGTCCCAGCAGAGCCTGATGGGCAAAGAAGCCAAAGCCATGTCCAGAATGACCTGTCCCAAGGAGGCTGCCCCACTGCCCCTCTGTGATGAAAGAGGTCCAGGGTCATCAACCTGCTGCCAGGCTGCTCTCCCGAGGCAATGGGACCAACAGGACCTAATTCTCTGCTGGTGTCAGATAAGACACTTGACAGGAGCCAGAGCAGCCTGGCAAGGGGAAATCCATGCTCTTGAGCCCACGAATAGCCCACGACCCTGTCACCATAGTTACTTTGTTGGTGGGTCCCTTGAGCAAGCACTGGGGTGGTGGGGGAAAGAGGCTGTTATGGGTCAAATTGTGTCCCCCAAAATTCATATTGAAGTCCTACAGCCTAGTGCCTAAGACGGTGATCTTATTTGGAGACAGGATCTTTACAGAGGCAATCAAGTTAAAATGAGGTCATTATGGTGGATCCTAATTAAATATGACTAATGTCCTTCCAGAAAGGGAAAATTTAGAAACAGACACACATGGGAAGAATGCCTTGGGAAGATGGAGGCAGAGATTGGGGGGATGTTTTTACAAGGCAAGGCACACCAAAGATCTCCAGAGAACCCCAGAAGCGAGGTGAGAAGCATTGAACAGAAGGAAGCAGCCCTGCCAACAACTTGACCTTGGACTTCGAGCCTCTAGAACCGTGAGATGTACACTTCTGTTGTTTAAGCCCCAGCCCAGGGTTCCTGACGCCCTCGCAAACTGACCCTGTGGCTGCCAGGCATCTGTACAAAGCTTCATTCTTTGTTTTTTTCTTTAAAAAAATTTTTTTTTCCTTTATTGATTTTAGAGAGAGGAAGTGAGAGATAGAAACGTCAATGAAAGAGAACATCGATTGGTTGCCTCCTGCATGCCCCCCACTGAGGATTAGGCCCATAACCTGGTCATGTGTCCTGACCGGGAATCGAACCGGCGACCTCTTGGTGCCTGGGTCGGCGCTCAACCACTGAGCCACACCAGCCGAACTAAAGCTTCATTCTTGCACCCGATCAGTGAGAGCTGCTTCTGAAGCGGCATTCATACGTCACACCAGTAGGCCTTGCACCCACTCTAAGGGGTCGTCTACATACTTCTTCCCCAGACTGTCATGTCACCAAACTCCCGATTCTGTTTTTCCCAAGTCCCTGACCATCCAGCCAAACTGTTAGCAACAGTCTAAATGAGTGCAGATTGGTACCTGTGGCCACCTCTCTAGACACAGCGGACACTAAATGTACTGCTCAGCTCTGCCCCCGGGGATGTTTCCTCATCACTGTCCTTCAGGGTCACGAGTGGGGCTGCTGTGCTGTCCACTTTCAGGGGTAATTAGCCTATCATGTAGTTCCACCGGTCGACTAGGTGAGTTTTTCTTGTTTGACACCCCACAAGCCAGAGGCATGGGCTGCGGGGAGGGAGGCGATGCACCAGGAGTTGGTGTCCAAGAAGCCTGAGCCACCCTCTCTGCAAACCCTCGTGGGTCCCGGGCCTGCCTGAGCTCGGGCGCTCACGCTGCTTCCATGTGCCAATGGAATGCTGCCGCACACACCGAAACTGATGGCCAGGTGGGCTAACAGCGGCGACCGCAGGCCCCGTAGTCCCTGATGTCCCATGGTCAGTCTCCAGAAAAATCCCAGGCAAAAGCCAGGAGCAGTGCCTCGGGAGGAAAAGAGTCATCTGTGCAAAAGAGCAGAGAACTGCTCCAAGTTCTGGAGCTCCGGCTGGATCTCCCACTGATGCTAGTCAAGGATATTCTGAGCATCCTTGGGTCTGCTGGGTCATAGGGCCCACGTGGCAGAGGGGCTTGGGCGTGCATGGTGGCTTGGACCTGCAGAGCCTTCCCTTGCTCCACTCTCCTCTTGAAACTGGCTCCCTCTGGGTGACCTTGTACAGGTCAGAGGGTAGCACACTAAAGCACATTGCTCCCCAAATCCAAAAAGGCCTACCAAGCATTTGCCTCTTTTTTCATGGTAGATAGTGAGAGGGGCAACAATTTGCTTTTCACTTTAGAGGAGATATTTTAAAATTCTCCAGACTGGCCCTAGCCTGGTAGCTCAATTGGTTAGAGTGTCATCCCAATACGCCAAGGTTTCGGGTTCAATTCCCAGTCAGGACACATACAAGAATCAGCCAATAAATTCATAAATAAGTGGAACAACAAATCGACGTCTCTCTCTCTTTCTCTCTCCCTTACTCTCTCTAAAATCAATAAATTTAAGAAAAAAAAAGTTTTTTAATCCTCACCCAAGCATATTTTTCCACTGACTTTCAGGAGGGAGGGAGGGAGGGAGAAAGAGAAAGAAAAACAGTAATGAGAGAGACACATCGATTGATTGCCTCCCGATCAACCCCAACCAGGGCCAGGGCTTGAACTATAACCAAAGTACCTGCCCTTGACCAGAATCGAACCCACAACTCTTTGGTCCATGGCCCAACACTTTAACTACTGATCCAAACCAGCCAGGGCTAAAACTTTTTTTATTTTATATATATATTTTATTCCTGACCAGAGGATACTTTTCTATTTATCATCAGATAGAGTGGGATGGAAAGGGGGGAGAGAGAGAGAGAGAGAAACATCGATGTGATAGAGCCACATCGACTGGTTGTCTCCCGCACAACCTGACCAGGGCTGGGGACGAACCACAACCGAGGTGCATGCGCTTGGCTGGAATCAAACCTGAGACTTATTGGTCCACGGGCCAATGCTCTAACTGCTGAGCCAAACCGGCCAGGGCTAACATTTTTTTAAAATAAAAATTAGAAATTGGTATGGAGAAAAAGACATCAGCTCGGCCAACAGGTACAAACTGAGTGCCAGGGCCTTGCGGGTTTGCACCGGGACAGGAGCTGCGGGCAGGGTCGCCTCCTGATCACAATGATCATAGGTCAGAGTCATTCTCCAAGACCCACCCAACATCTGCATGGGCTACACTGGTGAGTTAGATCTATGGGAATGGTCTTCAAGTGTTCAGGGCTGGCATTAACCTCTGCACCTACCCAGGCACCTGAGCAGGGCCCGGACTAGGGTGAAGCAAGTGGAGCAGCAGGGCACCAAGCCTGAGGAGGTGCTCATTCTCGGGGTGATGCCAGTACTGATCTGCACTCACACGTGTTGCCAGGAGCTCACTGCTGAGCAGACCGACCTCCCGGGACGTGGCAGGTGCGGTGTGGGATATCTGCACAGCCACCCACTGCTGGTGGGACTATAACAGAGCAAAACATTTCTGGAGGGCACATTGGTCAAAAATATGATTCCAAGTTTTCAAAAGTACTTGTAACTTTTCACCAATGTGTTCTGTTTTGTGAAATTTTTACATTTAAGTTTATATTTTTACCAGGCTCAATGTAAAATAGTTCGAAAAGTCAAATCACAATTCTAGGCTTATAATTAAAAAGTCAGTCCTCTGGCCCCTGCCATCACTAACTCAGGCAGCCCCGCCTACCTCTACCTGTGACTTCTGGTCCTCCTTGGTTTCTAGGTTTGTGTGTGTGTGTGTTGGGTTGTTTTGGTTGATCCTCACCCAAGATTATTTTTCCATTGATTTTTTACATAGAGTGGAAGGGAAGGAGGAAGGAAGAGAGGGAGGGGGAGAGAGAGAGAGAGAAACATTGATGTGAGAGAGACACGTGGATTGGTTGCCTCCCACACGACCCCGACCAGGGCCGGGGATGAAAAACAACAGAGGTACGTGACCTTGGTCAGAATCAAACCCGAAACTCTTTGGCCCACAGGCCAATGCTCAAACCACTGAGCAAACTAGCCAAAACACAATTTTTAGTTTTAATTCTCTATTGAATTATCTTTTTTTTTTTCTTTTTAAACTTATCTTTATTGTTGACGGTATTACAGATGTCTCCCCTCTTTTTCCCCCATTGACTCCCTCTTCCTCGCTCCTGTCTCCCTCCTGCCTTCTCCACACTATTGTCTACATCCATTGTTTATGCATATATGCATATAAGTTCTTTGGTTTATCTCTTCTTGCCTCCCCTCCCCACCTCCCTTTGAGGTTCATCAGTCTAACAACAAATTTGTACTTTTTAATTCCTTCACTTTTTTCACCCAGCCCCCCAGCTCCCTCCCATGTGGCAGCCAACAAAAAGTTCTCTGTATCTATGAGTCTGTTTCTGTTCTGTTTGTTCATTTTGTTTGTAGATTCATTTGTTGATAGATATGTATTTATTGCCATTTTATTGTTCATATTTTTGTTCTTCTTCTTCAAGGAGAACTGTCAACATATAATACTGGTTTGGTGGTGATGAACTCCTTTAGTTTTTTCTTGTCTGGGAAACTCCTTTATATGTCCATCAATTCTAAATGATAGCTTTGCAGGATAGAATAATCTTGGTTGTAGGTTGTTGCTTTTCATCACTTTGAATATCTCTTGCCACTCCTTTCTGGCCTGCAAAGTTTCTTTTGAGAAATCAGCTGATAGTATTATGGGAGCTCCCTTGTAGGTAACTAACTATTTTTCTCTTACTGCTTTCAAGATTCTCTCTTTGTCTTAAACCTTTTGCATTTTGATGATGATGTGTCTTGGTGTGGACCTCTATGGGTTCATTTTGTTTGGGATTCTGTGCTTCCTGGACTTGTACGTCTGTTTCCTTTACCAAGTTAAGAAAGTTTTCTGTCATTGTTTTTTCAAATAGGTTTTCAACTTCTTGCTCTCTCTCTTCTCCTTCTGGCAACCCCATGATACATATGTTGGTAAACTTGAAGTTGTCCCAGAGTCTCCTTATACTATCCTCATTTTTTTTTTTTTTTTTGGATTTTTTGTTCTGATTGGGTGTGTTTTGCTTCCTTATATTCCAAATCCATGGTTTGCTTCTTAGCTTCACCTGCTCTCCTATTGATTCCTTGTAAATTATTTTTTATTTCAGTTAGTGCATCCTTCATTTCTGACTGGTCCTTTTTTATGCTCTTGAGGTTCTAAGTTCCTTGACATTCTCACTAAGTTCCTTGAAATTCTCACTAAGTTCATTGAGCATCCTTATAACTAGTGTTTTAAACTCTGCATCTGTTAGATTGCTTATCTCTATTTCATTTGGTTCTTTTCCTGGAGTTTTGTTCTGTTCTTTCACTTGAGACATGTTTCTTTGTCTCCTCAATTTGGCTGCCTCTCTGTGTTTGTTTCTATGTATTAGGTAGAGTTGCTGTATCTCCTAGGCTTCCTAGGGTGTCCTATTGTAGTAGGTGTCTTGTAGGGTCCACTGGCACAGCCTCCCTGGTCACCCCAGCTGGGCCCTCGAGGTGCACTCCAAGTGTGGACTGTATACCCTTCTGTTGTAATTGAGTCTTGATTGCTGTTGGCATGTCAATGGGAGGGATTTACTCAGGCTGATCAGCTGCAAGGACTGGCTATGTTCATGACCACTGACCTCTGACTACCTTGAAGGATCAGCTGTGCAGGGCGCACCACACAGAGCAAGACTTAGTTCAGCAGGACTCTGGTACCCACTGAATCCACTCCTTGAATATTTCGCTGGTGGAGGTGGTTGGGTGGTGGTGCTTTGCCACGATCTGAAGCTGTCCACTGGGTGTGATGGCTCTGGGCAAGGTCAGCCACTGCCTGTGTTCTACCTGGTACCACCAGGCATAAGCTACAAAGCAATCTGTAGATGGCTGCTTCTTGTGCTGGTGCCCAGGCAAAGCCAAGCTGTGAACCAAGGCTGGATATTTCTAGTGCCAGGCCTGGGGCCAGTTAGCTAGAGATATGGGGCTCGTTGAGGTCAGATGCTTTTTCTTTGAGAGAATTTAGGAAAATCTGAAACAGGAGCCAAGACAGGTCAATCCTACGGTAAAGCCACTGGACACAGCTTGGGTGGGCCCAAAAGTTGGGTGGGGCAGGGCCTCAGGGAATCACCAGGGTGGGTCCAACAGTGTGAGCCAGGTTGCTGCAGTCCCAGATATGACGCCCATCTGCCTGCTCCATGGGGAAGGGCTCACCAAAGGAACAAAAGCCTCCATCAGCACGTCTGTCCAGGAGAAAGCCCCCTCTCCAGCCCTCGCTCCAATGCCAAACAGCTCAGTTCTTCCCTGTATGTCTCTGGTGCCTTCCAAGGGGCTTACCCCACGCTGGAGCCTGAAGGGTGCGAGTCCGAGTAAGTCCATGTTTAGGCCCTTTAAGAGGAACTGCCTGGGGCTCCAGCCGCCTCAGCCTCTCAGCCTCCATTCCCGCTAGTTTTACAGCCAGAAGTGATGAGGATTCTCTTCCTGGCACTGGAACCCTGAGCTGGGGGCCTGGTATGGGTGGGGGACCCCTCATTCCTCAGGGAGGACCTTGCCAGCCGAGGTGTCTTCCTGATATTTATCCGCCACACGTGGGTATGGGACCAACCTGTCCACGCCTCCAACCCCCAACTTCCAGTCTTGATGTGGCTACTTCTTTAATTTCGTAGTTGTAGGACTTCCATTCAGCTTGATGTCAGGCAGTTCTGAATGATGGTTGTTCTGTAGTTTAGTTGCCATTTTGATGTGTCTCTATAGAATTATCTCATTGGCCTTTAACAATTTTTTTTTCCGTTATTGATTTTTAGAGAGAGAAAGGGAGAGGGAGAGAGAGAGAGAGAAAGACTGATGAAGGAGAACATCTATTGGCCGCCTCCTGCATGCCTGCCACTGGGGATCGGGCCCACAACCTGGTCATATGCCCTGACAGGGAATCGAACTGGCAACCTCTTGGGTGCGTGGGTCAACACTCAACCACTGAGCCACACCTGCCTGGTGGCCTTGAACAATTCTTTTAAAATTTGTTACCAGGCTTTTCATAGTTTTTTTTGTTTTGTTTATCCTCACTTGAGGACATTTCTGGCATTTATCTTCAGTCAGAGCGGAGGGAGAGAGGGGGTAGAAAAAGAGAAACATCAATGTGAGAGAGACACATCGAGTGGTTGCTACCCACACGACCCCTACGGGGGTGAGGACAAACCACAACCGAGGTACATGCCCTTAGCGGAACCAAACCCAGGACTCTGGTCCGCAGGCCGACGTTCTAACCGCTAAGCCAAACCGGCCAGGGCCGCTTTTCATAGTTTTAACCAATATTGTGAATTAGACCTTTTTCTATAAAAATTATCTTATGAGGTCCTGGGCATAGAGTGTCAATCTAGTGAGTGTTGTACATTTGTGCATTATTTATTCTAAAAAGGCTTTAGTTTGGTCTCTCTGGGTTTCTGGGTGAACAATCCCATTGTTTGGGGGATTTTGCATCACACGTGCCTTGTGAAGTGCCTGCACAAAATCCACGTACCTGAGAGAGGACTCTGGAACAATGTGCCCTAGGAAGCACCGGGAGCCTGTCTCCCCACGTAGGTGACGGCTGCACAGGCAGAGGCTGTCGGGTGTGCCTATGCTAGTATTCTGAAGCCTGCTGCAGACTTGCAACTTCCGGGGGAGGACTCGGGCAGAACATTTTGGTCCATTTCATCTCTTAGCACAGTAGCAGCTCCCACCCCTCACCCCAGCCAGGAGGCAGACATTGGTGCCCGAGTTTCTGTGGGAGCCAGGGTGGGCAAAAAGGACCCTGTCCTCCAAATATTGGGGATCTGTGCTCTGATCCTGTTTGCTAACCGATCAGAAGAGTGCAGACAAAGAGGTGGGTAACCATCGTTGTATGACCGAACTTTGGCTATAACTCTGAGAACACAAGTGTAGTGTAAGTGGCTGACATTAAGCTTTTGCTGAGGCCTCCATTTAGAAAGACACTCATTTAAAATAAACATACGACATGGCTACTGGCCAATCGATTAGTTAAGAAACTAGGCTACCCACACCTATGGTTTTCCCCTTTCAGAAAACCCTGGGTGACCTTGAAAACTGTTCACTTAAGTGACCCTACCTCCACTCTCCCACACCCTAATTCCCAGTCTTATGCTTCAAATTAGCCAACAATAAGTGATCCCGCAAATTCTCAGACACCCCACCCCTCAGACCCTGATAAGGGCACGCCCCAGGTCCAGATTCTTGTTCTCTCCTCCCCACACCTTGCCGTGGGGCCCTCAAGTGTGCTCTGTACTTTCCAGGACCTGTGAGTAATAAAAGTAGTTCCTCAAGTTCCCTGATGGTTTTCCTGGTGGTTTCTGCAGAAGTACATCCTGTATTTATGATAAGAAACACAAGACCCAGCCCAGCCACAGCACTGGCCCTGGCAGGAGAAATGCCTGTGGGAGCCACAGAGTAATGTGGTTCCCAGCCCAGTGCCTCTGACACTCCGAGCTGAGAGTATCGCCATCAAAACGCTGGGACTGCCCGGCTGCTGTGGCTCAGTGGATTGAGCATCCTCCCATGGACTGAGAGGTCACCGGTTCGATTCCCAGTCAGGAACACATGCCTAGGTTGCAGGCTCGATCCCCAGTAGGGGGATGTGCAGGAGGCAGCTGATCAATGTTCTCATCGATGTTTCTATCTCTCTCTCCCTTCCTCTCTCTCTAAAAAAAAACAATACAAACATTTTTTTTTTTTAAAAAGGCTGAGGCTGACACAACAATAATGTATGCAGATGTAATGGTGCATATCAACAATCAAAGGGGTGGGGTAGAGCTGCAAAGGAATGTCAATGAAGTTAGGCTGGTATAAATTCACATTAGGGTGTTACAATGTTAGGATGTTGACTGTAATCCCCACGGTAGTCACAAGAGACAGTCATGCAGGAACTGAGAAACAAAACAACGATAGGGCATATAGAAAACAAACAATACCATGACAGAATTAAGTCTCTCCTTATCAGTCACTGCTTTATTTTTTATTATTTTTATTTTTAATCCTCACCCGAAAATATTTTTCTATTTCTGTTCAGATAGAGTAGGAGGGAGAGAGAGAGAAACATCGACGTGAAAGGAACACATCGAGTGGCTGCCTCCTGCAAGACCCCAATCAGGGGCAGGGACAAATCACAACCAAGGATGTGCCTCTAACCGGAATCAAACCCGCGACTCATTGGTCCGCGGGCCAATGCTCCAATCATTGAGACAAACCGGCCAGGGCAAACTACTTTAAATGTAAAAGAATTACCCTGGCTGGTTTTGCCCAGTGGTTAGAGCATCCACCATGGACCGGTCAAGGCTACATCCCTCAGTTGCGATTCCATCCCCGGCCCTGGTTGGGGTCTGGGGTCATGCAGGAGGCAACCAATCGATGTGACTATCTTACATGAGTGTTTCTCTCTCTCTCCCTCCCTCCCTCCCACTCTATCTGAAAAGCAATGAAAAATATCCTCAGGTGAAAAATATCCTCCAGTGAGGGTTTAAAAAAAATTAAATGGATTGAAAGAGAGGTTCATCGAGTGGGTTAAAGCATGATCTAATTATGTGTTGTCCACAAGAGACTCCCTTGAGATCCAAACACGTGAACTGAAAGTATAAGGAAAAAGAGGTATTGCTTGCAGACAGTAACCAGTGGAGACCGTCGGTCACTATACTAACATCAGACACAATAGGCTTTAAATCAATAAAGAGACAACGAAAGACAGTATATATTAATTAAAGTTTGAATACAGCAAGCAAATATAACGATGATAAATAATTACACAATGAGCTCTGGCCAGTTTAGCCCAGCGGTTAGAGCGTCGGCCCGTAGTCCAGAGAGACCCGGGTTCGGTTCCCGCTAAGGGCACGTACCTCGGTTGCAGTTTGTCCCCGGCCCTGGTTGGTCGTGTGGGTGGCAGCCACTCGATGTGTCCCTTTCACGTCGATGTTTCTCTCTCTCTCTTTCTTCCTCTCTCTCCCTCCCACTCTACCTGAATAAAAAATGGAAAAGTGTCCATGGGTGAGGATAAAAAAAATTAAAAAAATATTTACACAACAAATGACAGATTATCAAAATATATTTAGCAAAAACTGACAGAGTGAAAGGGAGAAATGGACAGTTCTGCCATCACAGCCAGAGCCTTCAATACTTCACTCACAATGATGGACAGTCAGTCAGACGGAAGATAAGTAAGGAAACAGGACTTACCAACACCACGAACCAGCCAAATCTAACAGACATGCACACAACACTCTACCCAACAACAGCAGACACACTCTTCGCAAGTGTACATGGGACATTTTCCAGGAGGAACATAACTGAGGCCACTAATTAGGTCTTAATAGATTTTAAATGACAAATATCAAACACTAGACAATTTACGAAATTGTGGAAATTAAACAATGCATTTTTTTACCCTGGCCGTTTTGGCTCAGCGGTTAGAGTGTCAGCCCTCGGATCAGAGAGTCCCAGTTTCGGTTCCCACTAAGGGCATATACCTCGGTTGCAGTTTGTCCCCGGCTCCAGTTAGGGTTGTGCTGGAGGCAGCCAGTCGATGTGTCTCTCTTACATCGATGTTTCTCTCTCTCTTCCTTCCTCTCCACACCCCCCCCCCCCGGCTCTATCTGAAAATAAATGCAAAAGTGTCCTTGGGTGAGGATTAAATAAACAATACATTTTTTAAACAACCAATGGATCAAAGAAAAAAATCACAAGGGAAATTAGAAAGTACTTAGAAATTAATGAAATTGAAAACAGAACATACCAACACTTGTGGGATGCATCGAAAGCAGAGCTGAGGGGGAAATGTATACCTACAAATGCTTACATCAAGAAACAAGGACAATCTCAAATCAACAACCTAACTTTAAAACCAAAGGAACTAGAAAAAAAGAGAACAAACTAAACCCAAAGGTACCAGAAGGAAGGAAATAATAAATATTGCAGCAGAAATAAATATAAAGGGGATATAAAGACAGTAGAAAAAGCAATGAAACTGAAAGTTGGTTTTTCAAAAAGAGCCACAAAACTGGGGAATGTTTAGCTACATGGACTAAGAAAAAAAAAAAAGATTCAAAATAGTAATTCAGAAATTATAGTGGAGACATTATTACTGATTCTATAAAAATAAAAAGGAGCCCTGGACAGTTTGGCTCAGCGGTTAGAGCGTCGGCCTGCGGTCCAGAGAGACTGGGGTTTGGTTCCTGCTAAGGACACGTACCTCAGTTGTAGTTTGTCCCTGGCCCTGGTTGGGTCATGTGGGTGGCAGCCACTCGATGTGTTCCTTCATGTCGATGTTTCTCTCTCTCTCTTTCTTCCTCTCTCTCCCTCTTGCTCTATCTGAACAAAAAATTGAAGAATGTCCTTGGGTGAGGATAAAATAAATAAATAAATAAAAAGGATTATAAGAGAGTAGTATGAGCCCGGCATGTATGACTCAGTGGGATTGAGGGTCGACCCAGGCACCAAGAGGTCACCGGTTCAATTCCCAGTCAGGGCACATGCCCAGATTGTGGGCCTGATCCCCAGTGGGGGGCATGCAGGAGGAGGCCAATCGATGTTCTCTCTCATCGATGTTTCTGTCGCTCTCTCCTCTCCCTTCCTCTGTCTCTAAAGTCAATAAAGAAAAAAAAAATTAAAGAAAAAAAAGAGGTATCACCTCACACTTGCCAGAATGGCTTTCATCAACAAATCATCAAACAACAAGTGTTGGCGAGGGTGTGGAGAAAAGGGGACTCTAGTACACTGCTGGTGGGAATGCAGACTGGTGCAGCCACTATGGAAAACAATATGATGTTTCCTCAAAATATTAAAAATTGAACTGCCATTTGACCCAGTGATCCCACTTCTAGGAATATATCCTAAGAAGCCTGAAATACTAATCAGAAAGAATATATGTACCCCCATGTTCATAGCAGCACTATTTACAATAGCTAAGTTTTGGAAACAGCCCAAGTGTCCATCAATAGACAAATGGATAAAAAAAAAAAAAGCTGTGCTACATGTACACAATGGAGCACTATGCAGCTGTAAGAAAGAAAGATCTCTTACCCTTTGAGACGACATGGAGGGACCCAGAGCATATTATGCTAAGTGAAATAAGCCAATCAGAGAAAGATAAATATCACATGATCTCCCCTATTTGTGGAATATAGTGAACAAAATAAGCTGATGAACACAATAGACGAAGAGATATAGAAGTAGGGTACAGACTGACAAACGTCAGAAGAGGGGGGCGGGGGGAGAGAAGAGATAAACTAAAGAACTTACATACATATATGCATAACCAATGGACATAAACATCAATGCCTGGGGGGGGGGGGGCTGATCGGGAGGAGTGTGTCAATGGGGGGAAAAGGAGAAACATCTGTAACAAAAATAAATTTAAAAAAAAGTTTCATTACAAAACAAAAGAGAGAGAGAGTAGTACGAACAATTGTACACCAAAAATTTGGATAACCTAGATGAAATGGACAAATTTCGAGCATCACAAAACCTACCAAGACTAAATCGTAAATAGAAAATTTGAATAGACCTATAACTAGTAAGAAGGGGGAATTAGTAACCAAAAATCTCCCAACAAAGAAAAGTTCTGGACCCAATCAATGGCCTCACTGGTGAATTTTACCAAACTTAAAAAAAAAAAATTAAAACCCATCCTTCTCAAACTTTTCCAAAAAATTGGAGAAAAAGGAACACTTTCTAATTCATTCCATGAGGACAGAAAGCAGTGATACCAAAGCCAGAAAAGACACTACAAGGAAAGAAAACTGCAGAGCAGTATCTCTTATGAACAGTGATGCTAAAGCCCTCAACAAAGTACTAGCAAACCAGTTTCAGCAACGAATAAAAAGGATCATACACCACGACCAAGTGGGGTTTATTCCTGGAATGCAAGAATGAATCAACGTATAAAAATGAACACAATATACAACAGCAACAAAATGAAAGTTAAAAACCACATAATCCTCTCAACTCAAATCATCTCGACGCAGAAAAAGCATTTCTCAGCATTTCATCGGCCTTTCACGATTAAACACGCAACAAACAGGAATAGAAAGAAACTGCCTCTACGTAACAAAAGCCATATATGGAAAACCCACAGCAAATGTACTTAATGGTGAAATATTGAAGGCGAAGGCTTTCTTAGAGGAAACCTCTAAGATCAGGAATAAGGCAAGGATACCTGCTTTGGCCACTTCTATTCAACACAGTACTGGAAGTTCTAACCAGAGCAATCAGACAAGAAGAAGAAATAAAAGGCATCCAAAGTGGAGAAGTAAAATTTTTGCAGATGATATGATCTTTATACGTAGAAAACTCTAAAGACTCCACAAAGAAGCTGCTAGACATAACAAATGAATTCAGCAAAGTAGCAGCATACAAAGTCAACTCACAAAAATCAGTTGCATTTCTATATATGAATAATGAATAACCTGAAAAGAAAATCACAAAAATAAAATTATTTACAATGCACAAAAAAATACTTAAGAATTAATTTTTTTTAATCCTCACCCAAGGACATTTTTTGATATTTTGTTCAGATAGAGTGGGAGGGAGAGAGAGAAACATCGACGTGAAAGGGACACATCAAGTGGTTGCCACCCACACGATCCAACCAGGGCCGGGGACAAACTGCAACCGAGGTACATGCCCTTAGCCGGAACCGAACCCTGATCTTTCTGAGCCAAACCGGCCAGAGCAAGAATTAATTTAAGATAGTGAAAGATTTGTGCAATATAAACAACCAAACATTGCTGAAAGGAATTAAAAACACAAATAAATGGGAACACATTCCATGTTCATGAATTGGAAGACTTGTTAAAATATCAATACTACACAAAGCACTCTACAGATTCAATTAAATTCCTATCAGAATCCCAATGACATTATTTGCAGGGTAGAAAAACCCATTCTAAAATTCACATGGAATCTCAAGGGACCATGAATAGCCAAAACAATCTTGAAAAAGAAAAAGCCTGGAGGACTCACACTTCCTGATTTCAAAACTACTACAATGCTAAAGTAATCAAACAGTGCAGTTTTGGCATAAAGACAGGTATAGGACAGTGGAATAGAATAAAAAGCCCAACTCTGGCCAGTTTGGCTCGGAGGTTAGAGCGTTGGCCCTCGGACCCAAAGGCCAAGGAAGGGAGAGAGATAGAAACATGGATGTGAGAGAGAAACATCAATCGATCGGCTGCCTCCCCCAGGCCCCTCACTGGAGATCAAGCCCGAAACCTGAGCGTGTGCCCTGACCGGGGATCAAACCGGGACCTCTCAGTCCATGGGACAATGATCAATCCACTGAGCCACACCAGCCCGGCTGTTCAGATTTTTTAAAAAAGGAAACAGTACTTTATACAAACAGGATGGGGAGTGGCATTTAAGACCCACCCATGTCTGTAGTACTTGAATCTATTGGGATTATGAGTAATTTTAAATTTCTTATTGTGATATTTTATTTAGTTGGGACATTTTCTCCAATAAAGTGCTTTTGAACTAGAAAACAATGTTTTTAAAAAAGTTATATAATAGCCCCGGCTGGTGTGGCTCAGTGGTTAGAGTGTCTGCCCTCAGTCCAAAGGGTCTCAGCTTTGATTTCCAGTCAAGGGCATGAATCTGGGTTGCAGGTTCAATCGATCCCCAGCCCCGATCGGGGTCGTGAGGGAGGCAACCAATCGATGTGTCTCTCTCACATCAATGTTTCTCTCTCTTTACCCACCCCTTCCACTCTCTTTAAAAATCAATGGAAGAACATATTTAAAACATATATTTTTTATTTTAATATAAAAAGTCTACATAATAGAGGAAAGGATGCCTAGGATTTTACTTAAAAATGGTACTTGTCACACTGGCACACTGTGTGATGCGGCAGGAGGGAGGAAGCAGCCCCTCGAGGTGTGGGTGGGACTTCTCCCCACAGGACTGGTCAATCCTTCGGCAGGTTATTCCGCAAGAGTTCGGCGCAGGTGGAGGACGGAGGGGCTGGGAGGCCTGGGTTTAGGCTGGGGGAGAGAGAGGGCAGGGCGGCCTCTTCCCTTCCTGCAAGGCCAGGGCCAGCCTCACGCTTTGGCCAGACCCGGCCTGGGGCTTGGAAGACCACAGCCAGGAGGGGTGGGGGTGTCAGTTATGGACCCCCAGGACAGGCAGTACAATCTCATCACTCTCACTGCCTGGCTCCGCCCAGTTAAGAGCAGCTTGTCTTGGTTTGGGGCAGAGCCACCCAGAGGAGGAGACCATGCCAGGGCAGCCAAGTACCCATGGGGTGTTTGCCCTGGAAGCTGTCATTGGGGTCACAGGGTAAAAGGGGAGCTGGGTGGGGCTTGGTCAGCAAAGAGGCTGCTGGACCCCCGAAGGCAGCTCTTTCTCAGGGGTGGGCAAAGCCTGGAGCTTAGGGCAGGAGCTGTCTGCCAAGACCAGCTTGGTCAACCCCCCTCCCATGCCCTCTTGTTGCCACGACCTTCATCCTGGGAAAAGAGGCTGGGCCCTCTGTGTGTCCTTGGTCCTCCCAGCCCACTGAGGGGCAGAGTCCCACTTTAGCACAAGGGGCTCTGCCTCAGTTCCCCCAAGCCCTCTGCTCCCAGACTCCCTTCAGCATCGCAGTCTGTACCATTTTATAGAGAGGTGGGATTTGGAAGAACGAAAGGAAGGGAAACTCTTATTTTTCCAGAGCACTCCAAGGATCGCTCGGAATCCTTTAGCAAGGGTGAGCTGCCTTGACAGCTTCTAGATTCATTCTAAAAAGAAGCTCTCCTGCCCAGCCGGTGTGGCTCAGGGGTTGAGCGTCGACCCAGGCACCAAGAGGTTGCCAGTTCGAGTCCATGTCAGGACACATGCCCAGGCTGTGGGCCCGATCCCCAGTGGGGGACATGCAGGAGGCGGCCAATCGATGTTCTCTCTCATCGATGTTTCTGTCCCTCTCTCTCCCTTCCTCTCTCTAAAATCAATTAAAAAAAATATTTTTAAAAAAAGAAGCTGTCCTCCCCTGGCCGGTTTGACTCAGTGGTTAGAGCATTGGCCCGCGGTCCAGAGAGACCCAGGTTCAGTTCCCACTAAGGGCACGTACCTCGGTTGCAGTTTGTCCCCGGCCCTGGCCCCAGTTGGGGGTTGGGATTGTGCGGGAGGCAGCCACTTAATGTGTCCCTTTCACGTCGCTGTTTCTCCCTCTCTCTCTCTCCCTCCCACTCTATCTGAACAAAAATAGAAAAATGTCCTCAGGTGAAGATGAAAAAAAAAAAAAGAAGCTGTCTTGACAACATATGTTTGACACCACCTTGTCGTGTTAACTCACCCCTCAGATCCCTGGTCCTGGGGATCAGGGCACAGGGTCCAGACTGCCCAGCCTTCCCTGTGTGCCCAGGTGCTAATGGCAACCCAGGGTCCTCCAAAGGCCAGCAGTCTCCCCCCCAATCCTCGGAAAGAAACTGTGCAGGGCTGTGGGACACTCTGCCCCACAGAGTAAGTAGACACTGTGGGGCAACAGAAACCATGGCCGCAGAGGAAACTCTGGGTGGGGGAACCCCCCGGTGAGCTTTCGGAGAGCAGGTTCCTGGGACACAGGCCACCTGGGCTTTGCAGGAGGCTCTCTGGGGGACTGAAGACCCTTCTGGATTTCTGGATGCCCTGATCTGGAAGCTCCCACAGACCAGCAGCTTCTCTTCACCCGGGCTGGTTCCGCCCCCTAGTGGTGGCAAGAGGGATGTACCTGTCCTGGACATGTCCCTTCCCCCTTCCCTGCACCTTCAGTTAGTGATTTATGACCCAGGTGTCACTGCAGAAGAGTCCAGACAGCTCCTCAACACTCAAGGACATGAAAAGCTGCCCTGGGGCAAGCGTGGAGCAGAGAATAGCACTTCTTGCTGAAGTACTCACTGAAACAGTCCTGAAATCTGGGAACTGTCTCACACTTTTTTATGTGAACATGCAACTTTTAAAAATGCAAGTTTAAATTGTTGCCAAGGATTAATTTCTGGGATATTGTCAGAATTCTAACATTGTCATTTTATTTATTATTTTTTAAAATATGTTTTTATTGATTTTTTAGAGAGAGAGGGAGAGAGAGAAACATCAATTGATTGCCTCCTGCATGCACCCTGACTGAAGATCGAACCCACAACCTGGGTATCAAACTGGCAACCTTTTGGTGCACAGGAGGACACTCAACCAACTGAGCCACACCATCCAGGGCTAACTGACATTTTTAATTTATTTTATGTATTTATTTTTATCTTCAGGTAGAGTGAGAAGGGGAGAGAGGGAGAGAGAGAGAAACACTGATGTGAGAGAGACACTTCGCCGGTTCCCTCCTGCACAATCCTGACCAGGGCCAGGAATCGAACCCTCAGCTCTTTGGTCCTCAGGCTGATGCTCCAACCGCTGAGCCAAACCAGCCAGGGCCTAAATGACATTTTAAAATAAAACCGCCTGCCGGTCTGGCTCAGTGGTTGAGTTGTTATCATAAATTAACTTTGTTTTTGAACTTCATATCAACAGAATCATACATTACGTTCTCTTTTGTGACTTTCACCTGACACCATGTCGGTAGGAGATAGGGGCTTTAGAGAGATAATTAAGTTTAAATATGGACGTTAAGCCAATGATTGGTGTATTTCTTTTTATCCTCACCAGAAGATATTTTCTCCGTGGAAGGGAGGGGGGAGGAGAGGGAGGGAGAGACAGAAACATCAAAGTGAGAGAGACACATCAAGCAGTTGCCTCGAGCATGACCCCAAATGGGACCTGGAATCGAACGTGCAACCCAGGTACCTGCCCTTGACCAGGAATCAAACCCATGACCCTTTGGTGCTCAGGCTGATGCTCTAACCACTGAGCAACCAGCCAGGGCTGCTTGGTGTATTTCTAAGAAGAGATTGGAACAAAGACACGCAGAGGGAAGACCTGTGGAGACAGGAAGGACACAGAGGTCTCTAAGGAGGAGAGGGGCCGCAGACAGAGCAGCCCTGACCGCACACCTGGCAGCTTGAGTTTCCCTGAACCAGGGCTCTGGGCGAGAGACCGAGAGGGCAGGCAACACAGGAAGCAGGGCCTTTGGGAGATCATCTTGGACATGACCTGCCTTCCCCTTTGCTACATTATATTCCTTAGAAGAGAGTGACCAGGTCCTGCCCATACCTGAGGGACGGGGATGCCACGAGGAGGGTCAGTGGGCTCTGGGAGGCTGCCCACTGCAGAGACTGGGTGCCACCTCCAGAACTATGAGGAAAGGCAGAGCAGCAATCTTGAAAGCTGGCAAAGCATGCAGGCATCTCAGAGAGGGAATTAAATGTCACTTAAAACCCTCCAAAAGAACTATCGGCGACACCAGCAATGTGAATAACACAAACCCCGGCAAGAGGGACATCTGCACCCTGAGTGTGGAGCATCAGAAGCAGGGCCCTGCTTGCAGGACCTGAACGTCAGGACCCCTTAGGAGCCCCGCCCCACGTTGCCTGGTTACGCCAGCACGCACAGAGCCTGCAATCCAGTGTCAAAGGTGAATGGCTTGAGATCTCAACACCACTTGTTAGCTAACAAGTTAGCCTGCCACAGTGTCACGGCCCCGCACCAGGGCACAGGGCTTCCAGGTACGACAGGCCCCTGACAAGCGCTCACGGTTGCCGCTTGCAAGTTCACTTCAGGATTATGGGGGACTCCCATGACACCAAGAACCTCAGGCAACCTGTGTGTAACATACGTCAGAAATCAGAACTGTCAGAACAGAAAGAAAATGCAGTGTGTAGGTCTTTAGTTTTATGTATATTTGTAAATGTGTGTATGTGTGCATGCATGTGTGTGAGCATAGACACTCAGAAGGCTGCTTCATACATATTCTGAGGTCGCAGGTGCAGGGCATGTGGGCCTGTTCATTGGGCATGTTGCCCAGTCAGCCAGGAACAGCCCTGGGCTCTAACCTGAAATTTGGATCTGAGTGGGAGGGACTCAGGTGGTCTCAGGAATCTAAAGGGAGAAACAGCTATTTGTAAAGTTTTTCCTGGATTAAGCCTGATATCCAGAGGGATGCAAGACCTCCCGGAAGCCTCAGCATGGGCGGGTGGCCAGTCAGAAAAGCAGGGCAGGTAGGGTGGGGTGTCAGGGCCAAGGGGCTGGGGGAGGGATCATCCAGCTTGCAGTTTTTGGGGCCCAGTTCTCAATGCTGGGGACAGACGATGGTCACTCTCTGCCTGCTTTCTCTGCACAGCCCAGCACCCAGTCTGGGAACAGTCCCGGACCTGTCTGTGCTCCAGCAGGAGGAAGGGGCAGCTTTGGACAAAACAGCTGAGGCCAAAGGTGCTTCTAGCTCCCAACCCACAGCCTCCCATCCCCCTCCCTTTGTTTGAAATGTCTCCTTAAAGAAATGATGGCCCCAGAAGGGGGTGTGAGGAGACACTGCCAGGAGTGACCCCAGAAGGTAGTGAGTTAGTTGGGTTCTAACCACCCCCACCATGTCCTGGGGAGAGAGGAAGAGAAAAGAGAGGGGATGTCCCAGCCCAGCCCTGTGGCAAACTGTCAGGCACTGCTGGCTTCTAAAATATATCTTTTCCCAATGTCAGAATAAAATCCTTCCTCTATTGAAACATCACATACAAAATAAGTAACACTCCCAGAGCAATGTATAACCATCACTTTATAAATAACTTTCCTTTAACAAAAAGGACTGTTTCAGATCAGAGGCACAGTTGTGAGCGTTCTTGTTTATTTCTTCTGGAAGGATGTTTTTCAAATTTGAAAAATGTGTTGCAGTGGCAAGGTAAAATTGTTACTTTGTGAAGCAAGCACAAACAACACATATTAAAGACATTTTAAAAATTATAACACAATATTTTTAAACCAGTGCAAATCTCTTTATCTTTATGTGAAGACTAGACAGAAAGATTCCCACCTGTTTTGCTTCTATTTTGGGATCCGCCTCCCCGTTACATTATGCAGAGATTCACACACAAAATGTCCTACGCAGCCAAACAACAAGGAAAACCAGACCTCTGAGAGCACTTCTGCAGAAACACACAGGAACACGAGGGGCCATTTTCCCTCCAGTTACTAACCTGTTTCCTGGAAAATAACTGAAAAGCAAAGAGACAGTGTGTGGAAACCTCCCGAATTGTAGCTTTCAGTGTTTGCAAGACAAATAGTAAAAACTATATCCATTTCTAAAGTCACTTTACTTTCATTCAGTTTACAGATGCAGAAAGCGCTCCGTGTCGATTATAAAACTGCAGGCAGGGCTGAGCTCTTTGTGTGAGGACAGCTGTTTTTCCCTCCCAGGGTTACAATGTTCCTTTCAAACCGATCCCTTGTATGTCATAACTATATTTAGAGATACGGAGGAAAATATCACTGCTGCGATTCAAGACTGTAAATGAGAGGGGAACACATGCAAACCTCACTGAATCAAAAGCTAAACTCTAGTTCGTGTTCCTCGATTTGTCCGATGATGACATCTGAAGGTGTGGGATTTTTAAAAAAATCCTCTGTCACAAATTCGACTTGAAGAAAAGGGTAGTACTTTCTCCATACTGGGCGAACTATTCGACTTTTGGTTTCTTAAAGCACCGTCTGAGGAAAACAGTTGCAACGTTTTCGCCAGATTTAAGCAGCTCCACGGAGTTTGAAGCGCAGGTTTGAGTTAGTTCGGAAAAGTCACCCCTTGTATACGGTTTGGATAACTCTCTTTGAAAAGGCAGAGTAGGAATACTGAGCTTCGGAAATCCCAAAGATCGGTGAACATGAAAAACGCCCTGTGGTGGATCAGCCGATGAATCTTTCCGACGGCCACGTATCCTGGGCATTGGTGGGCAGCGCCCGGACCTCTTCCTCGGGCGGCGCCAGGGCCTCCATCTCGCGCACCACCTGCGTGAACACCTGGTCCACCATCAGTTTGCTCTTGGCCGTGACCTCCAGGAACGGGCAGCGCCACTCGCGGGCCAGGGCGCGGCCCCGCGCCGTCAGCACCTGGCGCTCGGCGTCCAGGTCGGCCTTGGTGCCCACCAGCACGAGCGGCACGGCCCTGGGCCCCCGCAGCCGGCCCATGCGCTCCCGCAGCGGCCGCACCGCCTCGAACGAGGCCTCGCTGCACACGCTGTAGAGCACCACGAAGCCGTCGCTGTTCTTGATGTAGAGGTCCTTGAGGGTGACCAGGTGCTCGGCGCCCACCGTGTCCACGATCTCCAGCAGCGCGGGCGCCGCGTTCACCTCGATCACCTTGCTGAAGAGCTCCTCCACCGACGGCTCGCACTGCTCGGGGAAGCGGCCGCAGGCGAACTGCGTGGCCAGCGCCGTCTTGCCCACGGCCACGCTGCCCAGCAGCACCACCCGGTAGCTCTTGGCCGGTCGCGGCCCCAGGCCGGCCATGGCGGGACAGCGCGGCGGGGGGACGGCGAAGAAAGGCGCGGGGGGAGGGGACTGCGCGGAAGGAGGAGATGCGGGGGATGGGGCCCCGCGGGGCGGGCTCGGGCGCGGGACTGGGTGGGCGTCTTCGCTCTCGCACGGCCGGGACCCGCGCGCTGCGCTCGGAGTCCACCCGCCCCTCCGCCGAGACGGGGCACCGGAGTCTCCCGCACGCCTCTCCGCCCCTCGCTCCTCCCCGGTGTCTGCCCGCCCCCAGCCCGGGGGCTCCACGGCCGCCCCTCAAACCCAGACTCCGACCCCCGCGCTGCCAGCCCGGCTCGGCCTTCCTCCTGTACTCCCCTGGACGAGCAGCGGGGCCCCTCCGGCAGTCCCGGCCCCTTGCTCGCCTCCCCAGATGAGCCCCCGGTCCGCCGCCCCGAAGGTAACCTGATCCTTCCACGTCAACCCGGGAAATGCACGCTTTCCCCACCCTTTCTGATCCCGCTCGTGGCCGGAAGCCAGGCTGGCCTCGCTCAAGGTCAGGCCTGACTGGCTGGGCGCTGGGGCCCCTCTCCAGGCAGGGAGGACCCCAGAACGGGGGAACCTGTAGGGGAGCTTCGACAGTCTCAAGTGATTCCTGGCCCCCTTTTGTGCCTGGGGTCCCTCTTGCCCCGCCTTCGCTCTGGCTGCTTGCAGCCTCCTCTTGTCGCTGAGCAGAGCCCGGGGGAACTTTATAAAATGTAAGTTACATTTCACTGCCCCACATAAACCCGCCCTGGCTTTCCACTGTGCCCTCCTGACCTAGAGAGTGACCACATAACTCGCCATGCAAACCTGCTCACTTTCCATCATGAAAGAGTGCACCCGTGCATAACCCCGGGAGCCTGGGGAAGGGCGCTTGGGGTCACTCTACTTATAACGAGGGTCCTCCAGGTCTGACTCCCATGCCCCCAGTCTCGCTCCAGCTCCCAGCTACACAACCTTCTCGCTGTTCCCTGATTTCAGAGGAGAAAGGCTGGGCCTGGGGCTGGGGCTGAGCAGAGTCCTAGGATTGTCCACCTGGAGAAACTCCTCCACCCTCTGTCTCAGGCACAAGCAGATGTCTTAGGACTTTAGGGGACCTGCAGGCCTGGGCAGCAGGTGGAGATATCCACGCTTTTCCTTCCCCTGTGTTGGGGTACCCCTGACCCTCCCTCACTCTGATGCTGCCAGAGCCTGAATTTCCTGACTTTCTGGTAGCATAGGCCTGAGATGAAGTTTAAGTGACCATAACAGGCTACATCTTGCACGTGGGTGTTTGTGGTCAATCACAGAATGTGCTTTTCTGTAATCAGTTCATAGACCATCCTTAATATATGATGTTAATTATATATTGAACACAGCAGACAACTTGACTTCTAAACAGAGAAATCTTACAAGACGTTCTCTGACTGCGAAGTAACAAAACTGAAAATCAATTCTAGACAACGGGAACAGCAGATATTCTCTGCAGAAGCGCAAGTTCAATCCAGGTTTTGACAGCTTCCCACAGGTAACTTTTGAGGGAACATAGGCAATTCAGTGTCAAAAAGGTCACAAAACACACAAGGAAAAACAGCCCTCTGAACAAGAAGCCAGTGGAAACCCCAGATGATGAAAGCATTTTTAGAAAACTGGCTATTAGCATTATCAGACATATAAAATAATTACATTTATGTGTTTAAGGTCATTTTTTAAAAGCTTAACAAACATAAGCAAGGAATGGGGGGGGGGAAGAGGGACTATAAAGTATAGTTAAGAAGATGACCACCTTCCTGCGTGGCTGCAACTCAGCAAAAGCTCTGAGAGCCCTCCAAATCCCAAGTGTCCCCACACAGTTCCAGTCCAGTCCGCCCTCCCTCTGCCGGGGCCCAAGGTTGTATCGGGCAGTCAGGACAGTTCACTTGTTTTCATGGCTTCAAGGGCAGAACAAACAGATATCCACTGGCCAACATCCTCTTCAGCAATAGGAAAATAAATCAGATCCTTAGTAAACAATGCTGCTTTCTACCATCAATAAATCAACAAACAAGTGCTGGAGAGGATGTGAAGAAAAGGAAACCCTCATGCACTGTTGATGGGAATGCAGACTGGTGCAGCCGCTGTGGAAATAGTGTGGAGATTCCTCAAAAAGTTAAATATGGAACCACCTTTTGACCCAGCAATCCCACTTCTGGAAATGTATCCTAAGAATTCTGAAACACCAATCAGAAAGAATAGATGCACCCCTATGTTTATAGCAGCACTATTTACAATAGCTCAGATCTGGAAACAGCCCAAGTGCCCGTCAGTAGATGTGTGGATAAAAAAACGGTGGTACATTTATACAATATAATACTACGCAGCCATACAAAGAAGGAAACCTTTTGCAATAGCATAGATGGACCTGGAGATGATTATGCTAAGTGAAATAAGCCAGTCAGAGAAAGACAAATAGCATATGATCTCACTTATATGTGAAAGCTAATGAACAAAATAAACTGACGAACAAAATAGAAACAGAGGCATACATGGAACAGACTGACAGCTGTCAAAAGGGAGGGAGGAGGAAGGGACTGGATGAAAGAAGGTGAAGGGATTAGCCAAAGAATATATATGCATACCTCACTGACACAGACAAGTGTGGTGAGGGCCAGAGTGAAGGGGTGAGGGAAGGGGTGGTCACATAGTGGGAAGTGGTACATTTGGCATTTGCACTCTTATAATCTATCCTCAGAGATAAACTCTTACCTCATTATTTCATTTATTCTGCTTATGAATACATTTTGTTCATACTGTTTGTGACTCTATTCCACCTAGTTTAACAATATTTCATGAATGTATTCTTATATCAGTTATAGTTCTTGGGTTGGAAGTATTGAAGCAATAATGATTTTTAATTGTTTTTTTCCATTTTTTGTTCAGATAGAGTGGGAGGGAGAGAAAGGAAGAGAGAGAGAGAGAGAGAGAGAGAGAGAGAGAGAGAGAGAGAAACATCGACGTGAAAGGGACACATCGAGTGGTTGCCACCCGCACAACCAACTAGGGCCGGGGACAAACTGCAACCGAGGTACATGCCCTTAGCGGGAACTGAACTCAGGTCTCTCTGGACCGCAGGCCGACGCTCTAACCGCTGAACCAAACCGGCCAGGGCGATTTTTAATTCTTAAAAAAAAAAAATTGCTGCTTTGTCTGCCTTAGGAGGCTGAACGAAGCTATGGATGTCCTAAAGGATTTTCCAGGGCTTTGGTTGACCGAGAGAGTGTCTAATATGTGCTAAGGAAATTCTGAGACTTTCCTGAACTGGCAATTGCCTTGAAAAGTTTTGATTTCGGGCTGGTCATAGTCAAAATTGTGATGAAAGTGAAGTCACATCATCCCCAGCCCCACAGTTCCAACCGCTTCTCTCAGGACAAGCTCTACTGGTTCTGTCTCCTCTGGGCCGGGCGCACTTTACTGTTGCTCTTCTACCAAAGCCGAGCTCAGGAAACGTTCGGGAATTAGTTCCACTGTAGGATAGAGATGGAAAACTAAGGACTGTTTCCACTGTGACAAGCATCAAATCCCTCCAAGCTGACCAATCAGAGATCCCCTGGAGGAAGTGTGGGCGTGTAGCCAAGTACAGGTGCTATAGGATGATATGATTCACAGCCTCATTTATCTGTAAAGTTTAGGGGGCCCAAATACTACACAATGGAGTGTCTTTCCAAAGGTATTGATGAAAACGTAGTAGAAAGAATAAATTTTGGAGGTAAAAAAAAAGTGTGGTTAAGTAATTTGAGAGCCCCTCCTCAAAGGAAAAAAACCTTCTAAAAATGAAAAACATAATAATTTACTATTTTAATTAACATAAAACACCCATTGACCGGTTAAACAGGAGTTTAAACTCAGCCGAAGACAGAACTAAAATCAACATTAGTGAGCGATGTGAGTAGTCCTGGGCTCAACTTTCATAAGTGCCCCGTGCCTGCAGGAGACCAAGGCTCTTTCTTTTTTTAAATACTTTTTCTTTATTGATTTTTGAGAGAGAGGAAGGGAGAGGGAGATAGAGAAACACCGATGAGAGAGAACATCGATTGGTTGCCTCCTGCATGCCCCCCACTGGGGATTGGGTCCACAACCTGGGCATGTGTCCTGACCAGGAATCAAACCGGTGACCTCTTGGTGCAGGGGTGGATGCTCAACCACTGAGCCACACCAGTCAGGTGAGGCCAGGGCTCTTCATGTAGCCACGAGGCTGCCCGACTCTTGTGCCATATCTTAAATTGATAGTTGGCTAATTTGAGCCTGTCAATATTTTTTTTTTCTTTTTGGGGGGCTTTTAAAGCCATTAGCAAAACTCAGACAATCCCACAGTCCTAATTACTATCACCTCGGTGTAATTAAAGTCCCCCCACCACCATATATTTCCATGCTTCACCCTCACCTGTACCACGTCCTAATCCTCTCCAGGTGAGTCATTATAACTGTCACAGGCCAAGGCATATCACCAGCTCACTCACCACCAGCAGTAAGGTTCTTACAATGGGGTCTGCAGGGTGTGTGATCTATTTTAGAATCCTACCCTACTCTTTTTCTAGAGCCGCTGTGGTACTAATTCTCTTAATTCAAGTTCCCTCCAAAAGCAGAATCTGTAACATGGGAAAAGAACTTATGGGCAGTTTATTTTGGGAAGTGATGTCAGGGATCAGGAATGGGGATTCTGGAAGAGAGAAACAGGAAAGGGGGAATCCCTTGCCAAGGTGCACTGTTGAGTTATCATGGCTGTAGGAGCACTGAGGAAGAGCATAGATGCACCTCAGAATCGTCCACTGATGCACAGATTGAGGGAGCATGTGTCCACTAGCACCCGTTCCTCACTGCTCTGGGGTTGCCTACGGACTCCCTCACTCTTCCAGGTGTGCACATGTTCCAGCTGCATTGAGTGAGCTCCAGAGGAATCCAAGCAGCAGCATTGGAGAGCCTAGGGTAGAAAGCAAAGGATGTGCAGCGCAGCTGAGGCGAGGGGCATCCAGGCTCCACCTGCACAACCAGCTGGTTGCTGGAGCCATGACTAGAGCACAGAGGTGGGCCCAGAGTTTATGAGGTGGGGGCATGGACATATGGCTGACTCAGTTCTAATAATCTGAAAAAACTTTATGGCAGCGGGGAGCGTAGGAGTGTATTATCTAAAAACACTGATGAGTACATTGCTTATTTCCTTTTCTTATCTTATTGCTTTATCTCTCCAAAAATAACAATGTTAAGCCATAGAGACAATAGCTGGCATCTCTCTTCATTCCTGACTAACAGAAATGATTTATGTTACACCATTAATATGATGTATGCTTTTGTTCTCTAACTTCTATTCTTTATCATAAGAGGAAGTTCTAGTCTATTTTATACCTCACTATTTTGGGGGGGAACATCTGATAGATTTCCTGTTGACACATCATTCTGTTTCTCACCTCATCTCTTATGACTCTTCTTGCTTTCTTCTAGACGTGATGATATTCTTACTGTTCCTTTAGCATGCCAATTTGTGTTCCACCTCAAAACCTTCACATTTGCTGTTCCCTGCTCCTGGAACACTGTTCCTCCAGATGTCTGCATGGCTTCCTCATTTCATTCAGGTCTCTTGCTCAAGTTCACTTCTTTAAAGGGGTCTTCCCTTACCAATTATTATAGGTGGAATTGTATCCCCTCCCAAAATTCATATGTTGAAGCCCTAGCCCTCAGTACCTCAGAATGTGACCTTATTTGGAAGTAGGAATATTGTAGATGCAATCAGTTAAGATGAGGTCCTACTGGACTAGGGTGGGCCCCTAATCCCATATGGCGAGTGTCTTTACAAAAGGGGTAATTTGGACACGGACATACACACAGGAAGAATGCCACGTGAAGATAGAGGCAGAGACTGGGGAGGTGTTTCTACAAGCCAAGGAATGCCAAAGATTGTTGGCAAATCATCAGAAGCTAGGGGAGAGGCAGAAAACAGATATTTCTCCCAGCCTCCGAAGGAATCAGCCCTGCCGACATCTCGATGTAGGACTGGTGTCCAGACTATGAGACAGTACATTTCTGTTGAAGCCACATAGTCTGTGGGACTTGGTTAACAGCAGCCCCAGGAAACGAACACATCAACCTCTAAGAGGGCTACAAATTCAACAAATGAATTTTTATTTTATTTTTTAAAATTTTTTTCTTTATTTTCTTTCTTTATTTATTTATTTATGTTATATGCCCTTAGCGGGAACCAAACCCGGGACTCTGGTCCACAGGCCAATACTCCAACCGCTGAGCCAAACCGGCCAGGGCAACATATGAATTTTTAGAGTATTTGTTTCCACCTACCGCAAACACGTCACCTCCTGGCCTGCTGTCTTTATCAGCTCGAGCTGCTACAACAGAATACCCTAGTCTGGGCACTGAAACAAAAACCCTTTACTGTCACAGTTCTGGAAGCTGGGAAGTCCAAGGTCAAGGTGCTATTCAGTGTCTGGTGAGGGCCAACTGCTGGGTCACAGACAGCTGCCTTCTCACTGTGTCCTCACTTGGCAGAAGGGGGAGGAAGCTCTTTGGTCTCTCTTATGAGGGCGCTAGTCCCATTCATGAAGGTTCCACCATGAGCTCTTCACCTCCCAAAGACCCCACCTCCTGATACCATCACTTTGGGGGTTAGGTTTCAACATATGGATTTGAGGGAGACAAAATTGTATTAGATGAAAGTATTTGTGTTTGTCTCCCTCATTACAATGTAACGTAGTATAGTGCTCTCTGCTGGATCCAGTGTCTAAGACAGTGCCCCCTACGGTAGCTACTCTGTAACTACACTCCAGCTATAATGCTTGGGTTTGAAAATGTGAAATTTTTTTCCAACACAATTGAAAACATTCGGCCATAACGTGAAGTTTGCATTTTGTGTGATTTTGTTTGCGAGGAACACTAGGTGAACACAGAAAAATCCACCAGCTGAACCAAGGTGTGTAGGAACATCAAAACGTGTGCACACAAACCACCCGCAGCTCCCTCATGACCTCTGCAGAGCCCCGCCACCCACAGCGGACGCTCCAACTCCCCACTGCCTCACATCACGAGCTGCAACACACCCGGGTTTCCTTCCACAGCCCACTTCAGGCCTGTCAGACAAAGTGCCGTATTTATTGTAGTAGTTATGTATTTTTTTAAACAACTTAACATGTATAATTGTGCTACCCTTTTTAAAGATTCCTATCTATTCTTAATGAGTCATTGCAGTATTTCTTTTTATTTATTTATTTATTTTATTTTATTTATTTATTTATTTATTTATTTATTTATTTATTTTTTATCCTCACCTGAGGACATTTTTCTATTTTTTGTTCAGGTAGAGTGGGAGGGAGAGAGAGGAACAGAGAGAGAGAAACATCGATATGAAAGGAACACATCGAGTGGCTGCCACCCACACGACCAACCAGGGCCGGGGACAAACTGCAACCGAGGTACGTGCCCTTAGCGGGAACCGAACCCGGGTCTCTCCGGACCGCAGGCCGACGCTCTAACCGCTGAGCCAAACCAGCCAGGGCTATTTATTTATTTTATTGATTATTTTGTTGTTGTTAATCCTCACCCAAGGATATTTTTTTCATTGATTTTTAGGAGACTGGAAGGGAGCAGGAAGGGGGAGAGAGAGAGAGAGACAGAGAGAGAGAGAGAGAGAGAGAGAGAAACATCAATGTGAAAGAGACACATCGATTGGTTGCCTCCCCTTCATGCCCCAACGGGGCTGGGGATTGAACCAGCAAACCAGGTATGTGCCCTTGACCAGGAATCTAAACCCAAGACCCTATGGTGCACAGGCCCATGCTCTAACCACTTAACCACGCTGGTCAGTGTACTGGCCTGCCCTGTCACTCTGTCCTAATTAGATAAACAAAAGGCCAATTATGAAGCTTTCAGAGGCAAACTGAGGAAGTACCAGCTGGCCTGGTACTCCTCTAAATGAATTTGTCCTCTAAGCAAATTTGTTAGTTTTTAGAGCTTAGAAAATAGAATGAGTAGCAGGATAGATATGTGCTGACCCAGTACACCCAGTTCCCTTTCGCCTCAGCCCCTCCCACCTCCATTCCCTCCCACTTATCACTTATCATCGCTGACTGCCTCCGCTTCTGTACTTGCTTGCTCTTCCCAAGGCCAACAAGAAATGCCAGTGGCAGAAGTTTGTAACAAACTCCCTATAAAATAAAAAGTCAGCTGAAAGTCGGAGCTGCTCTCCGAGAACTGGGCATCAGTTTCCGGCCGACTTTGCTCTCTGGCTTTACTTTGGCTCTGGTGGTCTCTCAGTTCTCTCGCGCCACAACAGTCAGGGCATCACCGAAGTACTCTGAGTGTCCTGCCCCAATGCCATTTTCCCCATAAGTCCCCTGGCTTCTGTTTGGCGGCACCCCAGAGTTTTAGGAATGCGTATGATGCTGCAGAACTGATGTATGGGCCGAGTGGTTGAATACCTGCTTGCCTTTCTGAATCAAATACTACTTTACGCTGGTCTATTATTGTTCTCAGTATACTAATGAAATCAGTTTGCTAACTGCTTGTTGATGCTGTGGCATCCAAAAGATTGAGTACAGCCCTGGCCAGTTTGGCTCAGCGGTTAGAGCGTCGACCTGCGGTCCGGAGAGACCCGGGTTCGGTTCCCGCTAAGGGCACGTACTTCGGTTGCAGTTTGTCCCCGGCCCTGGTTGGTCGTGCGGGTGGCAGCCACTCGATGTGTCCCTTCACGTTGATGTTTCTCACTCTCTCTCCCTTCCTCTCTCTCCCTCCCATTCTATCTGTACAAAAAATGGAAAAATATCCTCGGGTGAGGATAAAAAAAAAAAAAAAAAAAAAAGATTGAGTACAGAATGGAGTAGGGTATGACAGAGCCCAGCAAATGACACCCACATTATTCTGGCCAAGACCCAAGCACTTGAGAAGTATAACAAAGGGAACTCGAGAATATGTACGTAAAATTATTACCTTGTCACACATGATGTCTGGTTTGGAGCAGATGGCTTTAGCGGACCATACAAGTAGCCTTCCTAATCCTAAACTCCACACTGGGACTCACCGCCCCAGAGGGAGTGGCCCCTGGAAACTCAAGGCAGAGAAATGCAGGTAGCAGACTTCATACCCTAATCCAGCTGCCCCTGTCCCCAGTCTCCTGGCCTTGTGGTGCCAGAGAGCCTTGAACTGTCCTGAGCCTTTGGTCCTAGGCCACAGGGAATCTCCCTGACATTCAGCCTCTCCCCAGTGGGAGGAACCCGGGCCTCAGTATCTCTAGGCACAGAGAAGGGCTGGCATTCCTGGGAAGGAAGCTGCCACTGGCCTGGGCAGGGGACCGCATAAACCTCGGGGAGGAGCAGAGAACCCTCTGATGAGCTCCAGGAACAGTGCAGGCAGGCAGGGCGTCTCTGCCAACCGGTGTAACTGATGGCACGTGCGTGTGGCCACTGCAAAGCAATCAAGGAGGTTAGGTAACTGGACAGCATATTCCGAAACTAGAAACTCTGAATGAGCGATTCCAAAATCCTTTATTGCGCAGCTGCAATGGTGGAAAAAGGGAAATGCCTGAAACTAAAAAAGTTGCTGGAAGCCAAAGTGGGAGCAGACACTGGGGTGGCAGCCTCCTGGGGAATTTGCAGTCTGGGGAACCAAGAGCAATGGTGTGATGGAGACAGGAGCCCAGGCTCTGAGCCTTTATCAAGTTCCCAGTGAGAACCAAGACTCCCACACAAAGTACGACCCTAAAGGGCTTGGACCTCAGTAGTGAGTCAGTTCAGAAATTTCCCAACCATCAGCAAAAGGAGAGGAGACAGAAAATGTACTCTCCAGGGCTCTTACTAAGACAAAAAATAAAAGAGCTTATTAAGATTTGTAACAAGGGCCCTGCGGCAGGTGGGAGGGGTTGGGTATAAATGGAACAGCCCTGTGAGGTCCCAGGAACAAGCTGGGAAGTTAATACAAGTGGGCCCGGGTGGTCGGTCCTTAAAGATCCCAGCAGTAAAGGTCTCCTCTGGAGGGCACACCTTCCAGGGGATATCCTGTCATCGTCCGAGGTAAGGCACAGGGTCCAAGGTTACAGAACACAGGAGGGGACCCATCACACAAGCAAGCTGGAACAGTCTCATCTTCAGATAGTAGGATGGCCAGATGAAAAGCAGAAGATAAATATATTTTTAAAACAACTAGATTTGAGCCCTGGCCAGTTTGGCTCAGCAGTTAGAGAGTTGGCCTGCAGACCAGAGAGACCTGGGTTCAGTTCCCGCTAAGGGCATGTACCTCGGTTGTAGTTTGTCCCCAGCCCTGGTTGGGGCCCCGTGGATGGCAGCCAGTCAATGTGTCTCTCTCACATGGATGTTTCTCTCTCTCTTTCTCCCTCTCTCCGTCCCACCCTATCTGAAGATAAATGCAAAAATGTCCTCGGGTGAGGATAAAAAACAAACAACTAGATTTGAGATATGAGAAACAATGTGATACTAATAAAATGCCTGCAGATTAAAGCAATTGCAAGAGGGAAAAAAAAGTCTGGCTTTTGTAGACGACATTCGTCACCAAGGTTGGAGGCAATGGGATTGTCCGGGACTCAGTCTCTTGGGGAGCTAGCTCCAGCTCGGGGCTGCAGGCTGCTCAGCAGTTTCCCTTCCTCACCGTCTGCCCCGTAGACATTAAGCTCCAGCATCAGACCGGAGACCCCCACCAGCGTCCTACAGCACTCACTTGAGCTCTGCTAAGCAAGACCTGGGAAACTCAGTGGCCTCTCCAGCGGGGAGCCTGTGGGGAAGGCAGAGCTGGTCCCTGCATCATCCTGGTTTGCCGAACACCTTTCTACTTCCCCTGCGGTCACTGCCTTGGACTGGACGATTCTTGACCAAGTCAGGGGAAAGTTGTCGTCGCTGCCACTTCACACCTGACCTGTATTTAGAACACCTCAACTCCGGGCAAAACCCAGCTTCTGCTAAGTTTGCTTTGAATGAAACAGGTGCAAGGAGAACAGACGCTGCTTGGGTTGCGGTGACTTGTTCAGGGAAGTTTTATCTACTCTGAATCTAGTGTGAACTGTCTGGTGTTTGTGGCCCTGGAGTTGTTTACACCAAGGAGCAGTGGGCCCCTCTCAATGGTGGAGGGGTGCCTGGTGAGAGGGTTGTGGCACCATCAGGACCCCTGTCCCCGGGGGCTCTCAGGGATGTGGGTTTTTGGAAGGAGTTCATGTGGGAGCCCAGAAAGAAACTGAGTCCCGGGAACCACGGGGACCTGCCAGCCCCTGGGGAGTTCCGGTACGCCTGAGTGAAGGCTGAAGGGTGGTGGGAGGACATCCTTCCAGGAACCCAGGGTCAGTGGAAGAGACTGAAGTGATGCCTCATGGTACTTCCTTTGTTCAGCCCATCAGTGCCGCAGTCCAGCTGCAGCAGGATCGGGGGGGGGGGGGGGAGGGGGGGGCGCAGGTGGGAAGGCGTCGGCGCTGGGAGACAGATGACTACACCACTCAGAGGAAGTGTGACACTGTTCTGATTTATTGCAAGTTCCTGTGTGCTTATATACTTTCTTTTTTGGCATGAGCTTAACATTTGAGGTTCAAGAAGCAGGGAGTTTCGTTCCATAGTACCAGGATGTTAGTTTCATTTTTGTCAGAATTAATTTATAACCTTTTGTGTTTATAGATGCTATCAAAGAAGGGAGTAGAGTAACCTGTAAGGTGAGACAGTTTTCTATAGGCCCTTTGAGATTAATAGTTGACCTTTATTTAAAATCTAGTTCTGGGTTTTTTAGATCAGCTCGTTTTTGATTTACCTCCCTAACTAACTCAGGACAACATTTCTTATAAAACCTATTCAATTGCAATGACAGATTTATTTTGTTCCTTTGTGCGTAAGCACCAAGGGGGACCTAGGCGTGCCGATCCTCCCATGAAGGCAAGCTCACGTAAGGAACATGCGGTCCGTCTTTGTTAACTCTTCTTATTCTCTCTGGGGAGGAGGCACAGGGCTATAAGGTGCCTCCATTAGTTCTACCTGTTGCAATTCATTCATGAATTGTTTATTAGAGACTTTCGGGGGAAATTTTTACCTAATTGAATTAGTGAATTATTAAGACAGTCTGGACATGCCGTGGTGACTGTTTCAGGGGAAGCTGGAGTTTCTTCAGAATTTAATTGAAGAGGCATGATTTCAGATATCTTATTTGTTATTCCCAGGTTAGTCATATAGTAGAATAACAATTCCCAATATTATAACTCCCGTAATACCGATTAATCCCACCCCATGCTACATCCTCTTCCTAGAAGATGCATTCCTTGAAGCTTTCTTCTCCACATCCGGACTTTGTCAGACAATATGGTTTGAAGAGGACGCAGCACATCAGTCACTCACTGATAATCAAGAGCCTCTCACGGAGCTGATGTCCCCAGGCCAGAGGCCAGGCTGCCCACGGCATCCCTTTGCACATCCCAACTCCTTCTGGGACGTCCAGGCTGGAGAGGGAGGGGACCAAGTGGCCACGCGGCTGCAGCAGGCCTGGAGTCCCGGCCTGCACAGGACCCTCCGGAGCAGCGCCAGCAGGGGTGGGCCGCAGGGGCGCTCTGGGACACCCGCCCGCCTTGGTCCCTCTGGGCTGCTCTCTCCGCCCACCCAGCGCTGTCGCCTTTCTCCATGTGATCGCCTTCACCATTTTTCGCCGACACCTTCTCCGTCCTCGGGGCCAGGGCTTGCGACCAAGTCGGGGCGTGGGAACCCCGGGTGAACGCAACGGTATTTGGAGCCCCAGGGACCTAGGCCGGGAGGGGCGCAGCCAGGGCAGGGCTGGGTCTGCGGGAGGGCGAGGGGGCGTGTGCGGAGCTTCGGGTGTCCCCGGTGTCCCCAGTGCCCTCATCCGGCCAGGCCTTCCCTTCCCTGCCAGAAAGGAGGCGCCCCCGCCACGTGTTCCCCTCTCCCTCGCTGCCTCCCCACGTGACCCGTGTCTCCAGCGCCGCTCCGACGGGAGGACACATGGGAGCTCAGTGGGTGCCGAGGCAGGATGCGTGGGCTCCACTCACCGTGACTTGTACCCTCGCGGGTCACACCCTCCTGGAGGTGCGTCCCTGCGCCACCCACGGTCTTGAGTGCCCTGCACCCAGACACCAGTGTCTCCTTCGTGGTTACCCCCAGCGGTGGGAAGGACACAGAGGAGCAGTGGGGGTGGGGCCCATCCTGGAGGTCACAGCCGAGAGCTGGCCTAGGCTGCTCAGGTGTGCTGCAGGTGGGTGGAGGTGGTGACGCTGTGGCACCTCCTGGGTCACCGCTGGAGTTTCCCTGGCATGAGCCTCGATGCCCTGGGGGTGGAGAATGACAGGGCCCAGGCCTTGGTGGGAGACAGCCCAGTTGTCCCGGGTGTCCTGGTTCCCACCTGTGCTTTTATAGGAATGGCTAAATGCAGTTCATTGTAACACCTGATTTTCTTATCAGCCTCCATGCTTGTTTTTTTGGTTTTTGTTTTTTAATTTTTTTTTTAATTGATTTTTAGAGGGAGAGAAAGAGAGAAACACCAATGAGAGAGAACATTGATTGGCCGCCTCCTGAATGCCCCCCACTGGGGATTGGGCCCACAACCTGGGCATGTGCCCTGACCAGGAATCAAACCAGTGACCTGTTGGTGCATGGGTTGATGCTCAACCACTGAGCCACACCAGCGGGGTTCCTTTAAAACCAGATTTAATGTAGAATGCACGGTGACTGACAAAGGGGATGTCTATCTGAATTCACATCCGTGGTCAGGTGCCTCAACATTTGGACTGTTTCTGAGTGCCCAGCTGAAGGCCACCAGCCCAGATCAGCCTGTCCCGAGCTTCTTCCTTTGGAAGTGGAATATTATCCATTTCATCAGATTCGTTCTACTGTCACTTCGTTGAGTTCTCCCACAACACTTAGGCTCAGGGACAGCATGGATGACAACACATGGACTTGATTTTCTGTGCATTCTTTTCGCTTCTGCACATGTAGACTGAGTGCGGACGGTTGTTTTATTCAGGTGTCTACAAGTATGACCAATTAAACCAAGCATTCAAGATTAAGACAAAGGCTAGTCACAGCTCCTGACAAATAAAAAACAGACAACTGACATTTGTTTGACCCAAGTGGTCTTAGCGAATCGTCTTTGAGATGAGCAGTATATAGTTTCTGGACTAAAACCCAGGGAGTCCTGGCTCAGTCCCCTGTGTCTATTTGTGGTGATGGTGGCAGGTGACCCTGAGCAGCCTGGAGCCAGAGTCCATCACTCCAGTCCCAAGGAACTGCTGCAGTCATCGGAGACTCCTAGAGTATTTCCTTCCAGAAGATTCCGTCTCTGAGCTGTGGTGTGAAGCACAGGCCTTTCAGTGATCAAGGAAGAAGCAGAAACCTGTTGATGACAATTACTCAGCATCATTAGCTCCTCTCAGAACCACGGGTGTCAGAACAGAAGAGGGTGGAGTCATCCTGAGACCGGGACCAATTTAAGCATTTAGTCAGTGACTCCTGGGCATGGACCTTGGAAGAACCCCCAGGCCACGTTAGCTTATCCTATAAAGCACGTGCAATGGTCACCACTGGCAGATTTTAGACCCAGAAGCTCCTTTTTAAGAGGTTGCTCGTCTTTGACAGCAGCATGAGCAGGCATCCACTGAGCACACGTCGGCTGAAAGTGTATCGACCTCTTATTTGAATACACGAACCAAGGGACGTCGAACTCTTGACTGGCCAGACTCTTGTTGCCCTCATAATAAACAGGGCATTGCCAGGAGCCACAGCTACATTCAGAGAAGGCAAACCCAGTAACTTACACGCAGTCCTTGCTTCCTACAAGGAGGGAATCCAACCGTGAGGCGGCCACTGGGAAAGGCAGGGAGAGACTGCTGTAGAAAAACCATCGGCATCTCTTTTTGCCTTGAATTTGGGGAGGGCAAGACCAGAGTGGTGAGGGCAAAAGGAGCAAATACAACTGTTGAGAACCTGGTTCTCAATAGTTCTTTTTATTTGTTCTTTTATTGGTTCTTTTTATTCTAGACAAAGATGAAATCAGCAAATAGCTACACAAATGTAACAAGGCTTACTTTTGAAAAAGCTAAAACAATTCAAGAATATAAGTACAGCCCTGGCCAGTTTGTCTCAGTGGTCAGAGCGTCGGCCTGCAGTCCAGAGAGACCCGGGTTCGGTTCCCGCTAAGGGCACGTACCTCTGTTGCAGTTTGTCCCTGGCCCTGGTTGGTCGTGCGGGTGGCAGCCACTCCATGTGTCCCTTTCACGTCAATGTTTTGCTCTCTTTCTCTCTTCCTCTCTCTCCCTCCCACTCTATCTGAACAGAAAATGGAAAAATGTCCTTGGGTGAGGATAAAAAAATAAAAATAAAAAAATAAAAAGAATATAAGTACAGCCCTGACTGATGTGGCTTAATTGGTTCTAACCCAGGTTTCGCTCTCACATCAATGTCTCTCTCTCGCCCTCTCCCTTCCTCTCGCTCTAAAAAAAAAAAATCAATAAAAAAATTTTTTTAAAAAGAATGTAAGGACAAACATCTCTCTTTTGTCAGGCCCAGACCATCTGCTCAGAGATTAGTTTGTCATGTGACCAGATACAAAAAGTCATTTTCTCAGTGGTTAGAGCGTTGGCCCGCAGACCAATGAGTCTCGGGTTCAATTCCGGTCAAGGGCACTTACCTCAGTTGTGGTTTGTCCCCAGCCCTGGTCGAGTCATGCAGGAGGCAACCAGTCAATGTGTCTCTCTCACATTGATGTTTCTCTCTCCCTCTCTTCATCTCTCTCCTTCCACTCTATCTGAATAAAAATGGAAAAAATATCTTCAGGTGAGGATTTTCTTTTTAAAAGTCAGCTTCACGGTTTCCTATATCTAATCTGCCACTTTGCTAGGAAGGATTTGTTAGCCTTTAACATTTTATAATTAGCCATCAACATTGAGCCAACTTGGTTCATTGTAACAGTTTTCCTTTTTCCAAACTTCTTTGTGGAATTAGGGACCTGGGCAAGCAGGTTCACTTCCCTTAGCTATCACGGACAGAGTCACTTGTCACCTTTGGGTTCAGGCTGGAAAACAGTGATTCTCTGACTTTTTAAAGCGCATCTGCTGACTCTCGGCTGCCGGGGGTCATCCAATGCACTGAACTACAGGCAGACACAGCTTGGAGTGAGGGGGAGCATTGCAAGAGAGCAAATGCTCCAGATCCCTGGATGCAGCCCAAGTTATTTGCAAAGCAGTTCCATTGGTTACATAGTGTTTTAGGTAATTCAATCCTTGAGATCGAGTCTCTGCTGACCTTATAGCCGAGCCCAGCACACTTCCTGTTCCAGCTGTCTCTCGCTGGTTTCAGTGGAGATACATAAACACATTCACACTTTGGCAATAAGCTCATTGGCACTTTCAGGGCGGCTTTCCAAACCCAACATGCACACCTTGTCTATGCTCATGCATACTTTCATCAATACTTTCAGGGCTGCGTTCCAGCCCATCATGCATACCTTATCTATTTACATATATACCTTGATCTTTGGCTGGCCAGGCCGCGAGAATGCATACCTCAAGGTTACATTTTGTTCATCTAACAAACGCCCAACCCTACACATATCTGTTACCTTGTAGACACATGTCCTTCAAAATGAACAGCTGTACTGACAACACAAAGCTACCTGCACATCGTGTGTGCCCAGAGGTCACGGCCGCCTGGCTAAGTGAAGATAGTGCAGGAGTGACTCACCTGTTGGTGACTCAGGTTTTCATGTCCTTACCTCAGGTGTGTGGGGTCCAAAGAACATTCTTTATTTATTTATTTATTTATTTTATCCTCACCCGAGGATATTTTTCCATTTTTTGTACAGATAGAGTGGGAGGGAGAGAGAGGAAGGGAGAGAGAGAGAGAAACATCGACGTGAAGGGACACATCGAGTGGCTGCCACCCGCACGACCAACCAGGGCCGGGGACAAACTGCAACTGAAGTACATGCCCTTAGCGGGAACCGAACCCGGGTCTCTCCGGACTGCAGGCCGACGCTCTAACCGCTGAGCCAAACTGGCCAGGGCCAAAGAACATTCTTGAATTGAGCAGGTTAAGTACCACCCTAAAGAACTACAGACAAGACCTATTCTGTTACCTGCGGTGGGGTCGACCTCCCACCATCACCTTTCTCCACGTCATGTAGGAAAAGCTGCCTGTCCTGCCCGCTCCTCCAGGCAGCGGAGACCTGCACCTGGGCCATGGCTCTCACCTGCAGGCCTGAGCTCCACCTGGGGCCTGTCGCCCCCCACAGCACCCCTGAAGGAGGTTGTTCACCCTACTTGGGCTGCTGAGCATATCGTGCAGCACGGCGGGGACCTGGGGGGACTGCCCCCAGCTACCTGACAGCAGGCCTCACTGGCAGCTGCTGTCATTCGACAGGCCTTTGTCCAGCGCGACTTGACCGCACTGGAGAGGAACCCATCCCTCGCCTCCCCCGCACGGCCTCTCAGCCAGCCGGGCAGTTTCGGTGGGGCTCCCTCCGGAGGGGCACAGCTGCTGGAGGCCGGCTCACCCCCTGTCCCAGCACTGCCGCCTTCCCAGCTCTGGCCGGCCACCCCGGGACCGCGGCTGCTGGCAGCCTGGGCAGAGGAGCAGGCCTGCTGGGTGACTCGGTACCCACGCCCCACAGCAGACCGACCGCCTGGCAGGGAAGGGTGGGGCGATCCCAGACAGGGCCACTCAGGGTGCAGAGACCTGGACGCCAGTGACAATGCCGCCATCAGAGACGCGGGACAGGCCCCGCAGAGTGCAGAATGGGCTGACAAGCATGACCAAGGAGGGGAGAGACGGCACAGTCTTCCCTGGAGAGGGACGGGTGTCGGGCAGGAGGCAGAGACAAAGCAGAGGGCTTCCTGGAGGAGGAAGCCCTGATGAGCCAACAGAGACTGAGGGCACATGGTGTCAGGAAGGGATGAGAGGGAACGAGCCACAGGCAGGGCCCAGAATGGACAACAGCTGGTTTTCTCTGAAGGGCCCTCACTGGAGGCCACATTGGCGGGCAGTTAGGGAGAAAGCAGGAGGGAACAGGAGACAGGCAAAGCCTGAACTAGAGTTGACCCTGAATGTTGGGGCTGGGGGACCTGGGTGGGCCCTCAGGTCTGGACAAAGACTCCCCACTCTGAGCCTCCCAAGAGCCCAAGAAAACAGACCAGATACCAGGGTGGACAGGGGGAAGGAATGAGGCACCAGCAATGCCCAGATAAGACCATGAGCGGCGCACCAGGTCTCTGGGCCTCAGAGTGCCCACCTTGGGTCAGCACAGGCCCCGAGGTGCTTGGTGAAGCCTAGCTCTGACCAGCCTGGGCCTGGTTCCATCCCAGTCTCCGTTCCCTTCCCAAGGAAGAGCAGCCCCTCTTGGGTGGCCCAGAGCCTCCCTGGCCAGGCCTACAGTCCCCGTGGGAACCCTTCTCTCCCCTGCCCCCACGGCTGAAGCTCAGCCCCCGGGGTTACACCTGCCTACATGAGACACGTGAGGCCCGGCCCGGCCTCTCCACAGCGCTCCACCCCGGGCCTGGACACAGGTGCTCGGGAGGGCCGGTTCTCTCCCTGGGACATTCAGTGTGCGGGCCCTAAGCCTTCGGCCAGCAGCAGGGGCCCTGGGCATCCTGCCACCCTCACCTCCACCACCATCCGCAGGAGGTGCCAGACCAGGCCTGAAAGTGAGGTCCCTAAGATCAGGGGCTGCCCCGGGTCCGAGCTGGGCGGTGAGGCCGGGAACTGCACCCCTGCCAGGGTGACCCTCCCTGCCCTCATTACACCCCTCCCCTGGGGCTGCGAGCCCCGCAGCCTCACCCCAGGGTCCCGGAGCTCTGGAAGGAGGACCTGGAGGCCTCCAGGAGGTGGCAGGAGGGGCTCAGGCCACGGCTTGGCGTGGCCCTCAGAGGACAAGTGCCAAAGTTGGGGCACGAACGAACCAGCTGGGCCCTACGAGGAGGGGAGGGGAGCGGAGGCATCCACAGGGCGCAGGGGCAGCGTGGGGGGCGGCCGGGTGGCCCCACGGCAGGGGTGTGGGACACAGGAGAGCTGACTTGAGTGAGGTCCATGCCGGAGACCCTGGTGGGTCCTGGCTCCAGGAGGTCCCTGAGGCCTCTTCAAGCCTGAGGTTGTGACTGGAAGCTAAACCCGGCCCTTGTGGGGGTCATGGAGCAGAGAGGGGCGGGTCAGATCCAGGTCTGACCCCACCATGGGGATCCTGGAGACACCCTGGGAGGGGAGAGCCCAGGGATCCCCTACCCAGTGCACCCTGTGACTGCAGATGGGGAAACGGAGGCTCGGAGAAGGGCAGGTGGTTGCTCAGGGTCACAGACATGAAGAAGGGGCAGGAGACCTCACAGCTAGAGGGAGCCCCGGGGAACCCCACTGCCAACCAAGCTTAGGGCCTGCGCCCAGCCCCCCTCCATCAGAACAACATGCCCACGGGCCAGCCCCCAGCTGACTCAGGGTCAGTGGGCAGGGGCTGGAGTCCAGCCAGGTATCTGGGTTTGTGGCACAAGCCTGACCTTCCTCAGGGTCCCCACAGGGGGAGACTAACTCACAGGACTTGCCTGGGGAAGGAGCTCAGGGAAGGGCCAGCTGAGAGCTCAGGGCAGTGAGCAGTCTCGGGCGGACATCCGAGCTGGGGACTAGGGAGGGTGTTCCGGAGCAGGGCCCAGGGCGGGCATTGGTGCAGGAAGGAGGGCAGCAAGAAGAGGGACAACACTCAGAGGCAAGACCACCAGCGGCCAGACAGGCTCCAGGGAGAACCCTGCCACCGGGCAATATCACTGCCTAAAGCAAAGGAAGGAGGGGCTGGAGGGACCCGGGGAGGGCAGGGAGGGGTCAAGCCAGCCACGACCAGTCTGGCAGACGACAGAGACGGGACCAGGAACCCACATTCGAGACACCGGCCCTGCAGGGCCAACCCCCCAGCTACAAGCACAGCCTGTGTGCAGGGAACACTGACCTAGACATCAAAGCTGAACCCCGAAATGCAGGGGTTGACCAGTCCAAATGCCACATCCTCTCTCCTGGAAGGAGAGGAAAGAGCCCCTGCAGGGGAGCATGGGCCCGAAGAGACTGTCCGCCATGGACCCTGAGGGAGGAGAGGGAGATGGGCAGACGGTCCAGGAAACCTGGGGTCCCCTCCCAGCACACTCGAGGAAAGCGGGGCGTCTCGGCAGCACCAGCGATCCTGAGTCAGCAAGCTCAGGTGGGAGCAGGTGGGCCCAGAGCTGCCCAGGTGATCTGAGGAGTGGCCAGAATGGAGGGCCTCGGCATCGCAGAGGTCTGAGCAGAGGGTCTCGCGCCTGGGTCTGGAGAGCTCACCCCAGGGCTTGTGTGATGAGGGAGGAGACCGACTGCAGCAGGCGGCAGAAATGGAGACATAGCAGTTTTGGTTCAGCCTCCCGGCCCACAGCGAGGGAGGGACGGAGGAAGCGAGTTTGCCCTCCCCCAATGGGGAATGGCTCCTCCCAGCAAGGGGGTTCTGCCCTCGGTGCCAGCACTGGGCCCTGCCTCTGGGGGCACTGGCTCCCAGAGCTCTCCCAACCCTACTCCTGCCCCAGCTGGGCCCACCGTACCCTCTGCTAGGCTCAGGGCCCAGGGACTGGAGGGACCTTCCCCTTGGGCCCACAGTGGCTTCTCTGAAGGACAAAGACAGAGCCCAAGGGGAGGGCCAGGGGAGAGCGAGAACGGGCAAGGCGGGCGGGGTGGGCCTCACAGGCTCGTCCTGGCTCATGGTGCTGGCCAGGCCTCCTCGGGGTCTCTGCAGGGAGGGCCTCTGCCGACCGTGCTCTGGGAAGCTGAGACCTGAGGCTCCTTCGACCTGGAGATGACGCAACTCCGGGACCAGACTTCTGAGCCTGGGCCCCAGGGCGGCCTGCGCAGTGCAGAGCCGGGCCCACCGAGGTGCAGTCGGGCCCCACAGCTGAGGCACCTTCATTCCCCTCGGAGGGCCAGGGTTGGGCCCAGGTGGGGACGGGCTCGCCCACGGCTGGAGTGAGTCCAGCTGCCAGGCTCAGGAGAGGTGGGAGTGGGGGCAGCCAGCAGGGCCTCAGACTCCTGGGCAGAGTCTATGCCAGGCCTGGGGGGAGGAGCCAGTGATCCGCACCTTCTCCAAGGCTGGTGAGGACTGGGGCAGGCTGGCACCCAGGCCCCTCCCTCTAGCCTCCTACCTATATTACCAGGACCCCAGTGGCTTCATTCCAGGGGTCCCTGTGCCGGTCAACTGTCTGCCTGAAGCTGCGAGCCTTCCCTTTCCAATTCAGGCTCAGAGACGGGTTCCTCTGCTCTGCGGTCTGCCTGCCTCTTCCTGACGCTGGGCCCCAGGTCCTGACGGGAGGGCTCTTTCCTTCCCCACAGGTGCCGGGTGCTCTGGCGTGGGGCCCAGATGGCGCCTGTCTGACACGCTCCCGGGGATGTGGGTGCCTGTGGTTCTCCGATCTCCCCTGAGTGCCGAAGCCTTACCCCCTCACGGGGTCCTGCGCCCCAGCCATGGCCTGTCACATCTAACCGTGGAACAGACACTTGTCTGGGAGGAAGCAAAGCATAATGTAAAACACCAGAACCCACTTTCCTCCTGAGACAGCGGATGCCTCGCCTTGGGCTTCCATGTGTTTGTAAAGTGAAATGGTATCCGGCGTGGATGTCACTTCTCACGGGGGACGGATGCTTCCCCTCGGAAACAGTCTTCCAGCTTGGGGACAGGCCTCGTGCTCAGGTGCTTCGGAATGGCCTGGAAAGCTCGCAGAATGGAGGCCCCGGCCCTGTCTTTTACTTGCTCTCCGGCTGAGACACCCCTGAGTTGGAGAAGCATCATCCATGACGTAGTTTAAACCCTACCTGACCCCACTTGAGAGTTTGATTTTTCATCATTTAATCCATTCTCCCTAGAAGTCTCCATAAATGCGGTTTCCAAATAATCTTTGTGCTTTTTTTTAAGTAGTTTAAAATAACCCCTTTGTTTTTTACCCAGAGCCCCTGAGCACTGCTGTCACGAGTGACATCCAGAGCAAGGTCCTGGCGGGAACTGCTGTGCCCACCGGGTCGTCAGCGGCCCCGGGAAGGTGGCTCATTGCGTCCTTTGCAGCTGGTGACTTCCGTGACCGATGGACTCCTATTCTCTGAGACCCAGTGAAACATTCGGTTTTCCTTCTGTTCATTGTCAGTCCACAAGAAGGGACACATTCACGGCGGTCGTTGCTAAGGGAGCCCTGGCATCGAGGAAGGAGGAGGGCCTGTTTTCCAGTAATTAGATCAAGAAATGGTGCTGAGTGACTGCTAGGCGTGAGCTGGGCCGGCTGTTCCCAGACAGGAGCTGGGAGCTCAGAGACAGGGAGGTGCCCGGTGCTGCTGGCGTCTTGGCCATTTATGTCCCTGCTGTCAGCCCCCAGCACTGATCAGTTCCTACTGCCAGGGCCTCTGCCGTCTGTCCCGCAGGAACTCTGGGTCCAGAGCCAGATGGTGGGCCGGGTCTCAGGCCCTGACAGCATCCCAGTATGGAGCAATTTCTAAGCCGTGCCCTTCCATAAAAATGTTCAAGCAAAAATTTTAAATGAAGCATAGCCCTCACATAGACATACATACAATCACAAATGCACGGCTAGAAATATTTTCACCAAGTCAGCCCCCTGTGGCATCCCTACCCCAGACCCTCTCACCCTCCTCCCCTCTCTCCCCATGGGCAAGCACTGTCCTCGATGTGTTCTATCACCATGAATTATTTTCACCCCTTCCTGACTTTCACAGACAAGCCACCCCACCCCCACCCCTTCGGCCTGGTGGCTCTCCCTGGGACCCTCCTCCCCACACCAGGGCTCCACCACACCTCATCCAGCCTGGGGTCGGGTCCGGAGAGGAGGCGCTTCCAGGGTGCTCCTGGCTGCTGCCTGGTGTCCAGGGCCAGGGCTCCTAACTGGGGTGCCTCAGTTTCCCTTAACCCACCCTGCGTGGAGGAACCCTGGCGCAAACACATCCCGCCCTATCGATCGCCCTTTTGGGACCAGCACAGACCACTGCCCCGGAGTTTCAGGGAGGCTCTTGGGGACCTTGACGGGATGTGGACCCAGAAAACTGTCCTGGATGGTGAGATCCCAGACAGCGACCCCGGACCCTTGCCTCGGCTCGCACGTGGCAGCGCGCCCCCTGGCAGCGGGGAGGAGCACGCACCTGGGTACAGTCCCTCCGGCGCCTGCGCACCTTTCACACCAGGCCTTCTGATTCCGCATTTTTTTGTTTTTACTTTTTTTTTTTTTCCACTTCTTTATTGATTTGAGCGAGAAAGGAAGGAAGAGGAAGAGGGAGAGGGAGAGGGAAACATCGATGAGAGAGAACATCGATTGGTGGCCTCCTGCACGCCCCGCCCTGGGGATCTGGCCCACAACCTGGCACGTGCCCTGACCGGGAATCCAAAGGCGACCTCCTGGTGCCTGGGTCGGTGCTCAACCACTGAGCCACACCGGCCGGGCTGCTTCCGAATGTCTTCATTGTCCTGAGCTAATTGCCTGAGCCCTATTCCGTTTGCTCCGGATTTCAGCATCTTAGGAGAACTTAGCCAAGGAACAAAAGCCACAGGACAGAGGACAAGGAGAAAACTAGGCGGGAATATTCACAACCAGGCCAGCCTTCCCACTTCCCACCTGAAACACATAATAGTGGCTTAAATGGGGCTTTTAATTATGTTTATAAAGACTGAATTAATACTGGATGACATGAACCAATTCCTTGAAAGACACAATCTGTCAAAACTCACACAAGAAGAAACAGACTGTTTGAATGGATTTATAAATACTACAGAAACTGAATCAATAATGAGTGGAAGGGAGGGAGGGAGGAAGGAAGAGAGAGAGAGAAACATTGATGTAAGAGAGACACATGGACTGGCTGCCGCCTGAACACGCCCTAACCAGGGCTGGGGATCGAACCTGCAACCCAAGTACGTGCCCTGGATGGATAATCAAACCTGCAACCTTTTGGTGCTTGGGCCGACGCTCCAACCGCTGAGCCAAACCAGCCAGGGCCCAAACATTTAAGGAAGAAATTATACCAGTTCTCTATAATCTCTTTCAGAAGATAGAAGCAGAGTGAACACTTCCTAACTCATTTAAAGATGGCAATATTGCCCTGGCCGGTTTGGCTCAGCAGTTAGAGTGTCGGCCTGCGGTCCTGAGAGACCCGGGTTCGGTTCCCGCTAAGGGCACGTACCTCGGCTGCAGTTTGTCCCCGGCCCTGGTTGGGTCCTGCAGGTGGCGACCACTCCATGTGTCTCTTTTGCGTCGATGCTTCTCTCTCTCTCTCTCTCTCTCTCTCTTTCTCTCTCTCCCTCCCTCCCTCCCTCCCTCCTACTCTATCTGAAAAAATATGGAAAAATGTCCTCCGGTGAGGATTAAAAAAATATATATATGTCAATATTACCCTAATGCCAAAAGCAGAGAAAGGCATTACAAGGAAAGAAAACTACAGACCAGCCCTGGCCGGTTTGTCTCAGCGGTTAGAGTGTCAGCCTGCGGTCCAGAGAGACCTGGATTCTATTCCCGCTAAGGGCACGTATCACGGTTGCAGTTGTCGCCAGCCCTGGTTGGGTCGTGCGGGTGGCAGCCACTCGATGTGTCCCTTTCACGACGATGTTTCTCTCTCTCTCTCTTCCTCTCTCCCCCTCCCACTCTATCTGAACAAAACAAAAACTACAGACCAGTATTTCTCATTGAACATAGATGCAAACATTCTCAACAACATATGAGCAAATTGAATCCAACAATGTATAAAAAGAATTCCACACCTTGAGCAAGCGGGACTTATCCCAAGCGTGCAAGGCTGGTGCAGCATTTGAAAATCAGTCGTGGTAATCCCTCTCATCTCAACTACAGACCAAAGGAAAACTCACACTATCATCTCAATAGAGGCAGAAGAAGCATCTGACAAAATCCACACCCAGTGATGATAAAAACGTTCAGCAACATAGCAATAGAGGAAATTACCTCTATTTTATTTTTATTTTACAAAATAAAAAAAAAAATACTATAAAGCTACAGTAATCAACATAGTGCCGTATTGGTTTGAAAGAGAGAGAGAGAGAGAGAAAGAGAGAGAGAGAGAGGGCGAGAGAGAGAGAGAAACAGAACAGAAGAGAGACCCCAGAAATAGACCCACATAAATATAATCAACTGATTTTGGCCAATGAGCAAAGGCAACACAGTGGGGCAAAGATGGTCTTTTCAACAAATGGTGCCGGAACTATTGGACATCCACCTGCAAAAAAAAAAAAAAAAGAATCTGGACACACAGATTCTTATACCCTTTACAAAAATTAACTCAAAATGGATCATAGACCCAAATATAAAGTGTAAAACTATAAACCCCCTAGATGATAACATAGGAGAAAACCTGGATGACCTTGGGTTTGGTGATAACTTTGGGGACACAACCCTGAAATCATGCTCCATGAAGGAAAGAATGGAGAAGCTGGCCTTCGCTGTCTTTCTGTTCTGTGAAAGACAATGTCAAGAGAAGAAGACAAGCCACTGACTTGGAGAGAATATTTACAGACACGTCTGGTAAATGACTATTACCTGAAATATACAAAGACCTCTTTTAAAAGGTCAATAGTAAGAGCCTGACAGGTGTGGCTCAATTGGTTGAGCATTTACCCCATCAACCAAGAGGTCACAGGTTCGATTCCTGGTCAGGACACAGGCTGGGGTTTCGGGCTTAATCCCCAGTGTGGGGCATGTAGGAGGCAGCCATGGATGTTTCTGTATCTCTCTTCCTCTCCCTTCCTTTCCCTCTAAAATCAATAAAAATCTATCCTTGGGTGAGAATTAAAAAAGAGAGAGAGAGAGAAAGACATGGAGGGACCTTAAATGCATACAGTCGGCCCTCGTTTATCGCGGTTAATCAGTCCAGACTCGACCGCGAAAGTGAATTTCCACGAAGTAGGATTCTTTATTTCTTTTTTTGTTTGTTTTGTTTGTTTTGTTTTGTTTTTTATCCTTACCTGAGGACATTTTTCCATTTTTGTTCAGATAGAGTGGGAGGGAGAGAGAGAGAGAAACATCGACGTGAAAGGGACACATCGAGTGGCTGCCACCCACACGACCAACCAGGGCCGGGGACAAACTGCAACCGAAGTACGTGCCCTTAGCGGGAACCGAACCCGGGTCTCTCTGGACCGCAGGCCGACGCTCTAACCGCTGAGCCAAACCGGCCAGGGCAGGATTCTTTATTTCTATCGCGGGCAATAGAGTGAAGCCGCGCAAGTCCAAGCACGAAGTGGCGAGGAACGACTGTATTGCTAAATGACAAAAACCAGTTTGGAGAGGCTACATGCTGTATGATTCCAACCATATGACATCTGAAAAAGGCAAAGCTGAGGTGACAATAAAATGATCAATGGTTGCCAGGGGTTGTGGGGGCAGAGGGATGAACAGGCAGAGCCCAGAGGGTTTTCAGGGAGGTGAAACTACTGATACTGCGATGACGGATCGGTGTCATTGTACGCTTGCCAAACCCACAACGCCAAGAGTGACCCCTATGGTATGCTGCGGACTTTGGGTGCTTATGCTACATCGATGTGGGTTCACCATCTGTAACACGCGTCGAACTCTGGTGAAGGACGCTGATCACGGGAGAGGCTGTGTGGGGGGGAGTATTGGACAGATGGGTAATCTCTGCTCAATTGTGCTGTAAATCTAAAACTCCTCTAAAAAAATGAAGTGTATTTATTAAAATAGATTGGCAATTTGGCACAGTAATGAGGAATCACCAGGCCAGACAGGAGACAGGACGCAGTGGGGTCAGCCAAGGCAGGGACAGGAGAGCACAGGGATCCAGGTAAATGAGAGTATTGATTCTGATGGCCTCTGGGAGCAGGGGAAGCTGGAAACGAACCCCCCCATCAAAGGGGGTGTGCAAGAGGGACCCCTCCACACTGTACTGGGCCTCACCTGAAGGACAGGGTCCCAGATAAACCAGTGCTTGGCCAATGTCTAGCCTACACAGGACAATTTACATTCGCTGGTCAATTTAATCCAAAGGACTCCGGTCAGGGCTAGCAGAAGCACCTGCTCACCCTCTTTGGGGGAGGCCCCTGCTCTGTTGGCTTCAACACATGACTACCAATTCTTCTCAAGGTCAATGAGAGACACACAAGGGTCACCACGCCCATGGACAGAAGCCAGGACAGAGGACCCACAGGCAACCAAGCCGATGTGCTAGGCTTCAGAGTGGGGGATACATCTGTTTAGAGAGACACGGGAAATGTTCTAGGTATCTGCAGGAACAAGGGACACAAAGAAGTCACTGCTGTACCCACCAATCCCGCGTACAATGTCAGTAACTCGTCTCCACCGGTTTGAACATGATGTAAACAGAATCTTCCGTGTGTCCTATTCGTTCAACATCTTGCCAGTGGGATTCGTCCACGGCGCTGGGGGTGGGTTGACATTCCATCCTCACTGTCTACTACCCTTCAGCTGTGTGAATTCACCACGCTCCCTTCCCGGGTCTGTGCTGTCTGCATGGTCTGGCCATGGACGTTCTGCTCAAGTCTCCCAGTGACGTACTTCGAGTAGGTCACCTCTGGTCAGGCTGGTAGGAGGAGGGGGAGGGTCCCTTTTATACGGACTCTGCATTGGGTCCCACAGACTGCCATGGGAAAGGACCCTGTCGTAGCCGCAGGAGGAGGGGACACGCGGGGGCGGGGCAGGAGGCAGAGCAGAAGCTGGTAGGCAGGTTGGCTGGTTAGAGGCTGGTTTAGAACCGGCCCATTTGAATCATTAGAGCGGGTCCTGGGGCACAGGGGCTGCCTGTGTGCTGCCTGCTCGGGGTGATCCGGGCAGGGAGAGTGTCCAGAACGTGAGCGCTGATGAGGGAGGGGTGGGGCGTGTGCTCCGGACTGGGGTTTGCATATGGACGGCGTGTTGCCAAGGAAGCCCTCCCCGTCTCTAGGAATTGGCTGGCCCTGGGAGAGGCAATCCCTCCAAGGTCAGCAAGGACCCAAGAGGTCAGGGCATGCACTGCAGCATCTAGCAAGCCCGGGGGCCGCCCTGCTCCGGCTTCTACGCTCACTTCCAGCGACCAGCGTCCCGCTTCCCGGACAAGCACGCGCTCAGGTGTGGGCGAAGCTGACAGGCAGGTTCCGGGCTACAGGGCAGACCTGCCCTCTGTCCTGAGCTCAGGCCGCCGTTGATGACTCCCCTCAGCCACTCCTGCTTCATCCTCGGCCAGTGGAGTTTTCCCTTGGTCGGGATCCCAACTAAGAATTAAAAGACTTTTTACCTATTTCACCCAAAATGTCTAAGTGTTCGAACCTTAGGAGATTTTTTGGCACTCAATCCACCTGGATTCTGGAAAGGCAAGTGGCATCATTTTGCAACGGCTGACGGGAGGCCCTTTGGCAGAGGACCTGGGGGAGTCCCCATCCTGTGCAGTCAGTGGCACTTGGTCTAATCTAGGTTGGGTTGAGGCCACAAAGACCATCGATTGAGGACACAATGATTGAGGACAATGAAGTAGGAAGAGGTTGGGCCCGGGGGTCACCACAGGAGGGACAGTGTGGGGACCCTTCTCCTAGAGGCCCAGCAGGACCCTGCCTCACCCCCTCCCTGTAGCCAGTTGGGGTACCTCCCTTCTCCGCGTACAGGATCCCCATTCCCCCTGGGTGCCCCCATGCTGTGTCTTTTCCCACTTTGAAAATTTGATGACTTTTCCTGGATCAAGTCCTAGGGTCCAGGACTCAGGACAGCCCCCGACGCAGGCAGGGGGGAGTCAGGAGAACAGGGTAGAGGTCAGGGGTAGCCACTCCAGGGTCCAGTGTCTTGGGACGGAGGAACAGGACAGTCTGTCCCCACAGCCCAGCGCCTGCTCAGAACACAGTCTGCGGTGACCAGTTCTGCCCCCTCCGGAGACGGGAGTCTGATGAATCTGTGATCTACCCTGGGGTGTCAGGCCCAGGGAGGAGACCCGAAGACCACTGGTCCAATATCTGTGGAAGACTAAGCCTCCACTCCCTCCAGTGTGACTGAAGTAAGACCCAAACCTCAGCAGAGGAGAGAACCAGCCAAGACGCGGAGCCAGAACCTCAGAGCCGAGAACTTGCTGGGCTGCCGCAACGGGAGACTGCTTGGTGTTTTCTTTGTCTTTTTCGAGAGATCTGTCCATCAGACATTCTATTATTTTATCACATACAATGTGACTGTAAAGCCAGACCCTCCATCGGCATCACTGCATGTGTGAGCATTTTCCCTTGACAAAGGTGGGCAGCTTACACAGATAAAACTTACTTTGAGTGTCCTGGTTTAATTTACAAGAGCTTGGAATGACCAAGGCAAGCGCCTGAACTCCAAGGTCAGCTGCGCTGTTCCTGCCCAGTGTTTAAGAACACTGAAGGGCCCTGGCCGGTTTGGCTCAGCAGTTAGAGCGTCGGCCTGCGGTCCAGAGAGACCTGGGTTCGGTTCCCGCTAAGGGCACGTACCTCGGTTGCAGTTTGTCCCCGGCCCTGGTCGGTTGTGCGGGTGGCAGCCACTCGATGTGTTCCTTTCACGTCGATGTTTCTCTCTCTCTCTCTCTCTGTTTCTCTCTCTCCCTCCCACTCTACCTGAACAAAAAGTGGAAAAATGTCCTCGGGTGAGGAAAAAAAAAAAAAAGAACACTGAAGGGACCCCCCCATGAACTTGTCACTGTCTTCAGGGTCTCACATCTCCTCCTCTGGCCTAACTCCACTCCATCTGTTATCTGGGGTTCACAGGGGGTCCCAGAGCCTCTGGGACCTGAGCTCTGAGCTCTCTGAAGCCTGGACTGGGGGCAACTTGGGGAGGGGCTGGCGGAGGGAGCGCTCAGTCCCTTGCGGGGAGGGGCTGCAGACCGAAGCCTGGGCTTTGGCGCCCTCTGGTGGATTTGGGGGCACCCTACAGAGCACTCGAAAGCGAGACAACTAAACACTTATGGAGACTGAGGGGACAAGAAGGTCCTGTGTTTGTCCCCACATCAACACCGAAGAGCAGATAACTCTGAAGGTGTCGCTCTCCCCTCTGAGTCTCGGTCTCCTCATCTGTAAAAGTGGTGGCAGTTAGATACATTTCAAAAGGTTGTCAGGGAAGAGACAGAGCTGATGAGCCACTGCAGTCCCTCCCAGACAGGCCACAGACAGAGGGGCCAAATCCCACCAACAGAGGGCCACCCCGTCCTGCCCAGTCGCCTCCATCCACCAGCTGCTGCAAGGCAATGCTCATCCACCAGTACTTTCTGAAACCATGACAAACTTAGCAATGTGGGTGTTGCTGTTGTACATTTTGCAAATGGCTTTGGCTACCAGGACAAGGGTGAGTGCTCATCTCTGCTTCCACCTCGGTCTATTGTGACGTGGCGTTGTGGCTGGATGTTTTTCTCGGTCATTTAAAAATCTTATTATTTTTTTTATTATCCTCACCCGAGGACATTTTTCCATTTTTTGTTCATGTAGAGTGGGAGGGAGAGAGAGGAACAGAGAGAGAGAGAGAAAAACATTGATGTGAAAGAAACACATCGAGTGGCTGCCACCCGCACGATTGACCAGAGCCAGGGACAAACTGCAACCGAGGTACATGCCCTTAGCGGGAACCGAACCCGGGTCTCTCAGGACCGCAGGCCGACGCTCTAACTGCTGAGCCAAACCGGCCAGGGCCATTTAAAAATCTTTACCGAGGTGGGAGGAAGGAATCTGGGGGGGACAAAGGGGGGACATCTATAATGTTTTCAACAATATTTTTTAAATCATTACAATTTAAATTATTACAATTAGGTATCATTATTTTTAATATTTCTACATAAATATTATATATAAATATTAATTTATTTTCAAATCTATGTATTCATATATATTATCACTTACTTTGTTTATAATTACTTAATGATCACTAATTTTCCTTTTTTTTCTGTTTGTTTGTAATCCTCACCCGAGAATATTTTTCCATTTATTTTCAGATAGAGTGGGAAGGAGGGAGAGAGAGAAACATCGATGTGAGAGAGACACATCGTTTGGTTGCCACCCGCACAACCCTGACCAGGGCTGGGGACTAAACCACAACCGAGGTACGAGCCCTTGGCTGGAATTGAACCTGTGACTCTTCAATCTTAGGGCTAATGCTCTAACTGCTGAGCCAAACAGGCCAGGGCTAATTTTCCATTTTAATAAATTAGTATAACTTTTTTAAAAAAATTTTTAATCCTCGCCCTGGCCGGTTTGGCTCAGCGGTTAGAGCGTCGGCCTGCGGTCCAGAGAGACCCGGGTTCGGTTCCCGCTAAGGGCACGTACTTCGGTTGCAGTTTGTCCCCGGCCCTGGTTGGTCGTGCGGGTGGCAGCCACTCGATGTGTCCCTTCACGTCGATGTTTCTCTCTCTCTCTCCCTTCCTCTCTCTCCCTCCCACTCTATCTGTAAAAAAAAAAAAAAAAAAAAAACTTTTTAAAAAAAATTTTTAATCCTCGCCCTGGCCGGTTTGGCTCAGCGGTTAGAGCGTCGGCCTGCGGTCCAGAGAGACCCGGGTTCGGTTCCCGCTAAGGGCACGTACTTCAGTTGCAGTTTGTCCCCGGCCCTGGTTGGTCATGCGGGTGGCAGCCGCTCGATGTGTCCCTTCACATCGATGTTTTTCTCTCTCTCTCCCTTCCTCTCTCTCCCTCCCACTCTATCTGTACAAGAAATGGAAAAATATCCTCGGGTGAGGATAAAAAAAAAAAAAATTTTTAATCCTCACCTGAGGATATTTTTCTATTTATCTTCAGACAGAGTGGGAGGGGGAGAGAGGGAAAGAGAAACATCAACATGAGAGGGACACATTGACTCGTTGCCTCCCACATGACCGCAGTCAGGACCGGGGCCAGGGCTGGGGCTGAACCACAACCGAAGCACATGCCCTTGGCTGGAATCGGCTCATTGGTCCTCAGTTTGACACTCTACCACTGAGCCAAACTGGCCAGGGCTGGGTTTTATTGGTTTGTTTGTTTTTTTTAATTCTCACCTGAGGACATTTTTGCATTTATGTTCTTACAGAGTGGGAAGGGGGAGGAGAGAGAGAGAAACATGGATGTGAAAGAGACACATTGACTGGTTGCCACCCACAAGACCCCAACCAGGGTCGGGGACAAACGCAACCGAGGTACATGCTCTTGGTCAGAATTGAACCCGGGACTCTTCAGTCCACAGGCCGACTCTCTAACCACTGAGCCAAACTGGCCAAGGCCCAGGGCTGACTTTAACGAATTAATATTGTACAAGGAATTAATGAAGATTTCAGTTTTAATTTCTAGTATGGTAATTATCTTCCATGACAGAAGCAAATTTTATCTTGCTTAAGCTACTATTTTGTTGGGTCTCTCAGCTGAACTTATATAATACGAAGAATTGGGGACACAGTGTGGAAATTATTTTGAATCAAAGCAGGACAGCTTCTCATAGCACTGACCTGCTCAGGGGTGGGGAGAAGGTTCCCTATTCCCTCCGGTAGCGAGCTCCTTGTTGATAACAGCTGGGTTAGAGAATAGGCACCTAGCTCCTGGAATCTCTGTGATGTCACCAGGCTCAGGGCCACCCAGGTGTCGCCCCCTTCCTCCTAGAGCTGTGCTGTCCAGTAAGGCAGCTGAGCCATGAATGCAAAACACGCACCAGACTTCAGAGACTTAGGAGGAAAAAAGGATGTAAGATATCTCAATGATGTGAATTTTTTTTTCTTTATTGATTTTAGAGAGAGAGGAAGGGAGAGGGAGAGAGAGAGAAACATCGATGAGAGAGAACACTGATTGGCTGCCTCCTACATGGGGATCGGGCCCACAACATGGGCATGTGTCCTGACCGGGAATCGAACCGGCAACCTCTTGGTGCATGGGTCAACGCTCAACAACTGAGCCACACCAGTCGGGCTCAATGATGTGAATATTGATTGAATGTTGAAACATGCTAAAATACTGCTTTGGCCATCTTGGGCTAAATAAAATACATTATTAAAATTAATTCCACCTATTTCTTTTTATATATTTTACTGTGACTACTGACCACGCTAAGTGACCATGTGGCTCAGGATGTCCACGGGACAGTCCTGTGAGAGTGGGCTCACCCCTGGACGTCTAGTAGGGAACCCCACACCCACCCGGCTCTCTTCGGGTAGGGGTCGCAATCTCCCCACCCCAAAACAGACAAGCCCTCCTTACTGAGTCCTGAGGGACCCTGAGGTCTCCCCAGCTCCACACAAACATGGCTACTTCTTAGCAAGGACACTGTGGGGATGGGTGAGGCGGGCCAAGGTCAGCCGCAGGGAGCCCACCAGCGTGTCCACACGTGCCCAATCCACTGGGTGATGACAGACAGGCCCAGCCAGTGCCTGCCGCGCCCTGTGCAGGCCGTCACACTGCGTACAGCTAGGCTGCTCCAGGCCAGCTGACCATCTCCTGTGTCCCAGGTGTGGGAAAGGAAGCAAAATGACCCTGAAACAGTGACCGCCCTGGCAAGGATACCCCAAACACCCCCCAGGCACAAGGCTATGAGGATTTGGGGAAACCCCTCAAAGATCCCACCAGCTGTGAATCAATTGCTAAATACTTGTCCCTTCTCTGGGGACAATGCCAGTGTCTGTCCAGATGACAGAGATACACAGGCAGCTGGTGACACCCCATGACCCTGAGCTCCCATTGCAGTTCAACCTCCCCTTAACCTCATGGAAAAATCTGAAATTTGAAGCATTTTCTCTTCAGAAAAACATCCCCTAGATGAGATGCACCAGCTCCTCCCAGAAAACAACCCGCTGTGGACCAGTCCCAGTAAACACAGCGGCCCCACTCAAGGCCAGTCAGCAGGCTTCCCTGGGCACAGACGGGGCCATGCGCACATGAACGCGGATCAGACACAGACCCCCACACAGCCGCAACCCCAGCCCAGGCTCCTCTTCTCTGACCCCTGCAGCCCCGGAGCCCAGGGCACCACCCAGCAGCCGGCTCTGGTTGCTTGGATTTGAACCTTGATCTCCTCACTTGCTGTGTGTCCCTGAGCAACTGACTCAACCTCTCTGAGCCAGGACAGGTGGAACCAGGAAACAGACAGAGTGAAAGAGCAGTGTGCAGCCACCTGTAAATCTGTCTTCTCTGAACCAGGGACAATCAAGAGTCAATGGTTTGCACTTCTCCCCAGCCAGAGGGTAAATAGCTTAAATCACCTGCTCAGAGAGCAGCCTGCAGAGATCCAATTAGTGCCATTTACCAACCACACCCAAGGACAGATGAAGTTAAGCAGGGAATACATCTCAATTTGGTACATCAGCATAAAGCTGATGGACATTCTATTGACATTCTCACCTGAGACCTCCCCTAAATGCCCAGTCTTTGACCCCTGCAGAGGTCCCAGCGGTCTTCTCCCTGCTCTCCCTCCCAGGACCATGCCCGAGCCTCCCCTCCCCTCCCCTGTGCTTTCCCCACAGGCAACATCTCCTAAACTCTAAGGGACCCCACGAGGCTGTGGCAGCTCATCCCGGGCAAACCCCCTGAGCCTCCCCAAGGCCCCCTTTCTCTGACTTCTTAGTGGGCCCAACCAGCCCAGCCTGGGCTCCTTTCCCAGCCCTTCTTGTATCGCTGTCTCCAGCTCTAACAAACGTCCTCTAAAATCCACCTGGACTCGTGTGAAATTTTTCCTGCACAAAGAGATCCAGAGCCCACACACTGCCAGGCGGCCCTGGGCAGACCTGCTCAGGGCCAGGTGAGCCTTGGTTTCAATGGCTTTGAAAGAGCGTGGCCTGGTCACCCACCAGAGGTGCTGTCAGTGCCCATACTGGCTGGTTCATCCTCGGCCGGTCCTATTCTTACTCCTGGTACTGAGTCTCTGAGCCCCCACAGACTCAGCCCCACTCCAGCCCCATGCCAACCCCTTGCATGGTGAGTGGTGGTTGTCAACAAGCCAGCACCCCTCAGCATGTGGGGTTCTCCAGGCTTGAGGAGAAAGCATCTTATTCCTCCGCCTGGTCCCCTCCAGGCCCTCAGAGTGGCACCCAAGAGGCTGGCATGCAATACACGCTACGCAAAGGACGGGATAGTGAGCAGAGGGCAGAGTGAACTGAGGAATGGGACTTCCTACCGGATGTGGAAGGTCAGGTGGAAGCTAAGCCCCGCAGGCTTCTTTCAGGTGAAGAACATTTCAGGTTCTTTATCCTAAGGAATATCTTCCCAACCCTTTGCACCCCTTCCTCAGCTGGCCCTGGGGCTGATCCCTCTGGGCTCTGCTGTCCCCCGGGGCAGAACGTGTGGAAGCTCACTGCCCGCTTCATCCCCCGTCTTCTTGCCCCAGCAATCGTGCATCCTGAGTCCATACATCTCCCGCCTCTGTGCCTTAGCAGCCCAGCCCCACAAAGGCTGGTGCTCAGCGGTCCTTAGTCTCTACCAAAGGGAAGAAGCAGATGGGAGGAAGCTGGGTGACTGCCAGAGAAACTTCCTCCGCAGCTGGAGATAAGGAAGTTAACACTTCTTATAATTCCTCCAGATTTCACTGACTGGGGCTCCACCTCCAAGCAGATGGGTGTGGCAGGGTCATTATTTAATCCAGGAATGTTTCCCTGACATCTGGGGTCAACCCCGTGACACAGCAAAGACCATGCAGTTAGGCAGACCATGCAAAGCCTGTGGCACAGTGGACCACCCCCACTGCCACCCCCACAGTTGCACCCTGCCACTGTTGTCAAAAATGAGAATGAACTCTTGTTCAGGTTAAAAATACACACACACACATAGTTCATTAAAGAAAAAATTACAGTTGTGATTTCTTCGTTTCTAATTTGTAAAATATATGCAACATAAAAGTTACCATGTAACCATTTTGAGTGTACAGTTCAGTGCCATTAAGTAATTCACATTGTTGTGCAACCAGCACCACCAACCATAACCAACACTACCGACCATCCATGCAACTCTTTCCGTCTTGCAAAACTGTAGCTCTGTCCCCATTAAACACTACCTCCCCTACCCCACCTCTCCCAGTCGGTCGCTTGGCCCCCACCACCTACTTTCTGTCTCTCTGCGTCTGACTGCTCCAGGGACCTTGCATAAGTGGAATCAGACAGTATTTGTCCTTCCGTGACTGGCTGAGTTCACTCAGCATAACATTCTCAAGGCCCATCCATGTTGTAAGGAATCCTGACAACATGTAAAGAATTCCTTCCTTTTCAAGGCTGAATAATATTCCTTGTGTGGACGGACCACATTCTGCTGATCCATCATCTGCTGGTGGACACCTGGGTAGCTGCCACCTTACAGCCACTGTGGACAATGCTGCTGTGGACATGGGTGTTCCTGTTCTCACCGGCGATGGTGTTTTCCCTGCCGTGGCTCTGACAGCTTCACTTGCCCTGGAGGTTCTCACTAGCCCAGGGGGGGCTGGCTCCGGGGGGACTTCCCAGGAGGGCTCCATGGGACAGCGCCGCCTGCAGCACCACCCAAACTCTGCCCAATGTGGGGTGAAGAAGAACCCGTGTCACCGCGTCCCGTGTGCAGGACCTATTTCCAGCTGTGGTTACTGAACGGTGCCACCTCTCCCCCACGTGCCCACCATTTCAACTGAGACCTACCTCCGCCCAGACTGCAGTTTCTACCTCCTAACCACGAGTGGCCCTGGGACGCGCTCAGGTGCCTCCTACCTGGACCCTGCACAGCCTGTGTGAGCTTCCTATCACCGTCATACCAAGTTACCACAAGCTTAGTGGCCCAAGCCACAGGAATTTGCTGCCCCATGGTTCTGGATGTCGGAGGTCTGACACGGGTCTCTCTGGGCTGTGCTCCTCTGGTGGCCCTCGGGGACAATCCATTTCCTGCTGCCCCACCTTCTGGACGTGTCCACGCTGCTGGCTCACGGCCCCTTCCTCCAGGCTTCAGACCCAGCAACCGCCGGCAGCACTCTGCCTTCGCCGGCCTGTCTTCCGCCACTGAGGACCCAGCAGTGACACCAGGACCACCAGCTCATCCGGGCTCAACCCATCACAGCCTTAACTCCGCCTGTGACCTTCATCCCCTGGGCCACGGAGCCTACACAGTCACAGGTCGGGCTCAGGTGGTGGACATCTTGTGGGCAGTCTGTCTGTCCACACATCATTGCTCCAGCCTTCTCCCTCTCTCCTCGGCGTCCCTGGAAACCCCGGCTGTCCCCACACTATCCCACACATCGGTCTTCAGCTCCTCCCCGACTCCGTCCACAGGGCTGGGTCTCTCTCTGTCCTTGACTCCAGCATGACCCCATGTGCCTCGTCCATCATTAGGGACTCAATTCAGCATTCTAGAATGTTCCTCTATCTCTAGAACCGTGTCCAGGTTTCCCAGGACTGCCGTTCCCTGTGATCGTGACTTCCTGCTCAGGGAGACAGACACACGCACGAGTCCAGCTTCACTCACAGGCCCCGGGCTCAGGGCACACGCAGGCCACCAGGCTGGGGGCCCCCCGAACACACCCAAAGCAGGCCTCTCCCGAGCTCGGCACCCTCCTGACTCCACACAACAGCACAGTGGAGTAGGCACTCATTTACAGGCGAGGAAACTGAGGCTGGGCCAGGCAAGAGATGCCCCTGAGGTCCCACAGCTAGAGCCACAGTGCAAACCCCCACGGAACCCTCCAGGGCCAGTGCTCCTTGGGGAATGTCCTGATTGAGTGACGTTGGGGCTACAGATAGGAAAGTGTGCTGTGTCCAAACTCCAAGACCAGCAGAGCGCTCCGAGTCGGGAGGGAAGGCCATGCAGACGTGTTCCCCGAGTCCAGCGCCCAGTGTGAGCGCTTACCGTGCGTCCAGGTGAAAGGGTGCCCCTGGCAGCCCAGCTGATGGCGTGTGACGATCAGCACCCCCCACAGTTCTCTAAGGGTCCGAGAGGAGTGTCATCAGGACTTGGGATGCCTGTCGCTAATGCTCTGGGGTGGCAGGACCGTTTGTGCCTGCATCTGGGACCTTGGCGGTGATTCCAGGGTCTCCGCATGCATGACAGGCAAGCAAGCAACCTCCCCAGCCACAGTGCCCCGGGGTCCCAAAGCACTGGTAGCCGTGGCCAGGCCGTAGCTGCGGTGGTGGAGGGGGAAGTGAAAGGAAACCAAAACACCACCAGCTGGGCTCGGCACCCACAGAAGTCCCCTCGCTGCTGGTCCCTGTCACGGCCTGCACGGGTCCTGGGCTCCGAGACAGTGCTGACTCAGCCCGGAGGCAGGCCGCCAGGAGAGAGGCCATCTCGCAGGGCCGCCTCCACGCCAAGGGAGGAAACGGTTTTGCTTTCAGACTGCTTTCTGACGGTAATCCGGCAGCTTCTCGGAAACCAGGGGCAAGTTCTCCCTTATTTCCCCTCTGTCCAAACACATGGAGGCAACAAACGCCCATGGCCGGGAAGGGTTTCCAGCCTCTTATACAACTGTCCAGCCCGGGACACACGGGACAGCTGCCCCTCTGGGTGATGAAGGCACAGCCTCCCCCTCCCGTCGGCTTGCCTTCCTGCCCCACGGCTGCGCGGCGCTCCCACGCCCGGCACAGTCTTCCCTTTCTCCCCTCCAAGTCCTCTGAGGACGCACCAGGAGTGCATCCTGAACCCTGGTTCTCCCAGGGCCCCTGCCCCGAGGCCTCCATCCTGTGCTGTGCCTGGGGCCCCGCTGTCACCATCATTAGGGGACCCTGAAGCCTTGCATACCTTTCTGGTCCATCCTACCTCCCTGCCTAACATGCTCCCCTCTGAACCATGGACATCCGGCACCTTAGGCCTCCCGCTTTGGTGGCTTCTGCCCATGCTTTATCCTGACTCTCCTGCTCCACTTGTCTCGGTTAAAGGTCACTTCCTCCAGGAGGTTGTCACTGGCCCCCAAGACAAGAACAAAGCAGCCTGATGCGCGCCTCATAGCACCTGACCTTTGGCTCATCTCTGTCCAGTGTCCCTCCCCCCAAAGGCCCGGCAGCTGCGTGAGTCGGGCGCCAGGTTCAGCAGGCTGCATTTTAAGTAGGTAAAGGTTACAGCAAATGAGAAAGGTTTTCATCTAGGCTGCTGCTTCGGTTTTCTTGTTGGCCTGTGAGGAGTTTCACTCCCCGTGGTGATCAGGGAAGGGAGAGCCGAGGAAACAGGAGCAGGCAGGGTGGGAAAGCAGTGTGCGCAGAGGCACCTGAAAGACAGAGAAGGGAGAGTGACAGAGAGGGCAGAGGAGATTCAGAAAGGGGCTGTACGCAGAGGTCTGCAGGTCGTGGGAACCACCCCTCAGCTATCTGTCACTGTCCACAGCCCTTCTGCTTACTTCTGAGGAGTGTGGCTTCAGCTGCCCTCCTCCCGGGACTGATGTCCTGGAGCCACACCTGAAGGCAGGAGCTTTTCTGGCTTGGCTGGGCCTAGCACCCCTGCCCCACACTCACCAGCTTTGCTGGACGGGTTCTGGGACACTCCGGGCATTTTTACTCCTGGCTGTAGAATTGGCATGAGAAGAGGACGTGGTCTGGGATTGCTTTGGGGTGACAACGGGAAGAAAGAAGATGATCAGCCCTGGCCAGCTGGTGTGGTTCATCTAGAAGAGCACTGTCCCATGCACCAAGAGGTCCGGTTCAATTCCCCGTCAGGGCACATGCCTGGGTTGCAGGCTCGATCCCCAGTAGAGGGCATGTAGGAGGCAGCTTATCAATGTTTCTCTCTCTCTCAAATCATTAAAAACATTTTAGCCCTGGCCAGTTTGGCTCAGCGGTTAGAGTGTCGGCCTGCGGTCCGGAGAGACCCGGGTTCGGTTCCCGCTAAGGGCACGTACTGCGGTTGCAGTTTGTCCCCGGCCCTGGTTGGTCGTGCGGGTGGCAGCCACTCGATGTGTCCCTTCACATCGATGTTTCTCACTCTCTCTCCCTCCCACTCTATCTGTACAAAAAATGGAAAAATATCCTTGGGTGAGGATAAAAAAAAAAAAAACATTTTAAAAAGAAAAAGATTAACGGGAAGCAAGTTCTCCAGGCTCACCAAAGCCCATCTGATGAGCTAGCTCTAGCAGCATCCCTACCCAGAGATCACAGATGCTGTTGCCACCTACTGGCCATGAGTGGAAGTGGCTGTTGGCATTTGGCATACTACCCACTGGGTGGCATCTTCCCCCAGGTGAAGCCTGGAGAGCGAACTGAGGACTTCTCCTCAGAGAAGATGTGAGACTCTAATCCACAGAGGAAATTTTCTGAGTAATATTTCAATAAATATTTGCAGGCTCAGAGTTCTTTCGAGAAACTCCTCTGTAAAAACACAGCCAGGCATAGAATGAAGTGACAGCAATGACCGAGGCACCGCAGGGCACCCCTTCCTTGTTACACACCAGACTGCTCACCGCCTCTGGCTGTCTCACGTTTACCATCCACGACCACCTAGGAGAGCGGCTTGCCTGGTTGCTCAAATCCACAGCGAGCAATGCACTTAGGTGTGGCCGCAGGCCCACAAACACACGGAAGTAGCTCGTGGCCCTTTCCCTGTCGTCTATTCTATACTACCTAGGGTTGCCATATTTAGCAATAAAAACACAGGACTCTTGGTTAAATTTGCATTTCAGAGCCTTTTTAAAGTTATGTCTATATGCATACAATACTTAGAATATATTTGTAGTTAAAAAGTTGTTTGTTTTTGCTCTGGTTGGTGTGGCTCAGGGGACTGAGTGTCCTCCCATGGACCAGTTTGATTCCTGGTCAGGGCACATGCCTGGGTTGCACTCGATCCCCAGTAGGGGGCGTGCAGGAGGCAACTGATCTATGTTTCTCTCTCACGTCAATATTTCTCTCTCTCTCTAAAGAATCAATAAAAACATATATTTTATTTGTTCTTGCTCTGGCCAGTTTTTTCCAGTGGTTAGAGCACAGGCCCACAGACCCAAGGGTCTCAGGAGCAATTCCCAGTCAAGGACTCTCTCTCACATTGATGGCTTTTTCTTCCTCATGCTTTCTCTCTCTCCTTTCCTTCCACTCTTTCTAAAAATCAATGTAAAAATATCCTTGGGTGAAGTTTTTTTTTTAAGTTATTTGGCCCTGGCCAGTTTGGCTTAGCGGTTAGAGCATCAGCCCATGAACCAGAGTCCCAGGTTCAGTTCCCGCTAAGGGCACATACCTCAGTTGCATTTTGTTTTTGTTTTTTAATCCTCACCAGAGGACATTTTTGCATTTATCTTCAGATAGAGTGGGAAGGAGAGAGGGAGGAAGAGAGATAGAGAGAAACATCGATGTGAGAGAGACACATCAAGTGGTTGCCACCCACACAACCCCAACCAGGGCCGGGGACAAACTGCAACCGAGGTTCGTGCTCTTAGTGGGAACCGAACCCAGGACTCTCCAAACTTCAGACTAACGCTCTAACCGCTGAGCCAAACTGGCCAGGGCTCAGCTCCACCTTTTTTTTAATCCTCACCTGAGTGTATTTTTCTATTTATCTTCAGATAGAGTGGGAGGGAGGGGGAGAGAGGGAGACAGGGAGAGAGGGAGAGAGGGAGAGAAATATCCACGTGTGAGAGACACATCTACTGGTTGCCTTCCATAGAACCCTGACCAGGCCGGGGACAAACTGCAAAAGAGGTACATGCCGTTGACTGGAATCGAACCCGCAACTCATTGGTCTTCAGGCTGACACTCTAACTGCTGAGCCACACTGGCCAGGGTCAGCTCTACCTTATAAAAATGCTGGTCAAGAGCATCTGCCTGTGGACCAGAGAGTCCCGGGTTTGGTTGCCACTAGGGGCACGTACCAAAAAAAATTAATAATAATAAAATAAAAATGCTGGTCATGCCCTGGCCAGTGTGGCTCAGCAGTTAGAGCGTCGGCTCATGGATTGAAATGGCTCAAGTTTGATTCCCAGTCAACGGCAACCTCAGTTGCAGATTTGATCCCCAGCCCTGGTTGTGGTCATGCAGGAGGCAGCCAATTAATGTGTCTCTCTCACATCAGTGTTTCTTTCTTTCTCTCTCTCTCTCGCTCTCTCTCTCTCTCTCCCCTCCCCCCGCCCCCCCGCTCTATCTGAAGATAAATGCAAAAATGTCCTCGGGTGAGGATAAAAAATAAATAAAATAAAAAATCAATGAAAATGTATCCTTGGGTGAAGATCAACAAAAAACAAAATTAAATTAAAATTAAAAATAAAAGTGCTGGTCACAATCCCCTGACCCAACATTACCATTTACTAGTGAGGCACCAGCCGAAGTTTGAAAACACCACTGTTAGTGACATTTCCTGCCACAGGGGACACCAAAGTGGAAGGATGACTCAGGCAGTCATCACCTAAGAGCCACCCAGCTTTTTGCTTCAGGTGAGCATGGTATCCTGCCTGGATGCTATCAAAGCTGCTGGAATCAACCAAACGAGAAGCGCCTCAGTGAGTGTCCAGATGACCGCATCCTTGGTGAATTTTCTCAGATTCATATTTTTTTAAATATATTTTTATTGATTGTTTAGGGAAAGAGATAGAAATATCAATGTGAGAGAGAAACATCACATTAATCGGCTTTCCCCTGCACACCCCCTACTGGGGACTGAGCCCGCAACCCGGGCACGTGCCCTGACCAGAAATCAAACTGGGACCTCTCAGTCCATGGGACGACACTCAGTCCTCTGAGCAACACCAGACAGGCTCAGATTCATATTTCTAAGAACATAAAGGAAACACGTTCACATCTGGTCAGTAAGCAGGAAAGACGTCACTTAACACATTAAAGAACTCGGACCATCGCGTTTTCCTCGAAGGATATCTGACAATATTCTTCCACACTTCTTGGTTTTTATGAACAAAATCTAAGGCCATTCATAGGTGGATAAATGGTGAAGGCAGGTGCATTCCAAGATATTGGAAGGAAATAGATGATGCAGAATTTTAAAATTTTGAATTGATCATTCTACCTGATTTTTTTTTTGATTTTTTTTTTCCTTTATTGATTTTAGAGAGAGAGAAAGTAAGGAGATAGAAACATTGACTAGAGAGAACATCAACTGGCCACCTCCTGCATGCCCCCTACTGGGGATCAGGCCCACAACCTGGGCATGTGCCCTGACAGGGAATCGAACCAAGCCATCTCTTGGTGCATGGGTCGATGCTCAACCACTGAACCCCACCAGCTGGACTGATATCTTTTTGTTGTTGTTGATTTTGTCTTCCTGAATATTCTAAATATAGCAGCCACACTCAGTTGCCATTTGTCCCCAGCCCCGGTTGGAGCCATGTGGGTGGCAGCCAGTCGATGTGTCCCTCTCACATTGATGTTTCTCTCTCTCTTCCTCCCTCTCTTCCTCTTGCTCTATCTGAAGATGAATGCAAAAATGTCCTCGGGTGAGGATAAATAAATAAAGCAGCCACAGTGATGTTTCTCAAACAAGATTCTCTCCAGATCACTGCTCAGCACTCAAAACGAAAGCCAGAGCTCGTCTGTTTCTCCGTGAGGGACAAAGCCGTCTCTGATCTAGCCTCCTGGTGTCATGAATACTCGCTTCTCATTTCACTTGGGTCTGACCCAGTGTGCTCCTTGCTGTTCCTCAGACATTCCTGGTATGTTTCTGCTTCAGGGCCTTTGTACCTGCTTTGTACGCTGGCTGGACACCTCTCCACAGAGACTGTCTCCGGCTGGGTCACGAACTCGCTGCGGATAGTTCTGAATCAGGAAACACTCTGTGTCACACCTGTCCACAGAGCAGACTTGCCATGGGTCGGAGGAGCAGGTGCACTTGAAGGCTGACACTGGGGGTAAAGGCAGGAGCAGCTGCTGCCCCTACAACTTGCAGGGACAGAGGGACAGGCTCGGGTTATCGTAACCCAGCAACTCACAGGCGTGGCCATGAGTCGTGGCCTAGAGGTCCGAGGCTGGTGCACAGTTCATCTGGTGTGGGGAACTCAGGAGCTCAGAGGAGGAGTGGGGTTGGCCTCATGTTAGAGGAAGGACCATTGCCCAGCAGAGGATTCAACCAGGGGCTGGGGGCCTGGGACCCCGAGCTCTGAGGCGTGGGCTCTGAGGACCCAGAATTAAACTGGCTCTGAATGTGCCAACAAAAGTTGAAATTGAGATTTTTTGGTGCTTACTTGAGCTATACCGAATCAGAGTTTGTCTCTATGAACAGGGCCCAGGAGTGATGTCACTCTCACTGGGATTCGATATTCTGCATAGTGATGGTGGGACTCTCCAGCGTCAGCTGCTTTCTTACCATTTCTTCACTGGCCTGTAGGAGGGACGAAGGAATCTCTCCTTCCCTATTTGTTTCTGTTCCTGTCATTCTCCCAGCATGACGGGCCACAGGCGGGACCTACTCGTCCTGGCTTCAGCAATGGAAGCCCTGCGTCCCAGGCAAAGGGGACATTGGTCCCTCTAGGCCTACTTGGCTGTCTGGGTTCAAACTGCTATAACAGATACCACAGACTGGGGGAGGGGACTTGCAAACAACAGGAATTTATTTCTCACAATCCTGGAGAATGACATCCAAGGACAAGGCCCTGGCAGACTTGGTGTCTGGTGAGGCCCACTTCCTGGTTCACAGGCAGCTGTCATTTCGCTGTGTCCTCACGTGGCGGAAGGGGAGGGAGGTCACTGGGTGTCTAAGGCCTCTCTCCCTGGCTGGTGGCCGGCCGGCCGTCCTCTCCCTGTGTCCTCACATGGTCGTCCCTCTGTGCGTGTCTGTGTCCCAGTCTCCCCTTCTTATAAGGACACCTATCATGTTGGATCTAGTGATCTCTTCCTCACTTGGTTACAACTGTCAAGACTGTCTCCTAAAATAAGGTCACATTCTGAGATACTGGGGGTTCGAACTTTAACCTGTTCATTGGGGCAGGGGGTTACAATTCAGCCCATAACATGGATGCTGGAGCTTAAAACAGACAAAGCAAACACAGTCTGGGACCCTTTGGGGTCTCAGAGCCTGGGAGACATGAACACAGCCCAGCCTAGCAGGACCCTCAAGGCAGGAGTCCTCGCTGTGGCCTCCCGTCCTCACCCAGAGCCACTGCGGAGACACCCCGGCCAGGCTCAAACAAACCCTCGGTGGTTGTTGTTGCAGACAGGGCGTGGGCAGGCCACAGGTGCTGCGGGCGCCCCTTAGTCACCTGTGCCACGGGCACCTGCAGCCTCCGCCCCGCCTGCAGGGGAGCCGTCCCCAGGAGCCCAGCTGCGCTGCCTGCCTGTGAGGCGCGTGCCCGGATCCACACTGGGAGAGCAAAAGCAACAGCACCTCCCAAAGCAGATGTCAAAAGGATGAGCTCATGGCCAAAGCCCTTCCCTTTTCAACCCAACTCGACCCCCAAGAAGTCACCCGCGTTCAGGGCTGCCAGTTTCATTCAGCAAATACTATTCTTATAAATGGCTGACCCAGATTCCCAGCCTGAATGAGGACATTTCCCAGGCAGCTGAGGGTGTACAGGGATGAATTTAAATGTCGCTTTAAAGCACCAAAGCTTGAACGCAAACTTGGGCCGCTGTGTCCTGCGGGACGATGGTGCCGGCACCGCCCGGAGGCCCGGGCCCCAGGCAGGACCCCAGCACGGGTCGCGTGCCTTGTCCCGCTTTCCCAAGCTGGATGCTGACTCACGGAACCACTGCAGAAAGATCTGTGTTTTAAACTTTAATTAACCTACATTCTTTCCTAGATCTTGTGACCTGATTTTCCATTCTCCCTCAGCAGAAACCTGCATGCTAGCAATAAACTAACTCACTTTCTGCTTTAACCCCAACACCCCTCAAATAGGGCTTGGTCCCCAATGCGAAGGATGTAGGCATGAGGAGCGGGGAGGAGTCAGTGACACAGACATCAGTTAGGGTCACTCTTCCCCTTGACCTTTGCCTCTGGAATCATGGAGGTGGGCTGAGGGGACAGGTCCAGTCCAGTCATGCCCAGGAAAGTGTGGTGGCCATGAAGATGCAGACTCCCAGCTCCAGGGAAGGTAACTGGACCAGGGTCCCAGCTGCTGAGGTCTGGGATTCATGTTTCTCATGAACCCCCTCACCTCCTCCACTGCCCAACCAGGGACCTATTGTGCCAAGGTATGAAGGCAGGCTGTGTCCTGGGAGACCAGGACTCTCCTGATGGCCGGTTCGGCTCAAGGATGTACTCGTGGCCCTGCCAGACCTTCCTTAGGCTGCCCGGCCATCCAGGGTGCTGCCTGCCTTCCCTCGGAGTCAGACCTGGATGGCCATCCCAGCAACTCTAGCCCTCCACACTCCCCGTTCCCCCTCCCATGGGCATGTCCTACAATGAAGCATTTGATCTCACTGCTTCTCGGGGACACATTTGGACACAGAGACCAGCTGCCTCACCCCTCGCCTCCTCCACTGCCCACCACATCCCTCACCTGACCACTGCGAAGGCCTCCTGCCTGGCCTCCCTTCCCACCCCACCCCCGCCCGCACAGTCTGTCCTCCAGATTGACACCCCCACCCATGCCATGACTCCCATCCACTCCAAGTTAAAGCCAAAGTGCTCACTGTCCGGACCTCACATGCCTGGCCCTGTTCCTCTCTTGCCAGCCTTCCTAGCACCCTGCCCCTCACGCATCCACTCCAGCCAGCCTGGCCCCCTCCACCCAGCACGCCTCAGACACGCACGTGAGGCTCACACCTGCCTCTCTTCAGGCCTTTATCTCTTCTCCCTGTGAGATCAGCCCCACCTGCTCCCAACACAGGCTCCACGCCCCTCGCCCTGTTCCGTTTTCTTCCACACTGATGATCACCTGCAACAGAAGACACAACTTGCTGCCTTATTGTTGACGGCACCATCCACTGCCAGCCTCCCCGACTCGGATGAGGGCAGGTGTTGGCTGCTTCTGCTCACTGGCAAATCCCAAGCACCACAGGACACCTGTGTTTAGCAAGGGGGTAAGACGGAACAGATGAAAGAAAAGCTAAGAGACAGTCTTTATCGTCTAGGATTTCAAAGGAAGAACATAGAGGGAAGGGAATAAAAAATAAAATAAAACTTTCCAGAATGAAAGGGCTCTCAGGGAAGGACTATACCAAACCCTGAGAAGGACCAAACAAAACAAACATAAAATACATTTTATCCAGAATATACAAAGAACTTGTGGAAATAGACAGAAACCTCACATTATTTGGAGTTGAAAGTGTCTGCAGAGGATGCTCTCACACCCCACCAGTGTGGTCAGCCACCCCAAACAGGAAGAGACTACTTCCCATCTCCAACAGATGTTTCCTACTCAGCTACTCCAGCAAGAAGGAGGATCTCCTCACCTGGCAACCACTCAGCCAATGAGAGACAGTTATAGCTTAACCAATAAGAAGCCAGGGCACTTCCAACTCCCAGTTTCCTCCAATGGACTCTCCTTTTGCAACACACCCTCTTCACTCCCCCTTTTCTCTTTAAAAGAACATTCCTCTCCTTTGAAGTTTGGACCAAACCTCCCGAATTACAATTCTTTGTTGTTCCTGAGTAAACCCATTTTGATGGAGAAATACCAAGCTTTCTATTTCTTTAAGGTCAACAAACTCTTGAAACTCAGTGAGAAAACAAACACCACTATTTTTAAAATGGTCAACAGAGCCCTGGCCAGTTTGGCTCAGCAGTTAGAGTGTCAGCCTGTGGACCAAACAGTTCCAGGTTCGATCCCGGTCAAGGGCACGTAACTTGGTTGCGGTTGGTCCCCAGCCCTGATTGGGGTTGTGCAGGAGGCAACCAGTCAATGTGTCCCTCTCATGTCACTGTTTCTCTCTCTCTCCCCTTCTCCCCGTCTGCCCCCACTCATCTGAAAATAAATAGAAAAATATCCTTGGGTGAGAATTTAAAAAAGAAAAAGATTTGTATATAAATATTCATAGCATGCCTGGCCAGTGTGGCTTAGTGGTTGAGCATTGACCCATGCACCCCATGCACCAAGAGGTTGCCAGTTTGATTCCTAGTCAGGGCACATGCCTAGGTTGTGGGCCTGATCCCCAGTGGGGGGCATGCAGGAGACAGCCAATCATTCTCTCTCATCGATGTTTCTATCTCTCTCCCCCTTTCCCTTCCTCTGTCTCTCAATAAAGAAAAAAATATATATATACAGTATTCATAGCAGCTTTATTGGTACTAGCCCACAACTGTAAAGAACGCAGACTCATTGTAACGGCGCATGAATAAATGAAGTGTGCTATATCCGTGCAATGATATATGACTCAGCAATCAAAGAAATTAATCATGGATATACGCAAGAACATGAGTGAATCTCAAAATAACTCTAGTGAGAGAAACCAGAACAAATCTGCACAGTACGCACTAATCTTTTGTGACGGAAAGCAGGTCAGTGCTGACCTGGAGAGGGGTGAACAGGTGGGAGGGATCACAGAGGGCGTGGGAAACTTGCCGGGAGGCATCTTGCCACTGTCTTGATCACAATGATGGTTTCACAGGTGAGTGTATATGTCAAAACTTATCCAATCGTCTATTTTAAATATTGGTTGTTTATTGTGTTAGTTACACCTCAATAAGTCTGCTATTTTTAGTAAAAGGAGAAAGATTTTTTATTTTATTTTTTATCCTCACCCGAGGACATTTTTCCATTTTTTGTTCAGATAGAGTGGGAGGGAGAGAGAGGCATTGACGTGAAAGGGACACATCGAGTGGCTGCCACCCGCAAGACCAACTGGAGCCGGGGACAAACTGCAACCGAGGTACGTGCCCTTAGCGGGAACCGAACCCCGGTCTCTCTAGACTGCAGGCCGATGCTCTAACCGCTGAGCCAAACTGGCCAGGGCAAAAGGCGAAAGATTTTTACAATCTGAAGAGAAACCAGAGAATGGGGCTGCTTTTTTATATTTTTTTAAATGCAAAACGTGATTGCACAGGTTCAAGAGGAGGCCTGATACTATAATTCTAAAAACTTCCCAGGCGAGGCCAGCACTGCTGGTCCAAGGGCCACACTTGGAGCAGCTAGTGTTTGGCAGCACGTCTGAGGTAGAGGATTTACACTAGTGAACGGATAAAGGAGCTGGACACTCCTTTGACAGGTAGATGCACGGTGGTCTTGGGCAGAAGGCAGCAGGACCTTGGGAGAACAGCACAGGAAAAGAGGTTGTGGAATTTTTTTTTTTTTATCCTTACCCGAGGACATATTTTTGTTTTTTTGTTCAGGTAGAGCGTGAAGGAGAGAGAGAGAGAGAGAGAGAGAGAGAGAGAGAGAGAGAGAAACACCAACGTGAAAGGGACACATCGAGTGGTTGCCACCTACCCGACCCAACCAGGGCCGAGGACAAACTGCAACCGAGGTACATGCCCTTAGCGGGAACCGAACCTGGGTCTCAGGACCGCAGGCCAACACTCCAACCGCTGAGCCAAACCGGCCAGGGCAAATTTTGTGCGTGTGCTGCTCTCTGCGTTGCCTGAGGCCACAGGCCTAGCTGGTCCCACTCCTATGGCTACTCCAGGAGCCTAAGGACTTTAATCAGGGCAGGCAGAAGCCCCGAACCTGAGACGCCCTGAGAAAAACTGAGAGAGACTAGCAAACTCCCCCAAGTCCCTTATTTAGGGCTCCCCTCAAAAAGAAAAAACAAAAAACTGTGCTGAAGAATTACGGTCTGAGGCTGTGCCATCTGCTCCCTGGGACAGAGGGCTGGGCCCTGGCCCGCAGAGATGTTCCAAGTTTCCTTGTGCCCAGGGCTCTCCATCCAGGCTTCACCCATCCCATCCCCACGCCCACTGTCCCTGTCCCAATATTTGAAGCCTGACAGAGAAGCTGAAACCCCACAGGGGAAGCTGAGCACAAAAGGGAACTCACAGCCTGGGTTACAGATTCTACCAGAAACAGAAGATTAGAAAAGACGGATTGAGCGTTTGAATCAGGTGCTAAATGCCCGGCTGGTGTGGCTCAGTGGACTGAGTGTCCTCCCACGGACTGAGAGGTCCGGGTTTGATTCCTGGTCGGGGCACATGCCCAGGTTGTGGGCTTAATTCCCAGTGCGGGGCATGCAGGAGGCAGCTAATGGATGTTTCTCTCTCACATCAATGTTTCTCTCTCTCTCCCTTCCTCTCTCTGTAAAAAAAAAAAAAAATCAATAAAAACATATTTTAAAGAAAGAATATTCGGTACTAAACATAGAAAACGAGATAAGGAGAGAAATTAGCAACACACAATAATAATAGGAAAACATTTTTCAAAACAATTAAGCAGAAATATTAGGTATAAAACCGCTGAAATGAAAAACACAGTTGGAATGGAAGGGCTGATCCACTGGACACAGTACATGGAATGAAGGGCTGATCACAGTCAGCTGAGGAGCAAACTGGCCGCTGGAAAGATCCAACAGAGGAAACTTCCCGGGAGGAGAAGGCGAAGGAACAGGAAGAGAAACGGCGAGTAGGTATGGAATTGCCAGCATTGGGTACAGGGGATGCAGAAGGAGCCAGAGATAAGTATCTGAAAGAATAATGGAGATAAATTTCCCAGACTTAGAAATGTAAGTAAATAAAAGGACTGAGCCCTGGCCAGTTTGGCTCAGCAGTTAGAGCATAGGCTATGGACCAAAGAGTTGTGAGTTCGATTCCGGTCAGGGCACGTACCTCCGTTGCGGTTCGATCCCCGGCGCTGGTCAGGATCGTGCGGAAGGCTGTCAGTCAATGTATCGCTCTCTCTCCTCCCTCCCTCCCACTCTATCTGAAAATCAATGGGAAAATATCCTCAGGTGAGGATTAAAGATAAATAATTAAATAATGAAAGGCCTGAGCTGGAAAGGCTCATGGAGTGCCAAAGAGAAGACCCGTCTAAGATGAAAAGAAAACCTAAATAGCCAAGACTCTTGAGAGAAATGTATATCCATAGCAAGCCTGAGGTAAAAGGCAGGTGTTCTGAACGTGGGAGGTGTCCAGGTGTCCAAGAGATCAAAGGATGTAGGTGGTCGGTCTGTCCTTGTCTGTTTAGGGGAGCTTAGAGATATCAGTTCCAAAAACAGAAAGGCTTTGCCCTGGCCGGTCTGGCTCATCAGGCAAACACCTAAAAGGAGATATTGACACCAGCTGAAATTAACTTTAAGACACAGTTTTATCAGGGATAAAGATGGTCATTACATAGTGAAGAAAGGTCCAATGAACCAGGACGGGAATGTGATTTTGAACATGTGTGGTCCTGGTACAGTGGCCCCGAACCTGTGCATCAAAACAGAGACACACACATCCTCTACCTGGTGGGGACAGGATAGTGAAGGAACCTTACGGTACAAGGAGATGGTGTGTGGGGACAAGATACCATGAGGGTCTGTGGTCTCTGCTGGGTGGGAGGGTGAGCCCTGAGGGGTCAGGAAATGGAGATCACTCTGACCTTTCAGAGGTGCATCATCCTCGATGGACAAGAATGGTGGACGGGGCTCACTTGAGGTAAAGACTGACCTTTGCTAAGAAAGCTAGAGGTCTGGGATGGCACTGCCACCGTGGCCTGCACAGTCAGGAACCAGTGATCAGACCAGCCTGCGTGCATACTTTTGGTCACCAAGCTTGTCAGGCCTGCTGGTGGCCCCTTTACACTCACACCTCAAATATTGATCATTCAGATATTGACCAAAAGCCACGAGGATCAGAACATCCGGATCTCACTAGACAAAGGAAGAACTCACCCAAGGCCCTTTACCACTGTCTGTCTTGTACAACCATGTGCCTGCCCCCTACAGTAAGTCCAGGATAGCCCTGGATACTTCGAAGTTTCCTCAGGCCACAGGGTCCTGGAGGGCAGGGCAGGCCCTGGGCCAAGAACGCTCACTGGGCCAGCAAACCAGAAGCAGCTCCGGACCTGGCTGGAAGCCCCTGCCCAGACCTCCTGCTCCCTCGCCAAACCCTGACTGGGGCCTGTGTCCTCAGGCCGGATGCCTCCTCCCCCTACCTGGGAAGTTTAACCAGTTCAGGACACTTCCCTTTGCACTCACTCATCACACACCCTCATCAGGCCTCTGTCCACATTGCTGCTCTGTCTACACCACGAGAGCAAGGACCAGCTCATCCCTATACCCAGGTGCCCAGTGCGGAGCCTGCACCGAGGAGGTGGCCGATGAATACTGATTGATCCAAAGCAGAGGCTCCAGCACTGTGGAAATTTCCCTCTTCGCTGGCGCAGCTCCCCAGAGCGTGCGGCCCCACCTCCCTCTCCAGCGCTCAAGGAGACACCTGCAGCGCCTCCGGCTACTCACGGTTTTCTAAATGCAGCCTGGCTTTCACACCTCTACCTCCACACGTCTGCTCCTGCCTTTCACCCCCTCCGGGCTAGACACCAGCGCCTGTCCTCCTCCCTCCGTGGGTGCAGGTGTGGAGCCCCGAGTGGGCGCACCACGGCGCCTGGGACCCTTCCCTGTTCACCCCAGCCCTCAATGCACACTGTCTCTCCGAATTCAAGGAGCCCAGATTCGCCAGTTGTCACGCTGCACCAAAGATGTTGGCTGGTTTGGAGGCACAGGGTCTGGCCCTGCGTGCCTGTGGGAGGCACTCGAGACCTGCTGCTGGGTTAGTGGGAAGTCAGTGCCCTTGTGGCTATCCTTGGACATTCTCATCACCTTCCATCTCATACTGAGAAGATGCCTCTTGAGGCCCCTTCCCTGGGATCCTGACTCTCCAGCTGGGAGAAGCCGTGGGGGTGATTTTTGCACAGCTGTGTGAGTAGGAAGTTTTACCCCGTGCTGGGCTCCCCTCACTGAGCCCGAGGTGGGCAGGAAACTGCGAGGTGCCACCACAGCCCAGAAGCCAACTGTGCACAGCATCTGGTCACAAAGGCCGCAGTCCAGCTGGAGAGCAAAGCTGCGCCCGCGGAGGCGGGGTGGGGGACAGAGGGACCTGCTGGAGGTGCAGATGGGGCTTCCTTTTCCATGGTGCCCGGTCCCCTTGAGACAATGAAGCATGATAAACAGGCTATTTGTTTCAAAAGTCTGGGTCTCTCAAAGCATAAAATTCTGTTGCTCCATCTGGGAGGGTAATTGGCCATTTGTTTCCCAGAGGACCGGCAGGAAGCTCCCAGGCAGGTGTGGGCTCCTTAGTCGGTCAACAGGCATGGACGCAGGGCCCAGCGAGAGCCAGGGCGGGCACAGGGCAGGGAGAAAGCAGCCACGCCAGGGGAAGAACACCAGCCCCAGAGCCGTGGGGGTCCTGAAGGTGTGGACACCACCTGAGAACAGATGTCATGTGGTCCCTTTGTGTTCCATTGGTTTAAAAGAGAAAGTCTGAGGGCAGGGCTGACTCCAGGAGGCATCTGACAGTGCTAGGAACACCCTGGGGAACTCCAGCTGGGTGGGAGGGAAAGAGCCAGGTGTTCCTTAGTGGGAGGCCTAAGGTCCTGCTAATGTTCTCCGAGCCCCGAACACGGCAGTGCCCACCCCTCTCCTGCCCCAGGTCCAACCTCCATGCCATGGGCCAGGCAATGCAGCGAGCACAGTGATATTGTAGACAATGTTCCTTTTTTAAAAAAATATTTTTTCTTTTATTATTGATTTGAGAGAGAGAGAGAGAAAGGGAGAGAAACATTGATGAGAGAGAACATCAATTGACTGCCTCCTGCACGCCCCCCCATTGGGGATCAGGCCTACAACCTGGGCATGTCCCCTGACAGGGAATCAAACCAGCGGCCTCTTGGTGCATGGGTGGACGTTCAACCACTGAGGCACACTGGCCAGGCACAATGTCCCTTGAAGTGGAACAGTAAAGAGTGGACTTACAGCAAAACAGTTTGTCCCCGTGGGCCCACCAACACCCTACCCCAGCCATCCACCTAGTTTGGATGCCATATCTGCCTTCCCCAAGTTGTTCTAGAGGTGGCTACCCCTCAAATCTTCCTTTGTGAGCCTGACCCTAAAAACAGCTGAATGAAGGGTCCTCTTCCACTTCAAGCACTAAGCCACCTGACCCCCACCTCACCTGCCCACGTGGGCACCATCATTAGCCATTATTACCCATCTGACTGCTGAGGAACGAGGCACAGTGAGGTTCACTAACGTGCTGGGGTCACACAGCTATAAGCCATAGTGCCGGCGCAAACCCTCACCCCTCCCAGCCTTCCTGGCTTTGTAATGTGACAGATGAAATCTAGGGTCGCCCGCCCTTCATAGCCCTCCACCCAACCACCCCCACATTCCGGGCTGGCCCTTCACTCCCTCCCCCAGAGCTCCTGGGCCTCTCGGGCTTCCTCCCCACCCCGTGAAGCCCTTCCGGTTCTCCCCAACCTGAGGTGTCCTTCGACTCCCAAGAGAGTGTCTGGAACACCTGTCACGGCGTGGTGCCCAGGGACGTGCACCCCATGGAAACACAGGGCTCCCAGAGCAAGACTGCGCTCACTCAGACTACTCTGTTCGACTCGCTTCCTTTCCTTAGCGGCCCTTCTGCAGCGAACCCCGGATGGATTCTGGGCGAGTGTGATGTGTCCATGCAGGTTCATCGATTGTACCGAACGTGCCACCCTGGTGGGGGTGCCCTTGAGCGGGCTGTGCTGGCAGGGCCAGGGGCACTGCGCTTCCTGTTCTCTTTTGCTCTGAACCTGAAACTGCTCTAAAAGGTAAAAAATGAAAATGCAAACAAATGCCCTTCCGGCCCCAGGAGGCTGATTCTGACGCAGGCCACTATCACAGTGTGAACAACGCATCCCCAAGAACTTGATCATGGGCATTTTTTTGGCCCCTTCTTTTTCAGTCCACATTTTTTCCACTTGTTTTTTGTTTGTTTGTTTGTTTGTTTTCATTCCACTTCATGTTATGTAATTTAGGTAAAAAGTGCGTCCCTCCCCAGAGTGAGTAAGGGTTTTGGGTCTCTCTTGCCTCCGAGGGTTGCCAGGACAAGGGGTTCCAAGGCTAAACACCAGGAAGGTCACAAGCAAACTGGAACCAGTCACCTGAGGGTCGCCCCCAGAGCCAGCGGTGTGAGAACAGATGTGCTAATAGATGAACATACAACATGTTTTTGCTCAGCTGCAGAATAGCTCTGGGCTACTGTTCCATGTCATTACTCATGTCGAGGGCGGGAGTTTTCCGTAAATGCTTACTGGACGGCAACGGTATCGAATTCCAATCTTAAACTGTTTCCCACTATTCTGGCTGAAGGGCCAGGAGGCACTCCTTCCTCCACGTGGCCAGAGGCAGAACAGGCCAAGCCGGCTGGCCCTGTTACCAGAAAGCGGGCCTGGCCCTGGGCCAGTCTGCCTACAGCCACCCGCTAGTGTATGGGTTCTTGACTTCACGCAGAAAAAGTTTCACAACATGAGTCCAAGTGAATTTTAGAGGACATTTATTAAAGCTGGGGACAATTCGCCCTGGCCTATGTGGCTCAGTTGGTAGGGCGTCGTCCCATGCACCGAAAGGTTGCTGGTTCAATTCCTGGTCAGGGCATATGCCCAGATTTCTGGCTCAATCCCCAGTTGGGTGCTTGCAAAAAGCAGCCAATAGATATTTCGATCTCACATCAATGTTTCTCTCTCTCTCTCTCTCTTCCTCCCTTCCTCCCTCTCCCTTTCTCTCACTCTAAAAAAAAAAAAATCAATACAAATATTTTAAAAAAGAGAAAAGCTGGGGACAATGATACAAGGAAGGGCTGGGAAATGAGCCCAGGCTGCGCTGCTTGGGCTAAGAAGTCAGAGAAAAGGGGGCCTTGGGGACAGGCTCAGGGGTGTGCTTGGGATGAACTGCCACTGCTCACTCTGCTCTGATTGCAAGCCTCTTGGGGTCCCTTAGAGCTTAGGAGATGCTGCCTGTGGGAAAGGGGTGAGGGGGAGGCTCGGATGTGCTCCTGGGAAGGAGAGTGCAAGATGGGACCTTTGTTTTGAGAGTTTTTAATTCTCACCCAAGGATTTTTTCTATTTATCTTCAGATAGAATGGGAGGGAGAGCGAGGGAAAGGAAGAGAGAAACATCGACATGAGAGGGACGTATCGACTGGTTGCCTTCCACACAATCCCAACCAGGGCCGCAGATGAACCACAACCGAGGTACGTACCCTTGACCGAAATTGAACCCTCGACTCTTTGGTCGGCGGGCTGATGCTCCAACCGCTGAGCCAAACCAGCCAGGGCTTTTTTGAGGGGTTTTAAAGTCTGAGTGTTCAGGGAAGGTCTCAGGGGAGGATTTCAATAGAATATTCACCAGTTTATGCTGATGTACCAAAATGAGATTTATTCTTTTTTTTTTTTTTTTTTTATCCTCACTGGAGGACATTTTTCCATTTTTGTTCAGGTAGAGTGGGAGGGAGAGAGGAACAGAGAGAGAGAGAGAAACATCGATGCGAAAGGAACACATCAAGTGGCTGCTACCCGCACAACCGACCAGGGCCGGGGACAAACTGCAACCGAGGTACGCGCCCTTAGCGGGAACCGAACCCGGGTCTCTCAGGACCGCAGGCCGACGCTCCAACCGCTGAGCCAAACCGGCCAGGGCAGATTTATTCTTTTTTTAATTAATTAATTAATTTATTTATTTATTTATTATCGTCACCCAAGGACATTTTTGCATTTATCTTCAGATAGAGTGGGAGGGAGAGAGGGGGGAAGAGAGAAAGAGAAACATTGACGTGAGAGAGACACATCGAGTGGTCACCACCCACATGACCCCAACCGGGGCCAGGGAAAAACTGCAACCGAGGTACATGCCCCTAGCAGGAACCGAACCGGAGACTCTGTGGTCCATGGGCTGATGCTCTACCCACTGAGCCAAACCGGCCAGGGCGAGATTTATGCTCTTAATTTCATCTGTCCTTGGTGTGGTTGGCAAATGGCACTAATTGGATTTCTGCTGTCTGTCTCCCTGAGTAGGGAGATTTAAGCTATTTACCCTCTGGTTGCTTACTGGCCTGTCTCAGCCACCCACGTGGCTGACCCAGTCAAGTTAGTTGAAACTCCTGACCTGTGAGCACATTTCCTGGAGAAGTTACTCACATACCTTCAGTGGCCAGGGAGGAGCTGTATACGTGGGAAAATGATGTCACTAGCAGGGGCCTGGGGGAGTGTGCAGGGCTTCCCAGATCACACAACCCTACAGGCATTTAATTCACCTCCTACCAAAAAAAATGGTGGCTAAGCACAGACATCTGCAGAGGCCATAGTCACCCCGTTCTGCCAGTTCTCCTAAAATGGTGTTAGAGTTCTCCTAAAATGACCTAGATTCTCAGAGGAAAAATCAGTCTTTCTCAAGATATGTTAAATCTCAGAGAAATCCAGGAGAATCGGACATATGAATGTGTTCACAAATAAATTCCTTTCTCATTTTAATACAAAGAAGCAAATGCAAATAATTGCAATGTTGAAAGGCTAGTAGGCACATTACATCCACAGCAACATTTCTGCTCAACGTGGAGTGTCGGATTTTGTTGGGATGTAGCAGCTATTATTGAAATAGAAAAGAAATGGGGGCTGACTTGATCTGGGCAGTATGATTAAATTCCACACATTTACCTGTGTTCAAAAAGACTCAAATTCCAACTTGAAATGCTATTCTACCTGTGAAAAACAATGTTTCTAGCCAGTAGTGAGGCAGAAGAAAGACCTGAAATGGGTCTAAGATGTAGGTCTTAGACTGGTTACGTCTCCCCCGTCTGAAAGTAGGGGTTGGGACTATAAAAGTTCTCCACAGTGCCCCATCCCATCTAAGTCACTTCCCCTCTGAAGCAGAAATTGCAAACTATTAGCCCTGGGCCAGATACGCCCTCTTCATGTTTTGTTTGGCCTGAATGGAGTTTTGTTTGGTTGGTTGGTTGGTTTGATTGAAAGAGAATGCCTTCATAGTGGGGCTCTCCTGTGTGCCACAGGCCCTGCCTGACTGCTCACTCCAGCCTGCCTTACACTTTGCTCTGATTGGCCTGGCCCTCAAAGGACTTGAGTTTACAACTCTTGCTCTACAAGGCTAAGGAATTTCTGACACCGCACTTGATCCCGTTGCCACTTAAATGCTAATAAGGGGTGATTTCAGTTTACTTTGGTCTCTACTTGTGTTAGTGAGGAAATTTCATGTATTTAAATATTTTTCCCCTTTGATAACCTCGTACAGTGATCATTCCTATTTTACAGAACAATAATAGCTCAAAATGCTAAAAAGACTAGCTCAGAATCACAGAGTTAAGAAGACAGAGCTATGATTATATTTGCCAAGAAACTTGAAAAATACAGAAAAGTACAAAACAGGAAACAAGTTTCACATAGATATATAAATGATTGTTAGAAATATTTGCGAGGTACTTCATATTTAATTGTGAATTTCTATACATCTATTATCATTTTGGATATTTTTAGATATAGTCACTTGGGTTATTGCAGGGTTTTATTCTTTTCTTTTTTAATCCTCACCCGAGAATGTTTTTCCATTTATTTTCAGATAGAATGGGAGAGAGGGGTAGAGAGAGGGGTAGAGAGAGAAACACCCATATGAGAGAGACGCATCAACTGGTTGCCTCCCACATGACCTCAACCAGGGCCAGAGACAAACCACAACTGAGGTATGTGCCCTTGACCGGAATCGAACCCATGACTCATTGGTCCGCTGACCGATGCTCCAACCACTGAGCCAAACTGGCCAGGGCCAGGGTTTTATTCTTACTGTGGTAAAATATACATAACATAAAATTCACCATTTCAACCATTTTTTAAAAAATTTTCTTTATTGATTTTAGAAAGAGAGGGAGAGAGAAATATCAATGAGAGAGACATTGATTGGCTGCCTCCTGCATGCCCCCCACTGGGGACTGGGCCCACAACCTGGGAATGTGCCCTGACCAGGAATCGAACCAGAGACCTCTTGGTGCATGAGTTGATGCTCAACCACTGAGCCACACCAGCGGGGCCATTTCAACCATTTTTAAGTGTGCAGTTCAGTGTCCGTAGGTAATATACATTACTGTGAGACCATCACCACCACCCATCTATGGAGCTTTTCCATCTTCCCAAACTGAAACCCTGTCCCCATTAAACACTAACTCTCCACCCGTCCCCCAGGCCCTGACACCAGCCCTGCTACTTCCTGTCTCTATGAGTCTACCTAATCTAGCAGCTACCCACAAGTGGATTTGCAGAGTGCTTATCCTTTTGTGACTGGCTTCTCCCACTGAGCACAATGGATGAAAATTGAAGACATTGGCTCAGTGAGAGAATTCCAACTGTGCTTTTAGGGCAAGAGTCCGTGTTAAAAGTAGCCCAAAACTTGTAAATATCTAGCAAGAGAATAAGGTATGTGAGTGACCTAGGTTGAAAGTCTTTTTTTCTGCATGAAAAACCCAAACATACAAGCAGCCTTTATGAGCTAAGCTATAAAAGAAGCTCAGCACACAGGCTCCTGGCTCATACTATAACACTCAGAACAGCTGGGATTTACTTACCAAGTATAACAACACAAAATGTCACGCTGGGAATATCGAATGTGGGAGTCAATTGCCCAGGGGGAAAAAAAATCTGTCACCTAATTTAAGGAAACTCCAGCCCAGCTGGTGTGGCTCAGTGGTTGAACGTCAACCCATGCACCAAGAGGTCGCGGGTTCAATTCCTGGTCAGGGCACATGCCCAGGTTGTGGGCCCAATCCCCAGTGGGGGCATTCAGGAGACAGCCAATCGATGTTCTCTCTCATTGATGTTTCTATATCTCTCTCCCTCTCCCTTCCTCACTCTCTAAATCAATAAAGAAAAAAATTTTTCTCTCTTTTTTTTTATCCTCACTCGAGAACATTTTTTCATTTTTTGTTCAGACAATGGGAGGGGGAGAGAGGAAGAGAGAGAGAGAGAAACATCGACGTGAAAGGGACACATCGAGTGGCTGCCTCCTACATGACCCAACCAGGGCCAGGGACAAACTGCAACCGAGGCACATGCCCTTAGCAGGAACTGAACCCGGGCCTCTCTGGACTGCAGGCCGACACTCTAACCACTGAACCAAACTGGCTGGGGTGAAAAAAAAACAAAACGTTTTAAAGAGAAAAAGGAAACTCAAATTAATCCATTCTTTCATTCAGAGTTCCATGTTGCAAAAGCACCATCTGCTACTAACTATATTTACTTAGAGCAGCACTACAAAATAAAGGTTTTTTAGAGCACATTGTTATGGTTTCTGGATGGTTCTATCTACTGGAGAATGTGATAGAGGTATGGAAACTGACCCTAAACATGGACTAAATCTTGAGTTTAAGGGGAAGTTTAGAAACACCATCAAGGAAGCGATCATACCCAAAGCCCCTGCACTTGCCCTGGGAAGGTGACAGGGCAGCAAAGGCAGCCTGGTTCACCTCACCGGGGCAATAAGATAAGGTTCCCTGGCGTTGGTGGCCCTGATGGGAAGGGAACAGCAGCTTCCTGAGCTCCACCCACCGGGAGCACTCACTGTCCTGCTTCCACACACTGTTCTGCTCCGTTGGTGACTTTGAGCAGGCTGCATCACCTCTCTGTGCCTGTTTCTTCACCTGCAAAGTAGAGTAACAACGGAATCTACCTGGGAGGGCTGTTTGGGGGACTGAATGGATTCATGCATATAAAGCACAGGTGCCACAGAACCACCCTACTGTACACACTCCACAAACGTGGTGCATCACTGGGGCTCTTGCTGATGTTTTAGGAACCTTGTCTCCCCAAGTGAATGATGAGCAAGAGCCATGTTTTAAATTTTGGGTCATTCGAGGTGTTTTTGTTGTTAATGTCTGTTGTGGGTTAAACTGTGTCCCCCAGAAAGAGGTAAATGCCACCCTATTCAGAAAGTGTCTCTGCAAGTACAGTTGTCCCTTGCCACTTCGCACTTCGACTTTCGTGGCTTCACTCTATCGCAGTTTTTCAAATACTATACTATACTATATTTGAAAAAAAACACGATAGGGTGAAGCTTGGAAAGTCGAAGCACGAAGTGGTGAGGGACGACTGTATATAATAAATAAAGAATCCTACTTCGCGGAAATTCGTTTATCACGGTAGAGTCTGGAACTGATTAACCGCAATAAACGAGGGCTGGCTGTATAAATTAAGATGAAGTCATACTGGACTGGGGAATAGGACAGACCCTAAATCCAGTGTCTCTGGTGTCCTTATAAGAAGAGAAGACAGCCCTGGCCAGTTTTGCTCAGTGGTTAGAGCGTCAGCCTGTGGACCAATGAGACCCAGGTTCGATTCCGGCCAAGTGCACGTACCTTGGTTGCAGTTTGTCCCTGACCCTGGTAGGGGTCACGTGGGAGGCAACCAGTCAATGTGTCTCTCTCGCATTGATGTTTCTCCCTCTCTCTCTCTCCCTCTTTCCCTCTCTCCCTTGCTCCTAATCTGTCTAAAGATAAACGGAAAAAATACCGTTGGGTGAGGATAAAAAAAAAGAAGACACAACCTACTAGCCAGTGTGGCTCAGTGAACTGAGTGTAATTCCATGGACTGAGAGGTCCTGGTTCAATTCCAGGGCACATGCCTGGGTTGCAGGCTTAATCCTTAGTAGGGGGTGTGCAGGAGGCAGCCGATGGATGTTTCTGTCTCTTTCTCCCTTCCTCTCTAAAAAAAAATCAATAAAAACATATTCTTAAGAATAGAAGACACAGAGATGGGTGCACACAGAGAACACCATGGGAAGACCAGACACAGAGGGAAGGTCATGTGGCTGAGGCAGAGATCAGCGTGATGCAGCTGTAAGCTGAGGAAGCAAGGATCTGAAGCCAGGAGAGAGGGCGCAACCCTGCCAACACCTTGATTTTGAACTCCTGGCCTCCAGAACTATAACAGAATAGATCTCTGTTGTTTTAAGCCAAGCCATTTGTGATACTTTGTTACAGAAGCCACAGGAAACTAATACAACATCTTAAATGTTTGAATTCCTTAGAGCTGGCACATAGAGGTCATTCAATATATATTGGTTGAATGAATGAACAAAAGAACAGATGAATGAAGACCAGCAAAGAATTGAGGTAGGCAGTGGGGGCGAGTAACCAGGCTGGTGTGGGTGTGCATGCACACCTGGATGGGGCTGGGGGTTGAATACAATGTCTCATGTCTGTGACCACTCACACCCTACATTAGGCTCTGAACAACAGAGACTTGCTCCTGGAAGAGCCACCATGCACACCTGCCACCTCGATGAGGTCAGGATGCCAATGACAGAACATGGTGACAGGGCTTTGGCCTCGTGCAATGTCATAGGGACCGTTATTGTAATTCTAATGGGTATGGTCAGTATAATGCAGTCTCCGGTCAGCCAGTCCCATAGCTTCGCTGCTAGTCCCGGGTCCCACCAATGCATTGCAGTCAGTGGGACATGGATTTTGTTCCTCCTCACTTATTTTCACTCACAGACAGACTGCCTGAACTAGGGCCCCTGAAATCTCTCAGGAGAAAGCTACTGAGACAGTGGACAGAGGAAGAGGGGTATCTGGGCTCCAAAGCCACAGGTTCCCTGGCTTTAACGTGAAGTGCGGTCCTGGGACCAGCAGCAGTTGCATCACCTGGAATCTATTAGAAATCTCAGTTCTGGGCCCCACCCAGGCCTGGAATTACATGCCAGGGAGGCCAGCCACCTGTGTTCTGCCCCACCCTCCAGGTTTGGTGTCACCCTCATGGGAGGAGCCCTGGCTTAGGGAACCAGGCCATGCACAGATGAGCATGGTAGGCATCCTTCCAGAAACACAGAGCCCAGAATGCAGCCACAGATATTTGTACTCAAAAACACGACCTTCGTGGCAACTCTGCCCAAAGTGGCAGTGACTCAGGGGAGAAGGTAACAAGCTGGGCTTCCTGGGGCTGTGGGTTGAGTGCTCCAGCACAGGCCACAGGCCACAGCCCATCAGTGGTCGGTGAGCTCACTGCCTGGTACATGGGCACTTTATCTTGGTGGAGAAAATGTGCGAGCCACAACTAAAAAGGACAGTGTGTGGCAGAGGTTGGGAATACATGAAGATGCTCTCTTGCAAAGGTTTGCAGATGGCTGCCTAGAGCGGGCATCCCGGCGTTTTGCGTCAGCCTCTTCCAGCCCTTTAGTGCACATGCGTGCATACCAGGGCAGTGCACTGCATGAGACTAATGCCACCAGAGCCCTTCAGGGGAGGGTCCAGTTCAGCAGCCACACACCTCACTTCCATGAAGAAAGGACCTGAGGCAAGCCAGGAGCAAGCAGCATGGTCACTGTCCTGTACTGGGGTGCTGTGTGTGGTTTCCCTGTGACCAAGACACAGCCCATCCACAGCAGGGCCTGCCCTGAGTCCTCCACATTTCTTCATCGTTTACTGATTGGAAACCATTTTGCATTTTTTTCTCTTCCTTCATGAGATAGAGTTTGGTCGGAGTTGTGTACAGTGGAGGAGGAAGGTGTCACGTCAGTCTCCAGAGACACCTCTGCTTCCTGCCTGTACCCCCCCCAAACTGAAGGCCCCAAAGTTCAGATTCCTTTGTTTTCAAGGGCAAGTCCCCTGCCTGCATGTTTAGCCTAATGAGGAAGGCAGACAAGTGAACAGTCAACTGAAATAGAGTCCCAGGAATGCCAGGGGTATGGAGGAGGTGAGGGGGGGTCACAGAGGTGGGGAGACATCCTGCCCAGAGGCTCAGAGATGTCACAGAGGGGGCATGTTTACCTGCTGCCTCCCTGGGCAGGGACTGTGTCATATGTGGGGCCTGGCTTCTCACTGCCTAGCAATCCCAAGTGTTTACTGAATGCATGCATTAGATTACCACGGTGTAGGACATCAGCCCTCAACACAGCCTACGCCCTTTCCACCTCTGTACACACCAGATAACCTTCAGTTCCCTCCCAGCATTCTAGGGCTAGAAGAAAAACAGAGCCCATCCCCTGTAGTTCATCCTCAAGGAGGGGAGACAGGAACTTACGTGGCTAACAGTGTGCAGCTTTGAAACACACTGGAGGTTAGAGAAAGCTGAGACAGGAATGTCATAGCAGGAGGCCCGCCAGTCAACCACAAGGCCCGTCACAGAGCCCAATGCCTTGGCCCCACAGTGGCCCACAACTTAGAAGCACAAGGTTCTCCATCCATGCAGACTCGACATTGCTCAAGGGGGCTAATTCATGCTAAACAGACTCAAAGACGTCAATATCTAAACGAGCGTAAAACCAATTTACTAATTTACCTTTCCAGCAGCTTTTCATGTCTGCTGTCCAGGACAGGCACTGACAGCATAATTCAGGGAACTCGTTTGTAAAGGATTCATAAGCACCAAGTAAGCACCTGACTGCAGGAAATAATACAGCCAACTGAGGTGGAGACCCAGAAAAGGGAGGTGGAACTGTGCAATGAACTTGGCATCAAACAAGCTAGAGTTCAAACACTGTCCACCATTTATTAGGCAGGTGACTCGAGGAAAATTACTTAAACTTCCTGAGTCTCTCTCCTCACGATTGTTATTAAGTGAGGTTACATACGAAAATTGCCTAGATTTACGTTTATATTTATCTGGACAGGCTGAGGCACATATGGTTAAGTAGACAGACTTTGGGATCCTACAGATTTGGGTCTAATTTCTAGCTCTGCCACTTACTAAGTACATGATCTTGGGCAAGTTACTTGACATTTCCCCCCCAGAGCCTGTTTGCCCTTTTGTAAAATGGGAATAAAAAATTCCTCACAGCCCTGGCCGGTTTGGCTCAGCGGTTGAAGCGTCCGCCTGCGGTCTGGAGAGACCCAGGTTCGGTTCCTGCTAAGGGCATGTATCTCAGTTGCAGTTTGTCCCCGGTCCTGGTTGGGTCGTGCGGGTGGCAACCACTCGATGTGTCCCTTTCACATCGATGTCTCTCTCTCTCTCTTCCTCCCACTCTATCTGAACAAAAAAATGGGAAAATGTCCTTGGGTGAGGATAAAAAAAAAAATTCCTCCCAAGGGACCCTAGTACACTGCTGGTGGGAATGCAGACTGGTGCAGCCACTATGGAAAACACTATGATGTTACCTCAAATAAAAACTGATTTGCCATTTGACCCAGTGATCCCACTTCTAGGAATAAATATACCCTAAGAAGCCTGAAACACCAATCAGAAAGAATATATTTACCCCTATGTTCACAGCAGCACTATTTACAATAGCTAAGATCTGGAAACAGCCCAAGTGTCCATCAATAGACGAGTGGATAAAAAAGCTGTGGTACACAATGGAGTACTATGCAGCTGTAAGAAAAAAAGATTTCTTATCCTTTGAGAGGACATGGAGGGACCTGGAAAGTATTATCCTAAGCGAAACAAGCCAAGTAGAAAAAGTCAAATATCACGTGATCTCACTTATTTCTGGACTATAATAAACTAAACAAACTGATGAACAAAACAGACCCAGAGTCGTAGAAGTAGGATACATACAGATGACAATCCTCAGAAGAGGGGGTGGGGGGAGGGAAGAGATAAACCACAAAACTTATATGCATGTATGCATAACCAATGGACACAGACAACGAAACTGGGGATGGGGAGGAGGGTGTCAATAGGGGAAAAAGGAGAAACATCTGTAACAAAAATAAGTTATTAAAAAAAAATTCTTCCCAGGGGCTAAGAAGTAAATTAGATAGTTAAATGCAAAGGACTTAGCAAATTCTTTGGTTATAGAAGCACTCAACAAATAGTATGATTACAAATGAGTGGTACTGTGGATGTAAGAACATCCAAACCTGTAGTGAATTTTCATGAGTTTATCTAAGCCAAAACTGATGACAAGTGCCAGGAAGCAAGATCTTAAATGCTTCAGAAAATGACAGTTTTGTAGTTTCTTTTATTCATTTGAAATTATGCATTTGGAATGTAAGAAAGATAACATGGAGGTGGGAAAAAGCAAGACAGTAATTGGATTACAGTATGGTTAACAAGATTATTTGCTCTCTTGTTGCACAGGGTTTAAGGCAAAGACAAACATTTTCCCTCTGTACCGCAGGCCGACGCTCTAACCGCTGAGCCAAACCGGCCAGGGCGACAAACATTTTCCTAAAAAGTTATAAGTCTGGGACATGACTACCCACCATGACCTGCCAGTTAGGGATTGATGATCAGATCAGCCTGTGAGGTTACTTTCCACAAAACCCTTTTAGTACACAGTACACATACTAAAGATTAAAGTTAAAATTAGTACAAATTTTTTGTTGTTAATCCTCACCCGAGGATATTTTTTCCATTTATTTTCTTTTTCTTTATTGATTTTGAGAGGGAGAGGGAGAGAGAGAGATACAAATATCGATGAGAGAGAACATTAATGAGAGAGAACATTGATTGGCCACCTCCAGCATGCCTCCCACTGGGGATTTGGCCCACAACCTGGGCATGTGTCCAGACTGGGAATCGAACCAGTGACCTTTTGGTGCATGGGTCGACGCTCAACCTGTGAGCCACACTGGCCAGGCTCACTTTCTTTTTTTTATCCTCATCCGAGGACATTTTTCCATTTTTTGTTCAGATAGAGTGGGAGGGGGAGAGAGAAACATCGACATGAAAGGGACACATCGAGTGGCTGCCACCCGCACAACCCAACCAGGGCCGGGACAAACTGCAACCGAGGTACGTGCCCTTAGCGGGAACCAAACCCAGGTCTCTCCGGACTGTAGGCCGACACTCTATCTGCTGAGCCAAACTGGCCAGGGCTCCATTGATTTTTTGAGAGATTGTGGAAGGTGGAGAGGGAAAGAGAGAGAGCAATGTAAGACACATTGATTGGTTGCTTCACACCAGGGATTGACCCTGCAACCCAGGTACGTGCCCTTAACCGGGAATCAGACTTTCGATCCTTTGGTGCACAGGCTGAGGCTCTAAACACTGAGCCACACAGGCCAGGGTTAGTAATAAACTTTCAAAATAAAATTAACTATGGGGCCATCACATATACCACCCCCCAAAAAAATCACTTTGTAGTTAGTTATTTAAAAACTTTTCTAGTCCAGCTGGTATGGCTCAGTGGTTGAGTGTCGACCCATGCACCAGGATGTCCTGGGTTGGATTCCTGGTCAGAGCATGTGACCAGGTTGTGGGCCCGATCCCTAGTGGGGGGCATGCAGAAGGCGGCCAACTGATGTTTCCTCTCATCGATGTTTCTCTCTCTCCCTTTCTCTCTAAAAATCAATAAAGAAAAAAATAAACTTTTCAAGCCCTGGCTGGTTTGGTTCTGCGGTTAGAGCATTGGCCTGCAGACCAAAGAGTCGTAAGTTTGATTCTGGTCAAGGGCATGTACCTCTGTTGCAGTTCAGTCTAGCCCTGGTCAGGGTTGTGGGGAAGGCAGCCAGTCCATGTGTCTCTCACCCAATGTTTCTCTCTCTCTCCGCCCCTCCCACTCTGTCTGAAGATAAAGGGAAAAGTTTCCTCGGGTGAGGATTAAAAAAAAAAAAAAAAAACTTTTCTGAGGCAGGCCTCTTACCTCAGTCTAGTTTCATGACTATATTTTCCAGCAGAGTTTCTAAAATAGTCATTCGGGTGCAGTCATGCAAAAACGCAAATGTTTCAATACTGCCAAGTCATGCTCCAAGGTGAACCAGAAGCGGCATTTCTGGGACCTACCTTTGCAGCTTGTCTGATGGGCACCCTGGCACCCATCAAGCACTCGGTTCACCAGTGCCACACGCTGCGTGGTCACAAAGCGCCTGCCCCAAGGACACAAGTCACTTCTCTCAATTCTGGATCTCCCTCTGCTTTATTCTCCCCATTTTAAATTGGTTCATGAAGCTTATGACATCATGCAAGAGTAACCTTGAACTTACTAAGAATCACCGCATCTTCCCGTCCTAAGCACCGTGCAGGCGGGCCGGGGTGAAGCAGAGGGCAGCGCTCACCCCGCACCGGTTCCCCACCCGCTCCTGTCCGCACCTGCGCGCCGACCTGCCGGCCGGGCCCGGGGCGGGCGCCCGGGGCTCCGTTATCCGGCTCTGGTCTTACAGGCAAGCTTGTTTTCACGATCCAGGGTGGGCTGCTGAGTTTTTACAGTCGCAACGGAAACTTTTACACAAAATGTGTTTCTGAGAGAAGGGGAGTTTCTGTCATCACCGGAACTAAACAAAATACGAGGCTCTTTCTACCTCGCACTCCTTGCGGGTGAACACGGGCGCACATGCTGCGGGCTATGCTTTGCCGTGAGTCACAACTTATGGCCTGGAGGTGACTGTGGGCGCCCACAGGGGTCCCTCCGAGCGCGCTTTCGGGAGGTCCTGACCGGCCCAGCCAGGTGGGCGGGCGGGCCCCCGGCCTCACGGCGACCCCGTCATGGCGACTCGGCGGACCACGGTCGCCACGGCCACGCAGACCCGAGCCCGGGAGGGAAAAAGGCAGCACTAGGCTCTCCCACCTTCACCCTGTGCCCAGGCCTAGGGAGAGAAAAACTTCTTTCCCTCGAGCGAACGACGGGCGACCCCGGGAGACGAAAAAACGAGGCTGCATATCCATCGCGGAGAGAACTCGGGCGCGAACTCGGGCGCAAACGGGGCCGGGCAGGCCGGCGGGGGAGGGGAGCGGAGGACGGGAGAGCCAACCGCCATCTTCCCCCAGCCGGCCAAACCGACAAAGCGCGGCCCCGCAGCCGAGCCCCCCGCCCCTCCGCGGCGCGCTCGCTCTCGCGAGACCACGAAGGCCTCTGGGAAACGCGGGGGAGGGGAAGGCAGGTGAAGGAAGCCGGGACCCGGGGCTGGGGGGCGGCTGAGACGGCGAGTGGAGCCTCAGGAAGCAGAAGGGGCGGGGAATGATGCGATTGACGCGGAGTGTAGGCTAATGATGAGCGAGCTCGGGCGGGCTTCCCGCCAATGGGCTGTGCCGCCTGGCGCGGGGGGCGGGCACTGGGGCCGAGGGTAGCTTGAGCGCGGCGGCGGCGTTGTTCAGTCAGAGCGAGAACATTCCAGAGGTGAGTCCGGTGGAGAGGTGGCGGCCCCGCGCCCCCTTCCCAGCCCTCCCCGCCCCTTCGACCCCCGCGGGCCGCTGGCTGGCGGGGAAGGCGCCCCGACGCCCGTGGCTCACGGCGCCGTCTCTCCGCGCCAGGTCGCCAGGCCCCGGGCGCTGAAGGGTGTGGACCCCGGACGTCGCTGGGACAGCCCCTCCCCGCTGCTCGGCGGCGCCTGCCCGGCCGCTGCTCGCTGCGCTCCTCCGCCGCCCCTCCTCGGACTCGGGTTCACAGGCGCCTCTCTTCATCCCAGTTCCGGGCGAGCAGCGTTGGGTTTATGTCTTTATTTGACGAAAACGGTGAGTCCGCGGGCGGCGGGCGGCGCGGGCCGGCGGGGAGATGGCGGCCGCACAAGATGGCGGCGCGCCGCGTGACCCGGCGCGTGTGGCGCAGTTCGGGCGGCGGGCGGGCGCCCCCTCCCCGCCGCGCCCCCGCCCCCGCCCCCGCCCCGCGGGAGCGCGCCGCGCGGGCTGAGTCAGGCCTCCGTGCTGCATTTGTGAGTCATCGCGCGGGCGGGGCGGCGCGGGCCTGCGCCCCTCCGCGAGTTTCGTTTCCCCGGCCCCGCGCACAGGCGGCCAGCTGCGGCCCGGGCACCTGCCGCCCGGGAGGAGCCTCGCCATGTCGCGGCGGCGCCCGCCTCGCCCGGGGCGGCCCTTCGCAGCGGGGACGGGAGCAAAGGTCAAGCGAGTGTTTGCACACAGCGGGGCCGGGCGCGCCGGGCCGGGCTGCGGTGGGAGTGTTTGTGAGAAGTAAGCTTGTTGCCGAAGGAACAGCTGGTAGAGGACAAACCGGCGGCCTCAGAACGGCCGCTCGTGGGGGAGGACGTGTATCAGAACTGGGTGCTGATCGAGGCGGAGGGGAGGGTGTGTGCGCGTTTTCCTCTAAAGTGAGGCCTCTCGCCGCATGGAACCGACTGCGTGGTTCGCCGTGGTTATAAACCCACAGCAGCTGCTGGCGTTTCCCTGCCGGTCCCATCTCAATCGAAAGAGGCCTTTTATTGAAGTCGCTACCAGTGCCCCGTGTTAGAGAATGCTCGTGTTCATTTGAACTCGGGAGCTTTCTAACACTGGAAAATGGGGCATAGTTCACTGGAATATACAGGGAGCTGTTTCCGTACAGGAGTCATGCTAAATGTGGGGGGTGGGCTTGTGTGTTTTTTCTCCTTTCTCTTTCAGAGCTGTTGCGCAGCCATTGGTACCTGTATTGGGGAAACATAGCATACAAGCAAGGAGCTTACAGCCTCAGTGGCGAAAACTTTTTCATGTCAGAGACCGAGAACTCTTGCAGTCGTTTATGTCATCCCTTCTTCTCCAGACAGAAGATACCAAAAAGTTGCAATCAAAGATCTCTTCATCTTATTGATAAAGCCACTAATAAGCCAAAATGTCTGTCAACGTCAACCGCAGCGTGTCAGACCAGTTCTATCGCTACAAGATGCCCCGTCTGATTGCCAAGGTGGTAACTTTTTTCATTTCAGTAGCAAGTCCTAAGCTGTTTTCATAGATTCTTAAAAGATTGCGTTACTTGGGTAGACAGTGGAAAATTAAATTCTTATTTTCTTTAGGTTGAGGGCAAAGGAAATGGAATCAAGACAGTTATAGTCAACATGGTTGACGTTGCAAAGGCGCTTAATCGGCCTCCAACGTGTAAGTAATGCCTCTTGGATAAGTCTGAAAGGCATAGTATTGATAGTCACAACCAACTTGTACCTGCAAATCTTGTCTGGATTTTGTATACTGGTTAGTGGAAGGGTTAAGTGGAACCTTGGATGTAAAGCCAACTGATTTATTGCCATTAATACAAAAAAAACTGTACAGGCAACACATTTTTTTTAACCCAATTTTTTTTTTTTCTCTTTTACTGATTTTAGGGGGAGAGAGAGAGAGAAACATCAGTGAGAAAGAACATCGATTGGCCGCCTCCTGCATGCCCCCCACTGGGGATTTGGCCCACAACCTAGGCACATGCCCTGACCTGGAATCGAACCAGCAACCAACCTTCTGGTACATGGGTTGATGCTCAACCACTGAGCCACACCAGCTGGTCTTAACCTAATAATTTAAAAGCATAGAGAGTGATACTTACATAAATGTGGCTGAGTAGCCGAAGATTAATTTCGTTAACTGTAATCAAACTCTTTTTTCCAAACAGATCCCACCAAATATTTTGGTTGTGAGCTGGGAGCACAGACCCAGTTTGATGTTAAGAATGACCGTTACATTGTCAATGGATCTCATGAGGCGAATAAGCTGCAAGACATGTTGGATGGATTCATTAAAAAATTTGTTCTTTGTCCTGAGTGTGAGAATCCTGAAACAGAGCTGGTGAGTGCCTTTGAGATTTTTGTCAATGAAAGAAGAAACTATATACCTGTTTTGTAATCAGTCCTATGACAGCACCAAATGTTTTGACTAGGCAGGGCAGATTTAATTGGAAGTAAAAGGCAAAACCTACAAATTTTGAAGATATTTTCAAAAGTGATTTTTTTGAGTAGATCACTATGGAAAAACTCAATTGTTAAGATGGTGTTTTAGATGTCATCTTTTGGCTTATATGTTTTTCACTTATTTCTCACAGAATTTCTATGTATTATGAGTGACACTTGTTTTTACCTTTTTGGCAGCATGTCAATCCAAAGAAGCAAACAATAGGTAATTCTTGTAAAGCCTGTGGTTATCGAGGCATGCTTGACACACATCATAAACTCTGCACATTCATTCTCAAAAACCCACCTGGTAAGTCTTCATGATGAACTTCTAAGATCTTATCATAAAGAGACTGATTTTTGGAAACAATGGAAGTTTCATTGTTTCTGTAAAACAAATGTAAGGAGAATGGAGGGCTGAGCTCATTAAGCCTAAGTGCAAGCAACACTCTGTGGCAGATAATCAAAATTGTCTGACACAATTTGAGCTTGCTATAGCAACAAAGTCTAACCTATTCCGGTGCTCTCTCTTCCATGAGACAAGCCGTTATATAGACTTAGACAGTGTTCTACCTGTTGGTTAAAGTGCAGTTGAGCTATGCTCCTGTTCAAGTTCAAGGATGATGGATGCGGGTCATGAATGCTAGGTCGTCTTAATCTTACCAGTCAGTACTGTTAACATTTTGTCTCTTCTATGAAACACAGTGAGTGGATTTGGTCTGTGAATCCTCTTAGAATTTTAGGTGGCACTGTGTTTGGCTTTCTGAGAGGGGGGAGTTCAGGGGCAAAAGGACAGGGTTTTAATTTATTTTTAATCCTCACCCGAGGACATTTTTTGTTCAGATAGAGTGGGGGGGGGCGGCATGGACATGAAAGGGACACATTGAGTGGTTGCTACCCGCAGGACCCAACCAGGGCCGGGGACAAACTGCAACCAAGGTACGTGCCTTTAGTGGGAACCGAACCCAGGTCCCTCTAGAGTGCAGGCGGACATTCTAACCGCTGAGCCAAACCAGCCAGGCCATTATTTTGTTTTTAGATAGAGAGGGGAGGGGGAGAGAGAGACACATCGGTGTGAGAGAGACATGTTGATTGGTTGCCTCCTACACGACCTCAACCGGGGTCAGGGAACCCACAACCAAGGTATGTGCCCTTCATTTGGAATCGAATTTTTTAGTCCGCAGGCCAATGTTCTAACCACTGAGCAAAAACCAGAGCAAATGTTTGTAACCAGTTAGGGATAGGGCACTGAGATGTAAAATAAGCCATGGTACTAAACCTCCCTTTTTTATTTCTCGGTAGAGAATAGTGACAGTGGTACAGGAAAGAAAGAAAAGGAAAAGAAAAATAGGAAGGGCAAAGACAAGGAAAATGGCTCCGTGTCTAGCAGTGAGACACCACCACCACCACCACCACCAAATGAAATCAGTCCTCCTCCACATGCTGTGGTAAGTGCAGGTTAGATGATGTGGTAGGCACTAGAATTGTATAAGATATATTTGGTTATAATGAGCAGAAATACTATAAACACTACAACATTTTGGATTCCTGGTAGGGTTGACGGAATTGAGATGAACTCAATTTAAAGGAAAACGAACTTTGATATCATTAACTTAACTAGAAATTTGAAACGCTTTTTACATTTTTAAGGCCTTTGGTCAAGCATCTTTGCTCTTGTAAACAGGAAGAAGAAGAGGATGATGATTGGGGTGAAGATACAACTGAGGAAGCTCAAAGGCGCAGAATGGATGAAATCAGTGACCATGCAAAAGTTCTGACACTCAGTGATGATTTGGAAAGGACTGTTGAAGAACGGGTCAATATCCTGTTTGATTTTGTTAAGGTAAAAATACTTGCTTTGAGAGCAGTAGAACTTTTTTCTTTTTTTTCCAGATTTTTTTTATCTTCACCCGAGGATACTTTTTCATTGATTTTTTTTTTAGTTAGGAGAGAGAGAAACATCGATGTGAGAGAGATGCATTGATTAGTTGCCTCCCGTATGACTCGGGATCAAACCTGCAACCCAGGTATATGTCCTTGAACAGGAATTGAACTCAAAACCCTTAAGTCTGGGGGCAGACAGACACTCTAACCGCTGAGTCATACTGGTTAGGGCTAGACCATGTTGCTTGGCAAGTAACTTTTGTGCTATCATTTGATTATTCAAATGCAAGGCTTACTCACTTTTTCTGTTCAAATATTTTTTGAGTGTGATCGCAAGCACTGTCTTTGGCAACTGTTGATCATAGAAATCTTAGAACTGTCAAATTAGGGGAAACATCCATGAGAGTAGGGGCTAACCTATATCTCCACTTCATTGAATTGCTTCTATTTGCAGAAAAAGAAAGAAGAGGGAATTATTGATTCATCGGACAAAGAAATTGTTGCTGAAGCAGAAAGACTGGATGTAAAAGCTATGGGTCCTCTTGTTTTGACTGAAGTTCTTTTTAATGAGAAGATTAGGGAACAGATTAAAAAATACAGGCGCCATTTCCTACGAGTAAGCAAATTTTTTGATTCATGAGATTTTGGCTATGTGACCTTGGGAACATCAGTTTAACCTCTATTGCTCATTTGTTCTTTGTCATCCTGAAAAAAGTGTGGGACTATCTGAAAACTTCCACATGGTCTGTTAGCAGATAAAGTGATACAGAGCTGTTCGTGTGTTGACCTTTTTGAACTGTCAGGGACCATAGTTTTAAGAAACAATCCTGAGGCAGTGAATATACTTGGAATTAGTATTATCAATGTATAACATCTATAAAGGCTTGTTAACACAAAGATTATCTATTTTTGCAGTTCTGTCACAACAACAAAAAAGCTCAACGGTACCTTCTTCATGGTTTGGAGTGTGTGGTGGCAATGCATCAAGCTCAGCTCATCTCCAAGATTCCACACATCTTGAAGGAGATGTATGATGCAGACCTTTTGGAGGAAGAGGTCATCATCAGCTGGTCGGAAAAGGTGGGGAAAACACAAACGGCTCTTTTTCAAAATCAAAAGTTGGGTGTTTTTTTGGGGGGGGGGGAATAAGTATCTTCTAATATCTATTTTTTCCTACATGAAAATGCAGTTCGTATGAGTAATGTAACTTGTAGGGGATTCCTTACTGGCAGCTTGCTGCTAATAACAATATTTATTATAAGAAACAATACTTTAAGAAACAATACTTGTGGCATGTACATATTCTGTGGAGGATTTAAGATTGTGGGATGACCCGGCCCCCTCGAAGAGCTTAGTATATAAACAACTCATTTTTTATTTATTTTATTTTATTTTATTCTACCCTCAACGAGTACCTTTTTTTTTCTTTTTGCATTTACTTCAGGTACAATGGGAGGGAGAAGGGGAGGAAGAGAGAGAGAGAGAAACATAGATGTGAGAGAGACACATCGACTGGCCGCCACCCACACAGCCCCAACCAGGGCCAGGGACAAACTGCAACCAAGGTACAGCCCTTAGCGGGAACCGAACCCTAAACTCTCTGGTCCACAGGCCGATGCTCTAACTGCTGAGCCAAACCGGCCAGGGCTTTAATACAATTTTAATTCATCCACAAGTGAAATAGAACGTAGAAGGTGTTATGCACAAATATGAGAGAAGGACAGGAGGAAGCTGATGAGATAGGAGGAGGACAACTTACTATTTTTTTTAAATTCCTCAATCTAAGAAAATTGTACCTAATGTTTTTTAGGCCTCAAAGAAATATGTCACAAGAGAACTTGCCAAAGAGATTCGTGTCAAAGCAGAACCATTTATAAAGTGGTTGAAGGAAGCAGAGGAGGAATCTTCTGGTGGTGATGAAGATGATGAAGATGAGAATATTGAGGTAAGCACTGGGGAGAGGGTTAAATTTAATGCTAGTGATGGGTACTTGAGAATTGTAAAATGGTAAACTTGGTGATTGAGGCAATAAAATACAGTCTCAATAATTTGGGAAACAATCCTTACCATATAGGGTGGTGGAAATCTCTTATGTCCCTAGACATACCAAAACTGAATTTCTAATGTAAGGTTTAAATAATGCAGGCTGCGTATAGAGGAGCTAGTGGTCTGTAAAAATTAACAAGATATTTTAGGCTCTGGAGAGAGCTTATTCGGGCTGGTGGGCTTACGTGAATAACAGTGGCTTCCTCTAGGTAATTTTTATTCTTTATTTACCATTTACACTCAATTTTAAAAAGAAATTGTTTTATCAGGTGGTATATTCGAAGACTGCCAGTGTACCAAAAGTCGAAGCTGTGAAGTCGGACAACAAGGACGATGACATTGATATTGATGCCATTTAAAGGGGTGGGTGCAGCCCAGCTAAACTGTAATGCTGAGAATCTTTCTGCATCATCAGCCAGAAGTGCAGCATGTATGTGCAAAAGCTAAAATGGCTTAACATCATGCTACACTTTCTGCTAAAAAATGTATTGCTGTGAGTGGTCTGTAATTAAGCCCAATGAGACACCTCGGGAGTCCATACACATATCAGTGAACAGATGTAGTTTGCTTATTTATAGCATGTTTCTTTTTGAAAAATTAGTGGTGGACACATTTGGATCACATTTATACAGTTACAAAAATAAAAATTTGATTTTGGTCATTCTTAAATTTTTTGGCTCTGAATGACTTAAGCTGAAACAATAGGCTCCTTTTAAAACATTGTACCATCATTTGACCTGATAGGATTCTTGGAGCCTGTTAGAAACTATTAGGTGCTGAGACTAATGAGGTCTTTAGCCGAATAGAAGCATAAACTTATTTGTAATTACCTTATTCAGCCATTAAATACAGTACTTTTTAAGTCTTTTAGTCCCACATATTGGCATCTGGTAATGTACATTCTTACCATGCCAAGGTGGACAGTGCAACACCTTTATCTTACTAAGAGTAAAAATGACCTGAGTGTCCTATAAATAATTTTAAGAGGTTTTGAAACTTGAAATTTTTTTTTTTCTGTTTGCGAACACTTGCCCAAATTGCATTCTTTGAAGTCGTGTATTACAAGTTGGATGACCCAGGGGAAAATTATCACATTAATAAATAAGTGTTTTATGTGTATGTAGCTGTTGCTTTGTACTGAGATAAAATTCAAGTTTTAGGGTATGATTAAATAGTAAGTTCCATGATACTATTTGTGGGGGAAGAAGGAAAAGGTGCACTTACTCTCTAGCAAAAAAAAAAACAACTAATTTTTCAGCTTATACTTTAAATTATAATTTCAAAATGGTTAGACATATTGTATCTTCTGTTCAGTGTGGAATATCCCTGATACTATGGTTTGTTCTTTAATAACTTATATTTGGACACACAGATTTTGGTTGCTACCTTGCCAAGCTAGTGTTGCTATGTCTCAAGCTTGATTATTTTTTTTTTTTTCCCCCTCAAAATGTCTTATTTAAAAAGAAAACTAAAATTGTACTTCTTGGCCAGCCTGTATTTTGGCGAAAGGCTTGGGTGTCTCTTAGTTCACACTGAATATAATTAGACACTCGTGAGTCTGGTGATGGCCACTAAATACAAGAGACTAGGGCCTGACCCAGCCAACCTGTCCTGGTCTTTTAGATTTGGAAATAACATTTTGTGAATTCTTTGCCTAATTGGCTGTTCCAAACTCACTTACATGGGTTGTTACTATCTCTGAGAAATCATTTTCAAAGTAGAAACTTGTTTCATTCCTTTCCATAAAAAGTGCACTATGGAACCAAGAATCACGGGTGGGTTTTATTTGGAGCGCAGGGTTTCATCATTCACTTCTGATTTTCTTTGATCCATCTGAGATTGTAGTGAGACTTTAACAAATGTATGTAAAAATTTTTTCACATTGAAATTATATAAACATTTGATATAATAAAACCTTGTTAGCTTGATATTTTAAGGAATTAAAATCTAGTATTTTTACTGGAGAGAGATGAATTGGTCTCCAGCTACTTTTTGGTAGATCTTGATGAGAGTGAAGTAGAAGCCATATACCTGGAGGGAGTGTGCTTTGTCACACCAAAGAAAAAGAGGCTTTTGCAAATTCCACATCTTACCTAGCTTTCAAATTCTTTGCTATTGGCCAATTTAATTTCATAATCTGAAATCCTATAGGAGATATTGGTGGCCTAGGCCAAGTTGCACTCAACATACCCATTGTCAAGCTAATGAGGTTCTGTTATAGAGGTTGGGTTTTTTTGTTTTGTTTGTTTTAATCTGAAGGAAAACCTGTTTAGGGCTTCTAAACACTAAAGAGAAAAATTTTGGCTTAGACCGGTGTTCAGTCTGGTGCCAAACTTCCAATAGATTCAAATCCACATAATTTTATTCCCAGAGGCTATCCTAATAGAGTAATTCTTCACTTTGCTCTATTGAACTGTCTTAAAATTTCCTGTTTTAAACAGTTACGTTACTTGATTAAAACAATGTTAAAATTACATTTTTGTCTCTGCTTTAATGTTAAAATTAACCTAAATTTATCTAAGATAGTGGAGTATTGAAATCTGTCCTGTTTTGTAGCTGCTGCTTTGGATTTGTGTTGGACTTTGCCTTCTGCAGTTACCAGCCCTACTCACAACACAGATAACTGCTTACTACCTTGGGTCAACAATGGCTTTCCTTAGGTGTTGTGCTCCTGTTCTGCAACTTGAGCTGATTTTAAACTGAAAAGGTCCACCTTAATCTGATTTTATGAATTTTGGGGGGGGGGTACTTAAATAGGGAATTCAGACATCAAGTGTATAGAAGCATACCTCAGAGATACTGTAGGATCGGTTCCAGACCCCTCCCAATAAAGTAAGTTGCAATCATTTTGCTGGTGATAGGTCTTACCTTTGATTTGTAAAAAAAAAAAAAAAAAAAAAAAATCTGTGAGGCATAGTAAAAAAGTATGCCTGTAGTTATATAACAGGATACAGCATGTGTCTCTAGTTGACAAATAGAGATAGGGAAGTCTTTTCTGAAGTAGATGAACTTAAAAGGTACCAATTGGCCCTGGTTGGTTTTGCTCAGCGGTTAGAGTGTCGGCACGTGGTCCAGAGAGACCCAGGTTCAGTTCCCACTAGGGGTGCGTACCTCGTTTGCAGTTTGTCCCCGGCCCTGGTTGGTCATGGGGGTGGCAGCCACTCGATGTATCCGTTTCATATTGATGTTTCTATCTCTCTCTCTTCCTCTCTCTCCCTCACACTATCTGAACAAAAAATGGAAAGGTGTCCTCAGGTGAGGATTAAAAAAAGGTACCAATTGGTTCCTAAAGGTTTAAGGGGGGAGTGAAGGGGTGTTCTCTAAGTCAGTGCTCAGTGCTTCCTACCTTGGGGTATCTGAGAATCGCTTCCATCTGCTGTTTACTGCAGTGCATCAGGCACTGACTAAAAGCCTTTGGCCTGGGGGTAACTTACAAATGGAAGCTGGCTTTCCCAGGAAAGTGCAAGATCCAGATGGGTCGTCGACTGGAATCTACTTGGAACAAAATAGCCAACCCACAAGTGAGATTTTATTTTTAAAGGTGGGTTCCCCCCAAGATACGTTTTTGTTAAATGGGGGTGAGGGGCATCCATGTGAGAGAGAAACGTTGGTTGGTTGCCAACCAGGGATGGAACCTGCAACTTGCCCGTGTATAGGACAGTGCTCCAACAAATCCAACCCACTCCAGCCAGGGTGACAAGTGAGATTTAAACTTCTGTACAGATCTGCAAACAATCCTTATCTCATGAACTCTCTCTAATTAATTGTTCTATCTCTACCTGCCAAAATTCAGACATAATCCAAAAATGCAAAGTTAGCACAGTCTGTGCTTAGTTTGAACATTCAAATTCTGGCCCATTTGACCACTTCAAAGTGTTGTGCTTAGTACCAGGAGCAGCACTGCATTTTTGTCTCTGCTTTCTCTATCATGTGCTGTGTTCTATTTTTCCTGAGTGGAACATTTTCTGTCCCCAATACCGCCTGTACCTTGACTCTTTTGTTTTTTAATTCTCATCCAAGGACATTTTTGCATTAGAGGGTGGGTAAGAAAGAGACACCTCAAGTGGTTACCTTCCACACAGCCCCAACTGGTGTGGGGACAAACAGCAACCAAGATAAATACTGCTAGCGGGAACCGAACTCAGGTCTCTCTGGTCTGCAAGCCGACGCTCCAACTGCTGAACCAAACTGGCCAGGTCTATACCTTGACTCTTGAAAATGGGACTCCATAAGTGTAATGACATGGACAGATGACTTGCTAAAAGTCTTCAGAGACTGGCCCTGTGTGCCTTTGTTCACAGGAAGTTGGGAGTTTGTTATGTTAATCTGCAATAGGGCTTTATACTCTAGCCTTAGCTCCTGGCCCAACAAAGAGGTCTTCAGGAACCATATCTCTGGTTCTTTTTTTTTTTTTTTTTTTATCGTCACCAGAGGACATTTTTGCATTTATCTTTAGATAGAGCAGGAGGGAGAGAGAAATATCGATGTAAGAGAGAGACATCAACTGGGGCTGGGGACAAACTGCAACCAAAGTACATGCCCTTCGCAGGAACTGAACCTGGGACACTCTGGATCACAGGCCGAAGCTCTAACCACTGAGGCAAACTGGCCAGGGCTCTTTTTTTTTTTTTTTTTTTTTTTAATTGATGTTAGAGAGGGGGAGAGAGAGATAAAGATCAATGAGAGAGAACATCAATGGGCCTTCTCCTGCACGCCCCCACTGGGGATTTGGCCCACAGCGCAGGCATGTGTCCTGACCAGGAATCCAACTGGCAACCTCTTGGTTCATGGATTGAAGCTCAACCAGTGAGCCACACCAGCTCGGCTCTGGTTCTTTACAGCCAGAAAATTTAAACTGTGCTAGAATATGGGAATAGTAGCCACTAGAAGTTCTGTTCCTAGAACCTAGACCCTGGGATACAATGTTGGGATCTTTAAGCAGACAGAGTGAGTTGCTCTGGTCCCTGCTATTGGGTTATGCATACAGTGAGCTCTTTTTTTTTATCCTCACTCGAGGACATTTTTTCGATATTTTGTTAAGTTAGAGTGGGAGGTGGGGGGAGAGAGAGAGAAAAACATCGACGTGAAAGGGACACATCGAGTGGTTGCCACCCACACAACCCAACCAAAGCCGGGGACAAATTGCAACCGAGGTACATGCCCTTAGCAGGAATGTACTCTCCAGACCGCAGGCAACGCTCCAACCGGCTCCAACCTCTGAGCCAAGCCAGCCAGGGCTCAGTGAGCTCTTTTTGAGGGAAGTATTCTTAGGCTTTGGAATCTGAACTGAGTTCTGGCCAGGGTCTCCCTGTGAAACTAGGAGAACATCTTTCCATGCATACCTAATGGGAGTGATACCTGTATGGAACACTTAAAATTTTGATTGAAATCTAATGCTGCATTAAGTAAAGGTAATACCTGGTTGGGGCAAGTAGGCAGAATTGTTCTGTCTGGAAGAACGGGGTGGAAGGGCCCTTTCGACTAGAGAGCAGTTCAGGATGGTACAATTTTTGCCTCAAGCAGCCCATACCTAATGTGCCTTGGGTGGTTGTCATGATCATTGCTCATTCTCAGTAATTCTCACCAAGCCAGGTCAGGGGCAGCAGTCAGGCCATGGCTCCCTGGGGTCACATAGCAATAAATAACATTTGAACCAGTAGCCAGTCCTACCTGCTGCCTGTCCAGATTGAGTTAGCTGAGTAGTTCTCATCACAACCACCATGGGTCAGTGGCCTGGTGTTGGAGATAACCCAAAATGAGGAGGTGATGGGTGCAAGGTTCAGTGGGTAAGGCTGGGCGGAGTCTGGTCCTAGCAGTGATAATGGCACAGGAAAGGAATGTTTCCAAAGCATCCAGTGGTGTTGGTGTCACAGGGATTAGGTAACACTAAATGGTGAAGAAAAGCCCAGAGAAGGAGATGCCTGGACTGGCTCAAGGTCCAACAGCACCCACCTATGGAGGCTGGACCCCACGGCTTCTGCCTAAGCTAATACTTTGCCCCCCCACCACTACCCCATTGTACTTTAAAGAGTTTTCTGATCCTTAGGGCCTAACACTTTGTCCCCATGTTGCACTGGGAAAAACTTGCTCACCTTTATGGTGTTAGACCGAGCATGTGGGTGGGACACAGGATAGCAGTGCTCAAGTGTCCCAGCTTGGCTTCAGGTGAAGATGCAACTAAGGGGGTTGGAGCCCTCTGAAATGATCATCACCAGTCTCAGAGGAGCAGGGCATTACCCGCTGGTGTACCCCACCAGATACCCTGAGCCCCTTGATCTGCACCAGTTCTTGGATAAGCTTGCATTTGCTGTCTCCACCCTACAGGAACTCTCAGACCAAAGAGTGAAACAGACCTCTTGCAGGGGTGGGGAATGTCCAGCACTTGAAATCAATACCAGCTAACATCACACACTTCACCAAATTAGTTTGACCAAATATAGCAGGCTAATTTTTAAAAATTTTTTATTTTGTCTCAAATTTTTATATATATGTTTATTTTTTTAATCCTCGTCTGAGAACATTTTTGCATTTATCTTCAGATAGAGCAGGAGAGAGAGGGAGGAAGAGAAAAAGAAACATCGACATGAGAGACCGATTGGTTGCCACCCACATGACCTCAACAAGGGCCAGGGACGGACTGCAACTGAGGTACGTGCCCTTAGCGGGAACCGAACCTGGGATTCTCTGGTCTGCAGGCCGACGCTCTAACCACTGTGCAAAACTGGCCAGGGCGAACATTTTTTTTCTTTATTGATTTTAGAGAAAGGGAGAGAGATTGAACATCGATGAGCGAGAACACCGATTGGCCACCTCCTGCATGCTACTCACTGGAGATTTGGCCCACAATCTGGGCATGTGCCCTGACTGGGAATTGATGCTCAACCACACTGAACCACACCAGTCAGGCAGCAGGCTTATTAATATTTTTTTAATCCTCACCCGAGGATATATTTCTATTTATCTTCAGATAGAGTAGGAGAGAGAAATATCAACGTGAGAGGGACATATTGACTGGTTGCTTCCCACATGACACCTACCAGAGACCAATGGCAACTCAGGTACAATCCCTTGCCCAGAATTAAACCCGAGACTCATTGGTCTGCGGGCCAGCGCTCTATTGCTGACCAAAATGGCCAAGGCAGCAGGTTAATAATTTTAAGTTGATAATTTTGTATAGCCCTGGAATGTTACAAATATCCAAATGGCTCGTGGCAGAAAAAAGGTTCCCCATTCCTAGAGAGAAGAAATGATTGGGAACTTGGAGAACAGCTTTATGAAACTGGGCAGCATCTCAAATGAGTTGGAATTTGACCCAGGATGGGTATGTGAGGTGGGGGTGGTGGGCACATCTGCAAATTGGAAACTGCTCGCTGTGGTTTGCAGTGGACAGTGAGGAGGAGGCAGCAGGGCCTCATCCTGAGACCTGAGGCCTTTGGACTACATGAACCACACAAGCTGCAGGAACAATTACATTTGTATCCTGCTGTTCGGGAGTCGAAGAGGGATCATCCTATAGCTGGCAGCAGTTGCCATGAGGGCTACTCTGGTCAGACAAGGATGTACTTCAGCCTGGAAAGGCTGGGGTTCCCAAGCAGCCTTGGCTGTCCTGAGATTGCAGAGTCCCGGATCAGAGGGATTAGCAGGCCCATCCCTCTGTTCCACGGGCAACAGAAACAATTCAGTGTTAATGAAACCTTCCTCTTTTGTATGTCCTATTGGGTTTGGGTGAAGGCTATCACCCAGGAGGATGTTCCTGGAAGTCAAGACCTGAGGATACACAGTATTACTGTTCTGACTTCCAGGTCAAGGAGAGCCCTCTGTAGTTACATTGTTGGGGAATTCACAACAGTGAAGAAAATGATCTCAGATAATGAATGACCACAGGTCTTGGTTAGTCACATTCTTTTTTTTTTTTTTTTTTAATTAATTTGTGGGAGAAACAAGTTTTCTCCTGACGCCACCAGGGATCAAACCCGAAACCTGGGTATATGCCCCAAGCAGGAATCACACCCGCCACCTTTCAGTGTAGGGATGACCTCCAACCAGCTGAGCCACACCAGCCAGGGCTAGTCAAGTTATTTTGTTGATAAAAAGTAACCTTGTGGGTGCGGGGGTGGGATCAGGAGGAGGGTGTCTTGGGAGAAAAAAAATCTGTAACAAAAATTAATAAAAATTGCAAAATAAGTTTAAAAAAAGTAATTCAGTTACAGAGCCAATTGCAGGAAGGAAGATGGTAACCTTGCTGTACAAGCCTGGCCTTATGAGGACCCGTATTACACCAGGTTCAGCCTTATTGGACATATTGTACCAATGAGGACTTGAGGGATCTGGGTAAGAAAGAGCATCCCTCCAGGGCACTGCCCACATGCCTGTTTCTCTGTGGATTTGTTTACTACTTTGCACCATCCATAAGCTTTTTAGCCCTCTAGGACTGCAGTCATTCTCTTCATGACTTGGATTTCTCTTGTTCCCTCGTGGCCATCAAGTCTCTGTTTCTGCTTCCTAATGGCCAGTTCTCTAGACTTCCCAACTCAGTCCTGGAAAGGTATGTCTGTAGGCTCCACTGGTACTCAGCATTTCTATCAGGTTGATCATTTCCAGCCACCAAGAGCTCTATTGACAGTTCCAGTCAACTGTGGCTTAGAGGGACAGGGGACTTGAAATGTGGCTGAGGATATCTGCTCAGCAGCCTCATAACCAAGTGGGTCTTACCCACTTGGTACCACCCTCAGATCATCCAGCACTGGAATCTGACATCCTGTGTGGGAGGCAGGAGGACAGTGATCTGCCACAGGGATCTTAAAACCTGGTAGGGGCCCGGCTGGTGTGGCTCAGTGGTTGAGCATCGACCCATGCACCAAGAGGTCACCGATTCAATTCCCAGTCAGGGCACATGCCCAGGTTGTGGGCCTGATCCCCAGTGAAGGGCATGCAGGAGGTGGCCATCGATGTTCTCACTCATCGATGTTTCTATCTCTCCCTCTCCCTTCCTCTCTCTAAAATCAATAATAATAATAATAAAAATCCCTGGTAGGGGAGGTATGATTTGCCTTTCAGAAGCCATCAGATGCTGTGATAGAGGTGGTTGTGCACAGTTGTGATTAGAGTTCAAGTGAAAGGCTGTCAGGAAAGGTTTTATGGGGGATGCATTGTGGAGTCACTGAGTTAGATAATATCCTCCAGGTCACATGGAGCCTCAAATGGTAGAGCTGGACAGAGACTCAAAAGGAGCATTTTGTGTGAAAGGAAATCGGTCTGTGGTGACCAGGCTACACTACACAATCCATCAGGAAAGGGATAAGTTGCATGAAGGGAAGAAGGTTTAGCTTTGGGACATTCGACGTATTTGGTAGAGTGGCCCAGGAGGCGGCTGGATATGAGGATAGAGCTGGAAGTCCTGATTGGAACCGTATCTGTCTAGGCAACAGCAGTTTGTGCTTATGGAAAAGTTTCTAATTCTCCCCCATAGACATCTGCAAGGGTGGGAATAAATCTGACTTACCTGCATTCCAAGTTCTCAGAACTGGTCTACATGCAGAGAGGAGGTACCCAGGAAATCCCCAAGTAACTGGATGGATCATGGATGGACAGATCCGTGGGTGAGTGGGTTGGAGGGTAAATGACTAGGTACATTGGGGGATGGATGGATGGATGGATGTTTGGATGAATAGACAGATGGATGAGGGCGTGGATGGGGCATTGGGAGTGATTTAAAGCATGTTTTCCCCTTCTAGCTAGTTCATATATAATTCTTTTTTTTTTTTTAATCCTCACCCGAGGACATTTTTCCACTTTTTGTTCAGAGTGGGAGGGGGAGAGAGAGAGAAACATTAACGTGAAAGGGACACATCATATATGATTCTTATGAAGACCAAGAGAACATGATTCTTTTTTCCCCTTCATTTTCCTGTTTCTTTAACTGTTTGAAGTATTTATAGAAATGTTGGATTTTTTTGAGAGAGAGAGAGAAACGTCATTCAGCTGTCTCCTGCACATACCCCAACTAAGGATCAAACCTGCATCTTGGGCATGTGTCCTGATGGGGAATTGAACCTACCACCTTCTGATGTGGGGAACCACACTCCAACCAACCAAACCACACTGGCCAGTGCAATGGATTTTTTTTTTAAAGAGTTATGAAAAAGACAACCAGAAATGTCCAGGTGTATGTTAAAATAGCTACATAGAAATCTAGGAAAACAACATAATTGTGATTTCTGACACCAATCCCAAAACTACATTAAAACATTTGTAAATGGGATAAAATTTACCCTCACTCGAGGATATTTTCCCATTGATGATTAGATAGAATGGGAGGGAGGCATGGAGGGAGAAGGCGAAAGAGAGAGACATTGCTGTGAGAGAGAGACACTGATTGGTTGCCTTCCCCATGATCCTGACCAGGGCCAGGTATCAAACCCTGCAACCCAGGCACCTGCCCTCGATCAGGAATTTGAATCTGCGACTCTCTGGTCCAAGGACCGATGCTCTAACCACTGAACCAAACCAGCCAGGACAGTAAAGGAATAAAATTGAAAAGAGGACTCGGAATAGTAGGAAGCACCAGGAATTTGTCTCCCCACCTAGACAATAGTCACACAGGTAGAGTCTATCTGATGTGACTATGGAGTCTACTGAAAGCTTTCAACTTCCTTGGACAATAGAATTGCAGTTCACTTGGTTAATTTTAGATTCTGGCACAGTAGTAGCTACCTATTCTCACCCCTAGCCTCATGGCAAGCAGCTGTGCACCTGTTCACGGCGCAACATTACACAGCTTTCAGGAACTAGTGTGGGCCATAAAGACCCGTTTGCTAACAAAATGCTGCTTCTGATAGAGTGTAAAGAGGAAGGAAGCCCTTGTTTCACCTCTCCTCATTCTCAGGCTGAAGTGACTTCCAAGAGATTTATTTACTTATTTTAATATCTTTTCCTTTATTAATTTTAGAGAAAGAGGAAGAGAGAGAGAGAGAAACATTGATGAGAGAGAATATCAATTGGTCACCTCTTGGATGCCCCCCACTGGGGATTTGGCCCACAACCTAGGCATGTGCCCTGACCGGGAATCCAACCAGTGACCTCCTTATGTATAAGTTGACGCTCAACCACCAAACCACACCAGCTGGACAACTTCCAGGAGATTTATTAAAGATATGGTGTCCTACTCCCTGCTCCTTTACTTTTCTCATCTTCACGTTTTGGGAACCAGACATTAAAGAATAGGACATCCAAGCCCTGGCTGGTTTGGCTCGGCGGTTAGTGTCGGCCTGCAGACCAGAGAGTCCTGGGTTCGGTTACCGCTAAGGGCATGTACCTCGGTTGCAGTTTGTCCCTGGCCACGGTTGGGGTTGTGTGGGTGGCAACCATTAGATGTGTCTCTCTCATATCAATGTTTCTCTCTCTTCCCACCTCTCTCTCTCCCTGCTCTATCTGAAGATAAATGCAAAAATGTCCTCGGGCGAGGATTTAAAAAAAATAAAGGACATTCAAAAGCAATTGGATGTATGAGGAAAATTAGAAACTGACCATGCATGACCAGGGCAAGGCAAAGGCCCAGAAAAGACCTGAGAAGACCTTAGTGATACTCAAAGAATAAAAGGAAGATGTGGGCCCAGCTGGTGTGGCTCAGTGGTTGAGCATCAGTCTATGGACCAAGAAGTTGCCAATTTGATTTCTGGTCAGGGCACATGTCCAAGTTGTGGGCCGAATCCCCGGTGGGGCCCATGCAGGAGACGGATAATCGATGTTCTCTCTTATCAATGTTTCTATCTTCCTCTCCCTTCCCCTCTCTCTCTAAAATATCAATAAATAAATAAAAACAAAAACAAAAATAATAATGTTACTAGTTATAGGTCTCTTCAGATTTTGTATTCCTTGGTGATTTAATCTTGGTAGGTTTTGTATTTCTAGGCATTTGTCCATTTCATCTAGGTTATCCAATTTGTTGGTGTACAACTGTACATAGTAATCCTATAATATGTTTTTACTGATTTTTTTAGACAGGGAAGAGGTAGAAACATCAATGAGAGAAAAACATTTAAAAGTTTTCCTTTATTGACATTAGGGAGGAAGGGAGAGGTTGAGAGAGATAGAAACATCGATGAGGGGAGAACATCAGTTTGTGCATGGCCCCCACCAAGGAATTATCCCACAACCTGGGCATGTGCCCTGACCAGGAATCGAATCAGGACCTCTCAGTCAATGGGATGATGCTCAATCCACTGAGCCACACTGGCTGGGCTAGTAAGGAGATTAAATTAGAAATTAAAAAACTCTAGACAATATAAGCCCTAGATCTGATGGCTTCACTCATGCATTCTACCAAACATTTAAATTCTTAAATTTTTGAATGCTATCTTAAACTTTTCCCAAAAATTGAAGAGGAAGGAACACTTTCTAACTCAGTCTCTGGGCCCTGCATAACCCTGATACCAAAGCCATAAAAAGACATTACAAGAAAACCACAGCCCAGTATCTTCTATGAACATTAATGCTAAAGTCCTCAATAAAATGGTAGCAATCTGATTCAGAAGCATGTTAAAAGGATTATACATCATGGCTAAGTGATACTGATTCCTGGAATGAAGTGATGGCTCAACACACACAACAAAAATTTGTCAATGTAATACACCAAATTAAAAGAATGAAGGAGCCCTGGCCAGTTTGGCTCAGCGGTTAGAGCATCGGCCTGCGGTCCGGAGAGACCTGGGTTCGGTTCCCGCTAAGGGCACGTACTTCGGTTGCAGTTTGTCCCCGGCCCTGGTTGGTCGTGCGGGTGGCAGCCACTCGATGTGTCCCTTCACGTCGATGTTTCCCTCTCTCTCCCTCCCACTCTATCTGTACAAAAAAATGGAAAAATGTCCTCGGGTGAGGATAAAAAAAAAAAAAGAATGAAGGAGCCCAGCTGGTGTGGCTTAGTGGTTGAGCGTGGACCCATGCACCAAGAGGTCACGAGTTCGATTCCTAGTCAGGGTACATGCCCAGGTTATGGGACAAATCTCCAGCGAGGGGCATGCAGGAGGCGGCCAGTTGATTTTCTTTCTCATTAATATTTCTATTTCTCCCTCTCCTTTCCTCTCTCAAATGAATAAAGAAAAAAATAATAATGGATAAAATCCATGATACATTTTGATAATGCAGAAAAAGTATTTAACAAAATTCAACACTTTTGCCTGGCTGGTGTGGCTCAGTGGTTGAGCATCGACCCATGCTCCAGGAGGTCACTGGTTCGATTTCCGGTCAGGGCATGTGCCCAGGTTGTGGGCCTCATCCCCAGTGGGGGGCATGCATGAGGGGGCCAATCCATGTTCTCATCCATGTTTCTATCTCTCCCTATTTCTCCCTTCCTTTCTTTCAAATCAATAAACATTTTTTAATAAATTAGATAAGGTGAAGTAAAACAATCTGTTTGCATATGAACTGTTCTTATATGGAAAACATGTAAACACTCCCCAGAAAACTATTAGAGGTCATTGAATTCAGCAAAGTAGCAGGATACAAAGTCAACCCACAAAAATCAGTTGCATCTTTACACATGTTTTATACTGGTCTCAGCCTATCAATAATCAGTGTTGTGGTTGACCAACCCTTGTGGTTATTATGATTGCAAGATGTTCTCCAATAACCATTGGGAAATTTTCAAAAGATAAAGGTTTATTGCCCTGGCTGGTTTGGCTCAGCGGTTAGAGCATTAGCCCACAGACTAGGGAGTCCCGGGTTCAGTTCCCGCTAAGGGCACATACCTCGGATGCAGTTTGTCTCTGGCCTATGTGGGGGTCATGTGGGTGGCAACCATTTGATGTGTGTCTCACATAGATGTTTCTCTCCCTCTCTCTCTTTTCCTCCTCTCCCTCCCGCTGTATCTGAAGATACAAAATGCAAAAAATATGTCCTCAGATTGAGGATAGAAAAAAAATGAATGCACATTTAAAAAAAAAAAACCCTGGCCGGTTTGGCTTAGCGGTTAGAGCGTCGGCCTGCGGTCCATTGAGACCCGGGTTTGGTTCCCACTAAGGGCATGTACCTCGGTTGCAGTTTGTCCCCAGCCCTGGTTAGGTCGTGCGGGTGGCAACCGCTTGATGTGTCCCTTTTACATCGATGTTTTTCTCTCTTTCACTCTCCCTCCCACTCAATCTGAACAAAAAATGGAAAAATGTCCTCAGATGAGGATAAAAAAATAAATAAATAAAGGTTTATTAATTAAAGGTCTGGTTGTTTCTTTTCCTTCTGGGACTCCCACAGTGCATATGATGATCCCTTAGGTTCTGTTCACTGTTCTTCAATTTTTTTCTTTCTGTTCCTCAGATGGTAATTTCCACTGTGCTATCTTCAGGTTTGCTGATTCTTTCTTCTACCTGCTCATTTACTTCTGAATCCATCAAGTGAATTCTTCATTTCAGTTATTGTATTTTTCAGATTCAGAATTTCCTTTTGGTTTCCTTTTATGCTTTCTATCTTTTTAATGATACTTCTGTTTTTTTACATTTCTTGATTCTGTCCATGTCTCTCTCTAGTTTTTTTTTTTTAATATATATTTTTAAAACAGGTGTTTTAAAGTCTTCTAGTACACCATCTGCTTGCTCTTCCTTAAAGTTACTGTCCACTTACATTTTCCTTTGAATAGGCCAGATAGCCCTGTCTTTGTATGCTTTGTGACTTACTGAGCTATTGTTAAACACTGGACATTTCAGTTTTATGTGTGGTAACTACTCTGGAAGTGAGATTCTCTCTTTTCCCCCAGGGTCTTCTTTTCTTTTATTCTTTTTGAAAAGTTTTGTTGTTATAGGGTATCTGTGTGCTGGGGATTAGCCTGAGGGGTAAACTTCAGGTCTTTTCTGAGATTGTGTCTTTTTCTGGGCATGTGCAGTGACTTTAAATTCTCCCGTATATGGGGTTGCTTTTGAATGTCCTCATCCATACTTAATTGTCTGGCATTTAAAAAGGGAAAGGGGGAAAATGAAGGGTCAGAGCAAACAAAAAAATAGTCCTGCCAGGCCAGTTTGGCTCAGCAGTTAGAGCATTGGCCTCACGGACCAAAGAGTCCTGTGTTAGATTCCTGATCAAGGACACATACTTTGGTTGCACTGGCCCCGGTCAATGAAAAAATATCCTCTGGTGAGAATTAAAAACAAAAAAGATAGGCCCTGTCTTTTTAGAGTCTCTGAAAGCCACTTCAGCTGGTGGGGGTGCACAATAATGACTTCCTGCCTTTGTGCTTACACTTCTGAGGTCAGAGCAGCAATCAGCGGTCAGTACACAAATCCTTGATATTTGGAGAACAAGTTCCTTGTTGCCCACCCTGGTCCCACACACCTCTCCAGGAACCACTTCGTGCAATAGGGCTCTGGGGACTGGGGACTGGGTAGCTGCTATCATGCTAACATAAAATTGGCCGGATTAACCAGGGTGCACCATCCAAGCCCTCCCCTGGAAACGGAAACCCTTCCAGTAGCATTCAAAGTTCCAAAATAGTTACATCAGACAGATTCCTGGTGCTTCCTACTCCCTCATCTTCTTTCATGTCACTGCTATACAAACAACTCTTAGAACTCAATAATATAAAAACAAACCAATTAAAATTTGAGCAAAGGGCCTTGTCCAGTTTGGCTCAACAATTAGAGTGTCAGTCCACAGACTGCAGGTTCTCAGGTTCAATTCCTAGTCAAGGGCATGTACCTGGGTTGCAGGTTTGATCCCCAGCTTATGTCGGGGTCATGCAGGAAGCAATCAATGTGTCTCTCTCACATGGATGTTTCCCTCCCTCCCTCCTTCCCTTCCACTCTATCTAAAAAAATCAATGGAAAAATATCCTCAGGTGAGGATTAACAAAAAATTGGGCAAAGGATCTGTACAGATACTTCTATAAAGAATAAATATAGCCCTGGCCAGTTTGGCTCAGCGGTTAGAGCGTCGGCCTGCGGTCCGGAGAGACCCGGGTTCGGTTCCCGCTAAGGGCATGTACCTCGGTTGCTGTTTGTCCCCGGCTCTGGTCAGTCATGCGGGTGGCAGCCACTCGATGTGTCCCTTCACGTCGATGTTTCTCTCTCTCTCTGTTCCTCTCTCCCCCTCCTACTCTACCTGAACAAAAAATGGAAAAATGTCCTCGGGTGAGGATAAAAAAAAAAAAAAAGAAAGAAAGAAGTCGTGCCCTGGGTGGTGTGGCTCAGTTGGCTGGGCATTGTACTGAGCACTGAAAGGTTGCTGGTTGGATTCCTGGTCACATGCCCAGTTTGTGGGCTTGATCTCCGGTAGGGAGCATACAGGAGGCAGCTGATCAGTGTTTCACTTTCACATCATTGTTTCTCTCCCTCTCCCTCCCTCTGTCTAAAAATCAATTAAAAAATTTTTTAAAAAAAGGAAAATATACATGTGGCTAATAAGCACATGAAAAGATGCTCAAGATGACCATTTGCCTTCAGGAAACTTCACATCAAAACCACAAGATAAACTTCATACCCTCTAGGATGGTGTGCTAGGCTGAAAAAGGGGTCCCCAAAAGATAACCATGTCGAAACCATGGAACCTGGGACTGTTACCTCATGTGGCAAAAGATATGATTAAGTAAGGATCTTGAGAGGAGGAGCTTATCCTGCATTATCTGAGTGGACCCTCAGTGTAATAACATGTATTCTTTTTTAGAAGAATACATGTTTTTATTGATTTTTTTAGAGAGAGAGAAACGTTGATGAGAAACATTGATCATCCTCCTCCTGCACACCCCCTACTGGGGATCAAGCCCGCAATCCAGGCATGTGCCCTGACTGGAAATCAAACTGGGACCTCTCAGTCCACTGAGCCAACACTGGCCAGCCAATAACATGTATTCTTATAAGAAAGAGGCAAAGGGCCCTGGCCGGTTTGTTCAGTGGTTAGAGCGTTGGCCCACGGATCAATGAGTCGCAGGTTCGATTCTGGTCAAGGGCATGTACCTTGGTTGTGATTCGTCCCCGCCCTGTTTAGGTTTTATGCGGGAGGCAGCCACTTGATGTGTCCCTTTCACATCGGTGTTTCTCTCTCTTCCTCTCTCTCCCTCCCACTCTATCTGAACAAAAATGGAGGGAAAAATATCCTTGGGTGAGAATAAAAATGTTAAAGAGTCCGGTTGAGCATCAACCCATACACCAAGAGGTCACTGGTTTGATTCCTGGTCAGGACACATGTCCAGGTTGTGGGCCCAATTCCCAGTGGGGGCATGCTGGAGGCAGCCAATTGATGTTCTCTCTCATCGATGTTTCTCTCTCTCCCTCTCCTTTCCTCTCCCTAACATCAATAAAAAATTTTTTCAAAAAATAAGTGTTGGTGAGAAGGTGGAGATGTTGGAACTTGTGCACATACACTGTTGGTGGGAATATAAAAGGGAGCAGCAACTTTGGAAAAGAGGCTTGCATTTCCTCAAAAGATTACAGGATAGAGTTACCATGTGATCGAGCAATTTTACTCCCTGGGGATATACTCGACAGAATTGAAAACATTCGTCCATAATGTTTGTAGTAGTGTTATTCATAATAGTTCAAATGTTCACCTACTGATGAATGGATCAATAAAACTTGGTGGACATGTACAGTGAATTATTAGTTTGCATTGTGGTGCCTGCTATTTCTTAGACTCTTACAGGAACTTTTTATATATGTGCATGAAAATATCTTCTCCAAGTTTGTAACGTGTTTTTCCTTTCTTTATGATATCTTTAATGTAGTAAAAGTGGATTTAATTTGTATTTTCCTGGCTGCTGACAAAAGTAAGCACCTTGCCCTGGCCAGTTTGGCTCAGCGGTTGGAGTGTCAACCTGTGGACAAAAGGGTCTCAGGTTTGATACCCAGTCAAGGGCACGTACTGGGGTTGCAGGTTCAATCCCTGAGCACAAGGGGTTATGCAGGAGACAATCAATGTGTCTCTCTCACATTGAAGTTTCTCTCTCTCCCCCTTCCTCCCTCCCTTCCACTCTATTTAAAAATCAGTGGAAAAATATGCTCAGGTGAGGATTAACAACAATGAAAATTCAAGCATCTTTATGTATGTTTACCGGACATTTACCAGTCTGTCTGTGAAGTGCCTTTTTCAAGTTTCTTGCCTGCTTTTTACTGGGCTGTTTGACTTTTCCATAAAGATTTATAGAAGTTCTGTATATATTCTGTATATGAGCCTTTGTCAGTTATATGTGCTAAAAAACATCTTCTCCAGGATATTTACTCATTTTGTTTACTCTCTGAAAGATGTTTTTTTGGTTAAAGATGTTAATTTTACTGTAATCAAATTTACCAATCTTACCCTTAGGGTGATTTTTATGCAGTTAGTAAATTTTCTCTACCCTAAATGTATTCCTTATGTGGTTCAGAACTATTTATTTAAAAGGCTGTTTGCGCCCTGGCCAGTTTTCTCAGTGGTTAGAGCGTTGGCCTGCGGTTCAGAGAGAGCCAGGTTCCCCCACTAAGGGCATGTACCTCGGTTGCAAATTGTCCCCAGCCCTGGTTGGGTCCTGCAGGTGGCAATCACTCGATGTGTCCGTTTCACGTCGATATTTCTCTCCCTCTCTCTCTCTCCCTCTCTTTCCCTCCCACTCTATCTGAACAAAAAATGGAAAAATGTCCTCAGGTGAGGATTAAATAAATAAATAAATAAATAAATAAATAAATAAATAAAAGGCCGTGCACGCCCTGATCGGTTGGGCTCAGCGGTTGGAGTGTCGGCCTGTGGTCCAGAGAGACCCGGGTTCAGTTCCCGCTAAGGGCACATACCTCGGTTGCAATTTGTCTTCAGCCCTAGTTGGTCATGTGGGTGGCAGCCACTGGATGTGTCCCTTTCACGTCAATGTTTCTCTCTCTCTCTCTCTCTCTCTCTCACTCCCACTCTGTCTGACCAAAAAAAGTGTAAAAATGTCCTCAGGTGAGGATAAAAAATACATACATACATACATAAGTAAGTAAATAAATAAAATAAAAGGCTGTTTGCACCCAGTCAGTGTGCCTCAGTGGTTGAGTGTCATCCCATGCACCAAGAGGTCGCCGGTTCGATTCCTGGTCAGGGCACATGTCCAGGTTGTGGACCCGATGCCCAGTGGGGGGCATGCAGGAGGCAGCCAGTCGATGTTCTCTCTCATCAATGTTCTCATCTCTCGCTCTCCCTTCCTCTCTCTCTCAAATCAATAAAGAAAAAAATTTAAAAGACTATTCGCACTCTGACTCATTTGGCTCAGCGCCTAGAGCATCAGCCCATGGACCAAAGAATCATGGGTTCGATTCCAGCCAGGGGCATTTACCTTGGTTGTAGTTTGTCCCTGGCCCTGGTGAAGGTCGTGCGGGACAACCCACAGCTAGTTGATGTGTCTCATATAGATGTTTCTCTCTCTGTTTCCCTCCCTCCTTGCCTCCCTCTCACTCCATCTGAAGATAAATGGAAAAATATCCTCGGGTGAGGATTTAAAAAATAAATAAATAAAAAGCTGTTTGTTCCTCACTGATCTGCAATGCCTGCTTTGTTGTGAATCAGCTTTCCATGTATGTGTTGTTCTACTTCTGAGTTTTTGCTATTCTACTGAACTATTTTTGTAATTATATGCTAATACCCCACGGCCTTAATTACCAGACTTTGTAATAAGCCTGATACCCAGTAATGTCATTCTCCTATCCCGTTCCTCTGCATTAAAAAGGTTTGGAGCCCTGGTTGGTTTGGCTCAGTGGTTAGAGTGTCAGCCTGCAGACCAATGAGTTATGGGTTTGATTCTGGTCAAGGGCACATACCTTGGTTGCAGTTTGTCCTGGACCTTGGTCAGGTCATGTGGGAGGCAACCAGTCAATGTGGCTCTATCACATCGATGTTTCTTTCTGTCTCTCTCCCTCCCTTTCTCTCTGTCTGATGATAAATGGAAAAATATCCTCAGGTGAGGAATGAAAAAAATTTTTTAAAGATTTTGGAGACCATCCCTGGCCTGTGTGGCTAGTGGGTTAAGCTTTGTCCCATGTACCAAGAGGTCACCTGTTTGATTCCTGGTCAGGGCACATGCCCCAATGGTTGAGGGGCTTGATTCCCAGTAGAGGGTGTGCGGGAGGCAGCCAATCGATGTTTCTCTCTCATTGATATTTCTTCTCTTGTTTTGTTTTTTTTATCCTCACCTGAGGACATTTTTCCATTTTTTGTTCAGATAGAGTGGGAAGGGGAGAGAGAGAGAGAGAGAAACATCCATGTGAAAGGGATACATCGAGTGGCTGTCTCCCGCAGAGGGCCGGGGACAAACTGCAACCAAGGTACATGCCCTTACGGGAACCGAACCCAGGTCTCTCTGGACCACAGGCCAATGCTCTAACCACTGAGCAAAACCGGCCAGGGCTCCATTGCTTTTTATTTACTTTGTATATTTTTTAATTTTTCCTTTTTACTACTCCCCACCCAAGCTGGCTAGGGCTTTGCAGGAAAATTTTGACTTGCAAGTTCAATCTCTTTGTTGGTTCTAGGACTTTTTTTTTTTTTAATTCTTTTTTCTTTATTGACTTTAGAGAGAGAGGAAGGGGGGAGAGAGAGAGAGAGAGAGAGAGAGAGAGAGAGAGAGAGAGAGAGAAACATAGACAAGAGAGAACATCAATTGGCCATCTCCTTCACGCCCCACATTGGGGATTTGGCCCACAACCTGGGCATGTGCCCTGACCAAGAATCGAACCAGTTACCTCTTGGTGCATGGGTTGACGCTCAACCACCTAGCCACACCAGCCAGGCTGGGACTATTTTTTTCATTTCTATTTATTTTCATGCCAATTTGGTAACGTGTATTTTTCTAGAAATTTGTCCATATCATCTGAATTTTTAAATGTATTGTTATAAAGTTGTTTAGAATACCTTCTTACTGCCATTTTTATAGCCGGGTTTCCAGTACTGTCTTTTTCTACACTTGACATTGTTATCTGTGTGACTCTCACTTTGATCAGTCTCATCAGAGCCTTGTAGCTTTATTGACTGTTTTTGTTTCATTAATTTCTCCTCTTTATTATTTCCTTTCCTTTTTTTTAAATCTTCACCTGAGGATATTTTCCCATTGATTTTCAGATAGAGTGGGAGGGAGGGAGGGAGAGAGAGAGAGAGAGACCTTGATGTCTCACATGGATTGGTTGCCTCCCACATGACCCCAACCAAGGTCAGAGATCCAATTGCAGCTGAAGTACATGCCCTTGACCGGAATCAAACCCACAACTCTGGTTCATGGGCCTACTCTCTAACCACTGAGCCAAACCGGCCAGGGCTCCTTTCTTCTACTTTCTTTGAGTTTAGTTTAGTGTTCCTTTTCAGTCTTCCTGACGTACTTGCTTAGGTCATGGATTTTCTGCCTTTCTTCTTATCTAAAATAATTTGCATAAAACTGAACTAATGTGTTCTTTGACAATTTGGTAAAACCACTTGCAATTTTTTTTTTTTTTTTATCCTCACCCGAGGATATTTTTCCATTTTTTTTTTTTTGTTCAGGTAGAGTGGGAGGGAGAGAGAGGAACAGAGAGAGAGAGAAACATCGATGCGAAAGGAACACATCGAGTGGCTGCCACCCACACAACCGACCAGGGCCGGGGACAAACTGCAACCGAGGTACGCGCCCTTAGCGGGAACCGAACCCGGGTCTCTCCAGACCGCAGGCCAACGCTCTAACCGCTGAGCCAAACCGGCCAGGGCCACTTGCAATTTTTTAAATATTCATGGAGCTATTAATTTTCTACTTCTTGGGTAGTTATGATGTTATAATTTTCTGGAAAACTAATCAGTTTTTTATAAGCTTTCAAGATATTGACACAAACATGTTGATAGTATTCCCTTATCTTTTACGTCTTTGCAACATCTCTGTAATCATGTCTTTGTCTATATTTTCTGATACTTTCTCTCCTTTATTCTTAGTTAGCCAGGCTACAGTTTTACCTTTTTTTTGTTATGTGCCCCTAGGACTCTCTAGTCTGCAGGCCTACCCTCCAACCGCTGAGCCAAACCGGCCAGGGCTTAACCTTTTTAAAAATTTTTTTTTCTTTATTGATTTTAGAGAGAGAGGAAGGGGGGCAGAGGGGAAAGAGAGAGAGAAACATTGATGAGAGAGAACATTAATTGGCCGCCTCCTACATGCCCCCCACTGGGGATTAGGCCCACAACCTGGGCATGTGCCCTGACCAGGAATTGAACCAGCGACCTCCTGGTGCTCAACCACTGAGCCACACCGGCCAGGCCCGTTTTACCTTTTTAACTAGTATTTTTCAAATAACTATTTCTTGGCTTTGTTGATCTAATTTTTTTTTATCCTCACCCGAGGACATTTTTTCATTTTTTGTTCAGATAGAGTGGGAGGGAGAGAGAGAGAGAAACATCGATGTGAAAGGGACACGTCGAGTGGTTGCCACCTGCACGAGCCAACCAGGGCCGGGGACAAACTGCAACCGAGGTAGGTACCCTTAGGGGGAACTGAAACCTGTCTCTCTGGACCACAGGCCGATGCTCTAACCACTGAGAAAACCGGCCAGGGCTAATTTAAAAATATATATATATTTTAATTGATTTTTTAGATAGAGAGGAAGGGAGAGGGGGAGAGAGATAGAAACATCAATGAGAGAGAAACATCGAATGGCTGCCTCCTGCACGCCCCATACTGGGGATCGAGCCTGCAACCTGGGCATGTGCCCTGACTGGGAATTGAACCATTGACCTCTCAGTGCATGGGACAGCGCTCAACTACTAAGTCACACCAGCCAGGCTGTTTATCTTATTTTATCTTGGTTCTCTATTTCATTAATTTATGCTTTCATTTGTTTTGTTTTGTTTTTTTTGTTTTGTTTTGTTTTGTTTTTAGAGAGGAAAGAAGGGAAGGTAGGGGAGAGAGAGAGAAAAAGAGATGAAAGAGAAACATCTATTGGTTGCCTCTCTCACACATCTGGACTGGGCATAGAACCTGTAACCTGGGTATGTTCTCTGACCAGGAATTGAGCCTGCTACCTTTTTAATATGCAGGACAACGCCCCAAGCAACTGAGCCACACTGGCCAGAGCTTCATTTTGTCCTTTTTACTTTCTTTGGGTATATGGTGTTTTTTTCTAACTATATAATATTAATACATAGCTCGTGAATTTTTAGCCCTTTCTGTGTTCTTATTTAACATATAAGACTATAATTTTCTCTTTACTGCTTTCATAGTATCTCACAAATTTTGATGTGTGAAATTTTTATTACATTTTTCTTCTTGATTTCTTTGACTCATAAATTATGCAAGTATATGTGTGCATAGGCTTCTGTTTTTTGGGAAGTTTTCAGAAGTTTTGGGGTTTTGTTGTTGTTTGTATGTTTATTTGTCTGCCTTAAGTCTACATTCAAGAGTTTGCTTTAACAGCCCTGGCCAATTTGTCACAGTGGTTAGAGCATCAGCCCACGGACCAGAGAGTCCTGGGTTTGGTTCCCGCTAAGGGCACATACCTCAGTTGCTGTTTGTCCCTGGCCCCAGTTGGTGTCATATGGGTGGCAACCAGTCGATGTGTCTCTCTCACGTTGATGTTTCTCTCTCTCTCTTCCCCCCTCTCTCCCTCCCACTCTATCTGAAGATAAATGCAAAAGTGTCCTCGGATGAGGATTAAAAAAAAAGTTTGTTTTAAGAGAATCTTTTTCAGGCGCCCCTGGCTACAGGAACCACTTCCTGCTGATTAACATTCAAGCACATCCATTATTCATCCGAGCTTGGACGCATTACACACTCCGAGTCATCCGTGCTCCTGTCCGCTTTGTGAAAGGAGGCTTTGAGTCCGGCAGCCCCACGGGGAGGGCGTGTAGGTGGGACTCAGGGCTGACTCAGGCCAGCCCTGGACAGCTCATGGCTGAGGTCGCACCCGCCCGAACAGAACCCTGTTCTAACAACTCTTCGGGCTCCGTGCTCTGCCTCCCCATGCCCAGCTTCTGAGCAGTCCTTGTGAGGTCGGGTTTGCCAGGAGGAGAGGCTAGACCTTTGAAGGTTTTACTTTCAATTCTGCCTTTGTCTTTCACCTGGAATGATACTGGCAGCAAATATTTTCCAAGTGCAATTGTAACACTGCTTTCCCAGCTGATGTGTGCTGGGAAATAGGATGAACCATCCAAATCACTGTGACCAGCAGATGAGGAAAGGGAAATACAGGAAGGGCAGGAAGGGTCTTGGGCAAGGCCACTCAGCTAGCCAGGGGCCAGGGCAGCAAAGCAGCTTCCCACATGGAATCCTTAATGACAGACAGGAAGGTTGTGTGTCAGCTGTTAATTATGCCTTAGCGCACTGACTTCAAGATACAATCCACTGAGACTTCAGGTCAGGATGGCGGTGGAGGTAAATGCCGTCTTGCCTCCTCCCACGACCACATCAAAATGACAACTAAACTCCGGAACAACCATCATTCAGAAACGCCTGAAATCGAGCTGAATGGAAGTCCTACAACTACGAAATTAAAGAAGAAGCCACATGGAGACTGGTAGAAGGGGTGGAGGCTTGAACAGGCTGGTCCCACATCTATGTGTGGCAGATAAAAATCAGGAGGGATACCTCGGCTGGGAGGCCCCTCCTTAAGGAGTGAGGGTCCCGTCCCACATCAGGCCCCCAGCTCAGTGTTCCAGTGCAGGAGGAGAATCCCCATAACTTCTGGTTGTAAAAAGCAGCGGGAACTGAGGCTGAGGGAGGCTGAGGTTCCTGGAGCTTCAGGCAGCTCCTCTTAAAGGGCCCAGGCATAGCCCTGGCTGGTTGGCTCAGCGGTTGGAGCATCAGCCTGCAGACCAGAGAGTCCTGGGTTCGGTTCCCGCTAGGGGCACAGACCAAAAAAAAAAAAAGAAAAGGAAAGGGCCCAGGCATAGACTTACTCAGACCCACAACCTCGAGGCTCCAGCATAGGGGAGGCAGCTTGAAAGGTACCAGAGACATATGGGGGAGAACTGAGTTGTTTGGCATCAAGGCAAGGACTGAAGAGGCAGCTTTCTCCTGGACAATGTGCAGGCAGACTGTTTTTCCTTTGGTGAGCACTTCCCCATGGGGCTGGCAGACAGGAGATGTATCTGGGACTTCAGCAACCTGGCTCACACTGTTTGCCCCACCCTGGTGATTCCCTGAGGCCCTGCCTGACCCAACTTTTGGGCCCACCCAAGCTGTTTCCAGTGGCTTTACCATAGGAATGTCCTGTCTTGGCTCATGCTTCAGATTTTCCTAAATTCTCTCAAACAAGCAGCATCTGGCCTCAGTGAGCCCCATACCTCTCTCTAAGTGGCCCCAATTCTGGCACTAGAAGTAGCCAGACTTGGTTCACAGCTTGGCTTTGCCTAGGCACCTCCAAGCCCAGCACAAGAAGCAGCCAGCCATCTGCAGATTGCTTTGCAGCTTATGCCTAGAGGCCTAGGGTAGAACACAGGCAGTGGCTGACCTTGCCCCAGCACCAACACACCCAGTGGACAGCTTCAGATCGTGGTGAAGCACCACCACCCAACCACCTCCACAAGCAACACACTCGAGTGGACTCAGTGGTATCAGAGCCCTGCTGAAGTAAGTCTTGCTCTGTGTGGTGGGCCCCTGCATAGCTGATTCTCCAAGGTAGTCAGAGGTCAGTGGTCAGTGGGCACAGCCAGTCCTTGCAGCTCATCAGCCTGAGTAAAACCCTCCCATTGTCATGCCAACAGCAATCAAGACTCAATTACAACAGAAGGGTGGACAGTCCACATGAGAGGTATACCTTGAGGGCACAGCTGGGTGATCAGGGAGGCTGTGCCACTGGACCCTACAGGACACCTACTACAATAGGCCACCCTACCAAGGCTAGGAGACATAGCAACTCTACCTAATTCATAGAAACAAACACAAGGAGGCAGCCTAAATGAGGAGACAGGGAAACATATCCCAAAGGAAAGAACAAAATAAAACTTCAGGAAAAGAACTAAATAAAATGGAGATAAGCAATCTAACAGATGTAGAGTTCAAAACACTAGTTATAAGGATGCTCAATGAACTTAGTGAGGACCTCAAGAGCATAAAAAAGGACCAGTCAGAAATGAAGGATGTATTGACTGAAATAAAGAATAATTTACAGGGACTCAATAGTAGAGCAGGTGAAGCTAAGAAGCAAACCATGGATTTGGAATATAAGGAAGCAAAACACACCCAATCAGAACAAAGAATCCAAAAAAACGAGGATATTATAAGGCACCTATGGGACAACATCAAACATACCAGTATTCGCATCATAGGGGTGCCAGAAGGAGAAGAGAAAGAGGCATTGAAAACGTGTTTGAAAAAAATAATGACAGAAACTCCCCTAACTTGGTGAAGGAAACAGACATGCAAGTCCAGGAAGCACAGAGGGTCTTAAACAAGATGAACCCCAAGAGGCCCACACCAAGACACATCATAATCAAAATGCAAAAGAGAATCTTAAAAGCAGCAAGAGAAAAGCAATTAGTTACCTATAAATGGGCTCCCATATGACATCAGCTGATTTCTCAAAAGGAACTTTGCAGGCCAGAAATATTCAGTGACCAAAAGCAAGAACCTATAGCCAAGATTATTCTATCCTGCAAAGCTATCATTTAGAATCAATGGATATTTAAAGAGTTTCCCAGCCCGGCTAGTGTGGCTCACTGGTTGAGCGTCAACCCATGTACCAAGAGGTCACTGGTTCGATTCCCAGTTAGGGCCCATGCCCAGGTTGTAGGCCAACTTCCCAGTGGGGGCATGCAGGAAGCATCCAGTTGATGTTCTCTCTCATCAATGTTTCTATCTCTCTATCCTTCTCCCTTTCTCTCTTTCTTAAATCAATAAAGGAAAAAAACGTTTCCCAGACGAGAAAAAGCAAAAGGAGCTCATCACCACAAAACCAGTATTATATGAAATGTTGAAGGGTCTTCTTGAAGAAAAAGAAGATAAAAAATATGAACAAAAATGACAATAAATACGTATCTATTAACAATTGAATCTACAGACAAAATGAACAAGCAGAACAGAAACGGACTCATAGATACAGAGAGATTTTTTATTCTTGCCAGATGTAATGGGGGTTGGGGAGATGGGCGAAAATGGTGAATGGATTAAGCCCTGGCTGGTTTGGCTTAGCAGTTAGAGATTTGGCCCATAGACCAAAGAGCTGCAAGTTTGATTCCAGTCAAGGGCACGTACCTGGGTTGCGATTTGTCCCTTGCCCTGGTTGGAGTCATGCAGGAGGCAATGAGTCAATATGTCTCTCTCACATTGATGTTTCTCTCTGTCTCTCTCTCTCTCCCTTCCCCTTCCACTCTATCCGAAGATAAATGGAAAAAAATATCATTGGTTAAGGATTCCAAAAATGAAAATAAAAGAATAAAAGGTCAATGGATTAAGAAGTACAAATTGGGCCCGGCTGGTGTGGCTCAGTGGTTGAGCATTGACCCATGCACCAAGAGGTCACCGGTTCAGTTCCTGGTCAGGGCACATGCCCGGGTTGTGGGTCCAATCCCCAGTGGGGGGCATGCAGGAGGCGGCCAGTTGATGTGCTCTCTCATCGATGTTTCTGTCTCTCCCTCTCCCTTGCTCTCTCTCAAATCAATAAAGAAAAAAAATTAAAAAAAAAAAGTACAAATTGGCCTGGCTGGTGTTGCTCAGTGGATTGAGCATCGACCCATGGACTGAGAAGTCCCAGTTTGATTCCTGGTCAGGACACATTCTCAGGTTGTGAGCTTGATCCGGGGGGGGGGGGGGGGGGGTTGGGGGGCGTGCAGAAGACAACCCATCTGTGTGTATCTGTCTCACATTGATTTTTCTACCTCTCTCTTTCTCAAAATCAGTAAAAATATATTTTTAAAAAAGCACTGGCTGGTTTGGCTCAGCAGTTAGAATGTTGGCCTGCAGACCAAAGAGTCCCTGGTTCAGTTCCCGCTAAGGCATGTACCTCTGTTGCAGTTTGTCCCCGGCCCCGGTTGGGGTCATGTGGATGGCAGCCACTCGATGTGTCTCTCGCATCGGTGATTCTCGCTGTCTCTCTTCTTCCCTCTCTCCCTCCCGCTCTATCTGAAGATAAGTGCAAAAATGTCCTCTGGTGAGAATAAAAAAAAAAAAAGATATACAACCCAGCCGGTGTGTCTCAGTGGTTGAGCGTTGACCCATGCACCAAGAGGTTGCTGGTTCAATTCCCGGTCAAATCCCGGGTTGTGGGCCAAATCCCCAGTGTGGGGCATGCAGGAGGTGGCCAATGGATGTACTCTCTCATTGGTGTTTATCTCTCTCTCTCTTGCTCTCTTCCTCTCTCTCTAAAATCAACAAAGAAAAAGAAAAGAAGTCCAAATTGGTTGTTAGACTGACCAACCTCAAAGGGAAGGGGTAGGAGGGGTGAGAAGAGATAAACCAAAGAACTTATATGCATGTATGCATAAGCAAGGAACACAGAAAATAATGTGAGGAAGCCAGGAGGGGGACAGGAAAAGGCAGGAGGGGTCAGTAGGTTAAAAAACGGGGGGACATCTGTAATACATTCAACAATAAAGATAAATTTTAAAAAATAAGAAAATGCTCCCTGAAAAAAATAAATAAAATTCAAGCCATTACCAGCATTACCAGAAGAATCACCCTTCTTTCTTTCTTTAAAATTTTTTTTCTTTATTGATTTTTAGAGAGAGAGAGGGGAATGGAGAGGGAGAGAGAGAAACATCGATGAGAGAGAACATTGATTGGTGGTCTCCTGCATGTCCCCCACTGGGGATCGTGCCCACAACCTGGGCATGTGCTCTAACCAGGAGTCGAACCGGTGACCTCTTGGTGCATGGGTCAACGATCAACCACTGAGCCACACCGGCTGGGCCCTCCTTTCTTTCAAAACCACAAAAAATAGCCAATATAGCCCTAGCTGGTTTGGCTCAGCGGTTAGAGCATAGGCCCGTGGACCACAGAGGCATGGGTTCAGTTCCGGCCAAGGGCATGTACCTCGGCTGTGGTTCGTCCCTGGCCCTGGTCAGGGTTGTGTGAGAGGCAACCAGTTGATGTGTCTCTCTCACATCTGTGTTTCTCTCTCTCTCCCTTTCTCTCCCTACCACTCTATCTGAAGATAAATAGAAAAAAATCCTCGGGTGAGGATTAAAAAAAAAAAAAGTTGATATAAACTGCCCACACATTTTAGCCACACTTTCTTGGTCATCTTATCACTTTAAGTTGGTGACTCTGAGTAAGTTAGTTAGTCCCTCTACCCCAAGCCCAAGTATAGTAGGTGAACAATGACCCCTAAGATATCAGGTCCCGACCCTGGAATCTGTAAATGTGACCTTGTAAAGGGAGATCTTGCAGACGTGACTAAAGGTCTGGAGATGGGGAGGTTGGTTATCCCGGATTACCCAGTGGGCCCTAAATGTCATCACAGTGTCCTTATAAAGGAAAGGCAGAGGGAACTTAGTTACACAGACAGAAGAGATGGCAATGTGACTAGAGATTGAAGTGATGCAGCCACCGGGAGCTGGAAGGGACCAGGAACAGACCCCCGAAGGGAGTTTGGCCTCCAGACTGTGAGAATAAACTTAGGTTGTTTTTTCTTTTCTTTATTGATTTTTAGAGAGAGAGAGGGGAATGGAGAGGGAGAGAGACATAGGAACATCGATGAGAGAGAACATTGATTGGCTGCCCCCTGCATGCCCCACACTGGGGATGTGGCCCACAACTTGGGTATGTGCCCTGACCAGGAATTGAACAGGCAACCTCATGGTGCATGGTCGACTGAGCCACACCAGCCAGGCTAAACTTTGGTTGTTTTAAGCCACACAGTCTATGGTCACAGTGGCCATAGGTAACTGATACTCCGATACCATGGAGATGTTGCCATAAGGCACCATGGAGATGCTGCACATTGGTCCCCATGGAGAATCCACAGCCCCTGCTTTGTTGATGTGGGGTACCCTCCATCTAGATCCAGCTGGTGCCCCTTCCCTCAACCAGAATGAGCCTTGTAAGCAGCCCAGGCCCAGCAAATCCCCAGGCAGCCTCTGGAAGGTCTTTCAAATTCCTGCATCGTCAGAGCTGGAAATGACGCCAGGCCTCTCTGGTACTGCTGTCCCTGACAAGTCCTCAGCCTCAGCTTCTTCGTGGTGGGCTGAGGGTTAGCCACAGTATCAAACTCTGAGGCTTCTTCCAGCTCTGACAGGCAAGTCAGTCGTTCATTCTTCATTTCTCACTGTCCAGATTCAGGGGTACCAGATTCTTTTTTTTCTTTTACTGAGAAAAAGTGAATTATTAATTATCCCATGAGTCTACTTAGAAAAACACAGAAGCAATGTTCACACTATAAATTTAAACCTTTTGCACTAAAATAAAACAAACAAACAAACATGAAACAACAAACATAAAACCACAGGCATGAACTGTAAACCTGTATTAATTGCCAACTATTCTTACAGTTAATTCTTAGCAGTAGTTCAGAACTTTCCTCCTTGGCAATTTTAACGTTTTGGCACCAATGAGGGTACCAGATTCTTAAGTTCAAGCATGCTGGTGCCCAGGGCTGGTGCTGTGGGCATGATCTGAGACAGGAGATCCATCTTGCTGGTTGGCTCAGACACCCTCCAGACCCCACATGGACTCCAGGGCACAAAAGATGGAGTTGTGGGCCTATCGCCAATGCTGGGTATCAGCATTTACCAGTTTGGGTGTGGGGGGGGGGGGCTTGGCAAACTTATTAACCTTTAGGAGTATCAGTTTTCTCATCTGTAAAATGGGAACTCACTCATTGCAGGAGAGGGCAGAATTATAAGAGGGAAGTCAGGCTGGCCATTGGGCCTTCTCAGATGCCACAGACAGTTGAGGAAGGACGAGGCCACGAATGCCTGTGGGAGGGGGCAACTTGGGAGCTCTGCCCCTGATATGTTGGGAAACAGCCTTGGGGATGGAATCTGGAATGGCCTTCATATTTTCCAGAGCCTCCAAGCTTCAATGGCCTACTTGGGGACACACCTGGCCCAGCCCCAATTTTTCCATTCTCCTTACTGAGGACCCCAGGTACCCACAGTTATCATACCCCTTCTCTTTTGTCTCTGTGGCTTCATTTATTTTCAGTGCTCAGCTCTCTGCTCCCTATCAATTACATAACACCACACACACACACTCTGAGGAATGGCTCCACACACTCTGATGGGGGAGTTGTGCTCGTGAGTCCTGTGATGTGGTGGCCAGGCTGAAACACGCTTTTCCACCCATGTCCAAACTGCACGAGGTGCCAGAGCACAGGCGTGGCAGTCAGGAGACCTGACCTCTCTACACAGTGCTACTGTGTAGGAATAGCCTTGGCACAGGTCTGGGGCTGGGGAGATCAGGGCCCCACTCTAGCTCTGCAGGTAACTTCAGATGAGCACTTGCCCTCTCTGAGGCTCAGGTCCTCTTCTGTCCTACAGCAGCAAGGGTAGGACTGCATTATCTTCAGTTTCCCATGTCTGGGCTGACCTTCCTCCTTGACATGACAGAGTACTACCTAAGCATATACACAGTCTGGTATATTTAGTTAGTCTTTTCAGTTTCAGGAGCCTGAGGCAGAAACGATTTTGTTTTTTTGTTTTGTTTTTTAATCTTCACCCAAGGATATTTTTCTGTTTATTTTCAGATAGATTGAGAGGGAGGGAGAGAGACACATCACTGGCTGCCTCCCGCAGGACCCCTACCAGGGCCTGGGGACAAACCGTAACCAAGGTACGTGCCCTTGATGGGAATCAAACCCACAGCTCATTGGTCCTCTGGCCTACGCTCCAACCGCTGAGCCAAACTGACCACAGCTGTTTGTTTTTTTTTAAGTTTTTTTCTGCCCTGGCCAGTTTGGCTCAGCGGTTAGAGCGTCGGCCTGTGGTCCAGAAAGACCCGGGTTCAATTCCTGCCAAGGGCGCGTACCTCGGTTGTAGTTTGTTCCTTTCACATCCATGTTTCTCTCTCTCTGTCTCTCTTCCTCTCTCTCCCTCCCACTTTGTCTGAACAAAAAAATGGAAAAATGTCCTTGGGTGAAGATTAAAAAAAAAATTTTTTTTCCTTTATTGATTTTAGAGAGAGAGGAAGTGAGAGGGAGAGAGAGAAACATTGATGAGAGAGAACATTGATTGGCTACCTCCTGCATGCCCCCCACTGGGGATTGGGCCCACCCACAACCTGGGCATGTGCCCTGACTAGAAATCGAACCAAGGGCTGGGATCGAATCTGCAACCCAGGTACATGCCCTTGACCAGGAATCAAACCCGTGACTCTTTGGTCTTGAGGATCAACACTCTAACCATTGAGGCATTCTGGCCGGGTCAATAGAACCAATTTTAACGTGAAGAAATAAAGAATATGTCTCTGGCCAGGTAGCTTGGTTGGTTGGAGCATTGTCCCATACTCCAAAAGCTTGTGGGTTCGACTCCTGGTCAGGGCACATATAAGAGGCAACTGATTGATGTTCATCTCTCACATCGATGTGTTTCTCTCTCAGTCTCTCTCTCTTCCCCCCTTCCTCTCTCTCTAAAATCAATAAAAATATATTTTTGAGTAAGAATAAAAAAAAAAAAAAAAGAAGGAATATGAAAAAGGACAGAAAGCATTCCAAGAATTACTTAAGATCTTGCCTTTCCATTCCTTTCAGACCACAGAGCCATAGATGAACATAATTCAGATCCATAGAGGGTCCTTCAGACAGAATAGCACTTTGCTTTTTCTTTTCTTCTTTTACTCCTGCTTTTCCTCCTCCTCTTTTTTTTTTTTTTTACATATGATAGGCATAATTTGCCTCCCAATCCCGGCTTTTTATAGTACCAATGATGTCATTTGACATAAAAGCAATGAAAAATTCAAAGTATTTCTTTAATTCTTGCCTTTATGAAAACCGGAAGTATCTTGAGTGAAGACCTGTCAGCTTAATTTCCTAGCTTTTGGCATTTACCGACTCATTATTTAACATTCAGCTTCCGTTAGAAACCATTTAGGTGGAAACCTCATCCTCCCGTACTCCTGCCCAAGACTAACTCCTTTTTATGGGACCTGCAGTTATTTCCCAACTGACTTAGTTGACATTCCTGTCATCAGGACGCAGAACTGAGTGCCATGCTGTGTCCAAACCTGGCCTGGCTCCTGCCTACCCCTCCAGGCTCACTTCTTGTTCTCTTGACATTTATGCAAACCCACTGTGTTGTTTCCCACCTCTGTGCCCCTGTACAGGCCATCCTTCTGCTTGGATTGCCCTTCCATCCCTCCTCACTTGGCTAACTGTGCTCATGCTTTTAGACTCAGTATAAACACCTGTCTTCAGGAAGCTTCCCTGACCCAATCCAAATTGGGCAAATACCTCTGCTGCGGTTCTTGTGCTAACCCATGAACTGTATGACACACATATAACTAATGAGAATTCAACCATTTCTGCTTGGCCAAAGAGGGGGAAAGACAGTAACATTAAAAAAAATTTTTTTTTCTTTATTGATTTTAGAGAGAGAGGAAGGGAGTGGGAGAGAGAGATAGAAACATCAATGAGAGAGAACATCGATTGGCTGCCTCCTGCATACCCCCCACTGGGGATCAGGCCCACAACCTGGGCATATACCCTGACTGGGGATCGAATTGGCAACCTCTTGGTGCATGGGTAGACGCTAAACCACTGAGCCACATTAGCTGGGCCCATTGATTTTTTTAGATAGAGAGACACACATCCAATGGCTGCCACCCACATGACCCCAACGGGGGCTGGGGACAAACTGCAACCGAGGTACATGCCCTTAGTGGGAACCAAACCCTGGACTCTCTGGTCTGCGGGCTGGGGCTCCAGCCGCTGAGCCAAACCGGCCAGGGCCAAGGCCAGGGCCATTTTTAAGTTGGGAGCATGTCCTCCCTGGGGATAATTCTGGTGGCTTTTTTCTTTTTTTTTTTTTTTATCCTCACCCGAGGACATTTTTTTCTTTTCTTTTTTTGGTTCAGATAGGATGGGAGAGAGAGAGAGGGAGAGAGAGACAGAGAGAGAGAAACATCGATGTGAAAGGGACACATCGAGTGGCTGCCTTCCACACAACTCAACCAGGGCCGGGGACAAACCGCAACCGAGGTACGTGCCCTTAGCGGGAACTGAACCTGGGTCTCTCTCTGGACCACAGGCCGATGCTCTGACCGCTGAGTCAAACCGTCCAGGGCAATTCTGGTGTTTAAAGACATATATGTTGCCCTGGCCGGTTTGGCTCAGCGGTCGGAGCGTTGGCCTGTGGTCCAGAGAGACCCGGGTTCGGTTCCCGCTAAGGGCACGTACCTCAGTTGCGGTTTGTCCCCAGCCCTGGTTGGTCGTGCGGGTGGCAGCCACTCGATGTGTCCCTTCACGTCAATGTTTCTCTCTCTCTCTCTCCTCTCTCTCCCTCCTGCTCTATCTGAACAAAAAATGGAAAAAAATGTCCTTGGGTGAGGATAAAAAAAAAAAAAGACATATATGTTTCACAGAGCAGGAACTGTCCCAGACATAGCAAGACGGTTTACATGCTGGGGCACAAAAGAAAGAAAAAATAGAAAAAGAAAAGTAGGATATACCCATTACATGGGCTAATCTTTTAGGAAAGTTTTAGGATATGGGTTCAAATGCCAGTTCGGCAGTTAATCAACTTGGGTGCTTTGGTCAACTCATTATAACCTGTTTAGACTTCAGATCTCAAGGTATGCCTGTCCATTTTATAGGGTTATCCTGAGGCTTAAATGAGGTAACCCATGTAATGGACCCACACACACAGTTTATGTTACTCCAACCCATACCCATCTCCTTCCTCAGAACCCTACCAATGGATTCCATCCATTGCTGGCCAGGCTCTGGGCAGGACCACAGGACACATGCAGAACAGAGAGTGGACAAAGGCTTCCAGGGGAGGTGGCATTTCCAACGTCCCAGACTGCAAGCGTCCAGAGCTCAGTTCCAGGCTGGGACCCGCGGATGCTTCCAGCCTGGGGGCATTTAGAAACTGGTCCCTGGGGGTTTCTAGGACTTTGCTTCGCACCCCGCCCCCCTGGTCCCAGCCAACCCCCTTGAGCATTCTTCCTTCCGGATGGCGTTTAGCTGGGTCCGGGTCCATCTTTCTACTGACAGCCAGCTCCTCGTGGGCAGGACGCGCCTGCTGCTGTCCGAAAGCCGAGCCCAGCCAGGCTGCCCAGAGCCGGAGGCAGGAAGGGTGATTGTGTCCTCGACTCCCAGGTCACCGTTAATGATGCCGGAGCCGGCACCTTCCCGCAGCCCCGGCCCTGTCGTTGCTGCCGTGACTCGATTCGGTGCTGCGCAGGCCGGGGGACGCGACCTCAGCTTTGCCACAGAGCAGGCACTCAATCAAAAACTGTACATGCCAACCCAGTAATGGGACTCAGGCCGCCGCCCAAGGCCGTTTGCCGGCTCTTTCGGGGGTGCCTGCGTGCTCTGGACGCCGGGAACGCGGCGCCCCGGCCTCCCATCGGGACCGGTGGGGACCCGCTGTCCCTTCCAGGCCTTGGGCGCCGCCCCCTGGGCCCCGGACAGGACCAAGTCTCTCCTAGCAACAGTAGCCGGACCGGCTTCCTCGGCCGCGCTGATTGGCCAAACTCCGGCGGCGGCGGTGTCGTCACTTCCGGTATTCGGAGGCAGCAGAGGAAGCCGTCGGGCGGCCATCTTGGGTCCGTGAGTCTCGGTGGTGCCGGGAGCGGCGGCGGCGGCCAGCAGGCGGAGGCTGAGGCGGAGAGCGAGCCGGAGCGAGAAGAGCAGCTGGGCGCAGGCGCCGCCTCCGCAGCCCCCTCCATGGTCGGCGTCCGCAGCCCGCGGCGGCCTGTCTTGCGCTCCACCTCCTGCACATCCTCCTCCGCCTTCTCTTCAGGCGCCGCCGGCGGCGCTGTGTGGAGGCCCCGGCACTGAAACCCACCGAGCGACGGACGGAGGAGGAGGCGAGGGGCTCCGGGCCCACGGGGCGCCCTGAGGCGCGGGAACGTCGGCGGGCAGACCCGCAGCCCGCCACCGCCAGCCCGGCCTCGCCACCGCCGCCCGTGGGGCTTCTCGGCGCGGCCGCCGGGACCGGGGGAGCATGAGCCCCGGGACCCGCCGGGGGACGGCCGGGGCCCGGCCCGGGATCTAGACGGCCGTGGGGGAGGGGAGCCGCCCTCCCGCGGCGCCGCTCCAGAACCGCCGGCCACTCGAGGACGCCGTCGCCGGCCCCTGCCGCCGTGCTGTTTTGTTTTCTCCTCGCGTTGTGCAGAAGCGAAGTGAAGGAAAATGTCCACGAGGACCCCGTTGCCAACGGTGAATGAACGGGACACTGAGAACGTAAGTAACCCCGGCTTTCTCGTTGCTTCCCGGCCCGGGACGTAGCGGGCAGGCGGGAGAGCCGGGGCGGCCCGTGTCTGGGCAGGACCCGGGCAGGACCCGGGCAGTGCCTTGTGCTGGCGCCCGAGCCCTGTTCGGGAACGAGCCTGCGGGCTGCAGCCCTGCCCGCCGGCGTCTGGAGGGCCGCTCGTCGCGCAGTGGGTGACCCAGTGTGTGCCCGGTCTCTGCGTGGTTAGCGCTTGTTTTAACCAAACTCCTTTTAAATGGGGCAGGCAGCTCTTGAGGAGTGTCAGGTTCAAGACACGTTCGTGGTGCTGATGAAAGGAAGTGATTGGATCAGGTGGACTGCCCTTTGTGCCTCGTTCTTTAAAATCGTCTGGAGGGAAGTTGAGTAGGTCACCAAACCTAAGTGGCCACTGAGGAGCCCCAAAGCTGGGCCGGAGGGAAGTTCCCGGAGGAGCGTGGGTTTCATAGGGGCACCTGTCCTGGAGGAGTTTCTGGAGCCCTTTCGGGAGGAAGGGTATAGTTAGGCTGCCACTCACTGCCTGGCTTGCTTTCTTCCTAAGAGGTTGGCTCACATCCTGCGATTCTATAAAAGGAACTTTTGGTTTTGTTCGCTGCACCTTTTTAAAAGGCCAGGGACAGCATTTTTAGGGAATGACAACTTGTGGTCGAGATCCCATCTGGCGAAATGTTGACTTTGTCCAAGTGCTTTCTGAACTCTTCTCTTTTGGGTTCAGAACTGTTCCAGTCTGGCTGTGTTAGCTTGTGTGAAACACTGAGTAGATCGTTTGTACAGAAACCTCACTGGACTTTCATTGTAAGTGTTATGAGGTAATTCCTGGCAAGAAAATGCCATCACTTAGGAAAAGCTTCTTTGCTCTGCTTGTTTCCACGATTTCAGTAACGTCCTGAGACATTGTCGGCTAGTGGAATCAAATGCCTTCACTTGAATCCCCAGAATGCCACTTGTTTGCTGGGTGGCTATATCATGTGATTTAATCTGTTCAGGTAAACCTGGTCTGAAGCATCCTGCAGTAGGCTATTCATGTATGGTATTTAAGGCTGTTGAACCAGGTAAGTAGTACAGTGGCATACATTGCTTCACCTGAGATGGATTAGAAAATTACACAGAGTAACACAAAATCATATACTAGGTGAGTCAGTGAATTCATTTTCTTACAGACCTTTTGAACCTATTTCTGACTTGATCAGCCTGTTCTTTGACTACCCTTTGTGGAGCGAGGAAAAAAGTGAGTTGATTAACTTTGATCATTGACTTTCATTCAGAGAAGCAAAATCTTACATTGGACCAGAGTAGATGCTCCCTACTTTCTGAATAAACTGAAGCTAAAAACCATTATAGCAGATTTGTGATAGTGAAGGATTTATACCCAATGGTTTTTATCCTTGTTATCTGGTGAATTTGTTGAATTATGTTTTAATCTTTCTGTGTGTCATTAGAAATTACTAACTTTATTCTTTAAAAACAATGTAGGGTATGGAAAATTCCTTTATTCTTACGGAGTGTATTTAAAATTGAATTTTTGACAGTGTTACAATCAGAGGTTTGTAGCATATCACATGTCAATTTATCATACCCTGTTCCATTTTTAACTCAGGTATTGGCATGTTCTAGAATTAGTTGGGTGTCTTTTACAGTTCGGTGCCCTTGTGTCAGTGTTACATGTCTGGCATATTCCATATTATTTACCTATCATCACTGAACTGCTGCTAAATATTAGACTTCTTGCCAGTTGAGTGGTGAGGGTACAGAATGAATGGGAGCTCTCAGTCTGTTGAGTGGCTAATTTGTTAAAGTCAAGTTTATCGAAATAGAACATTCACTCTTATGTACTGTTGATGAGTTTTGACAAATGTATAGCTATGTAACCACCATCACAGTCAAAGATATAGCATTTCCATTGCCCAAAAAGGTTCCTTGTGTTCCTTTACAGTCAATCCGCTCTCCCTTTCCCCAGCCCCTGGCAACCACTGATCTTTTATTTGTCCTTACAGTTTTACCTTTTCCAGAATGTTATATAAATGGGATTGAAGAGTATATAATATTGTGTTTGGCATCTTTCACTTAGCATAGTACTTTTGAGGTTGATTTGTGTTTGTGTGTGTGGCTATGGTTCATTGTTTGGATGTACCACAGTTTTTATTTTATTTTTATTTATTTTTTTTATCCTCACCCGAGGACATTTTTCCATTTTTTTGTTCAGATAGAGTGGGAGAGAGAGAGAGGAAGAGAGAGAGAGAGAAACATCGACGTGAAAGGGACACATCGAGTGGCTGCCACCCGCATGACCAACCAGGGCTGGGGACAAACTGTAACCTTAGCGGGAACCGAACCCGGGTCTCTCTGCACTGCAGGCCAACGCTCTAACCGCTGAGTCAAACCAGCCAGGGCTGTACCACAGTTTTTAAAAATCCATTCACCAGTTGATGGACATTTTGGTTACTGTGGCTAAAACAGCTTTGTTTTTATTGATTTTTTTTTTTTTAAGAGCGAGAGGAAGTGAGAGAGAGATAGAAACATCCACATGAGAGAGAAACATCAATCTGCAGCCTCCTGCATGCCCCCTACTGGGGATCAAACCTGCAACTTGGGCATGTGCCCTGACCAGGAATTGAACTGGGACTTCTCAGTCTGTTTGTAGACGCTCAATCTACTGAACCATACTGGCTGGGTTGTCTTTTCTATTTTGTAAAAAATACTTCCTATTTTGCTTACCCTGTGAATTTTATTTAAACTTTTAAATTAAATGTACTGGGTAACACTGGTTAATAATATATAAATTCCAGGAGTACAACTTTATAACAACATCTGTGTATTCCATTGTGTGCTCACCTCTGTAAAGAAGCAAATTTGATACACCTTAACATTTCATCTCTAACGCTTTTACAAGAGATAAAGCTTTTTTTTTTTTTTAAGTAATCATAATTCCTTTATCATAATTTCTTTTTTTGTTGATCTTCACCTGTGGATATTTTTCCATTGATTTTTTTTTTTTTTAAAGAGTAGAGGGGAAGGAAGAGGGGGGAGAGAGAGGGAGGGAGGGAAGGAGGGAGGGAGAGAGAGAGATAGAGAGAGAGATAGAGAGAGAGATAGAGAGAGAGATGTGAGAGAGACACATCAACTGCTTGCCTCCCACATGACCCTGGGGTCCAGAGATCAAACCTGCAACTCAGGTACATGTCCTTGACTGGGAATTGAACCCATGACCCTTTGGTTCATAGGCCGACACTAAATGCTGAGCAAAACTGGCCAGAGCCATCATTTCTTAATATCAAATGTCTAGTCAGTGTTTAAGTTTCCTCAGTTGTCTACTTTGTAAACACTTTGTTTAAATTAGAATCCATTATGGGTCCATCTATTACAATTGGCTAATATGTGAAATAAGATGCTTTTTAAAGTCAATAAAAAGTTTGCATATTTATGTTCTACAGTTTGATTTGTGTAGAGCCATGGACAAATCCTGTTTGTATATTGGTACAATTAGAAATGTATTTTTTTACTTAAAGTTCAAAGAATATGACACTTAGTAAGCCTGAGTTATTTGCCAAAGTATAGGAGGACCAGGGCTTTGCCATTGATTTAACAGCTCATGGTGTGTGTGTGTACCATATATTTACTTACTTATTAGTTAATGCAAATAGCCAGCAGAATTTCTTATCTCTGTGAAATAGAAAAACTGATGGTGTTATTGTCTAGCCACCTATTGGTTATATGAGACTGTTGTTATTAATCTGTTCAAATTTGAGGACCTACTGTGTGTTTGACGCTGTGCCATAGAGGATACATCTAGGAACTGTATTGTTCTTGCTCTTTAGGACTTCCAGTTCCTGTTGATCAAAGTACCCTGAGCTAAACTCTCAAACCGGAGCAAACACTAGAATCATCTGGAGGGTTTATTAAAGTACTGATTGCTGGACCCCACCCCAGACCTTGATTCTACTGTTGGGCCCTTGAGTTTTCATTTCTAACAAGTTCCTGGTGATATATGTACTACAGGTTCAGGGACCACCCTTGAAGAATTGCTACCTTAGTAGTCAGTGAAGCCTTGCCAATTAAACCACATTCCTAGATTGTATTGTGACTATAGAAGAGAGATTTCCAGAAGATTCAATAAAATTTTCTGGTTTTATTAGTTTTGTGTGTGAGTGTGTGTGAATCCTCACCTTGAGGATATTTTCTCCATTGATTTTTTTTTTTTTTTAGAGTGGAAGGGAGGGAGGAAAGGAGAGATGGAGAGGGAGAAGAAGAGGGAGGGGGGAGAGAGAGAGAGAGGGAGAGAGAGAGAGAGAGAGAAAGAAAGAAAAGAAAGAAAGAAAGAAAGAAAATAACGTCAGTATAACAGAATCACATTGATTGGTTGCCTCCCACATGTGCCGCACCAGGGCTGGGGATCAAACCTGCAACCCAGGTACATGCCCTTGACTGGAAATCAAACACACAATCCTTTGGTGTGCAGGCCATCACTCTAATCACTGAACCACACTGATCAGGGCCCATGAGTTTTTTAAATTGTTCCTTTGTAAGAAAGTGTGATTGTGGAGAATGAAAATTGTTACCCTTTGTTGATCACTTACTATACATCAGGCAGCAGGCACAACCTGGGCATGTGTCTTGATGGGGAATGGAACCAGCCACCTGTTGATGCATGGATCGATGCTCAACCACTGAGCCACACCGGCCAGACAATATTTCTATTTTTTTATTAATTATTTGTGTTACATATATTTCTCCTTTTCCCCTTCGTAGACACCCTCCTCTGATCCTGCCTGCCTCCCCCCACAGGATTGTTGTCTATGTCCATTGGTTATGCATATATGCATATAAGTTCTTTGGTTTATCTCAACCCTCCCCATAATATTTCCTTTTTTTTCTCTCTTTCTTTCTTTCTCTCTTTCTTTCTTTCTTTCTTTCTTTCTTTCTTTCTTTCTTTCTTTCATTTATTTTTTAAATTCTCACCCAAGGACATCTTTGCATCTGTCTTCAGACAGAGCGGGAGGAAGAGAGAGAGAGAGAGAAACATCAACGTGAGAGAGACAACATGAGAGGCCACCCACAGGACCCTATTCGGGACTGGGGACAAACTGCAACTGAGGTACATGCCCTTAGCGGACACCGAACCCGGGACTCTGAACTTCAGGCTAATGCTCTAACCACTGAGCAAAACTGGCCAGGGCAATAGTATAGTTTTATTTAATCTTTTTAACTTAATAAGTAAACTATATGTGTTAAATTAGGCTGTTTGGGCCTTTAAAAAAGTTGGTCTCTGAAGAATTATTATTTAAAAAAATTTTTTTTCCTTTATTGATTTTAGAGAGGACGGGAGAGGGAGAGAGAGATAGAAACATCTGTTGGCCACCTCCTGCATGCCCCCCCCCCCCCACTGGGGATTGGGCATGTGTCCTGACTGAGAATTGAACTGGTGACCTCTTGGTGCATAGGTTGATGCTCAACCACAGCCACACCGGCTGGACTTACTATTTTTAAATCCTCACCCAAGTATACTTTTTCCCTTTTTTTAAAAATTCTCACCCGAGGACATTTTTGCATTTATCTTCATACAGAGCAGGAGGGGAAGAGGGAGGAAAAGAGAGAGGGAAACATCAATATGTCTAGAGACACATCGAGTGGTTGCCACCCACACGACCCCAATGGGGCGGAGGACAAACTGCAACTGAAGTACTTGTTTCTTAGCAGGAACCAGACCTGGGTCTCTGGTCTAAAGCTCTAACCGCTGAGCCAAACTGGCCAGGGCTCCATTTTTATCTTCAGATAGAGTAAGGGGGTAGAGAGAGAGAGACATTGATTGGTTGCCTCCCACGTGTCCCTGACCAGGGCCAGGGACTGAACTGCAACCAACCGGAATTGAACCCTAGACTCTTTGGTCCTCAGGCTGATGCTCTAACCGCTAAGTCAGACAAGCTAGGGCTAAATAATTATTTTTTTAGTCCTTACCCGAGGCTGTGTTTATTGATTAGAGAGAGAGAGAGAGAGAGAGAGAGAGAGAGAGAGAGAACATAGGTCAGTTGACTCCTATATGCGCCCTGATTGGGGATTGAACTCACAACCTAGGTTATATGCCTTGACTAGGAATCAAACCTGCATCCTTTTTGGTGTATGAGATTATACTCCACTTTTCTGGAGCTAAGAATTAAATTTTTTTTTTGAATCCTCACCCAAGGATATTTTTTCCATTTACCTTCAGATAGAGCGGGAGGGAGGGAGGGAGAGGGAGAGGGAGGGAAGGAGAAACAACAATGTGAGAGGGAAACATCAACTGGTTGTCTCCTGCACAACCTTGACAGGGCTGAGGACTGAACTATAACCAAGGTTTGTGCCCTTGACCAGAATTGAACCCTGGACTATTTTTTTGTGGGACGACAGTCTTCACTGCTGAGCCAAACCGGCCAGGGCAGGAATTAATTTTTTTTTATTCGCTCACAGAGTTTGGGAAAAGAGCTTACAGATTTCAGTTTGAGGGTCATTTTCATTTCTTCTGTATGTAAATTAGATGAAGGTGGAAATTTGTAGTGAGTAAAATATTAGTCATTATGATTATTTATGTAGCATATGATTATTTCTATTATGTTTACTTATAAGAGACATATATATAGTTGTCCCTCGCTCCTTTGTGCTTCGACTTTAGAGCCTTCATTCTATCGCTGTTTTTTAGTATTTGAAAAAAACCGCGATAGAGTGAAGCGGCGAAAAGTCGAAGTGCGAAGTGGCCAGGGATGACTCTACATAAATAAAGAATCCTACTTCGTGGAAATTTATTTATTGCGGTAGAGTCTGGAACTGATAACTGCGATAAACGAAGTTCGACTGTCTAGTTTAATATAAAATAGCATCTAGCCCAGCTGGTGTGGCTCAGTGGACTGAGCGTTGTCCCATGGACTGAGAGGTCCCAGTTTGATTCCCAGCCGGGGCACATGCCTGGGTGTGGGCTTGATCCCCAATGGGGCATGTGCAGGAGGCAGCCGATGTTTCTTTTTCACGATGTCTCTCCCACCACCCCCTTCTTTCTCTCTAAAAAAAATCGATAAAAACATACTTAAAAAAATAAAATACTATCTGTTATCTTTAATTTCTTTAAAAAAATGTTTTTAATTGATTTATTAGAGAGAGAGGAAGGGAAAGAGACATCGATGTGAGAGAGAGAGACACCGATATGTGACCTCCTGCACTCCTCCCACTGGGGATCAAACCCACAACTCAGCATGTGTCCCAACTGGGAATCAAACCGGGACCTCTCAGTCCATGTGATGACGCTCAGTGATGCTCAATCCATTGAGCCACACTGGCCAGGCATCTCACATTCATTTTAAACTTTCAAATTAAACCTGAAGGAGAATATAGGACTTTTCCTGGGAATCTCCCAGCTTTAATGTTATCTTACACAAGAATTTAAAGTATGTGTTTGGAGTTTGTCTGCAGGGGGTTTGTGCTGACCTATATGCACCTACCTGTATAGTAATTGGGAGGGTCCTGGAAGAAAAGGGCATTTTAGGCAGGAGTCCAACTTCTTCAAGCTTGAGTTTGTTAGCACTGCACTTTGCCACCTGAGCTGCTCAGCCATGGTTAGTCTTATATAATCTTATATAGTCTACATAAGGCATTATTTCTGTGGGTTACATGGAATCTTGGTATTCAAAGTTGAAGCTAGAACAAAGAAGCTATTTTGTTTGGATTTCTTGCTAATGGCCAGTTGCTTTGAGGCGGAGGTTAAATATTGTGGGGTTTGTATTATGGACATTTTACATGAAAATCTGTATTGATAGAATTTAGTATGAAATTTGAGTAAGCTGAACCCAATTATTTTTTTTTTTAATTTTTATTTATTAAAATTTTTTTTCTTTATTTTAAAGAAAGAGGAAGGGAGAGGGAGAAAGAGAGAGAGACATCAGTGACAGAGAACATCTATTAGCCACCTCCTACATGACCCCCACTGGGGATCGGGCCCACAACCTGGGCATCGGGCCCACAACCTGGGCACGTGCCCTGACCGGGAATCGAATGGCGACCTTGCGGTTCATGGGTTGATGCTAAACCACTGGGCCACACCGCTGGGCACCCAAAGGTTTTATTCTAGAATTTTTTATAACTATTTTTTACACAGTCAATACCTTTATTCTTTCATTGATCACAATGGCAGATTCTAGAATGAGAATCCTGGAGAGTAGACCTAGAACCATTTTCTAACTCAGCCTTCTGCCCTTAGACTTACTATTCTTTATCCAGAAGAATAATTTAAACTTGGGCAAGCAGCTTTTGTTATTTGAGTGTTTGATGACTTTTTTTTTTAATATGTTTTTATTGATTTTTTTTTTTTTTTTTTAGATAAAGGGAGAGGGAGAAATAGAAACATCGATGTGAGAGAACATTGATTGGCTGCCTCCTGCATGTCCCCCACCGGGGACTGAGCCTACAACCCTTGAATTTGCCCTTATCGAGAATCGAACTGGTGACTTCTTGGTGCATGGGAGGCCCCTCAACCAACTGAGCAACACTGGCTAGGCTTGATGACTTTTTGTTCATATATCATCTCCACCTCTTTCCTTGCCCGCCTTCACTTGCCTACCGCTTGCCTAGCCTAGTTCTGCCTTGGTGAGCCTGCCCATAGGCATGCGTTAGTTTTACTAGTGAAGTGGACTAAAGGAGTTTATGTCTTCGTCTCTTAAAAGAAGGTTGCCATCATTGTCATCTAAATGTTAAAGATACTCAATGATTACCTTCCACATACCATAGTAATGTATTCCAATTTTTTTCCTCATTTTTATTAACTTAGGTTCTTAGCATTTATTTCCTACTGATTGTATAGTTGTTCTACTTAATATTGCTTTGGAACAAATTGCTCCACAACTTATAGTGTAAAACAACCCCCATTTTGCCCTGGCTGATTTGGCTCCATAGTTAGAGCGTCGGCCCGTGGACCAGAGAGTCCCGAGTTTGGTTCCTGCTAAGGGCACGTACCTCGGTTGCAGTTTGTCCCCGGCCCTGGTTGGGGTCATGTGGGTGGCAACCACTCGATGTGTGTCTTTCACATCGATGTCTCTTTCTCTCTCTCTCTCTTTTTTTTTTTTTGGTACATGCCCCTAGTCGGAACCGAACCCGGGACTCTCTGGTCCTCAGGCCGATGCTCCAACCGCTGAGCCAAACCGGCCATGGATCTCTCTCTCTTTCTTTCTCTCTCCCTCCCTCTCTATCTGAAGATAAATGCAAAAATGTCCTCAGGTGAGGATTAAAAAAACAAAACAAAACAAAAACCACCACCATTTTATTTATTGCTCACAGATTCAGGCAGGCTTATCTTTGTTCCACTATGTTTGGGACTTTAGTTTGGGGTATCTTGAAAGGCTGGGGGGGATGCGAATAGCTGGAAGATCCAAATCCTTGACTGTTTCTTCACTTACATAACTGGCACCTTGGCAGGTATGGTTAGAAGCTTGGGCTCAGCTGGGACTCTTGTCCAGAGCGGCTACATTGGCATCTCCAGCACGGAGGCCTCAGTGTGCTTGGACTTCTTTCAAGGTGACTTGGTGTCTCAGTGAACAAGACAGAGCTGCCTGCCTTTTTAGAAATCACATAATATCACTTCTGCCATTTTCTCTTGGTTAAAGCAGTTCCAAGCACCCAGATTCAAGCAGAAGGAACATGGACCATACCTCTTAATGGAAGGTGTGTCAAAGACTTTGAGATCAAGTTTCCATATCACTATAAGAGTAACTTTGGGTTTATAATCTGACCTAGTGTTTTATTTATGACCTTGGACAATTTATTTACCTTCTTTGTGCCCCAGTTACCTCATTTATAAAATGGGATTGGTAACAGTAATAACCTAATAGGACTGTTATAAGGATAAGGCATGCTCTGGCTTCCCTTACCTCTTTGTCCTCGTCTCCTATCTCTTCTCACTCACTACATTCATAGACCCAGGAGTCTTCTTGCTGTTCTTTGAACACACTAGGGACATTCTAACCTCTAGGCCTTGGCATGGGGTCTTCTCTTTTCACAGACACCTCACCTCCTCCTCTTTTCAGACATCACCTCAGTGAGGGTCACTCTACCCACCCATGGCCCTCCCAATTTCTCTAACTCTGATCTAATTTTTCTTTTTTTCCAGTGCATTTATTACCTTCAGATATACTATATAATTTACATATTTCTTATGTTCATTTTCCTCTGGTATACTGAAAGCTCTGTGAGAGCAGGATTTTTTGTTTTGTTTACTGATACTATTCCAAATACCTGGCACATGCTGGTCATTTATTACAGGTGACCAAATATAAATATTAGTTGAATTAGTGATTAAATGAGACAATATGGGCAGTGCATTTAATACAGTGCCTGGGTCCGGCCCGTGTGGCTCAGTGATTGAGTGTTAACCCATGCACCAAGAGGTCGCCGGTTTGATTCCCAGTCAGAATACATACCAAGGTTGTGGGCCTGATCCCCAGTGGGGGGCATGCAGGAGGCAGCCAGTCAATGTTCTCTCTCATTGATCTATCTCTCTCTCTCTAAAATCAGTAAAGGAAAAAAAAATATACAGTGCCTGACACATAAGTAAAACATAAATGTTAGCTGCATTAATGTTAATTGTTAATACTCTGTCTTATCTCGTCCCTGTGTCCTTTGCCTTCCCTTCTGTGTTCATTACAATGAGATACCACCTTTCTTCCTTTTTTTTCTTTTCCTTTTTCCCTTTTTTTGGTTAATCTTCATTAGAGGATTTTTTTTTCCATTGAGAGACAGTGGGGAAGGGTAGGAGGGGGATGAGAGAAAGAGAGAGAGAGAAAGAAGGAAAGAGAGAAAGAAAGAGGGAAGGAGAGAGGAAGGAAGGAAATATCTATGTGAGAAATACATGGATTGGTTGCCTTCCGCACGTGCCCTGACTGGGGCCAGGGAACAAACCTGCAATCCAGGTACATGTGCCTTTGACTGGGAATCAAACCCGAGACCCTTTGGCACAAAGGCCAAATCTTTACTAAGCCACACCGGCCAAGGCTCTCTTTCTCCTTTCTTAAAACCTCAGACAGCTTTCTTTCTTTCTTTCTTTTTTTTTTTAAACTATGTTCTTATTGATTTTTTTTTTTAGAGAGAGATAGAAACATCGATGTGAGAGAGAAACATCAATCAGCTGCTTCGTGCATGCACCCTACTGGGGATCAAGCCCACAGCCCAGGCTTGTGCCCTGACCAGGAATCAAACTAGGACCTCTCAGTCCATGAGTCAGTGCTGAATCCACTAAGCCACTATGGCTGGGCTCAGACAGCTTTCTTAAAGGAAGGCTTGATAGAGTCTGGGCTTAGAAGAGAGAGATAAAGGTGGGAGCCTAAGACTAGTTGAGAGAGAGATTCTGAAGACATTAAGTTGAGTGGACAAGAGGTGAAGCACAAAAGAAGGAACAGCAACAAAACATAAAGGAGCCCTGGCCAGTTTGGCTCAGCGGTTAGAGCGTCAGCCTGCGGTCCAGAGAGACCCGGGTTCAGTTCCCACTAAGGACACGTACTTTGGTTGCAGTTTGTCCCCGGCCCCGGATGGGGTTGTGCAGGAGGCGGCCACTCAGAATACAGAGATGAGATGGTTCTTGCCCACAAGGAGCTCATAGTCAAGTACTTTAGTGTAGGATTAACTAAGCTAAAGGTTGGGGATGAGAGGGGGAATAAGACAGAGGGACAGCCTAGTCAGGAGCATAAAGATAAGTTGTCAGCAATCGTGATGTTAAGGAACAGAAGCCTTCTCCCCCCCCCCCCCCATTTTAGTGGCACATGAAATGAGAGTGTTGTGAGAGATGAAACTGGCTAGACCTGTAAGTTAAGGGAGGTCTTTTCTCCTGTCCCCCAAGCTTTCTTAGCTTTACTTGTGCTGGTGCCTGCCTGGCTGAAATGACCTTCATTTCCCATTAGAACTCTACTACTTACCCTTCAAAGGCTCCAAACTGTTACCTTTAGGACACCTTTTTCCCCTTTATCTCATCCGAATGTGGTCATATCCTCTGAGTGCTTAGAATTGTGTTATCCAGCACATTAGCTACCAGTCACATGTGGCTATTGAGCACTTAAATGTGGGTAGACTGAATTAGGAGGTTCTGTAAGTGTAAAATTTATACCAGATTTCGAAGGTAGTTTGAAAAAAAAAAAGTAAAATCTTAATCTTTTTAGCCCAACCAATGTGGCTCAGTGGATTGGGTGTCTCCCCATGGACTGAGAGGACCTGGTTTGATTCCTGGTCAGGGCACATGCTTGGGTTGCAGGCTTGATCTCCAGTAGGGGGTGTGTAAGAGGCAGCCGATCAATGGTTCTCTCTCACATCGATGTTTCTATCTCTCTCTCTAAAAAATCAATAAAAATATATTTTAAAAAATCTTAGTCTTTTTATATTATATGTTGGGAATATATTGGAGTAAGTACAGTATTATTAAAATTAGTTTATTTTTTTTTTTAGTGTTGCTACTAGAAAATTGAAAAATACATATATGTTGCCCGGCCAGTGTGGCTCAGTGGTTGAGCATTGACTCAAGTCAGGGTACTTGCTGAGGGTTGGGGGCATGCAGGAGGAGGCCATTTGATGTTCTCTGTCATCCATGTTTCTATCTCTCTCTCTCTCCCCCCCCTTCCTCTCTCTCTAAAAAATTAATAAAGAAAAAAATTAAAAATATGTATAAAATAAAATTAGTAAAACATATCCTCTGGTGAAGATTTTTTTTAAATGCCCAGCCTGGCTGGTGTGGCTCAGTGGTTGAGTATCAACCCATGCATCAAGAGGTCACCGGTTTAATTCCCGGTTAGGGCACATGCCCATGTTGTGGGCCTGATCTCCCACGTGCAGGAGGCTGCCAATCTATGTTCTCTCTCTTAGATGTTTCTGTCTCCCTCTCCCTTCCTCTCTCTAAAATCAATAAAGGAAAAAACAAACAAACCACTTTTTCTTTCTTTGAAGTTTTGACCATGACCTTTAGTATTATGTTGAGCAGCTTTGTCTTGTTTCTGGTCTTAAATGATTCTAAAGTTTCTCCATTTAGTGTAATACTTGCTGAAGATTTTTTGGTCCATGATTTTATTTTATTTCATTTTTAAATATTTTTTCTTGATTGATTTTAGAGAGAGAGGAAGGGGGAGAGAGAGAGGGAAAGAGAGATAGAAACATCAATGAGACAGAACATCGACTGGCCGCTTCCTGCATGCCTGCCCACTGGAGATTTGGCTCACACCTGGGCATGTGCCCTGACCTGAAATCTAACCAGCAACCTCTTGGTTTGTGTGTGTTGTCACTCAACCATTGAGCTAAACCAGCCTGGCTAGATTTTTTTTTTTAACATCGAAAAACCTGCCCATATTTAAGGAGGTGGCTTGTTATTTTAAAGATTAGAAAGAATGTGTGCATAGCTTGTTTTACAGACCGGACCAAACTCTCTTCATAGAGAATTGAAACATAGTGTAAAGTTGTTGTAAACTACTAAACTTGATTTCTTAAGTAATCTTACATTTCAGGTTTGTGCTTTGCGAAATAGATAGAAGGGCAAACCTGGAACCATGTTTATTATATTAACTTTGTGTGTGTCTAAGGTATACATTCTCATTTGTGTCTTCTGGTTATGCTGATTATACTCTATGGCTGTACATATGGACAAACTTCTAATGAACTAATACGTAAAACATAAAATGAATAAATTTCCCATTCATTTTCTTATTGCTTCTGGTTTGTTTTTTGAGATAGTGGAAAGTGGGGGTTGGGTGGAGAGAGACACATCGGTTGATTGCCTCCTGCATGTGTCCCGACCTGGCCAGTGTGGGGACCGATGCTCCAACTACTGTGCCACACGAGCCAGAGCTTATTGCTTCTTACATTAGTATTGATACAGCCCTGGCCCTGTAAGTAGTGCTGTGGCTGAAACTAACAAAACCTAACCAAGTAGGGGTTTGTTTTTCTCACAAAAGAAATCTAGGCAGCTTCTAGCTTTTGGTTCAGCAGTTCAGTAATATTGGAGCTGGTGGTTTTAGAAAACATTTTAGTCTTTTCTTTCCCAGAACCTCCCAGTAGATGTTTGCTAATGAGAACTGGCCGGAACTAAGCCATATTGCTACCTCTAGCTGCAGGGAAGTTTGGGAAAACAAGAATTTATCTGGCTGTGTTGCCTCCCCAAGTATATCCAGCTTCTTTTAGAAACAAATAAGGAAGGAATGGATATTGAGTTGTTAACTACAGTGTTTGCTTTATTTCCTAATAATGATAACTTAAATATTTTGCATTAAAAAGAATTTTTAGTTTGAAAATTAATACTTTGTGAATGCCTTTGGCTTGATTCATCATTATTTTGAGCAGTAGTGTACATATTCTAGTACACTAGATGAAATGATATCAGCTCCCATTCCATGTTAGGGAGAAGAATCAGGACTCCTTTAAGAATTAAATTCGCTGCCCTGGCCGGTTTGGCTCAGCGGTTAGAGCGTTGGCCTGCGGTCGGGAGAGACCCGGGTTCAGTTCCCGCTAAGGGCACGTACCTTGGTTGCAGTTTGTCCCCGGCCCTGGTTGGTCGTGTGGGTGGCAACCGCTCGATGTGTCGCTTTCACGTCGATGTTTCTCTCTCTCTCTCTCTCTCCCTCCCTCTCACTCTATCTGAACAAAATATCGAAAAATGTCCTCGGGTGAGGATAAAAAAAAAAAAAAAAAAAAAGAATTAAATTCGCCCTGGCCGGTTTGGCTCAGCGGTTAGAGCATCGGCCTGTGGTCCGGAGAGACCCGGGTTTGGTTCCCGCTAAGGGCATGTTACCTCGGTTGCAGTTTGTCCCCGGCCCTTGTTGGTCGTGCGGGTGGCAGCCACTTGATGTGTCCCTTTCACGTCGATGTTTCTCTCTCTCTCTCTCTCTCTCTCGCTCTCTCTCTCCCCCTCCCTCCCTCCCACTCACTCTATCTGTACAAAAAATGGAAAAATGTCCTCGGATGAGGATAAAAAAAAAAAAGAGAATTAAATTCAACTGCTCAGTACCTGTTAGGTGCTTAGTGTTGCCACACAAAATTATAAAATGACTCCCGGAGGATTATGTAACCTTTTTTTTTTTTATCTCAGATTCTATTTATTGGCTCCTTAGTGGGAAAAAATTTTATGCATGAAATAATTGACTAATGGTACAAGAATTCAGAATTATTTGTTAAATGTTCAGTTTTGACATTGAATGCTATGATATAGAAATAGGAAACTTTTTTTCTTCAGGGCCACTGGTGGGTACATGGAAAAAAATGAAGGTCAAGTAGAAACAAATATTTTAATTTGCTTCTGTTTTGAGATAACTTTTTTTTTTTAACTCATCTTTATTGTTGAATGTATTACAGATGTCCCCTCTTTTTTCCCCATTAACCCTCTCCTCCCCAATCCCACCCCCTTTCAGCCTTCCCCACACTATTGTTGGTGTCCATTGTTTATGCATATTTGCATAGATGTTTTTTGGTTTATGTCATCCCATGCTCCCCACCTCTCCTTTGAGGTTCATCAGTGTAACATTCAATTTGTACTTCTTAATTCCTTCATCTTTTTCACCCATCCTCCCAGCCCCCACTCATATGGCAAGCAACAAGAAGTTCTCAGTATCTATGAGTCTGTTTCTGTTCTGCTTGCTCATTTTGTTTGTAGATTCAGTTGTTGGTAGAAATGTATTAATTGCCATTTTATTGTTCATATTTTTGTTCTCCTTCAAGAAGACCCTTCAACATTTCATATAATACTGGTTTGGTGGTGATGAACTCCTTTAGCTTTTTCTTGTCTGGGAAACTCTTGATATGTCCATCGATTCTAAATGATAGCTTTGCAGGATAGAGTAGTCTTGATTGTAGGTTGTTGCTTTTCATCACCCTGAATATCTCTTGTCACTCCTTTCTGGCCTGCAGAGTTTCTTTTGAGAAATCGGCTGACAGTCTTATGGGAGCTCCTTTGTAGGTTACAGACTGCTTTTCTCTTTCTGCTTTTAAGATTCTCTCTTTGCATTTAACTTTTGGCATTTTGATGATGATGTGTCTTGGTGTGGTCCTCTTTGGGTTCATCATGTTTGGGACTCTCTGTGCTTCCTGGACTTGTATGTCTGTATCCTTCACCAAGTTAGGGAAGTTTTTTGTCATTATTGTTTCAAATAGGTTTTCAATTTCTTGTTCTCTCTTCTCCTTCTGTCACCCCTATGATGCAAGTGTTGTCATGCCTGAAGTTGTCCCAGAGGCTCCTTACACTATCCTCATTTTTTTGGATTCTTTTTTCTTTTTGTTGTTCTAATTGGGTGTTTTTTGCTTTCTTATATTCCAAATCGATGGTTTTGCTTCTTGGCTTTACCTACTCTCTATTGATTCCCTGTAAATTATTCTTTATTTCAGTTAGTGCATCCTTCGTTTCTGACTGGTCTTTTTTTATATTGTTGATGTTCTAAGTTCCTTGGAGGTCTCCTAAAGCTCCTTGAAGGTCTCACTAAATTCCTTGAATATCTCACCAAGTTCCTTGAGCAACCTTATAACCTGTTTTCTAAACTCTGCATCTGGTTAATTGCTTATCTCCATTTTGTTTAATTCTTTTCCTGCAGTTTTGTTTTCTTTCATTTGGGATATATTTCCTTGTCCCCTCATTTTGGCTGCTTCCCTGATATTGTTTCTATGTATTAGGTAGAGTTGCTATGTCTTCTAGGCTTCATCGGGTGGTCTATTGTAGGAATTCTGTAGGATCCAGTGGCACAGCCTCCGTGATCGCTCCAGCTGGGCCCTCGAGGTGCACCCCTAGTGTGGACTGTACACCCTTCTGTTGTAATTGAGTCTTGATTGATGTTGGCACTTCAATGGGAGGGATTTACTCAGGCTGATCAGCTGCAAGGACTGGCTGTGCCCATTGACTTCTGACCTCTGACTACTTAGGAGGATTAGCTCTGTAGGGGCCCCCCACACAAAGCAAGATTTACTTCATCAGGGCTCTGGTACCCACTGAGTTCACTCATTGAGTGTGTAGCTTGTGTAGGTGGTTGGGTGGTGGTCTTTCGATGTGATCTGGAGCTGTTCACTGACGTGCTGGCTCTGGGGCAAGGTCAGCCACTGCCTGCCTGTGTTCTGTTTGGGGCCACCAGGCTTAAGCTACAAAGTGATCTGCCAATGGCTGCTTCTTGTGCTGGGCTTGGAGGTACCCAGGAAAAGCCAAGTTGTGAACCAAGGCTGGCTCCTTCTAGTGCCAGGCCTGGGGCCACTTAATGAGAAGTATGGGTATTGCTGAGACCAGTTGCTGCTTGTTTGAGAGATTTTAGGAAACTCTGTAGCATGATCCTTCAAGACAGGCCAATCCCATGGTAAAGCCTTGGGAAACAGCTTGGGTGGGCCTGAAAGTTCCATGGGGCAGGGCCTCAGGGAATCACCAGGGCAGGGCAAACAGTGTCAGCCAGGTTGCTGGAGTCCCAGATATGGCGGCTGTCTGCAACTCCAGGGCAGGGTCCTACCAAAGGAACATCAGCCTCCACCAGCACGTCTATCCCAGAGAAAGCTGCCCCTCCAGGCCTCATCCTGAGGCCATACAGCTCAGTTCTTCCCTGTATGTTTCTGGTGCCCCTCAAGCTGCCTCCCCTTCAAGCTTACAGGGAGAACAGCTGAGTAAGTCCATGTGCAGGCCCTATAAGAGGAACTACCTGGGGCTCCCACAGCTGCGCCTGGTGTGGGACAGGGACCCCTCACTCCTCAGGAAGGACCCTCCCAGCTGAGGTATCCTGATTTTTATCCGCAACATGTGGGTGAGGAACCAGCCTGTCTGCGCCTCCACCCCTCCTACTAGTCTTGATGTGGCTGCTTCTGCTTCTTTAATTTCATAGTTGTAGGACTTCCATTCAGCTACATGTCAGGCAGTTCTGAATGATGGTTGTGTTGTAGTTTAGTTGTAATTTTGACGTGGTTGTGGGAGGAGGTGATATCGCATTTACCTATGCTGCCATATTGACCGCAACTCTCTTGAGATAACTTTTAAAAATTAAACACATTAGACTTTTTAAATTTAAGAACTTTATGTAAGGAAACTAAATATATTACGTTTAACCCTACTGGAAATTTATAAACATCAACTACTTCAATTTGTTGTATGAATTTACAATCTAATGGAAAAAATGCAGGTTTCTTTTTTCTTTGTATTATGATTGTTTATTTGCATGAGTAGGTATAAGGTTAGGTGTGGCTATGCTGTGGTAATATATGTGACCAAAATCTTAGTGGCTCAACACAGTAAAAAACTTGTTTACGGAGTTTTACCGACTGCTTATTGGCTCCATGAAGACTGATCTTGTCCAGGCTGATTTGGTCCTGTAGCCCCTGTCTTTGGACAATGCTCTGGGTTTAGGAGAGCAGAAGATAGGACTGGAGTTAAGCACTAGCAATTAGATACTTCAGCATGGGAATGACATGTTATTTTCACTTGCATCTCATTGGCCAGATTTAGGCATAGTGCTGTGCCTAACTCAGGTGAGGAGAATGAGTTCCTCCCTGAAGTCAGTATAATCCTCCAGGAACTCAGAAGCACACAAGCCAGGGTGGTGGATAATAGTATTAACAAAGTAGCATAATAGAGATATAGATACAAATGGGGGGGGGGAACTAAAGGAAAAGATACATTCTAATGGCATGCAGGGAGAGAGTCATGGAGGTTTCATAAAATTGGTGACAAATGATCCAGTGTAAGGGAATGAGTAGGGTTTTCTTAGGTTTGAAGAGAAGAAAAGGCAGGCACTCATACTGAGGGAACCAGGATCACATGCAGGGGTGGGGAATGTGCCGCCCACAGGCGTATAGGGCCCTCCAAATCAGTACCAGGTAACATCACAACCTCACTAGCCTGACCAAATATAGCAGGCTAATTTTTAAGTTGATAGTTTTGTATGGCTCAAAAATTATATTCTAAATATCCAAATGACCCTTGGCAGAAAAGTGGTTCCCCACCCTTAGTGGTAAGGAAAAGAGGGTTACATCAGAGAAGGCCTTGAATTTATTTAACATTCATTCAGTAACAATGTATTTCACAGCTACTATGTGCCAGGCACTGTTCCAAGTTTTGGGACTACCTGGTTATGAACAAAACAGACAAAAACCTGAGTCCTCCTGAAGGTTACATGGTAGTGGATATAGTCTGAGGAGTTAGTCTTTTATTATAAATATGAACTTTCAATGCCTATGCATCTTAAGACTCTTCTAATAGTTTTATTTTACACGAAATAGAAGACAGTTGATTTGCACAACAGTTAATATTTTGCCTATGTAACTGTGCCTCACTCTAGAAAACTTAATATATGAAAAGCTGAATTTATAAAATTTGTGACTTAGAAAATGTATATTTACATTACAAAATCTTGTTTAACTGAAATTTTGGATAGTAAAATTTTGATGACCATATTTGCATTACCTTAATATTAAAACCCCTTGACACATACCTCATGGGGATAAGGACTTTGTTTTATACACTGCTGTGTTTCCAACATGTATTTATAGAAAGTGTATATATATTATCAGTTGAAAACTATTTGAATGAATAATAGAACAAAGAAATTCAGGAGATAGAGAAATTTATTTAACCATCTGAACACTACAGTGATTAGTATTTTAATATTTATTTAGTCATTCTCATATTTTTTAAATACCTGTTATGTGCCAAATATTGTTCTAAGATCTAAGGAACAATTACTGCCTTGTTTTCATGAAACTTAAATCTAGTTTGGAAACAAACATAAACATTGTCATCAAAATTCTTTTGAAGCCGTGTTCTGGTTGATCTACAAAAATTGCAAAACAACATCGTGTCTTGTTTACAACAGAGTATATAACCAGTTTTCTGTAAAGCCTAATGTCATAACTTAATTGTTGCTTTAGTCTGATCAACAAGACCTCATTTATTAAATAGGTTATTTTCCCTAAAATTATCATTTGCAAATTAGAATCCCATTTGTTATAGGAACAATGTTACAAGTTGCTTAGATTTGTAACTAGTTCATAACATTCTGTTTTACCTAAGATATATTTATAATAAAAATATAGCCCTGGTCGGTTTGGCTCAGCGGTTAGAGCGTCGGCCTGCGGTCCGGAGAGACCCGGGTTCGGTTCCCGCTAAGGGCATGTACCTTGGTTGCAGTTTGTCCCCGGCCCTGGTTGGTTGTGCGGGTGGCGACCACTCGATGTGTCCCTTTCACATCGATGTTTTTCTCTCTCTCTGTTCCTCTCTCTCCCTCCCACTCTATCTGAACAAAGAATGGAAAAATGTCCTCGGGTGAGGATGATAAAAAAAAATATATATATATATATATAGAGCCCAGCCCTCGTGGCTCAGTAATTGAGCGTTGACCCATGCACCAAGAGGTTGCCAGTTTGATTCCTGGTCAGGGCACATGCCCGGGTTATGGGCCAAATCCCCAGCTGGGCAGGCATGCAGAAAGTGGCCAATCAATGTTCTCTTTCATTGGTGTGTTTTTTTCTCTCTCTCTGCCCCTCTCCCTTCCTCTCTCTCTAAATCAATAAAGAAAAAATAATAAAAATAAAATAAAATAAATACATACAGTTCTGGCTGGGTGGCTCAGTTGGTTGGAGTGTTGTCCTATACACCAGAAGGTAGCAGGTTCAATTCCCAGTCAGGGCACATGCCTGGGTTGAGGGTTCAATCTCCAGTTGATGCACATACGGGAGGCAGCCAATTGATGTTTCTTTCTCACATCGATGTCTGTCTGTCTATCTCTCTCTCCCATCCTCTCTCTAAAATCAATAAAAACAAAACATAAACATCATTGTTTATAATGTAATATTATGTGATAATTGAATAAAACAGAAGTAAACCTATCCCAAAACCTGATACGTTAGGGAAAACATTTTGTTTGACAAATGTGAGAAGGTAGCTGGAGATTAATGTGGAAATTCTGAAAAGGATATCAGAGATTGAGGGCACAAATTTTTTTAAAAATTGAAAGAGAGAGAGAGAAAGAAACATCAACTCATTGTTCCACTTACTTATACATTCATTGGTTGATTCTTGTATGTACCATGCCCAGGATTGAACCTACAACCTTGGTATATCGGAATGATGATCTAACTAACTGAGCTACCCAGCCCGGCCGATGGCAAAATTCTTAAGCTTTTACTTTAACAAAACACTTTTTTTTCTTCCTTGGTATTAGTGTACAGTCATCCCTCACCACTTCGTGCTTCGATGTTCATGGCTTCGTTTTATCGTGGGTTTTTCAAATATAGAAGTATAGCATTTGAAAAAACCGCGATAGAGTGAAGCCGTGAATGTCGAAGTGCGAAGTGGCGAGGGATGACTGTATAGTAAATAAAGAATTCTACTTCGCCCTGGCCGGTTTGGCTCAGCGGTTAGAGCATCGGCCTGCGGTCCAGAGAGACCTGGGTTCGGTTTCCGCTAAGGGTGCGTACCTCGATTGCAGTTTGTCTCCGGCCCTGGTTGGGTTGTGCGGGTGGCAGCCACTCGATGTGTCCCTTTCATGTCGATGTTTCTCTCTCTCTCTCTCTCCCTCCCACTCTATCTGAACAAAAAGTGGAAAAATGTCCTCAGGAGAGGGGAAAAAAAAAGAATCCTACTTCATGGAAATTCATTCATTGCGGTAGAGTCTGGAACTGATTAACCATGATAAGCGAGTGTTTATCAGCTAGAATCAGGCTTGTTTTGACCTAAAGGTAGACTGACAACATTAGAAAGAAGGGGCATTTTCCTGAACAAAATATTAGAAAAGAGAAAAGAATGAAGGAGCTTAGACGTAACTGTGAGAGTGCTATGAGAGTGAGAACCCTTCCTTGAGCAGGAGTTAGCAGCCAGGGAAGATTGGTCATGGGGCATGATGTCCTCTGAGTATGTGTTGCAAAAGGTGGAAGCACTAGGAACTGATGCTTGTACCTGCAGAATTGTACCAGCGTTTGTAACCCTAGTACTTCTTTAACATGGTTAGAGGCGTTTATAATTTATTACCTTTATGGAACATATTGAGTAATTTACACATCTAATCAACAAATATTGTCAAGGGCGACACAGTCTGACTATTTATTTAAAGACTGTTTTCCTTTATTGATTTTAGAGAGGAGGTGAAAGGGAGAGAGATAAAAACATCGATGAGAGAGAACATCCATTGGCTGCCTTCTGCATGTGGGATCAGGCCCACAACTTGGGTATATGTCCTGACCGGGAGTCGAACCAGCGACCTCTTGGTGCATGGGTCGAAGCTTAACCACTGAGCCATGTCAGCCAGACCACATTCTATTTATTTTCATTTTATTTTATTTTAATCTTCAGATAGAGCAGGAGTGAGAGAGGGAAGAAAAGAGAGAGAGAGAGAGAAACATTGACGTGAGAGAGACACATTGAGTGGTTGCCATCCACACGACCCCAACTGGGGCCAGAGACAAACTGCAACCGAGGTACCTTCCCTTACTGGGACCTGAACCTGGATCTCTCTGGTCCTCGGACCAATGCTCTAACCACTGAGCCAAACTTGCCAGGGCCACAGTCTGACTATTTAAACACATTGTTTTGAATTATTGTTAGCAGAATCGTGTAGAAAAAAACTGGGAATCCAGATTCTCTCTGGATTTCTTTCTAGTGATGTGGCTGTGCATAAATCGCAGAAGAACCCTCATCTGGTGAAGGTGGTGGTAGTGTTGTGCCTGTTTCACAAGATGTGGCATAGCATTTAATAGCACATGGAAAAGTTACATTACTAATGACTGCAGGCAGTTAGTTCAGTTACTCCTGTTGTGTGTTATAGCCACATATAGAAAGATCTCTCTTCGAGCACCCAGCTGAACTGCAACACTTGGTATTGGGCATTTTCCTTCTCAGCGTTCTTGTTTTCCTCATAAATGTATATCATGTGGGCAAATTTCCTCTTAAGTGCTAGATGCATTAGGATTAAACTTAAAGCAGTAATGTTTTGTTTCTTCAACTAGAGGCCCTTACAACTTGATAGGTACTATGTGTTCTTATGTTCTTATCTTTGTTATATGTTGTATTGTAGCACACATCACATGGAGATGGGCGGCAAGAAGTGACCTCTCGCACCGGGCGCTCTGGAGCTCGGTGTAGAAACTCTATAGCTTCCTGTGCAGATGAACAGCCTCACATCGGAAACTACAGACTGTTGAAAACAATCGGCAAAGGGAATTTTGCAAAAGTGAAATTGGCAAGACACATCCTTACAGGCAGAGAGGTAAATGAGAATTATGCTTAATTTCTGTTACACTTGCTCTGTTTAATTCCACTTGAGAGAAAGAGGAAGAGATGGTATAGATTTGCGCTCCTTTTTAAGCTAATGAAAATTTTTTTTTTAAAAGAACAAGAAACATTATTTGGGAATTCTTTTGCTTTCCCATTTCTTTAAAGGTTGTAAATATTATATTGATCAATTGAATAATCTTTTGCCCTTAAAAATGGACAGTGTTGCCTTGGCCAGTTTGGCTCCGCAGCTGGAGCATTGGCCCACAGATCAGAGTGGTGGGTTTGATTCCAGTCAAGGGCATGTACCTCTGTTGTAGTTTATCTCCAGCCCTGGTTGGGCCGTGCTGGAGGCAACCAGTTGATGTGTCTCTCTCACATCAATGTTCCCCCCCGCCACTTCCCTTTCTATCTGAAAGTCAGTAGAAAAAATATCGTCGGGTAAAGAGTTAAAAACAAAAAAATTGCATTGTTTTGTTCTTTTGTATTAGTATCTGTCACCATAGTAAAAATTGTTTTAAACTTCATGTACAAGCATGTGGTACTTGCAAATCAGTAGTGCTGCTTTGTTATAGATTTATACTCACGAAGTTTTTTCATCTCCCCAAATACTGTTCTTATAGCTTATGTTTGATGGGTTATTGCAGAAGAAGGCATGTGCTTTCTTGCCTTGTGTGATATCCGCTTTCTGCTCAACCACATAGCATAGTTATCAGAAATACTTCTATCAAAACTACTAAATTTACTCTCTCCTCACGTTCTATCTGGGCATTACACAACCTGCTTTGCTTCTTACAGTTAGGTCTTTGTACCTATATTTTCTCTGCTGGAAATACATTTCAGCCTTTTATGTCTGTGGGATTACTTCTGGAAAGTAGTTGATAGATTCCCTTTCCCTAGGCATGGGACTCGTGTCAAAAATCCTGATACTTCTTTAGATAGTACGTTATCCATTTATTGGAATTGCTTATTTGCCTTTCTTCTCCCTCCAGTCTGTAGGGTAGATCTCAGTGTTTGGTATGTTTCAGATAGTTAATATTGTTGACTGAATGGAATGATACATTTTTTTGTTGCTGCTGTTGTTTTTGTTTTTTCTTTTTACTTTTCTTTTTATAGAATGATACTTTTGAAGGAAGCTTTTTAAAGAAATGCTTTCCCTGTCCCAGAGTCTCCTCAAACATGTGCCAAGATAGCATTACAGGTATGCCAAGGTACTGATGCATACAACCCACCAGGCTGCTGGAGTAGGACCTGGGCTAGTCACTTCTGCTAGCAAGCAGCCTGTTTGCTGCAATGAGTCCTACAAATGTTCTCATTTTCTGTGTGGACTGGGAATTGAAGGGTTGGGAAACACCACTGGAGTTTTAAGTGAAGACTATAACTAGAAATTGGCCTCTTCAAATTATCTCAATTTCAGTGACAAATCCCTGTTTAGGACTCCTTGTTGAGATGCCAGGACTGCTTTGGGAATCAGTAAACAGCACGAGTGGATAGCACTTTTCTTGCTTTCCTTGATCAAACCTTTTTTTGTTTTTAATCCTCACTGAGGGTATTTTTCCATTTATCTTCAGATAGAGTGGGAGGGAGAGAGAAAGAGAGAGACAGAGAGAGAGAGAGAGAGAGAGAAACATCTATGTGAGAGAGACACATCAATTGGTTGCCTCCCACAGGACCCCGACGAGGGCCAGGGATCAAACTTCAACCTAGTTACATGCCCTTGACTGGAATTGAACCCGCGACTTTTTGGTCCTCGGGCTGACGGTCTAACTGCTGAGCCAAACTGACCAGGACCTTTTTTCTCCAGTGTTTGTTATTATTGTTGTTGTTATTTTTCAGTAATTTTTTTTTTTGCTATTGTCATTTTACTTATTTTTAAAAATTTTTATTTATTTTCTTTACAAATATTTCTCCCCTCCCCCATACCCCTCCTCCCCATTCTGCCTCCCCCCTTTCCCCAATCATTGTTGTCTATGTCCATTGGTTACGCATATGTGCATATTAGTTCTTTGGTTTATCTCATCCATTCTCCCGCCCCCCCCCTCCTTGGAGGTTTGTCAATCTGAACTGTATTCCTTTCTATGTCTCTGGGTCTGTTTTGTTCATCAGCTTATTCTGTTCATTATAATCCACAAATAAGTGAGACCATGTGGTATTTGTCTTTCTCTGATTGGCTTATTTTGCTTAGCATAATACTCTCCAGGGGTGCCTCTATGCCCTCTCAAAGGATAAGATAGCTCTCTCTCTCTCTCTCTTTTTTTTTTAATCTTCACCCGAGGACATTTTTCCATTTTTTTGTTCAGATAGAGTGGGAGGGGGAGAGAGGGAGAGAGAGAGAAACATCGATGTGAAAGGGATACATTGATTGAGTGGTTGTCACCTGCACAACCCAACCAGGGCTGGGGACAAACTGCAACCAAGGTATGTGCCCTTAGCGGGAACTGAACCCGGGTCTCTTTGGACTGCAGGTCGACGCTCTAACTGTTGAGCTAAACTGGCCAGGACCATAATAGTACTTTTCCTTAGCATTGTACTTGACCATATCTGGATCTTAGTGCTCACAGATCTGCCACATTCTGTTTCATGAATGTCATCTTCCAGTGTGTGCTGGTGCCATTGTTTATCACATCAGTGGACATTGGGTGGTTTATGATTTTTTGCTGTTACAAACATATATAGTGGACATTCTGTAACATAACTCTCTGTGCTCTTGTTAAGAGTATTTTTGTGGGATAAATTCGTAGAAGTTGAAATCCTGGGTCAAAGGGGATGCATGTTTAGCATTGTAGTAGGTATTGCTAAATTGGTTTTGAGAAAATGTCATACTACTTTATTAACCTACCAAAATGAATAAGGGTGTCTGTTATTCGACCCCCTTGCTAACATTGGACTGTAGATTATTTTCATATGGCAAGGTGGTGAAATCATTGAGTTTATTGGTGGGGAGCTCTCCTGGTCCCCACTGGTTGTTGGTGCGAATGGGTTTCTTGCGATATCACAAGAAAAGTAATTTTCTGAGACTTGCACGGGAGAATGAGTTATTGGAGAAAGCTTTATTTCTGTGGAATTACACCCCTGAGTTTCCAAGGTCCCATTTCCCTCAGTCCCACCATGGAAGAGGTGTAACTGTGACTTCAGCAACGCTAGGATTAAAGCCATTGCCCAAAGTTTCCGTTCCATTTTGGGACACAGTCCAATCCATCTTCAGGCTATCTTAGTTTGTGTTCATCGGTCCATTGTGTTTGGGGTCGGCAGAGCCATATGACTATGAAGGGAACACAGATGAATGCAAGGAAGCAGGAGCGAAACCAAAGGAACCAGAGAGCCAAGAGAGCACCGAGAGCCAAGAAGAATGAGAATTCCTTTGTCTTGGTATTATGTATCCCCATATATTCACGGGCTTGCAGTAGCCTTGCCCCCCTCTAGCCACTGATCTCTGTTTCCAGGTTTGACTGACACGCACCTTCCCTATGTCACCTCAACTCTACTTCGTATGTGACCATTTTGCAGAGAATGGATCCATGGTTCTCTGTGGAGTGTGAAATTGCAGCTTTCTGGTGCCACTGCCTGAAATGGCCATGCTTAAAATGTCTGGCCTCACCCTGACAAGTTTGGCTCAGGGTTAGAGCATCAACCTGTGGACCAGGGAGTCCTGGGTTCAATTCCAGCCAAGGGCACATACCTCGGTTTTGGTTCATCCCTGGCCCCGGTTGGGGTCGTGCGGGTGGCATCCAATTGATGTGTCTCTCTCAATATCCCCCCCCCCCCATTCTGTCTGAAGATAAATGTGAAAATATCCTCGGGTGAGGATTAAAAAATAATAATAAATAAATTAAATGGCCTCCCTTTCTCTCCTTTCTTATTATTAATTGGCAAAATACAATGGTATCAAGTGGATTATACTTCCTGGTGAATTTAGAGTTCTAGAGTGAGTGAATGCGAAAGGTAGGAGAAGGTGATTAGTGAAGTGCCCAGGAATTGGTCTTCTTTCATTGTTCCTGGTGTTCGTTGGACTCTCAGTGTAGAGATTCTTGGTTTTCAATTCTGGATAATTGTCTCATTTTATTATTTAAAAATCTTCATTCTGGAATTATGATTAATCAGAGACTGAAACTCTTGAAAAAAGATCCTTGATTTTGTTGTTGTTTGATCTGTTTTCCATTCTTTGTTTTTATTTTACTTTGTAGGAAATGTTATGCTTTCATCAGTCCTTCCTCTCATTCCAGCTCTTTCTTGTTCTCTGATTGTCTTTTTTTATTTTTATTTTTTTTTATCCTCACCCGAGGACGTTTTTCCATTTTTTGTTCATATAGAGTAGGAGGGAGAGAGAGTGAGAGAAACATCGATGTGAAAGGGACACATCGAGTGGTTGCCACCCGCACGACCCATCCAGGGCCGGGGACAGACTGCAACCGAGGTACACGCCCTTAGCAGGAACCGAACCCGGGTCTCTCTGGACCGCAGGCTGATGCTCTAACCACTGAGCAAAACCGGCCAGGGCGATTATTTGTCTTTATAGCATCTAGTTCTGTTATCTAACTCCCTGAGGGTAGTGAAGGCTTTATTTTTATTTTATTTTTTAAACTAGATTTTGCTCCATGCATTGTTTTCTCCTATCTCTGGGTTCTTTCTTGGTGTCTCTTTCATACAGATGCTTTCTTTGGAATTTGGTGACCTCTGATTGTCTATTTGTATGTGAAGTGGAGCCCAAGAAGCTCATCAGAAGTTGAGCCTGCATGTGTAGGGTATGTTTGCCCACAAAGCCTTTCTGTTAGGAATTGTTCAGTGCTTGTATTGGAGGACCCCAGATGTCATTAGATAGGCTTTGGCTCTCTTCTCTAGGAACGTTCAGTTTCTCTAGTTGAGACCCTTCATGTACTTCTAGCTGCATCTGTCATGTGTTTGTGGGCTCTGGGTCATTGAAAGCAAAAATGCTTTCCTGATTAAGCTTATCAATTGTAAACTTCAAGAATAATACTGATTATAATAAAGCCCCTGCATTTCTTCTTTAAAAAAGAATACTCTGTTTTGCCTGGCAGGAGCTGGCAGTCCCACCCATCAGTGGCAGTCTGATACTTCATTCCACCTTTTTCTTTCGTCTTCATACCTCACTCCTGTCCTCTGCTGGGACCTTGAGTCCAGAGCCTTATCTTCTCCACAGAATACATTTCTAGCCTCTTAAGTACCAGTGGCTATTGGTTGGTTTGGGGAGCAACAGACATTCTGTATACAGACTTTTGACCGTGGAATGACCTCAGCAGCTCCCACATCACCTTTGGTTCCCCAGGACCTCCAAGTCTGTAACCTTTCCGAGTTGTGCTGGGCAAATCACGTTGTTTCTGGTTATTAGTTTCCTCTCTGCTCTCTTTAAGAAAATTATTGAAATATCTTTCCCACGGTTGTCTTCTCAATTTGTTACTGTGCTTTTATGCCTATCTGCCTTTACTGTCTGTCCTCCACATTTAACTGCAAGTGTCCTGTTTCCTACACTAGAGGAGACACAGGGAGAGGGTGAGGGGAGGAAGAATTAGAACTTGAACTTTATTTACCCTTGGCCTCTTAGTGCTCAGTAAGTATTTGTTGTTGATTGTAAGAATGATAAAATCATAGTTCTTCATCCTCGGATGTCTAAATTTCTTGAGATTTTAGATCAATGGCTATATGTTTTAGTCAAAACAATTTTTTTAGTATGTGAAGACTCTGTTAGTGTTAGAGAAAGTTTGGAGACTTGAGAGGAAAAATATCCCACAGTCACAATACCCTGAATACCATTTTTATCTTTGTATATTCTCCATAGTATATGTATGTATTCTCAATATACTTTGGGTCATAATTTAGTATCCAGGTGTTTCATCTTCGTAATTTTATCCTAAGCAGTTTTGCTTGTTGCTGCATAATCTTGTAACTTGGTTTCAGTCATTATGTGCAATTCCATTGATTAACAACATTTCTCAAACTTTTTTGTCTCATAACTCCTTCAAAGTTTTTATTTATTTATTTAATCCTTACCTGAGGATTTTTTTTTTCTCTATTTATCATCAGATAGAATGGGAGGGAGAGAGAGAAACATTAATGTGGGAGAGACACATGGACGGGTTGCCTCCCGCACTACCCCGACCAGGGCTGGGGACAAGCTGCAACCGAGGTACTTGCCCTTGGCTGGAATTGTACCTGAGACTCATTGGTCCAAGGGCTGATGCTCTACTGCTGAGCCAAACCAGCCAGGGTGAGCCTTAGCATTCTGATAGCAGATATGATTGAAAAGCATCAAGACAGTTGTTACAGTTGTCATGCATTTACTACAACCCCAGGGGTCAGGTCTTTACAGTTCGTGTACAGAAAAAGAAAAACCAACATAAACCCAATTCCTACAATTATCAACCACTTAATTACACAGTGTGAGACTTAAAAAATGTGGCAAAATTTACATTAAATTTACCTTTTTAACCTTTTAAAATATATTATTTTTTATTGAGAGGAAGGAGGGCAGAGAGAGAGAGAAATAACAATATAAATGTGAGGGAGAAACATGGATCGATTGCCTCTTGCACGCATCCCGACCAGGGATTGGAGATCAAACCCAAAACCTGGGCACATGATGACGCTCAACCAACTGAGCCATACCAGCCCAGTCCATTTTAACTTTGTTGTTGTTGTTGTTAATCTTCATCTGAGATTATTTTTTTTATTGATTTTCAGACAGAGTGGAGGGGAGGGAGGGAGAGAGAGAAACACCATTGCGAGAGGGACACATTGATTGGTTGCCTCCCTCTCGGGGTGGGGGATTCAACCTCCTGCAGCCCAGGTATACACTTTTGACTGGGAATCGAACCTGATACCCTGCAGATCTTGGCCTATTGCTCTAACCCCAGAGCCAAACCGGCCAGGGCCATTTTAACCATTTTTAGGTGTACATACACCTCAGTGGCATTAATACATTTGCACTGTTGTACAACTGTCATCATTATCTGCTCCAGTACAGATACAGTTGGTCTTATTATTCATCAATTCCATATCTTCAAACTCACCCACTACCTGAAATTTATTTGGGGTCCCAAAAATCAGTACTCACAGTGCTTTTGCAGTCATTAACGGATGTGCATAGCACAGTGAAGAGTTTGTTTTTTGTTTTTGTTTTTTATCCTCACTTGAGGACATTTTTCCATTTTTTGTTCAGATAGAGCGGGAGGGAGAGAGAGGAAGAGAGAGAGAGAGAGAGAGAAACATTGACGTGAAAGGGACACATCGAGTGGCTGCCACCCACACGACCAACCAGGGCTGGGGACAAACTGCAACCGAGGTACATGCTCTTAGCGGGAACCGAAACCGGGTCTCTCTGTACTGCAGGTCGACGCTCCAACCGCTGAGCCAAACCGGCCAGGGCACAGTGAAGAGTTTTAATTGCTTGATGTACGCTTTCCCAGCTGAGGTCAACAAGGTGACATTCTGCCTTGTTTCAGCTTTCATACTCTAAACAGATGCCCTTTTTGTGATGTGTTTCGTCCATGCTTTTTTCCATTTTTGTGCTTGTTGGCAGTTTTGCTGTTTAAAATGGCCCCAAGTGTAGGGCTCAAGTACTAGCTAGTGTGCAAGCCTGTGATGTGCCTGATAGAAAAAAATACATTTGTTAGACAAGTTTCATTCAGGCGAGAGTTCAGTGTTAATGAATCAGTAATCTGTAGTAAATGAGGGATCCTGAATAGAAACACATAAAATAAGGTTATGTTGATGAAAATGCTCACAGGAACCTAGCCCTGTATGTGATTTTACAGAGCATTATGTTCATGAATAATGAGAATCAGCTCTCTTTTTGAAAGAGAAGGCTTAATTTTTGCTGTTTTCCTCTAACAGATACATATGGAAAGGGAAAGAATAGAAAAAATTATAGGTGTTCCTCAAATGTTTTCTGACTTTTTTTTTTAATCCTCACCCGAAGATACTTTTCTATTTATCTTCAGATAGAGTGGAAGGGAGTAAGAGAGAGAGAAAGAAACATCGATGTGAGAGGGATACATCAACTGGTTGTTTCCTGCAGTTACCCTGACCAGGGTTGGGGATGAACCGCAACTGAGGTATGTGCCCTTGACTGGAATCGAACCCGAGGCTCATTGGTCCGTGGGCCTAACCACTGACCTACACTGGCCAGGGCAGATTTTTTATTCTCTGTATATTTTCAAGAATGGAGCACTAAGAAGCAAATTGAGAGCTCTCTACATTGGATGAGCTGTGTGGAAGGTGCTTGTCAATTGCCCAGCTTAATTTCATGGTGGCTAGGAAGGAAGTTAGCTGTTATACTGGACCTCCCATATACACAGTACAGAGTTACTTTCTCTGGCCTTGGCCGGTTTGGCTCAGCGGTTAGAGCATCGGCCTGCGGTCCAGAGAGACCCGGGTTCGGTTCCCGCTAAGGGCACGTACTTCGGTTGCAGTTTGTCCCCGGCCCTGGTTGGTCGTGCGGGTGGCAGCCACTCGATGTGTCCCTTTCACGTCGATGTTTCTCTCTCTCTCTCTCTCCCTCCCACTCTATCTGTACAGAGTTACTTTCTCTGGTCAGTTACGTTTTTCCTGTATTGTGCCCTTCTGTGAGCACACTCTAGGTTTGTATGTGCCCTGTTATATGTGCCTCTAATTTTCATCTCCCAGAAAATGCTTAAAGTCATTTGTCTGCTGGTGGCACTCTCCCATTCTCTTTGCCATTCTCTTATTGTCTTTATTTATTTATTTATTTATTTTTTATTATTATTATATTTTTAATCCTCACCCGAGGACATTTTTCCATTTTTTGTTCAGATAGAGCGGGAGGGAGAGAGAGGAAGAGAGAGAGAGAGAAACATCGATGTGGAGGGACGCATCGAGGGGCTGCCATCCGCACAACCAACCAGGGCCGGGGACAAACTGCAACCGAGGTACATGCCCTTAGCGGGAACCGAACCCGGGTCTCTCTGTACCGCAGGCCGACGCTCCAACCGCTGAGCCAAACCGGCCAGGGCTGTCTTTATTTTTTAATTGGCTGTCAGGAAGGGAAAGAGAGAAATGCCTGTGATCAATATGTCATCATTAACTAAATGTCCTCATTATGGTTATAAAAACCATAGTTATTTTTTAAATTATATGAAGAATCAAGGCTTGTTTAAAAAAATTATGTCCCGTGTACCCGCCCACCATTTCCTAATCTACCAAGACAGCCACTTTTAATCTTTTATTTATTTATTTATTTTTAATTTATTTTTTTGGTTACAGATATTTTACCTTTTTTACCCCACTGGCACCCCTCTCCCCACCCCATCCCCGCCCCATCCCCGGCTTAGTTGTCCATGTCCATTGGTCATGCATACATGCATATAAGTTCTGTGGTTTATCTCTCCACCCCCCCCACCCCCTCTTCTGAGGGATGTCAGTCTGTGCCCTACTTCCGTGTTTCTGGGTCTACCGTATTCCTCAGACTGTTATGTTCATTATATTCTGTATATAAGTGAGATCATGTGGTATCACTTTTAATCTTTTAAACTGATTCTTTAGTTTTATTTATTTTCTTTGTTGATTTTTTTTTTTTTTATCCTCACTGGAGGACATTTTTCCATTTTTTGTTCAGATAGAGTGGGAGGGAAAGAGGGAGAGAGAGAGAGAGAGAGAGAGAGAGAGAGAGAGAGAGAGAAACATTGACGTGAAAGGGACACATCGAGTGGCTGCCATCCACACAACCCAACCAGGGCCGGGGACAAACTGCAATTGAGATACTTGCCCTTAGCGGGAACTGAACCCGGGTCTCTCCGGACCGTAGGCCAACGCTCTAACCGCTGAGCCAAACCGGCCTGGGCTCTTTATTGATTTTTAGAGAGAGATAGAAACATTGATGGGAGAGAACATCGATTGGGCATGTGCCGTGACCGGGAATTGAACCAGTGACCTCTGTTTGTGTAGGTCAACACTCAACCACTGAGCCACACTGGCTGGGCTAGTTTTGTTTTTATATCTTTAATGACATGTATTTATTCATAATTATTTTTCAGTTTTAGGCATTATCGATATTTTTATTATGGATTTTAAAGTCATTATTGACTTTAAAAAAAGGTAAAGTCTTTATTGAAATATAACACATCCTGCAAAAGTGCTTAACGTGTAGGTGTACAGCTTGATGAAATATAACAGTGATCATATTTGCATCACCATGACCCAAAATATACTCAGGGCAAAAATGTGCTATCACTTGAACCCCAGAAAGGCTTCCTTCTGCCTCCTTCTTATCACTTCACTATTCTTCCTCCCCAAGGTAACCACTGTCCTGACTCCTAACGCCAGAGATGATTTTTTTTTACAGTTACCCTGATGAAATCATACAGTATATGTTATTTTACATCTGTCTTTTTTTACTCCACTTTATGCTTGTGACATTCTTTCATGTTGTTGTGTATCGTTAGATTTTAATTTGAAGTTTCATTTTGTTCTAGTTGTTTGGCTTGGTCTTTATAACTGTGGACTGATTTGTGTTTTCCAAAACTTATATGTTAAAGCCTTAACCCCCAATGTGACAGTTTTGGAGACTGGGGCCTTTGTGGAAGTAATTAGGTTAAATCAGATCATAAGGGTAGAGTCCTGATCCAGTTGGGTTCATGTCCTTGTAAGAAGAGACACTAGAGAGCTTGCATTATCTCTCCGCCACATAAGGACACAGTGAGAAGGCAGCCATGTGCAAGCCAAGAGGAGCGTCCTCCCAGTCTATCACACTATGGGAAAATACATTTTGCTTGTTAAGCTACCTGCTCTGTAGTATTTTTTTTATGGCAGCCCAAGCTGAGGAATATGCCTTTCTTCCAGGCTACTGTGTCCCAAAGGACTTGGGATCATTTTTTGTCAACTGCTCTTTTAGTGGTGGTGGATGCTTTAACACCCGTTTGGAGCTGGATGCTAGGCTCTTTTGACCAGTAGTAAATTGATAGGAAGTGGAAGATCAGATTTTTCTCCAGTGGATGTGTGCTATGGGTTTGTTGGGCCCTTTCAATTTAGGAATGTTTTGTGGAAGCCCTTGTCATGCATGTGTTCTCTTTATTTCTATTTTGTAATTTTCCACTGTGCATGTGGCATTAAGATGAATCAATGGAATTTCCCAGAACTTCACACAAGTGGCAGGGACACTCCTCTTTCCTCACTTAGTAACTCCCTTTTGCTGTGATCACTCCACCCCCACTATCCAAAAAAACCTTCACAACTTTGGGAATGAGTGGGTGGTGGTCTCTCCAGTCTCCATCGTCCTGAGGCCGTGATGCCCCACAGTTGCCTCCTATTTTGGTGACCCTGAGGTCTGAGCTGTTCTCCGGACTCTAGCTCTAGGCCAAGGTTATTTTGGTAGTTGAATCATCCCAACAAGGAGCTGGAAGGAAGAGGGGATTAGGAGCTTCCTCTTGAGATTTCAGTGCCACACACGTACACACACGCGTGTGCACATCGTGTTTAATGACAGTGTTTCACATTGAAGACACTTGAATTTGATAAAATGACTTCAGTTTGATTTAATTGAATGCAACGTATTTGAGCTCCTGTTTTTGCTTTAGATACTATTTTAATAGCACTACTTGAAAATGAAATGTGTAAGAACAGATCAGAATAGACTCTTTAGAATAGAAGGTGGATACTGAACAGAATCAGAAGAAACCAGTGACCAAGAGTCCAGTAAGGAGATGGATTTGGCCATGAGGAGAAGGAAGAAAACAGAGTGGCGGTCAGAAGAGAACAGCATTTCCAAGGGTTTTCTCTGAAAATTGGGAGGTCCAACCCTGCCATTGTGGCCCACTGTTTGAGCGTTGACCCACACAGCAAGAGGTCACCGGTTCAGTTCCCAGTCAGGGCACATGCCCAGGTTGTAGGCCAAATTCCCCGTGGGGGGCAGGCAGGAGGTGGCCAATTGATGTTCTCTCTCATTGATCTCTCTTTCTTTCTCTCTCAAATCAATAAAAAAAAATTATTCAGAAAAAATAAATAAAATTGGGAGGTCCAAATAAATTATTTATGAAAGTAAAATTTGAAGAAAATTCATTCAAATTTGAAATAATGTAATTTTGAAAACCACATTGGTATCTGTTAAAATACTAGAAACCCCAGTTTTTCACTGTTTTATCTCCATCTCTGATGTATATGCCATTACAGATACAAGGATTCAGGTCCTCAGATCAACTCAGTAGGCAGTCACTGAGTGCTGCCGGTATACCCAGTAGTGTGCAAGGGCTGTGATAGCGAATAAGATGTGTTGTCCCTGATTGAGATATGTACATGGTGGTCATTGGCATATTTCAGCAGCCAGTCTTTCCTTTTGCTTTATTTATATAGTTTTCATCAAGATAATTACATTTTCCAAATACAGAATTAGAATTCTGTCTTTGCACTCTGGCCAGGTAGTTCATTTGGTTAGAGCGTTGTCCTGATATGCCAAGGTTGCTGGTTTAATCCCCGGTCAGGGCACATCCAAGAATCAAACAGTGAATGCATAAATAAGAGGAACTATAACCCCCCCCCCCCCATCTCTCTTTTATCCTCCTTTTCCCTCCCTCTCCTCTCTGTAAAAATCAATAAATTAAAAAAATATTTTTGGCTTCCACATCTTAGCTATTGTGAATAATGCTGCTATAAACATGGGTGTACGAATATCTATTTAAGGCCCTGCTTTCAATTCTGCTGGGTATATAACCAGAAGCGGAATTGCTGGATCATATGGTAATTCTGTTGTAGGAGCTTTACACTATTTTCTACAGCAGCTGTACTGTTTTGCAGTCTTACCAACGGTGCATGAGAGTTCTATTTGCTGCACATCCACACCAAGGCTTATTTTATTAGTTTATTGTTTGTTTGTTTGCTTATTTATTTATATCCTCACCCAAGAACATTTTTGCATTTATCTTCAGATAGAGTGGGAGGGAGAAAGGGAGGAAGAGAGAGAGAGAAACATCGATGTGAGAGAGACACATCAACTGGCTGTCACCCACAGGACCCCAACCGGGGCCAGGGACAAACTGCAACTGAGGTAGGTGCCTTTGCGGGAACTGAACCTGGGACTCTAGTCCAGAGGCTGATGCTCTAACTGCTGAGCCAAACCGGCTAGGGCTATTGGTTTGTTTTTGATAGTTGCCATCCTAATGTGTGTGCAGTGCTGTCTCGTAGTTTTGATTTACATTTCCCTAATGACAAGTGATGTTGAACATCTTTTCCACATGCTTTTTGACCTCTGTATATCTTTGGAGAAATGTCTGTTCAAGTCCTTTACCCATTTTTGAATTGGGTTCTTTTTGTTGTTGATGAGTTTTAGAAGTTCTCTATATATTCTGGTTATTAATATCTGGTCGGATATATAATTTGCATATATTTTCTCCCATTCTATGGGTTGCTTTTTTACTCTGCTGATACTGGCTTTTTTTGTTTGTTTTTGATGTCTGATACTATTTTTTTGTTACTCTTAGAAAACGTCATTTTTGATTGGCCTCAGACTTAGAGGTAGAAGCTCTCAGAGAACAGCCTACGCCTCTTGGCCGTCTGTTCCAGGTGTTTTTCTTTGGCTTCCTTCATTCTCTTAGCGACAAGTTTAGCATATTTTGTGGCCTCTTTCTTATGTCTCTTCATGTGCTGTTTCTTCAGAGCCACATGTTAACATTCGTGTTGCAGGACACATGGAGTGACAAGATGCTGAATCTTGGATGCTTTGGTTCGAGGTTTCTTTTTTTTTTTTATCCTCACTCGAGGACATTTTTCGATATTTTGTTCAGATAGAGTGGGAGGGAGAGAGAGAGAGAGAAACATCGATGTGAAAGCGACACATCGAGTGGTTGCCACCCACACGACCCAACCAGGGCCGGGGACAAACTGCAACCAAGGTACGTGCCCTTAGCGGGAACCGAACCCGGGTCTCTCCGGACCACAGGCCGACACTCTAACCACTGAGCCAAACTGGCCAGGGCGGTTCGAGGTTTCTTACCTTCATTGTTTAGGGGCTTTCTTACAACATATCGGTGAACATCATCTTCTCTAGACAGACTGAAAAGTTTGAGGATTCTGCTAGCTCTTTGGGGCCCCAGGCAATGAGGCACCGTGGTATTGGTGAGACCAGGAATATTTGTCTTCCCTTTTGTATAATGACCAGGTTGAGAACACTGAGATTGGTATCCACAGTGCAAACTCAAATAGATTTGTGGCTTCTTTTTTCAGTCCTCTTAGGTCTATAACAGGAATGCCTCTTCCTCAATAGCAGGCAGACATGGGTCAAGATACCCTGCTTCATGGGGAAACCTTGTTTGTTGTTGAACCGTATACGCCTTTCATTCTTTTTTTATTTTTATTTTATTTTTTAAACAATAGATCAGTTATTCAAATAGGTTCTTTGTAAGAAATTTAGAACACCATTTTGTGAGGATAAAGTCCATTTGTGAGAGCAAACACAGAGCAGAGGTAGCTCTGGAGCTGAAGAACAGCTTTGATTTTTGGCAGAATTTACGAATCCACGGCTTTCTGGTCAACCTTGCGCTGCTCTGTAATCTCATATTTCTTTCTCTGTGTTGAAGATCTCACCCTCCTGGTGTCTGGGCTTGCGCAGCTCCTTCCTCCCCTCAACCCCTCAACCCCTCCCCTCCTCTGCCCTCAACCCCTCCCCTCCCCTCCCCCCCAGAACATTTTTCCATTTCTTGTTCAGACAAAGTGGGAGAGAGAGAGAGAGAAACATCGACGTGAAAGGGACACATTGAGTGGCTGCCACCTGCATGACCAACCAAGGCCAGGGACAAACTGCAACCCAGGTACGCGCCCTAGCGGGAACTGAACCCAAGTCTCTCTGGACTGCAGGCTGATGCTCTAACCGCTGAGCCAAACTGACCAGGGCGAGCTTCTTCTTTAAGTAAGCATCAGTGAGTTGTTGGGGGATTTTCACACCGCTGATACCAATTTTGGTGGAGGTGACAGTGACAAATTTCTGGTGTGTTCTATGCAGAGGAACTCGATTAAGGGACAGAGGTTCAGTCACAAGTAGCAAGCCACTGCTCAGCTGCTTCAGGAAAATCACCCTCTTGCCTCTGTGGCGCCCAGTGAGGATCGGAATGGTCCCGGGAGTGATGCTAGTCCGCAGTTTCCTCACATGCTGACTGAAGGGTTTCTTGCCCTGGCTCAGCAGCTTTCGAGGCACATCTTCAGTAGGATAATATCAAGGCATTTTGCGAAGTTTAACCACTCGGGTACCACCATTCTTGTCGCCACCAACTGGTTTTGTGAAAGTAGCAAGAACTTTCTCCTTTTTCTTTTCAATCCTTGATTAAGCTGCCAAATACTTCTTCTTGTACATGGCCTTTCAGGAATACATAAATGACCAGGAATGCCTACCAATTTCTCTTGACTAGGACAGGGTTTCGGCTGCAGCGGGGCTTCCCTTTCTTAGGCATCTTGGCCTTCTTAACCTTGCCACCAGCATCAGCCTTCCTGGCTCCAGGTTTCTTCTCCTTATTATCTGACTTCTCATGTTTTCCACCCGCCATCTTGCAAGATGGAAAAAAGACTAAGCTTTTCATTCCTCACCTAGAGCCTCAACAGCAACTTCTGTGGCCATACGCGTCTCATAAAAGGTACGAAGTTTGACTTGGCTGGTGTGGCTCAGTGGATTGAGTGTTGTTACATGGACTGAGAGGTCCTGGTTCAAATCCCGGTCAGGGCACATGCCCGGGTTGCGGCTTGATCCCTGGCGGGGGGTTGTGCAGGAGGCAGCTGATCGATGTTTCTCTCTCTCTCATCAATGTTTCTATCTCTCTGTCCCTTCCTCTTTCTCTGAAAAAATCAATAAAACATATATTTTTTACAAAGGTATGAAGTTTGAGTTTATCATCTACCTCAGTGAGTTTCTGAAAGCCCGTGGCTAGGAAAAAGATGTTCAGCTTCATCCTGAAGCAGCCAGCTGCTTCTGAGGTGCCACAATAAAGACCTGGATAGTCTTTTGATGCACAAAATTTGTCCTGAAGTCCAATTTTTCTGTTATTTTCTTTGGTTACCTGTACCTTTGGTGTCATAGTGATCATTACTAAATCCAGTGTTATGAAGCTTTTGCCCTGTTTTCTTCTAAGAGTTTGATAGCGCCTGGCTGGTGTGGCTCAGTGGTTGAGCATTAATCCTTGCACCAAAAGGTCTCCAGTTCGATTCCTGTTCATGGCACATGCCAAGGTTGTGGGCCAAATCCCCAGTGAGGGGCATGCAGGAGGCAGCAAATCAATGTTCTCTCTCATTGATGTTTCTCTTTCTCTCTCCTCCTTTCCTCTCTGTCTAAAATCAATAAATAATTTTTTTAAAAAGAGTTTGATAGGTTTAGGTCTTACATTTATGGTCAGTGATCTTCTTTGAGCTAATTTTTTATATGATGTTAGGTAAGAGTCCAGTTTCACTCTTTCATATATGGATGTCCAGGTTTCCCAGCACCATTTGTTAAATATTATTGCTTTTAAATGAATTGTTCACTTATTTATGCACTTTTTCAGTTTTCATTTGTAATATGGTAAATATCAATAGATATAACCCATATTTGGAGTCATCAGTAATCTTAAGAGTAGAAAGGGGACTAAGAAATTTGACAGCTGTTGACATAGAGACTCATGGAGCGCTTTCTCCTGACTTCGGCTGCAGCCCCTTTCTTCACTAGTAAATTCTTACTGGATCTGTGTTCTGAATGGTGCACAGGAGGAAACGGCCTCGCTAGTACAGGGCAAGATCATTTGCTGAACTGGACCTCAGGTGCAAAGCTGAGCTAATTATGTTCCCCAAGCCTCTCTCTTAACTCACGTTTTCTTCCATCCTCTGTTGTCACCCCTGTCTCCCCATTCTGAATGACCATAGTTTCTAGAAATACTTTTATGAGAGAAATGACAAACTCACCAGGTGAGGATGCTGGTAAATTTTAGTAAAACTGATTTTATTTTAAGATAAGTGCATATAACTAGAAACTATAGTGTTTTTGTTTTTTGTATCTTAGTGGCTTATTTTTGGACTGCCTGGGTATACTCATCCTTTTTGACCCATTTGTTGCCTCTGTTTGTGTTTCACTTGGTTAGTCTACAGATTGGTCTGGAACTAGTCCCTTTTCCTTCTTTAACTACCTGAAGGGTATTCTGTGTTTTTTTATTATTATTGTTAAATTAAACTATAGTTAGCATATAATATTAGGTTCAGGTGTAGAACATAGTGGTTACACTTAGATTTAGTGTGCTAAGTCTAGTAACCACCTGTCACTGAAGTAATCACAGTATTATTGACTATGTTCCCCTTAACTTTTCTCACCCATCCCTTCATTTTCCACTCATGCTCCCCATCAACAATCAGTTTGTTCTTTGTTTTTATGAGTCTGGTTTTGTTTTACTTGATCATTTGTTTTGATTTTTTTAAAAATTCCACATGTGAGTGAAATCATGCAGTATTTACCTTTCTCTGTCTGACTCATTTCCACTGAGCATACATAATGCCCTCTAGGTTCATTCATGCTGTCGCAAATTTCTTTTCTTTTTAAATTTTTTCTTCTTCATTTTATAGAGAGAGGAAGGGAGAAAGAGAGAGAGATAGAAACATCGATGAGAGAGAACTTTGATTGGCCACATCCTGGGGATTTGGCCCACAACCTGGGAACCTGCCTGACCGGGAATTGAACCAGAGACCTCTTAGTGCATGGGTTAATGCTCAACCAGTGAGCCACACTGGCCAGGCTCTTTTCTATCTTTTTAATAATAAAATGTTTTGCCCTGGCAGGATAGCTCACTTGGTTAAAGTGTCATCCTGATACACCAGGGTGGCCGGTTTTTGTTTTTGTTTTTTTTAAATCTTCACCCAAGGATATTTTTCCGTTGATTTTAAGGTAGAGTGGGGGAGGGGAGGAGAGACAGACAGACATGAATGTGAGAGAGACACATTGATTGGTTGCCTCATGAATGACCCTAAGGGGGGCTGAGGATCAAACCCACAAGCACGGTATGTGCCCTTGACTAAGAATCAAACCCGAGACCCTTGAGTGCATGGGCTAAAACACTAATAACCTCTGAGCTACACCGGCCAGGGTTCTTTACTTGCTTTTTAACAATGCCACTTGTCTGGGCATTTGCAAAACTATTATAAGTTTGTAAGTACAAAATTCTGAAAATCCATAAAATTTTATTAATTTATTTTTTCTAGGTTGCAATAAAAATAATTGACAAAACTCAGTTGAATCCAACAAGTCTACAAAAGGTAAGATTGGTCCAGTATCTAGTACTTTTAAAAATGATTTTCATTGCTAATTGCCATCTAATTTGCCTCTTAAATACCTCAACTGGTATTTTATTTATTGTGTTTAGTACACAATAAATTCCTCAAAAAAAAATGCAATTTAAATGAAGTATTACAATATTGTTGGATTTTTTCCCCTTCAATTGAAGATAGCAATATCTTTTTAATGTGTTTAGTAGCAAACTGAAGGCTATACTTTTAACTTGAATATTCTAAATAATGATTGGAATAGAGTTTTTTGAAATAAGACAGAACAATGTATATTTATGTAATTAGTTTTAGTTAATGTTATACACCATATAACTAACACTAAATTCTGTAAAGTCAGCATTTTGGCTTTATTAAACACTAGGTCAAATTAAGGAATGCTGATTAATTCATACAAAAGGAAAACTGAATGGTAGTTGGAAGAAAACATGTTTGTAACACACTGTTGCCATTTGTATCACCTAACATAACTCAGGTGCATGTTAGAATCATCTGGGTCTCTTCAAAGCCCTGATGACTGGCCTACAGGAGAGGTTTAATTGTTTAGGTAGGGCTTGGGCATAAACATTTCACTGGTGCATCTGCAGATGATTAATGATCTTTATAATAAGATCCTTCTAGTATTTTTAGTTTTGCAAAGCCTTTTATATACTTCATTTGATTTCTAGATTGGGCCTGTGGTAGGTGGGGGGTACAGAGACATTGCACTAGACATGAAGTCCTGCATTTTAATCCTGGCTGTGACACTTAGCCAAATATGTAACTTGACCTTGAGCAGGTCATTTAACATTCTGGATCTCAGGTTTTTCATTTTTAAGATAGAGATAATTTCATCTTCTCAGGATGGATTATTAATGAAATAATGTATATTGTAAAAACTTTGTAAACTGCAAAGCACTGCACATGTAAAGATACTGTAAGTGTAATTAATGCCTTGTGTATATTCCTAATGGTTATTTTCTGTTTATACCATAAGAATTTTTAAACCCCATTCATGTGGGTGAGGTGGAAAGGGAGGTAGACTTTACCTAGAAATGGTATTTAAACATGTGGTTCTGAAAGGCATAGTGGGCCTCAAGAGTTCTTAGGGTGGCCCTGGAACAGATCCAAAAATTCCAGTCCTTTGATCTAAAGATGAAATTATATTTATTTCCTTAAACTTTTATTTCTTTATATAGCTAAGGTCTTGGTACTAATACATTAGTATTTAGAACCTAAAGTTAGCATATCAAGAAGTTTACTGAGGATTTGAGTTCAGTATTTGAATGATGTTACAAATCTTCCTTGAAGGTAACTGGAATTTTAGCGGTTTTCTAGGAAGAATTTTATCATATATTTTCTTGAGCTGGTTTGAATTTTTCTTTCTTTTTTGGTTGCTTTCTTCATTATTTTTAGCCATAGTTAATTATTGCTGTACTATATTATTTTATTAAAATTACTGTTTATCATATCATTATTAGTTTAGTCATGGTAGGTTGTCTGGTTAGCCTGATAGTGTGATTATGCAGATTTGTCTCAGCATTAATTTTGGCACATGATCTGAGGATGAGACTTAGAGATTGATTGTAATGCAGTTCATCATGAGCCATCCACACTTTCTGTCCAAGTTAACCATCTTGGTAAGTATAATGTTTTCTTCAGCTTATAGGTTGTTGGTTTAAATCGAGTATATAAATTTATATTCTTTTCTTATAAATTGAAGCATTCTATATTTTTTTTCTTTTTTTTTTTTTTTTTATCCTCACCCGAGGATATTTTTCCATTTTTTGTACAGATAGAGTGGGAGGGAGAAAGAGGAAGGAGAGAGAGAGAGAAACATCGACGTGAAGGGACACATCGAGTAGCTGCCACCTGCACGACCAACCAGGGCCGGGGACAAACTGCAACCGAAGTACGTGCCCTTAGCGGGAACCGAACCTGGGTCTCTCCGGACCGCAGGCCGACGCTCTAACCGCTGAGCCAAACTGGCCAGGGTGAAGCATTCTATATTTCTTTCAAGATCTTCTTCACTGAGTTTATGTTCCATGGAAGAGTAGCAGCAGGGTGGAGTGGACCTGGCATCTTTGGCCTTTTGAAAAAAATCTTTGCCCAAAGCCCTGGCTGGTTTGGCTCAGCGGTTTTAGAGCATTAGCCTGCGGTCTGGAGAAACCCAGATTTGGTTCCTGCTAAGGGCACCTACCTGGGTTGCAGTTTGTCCCTGGCCCTGGTTGGATCTTGCAGGTGGCAACCACTCGATGTGTCCCTTTCGCATCAATATTTCTCTTTCACTCTCTCTCTCCCCCACTCTATCTGAACAAAAAATGGAAAAAATGTCCTTGGGTGAGGATAAAAAAAAACAATCTTTGCCCAAGGATATATTTTTATTGATTTTAGAGAGAGAGAAAGAGAGAAACATTAATCTGTTGCCTCCTGTATGTACCCCGACTGGAGATCGAATCCTAACCCAGGCATGTGCCTTGATCAGGAATCGAACCTGTGACCTTTTCGATATACGGGACGATGCTCCAACTAACAGAGTCATACAGGCCAGGGTGCATTTTGGGGCTTTTAATAATTCTTGCAGCCTTATTTTGCCCTCAGCTCCATTCACAATTGTATCCCACTTACATCAGGAATAGCTCTCTTTGAACTCTGATACTTGGAGCACTGCCTTAGAAGCTACCAGTCACTTTAAGGAACATTCTGCCATCAACAATATGTAATTTTTTTTTTTTAATCTTCACCCGAGGACATTTTTCCATTTTTTTGTTCAGCGTAGGAGGGAGGGATGGAGGGGGGGGGGGAGAGAGAGAGAGAGAGAGAGAGAGAAACATCGACGTGAAAGGGACACATCAAGTGGCTGCCACCTGCACAACCCAACCAGGTCCGGGGACAAACTGCAACCGAGGTACATGCCCTTAGCGGGAACTAACCCCGCGTCTCTCTGGACCGCAGACCAATGCTCTAACTGCTGAGCCAAACCAGCCAGGGCTGTAATTTTTTTTTTTATTATAGTGCCACTGCCCAAAAATGTGGACTGTCTTATTGAGACAGTGTTTGAACACAGCTGTTCAAATCGTGTCAGTTGCAAAGTGTTCACAATATTCAGGCTTCCATATTGATTTAATAAAGGTAAGATTCTAGTGAGAGATATATTTTTCTCCATTGGAAATTTTTGGTTCATTAACATCTTTTAGGTCAGCCTTTAAAGAACTCTGTAATGTGTAACTATGATGGTTTTGAAAACAGCATGAATAAGTTCTGCTGGTGTGGCTTAGTGGTTGAGTGTCGACCCATGCACCAAGAGGTCGCCGGTTCAATTCCTAGTCGGGACACATGCCCACGTTGTGGGCCTGATCCCCAGTGGGGGGCATGCAGGAGGCAACTAGTCGATATTCTCTCTCATCAGTGTTTCTGTCTCTCTCTCCCTCTCATTTCCTCTCTCTCTCAAATCAATAAAGGAAAAATAAAATTTAGAAAACAGCATGAAAACAGTCTTCCTGGTTTTGCAAAGTCATTTTTAACTTTGATTTGGTTATATGCAGGTAATCTTGCTGGGTCTTATCTTTATTAAATCTGAGTCTCTCATTAAGAAGTTAGTCATGGCTCATTTTTGTAAACTGTAGTTTACCTTTTAAAAAACACTAGCCTTTATTAGACATGCCAGTATACCAAGTGTAACCCGTCTAATGTTAGCAACATTTTTTTCATTCTTGGAGTAGTAGACTGTTAACATAGAGGGAGTATAAGTAGTGGTTAGGAACACAATGAAGTCAGGAGGTATGGACTCAAAGCCAGGCTTCAACTGGCCTCTCTGTGACAAGTCATTTAACTTCTCTGGGTCTTAAGTGTTTTCATCTGTAAGATGAGATTAATAACAGTACCTCATAGGGCTGTAGTGAGAATTAAATAAGTTAACATTCAGAACCCCTTGGAAGAGCTCATAATAGTACATGGCACAGGGTCAGGACTGAGTGTTTGCCAGTATTGGGCGTCCTGCTGAAAATTAGTTTTTTGTTTACTTGGTTTTGGGAAGTGGGAGATGTTTTTGTTTGTTTACAATTTTCCTGTCATAGGAAATAAATAAAGCTTAAGAATTGAATGGTAGGTTCTGGCTAGGTCTCTTTTGTAGGACTTAATTGCTGTCGACTACTTCTGATAACAGCTAGTATTTGAGCATTTAGTATATGCTGAGCACTGTTCTAAGTCTATTACCTGTATTACCTCATTGTATTAGTTTGCTCAAGATGCTGTAACAAAATACTATAGACTGGCCAGCTTAAACAACAGACATTTATTTCACACAGTTGTAGAGGCTGAGAAGCCCCAGATCAGGGTGCCAGCGTGGTTGATTTCTGGTGAGAGCTCTGTTTGTGTTGCTGCCCTCTCATTGTGTCTAGGGCTGGGAATGCTCAGCTTGGGTGCACACGAGCACACTCTGGTGTCTTTACTATAAGGGCACTGAGCCCATCATGATTTCATCTAAAACAACCTGCCCCTGAGCCCATCATGACTTCATCTAAAACAACCTGCCCAAAGCCCCCTAACTGATAAGTGATGAATAATTGGGCAGTCATTCTTTGATAGATGTAGTTAGCATTGATTCAAGCATTGGTGAATTCCTTTTTTTTTTTTTTTTAATCCTCATCTGAGTGGGAGGAAGGGAGAGAGAAAGATTTTTGTGAGAGAGAGAGAGAGAGACTTCGATTGGTTGCCCTCCTGCATGACCCCGAATGGGGCCAGGGATTGAACCCACAACCAAAGTACGTGCCCTTGATTGGGAATCAAACCCGCAACTCTTTGGTCAGTGGGCTGATGCACTAACCACTGAGCAAAACTGGCCAGGGCCAATGATGAATTCTAAATGAAACATGTTTGCCACAGGTCAGATGGTACAGCACTTGTGCTAAGCAGAATCCTGGCATCACTATTGTATATTAGGAATTTATTGTACTAGAGCCTGTGCCTCCCATGATCTTACACATATAGGCATTAAACTTTTTCTTTTTTTTTTTTTTATCCTCACCCGATGACATTATTTTGTTTTTTGTTCAGATAGAGTGGGAGGGAGAGAGAGAAACATTGACGTGAAAGGGACACATCGAGTGACTGCCACCTGCACAACCAACCAGGGCCGGGGACAAACTGCAACCGAAGTACATGACCTTAGCGGGAACTGAACCCGGGTCTCTCTGGACTGCAGGCCGATGCCCTAACCACTGAGCCAATCCGTCCAGGGCAAGCATTAAACTTTTTCACAGTAGCTGGTCTGATAGGTATCTTTTCTTCTTCATACTCTGTTACTTCAGTATTGCTACCATATTGATTTTCCCATGAGGAGACAGTCTGAGAATTGAATGTAGTCTGACTCTTCAGCCAGTAAGTGATGGAACAAAGATAGAAATATTGGTCTGACTCTGAAATATAGGCTCTCTTCATCCCATTATGCTTCCTTACAGTAATTACTTAAATTTCCCTCATTCGGGGTTTATAAAAACTTGGATGGGAACTAGCCTGAGGCTTCCCTTTGTAGTCACTATAATAAAGGTGGTTGATAGTTTCAAGTTTGAAGGAATATTTCAAATACTTAAGAGAAGCAGGCCTTGGTGGAGGAGGAGGGAAGTGAGGGGAGTGGTGATGGAAGGAGACTTGACTTGGGGTGGTGAATACATAATGCACTGTACAGATGATGTGGAATTGTGCACCTGAAACCTATATAATTTTGTTAACCAGTTTCACCCCAATAAATCCAATTAAAAGAGAGACGCAGGCCTTGTACCCACGTCCCCTTCCAAAAATTGCCTAAGTCATGTTTTTATGCAAGTTTGTTTATACACTCATTCATTTAAGTTCCCTATCATTTTTTTGTGTGTGGTACATGCCCCTAACGGGAACCGAACCCGGGACTCTCTGGTCCGCAGGCCGACGCTCAACCGCTGAGCCAAACTGGCCAGGACTGCACTCATTCATTTAATAAATACTTATTATTAAACACCTGCTGTGTGCCAGGCACTATTCTAAGCACTGTGGATACAACATTGAACCAAATGAAGTTCTTGTTTTCATGGAATTGACATCTGAGAAGGGTTCCCCGACTCACTGCCAGCATGTGTGTGGAGGCGTCCCTACACCAACGAGCAATTTTGACACCAGCTGGGTGTCTGAGAATTCAACTAAATTCTGACCTGATCTACCCAGAGATAGAATCAGATTCCACAGGTAAAAGGTTCAGTCACACAACACTGCCCTCCACTTCAGATGTCTGTGCTTCTGACCAACCAACTGCAAATTGTGAGTTCTGACGACCTCCTTGTTGGCTCACAAAACTCAAGAAAACCTGTTTATTCACTTGATTACTGAATTATTACAAAGGATAGTAAGGAATACGATATCAGCAGAGATGAAGAGATACACAGGGTGGCAGACTGAGTGAACCTATGTGGTTTGCAGTAAATTTTACATCTGCCTAGAAGGTTCTAAATATTTTCCACCAAGTAACAAAGAACAGAAAGACCTTTGTAGTTGACACTGCAGTGTTGACATGGGGGTTCTCAGTGTTGGTGCACACGTAGCCAGAGCGGCACCTGCAGTTGCAGAGGCCTGGGGGTATGCAGGGCAGTATGGGCCCTGGGCTGAGCCAGGAGCCCAGAACCTTGATTGCCCCAGCCCTTTTAAGGAACAGTTGTCTGTCCCGGCCAGTGTGGCTCAGTGGTTAAGCATTGACCCATGCACGAAGAGGTCGCTGGTTCGATCCCTGGTCAGAGCACATGCCCAGGTTGTGGGCCAAATTTCCAGTGGGGGTATGCAGGAGGCGGCCAGTCGATGTTTTCTGTCATCGATGTTTCTATGTCTCCCTCTCCCTTCCTCTCTCTCTCTCTAAAATCAATAAAGAAAAAAAACATTAAAGAAAAAAAAAGAGCCCTGGCCAGTTTGGCTCAGCGGTTAGAGTGTCGGCCTGCGGTCCGGAGAGACCCGGGTTCGGTTCCCGCTAAGGGCACGTACTTCGGTTGCAGTTTGTCCCCGGCCCTGGTTGGTCGTGCGGGTGGCAGCCATTTGATGTGTCCCTTTCGCATCGATGTCTCTCTCTCTCTCTCTCTCGCTCGCTCTTCCTCTCTCTCCCTCCCACTCTAATTGTACAAAAAATGGAAAAATGTCCTCGGGTGAGGATTAAAAAAAGAAAGAAAGAAAGAAACAGTTGTCTGTGTAATACATTTGTTTTTTTAAAATATCTTTTTATTGATTTTTAGAGAGAGAGATAGAAACATCAATGAGAGAGAAATACCACTTTGCTGTCTCCTGTACGCCCCCTACTGGGGATCGAGCCTGAAACCTGGGCATGTGCTCTTACCAGGAATCAAACCAGTGACCTCTCAGTGCAGGAAATGGTGCTCAACCAGCTGAACCACACCAACCAGCCAGGGCAGTGTAATAAACTTTTCATTGATTCCTTAAACTTCCCCTGGGTGCTTATGACTAAGATTTTGTTCTTCAGTCTTCTCAATTAAAGAAACTTAATTCTCACCATACTATGACATGATAGATTTAAATAGTAATATCTTCCTTAAACTGGAACTACTTAATTAAAAGCAAGAAATTTATAACATATAATGAAATAGTTGACTGTTTAAAATGTATTTAGCCCTGGCCGGTTTGGCTCAGTGGTTCGAGTGTCAGCCCGTGGACCAGAGAGTCCTGGGTTCGGTTCCGCTAAGGACACATACTTTGGTTGCAGTTTGTCCCCGGCCCTGGTTGGAGTCGTGTGGGTGGCCACCAGTGGATGTGTGTCTCTCTCACATCGATGTCCCCACCCCCACCCCCACCCCCGCTCTATCTGAAGGTAAGTGCAAAAATGTCCTTGGGTGAGGATAAAATAAATACATACATACATACATACATACATAAAATAAATGTGTATTTATACCCTGGCCAGTATGGCTTAGTAGTTAGTGTGTTGGCCTGCCGGCCGAAGGGTACCGGGTTTGATTCCTGGTCAAGGGCACATACCTGGGTTGCACGTTCTGTCCCCAGCCTCAGTCAGGGTCATGCAGGAGGCAACCAGTTGATGTGTCTCCCTGACATCCATGTTTCTCCCTCTTTCTCGCTTCCTTAATCCCTCCCATTTGATATAAAAGTCAATGGAGCTCTGGCCAGTTTTGCTCAGTGGTTAGAGCATCGGCCCGCAGACCAGAGAGTCCCAGGTTCGGTTCCCTCTAAGGGAACGTACTTTGTTTGCAGTTTATCCCCATCCCTGGTAGGGGTCATGTGGGTGGCAACCAGTTGATGTGCCTCTCTCACGTCGATGTTTCTCTCTCTCTCTCTCACTCCCTCTCTCCCTCCTGCTCTATCAATGGAAAAATATCTTCGGGTGAGGATTAGCAAAAGAAAAAAAAAAGTGTGTTTATGGTAGGTTTAAAGACATCTAGGAATAAAGGCCACCCCTTGCCACTTATGCTATCTTGTTCCAATGTCAGATGCTCTAGTTATTAGATTTTTTTTTTCCCATTCATCCTAGCATCTGTCTTCTAGAAACTTCTACAACATTGTTCTCTATTCTGCCATATGGAGCTATAGAGGTTAAATCTACTACTACAAACATAGCAAGCTTATTTTGGGGTCTTCTTGTTTCAGTCTCCCGAGTAAATACTCAGCTTTTTTTTTTTTTTTTAAATTATCACCTGAGGACATTTTTGCATTTATCTTCAGATAGAGCCTGAGGGAGAGAGGGAAGAAGAGAGAGAGAGAAACATCAATGTGAGAGAGACACATCGACTGGTTGCCGCCCCGTGACCCCAACCAAGGCCGGGGACAAACTGCAACCAAGGCAGTTTGAGCCAGACACAGGAATTGCCCTCAACATAGACCTAGTTTATTTCATGTATATTATTGATTTTTTTCTTATTTGAATTTATTTATATTAACATTGGTTTTCTGCCATAATTTTAATCTGTTTGGGATATTTTTAAATAATGAGTGTTTGTTTTAGCTATCATTTCTATTTTGATGCTATATACATTGGATATGTATGAATTTATCTAGTTAAAATACCCAACAAGGCCCTTCAGTGGAGAATTCATCCTGAGTTGATCATGCTGGCCCAATAGTAAAACATTTTTTTGAGTAAGGTTCAAGCACCATTCTGAAATTCAGACTTTTAGTAAGAGAAGAGGAAATACCTGTGTTTTAAAATTTTTAATCAAAGTTACTGAGGATAAAAAAAGGTATGCATGTTAAATTAAAGTCTGTGCCAAATATACAGTAGGTTGCTGAATGATTATTGAAGAATTATTGATTCTATGTTCCTTTTTTTTGGTTAATCCTTACCCTAGGATATTTTTTTCATTGATTTTTTTTTTTTTTTTTTTTTTAGAGAGAGAGTGGAAGGGGGTAGGGAGGGAAGGGGAGAAAGAGAGAAACATCAATGTGAGAGAGACACATGGATTGTTTGCCTTCTTCAAGTTGGGGATCAAACCTGCAACCCAGGTACATGCTCTTGACCAGAAATCAAACCCGAGACCCTTGGGTCCATGGGCCAGTCGTTTTAACCACTTATCCATACTGGCTAGGGCGACTCTGCCTTCCTTTTATTGGGAGTTTTTGTACAGAAATCCTACTTACGCCCACTCAGTCTTTTTTTCTTTTTAAAGCCGATGTTTGTTTTGGAGCCACTGTTAATGCTTAGGGCTCTGTAACAGTGGTGGCCTTTTTTGGCATCTCAGGAAGTCTTAGTCATGGGACAGATCAAGGAACTGTTTAATTTGAAGGCAGAGAGAACCAGCTCAGTTTTTTCGTATGGTCTATTTACTGCTGCCATCACTGGATTATTTGGGAAACTTTTGCATTAGACTCATCTGTGGAATTTTTTTTTTTTTAATCCTCACCCGAGGACATTTTTCCATTTTTTGTTCAGATAGAGTGGGAAGGAGAGAGAGGAAGAGAGAGAAACATTGACGTGAAAGAGACACATCGAGTGGCTGCCACCCGCACAACCCAACCAGGGCCGGGGACAAACTGCAAATGAGGTACTTGCCCTTTGTGGGAACCGAACCCGGGTCTCTCCGGACCGCAGGCCAATGCTCTAACCGCTGAGCCAAACCGGCCAGGGCTCATCTGTGGAATTTAAAAAACAAAACAAAACAACCCTGGTTGGTTTGGTTCAGCTGTTAGAGCATAGGCCCATGGACCAAAGAGTCGTGGGTTTGATTCTGGTCAGGGGCACGTACCTGGGTTGCAGTTTGGTCCCCAGGCCTGATGTCTCCCTCCTCCCCCCCCTTCCCCCCTCTCCCTTTCCTTCTCCCTCCCATCCCACTATAGTTGAACATAAATGGAAAAATATACTTGGGTGAGGATTAAAAATATATATATAAAAAATGGGGGGTGGTGAACACACAATACAATATACAGATGATATATTATAGAATTGTACACCTGAAACATATAATTTTATTAACCAATGTCACCTCAATAAATTAAATTGAAATAAATAAATAAATAAATTTACCATGCAAAAATTTAAAAAATATTTCCTTTAAAATGCTACCCCACAACCTCCAGAAGTCCTGGCTTGATAGCTTCAGGGTGAGGCTGAGGGATCCCCAGTGAACAACCCAGGTGAGACTGGCTTCTGGACTTTCTTTCGTTCCCCGCAAAATTTATAATTTTAATTCTGTTCCTGACGTTAACCTCCCCCAGTGTCCTAAGTCTAAGTCTGTTGTCATTGCTGACTATTTCCGCCTCTCTCCAGCTCTCCTGGGAATTCACTTCTTTTTCTCCCCATTCCCCATCAGGTGAAGCACAAGTGCTTTTCATTGAACAAGTCTGTTCATCTTTCCCTGTCTTAATACCTTTGTCTTTTCGTGCTTTTTTCCTTCTTCTAACTTTTCCTCCCTTTTATTGATTTTAGAGAGAGAGGAAGGGAGAGGGAGAGAGAGATAGAAACATTCATGAGAGAGAACATCTATTGGATGCCTCCTACATGCCCTTCACTGGGAATCGGGTCCACAACCTGGGCATGTGTCCTGACCAGGGATCGATCTGGCAACCTCTTGGTGCATGGGTCAACGCTCAACCACTGAGCCATACCGGCCAGACTTTTCATGTAGACTTGTAACAGGCTAACAATTTGGGCCATTAAGAAAAGTGGTTATGCCCGGCTGGTGTGGCTCAGTGGTTGAGTGTCGACCCATTCACCAAGAGGTTGCCAGTTCGATCCCCAGTTAGGGCACATGCCCATGTTTGGGCCAAATCCCCAGTGGATGGCAGGTAGGAGGCAGCCATCCGATGTTCTGTCTCATCAATGTTTCTTTTGTTGTTGTGTTCAGATAGAGTGGGGAGGGAGAGAGGGAGAGAGAAACACTGACGTGAAAGGGACACATTGAGTGGCTGTCATCCACACAACCAACCAGGGCCGGGGACAGACTGCAACCGAGGTACATGCCCTTAGCGGGAACCAAATCTGGGTCTCTCTGGACTGCAGGCCAACGCTCTACCACTGCGCCAAACCGGCCAGGGCTCATCAATGTTTCTGTCTCTCTTTTCCTCTCTCTTAAAAATCAATGAAGAAAAAAACAAGAAAGAAAAGAAAAGTGGTCATTAGACTCCCGACTATAATTGACATCTGGGCATCCATGTTCAGATCAGTGTATTGAATCTGGTAAACTGATAGAAACAAAATTTGTTAAGTGAATTAAAGACAAGTCTTTCTTGCTTATACATATTTAACGTGTTAAGACTAAAAATGGATATATATTTCTTTATTATCAGATTTCAAAAGCCATAATAAAAATGGAAGAAAATCCAGGTTTGGTGTTGATGCTGCTTTATGGGGAACTTTTAAATTTTTTGCCAGACTTCTTTTCTCTTTGGCAGGAAATAATAATCTTGATATTTTCAGTAGATTGGCAATTGAGAATATTAGAATTTCTTTTTCTTTTTTAAAAAATTGATTATAGAGAGAAAGGAAGGGAGAAGGAGAGAGAGATAGAAACATTGATGAGAGAGAACATCGATTGGCCACCTCCTGCATGCCCCCAACTTGGGATTGGGCCCTCAGCCTGGGCATGTGCCTTGACCGGGGATCAAACTGGCGACTTCTTGGTGCATGGGTCGACACGCAACCACTGAGCCACACTGGCTGGGCTAGAATTTATTTTTTATTGTACCAGTGATTCATTGCGCTATTTTATTTTATTTATTTATTTTTTTAATTTAGTTATTGATTTTGAGAGAGAGAAACATTGGTTTGTAGTTCCACTTGTTTATACATTCTTTGCTTGATTCTTGTATGTGCCCTGACCAGGGATCGAACCCACAACCTTGGTGGGTTGGGACGATGCTCTAACCATCTGAACTACTGAGCCAGGGTCTCATTTTTCTATTTTAAAAAGTCACTGAACAGGTTGGGTGGCAGGTAAAAAAACCCAAAAAAAACAGAAATAAAAAAGTCACTGAAGAACCAAATATTTTAAATAGGTTAAACTTAGAACATTACATGGACCCATTTGCAGAAATAAAATAATTGCGCGCGCGTGCGCACACACACACACACATATTATTCAGCCATAAAAAAGAAGGAAATCCTCCCTGGCTGGTTTGGCTCAGCGGTTAGAGCGTCGGCCTGCGTTCCAGAGAGACCTGGGTTCGGTTCCTGCTAAGGGCATGTACCTCGGTTGCAGTTTGTCCCTGGCCCTGGCTGGTCGTGCGGGTGGCAGCCACTCGATGTATCCCTTTCACATTGATGTTTCTTTCTCCCTTCCACTCTATCTTAACAAAAAAGTGGAAAAATGTCCTCGGGTGAGGATAAAAAAAAGAAGGAAACCGTTCGGGAGTGGGGAGTGGGAGGAGGGTGTCTAGGAGGAAAAAGGAGAACCATCTGTAACAAAAATAAATTAATTTTAAAAAGAGGGAAATCCTGCTAGTTGCCACAACATGGATGGACTTGAGAGCATTATTTTAAGTCAAAGAAAGGCAAATACTATATATCATTTATATGAGGAATCTTAAAAAAAAAAAATTTTCCTGGCCGGTTTGGCTCAGTAGTTACAGCGTTGGCTCTCGGACCAATGAGTTGCGGGTTCGATACCGGTTGAGGGCATGTACATTGGTTGCAGTTTGTCCCTGGCCCTGATTGGGGTTGTGTGGTAGGCAACCAGTTGATGTGTCCCTCACATGTTAATGTCAATGTTTCTCTCTCTCTCTCTCTCTCTCTCTCTCCCCCTCCCTCTCCTTATCTCCCACTCTATCTGAACAAAAATGGAAAAATATCCCCGGTGAGGATTAAGAAACAAATAAATAAACTTTTGGAAACGGAGTGGTTGCCAGGAGTTGGGGGGGAAGGTGGGTGAAATGGGCAGATGATGGTTAAAGGGTACAAACAGTTATAAGATGAATAAGTTCTGGGGATCTAATGTACAGCATGGTGACGATAGTTAACAATATTGTACTCTTGAAGGATGCTTTGCGAGTAGATCTTATATGTTCTCACCATAGCAATAACAACAAAATGGTAATTTGTAAGGTGAAGGATGTGGTAAAGATTTCACCGTGTGTGTGTGTGTGTGTGTGTGTGTGTGTGTGTGTGTGAAATTATCACATTGTAAACCTGAAACATATACAATATTATATGTCAATTATATCTCATTAAAGCTGGGGGAGGGGGTTCTGATAGAAAATAATTCTAACCTAGAATTCTTTACCCAGCCAAATTGTCAATCAAATGTGAAAATAGATTCAAAACTTCCTGAATTATGCAGAGTCTTAGAATTAATCATTTACCTGCCCTTGCTCAGGAGCTGTTGGTGGTATAGATCTCACTACCACAAGAGAGAATACCAAGACAGAGAAACGCATGAATCCAGACAGTGGAACTTGAAAACAGTTCCATGGCCTCCAGAATATGAATATCTACAAGGGGAAAAAAAAAGATTATTTGACTATTTGAGAGGAGATTTACACTTCTGCCACAAAGTTCAAGGGTGAATTAGTAAAATGATAGGTACATAGAAAACTTAAATGAACAAAATAACTGAGGCAGTTATTAGCTCCAAGGAAATAAAAGATATTAAAAAATAAAACGAATGGTCCGGCCAGTGTGGCTAGGTGGATTGACTGAAAGGTCCCGGTGTGATTCCCGGTCAGCGCACATGCCCAGATTATGGGCTCCATCCCCAGTAGGGGGCGTGCAGGAGGCAGCCAATCGAAGTTTCTCTCACAGTGATGTTTCTCTCTCTCCCTCTCTAAAAAAAATTAATAAACACCTATTAGAAGTAAATAAAACAAATGGATGTACATTTCTAGCATGGTTGTAAATAATATGTATATGATGTAAACTGAGTGATTTGGCCAAATATTATGATAACTTATTAGGAGGAAGGAGAGAGAGTTCTATGTGGGTTAGAAGACAGGATGTAAGAGCCGAATCTTCACTGCCCATATGAAGAAGTCAGTAAATAACTTGGGGCGGAAGCTAAACAGTCATTGAAAAGCCCTACAAGCATGCTGTTTAGAATGCAGCAAATACCAGTTTTGAAAGTGCGTGCCCTTGTGAACAAGGATTGAGAGTAGAGAGAGAGATTTTATATTACATAGTTTGACTTTTAAAATTGTGTGTATGTGCTACTTTATAAATAAAAATTGGGAAACACTCTGGCTGGGTGGCTCATTTGATTGGAGCCTCATCCCATACACCAAAAAGGTTTTGAATTCAACTCCTAGTCAGGGCACATACCTAGGTTTCGGATTCGCTCTCCTTTTGGGGTACATATGGGTGGCAGCCAATCGATATTTTTCTCTCACATTCATGTTTCTCTCTTTCTCCCTTTCTCTCTAAAATCAGTAAAAACATATTATTGGATGAGGATTCAAAAAAGATTAGAAAACAGTATTTATTTAGCCAAAATGTGATTAGACCGCATGAAGAGGACGGAAAGAGGAAGCATGTGTTTTCGGAATTGCTTAGGAAAGCTAAATAAATACAAAGTAGGAAGCTACAGTGGAAAAGCAAGGAAGTATGCCCTGGCCAGTTTGGCTCAGCGGTTAGAGCGTTGGCCTGCGGTCTAGAGAGACCCAGGTTCGGTTCCCGCTAAGGGCACTTACTTCGGTTGCAGTTTGTCCCCGGCCCTGGTTGGTCGTGCAGGTGGCAGCCACTCGATGTGTCCCTTCACGTCGATGTTTCTCTCTCTCTCTCCCTTCCTCTCTCTCCCTCCCACTCTATCTGTACAAAAAATGGAAAAATATCCTCAGGTGAGGATAAAAAAAAAAAAAAGAAAATCAAGGAAGTAGCATATTCTGGCTTTTTAGTAATATGCAGGTAAATAGTAGGTAACATAGTGAAAGTAGTTGAAAAGATTGCTCCTGCAAAGTCAGGAAAGAAAAGGGGAGCCTGGTTACTTTCGTTAAGTACCCAACATTGTCTGCCATGGCAGACAGAGGTCTTATTTCCTCATGCAGTGGATTACTGAACAACACAGGTTTGAACTGTACCAGTATGCTTACACACAATTTTTAAATTTTTTTTAAATGCTCACCTGAGGATATTTTTTTATTTATCTTCAGATAGAGTAAGAGGGAGAAAAAGGGAGATAGAAACATAGATGTGAGAGGGACACATCGACTGACTGCCTCCCGCTCTACCCTGACCAGGTCTGGGGACAAACCGCAACTGAGCTACGTGCCCTTAGCCAGAATTGAACCCTCAACTCATTGATCCTTGGGCTGATGCTCTACCGCTGAGCCAAACCGGCCAGGGCCACACTTTAAAAAAATATATAATACCTGTACTGTTTTCTGTGCACAGTAGAGAGTCCACAGATACTAAGGGCTGACTGATGGTATGCTTTGGTCTGTGCCATTTGACAAAAGGGGCTTGAGTATCTGCATCTGTAGATTTGAGTATCCACTGAGTGTCCTGGAACCAATCCCCATGGAAACCAAGGGACAACTGAGTTTTTGGGGAGTTAAAAGTTCCATGTAGCCCTGGCCAGTTTGGCTCAGTGGTTAGAGTGTTGGCCCTTTGACCTAAGGATCTGGGGTGTGATTCCCAGTCAAGGACCCTTACCTGAGTTGCAGGTTCCACCCCCAGCTCTGGTCAAAGAGGCAACCAATCCATGTCTCTGATGTCTCTCACATCAATGTTTCTTTTTCTCTTTCTTTCTCCTCCTCCCTCCTCCCTTCCACTCTATCTAAACATCAATGGAAAAATATTCTCAGGTAAGGATTAACAACAGCAACAAAAGTTATATGTAGATGTCCAAGGCCCTGGCCAGGTAGCTTAGTTTAGAGTTTTGTCCCTATACATCAAGATTGAGGTTTTGATGCTCAGTCAGGACAGAAACGAAAATCAACCAATGAATACATAAATAAGTGGAACAACAAATTGATGTTTCTCTCTCTTTCTCTCTCCCTCCCCCCTCCCTCCCTCCCTCTCTGCCTTTCCCTTTTCCTCCCTCCCACTTATTCCCTCCTTCCCTCTCTCTCCCTTCCTCCCTGTCTCTAAAATCAATAAATAAAAATTTAAAAAGAAAAGTGTCATGTTGATTTCCGACTGTGTATGGGTCAGTGTCCCTAACCCCTGCATTCAAGAATCAACTGCTTATAAAAAGGTCTTGTAAATTGATAAGGAACAGAAGTATATATAACTTAGTAGAAATAATCAGAAGATACACATAGGCAAGTTAATAGGACATATGGTCAGTATTCAAGTAAAAATGTTCACCATCCTGAAAGATACTAATTATATCTGCAAAAAACTGATAATGCATAGTGTTGACAAGAGTGTAGAGAAATGGAAAATCTAATAATTTTGTCAATAGTGTAAATTATATTCTTAGAGAATAAGATAGGACTAACAAAGTTTTAAAAGTATGTGTGCCCTTTGGCCCCCATTGGGTTTCTAGGCATCTACCCTGCGAATACATTTGGAAGAATGTGTATATAAGGGTGATCACTGTAATGTTATAATAGCAAAAAATGAGCAGTGAGCTACATGGTATCAGTAAACTTGTAGTTAATTAAATTGCAGTACAACTGCATATCCTTTCTCCACATGTCTGTAGACAGCGCTCAGTGTTTGGGGCTAGTGTTTAACAAATGGTCTTTAATGATGTTAATTAATTGTATTTCCCTATTGTTAACTCTCCTATTACTTATTTTAATGTTAATGTGGTCTGAAGTGATTAGAATCTTTTTATTTTATTCTCTTTTTTTCTTTATTGGTTTTAGACAGAGAGGAAGGGAGAGGGAGAGAGAGAAATATCCATGAGAGAGAACATGCCCCCCACTGGGGATCGGGCCCCCAACTTAGGCATGTACCCTTACCAGGAAGGAATTGAACTGGCAACCTCTTGGTGCATGGGTTGACGCTCCATCACTGAATCTTAATTTTTTTTTTTTTTTACATTAGAGAGAAAAGGAGAGAGAGATAGAAACATTGGCCACCTCCTGCATGTCCCCAAATGGGGATCGGGCCCACAACCCAGGTATGTGCCCTTACTGGGAATCGAACCGGTGATCTCTTGGTGTGTGGGTCGTGGCTCAACCACTGAGCTACACCTTCTGGGCTAGAATATTTTTTAATCTGCCTTGAATTTTGCCGTACAGTGCCAGCCCTCATATTTGCATGACTTTAAGCTTATTTCCTGGGAGATTTGCATGCCTTTCACCAACCAGCAGCCGTGGTTCACATGATGTGAAGTTAAGTGATCAATATACAGAGATTTTTTAAAACAACTGTGAGGTATCACTTCACACCTGTTAGCATGACCGCCATCAACAAATCATCAAACAATAAGTGTTGCCAAGGGTGTGGAGAAAAGGGGACTCTAGTACACTGCTGGTGGGAATGCAGACTGGTGCAGACTGGTGGAAAACACTATGGTATTACCTCAAAAAGTTAAAAATCAAACTGCCATTTGACCCAGTGATCCCACTTCTACGAATATATCCTAAGAAGCCCGAAACACCAATCAGAAAGAATATATGTACCCCTATGTTCATAGCAGCACTATTTACAATAGCTAAGATCTGGAAAAAACCCAAGTGTCCATCATTAGATGAGTGGATAAAAAAGCTGTGGTATATATACACAATGGAATACTATGCAGCTGTAAGAAAGAAAGATCTCACCCTGGCCGGTTTGGCTCAGCGGTTAGAGCATCAGCCTGCGGTCCGGAGAGACCCGGGTTCGGTTCCCACTAAAGGCACGCACTTTGGTTGCAGTTTGTCCCTGGCCCTGGTTGGGTCCTGCGGGTGGCAGCCACTTGATGTGTCCCTTTCACGTCGACGTTTCTGTCTCTCTCTCTCTCTCTCTCTCTCTCTCTCTCTCTCTCTCTCCCCCCCCCCCCCCACTCTATCTGAACAAAATATGGAAAAATGTCCTCGGGTGAGGATTAAAAAAAAAGAAAGAAAGAAAGATCTCTTATCATTTGAGATGACATGGAGGGACCTGGAGAGTATTATGCTAAGTGAAACAAGCCAAGCAGAGAAAGACAAATATCACATGATCTCACTTATTTGTGGAATATAATGAACTAAACAAACTGATGAACAAAATTGACCCAGAGACATAGAGGTAGGGTACAGACTGACAAACCCCAGAAGAGGGGGTGTTGAGGGGGGAAGAGATAAACCACAGAACTTATATGCATGTATGCATAACCAGTGGACATAGACAACAAAGCTGGGGAAGGGGTGGGGGAATGGGGAGGAGGGTGTCAAGGGAAAAAGAAACATCTGTAACAAAAACAAATTAATAAAAATAATTTAAAAAATATATACAGTGATTTTTTTTTTTTGGTACTTTTACTTTTTCAGAAACTTTTAGCCAGGAATACCCCACTTTTCTTTGTTTATTCTCAACCCTTTTTCTTAAAATTCAGATTAATTGTGGGAGATGGGTAATACAGTTAAGTAATTCAAAATTCAAAGGACAAAAAAGTATAGAAGGAAGTCTTCATCTACCCCTTGGCTTTTAGCCAACCCTGGTCACTGCCCTTGAGACAGCTAGTTTCTTTTGGTCCTTCTGAGGATAATTCTGTGTGTAGAGAAGCAAAGACACATATTTTTTCTTTTTATACACCAATGCATTTCCTTGACAATTTCTTCTCTACGAATCCTGGGCTTTTGCCATCCCTTAGTTTTGTCTGAGAGGGTCTTGGATATATTCTTTCATTCAGCAGAGGTGCTGTGATCAGTGTGGTGAGTGAGATAAAAGGACAGGTTTCTGTACAGTGATGAGGGAAGGCAGGTGTGTCATCCTTCTTTGTTCCTTCAGGGAGTACCCAGAAGTGCTCTAGGTTCTGGGACCCATTCATAAACAGATTTCTGACCCCATAGGTTGGTTTATGAGACTCCAGTGTCTGGACTTCATTCTCTCCCTGCCTGTTCTGAGTCTGCATTGTGGACTGCTGTTCTCTCTGAAATGTTTGTCCCTCGGTGGTTCTGGCTTTTCCTTCTACACAGTTAGGCAGTGTCATTTCCTTCTGAGAATGCCATCTTCATATTGGTAATCTCTAGCCCAGAATTTATGTATCTCTAGCCCAGATTTCTGTCCTGAGCTTCAGACCCAAACACTAAATGCAAGCTGTGCTCTCACTGTCCTTACCTAACTGCCTTCCATGGGGTGTCTGGAACCAGACTCAGCCTGCCGTGCCTTTTTAGCCATGTGTCTTCCCTGTCTCAGTGGCACCTGTATCCATAACATGGGTGTCAGTTTTGACTCAGTCTCCTTCCCCTTACCCTCTGAATATTTCTCAACTGTCTCCTTCTCTTCATCCAAGGCTGCTAATATTTATTCATTAATTTTGGATTCACAATGCAGCTATTTCCTATTAAAGAAGAGGGGTGATCATTTATTCCCTTCCATTATTTCTCATACATAAGTTGTCATTCAGCCTGTCTCTCAGCTGCCATGGAAAGCTCAGGCTGTCCACATCCTGGCCTGTCCCTTTTGTCTCACACTTTTGTCTACAGAAGGGAGTCTCAGCATTTCATCATGGTGATTACATGACCTTTTTTTTTTTAATCCTCACCTGAAGATCTTTTCCCATTGATTTTTAGATAGAGTGGAAGGGAGAGAGGGAGAGAGATACATTAATTGGTTGCCTCCCACATGATCCTGACTGGGGCTGGGATTGAACCTGCAATCCAGGTATGTGCCCTTGATCAGGAATCTAACCCGAGATGCTCTAACCATTGCGCAACCGGCCAGAGCTGTCAGTTATTTTACTTGTAAATTTTGAAGGCATCTGTGTGGAATCCTGGGGTGCCTGTGGACTTTGGAACCAGACAGCTCAGAGTCCTGGCTCTGGCATATCCTAGCTGGGGTAGTCCTTGGACAAGTGTCTGACTTTTTCAGAGTCACCTGACAGAGTGAGAAATTTAGTTAGATGTGATCATAGATGTGGGGCATCAGGCTCTGTGCTTCCGACACAGCATTTGATAACCGTTAGCTTCTTGCTTCCTCCTGGTCTTAATTAACTTGGTGTAGAGTTTAATAACTCATTTCTATGATACACGATTCTCATAGAGGTAAGTATATAAAGTTATTTTGGTAATATCCAGATATTGCCCTACTAGGAAACCTTGTGCTTGCACAGCTAAGCTTGTACTCCTCACTTGAACATTTTTCCTCTGTGTTTTCACAGCTCATCCCTTGGTGTGACCTCTGCTGTAACTCAGGAAGTCTCAAACTTCCATGTGTTGTCTGTGGTGTATTAGTTATCTACTGCTCTCTAACAAATTACTCCAAAACTTAGCGACTTAAACAAAACATTATGTTATCTCACAGTTCCGAGTCATGTGTTTGAGTGACTTAGCATGGTTCTAGCTCAGGTGTTCTCCGGTCAGATCCACAGCTGCAGGCATCTGAAGATCTGGTTGGGGCTGATGGATTGCTTTCAAAAGGGCCCTTTCACCTGGCTGCTGTCAGGAGACTGCAGCTGCTCACCAGCTGTGGGCATGAGGGCTCCTTGCTGTCTGGGCCTGCCCGTCGAGAAGCTTGCTGTCCTCACTACACAGGCCGGTGATCTGTGAGAGCAGAGAGGGAGCACATCACTTCTTATTGGCCAGATCAGCCTCTTAAGCCCCCCACCATTGCTTTTGCTTTACTTCATTCCTTACATGCAAGTCACTAAGTGCCCCCTACGCTGAATGGGAGGAATATTAAATTCTTCCTTTTAAGGGGAGGCTTGTCAGGGAATTTGTGGACATAACTTAAAAACCACCACACCAAGGGTGCTTGTTGAGAAGTAAGATTCTCAAGGCCCATTTCCAATCTAGTGACAGCTGGGGACCAGAAACCTGCAGTTTGTACCAGCATCCTAATGATTGATGCAGGTGGCCTGCATTCCACACTTGGAAATGCACTCCTCTGCCAGATGGGTCATTTGGTCTTTTGTAAGTCACACTTCCATTGATCACACCTCCATGTCTTTGCTTAGATACACAGAGCACACCTAGCCCGTTTTCTACTGTAGACGTCCTGTCTTAGGTGCAGCCTGCCTAAGTCCAGTTATGTCCATGGTGCCCTCTGACACATGGGCACTCCCTCCCTTGAACTCTATAAATATAGTCCATCTCTTTTCTACTCTTTGGTTCTAATTACGTTGTTTCAGTGCTGTACTACTAGTAGAAATTTTAGGAAACGATTGCCTTCTTTTGACCTGCTCTCCTGCCAGCAGAACTATAACAGCTCTGTAACAAGCAGTGTGGTCACTACACTATACTTCTCAGGAGTCAGTGCTTTCCTGCAGGCATTTATCAAACACATGAGCTCCTGTGTGTGCGGGCTTGGTTTCAGATATAAGGGACTGCTATGTGTTCCCTGTGGATGCCGAGGTGGCAATAAGTAAGCACACCAAAATGTACTATCACAACTGAAAATACATTCTGGGGAAGAATGCTGTGAAACAGAGGAGACCACCTTGGATGATGTTTTCAGACGATCTGCTTGAGACTGAAAGGATGAAAAGGAGAAAAAGACTAAGGGAGGAAAGAGCTCGGTATGTTCTGATGCCTGAGAGGAACTGAGGTTGCTGAAGGAGAGTGGCTGAGCTGAGGTTGGAGGGGTGACCGGAGGCTGCCATGACCTTGTCTTCGCTCCAGATGCAGTGTCCTAAGCTGTGTGGCATGGCATCTGTCCTGGGGTTCTTCTGCCTCAGCCATTGTGGAAATAACTTGGGATTCAAATTATAACTACAAATTCAACTTTAACAGATTGGAAAATAGGATTTCTGTGTTAGCTCGGCAGAGGGAAGCTAAGAAAAGAACTCAGGCCTGAATGGTTGTCAGGGTGGCTATCTTCTCATCTGAGAACATAAAATATGGGAATGACCACAATAGCAACCGGAGATATTTGTGTTGATGATAAAAGTACTCCTGTCTTTAGAGATGATTCAGTATTTCAGACAGGAAGTCTGTTCATCTGATTCCATGTTTTTAAGCTCTGAGCTCAGTTTGTATGTCAGATACATCCGTCTCTCTCTCTCCATGCTCTCATTTGTTAGCTGTTAGTTCACTTTTAGAGTGGATGTGGTGGAGAGCCTTGTGATTTCTCGCCAACTTCCTTTCCACATAACCAGCTGCTCTCACCTACTAGACCCCTTTTCCAGCCCTCTTCTCTTGTAGTTGTAGTATACTGTGTGTTGGGAGACCTGGTTCTGGCTAGACTACCAATGGACTTTGGAAAGTCTTTTCTTTTTTTCTCCTTTCCACTTGTTTGCAAGAGGGTTGGATAAGATGGCCTCTAAATTTCTGTTATTTTCTGATATCATCTCATATTAGCCCAGGTCCTAATGCTGTGACCCTCTTCTGAATTCAGACACGTGTTTATACAACAGCAATGTGATATTTCTCCTTATTGTGTGTGGTGGCTGGGCAACTATGCTGATCCTGACTAAGGCAGTTTATCTCATGGTCTTCCCTGGGTTCACTTGTGTGGCAGCATTCAGGTGGCAAGTTGGTAGGGGTTGCACTCAGTTGGAACAGTGAGTCTTTCATCCTCAAAGAGGTTAGACTGTCTTCCTATTATGGTGACGTCATTCCAAGAAAGCAAGTCCTGCTGTACAAGCATTTTATCCTGCCTCTACTTGCTTCAAATTTAATAATGTCCCATTGGCCAAAGCAAGTCACACAGCCAGTACAAAAGTGTGAACACATGAGGCAGTACTGATTAGGGCCATTAATGTAAGTCTCACAGCTTCCATGTTAAATTACCTTCCTCCAGTGAGGATTTCCTGCAATTATTTTGTTCAAAATCTCTCATAGAATTACTTGGAATTATACATGCAATACATTCAGAATACAGTTTATTGGAACTATACAAGTTTTGATTTGCAGAATTAGAACCCCTGTGTAGATATTGAGTCAGAATAAATTTAGTCACAAACTATTCTTGCCTGAATTCCATCTCATGTGTTTGAGATAGCAAAATAGACTTCAGATTGTGGTATCTATTGTTCTCCTCTGGCATCTCTGCTTTTCACAAGATAAAGGTGCAACTCTTGGTGTTGGCTTATAAAGCTACTTTATATTTACGCTGGACTTTCATGTTAGTCTTTGATGTGGACTATTGAACATTATCGATGAATCCGTCCTCTGGTTAGAAATGTAAACTTCTATTGCAACAGTGGAATATAATGTATAATAACTTGTGTTGGGGGGGTTATGTGTTTGTTTTGTAGCTCTTCAGAGAAGTAAGAATAATGAAGATTTTAAATCATCCAAACATAGGTACTTTCTACTTTCTTTCTTAAATACTTTTGGGTCTAAATGCATAAAGCTAAATATGTATTCTAGGAGAGAGAGATTTCTTCCCTCCTCGCAGCCCAGGTACACTTTTAATAAAATATATATCCAAATCGTTTATCATTTGTATTAACTCTGAAATTACTAAGGACCAGTTAAAAGCTTAGATAGTACACATTTAAATTTAAAGCTTTAATGCAGTAGAAACATCTATAATTAGATTGTAATATTGTAATTTTTTAACATATTGGATACTTGTATTTAATTCATATAGAGAAGGGAATTCTATTAAGTCAGGGTTAAGATTTTCAAAGATAATAACACCTTTTGCTGTAGCTGTGTTTCTAAGAAAACACTTATACATTGAATCATTTCAAAACACATAGGATAGTTATCTGTTGGGGTTTTGATATGAATTGCTTTATATGGCACAGATTTGTTTTATGTGTCCTCGCTGCACAGCCCTGCTAGGAGTGATGAGGTGGGTTTAAAGATGGAGAGGGGTCGTTGTGGTCCTGCCTACATACATCATAATTGTAGGACCAAGATGAAAGTATGCAAATGACCTAATCCTGACCTGTTGTATAGATCAGAACTTTTGTTCCCCACAGATTATAATAGAGATTTTTTTTAAAAAAATAGTATAACACAGTGATAGCTCCTGCAGTCTAAAAATATTACTTCAAGAGTGAAATAACTGTTTTATCATGTACATAGTGAACACTTAATAAATATTGATTAGAAGAATGGTGAAATATTTTTAAAAAGTGAAGTAGTTCTTAACACAGCCAGATGTATCAGCTTACTGTCAAAGTCACGTCTAGGAAGTGGGAGGGGTGATGTTTGATATTAAGGATATCCTATTAAGAATTCTTGAGGCACTGGAAGAGAAGAATAAAATGGAACCACAGGAGAAAAAAAGCTTATACCATTTCATCTAATCTAAGGCATCATTCATTTATTTTTTTATTTTTATTTTTATTTTAAAGAGAGAAAGGAAGGGAGAGATAGAAACATCGATCAGCTGCCTCCTACAAGCCTCTACTGGGGATTAGGCTACCATTATTTAAAAGGCATTACTGTTTTACGAACTACTAAGAAAAAAAATGCCACCAAGCCATCATCTCATTTTCAGTGATACTAGTTAAAATATGAAAAAATACACATCCTAAAATCAGTAAAATGTGGTATGTTTGGAGAAAAGAAAAATAACAAGGAATATAATAGTGGGAAGCAAACCTTTCTTCACTTTTCACTTAGCTAGCCTAGACCATTGTAGACTAAATTCTAACTTTTCATCCCCAAACACCTTATTACTGCCTAGAACTAGCTAACTTAGTCATGGTCATTTTATTTATTTTTTAATTTTTTTTTTTTTCTTTTTCTTTTTTTTTTTTATTGATTTTAGGGGGAGAGAGAGAGAGAAACATCGATGAAAGAGAACATTGATTGGCCGCCTCCTGCATGCCCCCCACTGGGAATCGGGCCCGCAACCTGGGCATGTGCCCTGACCAGGAATCAAACCGGCAACCTCTTGGTGCATGGGTTGACGCTCAACCACTGAGCCACACCAGCTAGGCTTGATATGTTTTTTAATTAATTTTTTAGAGAGAGGGGAAGGTAGGGAGAGATAGAAACATATGAGAGAGAAACATCTATCAGCTGTCTCCTGCACGCCCCCTACTGGGGATCTAGCCTGCAACCCGGGCCTTTGACTAGGACTTAAACTGGGACCTCTCAGTCCATGGGACAATGCTCAGTCCACTGAGTCACACCAGCTGGGCATCATTTTATTTTTTAAGTAACAACTTGTACCCTGACATGTCTTTGATAATATATTTAATCCTGTTGGATTAAAATAGTTTTCCCAAGAGAGCTAATATTTGCATTGGAATTTTAGAACGGTTTTGTTTATATGTTGATGATTTACCAGCATATGTCTTAAATTTCAATGATTTTTCTTGACAACCCAAACATATCATCTTGGAAATATGATAGTTTTATTCATCAGTTCAACAAACATACATTAAATACTATCTTAGGCACTTTATTTGATCTAATACTCTATGTTAATAGAGTATATAGAAAATAGCCCAAAATATAAAAGACTAGCATCCCCCACATTTGGCAAATTTAATTTTAAAGTATATATATTAGCAAAATTAAGTAGATATACAAAATAGTGATTTGAAAGCTTTAGAAATTTACTTCAGTTTCATTCTTTTAATATATAGTTGATTGTTTTTTTTTTATGGTTTTATGAATTAGCAGTAATAGGAATATCTTTCTCTCTGTTACAGGATCTAGTTTACAAAGTTACTCTGACCCATTGAAAATAATTCTTTTAAAAGTTCTTTTCAATTATAGTATAATCCCTTCTACTTCTTTCCATCTCTGGCTTCGGAATAGTAAAAAAGAACCTTGTTTTTGGAGAATTGTGATGTTTCCCAAGCAACAAAAGTCTCAGGTGGAATTATATGTATTCTTAAAGCCAAAACGACAAATGAATAGACTTGAACTTGCGGGAGTAGAGTAGATCTGACCAATCCCTGCAGTTTGAACATGGAATAAGAATGCTTTTCCTGAGGTACAAGGGAAGAGGTGCTGGGAGAGTAGCTAGCCAATATAGACATACTACCAGACATGGTAGAGAGATGGGACCAGACACATTTGACTAGGTTGTTGAGTGCTCCCTGAGTAACGTCTTTCAAGCACCCAGAAATAATAGCTATTTTTATGGAATTTTATGCTTTACAAAATCTTTTCTGTTGTTTTAATATTATGATAAATTTCCTAAAAGCAATTTTTAGAGGGCCAGCTATTAAAATCTTAAGCAGGAAAAAGTTACTTTTTGTAGTTACAGTTTATATGTTATATACATATATGCACACATACATTTGTTTTGTTTTCTCCTATTTCCTCTCCCCTCCCCTAGTGAAGTTATTTGAAGTCATCGAAACTGACAAAACACTCTACCTAATCATGGAGTATGCAAGTGGAGGTAAGAAATTTATATATGTTGTTTTTCTTTCTTCCTTTTTGGAAGAGCATATAACCACACTGCCCAAATTGATAATTGTTACGGTTTCTTTATTATCCACAGTCATAATACACTAGAATGAGAATCAAAGAAACTTAGCAGTTCTGGGGGTTGCTGTTGTTTCACTGTTAACATTTTGAATTGACAATATCCAAATACTTGGATTTTTTTTATTCTGGTAAAATATCCATAACATAAAAGTAGCCATTTTAAATCTACAGTTCAGTGGCATTAAGTAATACACATTATTATGTAATCATCACCACCATCCATCCACACAACTCTTTTTTTTTTTTTTTTTTTAATTTTTAAAATTTTTGTATTAATTTATTTTTGTTACAGATGTTTCTCAATTTTTTTGCCCATGGACACCCTCCACCCCATCCCCCAAACCCCATTCCCGGCTTTGTTTTCCGTGTCCATCGGTTATGTGTACATGCATTATAAGTTCTGTAGTTTATCTCTTTCCTCCCCCCACCCCCCCCACACACAACTCTTTTCATCTTGCAAAACTATAGCTCTGTTCCCATTAAACACTACCTCCCGTCATCCTCCTCTCCCAGCCCCAGGCAGCCACCATTCTGCTTTCTGTCTCTATGAATTTCACTGCTCTAGGGACCTTATATGAATGGAATCATACGGTATTTGTTCTTTTTTATTTTAAATATGTTTTTGAATTTCTCTCTTTTATTTATTTTAGTTTTTTTTTTTTTTTAATCCTCACGCGAGGATATTTTTCCATTTTTTGTACAGATAGATTGGGAGGGAGAGAGAGGAAGGGAGAGAGAGAGAGAAACATCGATGTGAAGGGACACATCGAGTGGCTGCCACCCGCACGACCAACCAGGGCCGGGGACAAACTGCAACCGAAGTACGTGCCCTTAGCGGGAACCGAACCCGGGTCTCTCCGGACCGCAGGCCGACGCTCTAACCGCTGAGCCAAATTGGCCAGGGCAATTTTAGTTTTTTTTTTTTAATCCTCACTCAAGGACTTTTTTTGTTTTACATTCATCTTCAGATAGAGTGGGAGGGAGAGAGAGAGGGTGAGAGAGAGAGAGAAACATCGATGTGAGAGAGACACATCAAGTGGTTGCCACCCACACGACCCCAACTGGGGCTGAGGACAGACTGCAACAGAGGTACATGCATTTAGTGGGAACCAAACCCAGGACTCTCTGGTCCACGGGCCGACCCTCTAACCACTGAGCCAAACTGGCCAGGGCAAATTTTTTTTTTCTCTGTATTGATTGTATAGAGAGAGGAAGGGAGAGGGAGAGAGATAGAAACACCAATGAGAGAGAACATCGATAGGCCGCCTCCTGCATGCCCCACCACTGGGGATTTGGCCCACAACCTAGGCATGTGCTCTGACTGGGAATCGAACAGGCAACCTCTTGGTGAATGGGTCGATGCTCAATCACTGAACCACACTCACTGGACAATTTTTTTATTTTATTTTTTTAGGGAGAGAGAGATAGAAATATGGATGTGAGAGAGAAACATCCATCAGCTGCCTCCTGCTCACCCTCAACTGGGGATTGAGCCAACAACCCCGGCATTTGCCCTGACTGGGAATCGAACTGGGACCTCTTAGTCCATGGGACAATGCTCAATTCACTGAGCCACACCGGCGGGGCAGTATTGGTCCTTTTGACTGCCTATATCACTTAGCATAATGTCCTGAAGGTTCGTCTGTGTTGTAGCATGTAACAGAATTTCCTTCCTTTTTAAGACTGAATAATTATTGTGTGTGTGTGTGTGTACAAATAAACATTTTATTTATTCCAAGTACATAACTTGGATTTTTAAATATAACACTGCCTTAGCCTGTTTGAAATGAAGGTGTGCTGCATGTTGGATTGTTTTTCCTTATCAGATTTCAATGCCATTGGTATCCATCTTTCCCAAGGCCAGAAGTGGTGGTTATAGTGCATATAGTTAGGTTTTTCATAAATATTAAGGACTAGTCATTATTTGCTTGCAAGGTTATATAAATGTAGACCATTTTTTTGTGAAATAAATATATATAGCCCTTGTCTTTTAGAAAGATTCTCATTTTAGGGTTGAGGTTTGGGTAGGCTTGTAGGTTTAGGACCATGTGTGAGTTTATCTTTGGAAATCAGAAGCTTTTCTGCTTATCTTTGTGTGTCTCCTCTCTCTAGCACATAACAGTGTCGGGCACATAACAGATTCTCAACAAATAAGTATTGAATTGAATTTTTGAAATTATAAACAACTGGGGACATACTCTGACTCTACAACATAGCTTAAATTGTTTTGGTTGGTTTTATTTTATCATTAGCACTTTTGATCCAGGTTATAAAACCTGAAGACAGCAAGTTTAACTCCAGCCTTGTAATAGTGAGATAATCATCAAATAAAAGACTGGAAGCCTTTTGTGAGCAATAATAATTTCTAGCCCTGGCCTGTTTTGCTCCATGGTTAGAGCGTCAGCCTACAGACCAAAGGGTCTTCAGTTTGCTTCCCAGTCAAGGACACATACCTGGTTGCAGATTCGATCTCCAGCCCTGGTCAGGGTTGTGCAGAGGTAACCAGTTGATGTGACTCTCACATCGATGTTTCTCTCCCCCTTCCCTCTCTTCCTCTCTCCTTCCTTCCCGTCCACTCTCACTCTCTCTAAAATAAAATCAATGGGAAAATATCCTTCTGTGCAGATTAATAACAACAAAAAATAAGTTCTAGTAGGCACACCTCTGACACCACTTTCTCATACTCCTAATTCGTTATTAGTTGTTTGATTTTTATTTTGAATGTGTGGTTGGAGAATTTAGTTGGGATTTTCACAATTATGTAGCAGTAGGAAGAGCTGAAGGCTAATTGAAGAACCAGAAATCTATATGGAGTTATAATACTTTCTACTCATCTTACAGAGTAAATATTCATAACCTTTTCATCTGTGTAGCCTCCACAGTGCACAAGTGCCTTGTCTTACCTGTTCTCTTCTTGACCTTCATGGCAACTCCGTGATGTACCCAGGCAGTGATTGATGGGCTTTTACCCTTGAGGCGAGGAGGCTGGGACGTCTCACTATGGTCACTTTGCCAGGCCTGGGGCCCCAGCCTTCTGACACTGTATAGCTTCTCCTGATTTTATTAGTTGGTCATGGCTTTATGTTCCCTTCTCTTTTAAGTACCAGTGTTGTAGAGATTGCTCTTATATAGTGGTAAAACAAAAACATCTGAGAAGCCTCCAGTTTAGTAGAAAGAGGATGGACTTTGGGAGAGAGGTGGAGTCAGTCAAGCCAGTGCCCTTCATTGGCCTGATAAGTTATACATCTCTGTGACTTGCTAACATAACCCTCCTTTGAGGAGCATTATAAAAACATTAATCAGGTTTATTGGCTTGGGCTGTTTCTTTTAATCAGCTCAAGAAAGCACTGTCAATCTTCAGGACATCTATTTGATTGTTTGTGTGTCTCCAACCCCCCTGTTTTTAAGTGATAGTTTGATTTTTTGTTTTAGAGACAGGAAGGGAGAGAGAGAGAGAAAAAAACCATCAATGCAAGAGTGCAACAAAAACACCCACCCACTGGGGTCAAGCCTGAAACAACCTTCACAGCCTCCTGGTGCACCAGATGACACCCAACAAACTGGGCCACGCCAGCCAGGGCTGTGTTTGCCATTTTGAACAACAAAAGTTTCATTAAATTTACTACCTACTTCTCCCCAATCTGGTATTTTTCAGTTTAGTAGAATCACAGACTTATGGAATTAGAAGGAATCTTAGAAGTCATTCAGGACATCTACCTAATTTTTAAAATGAAACTAAAGCCTGGAAAGGTGTTCTGTGCAACAGTTTCATCGCCAGTAACAGGACCTAAACCTACACCCAAAGGCCTTCTCAGCTCCTGTCCAGTACTTCCTTCTATCTGCCCCAAGGTCCCTGACCTGGGTGGAAAGGGCCACTGTTGGCTATTTTTTCTCTAAGAGATGGTCATTAAAGGTTTTCAGTTTAACTGTTTAATCTGAATGCAGATGCATTTTTAATACAGGAAAAAACAATAAACATCTGGGTTGAATTCCTGATTTATAACTTAGTAATTATGAGTATGATTTTATGGTTCCTAAATCTTTTAATAGGTTTATATTGTATTTGAATTTGTAAAAATGTTTTAAGCCCTGGCTGGTTTTGCTCAGCAGTTAGAGCATTAGCCCACGGACCAGAGAGTCCCGGGTTCAGTTCCCACTAAGGGCAAGTACCTTGGTCGTGGTTTGTTCCCGACCCCAGTTGGGGTCATGTGGGTTGGCGGCCACTTGATGTGTATCTCTCACATCGATGTTTCTCTCTCTCTCTTTCTCCCTCTCTCTCCTGCTCTATCTGAAGATAAATGTAAAAATGTCCTCAGGTGAGGATTTTAAAAAATGTTTTAAAACTATGTTGACAGGCTTGGACTCTGTCTGTGAGAGCAGAGGAGAATGTGAAACGACTGCCCTCTTACAAGGATCACTCTGGCTGCTAGAGGGAGAAGAGGGATAGGGGTGAGGAAGGGAGGGGCCCACTACAACACCTAGTGGGTATAATCTGTTAATTTTTTAAAAAGTCAAAACTGTTTTCCACATGATATGCATACGTCTTTTGTTGTTTTCACCTTTTAACTACTTATTTTGACATTTATGCTATTCTGCAAATAGAAAGGTCATTTACTTAGAAAATGCTGACATTTTATGAGCTGACATTTAACTTCGTAAGTCATCATAGTTATATGCACTGTTTGGTGTAAATTAACAACATGTAATGCCTTTTAATTTTTTTTTTCTTTATTGCTTTTTTTTTAACCCTCACCTGAGGACATTTTTCTATTTTATCATCAGATAGAGTGGAAGGGAGGAAGGAAGAGAGACAGAGAAACATCAATGTGAGAGGGACACATCGACTGGTTGCCTCCCGTACAACCCTGACCAGGGCAGGGGACAAACCGCAACTGTGGTATGTGCCCTTGACCGGAATCGAATCCATGTGATTCTTTGGTCTGTAGGCCGACATTCTAACCCCTGAGACAAACCGGCCAGGGCTATTGCTGTTTTCTTAGAGAGAGGAAGAGAAAGGGAGAGAATTAGTAATATCGATGAGAGAGAACATCAATTGTCCGCCTTCTGCATGCCTTGCACTGGGGATCAGGTAGACAGCCTGGGCTTGTGCCCTGACCGGGAGTCGAACCAGCAGGTCAGACTTGTTGATGCATGGGTCGACACTCAACCACTGAGCCACACCAGCTGAGCTGTAATGCCTTTTAAAAGATCATTATGCAATCAAATGATAACTTGAAAATATTTATTCTACATTATTTAAAAACTTATTTAGAGTTAGAGTTGAAAGTCGGAGATATTAATTACAATTTAGAATGACTTTTTCCTCAAAAATATTTGTTATATTCTGAATCAGCTGTTTTTTTGTTGTTGTTTTTTTATCCTCACCCAAGGACAGTTTTTCGTTCAGATAGAGTGGGAGGGAGAAAAAGAGAAACATCGACGTGAAAGGGACACATCAAGTGGCTGCCACCCACATGACCCAACCAGGGCCGGGGACAAACTGCAACCGAGGTACGCGCCCTTAGTGGGAACCAAACCCGAGTCTCTCAGGACCGCAGGCCGATGCTCTAACCGCTGAGCCAAACCGGCCAGGGCTGAATCTGCTGTGTTTAAGTATCAAAATATTTTAGTTAAATGTTGTCACTAAGCTGATGGTAGTATTCTTTGTTTGTATGAAGTAGACGGGATTCTTTCCCAAACACATTTTGTACCACATTTACTAAATTAGTGCTCTTTTCTGTGGATTTCATTGGTGGTGTTTCTTTATTTTAAATTGTTAAGCAATTGGCAGTAGTGGTACATTCTTTGAATGTCACCTCTCTTTTCCAAGGAATGAATACTGGGAACTACCACCATGATGTCCACCAGCCTGTTCTCTTGGCTTTCCCCCCCGCACTTTGTCCCAATTCCCTCCTTTCTCACTGCTGCATCCCACTCTAGGCCTAGCACTCTCATCCTGTCCCTTCTCCACCCCTAACCCTCTTCTCCCTCTGGCAGCCAGAGTGACCCTCATAGGAGGTCAGTCATTTCACGTTCTCCTCTGCTCTCCCTTGGATCTGTGCCTGTGTCTTTACCAAATTCCACTCCTGCCTCTTCATGGTGTCACCCCTCCCACCCATTCCTGTGCCCATCCACTGCCACCCTTGCTCTGTGTTCTCAGTGATCACCAAAACGCTTGCATATACAAACACTCTTCCAGTTCCTCCTCCCCATTTTTTTTCTCCACAGTACTTCTTATCTGACACACTGTATATTCATTTATCTGTCTCCTACTAGAATGTAAACTCCTTGAGGAAGGGGACTTTGCTTTGTTCACCTCTCTGTTTCCCCAGAGTCTGAAACAGTGCCTGGCATTAAGTAGGCACTCAATAAATATTTGTTGAATGAATGAATATATTCGGAAACACTGTTTTATCATAGTTCTACAGTGAAGGCATCCTCTTTAAACACAAATAACATCCCTTTTAACTTTCAATTTTCATTGCTAAGTTTTTATTAAAGCACATAAAAACAGTCTTTAAAATATAAGTTGTAGAGTATCAACTTCTGGTCAAGATGGCGGCATAGGTAACCGTGGTATTGCGTCCTCCCACAACCACATCAAAGTTACAACAAAACTACAGAACAACCGTCATTCAGAACCGCCTGAAATCAACTTGAATGGAAGTCCTACAACTATGGAATTAAAAAAGTCACCAGCACTGGCCGGTTTGGCTCAGCTGTTAGAGCTTTGGCCTGCGGTCCAGAGAGACCCGGGTTCGGTTCCCATCAAGGGCGCGTACCTTGGTTGAAGTTTGTCCCCGGCCCTGGTTGGTTGTGCGGGTGGCAGCTACTCGATGTGTCCCTTTCACGTCAGTGTTTCTCTCTCTCTTACTCTCTCTCCCTCCCACTCTGTCTGAACAAAAAATGGAAAAATGTCCTCGGGTGAGGATAAAAAAAATTTAAAGAAGCTGCCACATAGAGCCTGTTAGGTAGGAGGGGCAGAGGCAGATGGCTGGTCCTATACCCATGTGTGGCGGATAAAAATCAGAAGGATACCTCGGCTAGGAAGGTCCTCCCTGAGGACTGAGGGGTCCCCGTCCCACACCAGGCGCCCTGCTCAAGGTTCCAGTGCCAGGAAGAGAAGTCCCCATAACTTCTGGCTGGAAAAACCACCAGGAACTGAGACTCAGGGAGGCTGAGGCAGCTCCTCCTAAAGGACCCGCGCACGACTTATTGGAGTCACTCCCTCTAAGCTTGGAGGGGAGGCAACTCGAGGGGCACCAGAGACATACAGGGAAGAACTGAGCTGTTTGGCACTGGAGCGAGGGCTGGAGAGGGGGCTTTCTCTGGACAAACGAGCTGTCAGAGACCTTTGTTCCTTTGGTGAGCCCTTCCCTGGGGCGGCAGACAGACACCATATCTGGGACTCCAGCAACCTGGCTCATACTGGTTGCCCTGCCCTGGTGATTCCCTGAGGCCCCACCCCACCCAACTTTCAGCCCCACCCAAGCAATGCCAGTTGCTTAACCATAGGATCAGCCTGTCTTGGATCCTGCTTCAGGTTTTCCTAAATTCTTTCAAACAAGCAGCATCTGGTCTCAGCTAGCCCCATACCTCTCGTTAAGTAATACATAGAAACAAACATAGGGAGGCGGTCAAAATGAGGAGACAAAGAAACAGGTCCCAAATGAAAGAACAGAACAAAACCCCAGGAAAAGCACTAAGTGAAATGGAGATAAGCAACCTAACAGATGCTGAGTTTAAAATACTGCTTATAAGTATACTCAATGAACTGAGTGAGAACCTCAGTGAACTTAGAGCCTCAAGAGCATAAAAAAGGAGCAGTCAGGAATGAAGGAGGCACTAACTGAAATAAAGAATAATTTACACATATTCAGTAGTAGAGTAGGCAAAGCCAAGAAGTAAACCATCGATTTGGAATATAAGGGGGCAAAAAAAACCCAATCAGAACAGCAAAAAGAAAAAATCCTAGAAAATGAGGATAGTGCAAGGAGCCTCTGGGACAACTTCAAGCATGCCAACATTCGCATCTTGGGGGTGCCAGAAGGAGAAGAGAGAGAACAAGAAATGGAAAACCTATTTGAAACAATAATGGCAGAAAACTTCCCTAACTTGGTGAAGGAAACAGACATACAAGTCCAGGAAGCACAGAGAGTCCCAAACAAGATGAACCCCAAGAGGCCCACACCAAGACACATCATCATCAAAATGCAAAAGGGTTCAAGATGAGAGAATCTTAAAAGTAGCAAGAGAAAAGCAGTTATTTACCTACAAGGGAGTTCCCATTAGACTGTCAGCTAATTTCTCAAAAGAAATTTTGAAGGCCAGAAGGGAGTGGCAAAAAATATTTAGAGTGATGAAAAGAAGAACCTGCAATCAAAATTACTCTGTCCTGCAAAACTGTCATTTAGAATCGATGGCCATATAAAGAGTTTCCCAGACAATAAAAAGTTAAAGGATTTCATCACCACCAAACCGTTACTATATGAAATGTTGAAGGGTCTTTTTGAAGAAAAAGATAAAATATATAAATAAACAAAATGGCAGTGAATACATATCTATCAACAATTGAATCTACAAACAAAAAGAACAGGCAGAACAGAAACATTCTCATAGATACAGAGAACATTTTGTTGGTTGCCAGATGGGAGGGGAATTGGGGGAATAGGTGAAAAAGGTGAAGGGATGAAGAAGTACAAATTGGTTGCTAGATTGACAAACCTCAAAGGGAAAGGGGTTGGGAGGTTGGACGAAATAAACCAAAGAACTTATATGCATAACCAATAGATAGAGACAACAGTGTGGGGAAAAGGCAGGAGGGGGGTGGGAGTGGGGAGGAGCGGGTCAATAGGGGAAAGATGAGGAACAACTGTGATACATTCAACAATAAAGCGAAAAAATAAAAATAAAAAATAAAAGTTAGTCTTGGCCAGTTTGACTCAGTGGTTAGAGTGTCGGCCTGCGGTTTGGAGAGACCCGGGTTCGGTTCCCGCTAAGGGCATGTACCTCAGTTGCAGTTTGTCCCCAGCCCTGGTTGGGTCATGCGGGTGGCAACTACTCGATGTGTCCCTTTCACGTCGATGTTTCTCTCTTTCTCTCTCCCTCTCACTCTATCTGAACAAAATATCAAAAAAGAAAATGTCCTCGGGTGAGGATAAAAAAATAATAATAAAAATAAAAATTGTATAATTTAAACATAGGAGAATTTAATTTCAGGGCTTTTTTGTAGCTTCAAGATTTTGTCAGTGAACTTTGCCTGTAGTTAAACTTAAGGTTGACTTAGTTTAAATTTCACAAATTTCTGTTTATCTTCATACCTATATTTTAAAATAATAAGGCATTGCTAAAAATGAAACATCATCAATTTATGGCAGATTAATGCTCAGAAGTAGGACTTCTGCTTACTTTTATTTCTCTCAATTATAGGTGAAGTGTTTGACTATTTGGTTGCACATGGAAGAATGAAGGAAAAAGAAGCAAGAGCTAAATTTAGACAGGTATGAGTTAATGTGCCTTTATTTTATTAACTTGATAAAGGTATCTCACTTAAACCCTGAAGCAGACAAGTGTTTGCACATATAAATGGTCATCAGGTATGAGTTAATGTGCCTTTAGTTTATTAATTTGATAACGTTATCTCACTTAAACCCTGAAGCAGACAAGTTTTTGAACATATAAATCTCAATCTTTACCTAATTTTTGATAGTTGAGCCTTAAAAAGCTAGAGCCTTTCATAATACCTATGAGTTTGTTAATTAAAACCATTTCCAAGTTTTTAACAATAAAAGTGTCACAGTCCCAAAATTTATTATTAGTTTTGTCTTTCCCCTGCTTTTCTAAAGAGACACTCATTTTAACAAGCAGGTTTTAAGCATAAAGTTGACTTAAAGCTCCTGTCTTTATTAATAGTAAGTATTATTGGCCCTGACCAATTTGGCTCAGCAGTTAGAGCTTTGGCCCACGGACCGGAGAGTCCCTGGTTCATTTCCTGCTGAGGGCATGTACCTCGGTTGCATTTTGTCCCCGGCCCCAGTCAGGGTCGTGTGGGTGGCGGCCACTCAGTGTGTCTCTCTCACATCGATGTTTCTCTCTCTCTTCATCCCTCCCTCCTGCTCTATCTGAAGATAAATGCAAAAAATAATATTATTATTGATTGATTGATTGATCATTACCTGCCAGACATTGGGATAGGTGCTTTAGCTACATTAATATGAATCAATAGCCTTGAGAGTTAAGGAATATTATGCCCATTTGCTAAAAATAAGGAAACTGAGGCACCGGCAGATTAAATAATTCACCCAAAATTTGATGCCTGGCAATTAGCAGACCTGCCATTGATTCAGGCCCAGGTCCTGTGACTTCAAAACAAATTTTTAATCATGTCCTGTTGTTACTAGACTAGGAAAACATCCAGCTCTTTCTGTGAAGTGCCACATAGTGAGTATTTTAGACTCTGTGGGTCATATGGCCTCTGTGGCAACAGTTTAACTCTGAAGTTGTAGCATAGTCACAGCTGTGGACAATATGTAGATTATGTACTCAAGTGATTGTATCCAACAAAACTTCCTTCGCCAAAACAAGTGGTGGGCCGAGTTGGCCTTCAGGCTGTGATTTGCCCTGATTTAGCTGATCGGAAGGAACAGGAACTTTGTGACTTTTTTTTTTATCCTTACCCGAAGACATTTTTCCATTTTTTGTTAAGATAGAATGGGAGGGAGAGAGAAAAACATTGATGTGAAAGGGACAATCGAGTGGCTGCCTCCCGCACGACCCAACCAGGGCCGGGGACAAACTGCAACCGAGGTACGTGCCCTTATCAAGAACCGAACCCGGGTCTCTCGGGACCGCAGGCCAATGCTCTAACTGCTGAGCCAAACAGGCCAGGGCAGTGCTTTGTGACTTTTAAATTGACTTTGTCCTCCTATGGTTATAAGTGAGGTGATATATCCTTTCTCTCAGAACTTAAAAATTTTTGTTTTATTCACATATAAGGTTGTCAAAGTAGAGGTATAGACAGAAGTCTTTAAAGCTTCACAGTATGTGGAAAGGCAGTCATAGCTGATTTTTAAGATTTAACATTTGCCTCTCTTGATTTTGCTTAGTCTACTGTTTATGGTTAAGGACTTATTCATAAGTTTAACTTTTGCTTTAACTTAAATTTAACTTAAAAAGCTTAAAAATATTAATGGTACTTGGAATTAAAATCTATTATATATCAAAGATGAAACTAAGTTTTGGATATCATTTAACTTCTCTGATCCTCAGTTTTTCTAGTTATAAAGTTATACTTGATGAAGTCAGAAGTTCTTTTCAGTTCTATTATTTTATTCTGTTGTCCATGGAAGGAAACTCTTAATTTCTCTTTACTACAAAACAAGTCTGTTTGGCCCTTTCCATAGCTCCTAATTTTTATCACTTGGCCACCTAAAAACCAGAGTGTTTTTGCCTTATAAACCTTCCGTTCCTTCCCATTCAGATGACTGTATCTGACTTGCAGCGTGTAATGGACTCTAGTTTACTGACTTCAGGAAAAGCAGGGGCAGAGGCAGCTTTGATCCTGGACCTGCCCCAAAGGAACCTTTCAGCACTTAAACTTCTTTTTTTTAAGTTTTTGGGTTTTATTTATTTTTTTTAATTCTCTCTCGAGGACATTTTTCCATTTTTTGTTCAGACAGAGTGGGAGGGAGTGAGGGAGGGAGAGAAACATCAACATGAAAGGGACACATCAAGTGGCTGCCTCCCACACGACCCAACCAGGGCCAGGGACAAACTGCAACCGAGGTACTTGCCCTTAGCGGAAACCAAACCCGGGTCTCTCTGGACTGCAGGCCGACGCTCTAACCGCTGAGCCAAACTGGCCAGGGTAGCACTTAAACTTCTAACTCCTCTTCTGCCATCTCTGCCCATCCCCTGGTGGGACCTGGCTTGTCAGAGGGACTTACATATCTACCTAGAGTCTGTCCACAGTGCCAGGTTTAGTAGGAGAGACCTCCCCAATAAGCTGATAGAGTCATATGCAGATTACACATGGAAGGAGAGCTTATGGGATAGAAGCGAGAAGCGCAAGTATGTGTCATGAGGTCCCAGTCACTGGCAGTGTCTATAGGTGGAGAGGCACGTGCGATCTCAAGCCAGGTGGCTGCAGTGGCAGCACATGTCAAGTGGAATGGAAGTCCGGCAGGATTTCAAGGGTGGCCCATGGCGCAGCCAAGCTTTAGCATTGGGTGGTCAGAGCTCTGAGTTCTTAAAGCCAACCAGGGACAGAGGTCCCACTCATATCTGTGTCTAGATGGAGTCCTTATCCAAGTGTCCAGACTTACAGTTTTGGGCATTACACCCCCTCCTAAAGGTGTTCCTGTTACACCTACTATGTCAGTCTTGACATAGCACTTGACATAAGTGTCACATCGGTGGCTGACAGTGACTCTATATTGGATTGTAAAAGTATCCAAAAAGTCCACTCTCCTCTTACTCTATACATCCAGGAAAGGTAGTTTCGGTGCTTGACAATTAGTGACTTGATCTACAGTGCTTACAGTAAATGAATCCTTTCTCCTTGCTTCAGTAGTTCCTTAAGACAGCTTATTCACACCTGGAAGGATCAGCCGTGATAGCGGTATATCTCCTTTTCTCTGTTTCTAATCGCCATGCTTTCTAAACATTTATAAGTCATCATTACTTTCACTAGATTAAAAGTTATTCTGTTTACGACAAACTGGAAGGTATGCCACACCCAAAGTACACTGTGTATGATCTGTTTTCTGTCAAAAATTAGCCCTTTTCATATTCATCAGCAAATGGTATTTCCTCTTCCCACTTCCTTCACCATTCTCATCCTACTTACGGCTCATGCTGTTTTAGTTTTTTGGCTGAGCTCTCTTTCTTTTCAAAGAAAGAGACTATATTCCTGGTTCCATCTTCTCTCCCTACTTTTGTCTTGGTATGTTGGTGATGTTGCTGCCTCTGTTCTGTCCTGTGTGACTGGAAATGAATTAGGCTTGCTTTCCAATTTTTAGCAGAACATCTGGGTTTTTGGCCTTTTTTGGAAGTAACTGCTTCTAGCTTAAAAGTAGAATGCAGAAAAAGACAATTATTTAGTATTTTCAGATTATTGTGGCATTATATTAACTTTGAGGTGAAAGAAGAAAATTTCTCACTCTCTGAGAAAATGTAGGAAATTGTGACATCTCATTCAAAAGCAGACGAGAAATGTCAGTATGAGGGGAGGAAATCAGAGGGAAATTAGATCAGGCAGAAGTCACATAAAAGTTACTTGTGTCCTAGGCAATAAACCTGTGACTATGTTTTGGGAAAGTAAAGCTATTTCACTTTCCCAGTCTTCCTGCTGACAGAATAGAAACAACATTTCCAAAGTACCAGATGCTCTGAAACCACATCTGGGGTTGAAGTCTTAGTGCCTTTGTTGATTATGAGGAGGTCTGATCACCTGAATATTCACTTCGTTATGAAGTATGGACCTTCTGAGTGAAGCCCTGACTTGTCATCATCTCATCCTAACCCCAGCCCAGCTTTTCCTTGCTGCTTATTCTGAACCAAAACAACAACTGATAGAACAGCCCTCTGAGTTTTTATGTCTAGTGTAGATTAGTGGGCGTGGCTTACAATTAAAACTTGATACCAATTTGGAGAAATAAGTGGTGTTTTCATTATAACCCCAGTTTTGTTTATATAAGCAAAAACACTGAAATAACAGGAGATGTAATCTCCATTTGTGGGTAATACAGCATATGCAAGGTAGGGCAAAAGTAGATTTACATTTGTGAGTACATGAAACAGTTTATTTTTTTATTATTATTGATTAATTATTGTATTATTTTACATATTTGTATAAACTTATGTATTTTGTGAAATTTAAACTTTTATAATTAGAAAAGGAGACAATTTTGTTGTTGTTAATCTTTACCTGAGGATATTTTTCCATTGATTTTTAGATAGAATGAAAGGGAGGGAGGGAGGAAGAGAGAGAGAGAAACATCAGTGTGAGAGAGGCACATCAACCCACCCAATCCCAACCAGGACTGGGGATCAAACCTGCAACTCAGGTATGTGCCCTTGACTGGGAATTGAACCTGAGACCCTTCAGTCCAAGGGCTGATGCTCTAACCACTGAGCCAAACCGGCTGGGGCGAAAAGGAAACTTTTGAAAGAATTACTAGTAAGTGTGAAATTTCAGCAAAACAGTTGTTTCACAGTATTAACTACAGAACTAATGAAAAGCTGACTGAAAGCTTAACCATCTGCTGAGAGTAGGAGGGGTCCTTATTGATAGACCAGTAATAGTTTTCATGGTTTGTAGTTCACATACATCACGCATTTCTTCTACTTTAAGGAAGAGGAAACATCCTCTGAGAAAGGAAGTAACTTCTGCTGACATCAGCTAAAAGGAAGAGAGTGTCGTAGGAAAGTTGTTAACAGGAGAATCAGCCTGGGTGAGCATCTGGTTATGGATAGTCTAGAACTGCCAATTTGGTGTAGGGTTAATTTACAGGGACATGATAAGTTTGCTCCTTAGACATCTGGTCCTGGACCTGGGGGCAGCCAGGTCCCCAGATCCTAATGGTTTGTTGGGCCCTGATACCACACTCAAAAGTACTGGTCCAGGGGCAGGGCCTCAGAAGAGGCAGAATTTCCAGTTAAGCTAGAGAGAGCAGGAAGAACATCTTCTTGTCTTCACTCCTGAACTTCTTCAAATTAACATTATATTTAGAAATCCACACAGACATTCAAGTGCTTTCTGAGTATTTAGCATGTGTGAATATTAGTGACATATATTTTCATCTTAATTATGAATCTGCAGTGATGACTTTTAATAATGCATCTCTCCTGTCCAGATAGTGTCTGCGGTCCAGTACTGCCACCAAAAGCGGATCGTTCACAGAGACCTCAAGGTGAGCCTGGGTGCCCTTGCCAGTGTGCTCTGTGAGTGTGCGAGGAGGCATGGAATAGACTGTACTTTTTACCTATGACAAAATAAATCCTGTAGCAGTTGAATCCTTTAATCCAGTTACAGTCAAGAATGCTAAAAATGAAGAAAATGAGTTTGTTAGACTTACTTTACATTGCAGTTAAAGGAACTGGTGGTTGGTTTCTGGAGAAAAATCATCACACCAGCAAACAGATAGGGACCCCCAAACCTGCACACTCTCACCTGGACACACAGTGTCCTCAGTGCTGCCTGCACCCTGTTCTGTTTCTCTCCTGTCAACAACAGTGGCTATTTGAGACCTCCTTCACACCTCCACCTCTGCCCTTGCTCTTGGCAGAGGATAAGGTTTCCAGTTTCACAGAGAAAATAGAAACATTAGGCAGGAACTCCCTCAGTTTCCCAGCAGGCCCTCACTTAACTGCACCTGCACCCACCCATCACCTCTCAGAACTGTCTTCTTGTTACAAGACAGTGGGGTGCTCCTGCTGGCCCTGCCTCTGTGTTCTGGGTCCTGCCCCCCCCCCCCCCCAGCACTGTTGTATTCTCTCTGTTGCCTCCTGTCTTTCCTCCCTCTGTTGCCTCCTGTCTTTCCTCCACTCTCCTCGCTGCACTCACCAGCAGCATTTACAAAAGCACGCTCAAGTCTGTGCCATTTTTTTTTTTTTTTTTTTTTTTTTATCCTCACCCGAGGACATTTTTCCATTTTTTTTTTGTTCAGGTAGAGCGGGAGGGAGAGAGAGGAACAGAGAGAGAGAGAGAAACATCGACGTGAAGGGACACATCGAGTGGCTGCCACCCGCACGACCAACCAGGGCCGGGGACAAACTGCAACCGAAGTACGCGCCCTTAGTGGGAACCGAACCCGGGTCTCTCAGGACCACAGGCCGACGCTCTAACCGCTGAGCCAAACCGGCCAGGGCAAGTCTGTGCCATTTTTTACCAAAATCCTCTCCACCCAACTTCTAAACCCACTCTTTTCTCTCCTCACCTGCACAGCTGTATTTCTCTAAACACTCTCTAGAGTCTGTCTTAACTCTATGCTCACTTCCTCTTTTTTTACATCATTGTCATCGACTCTATTTCCTCTCCGTACCCAGCCTCCCTGGATTCACCTCCGCTGTAGTAGCTGCAGTGGCTGCCTGTATGTTGGTGACCCTGACCCATTCCTGGCCAGAGCTCTCTTTTCATCTAGTATCCAGCTGACTGAAGGACACTTCACCTAAGTGTCCCTCGGGCACCTCAGGCTTAGCAAGTTCACAACCTAAAGCTCTTCCTTCCTAAACTATAATATTCATTTCTCATCCAAGTGCCTCTCTCTCCTTTGCTCTACAATCCACCCAGTCCCCAGGTCCTTTTGCTACTGTTCCCTAACTGTCTCCTGACTGTGTTCTTTTCTGGGCCGTTTCCACTGTCCCGGGTCACTGGCGTCTCAGACTTGATCACCACATTGACTTCTGGCCTCATCTTCCCTGCCTCCAGAATTGCCTCTCCCTCCTGTGTGTTTTCCACATTGCAAATACAAAATAAGATTGTTGTCCTGGCTACTAGTCACTGCTGGCCCTTCGTGATTCAGCCATGGCCAACCCCCCAGACATCTTTCTATGTATCTCTCTCCCACATACTGTCTTTGTTTCTTGAGTAAACTTTCTCTCTTACCTTCTGGGTTTTCAGACTGTTCTTCCTGAAATATCTCTCATCTCTCCTCAACATACCCACTACTGTCAACTACACCTTCATGTAGCAGCTTCGACTTCACCCCCTCTGGGAAACGTCCTGCCCCTTTCCGGCCTGGTACCCACTCCCCACCTCCTCTTCACAGCACTTAGAGCTGAGAGTGTAGCTGATACTTTTCTGCTTCTCCCCTTCTAAACCACAAGCTTCTTGAGGGGAAAGACCCTGGCTTATCATTATATATTCAGACACTGACATAACACCTGGTATGTAATTGCCACATGATAAATGTTTGTTGAAATAATTGAAACCACTGTGATCTGTTATCTTTAGTGAAGTTTAGGGGGAACCCTCCCCCCAGCAATCGCCATTATACAGCTAGTTAACAGTTTTATGAAAGGTGGCTGTCTGCTTAAAGCTAGCATTCATTTTTTAAAAGTCACCTATTATTCTTAATTGAAAAACCTAATTAATAGAAGTTGAGTTTTTTGTTTGCTTTTTTTAAATTATGGGGCATTTGTTGTTTATAGTAGTGCTGGTATTAAGCTGTACCTCATGTCTCTTAATGGTTGTTAATGGTAAAAAATTGGCAATTCTGATTTATCTTTTTCTTTTCTGGAAAAAATGTTTTCTCATTTTATTCATTAGGTTGTATTAACTTCATATCATTACAAAAGGCTTTTAATGAAATGCCTAATTCTATCATAGTTCTAATTATATTTTGGTTAAATTTCATTTTTGTCTTGATGTTTTTCCTCTAGGCTGAAAATCTATTGTTAGATGCTGATATGAACATTAAAATAGCTGACTTTGGTTTTAGCAATGAATTTACTGTTGGCAGTAAACTGGATACATTTTGTGGTAGTCCTCCATATGCAGCCCCAGAGCTCTTCCAGGGCAAGAAATACGATGGGCCGGAAGTGGACGTGTGGAGCCTCGGTGTCATTCTGTACACTCTAGTCAGCGGGTCGCTCCCTTTTGATGGACAGAACCTAAAGGTATAAGAACCAGTTTTATCCAGGTTTTTCAGAAAGCTGAAAGGATTTTATAAAATGATGAGTGTTAATATTTTACTGTTATGTTAGTATGGGGTCATGGGGGTTCTTTTTTTAACCTCAAACTTGACTCACTAGTTTTCTTTTCCTCTCTACCTCCCCAAAGGAACTGAGAGAGAGGGTATTAAGAGGGAAGTACAGAATACCTTTCTACATGTCTACAGACTGTGAAAACCTTCTCAAACGTTTCCTGGTGCTAAATCCAGTAAAACGAGGCACTCTGGAGGTAATTGCATATGTGGAAATAGTAACAACTTTGGAGGCTCTTTAAAGTATTTTTAGAACATGGCTTGAAAACTATCCTGGGGCTTTTATTTATTATTGTTATTATTTTATTATTATTATTTTTTAAGATAGAGTGGGAGGGAGGGAGAGAAAGAGAGAGAAACATCGATGTGAGAGAGAGACATTGATTGGTTGCCTCTCACATGACCCTGTCTGAGGTTGGGGATCAAACCCACAAGCAAGGCACATGTCCTTGACCAGGAATCGAACCCAAGACTCTTTGGTCTGAGGACTTATGCTCTAACCACAGAGCCAAGCCGGCTAGGGCATATCCTGGGGCTTTTAAAGCAGGAATTGAGACATTTCAAACATTTTTTTAAAGTTATATTTGAGCTATAATCAAAGAAATGTTGAAAGTAAATTTTTCTAAATATTGTGATTATCAGAATGTTTCTTTTTCTGCTACTAATGAACAGTTCACCTTTCAGCAAATCATGAAGGACAGGTGGATCAACGCAGGGCATGAGGAGGATGAACTTAAACCATTTGTTGAACCAGAACTAGACATCGCAGATCAGAAAAGAATAGGTAATTACACTGTGCCTGTAAGCTTGTGTGTGCACAGGAGCATTCCTGTTTGACTCACATGCCTGAAGTGGAAACAGTGGGAAATTAAATAAGCATGAGCTGTATGAATCAGATCATCTGTTTTCTCATGTTCAGGAACTTTTCTGTTGTTTTCTATAAGAGCACTCAGTAACCCAGAAATAAGCCAACTGCCCATTTGTGTTAGAAAATGTGTGATCTTTTGGGTCAAATAAAGGAAATTATTTTACCTTATAACACATTGATTTCTTACCTGACAAAACACATAAACCTTATTATGCCCTTTTTTTTTTTTTAGATATAATGGTGGGAATGGGATACTCACAAGAAGAAATTCAAGAATCTCTTAGTAAAATGAAATATGATGAAATCACAGCTACGTATTTGTTGTTGGGGAGAAAATCTTCAGAGGTAAGAGTAATCAGAAAAACCAAAATATTCTTTATGTAAATTATCAGTTTATGTAAAGTATTTTCTTAGTTTTTATTTTTTTAATATCTGTAACACTTGGTATATCGTTTTTAAAAAAATAATTTTCCGCCCTGGCCAGTTTGGCTCAGCAGTTAGAGCGTCGGCCTGCGGTCCGGAGAAACCCGGGTTCGGTTCCCGCTAAGGGCGCGTACTTCGGTTGCAGTTTGTCCCCGGCCCTGGTTGGTCGTGCGGGTGGCAGCCACTCGATGTGTCCCTTCATGTCGATGTTTCTCACTCTCTCTCCCTTCCTCTCCCTCCCTCCCATTCTATCTGTACAAAAAATAATAATAATAATAATAATAATTTTCCTTTATTGATTTTAGAGAGAGAGGAAGGGAGGGGAAGAGAGAAATACAAACACCAATGATAGAAAACATCAGTTGGCCACCTCCTGCATGCCCCACACTGGGTATCAAGCCCATAACCTTGGCATGTGCCCTGACCAGGAATCGAACTGGCAGCTTCTTGGTGCATGGGTCGACACTCAGCCACTGAGCCATACCACTCAGGCAGTATATCAGGTTTTAGTTTACCTGCAAATAAATCTCTTCTGACCTATGTGAGCTACTTTTTTTTTTTAATCCTCACCCGAGGACATTTTTCAATATTTTGTTCAGATAGAGGGAGAGGGAGAAAGAGAGAGAGAAACATCGACGTGAAAGCGACACATCGAGTGGTTGCCACCCACACGACCCAACCAGGGCTGGGGACAAACTGCAACCAAGGTACATGCCCTTAGCGGGAACCGAACCCGGGTCTCTCTGGACCGCAGGCGGACGCTCTAACCGCTGAGCCAAACCGGCCAGGGCTGTGAGCTACTTTTTTAACTTTAAGATAATAACCTTACTTTCAGAGGGCGGCCATGTAGTCTGTGAAGCCGCCCCAAGAGACAGAGCTATCGTATTTCCTTTTTTCACTTCCCTTTGCAACCAGTAACAGCTGTTAGTACTGTTAAAAATCGTAGTAAAAATATGCCCTGGCCAGTTCGGCTCAGCGGTTGGAGTGTCGGCCTACGGTCCAGAGAGACCCGGATTCGTTTCCCACTAAGGGCACGTACCTCAGTTGCAGTTTGTCTCGGCCCCAGTTGGGGTCGTGTGGGTGGCAGCCATCGATGTGTCTCTCTCACATCGGTGTTTCTCTCTCTCTCCCTCCCTCCCTCTCTCCCTCTTGCTCTGTCTGAAGATGAATGTAAAAGTGTCCTCGGGTGAGGATAACAAAAACTAACTAAATAAAAATAATAACAACAACCACCACCACCTTCTTAATGGTGATATTGTCACAACTTGGTTTTCATAAGTTAACCTATAGCTATTCATAGTTTGGAAATTATGTAAAGTATCCAATGAAGTAAATAGAGCATTTTAAGTTATTTCAAAAAGCCTAGACAGAAGATGATAAATACCTGTTCTTTTGTGAGTTTTTCCAGCAGTCAGAACAATACTGTTCCCTGAAATGAGGGCTATCATCTTTGTACTTTTGATGATGCTTCTCTCAAAATGAGCTGTTCATGAGAGGTTTGTGTGTTATGAGAAGTTTAGTTTCCTAATCAACCATTTGGGTTCGTGTGTGGTTTGCTCTGTTTTTCTCATTTTCTCTTAGCTGGATGCTAGTGACTCCAGTTCTAGCAGCAATCTCTCACTTGCTAAGGTCAGGCCAAGCAGTGACCTCAACAACAGCACTGGCCAGTCTCCTCACCACAAAGTGCAGCGAAGTGTTTCTTCAAGCCAGAAGCAGAGACGGTACAGTGACCATGGTAAGTTGAGACCATTTCATTGTGTTTTCTGGGCATCTACACTTACACAAGAGGTCTCCACACATTGCATAGGGCCGACTGGGAATGGGTTGGGTTGGGTTTCCGCTGTCCTCCAGGTGCTGACATGATTCTCTCAGGGATCTGACTCCTGGGTACATTCCATGGCTTTTGATGGATAAAGTGTAGCTGGGAGGAAACCTTACCATTTGCCCCTTTGGGACCCCTGCTTCAGTCTCTAGTTCTCTGTTCCTTCTCTTCCCTGTCTTTGCTGTCCAGCAGAACTTTCTCAGTGCCAGAATTCACTGTGTTTGCTGTCCTCACATGGTACATCCATTTATTTCTTGTTCAGTTCACTTCCCTTCCCTGGACATGACGCACCTCCATTTTTACACCTTGAGAGCTGGCACTCAGAACTGCATAGAGCATTCCAGGTGTGGGTAGCTTTGGTTTTGGATCAAAAGTGATGACACTTTGCTCTGTTTCCATTTCTTTTTCTGCTGATACCATCTGTCTACATGGTTTGGGCAGAAGCAGCACATTGTACTGATACTGTCAGTAAACTGCCTATATGTCTTGCTATTTGAGGGTCGAAGTGAGAGCTCAGAACCTGGTCTGGCTCTAGGATTTGTGCTCAGGGTAGTTGTAGGCCAATTGTTCCTCTGGGCTCTTATCTCTCTTGTGTTCGTGTTAGTTACTAACGGGAGGGGTTTTCAATGCCTGTGATCTGCAGGGCAATTAGGAAAATGCCTTCATATTGCTCCAAACCATCCAATTTAAAGTTCCTGAATTCTAACAAAGCTAAATATAGAGTTTTCTCATACCTCTAGTGACTATCTTTCATTTGTTTGTTTTTGTTAATCCTCACTGGAGGATATTTTCCCATTGATTTTTGAGGGGGTGGGGGAGAGACCCATCGATTGGTTACCTCCCACAGTGTTCTGGTGACTATCTTTTTTTTTTTTTTTTTTTTAATCCTCACCTGAGGACATTTTTTTCCATTTTTTGTTTAGATTGGGAGGGAGGGAGGGAGAGAGAGAGAGAAACATCGATGTGAAAGGGACAAATCGAGTGGTCACCACCCACACGACCCAATCAGGGCCAGGAACAAACTGCAACTGAGGTACATGCCTTTAGCGGGAACCAAACCTGGGTCTCTCTGGACTGCAGGCCGACACTCTAACCACTGAGCAATCTGGTGACTGTCTTAATAAATTAATTCTTCCTTAAGCACATGGATTCCATCTGTATTGGTCATGCTTCTTTCTCAGCTCAGAAAATTTTAGAATTAAAAAGAGTTTTAGACATGGTGTAATAGACTCATCAAAACCTCATTTCATCAATAGGGAAATAGGCAGGGAGAGCTCACCAAGTTTATGAGGTTACATAGATGTGGGAACACCTAGGACAGAATCCCCTGCCCTGGTTGGAGTCATGCGGGAGGCAAACAATATATGTGTCTCTCTGACATCAATGTTTCCCTCCCTCCCTCCCTCTCTATCTGAAGATAAATGGAAAAATATCCTCAGGTGAGGATTTAAGAAAAAAGAAAAAAAAACAAGAGACAGTTTACTTTATAACGTGGACTAGAAAAGGCCTTTCACCCTGGCCAGTTTTACTCAGCAGTTAGAGCATCAGTCTGCGGACCAGAGAGGCCTGCATTCAGTTCCCTCTAAGGGCACGTACCTCGGTTGCAGTTTGTTGCCGGCCCCGGTTGGGTTCTTGTGGGTGGCAACCACTTGATGTGTGTCTCTCACATCAATGCTTCTCTCTCTCTCTTCCTCCTTCTCTCCCTCCCGCTCTATATCTCAAGATAAAGTGCAAAAATGTCCTCGGGTGAAGATTAAAAAAAGAAAAGGCCTTTCTCACTATGGCTGCAAATACTAAAAGCCATGAAAGAAAAGACTTGACAGGTTTGACATCATAAAAATCACATTTTTGTGTGATACATCCGCACTGTGGAACACAACAATGAAAGGGAACAAAATTTTTTTGCTAATTCTCACCTGAGGGTATTTTTTTCCATTAATTTTTAGGGAAAGTGGAAGGAAGGGAAGGAGGGAGGGAGAGAAACATCTATGTGAGAGAGACATATCCATTGGTTGGCTGCCACAGGATCCTGACTAGAGCTAGGGAAAAAACCTGCCCTTAAATGAAATCGATCCTGAGATCCTTCAGTCCCTGGACTGATACTCTAGCTGCTAAGCCAAACTGGCCAGGGCCACAACCTTGTTTTAGTAGACCTAAAATATAGTCTCTTCTACCATAGAATAAGTTATGACATTACCACAGGACATCATACATTTAAAATGTACCAGTTATCTTGTTTATTGCCAATGCTCTTTGAGCTCTGAATCTCCTATGTTCCTGTCAGAGTCTCCAGATGTTTTATTGTGGGACATGAGTCCATTGTCTCCCCAGACATCCTAGCTGCACTTCTCCTTGGGTGGGGGTGTGACCAGGCCCCTTCACCCACTGCCTTCCTATCACTCACATGAGCAACATGCTTTCCTCTGCTTATGCCACCTTCCCCTGTCTACTCAAAGTATTGTTTATCTAGAAGATGGAGTGCTTTAAAAAGACCCAAGATAACACTTCTGAAGAAATGGCTTATGAATCTAGACTATTCTGTGTCAGAAGGTGATGACATCTCTTGTACAAAAAGGATATGGTGCCACTTCCGTGTACAAAATGAGACAGTTTATTCTGGATGGTGTGTGTGCATCAAGTCACTTTGATTAGTTACCTATACAGTAACTGTCCCTCAAGAGGTTTCTGCAGGATGACTGCACAGGCCTGTTAATAATAATTTTTTTAGAACTTTACATAGAAAGTTAGGGACTAAGTGAAATTTCAGAATTGGATTAATTACATAGGGAAAACGTGAATGGGAAACATCTTAAAGGATTTTATACTGTCTTAAATGTTTTAGATGAATAACAATCTTAGGTCATCTTATAAAATATGTGTATTTTCATAGAATAAAATGTGAAACTATAGTCTGACTTTTAAAGAGTGAATTATTTATTTTAGCTGGACCAGCTATCCCTTCAGTTGTGGCATATCCAAAAAGGAGTCAGACCAGCACTGCAGACAGTGACCTGAAAGAAGACAGCATTCCCTCCAGGAGGTCAGGCGGCAGTGCAGTCGGAGGAAAAGGGATCGCTCCAGCCAGTCCCATGCTTGGGAATGCAAGCAATCCCAACAAGGCGGACATTCCTGAACGCAAGACAAGCTCCACCGTCCCTAGTGTAAGTGCTGTTCACCTCTAGAGCATCCCAGGGATTGTAGGGCGAAATGCTCCTCCTATGTGCTCATCTGTTCCTAGATAAGCCATCAGACCCTTTATGTCAAGGGCAGTTTCTAGTTATTCCACAAACATCTGCTGAGCCATAGGCTGTGTCAGAGGCTGAGGGATGGGAAAACCCCATGGTCTGACAGGGAAGAAAACCAAATGATGGCAGCTCAGACAGGTGACCACATAGATAGGACACTGGGGATTCTGACCGCCTGTGGACCAGGGATGGGGAGCCTGTGCTGCATTTCCAGAGTTATTAAAATAAAGAACTTGGACTGCATCCTAACTGTGTGCCGCGGCCTGTGCTAGGTACTTTTTTGAGTATTTGCTAAATTTTAACATGATGAAAAGTTAGATAATTGCCTAAAATTACACTGCTGACCTGAATCTACCTCTTAATCCTTACCCTTAATAAAATTTCCCATGAGCAAGTAGTATTTGTTAAATTAAATCGAATCTGTTCAGCTTTAGAAACTCTTCCATTAATCAAAATGTGTCCTATCTGACCCAATGTAGTAATTACTTCTAGCACTCCTAAAGTAATTTTATTCACAGAAAATGAACAATCTTAAGGGTATGCTGTGACCATGCTCTTCTCTACAAACTGAACAGTGGCACAGCCCTCCTCCGCCCCAATAAACCCTGAAGTAAGGACTGGGTGGGGCTCTCCTGCTCCCTTAGGGAATCTTGACTGTACCTTTTGAGATATGAGGGCTCAACCCTGGCCGGTTTGGCTCAGCAGTTAGAGCGTCGGCCTGCGGTCCTGAGAGACCTAGGTTCGGTTCCCGCTAAGGGCATGTACCTCGGTTGCAGTTTGTCCCCGGCCCTGGTCGGTTGTGCAGGTGGCAGCCACTCGATGTGTCCCTTTCACATCGATGTTTCTCTCTCTCTCTGTTCCTCTCTCTCCCCCCAACTCTACCTGAACAAAAAATGGAAAAATGTCCTCCGGTGAGGATAAAAAAAAAAAGAGAGATATGAGGGCTCATAAAGGAGCCGTAGAGGGTTTTGTCTGCTTGTCCTCTGATCTTGAGCTTTATTTCAGCAATCCCTGTGTAAAAAGATTTCTTTCTTTTGGCCTCCTAATGCCATAAAATTGGATTGTCATTCTTTCGCCCTGAATTTTTTTTTAAATATGTTTTCATTGTTTTTTTTTTTTAGAGAGGAAGGGGAAAAGGGAAACATCAATGTGAGAGAGAAACATCTATCAGCTGCCTCCTGCACGCCCCCTACTGGAGATCAAGCCCAAAACCTAGGCTTGTGCCTTGATCAGGAATCGAACCGGGACCTCTCAGTGCATGAGGCAGTGCTCAATCCACTGAGCCACACCAGCCGGGCTCTCTTGTATTTTTAAGAGCTATACCTTTTCTTTTTAATCCTCACCTGAGGGTGCTTTTTTTATTGATTTTTATTAATTTTTAAAATAATTTTTCTTTATTGATTTTAGAGAGAGAGGAAAGGAGAGGGAGAGAGACAGAGACATCTATGAAAGAGAACATTGCCCTGCCCAGTTTTGCTCAGTGGTTAGAGCATTGGCCTGTGGTCCACAGAGACCAGGGTTTGGTTCCCGCTAAGGGCGCGTACCTCGGTTATAGTTTGTTCCCGACCCTGGTTGGTCATGCAAGTGGCAGCCACTCAGTGTGTCCCTTTCACGTCGATTTTTCTCTCTCTCTTCCTCTCTCTCCCTCCCATTCTATCTGAACAAAAAATCGAAAAATGTCCTTGGGTGAGGATAAAAGAAAAAGAGAGAACATTGATTGGCCACCTCCTACATGCCCCCCACCAGGGATCGGGCCCACAACCTGGGTATGTGCCCTGACCGGGAATCAAACCAGCGACCTCTTGGTACATGGGTCGACCCTCAACCACTGAGCCACACCAGCCAGGCTGTAGTGATTTTTAGAGAGAGGGAGAGAGAGAGAGGGAGAGAGAGAGAAACATACATTGATGTGAGAGAGAAATATCTCCACATCCTTCCCAACACTTACTTTCCATTTTTTATTACAACTGTCCTAATGAGTATAAAGTGGTTCCTATTTTGGGTTGTTTTTTTTTGTTTGTTTTTTTTTTCAGTTCTTCACCTCAGGATGTTTTTCTACTTATTATCAGATAGAGTGGGAGGTAGGGAGAGAGAGACAGAAACATTTATGTGATAGAGCCACATTGATTGGTTGCCTCCTGCACAACCCCACCAGAGCTGAACTGAAACCAAGGTACGTGCCCTTGACCGGTATTGAACCCATGACTCATTGGTCCGGGGGCTGATGCTCTAACCACTGAGCAAAACCAGCCAGGACCGTCATTGTGGTTTTGATGTATATGTCCTTAGTGGCCAGTGCTGTTCACCATCTTTTCGTGAGCTTGTTGGCCATTTGTGTGCCTTCTTCGGAGAAATATCTATTCAAGGTCTTTGCCCATTTCTAAATTGGGTTGTTTGTCATTTTGTGGTTGAATTGTAAGAGTTATTGATGTAGTCTGGATATTCAGCCTTTACCAAGTGTGTGATTTTTTTTTTTTAATCCTCACCTGAGGACTTTTCCATTTTTTGTTCAGATAGAGTGGGAAGGAGAGAGAGGAAGAGAGAGAAACATCGACGTGAAAGGGATACATCAAGTGGCTGCCACCCACATGACCCCAACCGGGGCTCGAGACAAACTGCAACCGAGGTACATGCCCTTAGCGGGAACCAAACCTCGGACTCTCTGGTCTGCAGGCCCATGCTCTAACCACGGAGCCAAACTGGCCAAGGCGAAAGTATAAGCTTTTAAAATAGTGGATTTCTCTTTCTTCCTTCTTTAATTCGTGAGTTATTACTTGATGGATTATTATAGCCAGTTTTTCATAGCCACTCTACATAGCTACTCTTTGTTCTTTCTGCCAGGATGGGGCGTAGGCAGTATGCTGGTATTATCTTCTTATCTTTTAGCTGGTACTACTGGTATTTTAGTGTTGGTTTATTTAAAGGCTCGGTATTCATTTTTGTTTAGGCAAGTTATTTTCTTTTCTTATTGTACTGTGCTTACTAAATAGTTTAAGACAAAAATGCCCCCCTTTTTTTAATAGAGTAATACAGCATCTGGTGGAATGACTCGGCGAAATACTTATGTTTGCAGTGAAAGAACTACCGCTGACAGACATTCAGTAATTCAGAATGGCAAAGAAAACAGGTAGGAGATTTTACCTGTTAGTAAGAACTTTGTTTTACCCAAAAGAAATGGAAGCATATTATTTACTTTTCAGACTTTATAATCAAAATTCAAATAATAATGGTAAGTATTCTCGAACGGTAAGTTAAATTTGAATGTGAATTTTTAGTGAGATACTAGAATTCCAAATTCCTTACATTGTCCAGAGCTCATCCTCCTGGTTGACTATGTGTGATGATTTAAAGGGAGCTTTACCAGAGGAGGTAGATAGTAAGCTATGGTTTAATTGTAGGATAGTGAAGTCAGGATTATTTTGTGCACATTAATAACTTGATCAGGGCTGAAAGGGGGAAAGATAAGGACCTGAGACAAGAGCCACATTTCTGAAGGATGTAGATCATGTGGTGGGGGTGGGCAGTGAGCCTTCATCTACAGGTCAGCAGTTTGCCAAAGGGGCAGGTGGATGAATATTGCCATAGTTTCCACCTTAAGAGGCTCTTTAGAGAATTGCAGAGAAATTGAGTGTGCAGTCTTCTAAGAGAGGCAAGCATGTATAGAATAAGCATGATTTAAAATACTAACATAGCAATATGTCAGTAAGGAAAGAGTTGCTATACAGCTTTCTTGGGATTAGAAAATAAATAGAGTTGGAAAAATGAGAGAAAGTGGGTCCAGAGACCATGTGGGGGAAGAGAAGATGGACTGGTAGAGCAGTTTAAATATATTCTGTACAGAATACAGTTCCTAAGCTGCATGGATTTTCTTTTTGGAAGAGTGGTATGTGAACTCAATCCAGTGTGATTAGCAGATAAGGTTTCCAAGTAGAGATCTAGAAAATAAGTCTACATCATCTGTTGTTGTCCCCTGACCTCTTTTTTTTTCTTATTTTATTTTTTTAATCCTCACCCAAGGATATTTTTACATTTATCTTCAGACAGAGTGGGAGGGCGAGAAAGAGAAAAACATGTATGTGAGAGAGACACATCTGTTGGTTGCCACCTGCACAACCCCAACTGGGGCTGGGGACGAATCGCAACCAAGGTATGTGTCCTTGGCTAGAATCGAACCTGGGACTCTTTGGTCTGCAGGCCAATGTTCCAATCACTGAGCCAAACCGGCCAGAGCTGTTCCCTGACCTCTTAACTTGAACACAGTTTGGTCATGTCATTCCCATGTCCAACATCAAAATTGGTTCTTTCTCTTTTTTTGACAATTACTTTCTGAAATTGTACTGTAAGCTTTTTGTTTTCTTTAGATCTCATTAGTCACGTGAAATGTTTGATCACTAACTTCTGTGACAGTCTAAGCAAAGATTCTTTTTTCCTCCTTCATCCTTAAGACCAGACTGCGGTATTTATCATTCCCTCTTCCACAGACCACTTAAATTTGAATTGATATGAAGGTAAAAGCTTGTTATGTAAGGTTAAGGTTATGTTGATTATTCGTTGAATTTTTAGAAATGTTTACATTTCTGTATTCTCATCTGATTCCTATGTGTGTGCTTGTTTTAACATTGTCTCTTATGATTAAAAACTATTAATAAGCCCTGGCCGGTGTGGCTCAGTTGGTTGAGCATCATCCCTGTATAGCAACTGGGCTAAATGGCTTACAAATACTGATTGATATGTTTATTTCTTAATAGTAGTGTCTTTTGGTAAAATTTCTTTTACTACAGTTACATTCTCAAATCTATAAATTTCTTCTAGTTCAAAGTGATATAATAAAAGATACCAGTAGAAGACTTAATTAAAAGTTTCTAACGTTATGAATTTTAGTCCACAGAGCTAGAAAAATGTTTTTTTTATGACCCTTCCTCTTTCTATAAATTCTTCTACATCGTTGAACTATTTACCAGATTTCTTTTGAACTTGAGAATGTACAATTCTCTGGGATACAGTCAGACTTTTTAAGAGGCTGTTAAGATCAAGATCTGTCCTCTACACCCTCCCCCCCTTTTTTAATCCTCACCCGAGAATATTTTTCCATTTATCTTCAGATAGAGTGGGAAGGAGGGATGGAGGGAGAGAGAGAGAGACACACACATTGATGTCAGAAACACTCATCGACTAGTTGCCTCCTGTACATCCCCGACCAGGGCTGGGGACAAACCAAGACCAAGATATGTGCTCTTGACCGGAATCGAACCCATGACTCTTTGGTCCACTGGCTGACTCTCTAACCACTGAGCAATACAGGCCAGGGCTGTCTCCCCAACCCTTTTATGTTTGTGCACATGCTCTTCTATTTGCTCTTCCCTACAGTGGTCCAGTTCACTCTTTGGAAATAGTTTTAAGAATTTGCAAATTTCTTTGGAGGCATCACCTGTCTATTCTGCCTGCAGGTAACATTCTCAGGGCTGACTCCTTATCCTTACTGGGGCTCATTGCTTTTGGTAGTGTCAGTCACTGCAAATCTTTGCTTCTGAAAGTGTCATCTTTATCTTTAACCAAACAGAGCCTCAGCGCCAAATCACATGAGACGGCTAATAATTTTAATAATATCTGGATTTTCTTTACTTTCTATCTTACAAATAAATTGAAATTGGATTTTCAATAATGTGGACAATTATTGGAGGTTTGAGTACCATAATCTAGTGGTCATACTTTTTACTTTCATTTGAGGCAGTAAATGTGACAACTTTCTCACCCTTAAAATAGATTCATGAGTCATAAATTAGATGCGTTGAACCTCCTCTGTGCAGGGTGACTTCGTATTGTTTTTTCCTCTCCTGTGTATGTATCTTTTTTTTTTTTTTACACCTTTTTTTTTTTTAATGTTTTTATTGATTTTTTTTTAGAGATACATCGATCGGCTGCCCCCCCCCCCAATAGGGGATCGAGCCCACAACCTGGGCATGTGCCCTGATCAGGAATTGAACTGGGATCCCTCAGTCCATGGGCCAATACTCAATCCACTGAACCACATTGGCCGGGCCCATGTACATACCATATTCCTTGACTAAAGGCTAGTGGGCCACATGATGCCTAGGTCTATGCTATTTTCTGAAAGGACATTAAGTTCTATTTTTAGCCTTGTGTAAGTTGGACTTTTATATATGTGACTGTTTATACAGAATTCAAACATGAGAATGATGTGGCTGATAAAAACTGTATGGTGGCCCTGGCCGGTTTGGCTCAGCAGTTAGAGCCTTGGCCTGTGGGTCAGTCTCAGATTTGATTCCAGTCAATGGCACATACCTCGGTTGCCATTCAATCCCTGGCCCTGTTTGGGGTCCAGTGGGAGGCAGCCATTCGATGTGTCTCTTTTACATCAATGTTTTCTCTCTCCCTCCCTCCTACTGTATCTGAAAGTCAATAGAAAAATATCCTCTGGTGGGGATTTAAAAAAACAAAACAAAAAACTGTATGGAGGATTAAAGCAAAGGCTATCCATATGTCTTAGACAATCTCTTCTTCAGCATTTAGTTTGGGCATGGGATGATTTTTTTAAAGCCTCACTAGCCCTGGCCAGTTTGGCTCAGCAGTTAGAGCATCGGCTCTTGGACTAAAGGGCCATGTGTTCAATTTCCGGACAAGGGCACAGGCCTGGATTGCAAGTTCCATCCCCTTGGGGCACGTGCAGGAGGCAGTTGATGTCTCTCTCTCTCTCTCTCTCCCTGAATTCCACCTTATCTAAAAATCAATGGGAAAATATCCTCGGGTAAGGATTAACAAAAAACAAAGCCTCATCAAATGTATTTTTTTACCAAGACAATATAATTTATTTTAATATAGTTTTTGAGGGGTTTTTTTGTTTTTTTTTATCCTCACCGAGGACATTTTTCCATTTTTTGTTCAGACAGCAGGAGGGAGGGAGGGAGGGAGGGAGGGAGAGAGAGAGAGAGAGAGAGAGAGAGAGAGAGAGAGAGAAACATCGACGTGAAAGGGACACATCGAGTGGCTGCCACCCACATGACTCAACCAGTGCCGGGGACAAACTGCAACCGAGATACATGCCCTTAGCGGGAACCATATCTGGGTCTCTCTGGACTGCAGGCCGACACTCTAACCGCTGAGCCAGACCAGCCAGGGCTTTTTTTTTTTTAATATGTTTTCATTGATTTTTTTTAAAGAAAGGGGATGGAAGAGGAAGAGAGAGATAGAAACATCAATGAGAAAGATACATCGATTAGCTGCCTCCTGCACACCTCTAATGGGGATCGAGCCTGTAACCCAGGCATGTGCCCTGACCAGGAGTTGAACCAGTGACCTCTTGGTCCATGGGTTGATGTTCTACCACTGAGCCACACCAGCTGGGCTGGATTATATTTTTAATGCTCCTTTTGCCTAAACGCTCATATGCTTTGAATCAGCAACCAGAACATTTCATATCAGAATGTTTTGGTCTGGGATAGATGTCATATTAAACAAATTGAAAAAGCCTGTCCACTGGTATTTATAAGTGGGTTATAGTTTAAAATAAAATAAAAAAGAGAAAATCAGATATAAATAGAAAGCGTCTAGGAAGAGTAATAGCAACTTTTTACAACTTGAGTTTTAAGAAACATATTGCTATTTTTATTAAGTTAAGATTTATTCTGGGTCCGTGGACCCAGAACTGAAAATGTAACATAGCTACTGTTTTGCTTCTGTAGATTGTTCAGGCTAGCCTGTGGAATACAGTCATCTTTTTTTTTTTTTTTTTAATCCTCACCTGAGGATATATTTATTGATTTTAGAGAGGGAGGAAGGGACAGAGAAAGAGAGAAACATCAGTGTGAGGGAAAAACATCAATTAATTGCCTCCCATACACACCCAGCCTGGGGATTGAACCCTCAACCTAGGTATGTGCCCTGACCGGATTCGAACCTGCAGCCTTTTTGGTGTACAGGACGACACTTCAACCAACTGAGTCACATGGCTGTGGCAAGTTATCATTATTAACGTTTTTCTTGGGACATGTTTAAGTCTTGCCTTCACAACAACCAACCTGATGAACTTTTAGAATATGCATCCTATTGTGATATTGGGGTTATCTATTGTAAATAGGATTGTTGTGAGTTTAATTATACAAACTTGAAATTCAGCAGACATTTTCTGAGTGTACTGTTTCCTGTCAAGGTGCTAGACCTGGGGTGGAAGTCAGAAACACACATCTGCTTTGTTTTCTTGCTTGGTGGTGCGACACAGATTAAATTTCTAAAAAGTAGTTTTCTAATTGCCTTTAAGATTAGTCTGGCAAAAATTTAATAACGTATAATGAAAATATTGATTTACACTTCATTTTTAGGAAGGTCTCTAACTTTAACAAAGATCTATTTTGCTGCAAAGTGTCTGTCCAGACTCTTGCCTTGCTTACATGCCTTGTAAGTCTTGCCTGCACTGTCCAACCAGTGACAGTGTACCCGTTTCATGGGGAATAGTTTGAGCAGCATCTTGCTCAGTCCCTGACTAAAAGCCTTTTCCTTCCCCAGAGTCGTTGGACCATTTATATTCCCCAGGGACGAAGCTAAACAACCCGACTCCCCCTGTTGCCCTGCTTTCCTTAACGCATCTGTTGACCCAGCTCCCAATTTGGACAAGATAGTGTCAGCAGCTGACAGGGGGATAAAGTGTGTTGACCCTTGCCCTGTTGTGAATAGATAATAGAGCAGAAAGAGTTGTATTTATTTATAACTTGTTAAAAATAAATAAAAGTCTATGTATATGTGTATTTGTATGTCTGTATGCATGTATTGGGCACAAGCAAGCATTTCTTCACATAGTTGAGTCAGTTAGGACTCTTGTGTGTGGCAGGTAACCAATCCGAGCAAAGTGAAATGAAACAGTATCTGTGAGTCCCTATGACTAGAAAGTTCAGGGACAGAGTCAGGGCGCAGCTCCTTGTTCTGTTCCACTTCCTCTGTCCTGGGTCCCTGGTTGGGCCCAACAGTATCAGACTTAATCATCTTCTTACACTCAGTTCTGCTCAGACAGAAGCCTGGGGGTGTCTACTCCATCCCTGTGGATCTGGCCCTAAGTCTGTCACTGGCCTGGAAGGCTAGTAAAGTCTGTGGTGGAGTCAGCGACAGCTAGGACCCAGGAGCCTTCCCCGCAGCAGGATTCAGTGTTGTTGTCACAAGGAAAGAGTGAGTGCTAAGGGGCAAAAACACAAAACCGGCTCTATTTTTGTGTTTCTTTTTTTTTAATCCTCACCTGAGGACATTTTTCGATATTTTATTCAGATAGAGTGGAAGGGAGAGAGAGAGAAATATCGACGTGAAAGGGACACATTGAGTGGTCGCCACCCGCACGACCCAACCAGGGCTGGGGACAAATTGCAACTGAGGTACGTGCCCTTGGCAGGAACCGAACCTGGGTCTCTCCAGACCGCAGGCCGACACTGTAACCGCTGAGCCAAACCAGCCAGGGCTATTTTTACATTTCTAAGACATTTCTTTTTAATCCTCACTGGAGTATATTTTTCATTTATCTTCAGATAGAGTGAGAGGAAGGGAGGGAGGGAGGGAGGGAGGGAGGGAGGGAGGGAGAGAGAGAGAGAGAGAGAGAGAAACAAACATCGATGTGAAGAGACATCGATTGGCTGCCTCCCACATGACTGAGGTATGTGCCCTTGACCTGCGACTCTGGTCTACAGACAGACGCTCTAACCGCTGAGCTGAACCAGCCAGGGTACTAAGGCATTTCTTTCCAATGTTTCTGTGATTGTGGTAGAGCTACTCTCCCAAGTCAGAGGGCAGAATTTTCAAACAAAAATTCAGGGACAAGCCTGGCCAGTGTGGCTCGGTGGTTGAGCATCAACCCCATGCACCTGGAGGTTGCCAGTTTGATTCCCAGTCAGGGCAAATGCCCAGGTTTTGGCCCTAATTCCCAGGGAGGGTCATGCAGGAGGCAGCCAATCAATGTTTCTCTCTCTCTCTCTCTCCCCCCTCTTTCCTCTCTGTCTAAAAATCAATAAAGAAAAAACATCATTAAAAAAATTTAAGGACAAGCAAGCCTTGTTGAGCAATTTATTATGAAGACCTGTTCTCCTCATATTGAGACTATCAAAATTCCAGTGGCTCGTTTCATTCACTTCCCTTTTCAATTAAGAGAGTACTTACAGAGCACTCCAATCCGAGGCTCTCTGCCGACACTGGTGACACTGGTGGGAGAGTGCAGGGCTTGCTGTCAGAGCCTTGGATCAGGGAGGGTCACTGGGACACGGGTGCAGAACAGCAGGTGTGCCCACCAACTGCACAGAAGGGAGTGAAAACAGAAAGATGCCAACTCTCCTGAACAATTTGTTTGGCCTGATGGTGCATGACCAAGGGACTGCATGTCATCAGGAGGGCCAGAGTCGAGTTCTGGGAGGTGACGTAGAAGGTAATGCCTGTGGAGATGGCAGGGGCCAGGCTGTGAGTGCTTAAGGATAGGACTTGGGTACCAGGGTGAGGAGTTTGAATTTCATCCTGAAGGTAGTACTTTTAAAAGGTTATCAGTGACAAGGTCAAGTCTGTATTTTAGGCAGCTCACAGCTGTATGGTGGACAGATTGGAGTGTGTGTGGGTAAAGACCAGGGAACCAGTGAAGACAGGAATGGGCCTGTGAGAGATGAGGCTCTGCACCCAGACCCTGCCTAAAAAGAAATCAGATAGGTGGGTGGGGTTAGCTTAAGTGCTGTTAGGGAGTTGGCACCTACAAGACAGCAAGGCTGCTCTGGATGGTAGGTCAGGAGGGAAAGAACCCAGTGGTTCCTGAGTTTCAGGCTTTGAAAAGATTTCTGTAGAAAGACATTGAAAGAATATGGTGAGAATTCTACATCCTGATTATTCTCAAAGGAAAGAAATTGCCCCTTGGGAATTTCAAGGACATGTTGGCCAAGCTGGGATTAAGGACGACAAGGTCACAGTTTGTCCTGAAGCTGTGTGTGTCAGGTGCAGCTGTAGGTATGCGGCCACTGCTGCCTCTCTGAACGGCTCATTTTTTCATTAGTTCCGCTTTGAAAAGGGGGCTTTCTTTACGCCTGAGGAATGTTGACTTGTTTATGAAGAAGTGAACATCCATTGAGCAGGAAGATTCAACTCTATTTAAACGATGTAGGATACTTTGATAAGTAACAACTAGTTACTGTGCTCATGATTTTACTAGTTCATTTAGTTTTACAGTCACTGTACTTTGGGAGCAGTTCAGGAGCACAGTGTGTTCGTGCTGTAGATTGATGTCACCACTTTGGTTTGTGTGGAGACCTCTCTTTTAGGGTAGGCTTTATTTTATAAATAGCTCGGGAGATGTCCCTCTGGCATAAATATCCAAACATGTAAGTTTTTCTTTATAAAGCTAATAAACTTTTTCAAGTACCGTTTGGGGTGCAGGGGAGCTACAAGTTAGCAGTTGCTCCAGAATCCCCAAATCAAGTTTAAAAGATTTTTTTTTTTTTGACAGACATGAAATGGTTTGGGGAGGAAGGAGGTGCTTTAAACCACAGGTTGCTCTTTTTGTCACTGGTCCATCATACTGTTGTTTCTGCCTCTGCCTGAACCCAAACCCCCTCCCAGCCTGACAGAAATGTTCGCTTACGCAGCTAGCCCTGCCTCAGTTTGTACCACACCTTCCACCTGTCGGCTGAGACATCAGAAGTCGATGTCCATGTCAGCCTCTGGGCACCCCAAGATGATGTTACCTCCAATAGACAGTGAAGGAGATAACTTCAAGGCTATGTAAGAAAAATGCACATTCCTTGTGGCACTAATATGTACCCGCTGCTGCTTAATTTTGTGCTGTGGATTTTGTAGTCCAAGGTTTTGTTACAGTTGTCCACAAAATGTTCTTCCTGTGTGTGGTTTTAGTTCCGCACATCCTTTCTTGTGGTGTCCTTGGTCGTCCGTGTGTGTCTTGGTGCCTTTACATACTACGGAGGGGGTAAGAATCCCCCTCCTCTCCAGGTTGCTTTCAGCATGTGGAGTTTTACAATAGATATGCCATTTGTGTGCTTCCAAAACTTTTCAGTTGCCTGTTCTTCAATTTCACCTGCATAGCTTTTATTTCTTTTATATTGGCAAGGTTCTCTGCATGTGAGCTATTTGAGAGGGAAGCAAAGGAAAAACACTTGAGTTTCAAGCCATTCTGTGTCTGAGAATTTCCCTGCATTATCTTGTCCTCGAAATATGCCTGTTTTTCCCTTTAACTCCACAAGGCTTTGTTCCATTGTATACAGTTCCTTTGGTCCCTTTCCCATTTAACTTACTTTTGCTCCTAAGTCCTGTGAAATATCCCTTGGGTATGGATTTATTAAAACTGATTTTCTCCATTCAATATAAAAGGTATATTGCGACTGTAAATTTTCTGTGTGCCATGTTTGCCACAAAGATAGGGTTTGGTGAACAAAACTGTAAGGTTTTGTATGTTCTGACCTTGTAGCACTATACCTGATCAGAGAACTCCAGTCGCTTCCACACACAGTATTAGCAGCGCAGCCACTCCGGATCGGATCCGCTTCCCACGAGGCACTGCTAGTCGTAGCACTTTCCACGGCCAGCCCCGGGAGCGGCGGACTGCCACATATAACGGCCCACCCGCCTCGCCCAGCCTGTCCCACGAAGCCACACCACTGTCACAGACTCGAAGCCGAGGCTCCACTAACCTTTTCAGTAAATTAACCTCAAAACTCACAAGGAGGTAAGTGCCAGGTGGCTTTTTTTGCAGCAAAAGGAGATATGTATTCTCTGTATGTGAAGTCTTTTCCTGGCTGCTATTTTGTCTTTAGCTCATATTTTTCTGGTTTATATATCTAACTAGACTTTAAAACCTTTTAGGAGAGAAATCCTAGTAGAAGTTCTGTAGCACCTGGGAGGTTATGGCTCTTTAATTCCTGTTTCTTTGTATCACACATTTATCTGCCCAAATGTCACTGCAGTGGAGCAGAACCCCAGAGCCAGGGTAGGCAGGAACTGGCACTCTGAAAGCAGTTACTGAGGAGGACATGGTTCCTCTTGTATTTCACCTTGTTGTCACTGAGGAGCAATAAGTTTCTTAGAGTCTGAGTCTTGAAGTTGTGCTCTCTGTTGGTCTCAGTAAGTTGTAGTGAGAACGAGGTAACTTTCTTAAATGGTATAGTTATGGAGATAAATTCCTAGTTTATTCTCAGAAAGAAACTAGTATCTGGTCATGTATAAAATCCTTCATGTGCCCAGGATGGCTGTCATTTGGGGCCTTGGGAAATCTCTATGGGGCCCTTGAGGCATTTTAACTTTATTTTCATAATCTAGCTAGAGGTTGCAAAAGCCTAGAAACATTGGCTGCTACAAGAGGAAAAAGAAAAGATGCCACTTCATACTGTAAGCAGTTTTTGAAAGGCTTCTTTAACCAGGACCTTGCCCAGGACACCTGAGAGCCCTGCATGTGCAGGATGCCCAGAGAAACTCTGAGAATAAGCCTCTGTAGTGGACTAGTGTGTCCCAGTGTCCTGCAGGTCTTCCTGTTCCAGACCCTCCTGTTCATCATCTGTATCTCAGTCACAGCACAACAGTGTATCTTCTGAGTCTAGAATGGTTGGCGCCCTCCTCCTCTGTCTCTGCATTCCCTCTGGCCCATTAGCCTGCTGCTCAGTTTTATGCCATCTTTGTGATTAACCTGTAAGCTAAATACCACTTTTTTTTTTTTATCCTCACCCGAGGATATTTTTCCATTTTTTTGTTCAGATAGAGTGGGAGGGAGAGAGGAAGAGCGAGAGCGAGAAACATCGATGTGAAAGGGACACATCGAGGGACACATTGAGTGGCTGCCACCCGCACGACCCAATCAGGGCCGGGGGCAAACTGCAACCGAGGTACATGCCCTTAGCGGGAACCGAACCCGGGTCCCTGTGGACCGCAGGTCGACGCTCTAACCGCTGAGCCAAACCGGCCAGGGCTAAATACCACTTTTTCAGTCTCCTTAATTCCTCCCGTAGTTTTATTTTATTTTTATTTTTAATCCTCATCCAAGGATATTTTTTCCATTGATTTTTGGAGAGTAAAGGGAGGCAGGGGCAGGTGGGAGAGAGAGAGAAACATCGATGTGAGAAAGACCCATCAATTGGTTGCCTCCCACACACACCCAACCAGGGCTGGGGATTAAACCTGCGACCCTTTAGTCTGAGTGCTAATACTCTAACCACTGAGCACACCAGCCAGGGCACGTAGTTTCATTTTAGATCAGTCATCTAACACTTAGGCCCTGGCCGGTTTGGCTCAGTGGTTAGAGCGTCTGCCTGCGGACCAGAGAGTCCCGGGTTCGGTTCCTGCTAAGGGCATGTACCTCGGTTGCAGTTTGTCCCCGGCCCCTGTAGGGGTCGTGTGGGTAGCAACCAGTCGATGTGTCTCTCTCACATTGATGTTTCTCTCTCTCCCTTCCTCCCTCTCTCTCGTTCCTGCTCTATCTGAAGATAAATGCAAAGAATGTCCTCTGGTGAGGATAAACATACATACATACATACATAAATAAAACTTAGACAAGTCACTGTCTCCCCAGGTTACCTATTTGTTGTCAGGAGGTCAGAGCAGTCAGAAGGTTCCAGTCTACCCTCATATTCTCTTCTCAGTCCCTTTGCTGAGACACCTTGTTCTGGGCTGGGCAGAAGAACAGATGGTCTAAAGGGTCTTGCCAGGTTTGGAGTTTAATCCAAGAGTCTGGTGACCCCCAGAATAATTTACTTCTTCCTTTCAGTGTGATCCCAGGCCTTCCTGTCTCCCAGCTCCTTCCTTGGGACTAGGCTAAAATGAAATCTGCCTCTGAAACTTGGGTGATAGGAGATAGAGCCCTGACATTATTCATGTAACTGTTTACCTTCCTGACCCTGCTTCATATCACCGGGGGCTTTGCCCTTGTTCACAGAATAGGTGTGCAGCAGTCAGGCTGGCTAAGCGTCAGTCACAGCAGTCAGCTTGGTGTCCATGTACTTGGTCTATAGTGGGCTCATCATTAAAATCCTTGAATTTATTTGTCTCCTTTGTGCCCTTTTTTTGCCATCTTTTTTTTTTTTTAATCCTCACCCAAGGATATTTTTCCATTTATCTTCAGATAGAGTGGGAGGGGGAAAGAGAGAGAAACATCAGTGTGAGAGAGACACATCAACTTGTTGCCTCCCACATGGCCCCCACCAGGGCCGGGGACGGAACCACAACCGAGGTACGTGCCCTTGACCAGAGTTGAACCCAAGACTCTGGTCCAAGGGCCGACACTCTAACCATTGAGCAAACTGAAGAGGGCTTTTTTGCCATCTTAATGAATGTACTATCGCTGATAAAAAATAATATCAGCTATTGAATGCTTGCTGTGTGCTAAGTAGACGTCTGTAGAATTATAGGAATAGATATACTCATTTTACATATGTAAACAGATTCTCATACACTCATTTAATCTCCACAGTCTACCTTGTGAAATAGCTATGACGCAATATTATAGAAGAAACTAGAGAGGAGGTTCAGAGAGATTAAGGCAAATGTTTACGATCCTACAGCAAAAAAGTACTGAGCCAGGTCTCTGACCCCAAAAAGGCACTACATTGTACTCCCCATGGAAAACTAAAAAGAGTCTGTGACCTGGAGTCATTTCCCTCACTTTCTAATTAAATCTATTTCATGTCTCTGAATTGAAATTGGAGGCTGAGGTTTCTTTAAAAAATTCTAGGGGGTCATCTTCTTTTACAGTTTCCACCACATTTTCCAGAAAGGTAGTCTTCTGTTTGAATGTTTGCAAGCTGAGGTCTGTAGTCATTTCATTCTTTTTTTTTTTTTATCCTCACCCGAGGACATTTTTTCATTTTTTGTTCACATAGAGTGGGAAGGAGAAAGAGAGAGAAACATCGACGTGAAAGGTACACATCGAGTGGCTGCCACCGACACGATCCAACCAGGGTCAGGGACAAACTGTAACCGAGATACGTGCCCTTAGCGGGAACCGAACCCGGGTCTCTCTGGACCGCAGGCCAACGCTTTAACCACTGAGCCAAACCAGCCAGGGCCAGTCATTTCATTCTTAAAGACAGTCCTTGTTGCTATAGTCTTGTCAGCTTCTGTCCTCGCCCAAGTGTAACTTTGCAGTTCTTCTGCCTAAAGAGCTCAGGGGGTTGCACTTAGAATCTGCAAAGAAGACCCTTTCTGATGTGGTGGGCAGAGAGAGCTGCGCTTTGTGCCCTGCTCTGCCCTGGAAGCCCTGTGGTTTGGGAGAACTGGGGGCCTGCAGCTTCCTGCTCTTTATACTCCCAGGGAATCATGGGAGGAAATGGTCAGAAAAGCCATCCTATGGTCCTTGACCAATAACCCTGACTTTCTTCCAGGTAGAAAACTCGGGAATAAAAATATTTTTTGAAGACCTTTTAATCAATTTTCAGCTAAAACAATCTTTTGAATAGTATTGCCTTTATGTAGTGCTTAATTATTTACAAAACATTTTCACTGTATGGCCTTCCCTACTTGCTGTGTACCACTTTAGATCTGATTTTGAAGTGGTTGGTGGGTACCTACAAAAGTTAGACATTTTTTAAAATTTGACAGTATCTCAAGCAATGCCAAAGTCATCCCAAATTAGAAAAAAAAAAAAAATCCATAGATTCATTCAGTCAATTGGCAAATACATACATACGTCTCCTGTGTTCAGTCACAGAACTGGGTTTTAGAAATAGTTTAACAACCCCAGGACACACTTGTCCAGGAATGCTGATAACATGGTCATACCAGCCTGACCCATAGGTCGAAATTTCTTTGGTCAGATTCTGTTCAGTACACCCCCAGCATCTTCCTAAAAGTTTTTTTTTTTTCCTAAAATTTTTTATCCTCACCCGAGGACATTTTTTTTCATTTTTTGTTCAGATAGAGTGGGAGGGAGGGAGAGAGAGAGAGAAACATCGATGTGAAAGGGACACATTGAGTGGCTGCCTCCCACACAACCCAACCAGGGCCAGGAACAAACTGCAACCGAGGTACGTGCCCTTAGCGGGACCCGAACCCGGGTCTCTCTGGACCACAGGCCGATGCTCTAACCGCTGAGCCAAACTGGCCAGGGCTTTCCTAAAATTTTTTAACAAGCAGAGTCACTTGTGGTGTTGTTGTTAATCCTCACCAGAGCATATTTTTTCTGTTGATTTTAGAGAGAGTGGAAGAGGGAGGGAGGAGGAGAGAGAGAGAAACATAGATGTGATAGAGACACATCAATCAGCTGGCTCCCACATGCTCCCCAACAAGGTCCCAATGTCGAACCTACAACCCAGGTATGTGCCCCTGACTGGGAATCGAACCTGCTACCCTTCGGTGCATGAGGTGGAGCTCCAACCACCGAGTCACACTGACCAGGGCAAGCAGAGTCACTTTTAAATTCTACTTTCAGTTTATTACTAAAACATAAAAATGAATCCCCTACTGTTACATTGTCATGTAATTTTCATTCATTTCAATATCTAAAATGGAAAAGTCTGCTTCATTTTAAACCCTTATAACATTTTTTTTCTTAAAAAGTAATTTATAACTACTGTTAATGTTTAAATCATCTTCCTGAAGTAATGATTCTTTTATTTATTTTAGTTTTTATTTTTTTTAATCCTCACCTGAGGATATTTTTTCATTTATTTTCAGATAGAGCATGAGGGAGAGAAGGAGGGAGAGAGGGACAGAGAGAGGGAGAGGGAGAGGGAGATAGATAGATATGTGGGAGATACACATCGATTGGTTGCCTCCCACATGACCCCAACCAGGGCTGGGGATAAACTGCAACCAAGGTACATGCCCTTGGCCGGAATCAAACTCTAGACTCTGGTCCGCAGGCCGATGCTCTAACCACTGAGCAAAACTGGCCAGGGCAGTAATGATTCTTTTAATGATTAAACACTTTATAATGACATTTTTAATGTTTCTGTATGAGAACATGAAATTTTTTGCCCTGGCCAGTTTAGCTCAGCAGTTAGAGCATTGGCCTGCGGTCCAGAGAGACCCGGGTTCGGTTCCCGCTAAGGGCATGTACCTCCATTGCAGTTGTCCCTGGCCCTGGTTGGGTCGTGCAGGTGGCAGCCACTTGATGTGTCCCTTTCACGTCGATGTTTCTCTCTCTCTTCCTCTCCCTCCCACTCTGAACGTGAAATTTTTGTTCGTGAGATATTCTGAAGAAAATTTAGAAATGTTATCTTATTACTAGTTCATTGCAAATGACTTAAGTCATTTATTAAAAACAAGATGTTGCCCAGGCCGTTTTGGCTCAGCAGTTAGAGCATCGGCCTGCGGACCACAGAGACCCAGGTTTGGTTCCCGCTAAGGGCACATACCTTGGTTGCAGTTTGTCCCTGGCCCCGGTTGGGGTTGTGCAGGAGGCGGCCACTCGGATGTGTCTCTCTCACATTGATGTTTCTCTCTCTCTTCCTCCCTCTCTCCCTCCCACTCTATCTCAAGATAAATACAAAAAAAAAAAAATGTCCTTGGGTAAGGATAAAAAAAAAAGATGTTGACGTTATTGTCTTTGAATATATCCATATAAAGAGCCTTAAACAAATTCATTACAGCTAATGTCAGTGTTCACTGCTAAGTTTTTGCTTATAAGTACAGATCTTTAAATATTTACAATGAAAAGATCACATACTCAGTTGTCTGTAATAATTTTATTTTTTCAAAAAATTTTAACTGTTTCATTGTTCGTTGGACAGAAAGAGAAGCTTGTTTTACTTGTTGGTTTCCCTTTTATAATTGACTAGATTTTATATTTCATTTGTGCAAGTCATTTTTGTTAATTTTTTTTTTTTTTTTTGGCTTAATTTCTTTTAGAAACATGTCATTCAGGTTTATCAAAAGGTAGGATTTATATATACACTTTTTTTTTTTCAATCCTCACCCCAAAATGGCTCTTGCAATTAACATCAGGTTTGGCTTTCTAGCCCTGTTATTTTGTGTTTTTAAACTAAACTTTCTGCTGAAAACTAAACACTTATTTCTTTGAAGGGAAACTGTGGAAAGAAACAGATTAACTCTTTCAGGCATTTTTAAAGGAACTGTGGCACCCACGTAACAGGCCTACGCATGCTCTATGCATTTTCTTTCTCCAGTAGAATTATTTAGCATCCAAATAATTCTGTCTTCATACTAATAACACTTAGCATGCTTCTGTTTGAGGAATGAGAGGTGCAGTAATGTTAATATACATTTCATGGGTAGCCTCAAATGGGCAAAGGTAAGTGGTGATTGTGTTTGTCGTCATTTTTTTATTTCATAGAGGATTGAATCAGCAAAAGCTCTAAAGTGATGTAGAAATTAGCTAATATTCCGACACGAGACAAGCATGAAAGTCAAACCTTATAGCTATTAGGTTTTGGTTTGGGCAGCTGCACAGGAGAAATGTTTTAATGTTTTCGGTGTTGAAGAATAAATAGTATTTTATCTGAAAGCTACTTTCCACCAACCACTGAAGAAAGCATGTCTTGTTTTTAATTAAAGTGTTATAGTAGCCCTGGCTGGTTTGGTTCAGCGGTTAGAGCGTCGGCCTGCGGTCCTGAGAGACCCGGGTTCGGTTCCCGCTAAGGGCACGTACCTCGGTTGCGGTTTGTCCCCGGCCCTGGTCGGTTGTGCGAGTGGCAACCACTCGATGTGTCCCTTTCACATCGATGTCTCTCTCTCTCTCTGTGTTCCTCTCTCTCCCTCCCACTCTACCTGAACAAAAAATGGAAAAATGTCCTCGGGTGAGGATAAAAAAAAAAAAAGTGTTATAGTAAATGCTTTTCCTATTATATGACTTTAATTGACTTTAATTTTTTTTTTTTTTTTTTTTGAGTTTTTTCGAGGGAGAGGGAGAGAGACATAGAAACATCAATGAGCCCTGCTGGTGTGGCTCAGTGGTTGAGCACCGACCGACCCATGCACCAAGAGGTCGCCAATTTGATTCCCGGTCAGGGCACATGCCCAGGTTGTTCTCTCTCATCGATGTTTCTATCTCTCCTTTCCTCTCTATCTAAACTCAATTAAAAAAAAGAAACATCAGTGAGAGAGAACATTGATTGGCCGCCTGCTGCATGACCCCCATTGGGGAGTTGGTCTACAACCTGGGCATGTGCCCTAACCATGCATTGAACCAGTGACCTCTTGATGCCTGGGTTAACACAACCACTGAGCCACACTGGCTGGGTTAGATGACTTTTTAAAATTTAATCCTCACCCGAGGATATTTATTGATTTTTTTTGAGAGGGAGAAACATCGATGTGAAAGAGAAACCTCAATCAGTTGCTTGTCACACGTACCCCAACCAGGGACCGAACCAACAACCCTGGCATGTACCCTGACCAGGAACCGGACCTGCGACCTTATGGTGTACAAGACGATACTGCAACCCACTGAGCCACCCAGGCAGGCCTAGATGACTGTTTTTTTGATGCTGACAGTCAAGAAATCAAAAAATGTTGCTCACTACCTAGAATGCACACATCTGAGGCAGTAAATCTGCCATTGATACCACACTACCTGTACCTCAGCTCACTGGAAAGCCTGGCTACAGTTTCTTATGCTGATGAAACCATTGATTCCCTGAGGGGCTTTGTTAACATGAGTTCTTTTTTTAAAATTTTTTTCTTTATTGATTTTAGAGAGAGAGGAAGTGAGAGGGAGAGAGAGATAGAAACATCATTGAGAGAGAACACCGATTGGCCGCATCCTGCATGACCCCCACTGGGCATCTGCCCACAACCTGGGCATGTGCCCCAACCGGGAATCGAACTGGCGACCTCCCGGTGCATGGGTCAATGCTCAACCACTGAGCCACACTAGCCGAGCTTAACATGAGTTCTTGACCAAAAACAAGGAATACCACTTTGCTTTCTTCCTGAGGGAAATTCTACTCCGTGGTGTTTTTTTTTTTACTGATTTTATTACAGATAGAAATATTGATTGCTTGCCCCCTACTGGGGATCGAGCCCGAAACCCAGGCATGTACCCTGGCCGGGAGTCAAAATGGGACTTCTCAGTCCATGGGGCGATGCTCAATCCACTGAGCCACACTGGCCAGATCACTCCATGGTTGTTTTGAATTGATCTTCCCAGTTGCCAGGTTTTTTCTTGGATAGGAAATGTTGTAATTGAATGTAGAATTTAACTGATAAATTTCTTTCCCTTTCAATTCGTTTTACTTTGGAGAGTGATTTAAAAGGTCAGCATACCCTGGCCAGTTTGGCTTAGCAGTTAGAACAGTGGTTCTCAACCTTCCTAATGCCATGACCCTTTAATATAGTTCCTCGTGTTGTGGTGACCCCCAACCATAAAATTATTTTTGTTGTTACTTCATAACTGTAATTTTGCTACTATTGTAACTTAGGCAACCCCTGTGAAAGGGTCATTTGACCCCCAAAGGGGTCGCAACCCACAGGTTGAGAACCACTGAGTTAGAGCATCATCCCATGGACTGAAGGGTCTCTGGTTTGATTCCCAGTCAAGGGCACGTACCTGCATTGCAGGTTTGATCCCTTGCCCCAGTTGGGGTCATATGGGAGGCAACCAATTGATGTGTCTCACATCAATATTTGGGTTTTTTTTCCTCTCTCTCCCTGCTTCCCTCCATTCCATTCTATCTAAAAATCAATGGAAAAATACCCTCAAGTGAGGATTAACAACAACAACAAAAAAAGGTCAGCATAAAGGCCATGAGTACTCGGCTGCCAGGGCGGGACAGGATATGTCATGTCTGGGAAGCAGGTGTGCAGCCTGTCGCCTGGTCGGCCTATGGACACCTGGAGGAGCACTGGCTGGGTCAACACTGAGAGTCCTCAGCTCACCGGTGACACTTTGGGTGTGTGGGTTCTGTGCTGCTGTGTTTGTATCAGCCATTGTGTGCTGCTGTGTAAGATCTCTTTTCTCTCTCCCACTTCACTGCTTCCGCGTTCTGTTCATTGAGGCTTCCGACTGAATATGAGAGGAACGGGAGATATGAGGGCTCCAGGTGAGGGAAATTATTTTTTAAATATATTTTATATTAAAAACTGTAGTACAGGCGATGCTCTTTCCATCTGACCTGTGGGTTGCTTGGTGGGGTCCACATTCTGTGTTTGGGCAGCACGGCTGCCACTGCTGCCCCCTGGTAGTGGGGTGTGCTGCGCCCCAGGACCACAGGAGGGCGCCAGGGTGCCGCCTCCTGGTCCCTCCTGACATGGGCTTCACCTTGGCATTTGGGTGTTAAAATACTGTCCCCCCTGCCTGGGCCCTAACGGCCTAATTTAGGTCTGGGAGTTGGTGGTAGAACTCCAAATACTTCGATGACTCCTAGCATAGTTCTATTCTAATCTCAAGAAATGAAAGCAGAATAGTGAGTAGACTTTTCTTTTTTTTTTTTTTTGGTACGTGCCTCTAGTGGGAACTGAACCCAGGACACTCTGGTCCACAGGCCGATGCTCCAGCCGCTCAGCCAGACTGGCCAGGGCATGTTTTCATATTTCAAGTTAGATATTTAAGATGATTATGGCCCTGGCCGGTTTGGCTCAGCAGTTAGAGCATCGGCCTGTGGACCAGAGAGTCCCGGGTTTGGTTCCCACTAGGGGCACGTACCAAAAAATGATTATGTAGATGATTACATAAGGTGATTATGTAGTCAAATGTTTTGCTTTTAAATTTTGTTTAGCTGTCATTGCTCAGATTTGGGGGAGAGAGAGTCACCTGCTAGGCTCAGGACTCCATTTCCATAGTTGGTCCTTCCCTGTGCCCTTTATAGTGGTTACCACATGCTCTTTCAGGTCCTTGTTGACCCATTGGCTCCCTTCCTGGTCTTTCTAAAGCACAGCTCAGGTCATGTGACTTTTCTGAAAGAAAACCTTTAATGGACCCCTTGCCTAGACCGACCATGCGAGGCCTGTATGGCCTCAGCAGCACCCTCAACCCAATTAAGCAGAATATTCTAATGAAACCTGGACAGCAGTCTCCCCCAGGCCTTCATCCTGGTGTGGTGACAACAGAGTAGGTACACTGTGCCCAGTCAGTCCATTTGTACACTTGGTCACATCAGCCCCAAACATCTGTGCCTGCCAAACCCCTTCCCTGCTGCTGCTGATTCTCCCTCTGCTCGCACATGGAAATTCTCCCCCACCTCCTTGGTAGTGTTGAAATCCATGGGCTCTTCAGAGCTCTTCCCAGATGCCATCCCCTGCAGGAAGCATTTCCTCCTTATCCTGCCCTGCCTTTCCTGTTGACTGCTGTCTCCTTGTGTGGCAGTCTTGATGTGTGCAAATCCAATGGAATATTCTGTTGGCAGGTTGGCAATAGGGAGAACTGTATGCACAGCAAAACCTATGTCCTGCCCTCAACCCTGATGAGTTTGACATAAGATTAAGTGTATTTAACATCCTGTACTGGGTGTTTTTAATGCAAGAATGTTCACCATCCTAACTGAGGCCTCTATGTATACACACCAGAGAATGTAATGGTTTGTGCCCATAATGATTAAATTAAATGCCTTGGACAGTAAGGTAGTAGAGACCTGTTCTTGGGGTTTCCGAGAGAGGCATGCCTGGACCCCACTGTGACATCACCTCGTGGGTGTGGGCACCACAGCTTGTACTTTGTGAATCTATAGTTTGTGTTCAAACAAGTCGCTTTGGTACTGAGCAACAAATAAGCCTTAACATTTCATTTTTGTATTTTAGTAGTAAGGTAATGTCATCTAAGAATTTTTTTTTAGTTGAAACTAGATGTTTAAATTAACAAAATAGAAGGGATAATACTGAGGTGGGTGGAGGAGATTGAGAGGGGCCCAGCTGCCAACCCCTACACAGCTATGTGCTCAGCCTCTGGAGCTGTTTTTGGGGAAAGCAGTTGTAAACTGTGTTGAATCACAGATTATCCAAAGTAACAGTTATGGTGAAAGTTGTGATGAGTTAAAAAGGAACATCACGGTAGCTGAGCAGAGCTTAGCCTGTGAGGCCTCATGACTCCTTGCTGCCTGCACTCAGCCTGGAGGGCAGACTGGGCTCTTGGATGTGTGCTTAGCTCTCTCTCTTTCTACTTTGCCTCATTTAACAAATTATTTTCTTAGTTTTAGTGAGTACATGACTGGTGAAGATTTCACAGGCAGATAGATTTTCTGCATGCGTGGCTTATGATTTGGGGAGGAAGCAAATAGAAAAGGGACAGATAACCACATACGAGCCTGTGCAGGAAAAATGTGGGGGTCAGTTCTCACGCTGTGTTGAGAGTCAGTCATTCACCAGCTAGAATAGAAAGGGGCTGGCTTTCCTGTGCAAATAAAAATAAACCTGCCACTGTGCGTTTCAGTCGCAACATATCTGCTGAGCAAAAGGATGAAAACAAAGAAGCAAAACCTCGTTCCCTGCGCTTTACCTGGAGCATGAAAACCACTAGTTCCATGGATCCCAATGACATGATGCGGGAAATCCGCAAAGTGCTGGACGCCAATAACTGCGACTATGAACAGAGAGAGCGCTTCCTGCTCTTCTGTGTGCACGGTGACGGGCATGCGGAGAACCTCGTGCAGTGGGAGATGGAGGTGTGCAAGCTGCCAAGACTGTCTCTGAACGGGGTCCGGTTCAAGCGGATATCAGGGACATCCATAGCTTTCAAAAATATTGCTTCCAAAATTGCCAATGAGCTAAAGCTGTAACTCAGTAATTATGGTGTAAATTAAAGTAGCAGTCTAAAGTTTTCCTGAACACTGATGGAAATGTATAGAATAATATTTAGGCAATAACGTCTGCATCTTCTAAATCATGATGTTAAAATATAAGGACGAGAGCACGCCTGGGAGCAAAAGCTGGCCTTTTTCTACAAATGCACTACATTAAAGATGTGTGACATGTGTGCCCTCTGTCTTATTTCCATTGCCCTGAAAGTCAGCGTGTGACCTCCATCTCCACGTGCCTCCTGTGTGGGTGCGAGTGGGCCGCGTGTGGTGGGTAGTGCAGACAGAGGCATCTCCCTGCCCTGGCTGCCAGAGTTGTTCCAGTACCTCTGGGAGATCATTGGTGCTAAAACGTTAAAATTGCCAAGGAGGAAAGTTCTGAACTACTAAGAATTAACCGTAAGAATAGTTGACAATTATTACAGGTTTACAGTTCATGCCTGTGGTTTTATGTTTGTTGTGTCGTGTTTTTTTGTTTTTTTTTTTAGTGCAAAAGGTTTAAATTTATAGTTGTGAACATTGCTTGTGTGTTTTTCTAAGTAGATTCACAAGATAATTAAAAATTCACTTTTTCTCAGTAAAACCTCGCATTGTCTCCTAGTACTGTATTTAAGACTCAGATTAAGGCAGTGACTAAAAGGACGGTTTTTGCCTTCACCAACAAGTTGAACAAAAGCAATTGGAAAGTGTGTGAGGCCTGGGGCCGCTTTGTCCTTAGCGGGAATCCTAACATCTTGTGATTATAAGCATCTTTTTTTCCCTAAAGACAGTAAAGGGAGAAGAAGGCCCTCCTGGTGACCTGAGGAGGAAGGGAGTCGAGAGTGGCCGCAGCCACGGCCGCAGCTTTGGAGCCGGGTAGGCACTCTTGTGCGCAAAAGCACAGGTCTGATGGTTTTGGATTTCCTCTTTGTGAAGTATGTCATTTTCTCCAGTTTTTTGTGATTCGGTACATGAATTCGACTGACAGCTTTTTTATAGCACCTCTCTGGTTATGTGAGGGGTGATGAACTCATCACTCTGGCCCTTTGCTCTCAAAGGGAAATTGCCACGTTGATTGGTGTGCTGTTTGGGTTCTGGGTTTGTTGTTGCTCACAGTAGGAAAGTCTGGACAGTCACTCAGTCACAAACACTATGTCTGCCATGGCAGGACACTGTTCTCATGTTTGGGACACATCTGTGAACAAAACAGAGATCCCTATTCTCTCAAAGCTTCTATTCTAGTAGGACGGCAGTCAGTCAGCAGCAAGAAGTACCTGGTTTGGAGCAGGGTGGTAAATGCCATGAAGAAAACACAGCGATGAGTGAGGCATTCCAAAGAGCTTGGGTTTCAGACAGGCTGTGTTCAACAGGGTGATGGGTGGGTTGAGGTACTTGAGCAGGAACTGGGCTTTGAAGGAGGCACCTAACAGCGGCTTGAGGCTAGAGCACACCCGTATGCTGCAGCAGAGTGGTGGGAGATGCAGTCAGACCACCAACTGGGTCTTGAAGGTCATTGCAGATATGTCTTACTCTGACATGGGAGCTACTAGGGGTTACAGCTGAAGAGTGGCACCGCCTCAGATTTCCAGAGGGCTACACTGGCAGCTGTTTCAGATTCATCACAAGAAGCCAGGGAAGTTAGGAGGCTCTTAGCAATAATTCAGCATGGGATACTCGTCCCATGAGACAGTGGCTGGGTTCTGGGTATGTTTTAAGATAAGAGTCAAATGCATTTGCTCTGGGGTTGTATATGGGTGAGTGAGAAAAAGCCAAGGGTGTCTACAATTTTTGGCCTGAGACCCAGAAAGAATGGGGTTGCTGTCCTTTGCTTAGGGGCAGGTTGCTATGGAGAGGTCGGGACTGTGGGGAAGGAGGGCAGGTTTTGACACTAGGTGGAGATGATGGAGACCCTGGGAGCCCTCACAAGTGGTTGGTTCCTATTTAAAGCTGAGAGAGAAGTTCACTGGAGGAGAAGAGACGGCACACTCCAGGCCTGGGACACCCAACACCGGTGGAGAGGTTGAGCCCACAGGGAGCAGGGAGGGAGTTGGAGCCCAGGCCTAGGGGGCCACCAGAGCTGGAAGAAGGGGGTCAGGGAAGGGTGGCAGGGCTAAGTGCCCTTTGACCTAAGTGTAGAGTATATCATATCCACCTAACTGGAACATTTTGACCCTTCTTTATTAAATAAATAAATAGGTCCCCTCCCCCTTCCTTTTTCCCTGGAGGCATTTCACTTTCTTTTCCAGACCTGGCTCCTCTCTGCGGGCTTCTCTAACAGCCCTTTGTGCATGGGCTCCTGTGCTGGTCATCCTGCCGAATCTGGGAGATGACATGGAGCTCTGCCCAGCACAGGTGTGGCTGCAGCCTGTTCTTCCTGTCTTTCCGCCTGGGACACCTTTTAGATTGTTTTCCTTGTTTATGTTCTCAAGGAGAATTGAGTACTGTAAATGAAACTCCTTTAAGAGAAATTAGTTTACCACATGCCCTGATGAAATGGCCACTCTTTATGCAGAAAAAATGTTCACGTTATTTTTATTTACTTACTGGTCATACTCTGTCTACACTCTAATACCCTGATCCATTGACAAATGGGTGTGTATCTATAAGACCAGTGCTCACCCACAGAAGTCGTCTGAGTTGGTCACATTCAAAGGCTGTAATTGACGTTGATTTGATTTTAGTGGCAACATAGGTGTTTTACCTTTACTGAGGTTAAAACATGAAATCTCATCCTTGACTGAAGGCCAGGCCCTTCCTTTAGATTCTACATTCTTAGAACTTTGCATTTGTACGCTGCACACAGTGAGTTTTTAAAAGGAATATTTTAGCGTGCTTGAAAATCATGTAAGCAGCAAAGACAAGGAAGGCTCCATTTTTCCTCATCCACTCCCGTGGAATCCCAGAGAGGTGAGGTGAGGTACCTGGCGGGCCTGTGCTACTGGTTTATGTACCTGACAAGCAGAGTGTTGACCTACTCCAGAAAATAAGGTTAATATTCCAGTTACACCAACTTTCCTCTTGCCAGGAACCAAGACATCATTCCTTAATGACATGCCCAGCTCTCGGGTCCTCCTTCGTCTCTGACTGTGGAGACCTGTGCAGAGAACTGAGGAACCGTGCCTGACTCTCAGAGGGGAGCACAGCTGTGGTCCTTGCACAGCACAGGTTTCTCCACAAGCCTAGAGAGCGGCGATACTTAAAAAGAAAATCTTCCTGTGCATTATGAGCAAGCTGCTGTTGCTGTGGAAACCGTCCCTGAAACACCCTGTCTGTGTACTTCCTGTTTGGTGAGTGATGTGTGGAGGCCAAACTGTGTCGCACTGTCTTCTGGGCCAGCACAGACCTCAGGAGTATCGGAAATGTGGTCAGGAGTGAGAAGGGGCCTGGATCTGAGGGCTTAGGACTTTGGTTTTTGGGGATTTTTGTTGTTGGAGTTTGATTTGGGCTTTGGGGGATTTTGTTTGTTTGTTTAATCCTCACCTGTAGGATATTTTTCCATTTATCTTCAGATAGAGTGGGAGGGAGAGAGGGAGGGAGGGAGAGAGAAACATCGATGTGAGAGGGACACATCCATCAACTGGTTGCCTCCCGCACAACCCCAACCAGGGCCGGGGACAAAATGCAACTGAGGTATGTGCCCTTGACCAGAATCGAACCTGCCAGGGCTTTGGGGGTTTTTTAATTGATAATTTGCACCTAGCCGGTGTGGCTCATGGGTTGAGTGTCAACCCATGCAGAGGTTGTTGGTTCAATTCCCAGTCAGGGCCCGTGCCCAATCCCCATAGGAGAGGGCATGCAGGAGGCAGCCAATCGTCGATGTTCTTTCTCTTCCATGTTTCTCTCTCTCTCTCCCTCTCCCTTTCTCTCTGTCTAAAATCAATAAAGAAAAAATAATATGAATTGGTAATTTGCCATGAGATCCTTTAATGGGGAAGTGATTGCTGTGTGAAGTGAAGGACACAGGTATCCTGACAGAGTCCAGGTGTGTCTGTCCCTGAGAATGGAACCTGGACATCCCTGCAGTCTTTGAGGACAGAGTCCAACAGCTCTGTTGGTCTTTGGTTTGCCACTCCGAGGGACCAGAGTCCAGGCAAAGGTGACGCTTCCTCAGAAGCAGTTTTCATGTGTGTGGAGGCAGTGTGGCAGCCAGACAAGGGTGAGATTCGGGGTGACAAGTGTCTCAGCAGCATTGTGATCCTCGGGTCAGAAAGAGCTCAAGCAGGGCCTCGGGCCTGTCTTGTGTCCCTAGGAAAGGGAGATGACATGATGATGAGGAGCAGTGAGAAAGACTAGACAGGGAAGGTTAGAGACAGGGAGTTAGGATGGGTGTGAGCTGAGACCTTCATGTTTGGGCCAGACTCTCGAGGAGGAGAAGCCAGCTTGCTTGGGCGGCTCTGGGGAGCGGAGCAGAGAGCAGAGTGGACAGTCCCTGCCAGGCGGTGGTCATTGCAGCAGGGTCTGCATGGTCACGAAGACTAGCGCAGGCTGAGTTCATTCCAAAGCAGGACCTCTCAGGATTCAGTCCACCCAGATGGCAGAGCACTGTCTAAAAGTGAATAAGCTAGTGTGGGCTCGTGGTTGAGGTGTACATCCTTGACCTAGGCAGCCTGGTTTCCAGACTCCAGCTTTGTGACATGTCACTCGGCTGTTGGCAAAGTCCAGTAGGAGGCAGGTGCAGGGCTGAGCGCCTGGCAGGTGTTTGTGAAAACGGTCGCTCCTGCAGGTGCAGGACACAAACCAGCCCTCTTGCCCCTCTCCTGGCTGCCTGAGGCACAGAGGCTCTCAGGAGCGGACACGGACCTCTCAGCGGAGGTTGAGAAGGAAATTCTCCCAGTTTCTCAAGTGTGGAGGTCTGGTCTCGGAGCTCCTGCTAGAAAAGTGGACCCACTGCCTGTGCCCCCACCCTCCTGGCCCCACACTCCCAGAGGACAGGAAAAGCAGTGAGGCTGGTGTACCACTGAGGGGCTGGCGGTGCCCCCTCCCGCCTGCTGCACACATCTCCTGAACGAGGCCTGCTTGCCCAGCTCTGCCCTCCCTCTCCTCCTATGGCAGTAACAGCCAACATCCTTTACAAACTTACGTTGTGTCTGTGTCTGCCATCCCTGTCCTTACTAGAATGTGGGCCCCATGGGGCAAGGATCTTCATCTTTTTTTTTTCCTGTATCCCAAGTATCTAGAATAATACCTGGTACATGCCATGATAAGGGCACCAATCCCAAAGGGAGACCTGCTGAGCAGGAGTCTGGTTCGAGGATAATAGGGATGTTGGTCCTCAGGGATCACCTAGGGGCGAAGTCTAGACCGTTGCCCATTAAGAGGGCCTGGACTGCCCTGGCTGTTTTGGCTCAGCGGTTAGAGCGTCGGCCTGCGGTCCAGAGAGACCCGGGTTCGGTTCCCGCTAAGGGCATGTACCTCGGTTGCAGTTTGTCCCCTGCCTTGGTTGGGTTGTGCGGGTGGCAACCACTTGATGTGTCCCTTTCATGTCGATGTTTCTCTCTCTCTCTCTCTCTCTCTCCCCCCCCCCCACTCTGTCTGAACAAAATATGGAAAAAAATATCCTCGGGTGAGGATTAAAAAAAAAAAAGAGGGCCTGGACCTCTGAGGGTGCAGGCATAGAAACAGGGCCACAGCCTGCCCTTTCGTTGCCGTTGGCTTTGATTTCATTGCTTGTTGATCCATTTTGGTTCTTGATGTTTGTGTAGTGGGGCTGATTAGGTACAAGTCCTAAGGTACTTGGGTCTTTTTTCAGTTCCTTGGATAGTCATTGCTATGGTTTCTGGCTGTGGTGAAATACCTTCTCACCCGATGGGGTGATAACTAGGAGCCCACATGGGGCGTCACTGAGAAAAGAGACAGCTGATCAAACCTCCGCTCTTCCCCTCCAGCCTGTGCCTTTTGTATTTCCTCCTCGGCTCTTCCACCCACTTACCCCACCTCTCTGTGTTATTTTAAGCCAGCATCCTAGAGCTCATCTCTCCAGCAGGAATGGAGTTTCAATTGCTCATCAGGGTGCTCTCACATGCACACCCAGGGAGCTAGGGGAGAGGTTCTGGCTGGTTCTTCCTTTTCCTGATGCAGGTCATCTCTGCACCACCCTAGTGCTGTCTGCTGCTCTTGGGAGCTGTAACTAGTGAAGGATCTGGTAACTGAAGATAGACACTGTTCCTCCCTGATGTTGCTTCTCCAAGTTAAACCACCTCAGTTCTTTTCAGGTGTTTTCAGGAAGAGACCAAAAACTTTCCATCATCATTTGTTCCTATGTTCATTTATCACCATGCATATTTGGGGCAGCTTAGGGTGGGGTGGCTACTCTGGAGGGCCCCGTGCTGAGCTCTGGGAATTCAAAAATAAACCAGGTAAAACCTGTGTTTTTTAGAAGCTCCTCACAGGAGAGGGATACAGACAGTCTTGACCGCAGTATGGCCAGTGCTGCAGGAAGGAATGCCAGGGCTCAGGGCTGAGCAAAGCCAGGAGTGGGCGAGGCGGGTACAGATGACAGATACAGCCTGAAGCACCTGAGCCAGTCTGCTCAGTGGCGGAGGAAGGAGCCACAGGGCAGTGATGGGACTGGGGCAGTACTGGACGGGCTCTGTCTCGTTGCCATCAAAATAAAGCGTGTACCTCTGTTCCGTTGAGGGGACTTGGGCCCAACACTTCATGAGTGGTCTGGCAGGCTTCAGGGTAGACTTCTGTTGCTGCCATACCACACCCTGCTGCCCTGGGTGGGAAACCAAGTCCTGGGTACCAGAGAGGAAGCATCTTGGCATGCCAGCTCCTTCCAGAGCAAGGTCTGCACCAACTTGCCTCTGCCTCTCGGGAGGGAGTGCCGGCTGGCGTGGGCAGGTGTGACACATTGCCAAAGCAGGCATGTTTTGCATGGAAGTAAGCTGGGGAATAGCATACGCATCATGTTCATTTGAAGCACACCAGGGGCTTGTGTCCATTGTTCAGTCAGACTCCTCTGCTCAGTCCTCATGCCAGCTTCTACTTGCTCTTCAGCACCCCACTCAGCTGCACCTGCTGCTTCCAGTCCTGGGGTTCTCACTCTCAACCCCAGCTCAATTGGCCTTTCTCTTCTGCTGCCCCTGCCCCTGCCCCTGCCCCTGGTCCTTGGGTCTTCTCCCCACATGCTTTGAGCTCTGGAAAATCTTGATGGCTTGTCCCATGGTTCTTGTCCTGCTTGTCAGTAATGGTGGGATTCCTGTCACCCAGGAAGGCTGTGCTATACTCCTGTCATTTTTTTTTTTTTTTATCCTCACCCGAGGACATTTTTCCATTTTTTGTTCAGGTAGAGTGGGAGGGAGAGAGAGGAACAGAGAGAGAGAGAGAGAGAAACATCAACATGAACACATTGAGTGGCTGCCACCCGCACGACTGACCAGAGCCGGGGACAAACTGCAACCGAGGTACGCGCCGCTTTAACTGCTGAGCCAAACCGGCCAGGGCTATACTCCTGTCATTAATGAATCAAACCAAAACACTGGGACTGGGCTGGAAAGTTATGTTAGCCCATGTCCTTAAGCTAGGAGAACACCGGAAAGCAGCCAGCGCCTAGCTCCTTCTGGTCTCCAGGAAGGAGGAGGAGGAGGCATTTCTCTCTGGGACAGGCACTACAGCCAGGACTGTGCTGCAGCTCAGATCCCCTTCAAGCACAGTGTCAACAATGTTAAGCATGGATGATTACGCAACACTTTGCTTCTTGCTTCTTGCAAATGAGATGCATTTGAAGTGAAGCTTAATGTGCTGAGCAGTTTGTGTCAGAAGTATTAACAAAACCAGACTTTTCATTTTAGTGGAAATTTAGTAGAAGCTTTGGTTTTGTTTCATTTTTTGCTAAGCCGTGCATTTCTAGAATAACCTGGGCATTTATTAACACAGACTACCTATACCAGTAATGGAAGCAGACAGATTGGGGTGGGACGGGATGAATGGGGGAAGACCCAAAGCCTGACCCCATGGTCTGCATTCACAGAAAGTCCACAATGAAACAGCTGTGTGATGGGGAGTGGAACAGAGGATAACTCCCAAGGAGAGTGACTGGAGAGAGCTGAGGTCCTGCCTGGAAGGAGGGTGGGGCAGGCGGGGAGCAGAGGTGGTCCCTGGGCTTTGGGTGGGCAGGGCAGAGTGGAAAGCAGAGACGTGCAGGCGGGAGCCCCAGCCGAAGGAAAATGGGTCTGGAGGTGGAGCCACTGCTGTCAGTCCGAAGTCTTCAAACCCAGCACCCAGCTCAGCTGCACCTGCTGCTTCCAGTCCACTCTGAGTGCACATTGGCATGGCAGGTGCCCAGAGCCAGGCTGTTTCTGGAGCCACTGATCTCAGTTCCAACTAAATTTTGGGGCAGATTCATCTCCAAGCCCTGCAGGGCCCTGAGCAGACCAGCAAGCACATAGGTGGGCCCCACCTTGCAAGGAGGGTTAGTGAATGGCAGAGCAGGGTTCCATCCCCAGTCCCCATCGCCAAGTCAGGAGTGGTGTTGGCTATCACATGCATGCACCCGGTTGCACACCTGGAGATGTTCACCTACCAGACTGAGGGCCCTTGTCCTCTCATCTCAAGATGGCACAGGAACATTTTGTCCCAAGGTGACAGCCTTGGAAAGGTGCTGCAGCAGGCCAGTGCCAGAAGCAGGCTGTTAGGAAAGCAGAGCGGAGAATGGCTGCAGCCCTCTGCACAGATTCATCAGAAACGAGTAGCTGGAAAGAGTACTTTTAGTTTTTCTGGGTCTTAAGTTTATTATTATTTTTTAAACTTTGTTGTTGTTGTAAATTCTCACCTGAGGATATTTTTCATTGATTTTTAGATGGAGTGGAAGGGAGGGAAAGATTGATGTGAGAGACACATTGATTGGTTGTCTCCCACATGACCCTGACCAGGGCTGGGGATCGAACCTACGTACCCTTCACTGAGAACCAGACCCAGGACCCACGGGTGGATTCTCTTAACTGCTGAGCCAAACCAGCCAGGGCTTAAGTTAATTATTTAAGCCAGGCCTTCAGTTTTGACAAGCCTCAGCTCTCAGAAGGGTGTGAAAGTCAGGACTTCTGAAACCAAGCAGAACTAGATCTACAGAGTGGGGCTCGAGGAGAAAGGTGGAAAAAGTCCCCATGCTGTGGGTGTAGCCTGTGACTGCCACCAGTCAGGCTCCAGAACCAGGTTTTTGTCATCTAGTTCACATGCTAAAAGCCCCACTTCTCACAGCTGAAATTCTCTTCCCTGCTCCTGGAAACCTCACAGCCAGGAAGATGACTTCTTGTCATCAAAAGCTTGTTTCCGCCCTGGTCGGTTTGGCTCAGTGGTTAGAGCATCGGCCTGCAGTCCGGAGAGACTCGGGTTTGGTTCCCGCTAAGGGCACGTACCTCGGTTGCAGTTTGTCCCTGGCCCTGGTTGGTCGTGTGGGTGGCGACCACTCGATGTGTCCCTTTCACATTGATGTTTCTCTGTTCCTCTCTCTCCCTCCCACTCTACCTGAACAAAAAATGGAAAAATGTCCTCGGGTGAGGATGATTAAAAAAAAAAAAAAAAAGCTTGTTTCCGTTTGCTACCTGTGGAAAAGGAAACTAACTCAGAATCAGTCGTTGAGTACAAGGTGCAGCCCCCAGGGTGCTGTAGGAGGCTTTGGTGTCAGCTCTGTGCTCCAAGTAGAAGTGCAGACAAGGAACCTTCAGGCAGCTGCCGCCTCTTCAGCTCCTACTAAGAGCTAGAATTCAGGGTTAGAATGTTGCAGAAAGTCAACAGTGAAAAGAGCCCTTGACTTGGAACCAGCTGGTCTCCTGGTGACCCTGGCCAGTGCTCCCTCCTCTCTCAGCCTCATTTTCCCCTCCAAGGGTGGGTGGTGATTGTTTAAGCAGAGCAGATGAGGGCGGGGACAGTGAAGCCCTGCCTCAGTGGTCTCCCATGAACTGTACATCAGAGCGTTGAAAAAAAGAACATTCAGCCCAGCCCGTGTGGCTCAGTGGTTGGGCATTGTCCTGAGCACCAAGAGGTCGCCAGTTCGATTCTGGTCAGGGCACATGCCCAGGTTGTGGGCCAGATCCCCAGTGGGGGGCATGCAGGAGGCAGCCAATTGATGTTCTCATCGATATTTCTATCTCTCCCTCTCCCTTCCTCTCTCTCTCAAATCAATAAAGAAAAAAAAAATTTTTTTTTTTTAAAGAAAGAAAAACATTTAAGCCTGGCTGGTGTGGCTCAGTGGATTGAGTGCCATCCCTATGCACTGAGAGGTGCCAGTTCGATTCCCAGTCAGAGCAAACGCCTGGGGGGGTCGTGCAGGACGCAGCCCATCCCTGTTTCTCACATCACTGTTTCTATCTCCCTTCCTCCATCTCTAAAAAAAAATCAATAGAAACATTTTTTAAAAAAACATTCAAAGAATTTGGTTTGGCTTATGTAAGTAATACATGTTCACTGTAGGAAATTTGGAAAGAAGGAAGTCACCTGTTACCACCTACAGCTCACTCCTGTTCTTGGGGTTTCTCCACACATGTTCTGAGTGGGATCTGAGTACAAGCTGTTTATAACCTGATTTTACACTTCAGCTTTCTGAAGCACACCGGCATCTCGCCGAGTCCTGCACACTGTCATGGGTGCCTGTGTGGCGCCTCGCCCAGGTTTTGAACTGACCCTTTCTGTTGTTGGCGGTCCCGACCAGTTCTCCCGGCTTTAAGTGATTGTATCTTAATTATTTCTGCAGGGCAGTGAGTGTTTCTTAAAGGGCAGGGGGCAATTTTGTCCCTATGGGGCATTTTGCAGTGTCACAAGTGGGTGGTGGCGGGTAGTTAATACCGCTGGTATGTATCTAGAGGTTGGAGGCCAGCGATGAGCACCAGGCGGTGCCTGGGAGACAGACTGCCACAGAGTTGTCCTGCCTGGATGTCAGTGGGGCTGCAATGGGCTCATTTCCTAGCCACAATGGCCATGACGGCTCTGAATGTTGCCAGTGTTGCCAATTGCTGTCCTCCACCTGGGACAGTGAGTGAATAAAGTGTGTTCCCTCCGTAGTGTGTGGGGGAGCATATCATAGTTCCCAAGTTGGACCATAATGTCAAGGAAAATGAAACTCGCCCAACTTAAAGGTCTCCGGAGTCCAGAGGAAAGGGGAAGTTGTGGGGTCGTGGTGGAAGGATCTGTTCATGGACTGCTGAGCGGATGCCTTGTCCCAGAGAGAATAAAGGCAGCTTACCAGAGTGCATTCAGTACAGCAAGATGAAACAAAGGATCCGATTGGCTAGGAAATCAGGTGGCCCAGGAGCATGGCCCTAGTGTCCAGTCAGGTGTAGCTGAGCCTCAGACAGCCCCAGGGAACTTGCTTGACCAGGTTCCTGAGGAGCCCAGGGGAAGAGGGTGGGGCTTGATCTTTCCAGCCCCAGGAGATGGCTTTACTGTCTGCGAAGAAATCCTGAGCTAGACCCTGTCACCCTGGACTTTCCTGGGTGGCATGCTGAGTGCGGTGCCGTTTGACAGTCCAGTGAGGGGTGATGTTGAAACATTCCATCAAGAAGCGATGTGCCTGCCCGAGCAGGCTGCTCAGGGGCTGGTGCACACCCCTGGGTGGGGTGGGACATTCAGTCATTGGGTCCTCACTGGAGGGGCACGGGCAGACCCTGCCAGGAACCCCTCAGCCCACGCACTGCCACTGCTCCTGCCGTCTCCTGACCCAGCCACCCTGGGCCAGAGGACACAAGCCAATAAAAGGGAGCCCTGCCTGATGTTTCCCCAGCCTGGCCTTTTGTGTCTGCCCAACCTGGAGCCCCAAAGATGGGTGCAGAGATGTCCTCCCCACCAGCCTTGTGCACCAGGGAGTCAACCCAGCCAGGTGTTCACTCATGCAGTCCCTGGCATAGGCTCCTGACAGCCCTCCCCAGCCTGGACACCACCTTGTTAGGCCCCTCAGACCGAACCCAGCCCCCAAGACAGATGCTAGGACACACTTGCAACTCCTCCATTGCTGCCCTCCCCCCACCTGCTTGTGCTGAGCCCCAGGGTCTGGGTTGACAAGATGCCCTTGCCCCAGGTAATGAGAGCACACAATCTTTGGTGGGCAAGACCGCCCAGCCCAGGATATGGTAGGCGTAGAAGCCATGCCTGGCTTCTCACAGTTGCAGGGTAACCTCAGGAGGTTAAGGCCTATCCAACCCACGCTTAAGGACTGGGGGCACCCAGATTCTAGTGGGGGTCGGGGAGTGGCAGCAATGGCGGCTCCGGCCAGCAGGTGGCAGCACAGACTGTCCTCAGGGGCTAAGGAGTTGGAGAAAGAACAGCCTGGCCCTTGCTGACTCACCAGACCCACCTCCACTCCCCTAGCCCTATCCAAGTCCCCCAGAGTGAGAAACCAATCAGAGACAATGGCAGCTGGGGCATGACTGGGAAACAGACCAAGGAGAACAGCCCCAGTTCCCCTCCTGGCCAGGGACCCTGTGGTGGGACTCACTATGGGAATCCAAAGGGCTGGGGCACCTGAGGCTCCTGAGGAGGAGGGGAACTTAAGGGCCCAGGGCTTCCTGGGAGGGACTGTAAGGCTGGGCCTGGGGGCCACAGAGGGCCCAGTCCAGCCTGAGGGGAGAGATTAGCAGAGTAGGTGTTGGGGAAGGGAGGCTGCCAGGATAACTTGAGGAGGACCAGGGATCAGGGGAGTATTCGGGGGTGAAGGGATGAATGGTATCCAGTTTCGGGCCTCCTGCCCTCCTCACAGCATCCACACTTCCCCCACTCTGCAGGATGGGGCTGAGCAGTGCCAGACTCCACCCGCCCCAGGCCCAAGTGCTCTTACTCTGGTTGGGGCTCTGCCATCCTGGAGCTCCTCCCTTTCGTCCCTCCCCCAGCCCAGCCAGGCCTGCAGGGATGGCCAAAAGGGGGAGTTCACGGAAAAGGACCAAATGGGCACAGCAGGGTGACCACTTCCTAGCTACTGTTCCATCTCTCAGAAAATGAAGCAGAAAGGGCAGACTCGGGGCAGGCCAAAACCCTAGTTTATTTTAGCATCAGCAACATCTTAGCCATCACAAAAATAAACTCTACCTAGGGCAACGGAAGTCTCTACAGCGAGGCTAAGGGCTCAGCTGCCAGGCAGCGAGCATCAGGGGTGCATGGTGGGCACTGCCCAGGCAATAAGTTAGGAAGCAGCAGGGCTGGTGGCAGTGACAGGTGTGGGATGGGGCTTCACTTCTGGGCAGGAATGAGGTCATCGATGGCCTGGCCCTGCTCCAGCCGCTGCTCCATCTCAATGAGCAGTTTCACACCATCCACTACCATCTGCACCAGCTCCACCTCTGAGAAGCCCAGGCGGTCTGCATTAGAGATGTCAAAGACCCCGCCCACAGCAGCCGTGTCCACGCCACCTAAGGAAACAAGCAGGTCAGCAGGGCTGTGGTGGGAGCTGCCCCAGGGAGAGAACACAACTGGTAGACCCTGCCCCTGTGCCACTCACCTGTGCCTCGCTTCTGAAGCCGAAGCCGCTTGAGCACCTCCGGGAACTTCTCGTGCTTGCCCAGGTGGGGCAGCTTGATGTGCACACCTGCCCGAAGTCCTGTGCCCAGGTTGGATGGGCAGGTGAGGACGTATCCCAAGTGAGGGTTCCACATGAACTCGTAGTTCTTAGATTTGAAGAGTGTTTCGATCTGGAGGTGGAGAAGGCAGGGTGAGAGGTGAGGCCTGGTGAAACACCCGTCCCTGCAAGGGACTAGCTGGGACCCAGAGCCCCCTGACAGGATCCTGAGCTGACTGAGACCTGGGCTCCTAGAGACTGATAAGGTACCAGTCCCTGCCTGAGCTCTGGAGCCAGGGCCTGGTCTTGTCCCCTCCCTGGCACCAAACCCCCACTGTGCCAGCCACTATTGGGGGTGTCCAGGCCTGACCTGGGTGAGGCCATTGCAGAATCGGGTGAACACCTCCTTCATGTTGCCCCCCTTCTGCATGGAGATGACCCGAAGGTGGTCCTCCTCGTTGATCCACACCAGGAAGGTCTTATTGTCATTGTGCCTGGGGGATAAGGGGAAGAGTCAAGCCTCCTCCCTGGACTGTGGTCTCAGGGCACCTCCAGAATAAAACTCCAGGGGCTCTCCAGACCTGAGAAATTTCACAAGTCCCTGAGGTGTTCCATCCAGCTGTACCCAGGGGACAGGCAGGGAGGTCAGGACACCTCAGATACGGTTCAAAAAGCTAGGAGGTAAGGGGCAAGGGCAACCAGGACAACTCCCCCAACGCCCCCCACCCCCACCCGCGCCAGGGAAAGCACTGTATCTGGGGTCTGAAGCCCACCCTATACAGACAGTGGGAGCAAGCAGGAGACACTAAGCCCTTTCTCACCCCAGTGGGAATCATGTGCGTCACCCAGTACCTGGCAGAGTCCCGGGGGGGGGGGGGGGGGCCGGGAAGCCGGTGAGAAAAGAAAACAAGAAGCTCCAGCTCCCAATACTGGGTGGAGGAGAGAAGCCAACACAATCTGTCCCCACCTCTAAGATCCGGAGAGACAGGCCTCCACCAGCTTGGTCCCTCCACGCACCTGCGCAGTCAAGGTCACCTGCTTGGAGGCCTGGGCGGCACCAAACCTGCCCCAGGAGCGCGGCCCCTCCCTCTTCCTGGCGGGGGCGGGGGCGGGGCTGGGGCTGAGGAAGGGAACCTGGACCCACGGGATGGGGAGGGAAGAGGGCACGCACCAGATGCCGCGGGCGTCAGGCCAATCCCGGGCCATACCCGAGGCCAGCAGCAGGGGCGACACTGGTTTGTCGAAAAGGAAATGGTCATCGATGAGCTGCTGCTGCTCCGCGTCCGTCATGCTCTTGAGTGCGTAGTACCTGCCGGCCAGGTCGCCGTCCAGGCTCGACAGCGCTGCGGAGAGGCTCGCTCAGGGGATTGCTGCGAGCCGGCTCCACCTGCTCCCCAGAGGCTCGGGCCGCCACCTCCCCACGCGCGACCATCCCTGTGGGAGCCTAGTCTACGCGGTCCGGGCGGCCGTCCGAGACGGCGGCCCTCGCCGGGCCCCAGGCCACTGTCCGCTCAAGGCTGGGCCTCGGTCCCTCGGGAAACCGGACCACACTTGCAGATAAGTCTGCAGCGGCTCGGATGACGGGTAAACAAGGCGGGTGGGCGGGGCTGGGACCCCTACCTTCCACCGCTAGCTTCTCGATGGCGCGGCGCTCCCCACGGCTACAGTGCGGGGGGAGGCAGAAGCCGCGGATGCTGCGGCCGGTGCGCACCCGGGAGCTCAGCACGTAGTTGGGGTCCAGGTCGTCACCGCCCTGCAGGCAGAACGGACATGAGCACTGGGACCCCCCTTCCAGCCCTCCCCACCACGCGGCACCCCTCTCCCCCACCTGCAAGTTGTCCGGGTTGAGGTCGGTTTTGTGCTCATCACTCGGCTTGTAGCCACCATGCCGGTCCTCGATGATGGGGTCAAAGAGCTCCTTGAACACGTCGTACGACTCCTCGTCGCCCGCCACACACCCCACGGTCATGATATAGGGGTGGCCTGGGGGAGGGCGAGAAACGGAGACAGTGACGTCACTGCCAGGCTCAAGCCCGCAGCCGAACACCCTGCAGCTAACTGCAGGGAGGGGGCGCAGGGACCCTGGCCCGTGGTGCATTCTGGAGGGCCCTGGCCCCTGGCCCCGGGGATGTCCTGCGGGTGAGGCGCCGACACCCTGACCCCGACACGGCTGCGCATACCGGGGTTGTCCACTCCGGTCTGTATAACGTCGTCCAGCGTGAAGCCGCTCGGCGTGCTCTTGGCGCGCAGTTCTGCGTAGAGCTCGGGGGTCAGCACCTTGGCCATGTGGTTGTTGTGGCTGCTGAGGTCCGGGAACTCATCCTCCGCCGGGAAGCGCAGCTTCAGCGTGTTGTGGCTGTTGGAGAAGGGCATGGCGGCGGCGGCGGGCTGCGGGGAGACGGGGGATCAGAGGGGACTCGGGGCACCCAACCTCCCAGGGCCCGCAGACCACCCAGGACCCTGTGGCCCCGGTCCCCAATCATCCTAGGACGTGGCCAAGGTCAGTGGGGTCTGCCGCACGCGCTGTGGGTGTCTGCACCACCTTGGACCCCGATCCTGCCCGCGCTCCTGCTCCAGGCAGGAGTCCTCGCACCCGGAGCACAGGACGCCGCGGTTCCCGCGCCCCCTCCGTGCGCACGCCCCCGCCTCGGCACTGATCTCTGCCGTCCCAGGCCCTCGGGCCCACTCACCCAGCAGCTGGACGTGAAGGGAGGCGCACAGTCCTGCCACAGCTCGGGGAGCGGCGCAGGCGAACAGCGGCTGCTCCGCGCTCCCGGGACTCTTAAGGGAAGCAAAGCGGGCCGCCCATTGGTCGCTATTTATATCCCATTCATTCCATTGGTCCGCGCTGCGGGGTGGTGTCTCCGCTTTGTCCACCGCCCACAGCTCCAGACCCCCCCACCCCCAGGCCGCCCACCCTGAGGATCCCCTCCGAAGACCCAGTGCATTCCACCTACCCTGGCTGTCGCCTGCCCAGCCCAAGGTAGGAACCTCAGACCTTTGGGCATCCTTCAGATCTCCACGACACTGCCTCCGGGCGGGAAACTGAGGCAGAAGAACCACCGGGCACTTAAAGGCACTTAAAGACGCTGGATCCTGTCTGTATCCTGGTTCCCTGCCTTCCCTCCTCCCGCTAGTCCCTGAGATGAGGGTGGCAAGGGGCGGGGCGAGAGAGTCCCAGGCTTCTGAAACAGGTACTGATCCCCACCTGGTGCTGTCCCAGCTGGTTCCCAGCCACTGACCTTCCTCAAGGTGCCCCAGGCATCTCCTGGGCGATCTTGGTGCAGAGTAGTGAAAGCGAACCAGAGGCGCAGTCTGGCTGCGGCCCAGCCTGGCAGCATCTGTGGTGCCTTGACCTTGGGGAAGTCCCTGAGCTCTGAAGGATCAGAGCTAGAGACCCCCGGGCCTGCCTCTCCTGGTAGATGCAGCCCAGAGAGGCCACTGGGGAGTGCAAAGTCTCAGTCTCCAGACCCCAGCCCTGGACCCTCTCCAGAGGGGACAGGTTCAGCCTCACCACCCAACCCCAAAGGCAGTCCGCAGAGACTGGCAAAGATGAGAGGAAACGCTAACAAACAATAAGTATAGGTGAGATTTTAAAAAACACTAAAAATCAGAGTCATGCAAATTAAAACAATGACTACCTTCCACTACCCCCAACACCCAGATTAGTGAAAGATTGACACAGCCAGTGTCAGCTATGGGTTGGAATGTAGAAAGACAAGCATTCACAACTGCGAATCTCTGCATCTTTTTTGGAAAGTAACTTGGCAGTATCTATTCAAAATATTCACACTTGCCCTGGCCAGTTTGGTTCAGCAGTTAGAGCGTCGGCCTGCGGTCCAGAGAGACCCGGGTTCGGTTCCCGCTAAGGGCACGCACCTCAGTTGCAGTTTGTCCCCAGCCCTGGTTGCTCGTGCGGGTGGCAGCCACTCGATGTGTCCCTTTCACGTCGATGTTTCTCTCTCTCTCTCTTCCTCTCTCTCCCTCCCACTCTGTCTGAACAAAAAATAGAAAAATGTCCTCAGGTGAGGATAAAAAATATATATATATTCACACTCCATGACCCTGTTATCCCACTTCTAGGAAGTCAGCTTATAGAAAGGACGCTCTCGTTTCTCTTTGTAGATAGACCCAGATATATGTAGAGGGAAAAACAAACACACAAACCAACATGGATATAACTCGATGCCCATCACTTAGGGACTAGCCAGGGATAGGAGGCATGTCCCCAATGTGGAATATTATACAGGTATTTAAAAAGAGTGAATTGAACCCTGGCCAGTTTGGCTCAGCGGTTAGAGCGTCGGCCTGCGGTCCAGAGAGACCCAGGTTCGGTTTCCATTAAGAGCATGTACCTCAGTTGCAGTTTGTCCCCAGCCCTGGTTGGGTTGTGCGGATGGCAACCACTCAATGTGTCCCTTTCACGTCGATGTTTTTCTCTCTCTCTCTTTCTCTCTCCCTCCCACTCTATCTGAACAAAAAAACGAAAAAATGTCCTCTGGTGAGGATTAAAAAAAAAAGAGTGAATTGAGCTGGGCTGGTGTGGCTCAGTGGTTGAGCGTCCACCCGTGCACCAGGAGGTCACCAGTTGGATTCCTGATCAGGGCACATGCCCAGGTTATGGGCATTCAGGAGGCAGCCAATTGATGTTCTCTCTCATTGATGCCTCTGTCTGTCTCCTTCTGCCTTCCTCTCTCTCTAAAAGAAATAAAGAAACCTTTTAAAATAGTGAATTGATCCTGGCCAGTTTGGCTCAGCAGTTAGAGCATCAGCCTGTGGACTGAAGGGTTTCGGTTCAATTTCTGATCAAGGGCACATACCTGGGTTGCAGGTTTGATCCCAACCCCGGTGGGGGTCATGCAGGAGACAACCAATGGATGAGAGACATCGATGCTTCTCTCTCCCTCTCTCTCTCTCTCTCTCCCCCCCCCTCCTCCTTCCTCCCTCCTTTCCATTCTATATAAAAATCAATGGAAAAATATCCTCGGGTGAGGATTAACAACAACAAAAGAGTGAATTGGAGAGCCTGTGGTTAATATCCATCAGATGTTGCTTTGAGAATAAAGCAAGAAAGAAGGAACTCCTTGTCTATGTGTGTATTTAACAAAATCCCCCCAGGCCAGCACCATGAGCTCTGGGGGCAGCAAGGCAAACATCATGCCACTGCTGGGGGAAGATGGGAAGGCTGGCTGGAGCAAGCCGCCAAGTGAACAAAACACCAGATGGGAGGAGATGGGTGGGGCCGGGGGCGGGGACAGAGCCAGGAATCCCAGTGTGCAAGGGGAATGGCTCAGAGGCAGAGACCCAACTTCCAACCTACAAACACATCCCTGCAGCTCGAAGGCTGTGTTGTCTCATTGGCAGCCCCTGTGGTGACTGCAGAAACCACTCCTGCCTCTTTCCCCCTCTCACCTTGGCATGCTTTGACCTGTTCCCAGCAAGCTTTTTTTCTTAGGTCCATAAAAAAAACCATTGTAAAAGGGCAGATGGTCCAGACTGGCTGGACAGCAGGTGCCCCTGAAGCCTGGAATTCCTGCACAGTGCCCCTGCAGCCCCTTCCCGTTTTAGAAATGTCTGCAGCTGCCCTCCCTAGGTCCAGAGGCCTGATGGGCTCAAGTTTCTGTTTCTAGAAACCAGAGCTGCTGGCCCTGGAGGTGGATTTGGTTTTCAGACCCCAAGGAGTGGGTGGGACATGTTCAGGGCTTCCTCTTTGTCTTCAGCCTCTGCAGCTTCTCAGAAGTCCACCCCTCCCCCACCCCCAGGCCACCAAGGACCTGGCCACTTTGGGGACTGGGGAGAGGGAAGGACTCCCTCCACAAGCAAGGTCCACACTGGAAAAGTAGGTCCAGAGGCTTGGGGTGCCTTTCCCAGGACCTGGGGATGCCCTACCTGGGGCTCCAGCACTTCTCAGATGGGTATTTTGTACCCATTTTGCAAAGAAGCAAAAGGAAGATCAGAAGATGACAGAGGGACCAGGTCAGAGATCTGGTAATCCCTCAATGAGCCTGGAATGGCTGGCCCTGTGCTGACCTGACCAGGGCCCACCTTGGGGACCGCTGGCAGGCCAAACTTGGGCTGGACTCGGACTGACAATGAGGGTGGTCAGCAGCTGTGGTTGGGGAAGCGGAGGGGGCCCCTGAGGCCTTTAGACCCAAATGTCAAGGTGAGGCCCCACACTAGGCAGGGTCTGCTTGGGAGCCTGGTGGTCCCAGAGCAGGATAGCAAGGGTGCAGGGCTGGAGAGTGCCCCTGCTAACCTAGCTCTCATCGGGGACCCTCCACTTTCCCCAGGGCCCACAGAAGCCGGTTTGGTGGCGTCTAGGAGAGAAGCCAGGTGACATCATCTGGCCAGTTTATGGTCTGGGTTCCTCAGAAATCACATTTTGTTACTCATTAATCACCCAGCCCTGGAAGGGGAGGGAGGGAAGCCTCAAAGGAGTCCCTGGTCTTTCATCCACAGATCATGACCCCTGCTCAGCAGGGCAGGCAGAGGTGGGCCAAGTGCAAAGGTGGGCTGGGGACCAGAGGCCATCCTTGGAGTCTCTGTCAGAGTGCAACCAGGGCAGCCATTGCTTCCTTCTGTGCCCTGTCCCTAAGTTCTGCAGAACCCAGAGGGGAAGTTGGCTGGGCTCAGTAGAAGGGCGGGGCTGCCTTGCAGTCACAGAGTACAGTGGGCTGCTAGGCTGGGCTGGTCAGAGAGGAGGGGACCTCTCACCTGATCCCTGCCAGGGATGTGGGCAGAGCAGCCTCCCCCAGTGGGCATCCTCAGCTTCTCCCTTTCCTTCAGGGTGACCTTGACCCTCTCCTCCAGGATTTCCTTCCTGCTTCTTCCCACCTTTCTTCAAACCTGACATTAGTTCTCTGCAGCCAGGTTTACTGGCTTTAAATCCCAATTCCACTTTGGCTGCATTGACTGTGTCACCTTAGGCAAGTTACTTAACCTCCCTGAGTCTGTTTCCCATTGCGTAAAGTGGTCCCTCCCACACAGGATTGTGGAGAGGATTAATTGCAGCAACACTTAGCTGGGCTTATGTGGTATCAGTTCTTATTAGGAAAGTCCTGATATACAAACTGCCCTGGGCAAGGCACCAACGTGAGCTGGGGAATCAGCTGGGGCCTGGGAGAGGCCAGTGCTGGAGAACTCGGGCTGAGGGCTGGGGCAGGCTCAGATGGAGCAGATGGGCAGCTCTGGGAAGGCTGACTAGAGGAGGGGGCAGCCAGCAAAGGCCAAAGAGGCGAATGGGAAGTCGGGAGCACAGGAAACCACTGCCAAATCACCCAGTCCTAATTTAGGCTTTGTAGGCGCCCAGCCTCAGCTCTACCACAGCTGAGTGCTGGGGAAAGAGGAACCCTCAAGGAGAAGTGGAGAAGTGGAGAAGTGGAAAACCGAGACCTCTCAAGGGAGCAATTAGGGAGTGATTCAGGCGGTGCATCACCAAGGGGGTAAGGCAGAGTCACCTGGAACAGAGGGTGAGCCATGGGTGGGGCCGAGTTGTCTCAATGTTGAGAGCAGGAGGCAGGGAGGCCATGATGCAGCCACACAGACAACTGGTGGCCAGAGTGCTAGCCCCACAGGGACGTGAACCCACAGAGTGCGGGAGGCCACCAACAGCTCCTCACCTACTTACTCCAGGGCGCCCAGGCCCAGCCAGGGCAGGGGCATAGAAGGGCTGTCAGGCACCAGTGTTTCTACCATGGACTTTGAGGGCCTCAGATGGGCTAGTCCTGGCCCCAGAGGAGGGAGAGTTCAGAGAACCCCACAGTCTGGCAGGGTTCTGCAGTGGCCTGGCCACTCACATTTTACCAGATTAGAGCAGACCGGGCCTGAGAAGTGTGGCCCAGGTTAGGGTCCAGGCCAAGCCCCAGGATAGCTGGGAGAGCTGGGGGCATCTCTGACCCTCTCCAGCCCCAGGGCTAATGGGACAAGCCCTGGCGGCAGGGAGCTGAGCGCTGGAGGCAGTCTGCGGCCCCTATCCGCCCTTCCCCACCCCCCCAGAGAGGAATGGGTTCAGAATCAGCCCTGCTGAGACACAACAGAGCTGCGCCTTCCCTTTTCTGCCCCTCCCCCAGTCCCTGGCTCAGGCCGCTGGCACTGTCCCGACTGAGCCCAAAGTGAGCCCGGTTCATCCAGCTGCACCCTGGGTCCCAGGAGGAGACCCAGGACCTCCCTCGCTCCTGCAGCAGCTTCTGCACTCGGAGGATGTGGCCTGCGGGGTGGGCGGGCGGGGAGAGCGGGCCTGGGCGGAAGCCACGACTGCGGACTCGGCCAGACCTCCACCTCCTGCACCCTGGCTGACCCCGGACAAAGCCTTCTGGGACGACCCTCTGACCTGCGATTGCATTTTCTGGAATGCACCCTGGGGCCCAGTCAGGGGGTTCCCAGAGCGGTTTGCAGTGACAAAATGTCCACGGCACAGCGCCCTCACGGGGGCCTGGGGGCTGGCCGTGGCCGGCGGCCGGGGAGGGGCAGGGGCAGGGGCAGGGCGCGTGCGCGGGCGGCCGGCGGCGGGGACCGTGGGATCTCCAGCTTGTCTCGCACCGGCGTGCGTACACGCAGGGATGGCATCCACGAGGGAGCCCACCGCGAGGCCGAGCCCACCGCCCGCCGTCCTGCCCGCGGCGGCGAGGCGCCGTGACGTCATCGGCAGGCGCCGCGCGCCGGGCCGGAGCCGGAAGTGCTGCGGCCGCCGAGCCACGTGCGGAAGCCCTTCGGCCGAGCCGGCGGCGCGTCGCTGGTGAGACCCCGCGGGCGTGCGCGGGCGGGGGTCGCCCCGGCGGGTCCTGCGCGCCCCTCCAGTCTCCGTGGTCCGCCCCGGCCCGGCCTGACCCTCCCCACCGCGCGCTGCACGGCCGGGCCCGTGCTTCGGTTTACAGCCCGCTGTGCGGCCCCAGCTTTTGCGTGTGGGGCCCTTGCCCTTCCTGCACCGTCTGCCACCGGTCCTCCCAGAAGCCTGCTCTGGGGGGCTGGGGGGGTTCCACCTAATCTAGCCTAGAGTGGATGTGACCATTTGCTACTTCCCCGCGGGTGACCGCTCTCATCTCACACCTGGACAGTGGGTGCCAGGCTCGTGGAGAAGGGATGAGAGGGTCAGGTCCTGACTTTGGGAATCCTTGCCATGGTCTGGTCTCCATCTCTCCATCTCTCCATCTGATTTGGGCTGATGGCTTCTGTCTCATGACCCAGACCAAGAAGGGCTTCGAATGTCATCCAGAGTGCGCCCATTGGGCTGCCCTGGTGGACAGTGCCAGGGCCTGAGCCAGCCACCCCACCACCCCTGGCCCATGGCTTAGGATCCGGGAGTCACCATGCACGTCCTGCCTCGTGTCGCCTTTACGAACTCATGCCCCTGTACCTCTTCCCAGGTCCCTAACACCCACCAGAGAGCAACACCATGAGCTTCGTGGCTTATGAGGAGCTGATCAAAGAGGGTGACACAGCCATCCTGTCACTGGGCCATGGTGCCATGGTGGCAGTGCGCGTGCAGCGAGGAGCACAGACTCAAACCCGGCATGGCGTCCTGCGCCACTCAGTCGACCTCATCGGCCGCCCTTTTGGTTCCAAGGTGACCTGTGGCCGAGGTGGCTGGGTGTATGTCCTACACCCCACGCCTGAACTCTGGACACTGAACCTGCCACACCGCACCCAGATCCTCTACTCCACAGACATTGCCCTGCTCACCATGATGCTGGAGCTTCGGCCTGGCTCTGTGGTCTGTGAATCTGGTGAGTTCTTCACGCTGCGTGGTCTGCCTCAGAAACTGACACTAAGTGAAGGTCAGTCCCAATGTTTAGACAGTGCCCAGTATGTCCTTCCTGAGGACAGGCGTGGCCACTTGACTTCTGTTTTAACAGGTCCTTTCTTGGGTGCTGACTGCAGGGAGTGAAGGCAGGAGCAAGGAAGTTAGTCAGGAGGCTGGTGCTGTAATCTGAGTGAGATTTGATGGGACTAGACTAAGGATGGGCCCCCCTGGGATGGTGGCCACAGAGGGTACTGCCTGTCTTTGTGGGGCAGCGCCACAGCGCTACTTGGTTGCTGACCTGCCTGCCATTCCCTAACTGGGTGCTGACAGAAGGGCAGAGAGTGGCTGGCCCAGGGCTGAGAGGTACCCTTTCCTGGAGGGTGGCCAGGGCTACTTCGAGATGCCCATGGTAGGTGGGGAGTTTGCCCCATGCACACTCCCAACCAGCAGCATTATCGCTGAGCCCAGGAGCTGGGGTGCAGGTGGGAGTGCCTGAAACCAGCTGTTCCCAGGCCTTTCCACACACAGACGTATCCGGAGGGGCTGGAACAGTGAGGGGTGGAGAGTGAAGCATGCAGCCTGGTGACAAGCAACGCAGGCTCAGCTGTCCTAGGTTCCCAGCATGTTCCTTATGAGCTCGCGGGTCATGAAGAGTCACCACTGCTGCCAGCTTTCTGAGGGCTTCAGGCCATCCTGTCCCTCTCTGGGCCTCAGTTTCTCCCTGTGGATAATTGGATGGTTCCTGTTTTTTAAATTTTTTTTTCTTTATTGAATTTGGAGAGAGAAGAAGGGAGAGGGAGAGAGAGATAGAAACATCGATGAGAGAGAACATCAATTGGCCGCCTCCTGCATGCCCTCCACTGGGGATTTGGCCCACAACCTGGGCATGTGCCCTGATTGGAATCGAACAGGCAACTTCTTAGTACATGGGTCGACGCTCAACCACTGAGCCACACCGGCCGGGCTGGATGGTGCCTGTTGCCCAGCCAGACACGTTGACATAGGAAGAGTCGGATGCAGGCCTGAGGCTTTGGGTCAGAGAGTGGATGGGGCAGGGCAGAGGCCGCAGCACACAGCACAAGGGACCGGGGGTGCCGGTAGCAGGTAGACCGCAGAGCTCAGAGCCTGTTTCATCCCCTGCTGCACCCTTGACCAGGGCCTCGCTCCACTTGGGTAGAAAGCTTGGTCAGTGGGCACGCGCTAGGCTTCTCTGGTGTGCCAGCTCTCCTAAGATCTGGAGGCACGGCCATGGACCAGGCAGACCAGATTCCTTCTTCTCAGATGGACAGACAGTGAAGTCGGCAGCACCACTTCCATGTGTTGATTGCTTGTAAGACGGCTGCGTGTGTGAGGGTCACTCCTCCAGCCAGGGCAGTCAGACCTCTCTGCAGAAGGGACATTGAGTTGAAAGTGCTGAGAAGGAGGTATCTACCAGGAGCCGAGGGAGAGGGTCCCCTCGAGGGAGAGCATGCAGAGGCCCCCGTGAGGTAGAGCACAGAAGCCAAGTGGCAGGAACAAGAAGCGAGGCCAGGGAGGGATGGGCATAGCAGAGCGTCATCGGGAGTCCAACTCCACCCGCGTGGAGGGGAGCTTGCCAGCTCGCGCAGAGAGTCAGCGTGGTCCGACTGGGCTGTTGGGACGACTGCAGGCAGCCAGTCTGGTGGCTGTGGCAGAGCCAGGAGGGAGGGGCCCAAGAGAGCTGGACCGGTGGGTGGGAACAAGACAAGCAGTGGGTGCAGGAGAGGTCTGGGAGGTGTGGCAGGAGCTCTGGCGGAGCAGATGTGATGGGAGAGGGGAGTCCAGGGTGCCTCTGGTGTCTGCTGAGCAGGTGTGGCTGATTGGGTTGCGGAAGGCTTGGCAGGGTGTGGACTTGGCATTGGATCAGGTCCAGCTTTGCCCTTGTTAGTGCTGAGTGCTGTTTGGGTGTCGAGGGGAGGTGGTGAGTGTGCAGCAGACGCTAGGTAGGAGTCTAGTGGAGAGACATGGCTCTGGGGAGTTGTCGGCAAGTAGGTGGCACCTGCAGCCATGGGGGTAAGGGGGGTCGGGTGGGTGGGGGACACAGGCCCCAGCTGGGTGCTGCAGAATAGGAAGCCAGGCAGAGGGGTGGCCTCGGGTGGAAACAGACAGTGACATGGCAGGAGAGGAGCTCTGGTAAGCGGGTGTCAGGGTGCCATGAGGTGCAGCAAGACGAGGGTGGAGGAGATGGGGGGCAGAAAGATGGATCAACCTGAGTGGGCTTGGAGCTCAGGGGAGGGGACAGACCCAGGCCACTTTGTCGGCTCTGCCCAGACCCTGCAGAGCCTCAGGCCAGCCCCAGCCCAGCCCAGACCCTGGGCTCCAGATCTGCAGCCCGGTTTGCTCCAGCACCGGCACTGGGCAAGGCAGACATCTGCGATCAGTCTCAGCTCGCCTGCTCCCAGCCGAAGGTTACAGGGCAGCCAAGACTGACAGGCAGTGTGAGTGATGCCCACTGGTACCGGGGCCAGCTGCCCTTGTGGGCCCTCTGTGGTCTCTCAGGGTTGTCTCCTGGGCAGACCCAGCAGTCCCGTCTGAACCCATCCTGCCCTCCAGGCACCGGCAGCGGCTCCGTGTCCCACGCCATCATCCGCACCATCGCGCCCACGGGCCACCTGCACACCGTGGAGTTCCACCAGCAGCGGGCGGAGAAGGCGCGGGAGGAGTTCCAGGAGCACCGCGTGGGCCGCTGGGTGACTGTGCGCAACCAGGACGTGTGCCGCAGCGGCTTTGGCGTCAGCCACGTGGCAGACGCCGTCTTCCTGGACATCCCGTCACCGTGGGAGGCGGTGGGCCACGCCTGGGACGCCCTCAGAGTTGAAGGTGCAGGGGGTTCTGGGTGGCTGCGTCCTCAGGCTCAGCTCTGGGCCTGGCCCTCCTCTGGGGCCCGGCCAGGACCCCCCCCCCACATTGGCCTGAGGTGGGGGTGAGTCAGGCTGGCCAGAGTAGCCTTGGGGGAGGTCACCCGGTGAGAGGAGGAGGGTTGGAGAAATCAGATCGTGGAGAACAGGACTCCAACCGGCTGCCACCGGTACAACCCCACCCCAACCAAGGTGGGAGATGTCTCAGGCCCCTGGGGAATGTGGCAGCCTGCCCAAGGGAGGGGGGGACCTGTACCCAGGGTGTGCCCCTGGTCAGTCCCTGACCGTGGCTGGTCCCTGCAGAGTTGCCCCTCCCCCAGCCAGGAGCCAGGCAGCTGGTCCTTTTTAGGAAAGAAAGTGGTGTGAGGCGGGAAGTGGGCCCTGAGCCAGGGAGGCGCTGGCTGGGTCCTGGGTTTTTCCCTTTTCTGGAGAAGGAGCAGCTAGGGCCATAGCCCCTTCCCTCCTACCAGCTGAGCCTGTCGCTAGCGGGAGGGGCTGCCCCTTCAAAAGAAAGGCAGATGCCAGACAGCTCCCACATCAAGGTAGCCACCAGTGGGTCCCCCGCCAGCTGGCTCAGGCTCGTCCTGGACTCCCGGGTCCCTGGTCTCTGCCAAGGTGGCCTGGGCTCCCCCATATCTCCGCCCTCTCCAGCTTTGCCCCAACACCAGTGCCCCTCTCTGCTCCCTGCTCCAGGGACACCAGTGGGTCCGGGCCCCCGTCCCAGGGAGGCCGGCGACGGCTGCCCAGCCCTGCTGGTAGCTGGCCTGGGGGAGCCACGCCATCTGTTGTCCCCGTTCTCTGTGCCCTTTAGGTCCCTCCTCTGGGCTCTTTTTGTTCCCAGGATGTTTGTTCTGGGCCCAGAGGCTCACCTGCCTGCTGTGAGCCGAGCCCCCCGGGATGAGGCCCCGCTCCCTGGACTTCGGCGGCCAGCAGGCTCAGGCCTTCACCTGGTGGGGCCTCAGCCTCTTGGGGTACAGGGGTGGGGTCCCCTCGGCAGTGACACTGCCCTCTGTGCTGCCGTCAAGCTGCACATGCCTCCTCCAAGCCCAGACCTCCCTGCTGCCCTGGAGACGCGTGTTCCCGTTAGGGTGAGAGGACCGGGCCTCACAGAAAGTCAAGGGCTTGCCGGGGCCACACACCCCTTCCCGCCCTCGCTTCCCGAACCTTCCCTGCCAGGTCTGAGACCAGGCCAGGCGGGGGCACGGCTCCCAGTGGGAGCGGCAGGAAGAGGCTCACAGCTCCAGCCCCGCTCATCCTCCGCCTGCGTGCTCAGTGCACGCCTCCAGTCCCGGGGGCTGTGCCCTCCCCGCTCTGAGCCCCCTCCCCTGCCCAGCCCTGTGCGACGTGTCTGGTTAGAGCCACGTGGGTAGGGCTGTCTGGGCCCAGTGAGCTGGCAGCTGTGATGCCAAGACTCCACCTAACCCCTGGCCCCTCACCCCAGCTCTTCATGGCCTGGGCACAGGACCAGCCTCAGACCCCATGGCGGGGTCCGGGCATCATCCACCCTCCTCACTCGCACATGGGTTTCTTTTTTGTTGTGAATCCTCACCCGAGCATATTTCCCATTGATATTTAGAGGAAGGGAGGAAGGCGGGGTGGGGGGTGGACATCACTGTGCAGAGACACCCTGACTGGGGCCAGTGATCAAACCTGCAACCCAGGCACATGCTCTTGACCAGGAGTCAAACCCAAGACCCTTCGGTGTCCCACCGGCCAGGGCCGCAGTGGTTTCTTCCCCAGGGCCCAGCCCAGAGGGACGGTGGTGGCGCTGCCCTGCAGCCCAGCCCCAGCCAGGCTCCCTGTGCTGACACCCAGCCTCTCCCCGCAGGCGGGCGCTTCTGCTCCTTCTCGCCCTGCATCGAGCAGGTGCAGCGCACGTGCCAGGCGCTGGCGGCCCGCGGCTTCTCGGAGCTGAGCACCGTGGAGGCGCTGCCCCAGGTGTACACCGTGCGCACCGTCAGCCTGCCCTCGCCTGACCTGGGGGCCGGCCCCGGCCCCGACGCCAGCCCCTTCCGCAGCGGCACACCCATGAAGGAGACCGTGGGCCACACTGGCTACCTGACCTTCGCCACCAAGACCCCGGACTAGCGGGCTGCCCACCAGGAGCTCCAGGGAGCTGGGAGTGCTATGGGCCCAGGCGGGGAGGCTCAGCCAGGCAGGCCGCCTTATATGGTCAGCGGACGCCTGCTGGGCCTGTGTTTAGACAGATGATGGGGTGGGGCCTGGGCGCCTCCTGGGTGGCCCAAGGGGGATGGCCAGCCCCAGGCCTCAAGTCCCCGGGGGAGCTTCCCCTGCCCAGCTCCACCAGTGTCTCTGCTGTGCTGAAGTCCCCACTACCATGGCTCTTTGGGGTGCTGACGCCCAGGGGTACCAGGGGTGGGGCCCAGGTCTCACCCCATCCCCAGTGGACCCAAACAGGAGGAGGTGGGAGGAGGGCAGGGGGGCTTGGTGCTGCAGTGGACCCCTGGCCGTCGAGCTCAGCCCTGCCCCCTCTGCCCACCCTCCCCAGAGCTGGTGGGGCCAGGCTGGCCCAGCAACTGGGGAGAGGCCACCCACACTGTCCAAGGGGCCCGCTTGCCTCCCCTGGGAACCTGCCGTGGGCACGCACAGCTTCCGTCACTCGAGCCCCAGATGGTGGTGAGCTCCAGCCCACCGGCCAGTCCCTGTTGGAGCTGCTTGAACCCTGTTCAGCCGAGTTTCTCAGGTGCCCCTGCTCCTCCCAGGAGGCTTGGGGACCAGAGGGGGTGCATCCAGGACGGAGGACAGGACATCAGGGTCCAAGTGCCCCTGCTCTCTGGTATGTGGCTGACATCCCTGCCTGCCATGGGGCACAAACAGCCTGGGCATCTGCCCTGGGCTTCAGGGTGCTGTGTGGAGAATAAACACTTGCCCTGCATGCTGACTGGTCTCTGGTGTCCCGAGAGGCTGGAGCCCCCTCCCCTGCGCCAGTGGCCAGGCTGGACCTCCCCATGCAGCCCTCCTGGCCCGACGCTTCTCCCTGTCTCACAGGCGCCACCGGGCTCTAGGCTGCAGGACAACAGCCTTGGACAACTGGGACAAAGGGCCAAGTGTGTGGCCACCCCCATCCGGCCCCGAAAAGGGCCGCTTGTCCCTGGGACTGGTGGGGGAGGGGAGAGCGAGTGTGTGCTTGGGTGTCCCACTGTGTCCCGCAGCTCTGGGCGCCCCAACAGCCCCACCAGGCCTCACGCACACCAGCACCTTAGTGCCTCGTGCTCCCTGAAGGGCCCAGAGGGAACCCCGAGACTTGCCATCCTGGCCTGAGGCCACCCCCAGGTTGGTGAGTCCTTGGAGGGTGCAGAGCAAAGTGGGCCTGCAGGGGGACCAGTCTCCTAGTTGGCGCCAGTGCCCCAAGGCAGGTGCTCCCCAGCCCATATCCTGTGCAGACTCCTGGAAAGACCTTTGTCCCCTCAGGTCCCTGGAACTAGTAATCTTGCTCCACAGGTCTTATCCCCCCTTCCAGGACCTGTCCAGACCTCATATGAAACCCCTATGCT